>NC_140090.1:42623272-43823272 GCF_964237585.1 Gallinula chloropus
TTTCGTTTGGGAGCTATTGCTGGACGTTTGGCATGTTGGCCGGAGAGTGCTTCTCCGGCCGCGAACTGCAACCTTGCAGGTACCTCCAAGGTTCCCCGCCCAGCGAAAGCCCCCAGACCCAAATTGAGAGGGGCTGCTTGTGGGCCCCCTGGGGGGCTTTCAGGCCAGCTAGGTCTTTGGCTGCTGGCCCCTTTCGTTTGGGAGCTATTGCTGGACGTTTGGCATGTTGGCCGGAGAGTGCTTCTCGGGCGGCCAACTGCAACCTTGCAGGTACCTCCAAGGTTCCCCGCCCAGCGAAAGCCCCCAGACCCAAATTGAGAGGGGCTGCTTGTGGGCCCCCTGGGGGGCTTTCAGGCCAGCTAGGTCTTTGGTTGCTGGCCCCTTTCGTTTGGGAGCTATTGCTGGACGTTTGGCATGTTGGCCGGAGAGTGCTTCTCGGGCCGCCAACTGCAACCTTGCAGGTACCTCCAAGGTTCCCCGCCCAGCCAAAGCCCACAGACCCAAATTGAGAGGGGCTGCTTGTGGGCCCCCTGGGGGGCTTTCAGGCCAGCTAGGTCTTTGGCTGCTGGCCCCTTTCGTTTGGGAGCTATTGCTGGACGTTTGGCATGTTGGCCGGAGAGTGCTTCTCGGGCCGCCAACTGCAACCTTGCAGGTACCTCCAAGGTTCCCCGCCCAGCCAAAGCCCCCAGACCCAAATTGAGAGGGGCTGCTTGTGGGCCCCCTGGGGGGCTTTCAGGCCAGCTAGGTCTTTGGCTGCTGGCCCCTTTCGTTTGGGAGCTATTGCTGGACGTTTGGCATGTTGGCCGGAGAGTGCTTCTCGGGCCGCCAACTGCAACCTTGCAGGTACCTCCAAGGTTCCCCGCCCAGCCAAAGCCCACAGACCCAAATTGAGAGGGGCTGCTTGTGGGCCCCCTGGGGGGCTTTCAGGCCAGCTAGGTCTTTGGCTGCTGGCCCCTTTCGTTTGGGAGCTATTGCTGGACGTTTGGCATGTTGGCCGGAGAGTGCTTCTCGGGCCGCCAACTGCAACCTTGCAGGTACCTCCAAGGTTCCCCGCCCAGCGAAAGCCCCCAGACCCAAATTGAGAGGGGCTGCTTGTGGGCCCCCTGGGGGGCTTTCAGGCCAGCTAGGTCTTTGGCTGCTGGCCCCTTTCGATTGGGAGCTATTGCTGGACGTTTGGCATGTTGGCCGAAGAGTGCTTCTCGGGCCGCCAACTGCAACCTTGCAGGTACCTCCAAGGTTCCCCGCCCAGCGAAAGCCCCCAGACCCAAATTGAGAGGGACTGCTTGTGGGCCCCCTGGGGGTCTTTCAGGCCAGCTAGGTCTTTGGCTGCTGGCCCCTTTCGTTTGGGAGCTATTGCTGGACGTTTGGCATGTTGGCCGGAGAGTGCTTCTCGGGCCGCCAACTGCAACCTTGCAGGTACCTCCAAGGTTTCCCGCCCAGCGAAAGCCCCCAGACCCAAATTGAGAGGGGCTGCTTGTGGGCCCCCTGGGGGGCTTTCAGGCCAGCTAGGTCTTTGGCTGCTGGCCCCTTTCGTTTGGGAGCTATTGCTGGACGTTTGGCATGTTGGCCGGAGAGTGCTTCTCGGGCCGCCAACTGCAACCTTGCAGGTACCTCCAAGGTTCCCCGCCCAGCGAAAGCCCCCAGACCCAAATTGAGAGGGGCTGCTTGTGGGCCCCCTGGGGGGCTTTCAGGCCAGCTAGGTCTTTGGCTGCTGGCCCCTTTCGTTTGGGAGCTATTGCTGGACGTTTGGCATGTTGGCCGGAGAGTGCTTCTCGGGCCGCCAACTGCAACCTTGCAGGTACCTCCAAGGTTCCCCGCCCAGCGAAAGCCCCCAGACCCAAATTGAGAGGGGCTGCTTGTGGGCCCCCTGGGGGGCTTTCAGGCCAGCTACGTCTTTGGCTGCTGGCCCCTTTCGTTTGGGAGCTATTGCTGGACGTTTGGCATGTTGGCCGGAGAGTGCTTCTCGGGCCGCCAACTGCAACCTTGCAGGTACCTCCAAGGTTCCCCGCCCAGCGAAAGCCCCCAGACCCAAATTGAGAGGGGCTACTTGGGGGCCCCCTGGGGGGCTTTCAGGCCAGCTAGGTCTTTGGCTGCTGGCCCCTTTCGTTTGGGAGCTATTGCTGGACGTTTGGCATGTTGGCCGGAGAGTGCTTCTCGGGCCGCCAACTGCAACCTTGCAGGTACCTCCAAGGTTCCCCGCCCAGCGAAAGCCCCCAGACCCAAATTGAGAGGGGCTGCTTGTGGGCCCCCTGGGGGGCTTTCAGGCCAGCTAGGTCTTTGGCTGCTGGCCCCTTTCATTTGGGAGCTATTGCTGGACGTTTAGCATGTTGGCCGGAGAGTGCTTCTCGGGCCGCCAACTGCAACCTTGCAGGTACCTCCAAGGTTCCCCGCCCAGCGAAAGCCCCCAGACCCAAATTGAGAGGGGCTGCTTGTGGGCCCCCTGGGGGGCTTTCAGGCCAGCTAGGTCTTTGGCTGCTGGCCCCTTTCGTTTGGGAGCTATTGCTGGACGTTTGGCATGTTGGCCGGAGAGTGCTTCTCGGGCCGCCAACTGCAACCCCACAGGTACCTGCAAGGTTCCCCGCCCAGCGAAAGCCCCCAGACCCAAATTGAGAGGGGCTGCTTGTGGGCCCCCTGGGGGGCTTTCAGGCCAGCTAAGTCTTTGGCTGCTGGCCCCTTTCGTTTGGGAGCTATTGCTGGACGTTTGGCATGTTGGCCGGAGAGTGCTTCTCGGGCCGCCAACTGCAACCTTGCAGGTACCTCCAAGGTTCCCCGCCCAGCCAAAGCCCCCAGACCCAAATTGAGAGGGGCTGCTTGTGGGCCCCCTGGGGGGCTTTCAGGCCAGCTAGGTCTTTGGCTGCTGGCCCCTTTCGTTTGGGAGCTATTGCTGGACGTTTGGCATGTTGGCCGGAGAGTGCTTCTCCGGCCGCGAACTGCAACCTTGCAGGTACCTCCAAGGTTCCCCGCCCAGCCAAAGCCCCCAGACCCAAATTGAGAGGGGCTGCTTGTGGGCCCCCTGGGGGGCTTTCAGGCCAGCTAGGTCTTTGGCTGCTGGCCCCTTTCGTTTGGGAGCTATTGCTGGACGTTTGGCATGTTGGCCGGAGAGTGCTTCTCGGGCCGCCAACTGCAACCTTGCAGGTACCTCCAAGGTTCCCCGCCCAGCCAAAGCCCCCAGACCCAAATTGAGAGGGGCTGCTTGTGGGCCCCCTGGGGGGCTTTCAGGCCAGCTAGGTCTTTGGCTGCTGGCCCCTTTCGTTTGGGAGCTATTGCGGGACGTTTGGCATGTTGGCCGGAGAGTGCTTCTCGGGCCGCGAACTGCAACCCTGCAGGTACCTCCAAGGTTCCCCGCCCAGCGAAAGCCCCCAGACCCAAATGGAGAAGGGCTGCTTGTGGGCCCCCTGGGGGGCTTTCAGGCCAGCTAGGTCTTTGGCTGCTGGCCCCTTTCGTTTGGGAGCTATTGCTGGACGTTTGGCATGTTGGCCGGAGAGTGCTTCTCGGGCCGCCAACTGCAACCTTGCAGGTACCTCCAAGGTTCCCCTCCCAGCGAAAGCCCCCAGACCCAAATTGAGAGGGGCTGCTTGTGGGCCCCCTGGGGGGCTTTCAGGCCAGCTAGGTCTTTGGCTGCTGGCCCCTTTCGTTTGGGAGCTATTGCTGGACGTTTGGCATGTTGGCCGGAGAGTGCTTCTCGGGCCGCCAACTGCAACCTTGCAGGTACCTCCAAGGTTCCCCGCCCAGCCAAAGCCCACAGACCCAAATTGAGAGGGGCTGCTTGTGGGCCCCCTGGGGGGCTTTCAGGCCAGCTAGGTCTTTGGCTGCTGGCCCCTTTCGTTTGGGATCTATTGCTGGACGTTTGGCATGTTGGCCGGAGAGTGCTTCTCGGGCCGCCAACTGCAACCTTGCAGGTACCTCCAAGGTTCCCCGCCCAGCGAAAGCCCCCAGACCCAAATTGAGAGGGGCTGCTTGTGGGCCCCCTGGGGGGCTTTCAGGCCAGCTAGGTCTTTGGCTGCTGGCCCCTTTCGTTTGGGAGCTATTGCTGGACGTTTGGCATGTTGGCCGGAGAGTGCTTCTCGGGCCGCCAACTGCAACCTTGCAGGTACCTCCAAGGTTCCCCGCCCAGCGAAAGCCCCCAGACCCAAATTGAGAGGGGCTGCTTGTGGGCCCCCTGGGGGGCTTTCAGGCCAGCTAGGTCTTTGGCTGCTGGCCCCTTTCGTTTGGGAGCTATTGCTGGACGTTTGGCATGTTGGCCGGAGAGTGCTTCTCCGGCCGCGAACTGCAACCTTGCAGGTTCCTCGAAGGTTCCCCGCCCAGCGAAAGCCCCCAGACCCAAATTGAGAGGGGCTGCTTGTGGGCCCCCTGGGGGGCTTTCAGGCCAGCTAGGTCTTTGGCTGCTGGCCCCTTTCGTTTGGGAGCTATTGCTGGACGTTTGGCATGTTGGCCGGAGAGTGCTTCTCGGGCCGCCAACTGCAACCTTGCAGGTACCTCCAAGGTTCCCCGCCCAGCCAAAGCCCCCAGACCCAAATTGAGAGGGGCTGCTTGTGGGCCCCCTGGGTGGCTTTCAGGACAGCTAGGTCTTTGGCTGCTGGCCCTTTTCGTTTGGGAGCTATTGCTGGACGTTTGGCATGTTGGCCGGAGAGTGCTTCTCGGGCCGCCAACTGCAACCTTGCAGGTACCTCCAAGGTTCCCTGCCCAGCGAAAGCCCCCAGACCCAAATTGAGAGGGGCTGCTTGTGGGCCCCCTGGGGGTCTTTCAGGCCAGCTAGGTCTTTGGCTGCTGGCCCCTTTCGTTTGGGAGCTATTGCGGGACGTTTGGCATGTTGGCCGGAGAGTGCTTCTCGGCCGCCAACTGCAACCTTGCAGGTACCTCCAAGGTACCCCGCCCAGCGAAAGCCCCCAGACCCAAATTGAGAGGGGCTGCTTGTGGGCCCCCTGGGGGGCTTTCAGGCCAGCTAGGTCTTTGGCTGCTGGCCCCTTTCGTTTGGGAGCTATTGCTGGACGTTTGGCATGTTGGCCGGAGAGTGCTTCTCGGGCCGCCAACTGCAACCTTGCAGGTACCTCCAAGGTTCCCCGCCCAGCCAAAGCCCCCAGACCCAAATTGAGAGGGGCTGCTTGTGGGCCCCCTGGGGGGCTTTCAGGCCAGCTAGGTCTTTGGCTGCTGGCCCCTTTCGTTTGGGAGCTATTGCTGGACGTTTGGCATGTTGGCCGGAGAGTGCTTCTCGGGCCGCTAACTGCAACCTTGCAGGTACCTCACAGGTTCCCCGCCCAGCGAAAGCCCCCAGACCCAAATTGAGAGGGGCTGCTTGTGGGCCCCCTGGGGGGCTTTCAGGCCAGCTAGGTCTTTGGCTGCTGGCCCCTTTCGTTTGGGAGCTCTTGCTGGACGTTTGGCATGTTGGCCGGAGAGTGCTTCTCGGGCCGCCAACTGCAACCTTGCAGGTACCTCCAAGGTTCCCCGCCCAGCGAAAGCCCCCAGACCCAAATTGAGAGGGGCTGCTTGTGGGCCCCCTGGGGGGCTTTCAGGCCAGCTAGGTCTTTGGCTGCTGGCCCCTTTCGTTTGGGAGCCATTTCTGGACGTTTGGCATGTTGGCCGGAGAGTGCTTCTCCGGCCGCGAACTTAAACCTTGCAGGTACCTCCAAGGATCCCCGCCCAGCCAAAGCCCCCAGACCCAAATTGAGAGGGGCTGCTTGGGGGCCCCCTGGGGGGCTTTCAGGCCAGCTAGGTCTTTGGCTGCTGGCCCCTTTCGTTTGGGAGCTATTGCTGGACGTTTGGCATGTTGGCCGGAGAGTGCTTCTCGGCCGCCAACTGCAACCTTGCAGGTACCTCCAAGGTACCCCACCCAGCGAAAGCCCCCAGACCCAAATTGAGAGGGGCTGCTTGTGGGCCCCCTGGGGGGCTTTCAGGCCAGCTAGGTCTTTGGCTGCTGGCCCCTTTCGATTGGGAGATATTGCTGGACGTTTGGCATGTTGGCCGGAGAGTGCTTCTCGGGCCGCCAACTGCAACCTTGCAGGTACCTCCAAGGATCCCCGCCCAGCCAAAGCCCCCAGACCCAAATTGAGAGGGGCTGCTTGTGGGCCCCCTGGGGGTCTTTCAGGCCAGCTAGGTCTTTGGCTGCTGGCCCCTTTCGTTTGGGAGCTATTGCGGGACGTTTGGCATGTTGGCCGGAGAGTGCTTCTCGGCCGCCAACTGCAACCTTGCAGGTACCTCCAAGGTACCCCGCCCAGCGAAAGCCCCCAGACCCAAATTGAGAGGGGCTGCTTGTGGGCCCCCTGGGGGGCTTTCAGGCCAGCTAGGTCTTTGGCTGCTGGCCCCTTTCGTTTGGGAGCTATTGCTGGACGTTTGGCATGTTGGCCGGAGAGTGCTTCTCGGGCCGCCAACTGCAACCTTGCAGGTACCTCCAAGGATCCCCGCCCAGCCAAAGTCCCCAGACCCAAATTGAGAGGGGCTGCTTGTGGGCCCCCTGGGGGGCTTTCAGGCCAGCTAGGTCTTTGGCTGCTGGCCCCTTTCGTTTGGGAGCTATTGCTGGACGTTTGGCATGTTGGCCGGAGAGTGCTTCTCGGGCCGCTAACTGCAACCTTGCAGGTACCTCCAAGGTTCCCCGCCCAGCGAAAGCCCCCAGACCCAAATTGAGAGGGGCTGCTTGTGGGCCCCCTGGGGGGCTTTCAGGCCAGCTAGGTCTTTGGCTGCTGGCCCCTTTCGTTTGGGAGCTCTTGCTGGACGTTTGGCATGTTGGCCGGAGAGTGCTTCTCGGGCCGCCAACTGCAACCTTGCAGGTACCTCCAAGGTTCCCCGCCCAGCGAAAGCCCCCAGACCCAAATTGAGAGGGGCTGCTTGTGGGCCCCCTGGGGGGCTTTCAGGCCAGCTAGGTCTTTGGCTGCTGGCCCCTTTCGTTTGGGAGCCATTTCTGGACGTTTGGCATGTTGGCCGGAGAGTGCTTCTCCGGCCGCGAACTTAAACCTTGCAGGTACCTCCAAGGATCCCCGCCCAGCCAAAGCCCCCAGACCCAAATTGAGAGGGGCTGCTTGGGGGCCCCCTGGGGGGCTTTCAGGCCAGCTAGGTCTTTGGCTGCTGGCCCCTTTCGTTTGGGAGCTATTGCGGGACGTTTGGCATGTTGGCCGGAGAGTGCTTCTCGGCCGCCAACTGCAACCTTGCAGGTACCTCCAAGGTACCCCGCCCAGCGAAAGCCCCCAGACCCAAATTGAGAGGGGCTGCTTGTGGGCCCCCTGGGGGGCTTTCAGGCCAGCTAGGTCTTTGGCTGCTGGCCCCTTTCGTTTGGGAGCTATTGCTGGACGTTTGGCATGTTGGCCGGAGAGTGCTTCTCGGGCCGCCAACTGCAACCTTGCAGGTACCTCCAAGGATCCCCGCCCAGCCAAAGTCCCCAGACCCAAATTGAGAGGGGCTGCTTGTGGGCCCCCTGGGGGGCTTTCAGGCCAGCTAGGTCTTTGGCTGCTGGCCCCTTTCGTTTGGGAGCTATTGCTGGACGTTTGGCATGTTGGCCGGAGAGTGCTTCTCGGGCCGCTAACTGCAACCTTGCAGGTACCTCCAAGGTTCCCCGCCCAGCGAAAGCCCCCAGACCCAAATTGAGAGGGGCTGCTTGTGGGCCCCCTGGGGGGCTTTCAGGCCAGCTAGGTCTTTGGCTGCTGGCCCCTTTCGTTTGGGAGCCATTTCTGGACGTTTGGCATGTTGGCCGGAGAGTGCTTCTCCGGCCGCGAACTTAAACCTTGCAGGTACCTCCAAGGATCCCCGCCCAGCCAAAGCCCCCAGACCCAAATTGAGAGGGGCTGCTTGGGGGCCCCCTGGGGGGCTTTCAGGCCAGCTAGGTCTTTGGCTGCTGGCCCCTTTCGTTTGGGAGCTATTGCTGGACGTTTGGCATGTTGGCCGGAGAGTGCTTCTCGGCCGCCAACTGCAACCTTGCAGGTACCTCCAAGGTACCCCACCCAGCGAAAGCCCCCAGACCCAAATTGAGAGGGGCTGCTTGTGGGCCCCCTGGGGGGCTTTCAGGCCAGCTAGGTCTTTGGCTGCTGGCCCCTTTCGATTGGGAGATATTGCTGGACGTTTGGCATGTTGGCCGGAGAGTGCTTCTCGGGCCGCCAACTGCAACCTTGCAGGTACCTCCAAGGATCCCCGCCCAGCCAAAGCCCCCAGACCCAAATTGAGAGGGGCTGCTTGTGGGCCCCCTGGGGGGCTTTCAGGCCAGCTAGGTCTTTGGCTGCTGGCCCCTTTCGTTTGGGAGCTATTGCTGGACGTTTGGCATGTTGGCCGGAGAGTGCTTCTCGGGCCGCCAACCTCAACCTTGCAGGTACCTTCAAGGTTCCCCGCCCAGCGAAAGCCCCCAGACCCAAATTGAGAGGGGCTGCTTGTGGGCCCCCTGGGGGGCTTTCAGGCCAGCTAGGTCTTTGGCTGCTGGCCCCTTTCGTTTGGGAGCTATTGCTGGACGTTTGGCATGTTGGCCGGAGAGTGCTTCTCCGGCCGCGAACTGCAACCTTGCAGGTACCTCCAAGGTTCCCCGCCCAGCGAAAGCCCCCAGACCCAAATTGAGAGGGGCTGCTTGTGGGGCCCCTGGGGGGCTTTCAGGCCAGCTAGGTCTTTGGCTGCTGGCCCCTTTCGTTTGGGAGCTATTGCTGGACGTTTGGCATGTTGGCCGGAGAGTGCTTCTCGGGCCGCCAACTGCAACCTTGCAGGTACCTCCAAGGTTCCCCGCCCAGCGAAAGCCCCCAGACCCAAATTGAGAGGGGCTGCTTGTGGGCCCCCTGGGGGGCTTTCAGGCCAGCTAGGTCTTTGGCTGCTGGCCCCTTTCGTTTGGGAGACATTTCTGGACGTTTGGCATGTTGGCCGGAGAGTACTTCTCCGGCCGCGTACTTAAACCTTGCAGGTACCTCCAAGGATCCCCGCCCAGCCAAAGCCCCCAGACCCAAATTGAGAGGGGCTGCTTGTGGGCCCCCTGGGGGGCTTTCAGGCCAGCTAGGTCTTTGGCTGCTGGCCCCTTTGGTTTGGGAGCTATTGCTGGACGTTTGGCATGTTGGCCGGAGAGTGCTTCTCGGGCCGCCAACTGCAACCTTGCAGGTACCTTCAAGGTTCCCCGCCCAGCGAAAGCCCCCAGACCCAAATTGAGAGGGGCTGCTTGTGGGCCCCCTGGGGGGCTTTCAGGCCAGCTAGGTCTTTGGCTGCTGGCCCCTTTCGTTTGGGAGCTATTGCTGGACGTTTGGCATGTTGGCCGGAGAGTGCTTCTCGGGCCGCCAACTGCAAACTTGCAGGTACCTCCAAGGTTCCCCGCCCAGCGAAAGCCCCCAGACCCAAATTGAGAGGGGCTGCTTGTGGGCCCCCTGGGGGGCTTTCAGGCCAGCTAGGTCTTTGGCTGCTGGCCCCTTTCGTTTGGGAGCTATTGCTGGACGTTTGGCATGTTGGCCGGAGAGTGCTTCTCGGGCCGCCAACTGCAACCTTGCAGGTACCTCCAAGGTTCCCCGCCCAGCGAAAGCCCCCAGACCCAAATTGAGAGGGGCTGCTTGTGGGCCCCCTGGGGGGCTTTCAGGCCAGCTAGGTCTTTGGCTGCTGGCCCCTTTCGATTGGGAGCTATTGCTGGACGTTTGGCATGTTGGCCGAAGAGTGCTTCTCGGGCCGCCAACTGCAACCTTGCAGGTACCTCCAAGGTTCCCCGCCCAGCGAAAGCCCCCAGACCCAAATTGAGAGGGGCTGCTTGTGGGCCCCCTGGGGGTCTTTCAGGCCAGCTAGGTCTTTGGCTGCTGGCCCCTTTCGTTTGGGAGCTATTGCTGGACGTTTGGCATGTTGGCCTGAGAGTGCTTCTCCGGCCGCGAACTGCAACCTTGCAGGTACCTCCAAGGTTCCCCGCCCAGAGAAAGCCCCCAGACCCAAATTGAGAGGGGCTGCTTGTGGGCCCCCTGGGGGGCTTTCAGGCCAGCTAGGTCTTTGGCTGCTGGCCCCTTTCGTTTGGGAGCTATTGCTGGACGTTTGGCATATTGGCCGGAGAGTGCTTCTTGGGCCGCCAACTGCAACCTTGCAGGTACCTCCAAGGTTCCCCGCCCAGCCAAAGCCCCCAGACCCAAATTGAGAGGGGCTGCTTGTGGGCCCCCTGGGGGGCTTTCAGGCCAGCTAGGTCTTTGGCTGCTGGCCCCTTTTGTTTGGGAGCTATTGCTGGACGTTTGGCATGTTGGCCGGAGAGTGCTTCTCGGGCCGCCAACTGCAACCTTGCAGGTACCTCCAAGGTTCCCCGCCCAGCCAAAGCCCCCAGACCCAAATTGAGAGGGGCTGCTTGTGGGCCCCCTGGGGGGCTTTCAGGCCAGCTAGGTCTTTGGCTGCTGGCCCCTTTCGATTGGGAGCTATTGCTGGACTTTTGGCATGTTGGCCGAAGAGTGCTTCTCGGGCCGCCAACTGCAACCTTGCAGGTACCTCCAAGGTTTCCCGCCCAGCGAAAGCCCCCAGACCCAAATTGAGAGGGGCTGCTTGTGGGCCCCCTGGGGGGCTTTCAGGCCAGCTAGGTCTTTGGCTGCTGGCCCCTTTCGTTTGGGAGCTATTGCTGGACGTTTGGCATGTTGGCCGGAGAGTGCTTCTCGGGCCGCCAACTGCAACCTTGCAGGTACCTCCAAGGTTCCCCGCCCAGCGAAAGCCCCCAGACCCAAATTGAGAGGGGCTGCTTGTGGGCCCCCTGGGGGGCTTTCAGGCCAGCTAGGTCTTTGGCTGCTGGCCCCTTTCGTTTGGGAGCTATTGCTGGACGTTTGGCATGTTGGCCGGAGAGTGCTTCTCGGGCCGCCAACTGCAACCTTGCAGGTACCTCCAAGGTTACCCGCCCAGCGAAAGCCCCCAGACCCAAATTGAGAGGGGCTGCTTGTGGGCCCCCTGGGGGGCTTTCAGGCCAGCTAGGTCTTTGGCTGCTGGCCCCTTTCGTTTGGGAGCTATTGCTGGACGTTTGGCATGTTGGCCGGAGAGTGCTTCTCGGGCCGCCAACTGCAACCTTGCAGGTACCTCCAAGGTTCCCCGCCCAGCGAAAGCCCCCAGACCCAAATTGAGAGGGGCTGCTTGGGGGCCCCCTGGGGGGCTTTCAGGCCAGCTAGGTCTTTGGCTGCTGGCCCCTTTCGTTTGGGAGCTATTGCTGGACGTTTGGCATGTTGGCCGGAGAGTGCTTCTCGGGCCGCCAACTGCAACCTTGCAGGTACCTCCAAGGTTCCCCGCCCAGCTAAAGCCCCCAGACCCAAATTGAGAGGGGCTGCTTTTGGGCCCCCTGGGGGGCTTTCAGGCCAGCTAGGTCTTTGGCTGCTGGCCCCTTTCGTTTGGGAGCTATTGCTGGACGTTTAGCATGTTGGCCGGAGAGTGCTTCTCGGGCCGCCAACTGCAACCTTGCAGGTACCTCACAGGTTCCCCGCCCAGCGAAAGCCCCCAGACCCAAATTGAGAGGGGCTGCTTGTGGGCCCCCTGGGGGGCTTTCAGGCCAGCTAGGTCTTTGGCTGCTGGCCCCTTTCGTTTGGGAGCTATTGCTGGACGTTTGGCATGTTGGCCGGAGAGTGCTTCTCGGGCCGCCAACTGCAACCCCACAGGTACCTCCAAGGTTCCCCGCCCAGCGAAAGCCCCCAGACCCAAATTGAGAGGGGCTGCTTGTGGGCCCCCTGGGGGGCTTTCAGGCCAGCTAAGTCTTTGGCTGCTGGCCCCTTTCGTTTGGGAGCTATTGCTGGACGTTTGGCATGTTGGCCGGAGAGTGCTTCTCGGGCCGCCAACTGCAACCTTGCAGGTACCTCCAAGGTTCCCCGCCCAGCCAAAGCCCCCAGACCCAAATTGAGAGGGGCTGCTTGTGGGCCCCCTGGGGGGCTTTCAGGCCAGCTAGGTCTTTGGCTGCTGGCCCCTTTCGTTTGGGAGCTATTGCTGGACGTTTGGCATGTTGGCCGGAGAGTGCTTCTCCGGCCGCGAACTGCAACCTTGCAGGTACCTCCAAGGTTCCCCGCCCAGCGAAAGCCCCCAGACCCAAATTGAGAGGGGCTGCTTGTGGGCCCCCTGGGGGGCTTTCAGGCCAGCTAGGTCTTTGGCTGCTGGCCCCTTTCGTTTGGGAGCTATTGCTGGACGTTTGGCATGTTGGCCGGAGAGTGCTTCTCGGGCCGCCAACTGCAACCTTGCAGGTACCTCCAAGGTTCCCCGCCCAGCCAAAGCCCCCAGACCCAAATTGAGAGGGGCTGCTTGTGGGCCCCCTGGGGGGCTTTCAGGCCAGCTAGGTCTTTGGCTGCTGGCCCCTTTCGTTTGGGAGCTATTGCGGGACGTTTGGCATGTTGGCCGGAGAGTGCTTCTCGGGCCGCGAACTGCAACCCTGCAGGTACCTCCAAGGTTCCCCGCCCAGCGAAAGCCCCCAGACCCAAATTGAGAGGGGCTGCTTGTGGGCCCCCTGGGGGTCTTTCAGGCCAGCTAGGTCTTTGGCTGCTGGCCCCTTTCGTTTGGGAGCTATTGCTGGACGTTTGGCATGTTGGCCTGAGAGTGCTTCTCCGGCCGCGAACTGCAACCTTGCAGGTACCTCCAAGGTTCCCCGCCCAGAGAAAGCCCCCAGACCCAAATTGAGAGGGGCTGCTTGTGGGCCCCCTGGGGGGCTTTCAGGCCAGCTAGGTCTTTGGCTGCTGGCCCCTTTCGTTTGGGAGCTATTGCTGGACGTTTGGCATGTTGGCCGGAGAGTGCTTCTTGGGCCGCCAACTGCAACCTTGCAGGTACCTCCAAGGTTCCCCGCCCAGCCAAAGCCCCCAGACCCAAATTGAGAGGGGCTGCTTGTGGGCCCCCTGGGGGGCTTTCAGGCCAGCTAGGTCTTTGGCTGCTGGCCCCTTTTGTTTGGGAGCTATTGCTGGACGTTTGGCATGTTGGCCGGAGAGTGCTTCTCGGGCCGCCAACTGCAACCTTGCAGGTACCTCCAAGGTTCCCCGCCCAGCGAAAGCCCCCAGACCCAAATTGAGAGGGGCTGCTTGTGGGCCCCCTGGGGGGCTTTCAGGCCAGCTAGGTCTTTGGCTGCTGGCCCCTTTCGATTGGGAGCTATTGCTGGACTTTTGGCATGTTGGCCGAAGAGTGCTTCTCGGGCCGCCAACTGCAACCTTGCAGGTACCTCCAAGGTTTCCCGCCCAGCGAAAGCCCCCAGACCCAAATTGAGAGGGGCTGCTTGTGTGCCCCCTGGGGGGCTTTCAGGCCAGCTAGGTCTTTGGCTGCTGGCCCCTTTCGTTTGGGAGCTATTGCTGGACGTTTGGCATGTTGGCCGGAGAGTGCTTCTCGGGCCGCCAACTGCAACCTTGCAGGTACCTCCAAGGTTCCCCGCCCAGCGAAAGCCCCCAGACCCAAATTGAGAGGGGCTGCTTGTGGGCCCCCTGGGGGGCTTTCAGGCCAGCTAGGTCTTTGGCTGCTGGCCCCTTTCGTTTGGGAGCTATTGCTGGACGTTTGGCATGTTGGCCGGAGAGTGCTTCTCGGGCCGCCAACTGCAACCTTGCAGGTACCTCCAAGGTTCCCCGCCCAGAGAAAGCCCCCAGACCCAAATTGAGAGGGGCTGCTTGTGGGCCCCCTGGGGGGCTTTCAGGCCAGCTAGGTCTTTGGCTGCTGGCCCCTTTCGTTTGGGAGCTATTGCTGGACGTTTGGCATGTTGGCCGGAGAGTGCTTCTCGGGCCGCCAACTGCAACCTTGCAGGTACCTCCAAGGTTCCCCGCCCAGCGAAAGCCCCCAGACCCAAATTGAGAGGGGCTGCTTGGGGGCCCCCTGGGGGGCTTTCAGGCCAGCTAGGTCTTTGGCTGCTGGCCCCTTTCGTTTGTGAGCTATTGCTGGACGTTTGGCATGTTGGCCGGAGAGTGCTTCTCGGGCCGCCAACTGCAACCTTGCAGGTACCTCCAAGGTTCCCCGCCCAGCGAAAGCCCCCAGACCCAAATTGAGAGGGGCTGCTTGTGGGCCCCCTGGGGGGCTTTCAGGCCAGCTAGGTCTTTGGCTGCTGGCCCCTTTCGTTTGGGAGCTATTGCTGGACGTTTAGCATGTTGGCCGGAGAGTGCTTCTCGGGCCGCCAACTGCAACCTTGCAGGTACCTCCAAGGTTCCCCGCCCAGCGAAAGCCCCCAGACCCAAATTGAGAGGGGCTGCTTGTGGGCCCCCTGGGGGGCTTTCAGGCCAGCTAGGTCTTTGGCTGCTGGCCCCTTTCGTTTGGGAGCTATTGCTGGACGTTTGGCATGTTGGCCGGAGAGTGCTTCTCGGGCCGCCAACTGCAACCCCACAGGTACCTCCAAGGTTCCCCGCCCAGCGAAAGCCCCCAGACCCAAATTGAGAGGGGCTGCTTGTGGGCCCCCTGGGGGGCTTTCAGGCCAGTTAAGTCTTTGGCTGCTGGCCCCTTTCGTTTGGGAGCTATTGCTGGACGTTTGGCATGTTGGCCGGAGAGTGCTTCTCGGGCCGCCAACTGCAACCTTGCAGGTACCTCCAAGGTTCCCCGCCCAGCCAAAGCCCCCAGACCCAAATTGAGAGGGGCTGCTTGTGGGCCCCCTGGGGGGCTTTCAGGCCAGCTAGGTCTTTGGCTGCTGGCCCCTTTCGTTTGGGAGCTATTGCTGGACGTTTGGCATGTTGGCCGGAGAGTGCTTCTCCGGCCGCGAACTGCAACCTTGCAGGTACCTCCAAGGTTCCCCGCCCAGCGAAAGCCCCCAGACCCAAATTGAGAGGGGCTGCTTGTGGGCCCCCTGGGGGGCTTTCAGGCCAGCTAGGTCTTTGGCTGCTGGCCCCTTTCGTTTGGGAGCTATTGCTGGACGTTTGGCATGTTGGCCGGAGAGTGCTTCTCGGGCCGCCAACTGCAACCTTGCAGGTACCTCCAAGGTTCCCCGCCCAGCCAAAGCCCCCAGACCCAAATTGAGAGGGGCTGCTTGTGGGCCCCCTGGGGGGCTTTCAGGCCAGCTAGGTCTTTGGCTGCTGGCCCCTTTCGTTTGGGAGCTATTGCGGGACGTTTGGCATGTTGGCCGGAGAGTGCTTCTCGGGCCGCGAACTGCAACCCTGCAGGTACCTCCAAGGTTCCCCGCCCAGCGAAAGCCCCCAGACCCAAATGGAGAAGGGCTGCTTGTGGGCCCCCTGGGGGGCTTTCAGGCCAGCTAGGTCTTTGGCTGCTGGCCCCTTTCGTTTGGGAGCTATTGCTGGACGTTTGGCATGTTGGCCGGAGAGTGCTTCTCGGGCCGCCAACTGCAACCTTGCAGGTACCTCCAAGGTTCCCCGCCCAGCGAAAGCCCCCAGACCCAAATTGAGAGGGGCTGCTTGTGGGCCCCCTGGGGGGCTTTCAGGCCAGCTAGGTCTTTGGCTGCTGGCCCCTTTCGTTTGGGAGCTATTGCTGGACGTTTGGCATGTTGGCCGGAGAGTGCTTCTCCGGCCGCCAACTGCAACCTTGCAGATACCTCCAAGGTTCCCCGCCCAGCGAAAGCCCCCAGACCCAAATTGAGAGGGGCTGCTTGTGGGCCCCCTGGGGGGCTTTCAGGCCAGCTAGGTCTTTGGCTGCTGGCCCCTTTCGTTTGGGAGCTATTGCTGGACGTTTGGCATGTTGGCCGGAGAGTGCTTCTCGGGCCGCCAACTGCAACCTTGCAGGTACCTCCAAGGTTCCCCGCCCAGCGAAAGCCCCCAGACCCAAATTGAGAGGGGCTGCTTGTGGGCCCCCTGGGGGTCTTTCAGGCCAGCTAGGTCTTTGGCTGCTGGCCCCTTTCGTTTGGGAGCTATTGCTGGACGTTTGGCATGTTGGCCTGAGAGTGCTTCTCCGGCCGCGAACTGCAACCTTGCAGGTACCTCCAAGGTTCCCCGCCCAGAGAAAGCCCCCAGACCCAAATTGAGAGGGGCTGCTTGTGGGCCCCCTGGGGGGCTTTCAGGCCAGCTAGGTCTTTGGCTGCTGGCCCCTTTCGTTTGGGAGCTATTGCTGGACGTTTGGCATGTTGGCCGGAGAGTGCTTCTTGGGCCGCCAACTGCAACCTTGCAGGTACCTCCAAGGTTCCCCGCCCAGCGAAAGCCCCCAGACCCAAATTGAGAGGGGCTGCTTGTGGGCCCCCTGGGGGGCTTTCAGGCCAGCTAGGTCTTTGGCTGCTGGCCCCTTTTGTTTGGGAGCTATTGCTGGACGTTTGGCATGTTGGCCGGAGAGTGCTTCTCGGGCCGCCAACTGCAACCTTGCAGGTACCTCCAAGGTTCCCCGCCCAGCGAAAGCCCCCAGACCCAAATTGAGAGGGGCTGCTTGTGGGCCCCCTGGGGGGCTTTCAGGCCAGCTAGGTCTTTGGCTGCTGGCCCCTTTCGATTGGGAGCTATTGCTGGACTTTTGGCATGTTGGCCGAAGAGTGCTTCTCGGGCCGCCAACTGCAACCTTGCAGGTACCTCCAAGGTTTCCCGCCCAGCGAAAGCCCCCAGACCCAAATTGAGAGGGGCTGCTTGTGGGCCCCCTGGGGGGCTTTCAGGCCAGCTAGGTCTTTGGCTGCTGGCCCCTTTCGTTTGGGAGCTATTGCTGGACGTTTGGCATGTTGGCCGGAGAGTGCTTCTCGGGCCGCCAACTGCAACCTTGCAGGTACCTCCAAGGTTCCCCGCCCAGCGAAAGCCCCCAGACCCAAATTGAGAGGGGCTGCTTGTGGGCCCCCTGGGGGGCTTTCAGGCCAGCTAGGTCTTTGGCTGCTGGCCCCTTTCGTTTGGGAGCTATTGCTGGACGTTTGGCATGTTGGCCGGAGAGTGCTTCTCGGGCCGCCAACTGCAACCTTGCAGGTACCTCCAAGGTTCCCCGCCCAGCGAAAGCCCCCAGACCCAAATTGAGAGGGGCTGCTTGTGGGCCCCCTGGGGGGCTTTCAGGCCAGCTAGGTCTTTGGCTGCTGGCCCCTTTCGTTTGGGAGCTATTGCTGGACGTTTGGCATGTTGGCCGGAGAGTGCTTCTCGGGCCGCCAACTGCAACCTTGCAGGTACCTCCAAGGTTCCCCGCCCAGCGAAAGCCCCCAGACCCAAATTGAGAGGGGCTGCTTGGGGGCCCCCTGGGGGGCTTTCAGGCCAGCTAGGTCTTTGGCTGCTGGCCCCTTTCGTTTGGGAGCTATTGCTGGACGTTTGGCATGTTGGCCGGAGAGTGCTTCTCGGGCCGCCAACTGCAACCTTGCAGGTACCTCCAAGGTTCCCCGCCCAGCGAAAGCCCCCAGACCCAAATTGAGAGGGGCTGCTTGTGGGCCCCCTGGGGGGCTTTCAGGCCAGCTAGGTCTTTGGCTGCTGGCCCCTTTCGTTTGGGAGCTATTGCTGGACGTTTAGCATGTTGGCCGGAGAGTGCTTCTCGGGCCGCCAACTGCAACCTTGCAGGTACCTCCAAGGTTCCCCGCCCAGCCAAAGCCCCCAGACCCAAATTGAGAGGGGCTGCTTGTGGGCCCCCTGGGGGGCTTTCAGGCCAGCTAGGTCTTTGGCTGCTGGCCCCTTTCGTTTGGGAGCTATTGCTGGACGTTTGGCATGTTGGCCGGAGAGTGCTTCTCGGGCCGCCAACTGCAACCCCACAGGTACCTCCAAGGTTCCCCGCCCAGCGAAAGCCCCCAGACCCAAATTGAGAGGGGCTGCTTGTGGGCCCCCTGGGGGGCTTTCAGGCCAGCTAAGTCTTTGGCTGCTGGCCCCTTTCGTTTGGGAGCTATTGCTGGACGTTTGGCATGTTGGCCGGAGAGTGCTTCTCGGGCCGCCAACTGCAACCTTGCAGGTACCTCCAAGGTTCCCCGCCCAGCCAAAGCCCCCAGACCCAAATTGAGAGGGGCTGCTTGTGGGCCCCCTGGGGGGCTTTCAGGCCAGCTAGGTCTTTGGCTGCTGGCCCCTTTCGTTTGGGAGCTATTGCTGGACGTTTGGCATGTTGGCCGGAGAGTGCTTCTCCGGCCGCGAACTGCAACCTTGCAGGTACCTCCAAGGTTCCCCGCCCAGCGAAAGCCCCCAGACCCAAATTGAGAGGGGCTGCTTGTGGGCCCCCTGGGGGGCTTTCAGGCCAGCTAGGTCTTT
The DNA here is from genome assembly GCF_964237585.1 of Gallinula chloropus. Classification (NCBI taxonomy): domain Eukaryota; kingdom Metazoa; phylum Chordata; class Aves; order Gruiformes; family Rallidae; genus Gallinula; species Gallinula chloropus. Next base: position 42,641,209 of record NC_140090.1, read on the forward strand.
GGCTGCTGGCCCCTTTCGTTTGGGAGCTATTGCTGGACGTTTGGCATGTTGGCCGGAGAGTGCTTCTCGGGCCGCCAACTGCAACCTTGCAGGTACCTCCAAGGTTACCCGCCCAGCCAAAGCCCCCAGACCCAAATTGAGAGGGGCTGCTTGTGGGCCCCCTGGGGGGCTTTCAGGCCAGCTAGGTCTTTGGCTGCTGGCCCCTTTCGTTTGGGAGCTATTGCGGGACGTTTGGCATGTTGGCCGGAGAGTGCTTCTCGGGCCGCGAACTGCAACCCTACAGGTACCTCCAAGGTTCCCCGCCCAGCGAAAGCCCCCAGACCCAAATTGAGAAGGGCTGCTTGTGGGCCCCCTGGGGGGCTTTCAGGCCAGCTAGGTCTTTGGCTGCTGGCCCCTTTCGTTTGGGAGCTATTGCTGGACGTTTGGCATGTTGGCCGGAGAGTGCTTCTCGGGCCGCCAACTGCAACCTTGCAGGTACCTCCAAGGTTCCCCGCCCAGCGAAAGCCCCCAGACCCAAATTGAGAGGGGCTGCTTGTGGGCCCCCTGGGGGGCTTTCAGGCCAGCTAGGTCTTTGGCTGCTGGCCCCTTTCGTTTGGGAGCTATTGCTGGACGTTTGGCATGTTGGCCGGAGAGTGCTTCTCCGGCCGCCAACTGCAACCTTGCAGATACCTCCAAGGTTCCCCGCCCAGCGAAAGCCCCCAGACCCAAATTGAGAGGGGCTGCTTGTGGGCCCCCTGGGGGGCTTTCAGGCCAGCTAGGTCTTTGGCTGCTGGCCCCTTTCGTTTGGGAGCTATTGCTGGACGTTTGGCATGTTGGCTGGAGAGTGCTTCTCGGGCCGCCAACTGCAACCTTGCAGGTACCTCCAAGGTTCCCCGCCCAGCGAAAGCCCCCAGACCCAAATTGAGAGGGGCTGCTTGGGGGCCCCCTGGGGGGCTTTCAGGCCAGCTAGGTCTTTGGCTGCTGGCCCCTTTCGTTTGGGAGCTATTGCTGGACGTTTGGCATGTTGGCCGGAGAGTGCTTCTCGGGCCGCCAACTGCAACCTTGCAGGTACCTCCAAGGTTCCCCGCCCAGCCAAAGCCCCCAGACCCAAATTATGAGGGGCTGCTTGTGGGCCCCCTGGGGGGCTTTCAGGCCAGCTAGGTCTTTGGCTGCTGGCCCCTTTCGTTTGGGAGCTATTGCTGGACGTTTGGCATGTTGGCCGGAGAGTGCTTCTCGGGCCGCCAACTGCAACCTTGCAGGTACCTCCAAGGTTCCCTGCCCAGCCAAAGCCCCCAGACCCAAATTGAGAGGGGCTGCTTGTGGGCCCCCTGGGGGGCTTTCAGGCCAGCTAGGTCTTTGGCTGCTGGCCCCTTTCGTTTGGGAGCTATTGCTGGACGTTTGGCATGTTGGCCGGAGAGTGCTTCTCGGGCCGCCAACTGCAACCTTGCAGGTACCTCCAAGGTTCCCCGCCCAGCGAAAGCCCCCAGACCCAAATTGAGAGGGGCTGCTTGTGGGCCCCCTGGGGGGCTTTCAGGCCAGCTAGGTCTTTGGCTGCTGGCCCCTTTCGTTTGGGAGCTATTGCTGGACGTTTGGCATGTTGGCCGGAGAGTGCTTCTCCGGCCGCGAACTGCAACCTTGCAGGTACCTCCAAGGTTCCCCGCCCAGCCAAAGCCCCCAGACCCAAATTGAGAGGGGCTGCTTGTGGGCCCCCTGGGGGGCTTTCAGGCCAGCTAGGTCTTTGGCTGCTGGCCCCTTTCGTTTGGGAGCTATTGCTGGACGTTTGGCATGTTGGCCGGAGAGTGCTTCTCGGCCGCCAACTGCAACCTTGCAGGTACCTCCAAGGTACCCCACCCAGCGAAAGCCCCCAGACCCAAATTGAGAGGGGCTGCTTGTGGGCCCCCTGGGGGGCTTTCAGGCCAGCTAGGTCTTTGGCTGCTGGCCCCTTTCGATTGGGAGATATTGCTGGACGTTTGGCATGTTGGCCGGAGAGTGCTTCTCGGGCCGCCAACTGCAACCTTGCAGGTACCTCCAAGGATCCCCGCCCAGCCAAAGCCCCCAGACCCAAATTGAGAGGGGCTGCTTGTGGGCCCCCTGGGGGGCTTTCAGGCCAGCTAGGTCTTTGGCTGCTGGCCCCTTTCGTTTGGGAGCTATTGCTGGACGTTTGGCATGTTGGCCGGAGAGTGCTTCTCGGGCCGCCAACTGCAACCTTGCAGGTACCTTCAAGGTTCCCCGCCCAGCGAAAGCCCCCAGACCCAAATTGAGAGGGGCTGCTTGTGGGCCCCCTGGGGGGCTTTCAGGCCAGCTAGGTCTTTGGCTGCTGGCCCCTTTCGTTTGGGAGCTATTGCTGGACGTTTGGCATGTTGGCCGGAGAGTGCTTCTCCGGCCGCGAACTGCAACCTTGCAGGTACCTCCAAGGTTCCCCGCCCAGCGAAAGCCCCCAGACCCAAATTGAGAGGGGCTGCTTGTGGGCCCCCTGGGGGGCTTTCAGGCCAGCTAGGTCTTTGGCTGCTGGCCCCTTTGGTTTGGGAGCTATTGCTGGACGTTTGGCATGTTGGCCGGAGAGTGCTTCTCGGGCCGCCAACTGCAACCTTGCAGGTACCTTCAAGGTTCCCCGCCCAGCGAAAGCCCCCAGACCCAAATTGAGAGGGGCTGCTTGTGGGCCCCCTGGGGGGCTTTCAGGCCAGCTAGGTCTTTGGCTGCTGGCCCCTTTCGTTTGGGAGCTATTGCTGGACGTTTGGCATGTTGGCCGGAGAGTGCTTCTCGGGCCGCCAACTGCAAACTTGCAGGTACCTCCAAGGTTCCCCGCCCAGCGAAAGCCCCCAGACCCAAATTGAGAGGGGCTGCTTGTGGGCCCCCTGGGGGGCTTTCAGGCCAGCTAGGTCTTTGGCTGCTGGCCCCTTTCGTTTGGGAGCTATTGCTGGACGTTTGGCATGTTGGCCGGAGAGTGCTTCTCGGTCCGCCAACTGCAACCTTGCAGGTACCTCCAAGGTTCCCCGCCCAGCCAAAGCCCCCAGACCCAAATTGAGAGGGGCTGCTTGTGGGCCCCCTGGGGGGCTTTCAGGCCAGCTAGGTCTTTGGCTGCTGGCCCCTTTTGTTTGGGAGCTATTGCTGGACGTTTGGCATGTTGGCCGGAGAGTGCTTCTCCGGCCGCGAACTTAAACCTTGCAGGTACCTCCAAGGTTTCACGCCCAGCGAAAGCCCCCAGACCCAAATTGAGAGGGGCTGCTTGTGGGCCCCCTGGGGGGCTTTCAGGCCAGCTAGGTCTTTGGCTGCTGGCCCCTTTCGTTTGGGAGCTATTGCTGGACGTTTGGCATTTTGGCTGGAGAGTGCTTCTCGGGCCGCCAACTGCAACCTTGCAGGTACCTCCAAGGTTCCCCGCCCAATGAAAGCCCCCAGACCCAAATTGAGAGGGGCTGCTTGTGGGCCCCCTGGGGGGCTTTCAGGCCAGCTAGGTCTTTGGCTGCTGGCCCCTTTCGTTTGGGAGCTATTGCTGGACGTTTGGCATGTTGGCCGGAGAGTGCTTCTCGGGCTGCCAACTGCAACCTTGCAGGTACCTCCAAGGTTCCCCGCCCAGCGAAAGCCCCCAGACCCAAATTGAGAGGGGCTGCTTGTGGGCCCCCTGGGGGGCTTTCAGGCCAGCTAGGTCTTTGGCTGCTGGCCCCTTTCGTTTGGGAGCTATTGCTGGACGTTTGGCATGTTGGCCGGAGAGTGCTTCTCGGGCCGCCAACTGCAACCTTGCAGGTACCTCCAAGGTTCCCCGCCCAGCGAAAGCCCCCAGACCCAAATTGAGAGGGGCTGCTTGTGGGCCCCCTGGGGGGCTTTCAGGCCAGCTAGGTCTTTGGCTGCTGGCCCCTTTCGTTTGGGAGCTATTGCTGGACGTTTGGCATGTTGGCCGGAGAGTGCTTCTCGGGCCGCCAACTGCAACCTTGCAGGTACCTCCAAGGTTCCCCGCCCAGCGAAAGCGCCCAGACCCAAATTGAGAGGGGCTGCTTGTGGGCCCCCTGGGGGGCTTTCAGGCCAGCTAGGTCTTTGGCTGCTGGCCCCTTTCGTTTGGGAGCTATTGCTGGACGTTTGGCATGTTGGCCGGAGAGTGCTTCTCGGGCCGCCAACTGCAACCTTGCAGGTACCTCCAAGGTTCCCCGCCCAGCGAAAGCCCCCAGACCCAAATTGAGAGGGGCTGCTTGTGGGCCCCCTGGGGGGCTTTCAGGCCAGCTAAGTCTTTGGCTGCTGGCCCCTTTCGTTTGGGAGCTATTGCTGGACGTTTGGCATGTTGGCCGGAGAGTGCTTCTCGGGCCGCCAACTGCAACCTTGCAGGTACCTCCAAGGTTCCCCGCCCAGCGAAAGCCCCCAGACCCAAATTGAGAGGGGCTGCTTGTGGGCCCCCTGGGGGGCTTTCAGGCCAGCTAGGTCTTTGGCTGCTGGCCCCTTTCGTTTGGGAGCTATTGCTGGACGTTTGGCATGTTGGCCGGAGAGTGCTTCTCGGGCCGCCAACTGCAACCTTGCAGGTACCTCCAAGGTTCCCCGCCCAGCGAAAGCCCCCAGACCCAAATTGAGAGGGGCTGCTTGTGGGCCCCCTGGGGGGCTTTCAGGCCAGCTAGGTCTTTGGCTGCTGGCCCCTTTCGTTTGGGAGCTATTGCTGGACGTTTGGCATGTTGGCCGGAGAGTGCTTCTCGGGCCGCCAACTGCAACCTTGCACGTACCTCCAAGGTTCCCCGCCCAGCCAAAGCCCCCAGACCCAAATTGAGAGGGGCTGCTTGTGGGCCCCCTGGGGGGCTTTCAGGCCAGCTAGGTCTTTGGCTGCTGGCCCCTTTCATTTGGGAGCTATTGCTGGACGTTTGGCATGTTGGCCGGAGAGTGCTTCTCGGGCCGCCAACTGCAACCTTGCAGGTACCTCCAAGGTTCCCCGCCCAGCGAAAGCCCCCAGACCCAAATTGAGAGGGGCTGCTTGTGGGCCCCCTGGGGGGCTTTCAGGCCAGCTAGGTCTTTGGCTGCTGGCCCCTTTCGTTTGGGAGCTATTGCTGGACGTTTGGCATGTTGGCCGGAGAGTGCTTCTCGGGCCACCAACTGCAACCTTGCAGGTACCTCCAAGGTTCCCCGCCCAGCGAAAGCCCCCAGACCCAAATTGAGAGGGGCTGCTTGTGGGCCCCCTGGGGGGCTTTCAGGCCAGCTAGGTCTTTGGCTGCTGGCCCCTTTCGATTGGGAGCTATTGCTGGACGTTTGGCATGTTGGCCGAAGAGTGCTTCTCGGGCCGCCAACTGCAACCTTGCAGGTACCTCCAAGGTTCCCCGCCCAGCCAAAGCTCCCAGACCCAAATTGAGAGGGGCTGCTTGTGGGCCCCCTGGGGGGCTTTCAGGCCAGCTAGGTCTTTGGCTGCTGGCCCCTTTCGTTTGGGAGCTATTGCTGGACGTTTGGCATGTTGGCCGGAGAGTGCTTCTCGGGCCGCCAACTGCAACCTTGCAGGTACCTCCAAGGTTCCCCGCCCAGCGAAAGCCCCCAGACCCAAATTGAGAGGGGCTGCTTGTGGGCCCCCTGGGGGGCTTTCAGGCCAGCTAGGTCTTTGGCTGCTGGCCCCTTTCGTTTGGGAGCTATTGCTGGACGTTTGGCATGTTGGCCGGAGAGTGCTTCTCGGGCCGCCAACTGCAACCTTGCAGGTACCTCCAAGGTTCCCCGCCCAGCCAAAGCCCCCAGACCCAAATTGAGAAGGGCTGCTTGTGGGCCCCCTGGGGGGCTTTCAGGCCAGCTAGGTCTTTGGCTGCTGGCCCCTTTCGTTTGGGAGCCATTTCTGGACGTTTGGCATGTTGGCCGGACAGTGCTTCTCCGGGCGCGAACTTAAACCTTGCAGGTACCTCCAAGGTTTCACGCCCAGCGAAAGCCCCCAGACCCAAATTGAGAGGGGCTGCTTGTGGGCCCCCTGGGGGGCTTTCAGGCCACCTAGGTCTTTGGCTGCTGGCCCCTTTCGTTTGGGAGCTATTGCTGGACGTTTGGCATTTTGGCTGGAGAGTGCTTCTCGGGCCGCCAACTGCAACCTTGCAGGTACCTCCAAGGTTCCCCGCCCAGCGAAAGCCCCCAGACCCAAATTGAGAGGGGCTGCTTGTGGGCCCCCTGGGGGGCTTTCAGGCCAGCTAGGTCTTTGGCTGCTGGCCCCTTTCGTTTGGGAGCTATTGCTGGACGTTTGGCATGTTGGCCGGAGAGTGCTTCTCGGGCTGCCAACTGCAACCTTGCAGGTACCTCCAAGGTTCCCCGCCCAGCGAAAGCCCCCAGACCCAAATTGAGAGGGGCTGCTTGTGGGCCCCCTGGGGGGCTTTCAGGCCAGCTAGGTCTTTGGCTGCTGGCCCCTTTCGTTTGGGAGCTATTGCTGGACGTTTGGCATGTTGGCCGGAGAGTGCTTCTCGGGCCGCCAACTGCAACCTTGCAGGTACCTCCAAGGTTCCCCGCCCAGCGAAAGCCCCCAGACCCAAATTGAGAGGGGCTGCTTGTGGGCCCCCTGGGGGGCTTTCAGGCCAGCTAGGTCTTTGGCTGCTGGCCCCTTTCGTTTGGGAGCTATTGCTGGACGTTTGGCATGTTGGCCGGAGAGTGCTTCTCGGGCCGCCAACTGCAACCTTGCAGGTACCTCCAAGGTTCCCCGCCCAGCGAAAGCCCCCAGACCCAAATTGAGAGGGGCTGCTTGTGGGCCCCCTGGGGGGCTTTCAGGCCAGCTAGGTCTTTGGCTGCTGGCCCCTTTCGTTTGGGAGCTATTGCTGGACGTTTGGCATGTTGGCCGGAGAGTGCTTCTCGGGCCGCCAACTGCAACCTTGCAGGTACCTCCAAGGTTCCCCGCCCAGCGAAAGCCCCCAGACCCAAATTATGAGGGGCTGCTTGGGTGTTCCCTGGGGGGCTTTCAGGCCAGCTAGGTCTTTGGCTGCTGGCCCCTTTCGTTTGGGAGCTATTGCTGGACGTTTGGCATGTTGGCCGGAGAGTGCTTCTCGGGCCGCCAACTGCAACCTTGCAGGTACCTCCAAGGTTCCCCGCCCAGCGAAAGCCCCCAGACCCAAATTGAGAGGGGCTGCTTGTGGGGCTCCTGGGGGGCTTTCAGGCCAGCTAGGTCTTTGGCTGCTGGCCCCTTTCGTTTGGGAGCTATTGCTGGACGTTTGGCATGTTGGCCGGAGAGTGCTTCTCGGGCCGCCAACTGCAACCTTGCAGGTACCTTCAAGGTTCCCCGCCCAGCGAAAGCCCCCAGACCCAAATTGAGAGGGGCTGCTTGTGGGCCCCCTGGGGGGCTTTCAGGCCAGCTAAGTCTTTGGCTGCTGGCCCCTTTCGTTTGGGAGCTATTGCTGGACGTTTGGCATGTTGGCCGGAGAGTGCTTCTCGGGCCGCCAACTGCAACCTTGCAGGTACCTCCAAGGTTCCCCGCCGAGCGAAAGCCCCCAGACCCAAATTGAGAGGGGCTGCTTGTGGGCCCCCTGGGGGGCTTTCAGGCCAGCTAGGTCTTTGGCTGCTGGCCCCTTTCGTTTGGGAGCTATTGCTGGACGTTTGGCATGTTGGCCGGAGAGTGCTTCTCGGGCCGCCAACTGCAACCCCACAGGTACCTCCAAGGTTCCCCGCCCAGCGAAAGCCCCCACACCCAAATTGAGAGGGGCTGCTTGTGGGCCCCCTGGGGGGCTTTCAGGCCAGCTAGGTCTTTGGGTGCTGGCCCCTTTCATTTGGGAGCTATTGCTGGACGTTTGGCATGTTGGCCGGAGAGTGCTTCTCGGGCCGCCAACTGCAACCTTGCAGGTACCTCCAAGGTTCCCCGCCCAGCGAAAGCCCCCAGACCCAAATTGAGAGGGGCTGCTTGGGGGCCCCCTGGGGGGCTTTCAGGCCAGCTAGGTCTTTGGCTGCTGGCCCCTTTCGTTTGGGAGCTATTGCTGGACGTTTGGCATGTTGGCCGGAGAGTGCTTCTCCGGCCGCCAACTGCAACCTTGCAGGTACCTCCAAGGTTTCACGCCCAGCGAAAGCCCCCAGACCCAAATTGAGAGGGGCTGCTTGTGGGCCCCCTGGGGGGCTTTCAGGCCAGCTAGGTCTTTGGCTGCTGGCCCCTTTCGTTTGGGAGCTATTGCTGGACGTTTGGCATGTTGGCCGGAGAGTGCTTCTCGGGCCGCCAACTGCAACCTTGCAGGTACCTCCAAGGTTCCCCGCCCAGCGAAAGCCCCCAGACCCAAATTGAGAGGGGCTGCTTGTGGGCCCCCTGGGGGGCTTTCAGGCCAGCTAGGTCTTTGGCTGCTGGCCCCTTTCGTTTGGGAGCTATTGCTGGACGTTTGGCATGTTGGCCGGAGAGTGCTTCTCGGGCCGCCAACTGCAACCTTGCAGGTACCTCCAAGGTTCCCCGCCCAGCGAAAGCCCCCAGACCCAAATTGAGAGGGGCTGCTTGTGGGCCCCCTGGGGGGCTTTCAGGCCAGCTAGGTCTTTGGCTGCTGGCCCCTTTCGTTTGGGAGCTATTGCTGGACGTTTGGCATTTTGGCTGGAGAGTGCTTCTCGGGCCGCCAACTGCAACCTTGCAGGTACCTCCAAGGTTCCCCGCCCAGCCAAAGCCCCCAGACCCAAATTGAGAGGGGCTGCTTGTGGGCCCCCTGGGGGGCTTTCAGGCCAGCTAGGTCTTTGGCTGCTGGCCCCTTTCGTTTGGGAGCTATTGCTGGACGTTTGGCATGTTGGCCGGAGAGTGCTTCTCGGGCTGCCAACTGCAACCTTGCAGGTACCTCCAAGGTTCCCCGCCCAGCGAAAGCCCCCAGACCCAAATTGAGAGGGGCTGCTTGTGGGCCCCCTGGGGGGCTTTCAGGCCAGCTAGGTCTTTGGCTGCTGGCCCCTTTCGTTTGGGAGCTATTGCTGGACGTTTGGCATGTTGGCCGGAGAGTGCTTCTCGGGCCGCCAACTGCAACCTTGCAGGTACCTCCAAGGTTCCCCGCCCAGCGAAAGCCCCCAGACCCAAATTGAGAGGGGCTGCTTGTGGGCCCCCTGGGGGGCTTTCAGGCCAGCTAGGTCTTTGGCTGCTGGCCCCTTTCGTTTGGGAGCTATTGCTGGACGTTTGGCATGTTGGCCGGAGAGTGCTTCTCGGGCCGCCAACTGCAACCTTGCAGGTACCTCCAAGGTTCCCCGCCCAGCGAAAGCCCCCAGACCCAAATTGAGAGGGGCTGCTTGTGGGCCCCCTGGGGGGCTTTCAGGCCAGCTAGGTCTTTGGCTGCTGGCCCCTTTCGTTTGGGAGCTATTGCTGGACGTTTGGCATGTTGGCCGGAGAGTGCTTCTCGGGCCGCCAACTGCAACCTTGCAGGTACCTCCAAGGTTCCCCGCCCAGCGAAAGCCCCCAGACCCAAATTGAGAGGGGCTGCTTGTGGGCCCCCTGGGGGGCTTTCAGGCCAGCTAGGTCTTTGGCTGCTGGCCCCTTTCGTTTGGGAGCTATTGCTGGACGTTTGGCATGTTGGCCGGAGAGTGCTTCTCGGGCCGCCAACTGCAACCTTGCAGGTACCTCCAAGGTTCCCCGCCCAGCGAAAGCCCCCAGACCCAAATTATGAGGGGCTGCTTGGGTGTTCCCTGGGGGGCTTTCAGGCCAGCTAGGTCTTTGGCTGCTGGCCCCTTTCGTTTGGGAGCTATTGCTGGACGTTTGGCATGTTGGCCGGAGAGTGCTTCTCGGGCCGCCAACTGCAACCTTGCAGGTACCTCCAAGGTTCCCCGCCCAGCGAAAGCCCCCAGACCCAAATTGAGAGGGGCTGCTTGTGGGGCTCCTGGGGGGCTTTCAGGCCAGCTAGGTCTTTGGCTGCTGGCCCCTTTCGTTTGGGAGCTATTGCTGGACGTTTGGCATGTTGGCCGGAGAGTGCTTCTCGGGCCGCCAACTGCAACCTTGCAGGTACCTCCAAGGTTCCCCGCCCAGCGAAAGCCCCCAGACCCAAATTGAGAGGGGCTGCTTGTGGGCCCCCTGGGGGGCTTTCAGGCCAGCTAAGTCTTTGGCTGCTGGCCCCTTTCGTTTGGGAGCTATTGCTGGACGTTTGGCATGTTGGCCGGAGAGTGCTTCTCGGGCCGCCAACTGCAACCTTGCAGGTACCTCCAAGGTTCCCCGCCCAGCGAAAGCCCCCACACCCAAATTGAGAGGGGCTGCTTGTGGGCCCCCTGGGGGGCTTTCAGGCCAGCTAGGTCTTTGGCTGCTGGGCCCTTTCGTTTGGGAGCTATTGCTGGACGTTTGGCATGTTGGCCGGAGAGTGCTTCTCGGGCCGCCAACTGCAACCTTGCAGGTACCTCCAAGGTTCCCCGCCCAGCGAATGCCCCCAGACCCAAATTGAGAGGGGCTGCTTGTGGGCCCCCTGGGGGGCTTTCAGGCCAGCTAGGTCTTTGGGTGCTGGCCCCTTTCATTTGGGAGCTATTGCTGGACGTTTGGCATGTTGGCCGGAGAGTGCTTCTCGGGCCGCCAACTGCAACCTTGCAGGTACCTCCAAGGTTCCCCGCCCAGCGAAAGCCCCCAGACCCAAATTGAGAGGGGCTGCTTGTGGGCCCCCTGGGGGGCTTTCAGGCCAGCTAGGTCTTTGGCTGCTGGCCCCTTTCGTTTGGGAGCTATTGCTGGACGTTTGGCATGTTGGCCGGAGAGTGCTTCTCCGGCCGCCAACTGCAACCTTGCAGGTACCTCCAAGGTTTCACGCCCAGCGAAAGCCCCCAGACCCAAATTGAGAGGGGCTGCTTGTGGGCCCCCTGGGGGGCTTTCAGGCCAGCTAGGTCTTTGGCTGCTGGCCCCTTTCGTTTGGGAGCTATTGCTGGACGTTTGGCATGTTGGCCGGAGAGTGCTTCTCGGGCCGCCAACTGCAACCTTGCAGGTACCTCCAAGGTTCCCCGCCCAGCGAAAGCCCCCAGACCCAAATTGAGAGGGGCTGCTTGTGGGCCCCCTGGGGGGCTTTCAGGCCAGCTAGGTCTTTGGCTGCTGGCCCCTTTCGTTTGGGAGCTATTGCTGGACGTTTGGCATGTTGGCCGGAGAGTGCTTCTCGGGCCGCCAACTGCAACCTTGCAGGTACCTCCAAGGTTCCCCGCCCAGCGAAAGCCCCCAGACCCAAATTGAGAGGGGCTGCTTGTGGGCCCCCTGGGGGGCTTTCAGGCCAGCTAGGTCTTTGGCTGCTGGCCCCTTTCGTTTGGGAGCTATTGCTGGACGTTTGGCATGTTGGCCGAAGAGTGCTTCTCCGGCCGCCAACTGCAACCTTGCAGGTACCTCCAAGGTTTCACGCCCAGCGAAAGCCCCCAGACCCAAATTGAGAGGGGCTGCTTGTGGGCCCCCTGGGGGGCTTTCAGGCCAGCTAGGTCTTTGGCTGCTGGCCCCTTTCGTTTGGGAGCTATTGCTGGACGTTTGGCATGTTGGCCGGAGAGTGCTTCTCGGGCCGCCAACTGCAACCTTGCAGGTACCTCCAAGGTTCCCCGCCCAGCGAAAGCCCCCAGACCCAAATTGAGAGGGGCTGCTTGTGGGCCCCCTGGGGGGCTTTCAGGCCAGCTAGGTCTTTGGCTGCTGGCCCCTTTCGTTTGGGAGCTATTGCTGGACGTTTGGCATGTTGGCCGGAGAGTGCTTCTCCGGCCGCCAACTGCAACCTTGCAGGTACCTCCAAGGTTCCCCGCCCAGCCAAAGCCCCCAGACCCAAATTGAGAGGGGCTGCTTGTGGGCCCCCTGGGGGGCTTTCAGGCCAGCTAGGTCTTTGGCTGCTGGCCCCTTTCGTTTGGGAGCTATTGCTGGACGTTTGGCATGTTGGCCGGAGAGTGCTTCTCGGGCCGCCAACTGCAACCTTGCAGGTACCTCCAAGGTTCCCCGCCCAGCGAAAGCCCCCAGACCCAAATTGAGAGGGGCTGCTTGTGGGCCCCCTGGGGGGCTTTCAGGCCAGCTAGGTCTTTGGCTGCTGGCCCCTTTCGTTTGGGAGCTATTGCTGGACGTTTGGCATGTTGGCCGGAGAGTGCTTCTCGGGCCGCCAACTGCAACCTTGCAGGTACCTCCAAGGTTCCCCGCCCAGCGAAAGCCCCCAGACCCAAATTATGAGGGGCTGCTTGGGTGTTCCCTGGGGGGCTTTCAGGCCAGCTAGGTCTTTGGCTGCTGGCCCCTTTCGTTTGGGAGCTATTGCTGGACGTTTGGCATGTTGGCCGGAGAGTGCTTCTCGGGCCGCCAACTGCAACCCCACAGGTACCTCCAAGGTTCCCCGCCCAGCGAAAGCCCCCAGACCCAAATTGAGAGGGGCTGCTTGTGGGCCCCCTGGGGGGCTTTCAGGCCAGCTAAGTCTTTGGCTGCTGGCCCCTTTCGTTTGGGAGCTATTGCTGGACGTTTGGCATGTTGGCCGGAGAGTGCTTCTCGGGCCGCCAACTGCAACCTTGCAGGTACCTCCAAGGTTCCCCGCCCAGCGAAAGCCCCCACACCCAAATTGAGAGGGGCTGCTTGTGGGCCCCCTGGGGGGCTTTCAGGCCAGCTAGGTCTTTGGCTGCTGGCCCCTTTCGTTTGGGAGCTATTGCTGGACGTTTGGCATGTTGGCCGGAGAGTGCTTCTCGGGCCGCCAACTGCAACCCCACAGGTACCTCCAAGGTTCCCCGCCCAGCGAAAGCCCCCACACCCAAATTGAGAGGGGCTGCTTGTGGGCCCCCTGGGGGGCTTTCAGGCCAGCTAGGTCTTTGGGTGCTGGCCCCTTTCATTTGGGAGCTATTGCTGGACGTTTGGCATGTTGGCCGGAGAGTGCTTCTCGGGCCGCCAACTGCAACCTTGCAGGTACCTCCAAGGTTCCCCGCCCAGCGAAAGCCCCCAGACCCAAATTGAGAGGGGCTGCTTGGGGGCCCCCTGGGGGGCTTTCAGGCCAGCTAGGTCTTTGGCTGCTGGCCCCTTTCGTTTGGGAGCTATTGCTGGACGTTTGGCATGTTGGCCGGAGAGTGCTTCTCGGGCCGCCAACTGCAACCTTGCAGGTACCTCCAAGGTTTCACGCCCAGCGAAAGCCCCCAGACCCAAATTGAGAGGGGCTGCTTGTGGGCCCCCTGGGGGGCTTTCAGGCCAGCTAGGTCTTTGGCTGCTGGCCCCTTTCGTTTGGGAGCTATTGCTGGACGTTTGGCATGTTGGCCGGAGAGTGCTTCTCGGGCCGCCAACTGCAACCTTGCAGGTACCTCCAAGGTTCCCCGCCCAGCCAAAGCCCCCAGACCCAAATTGAGAGGGGCTGCTTGTGGGCCCCCTGGGGGGCTTTCAGGCCAGCTAGGTCTTTGGCTGCTGGCCCCTTTCGTTTGGGAGCTATTGCTGGACGTTTGGCATGTTGGCCGGAGAGTGCTTCTCGGGCCGCCAACTGCAACCTTGCAGGTACCTCCAAGGTTCCCCGCCCAGCCAAAGCCCCCAGACCCAAATTGAGAGGGGCTGCTTGTGGGCCCCCTGGGGGGCTTTCAGGCCAGCTAGGTCTTTGGCTGCTGGCCCCTTTCGTTTGGGAGCTATTGCTGGACGTTTGGCATTTTGGCTGGAGAGTGCTTCTCGAACCGCCAACTGCAACCTTGCAGGTACCTCCAAGGTTCCCCGCCCAGCCAAAGCCCCCAGACCCAAATTGAGAGGGGCTGCTTGTGGGCCCCCTGGGGGGCTTTCAGGCCAGCTAGGTCTTTGGCTGCTGGCCCCTTTCGTTTGGGAGCTATTGCTGGACGTTTGGCATGTTGGCCGGAGAGTGCTTCTCGGGCTGCCAACTGCAACCTTGCAGGTACCTCCAAGGTTCCCCGCCCAGCGAAAGCCCCCAGACCCAAATTGAGAGGGGCTGCTTGTGGGCCCCCTGGGGGGCTTTCAGGCCAGCTAGGTCTTTGGCTGCTGGCCCCTTTCGTTTGGGAGCTATTGCTGGACGTTTGGCATTTTGGCCGGAGAGTGCTTCTCGGGCCGCCAACTGCAACCTTGCAGGTACCTCCAAGGTTCCCCGCCCAGCGAAAGCCCCCAGACCCAAATTGAGAGGGGCTGCTTGTGGGCCCCCTGGGGGGCTTTCAGGCCAGCTAGGTCTTTGGCTGCTGGCCCCTTTCGTTTGGGAGCTATTGCTGGACGTTTGGCATGTTGGCCGGAGAGTGCTTCTCGGGCCGCCAACTGCAACCTTGCAGGTACCTCCAAGGTTCCCCGCCCAGCGAAAGCCCCCAGACCCAAATTGAGAGGGGCTGCTTGTGGGCCCCCTGGGGGGCTTTCAGGCCAGCTAGGTCTTTGGCTGCTGGCCCCTTTCGTTTGGGAGCTATTGCTGGACGTTTGGCATGTTGGCCGGAGAGTGCTTCTCGGGCCGCCAACTGCAACCTTGCAGGTACCTCCAAGGTTCCCCGCCCAGCCAAAGCCCCCAGACCCAAATTGAGAGGGGCTGCTTGTGGGCCCCCTGGGGGGCTTTCAGGCCAGCTAGGTCTTTGGCTGCTGGCCCCTTTCGTTTGGGAGCTATTGCTGGACGTTTGGCATGTTGGCCGGAGAGTGCTTCTCGGGCCGCCAACTGCAACCTTGCAGGTACCTCCAAGGTTCCCCGCCCAGCGAAAGCCCCCAGACCCAAATTATGAGGGGCTGCTTGGGTGTTCCCTGGGGGGCTTTCAGGCCAGCTAGGTCTTTGGCTGCTGGCCCCTTTCGTTTGGGAGCTATTGCTGGACGTTTGGCATGTTGGCCGGAGAGTGCTTCTCGGGCCGCCAACTGCAACCTTGCAGGTACCTCCAAGGTTCCCCGCCCAGCGAAAGCCCCCAGACCCAAATTGAGAGGGGCTGCTTGTGGGGCTCCTGGGGGGCTTTCAGGCCAGCTAGGTCTTTGGCTGCTGGCCCCTTTCGTTTGGGAGCTATTGCTGGACGTTTGGCATGTTGGCCGGAGAGTGCTTCTCGGGCCGCCAACTGCAACCTTGCAGGTACCTCCAAGGTTCCCCGCCCAGCGAAAGCCCCCAGACCCAAATTGAGAGGGGCTGCTTGTGGGCCCCCTGGGGGGCTTTCAGGCCAGCTAAGTCTTTGGCTGCTGGCCCCTTTCGTTTGGGAGCTATTGCTGGACGTTTGGCATGTTGGCCGGAGAGTGCTTCTCGGGCCGCCAACTGCAACCTTGCAGGTACCTCCAAGGTTCCCCGCCCAGCGAAAGCCCCCACACCCAAATTGAGAGGGGCTGCTTGTGGGCCCCCTGGGGGGCTTTCAGGCCAGCTAGGTCTTTGGCTGCTGGCCCCTTTCGTTTGGGAGCTATTGCTGGACGTTTGGCATGTTGGCCGGAGAGTGCTTCTCGGGCCGCCAACTGCAACCCCACAGGTACCTCCAAGGTTCCCCGCCCAGCGAATGCCCCCAGACCCAAATTGAGAGGGGCTGCTTGTGGGCCCCCTGGGGGGCTTTCAGGCCAGCTAGGTCTTTGGGTGCTGGCCCCTTTCATTTGGGAGCTATTGCTGGACGTTTGGCATGTTGGCCGGAGAGTGCTTCTCGGGCCGCCAACTGCAACCTTGCAGGTACCTCCAAGGTTCCCCGCCCAGCGAAAGCCCCCAGACCCAAATTGAGAGGGGCTGCTTGTGGGCCCCCTGGGGGGCTTTCAGGCCAGCTAGGTCTTTGGCTGCTGGCCCCTTTCGTTTGGGAGCTATTGCTGGACGTTTGGCATGTTGGCCGGAGAGTGCTTCTCGGGCCGCCAACTGCAACCTTGCAGGTACCTCCAAGGTTCCCCGCCCAGCGAAAGCCCCCAGACCCAAATTGAGAGGGGCTGCTTGTGGGCCCCCTGGGGGGCTTTCAGGCCAGCTAGGTCTTTGGCTGCTGGCCCCTTTCGTTTGGGAGCTATTGCTGGACGTTTGGCATGTTGGCCGGAGAGTGCTTCTCGGGCCGCCAACTGCAACCCCACAGGTACCTCAAAGGTTCCCCGCCCAGCGAAAGCCCCCAGACCCAAATTGAGAGGGGCTGCTTGTGGGCCCCCTGGGGGGCTTTCAGGCCAGCTAGGTCTTTGGCTGCTGGCCCCTTTCGTTTGGGAGCTATTGCTGGACGTTTGGCATGTTGGCCGGAGAGTGCTTCTCGGGCCGCCAACTGCAACCTTGCAGGTACCTCCAAGGTTCCCCGCCCAGCGAAAGCCCCCAGACCCAAATTGAGAGGGGCTGCTTGTGGGCCCCCTGGGGGGCTTTCAGGCCAGCTAGGTCTTTGGCTGCTGGCCCCTTTCGTTTGGGAGCTATTGCTGGACGTTTGGCATGTTGGCCGGAGAGTGCTTCTCGGGCCGCCAACTGCAACCTTGCAGGTACCTTCAAGGTTCCCCGCCCAGCGAAAGCCCCCAGACCCAAATTAAGAGGGGCTGCTTGGGTCTTCCCTGGGGGGCTTTCAGGCCAGCTAGGTCTTTGGCTGCTGGCCCCTTTCGTTTGGGAGCTATTGCTGGACGTTTTGCATGTTGGCCGGAGAGTGCTTCTCGGGCCGCCAACTGCAACCTTGCAGGTACCTCCAAGGTTCCCCGCCCAGACAAAGCCCCCAGACCCAAATTGAGAGGGGCTGCTTGTGGGCCCCCTGGGGGGCTTTCAGGCCAGCTAGGTCTTTGGCTGCTGGCCCCTTTCGTTTGGGAGCTATTGCTGGACGTTTGGCATGTTGGCCGGAGAGTGCTTCTCGGGCCGCCAACTGCAACCTTGCAGGTACCTCCAAGGTTCCCCGCCCAGCGAAAGCCCCCAGACCCAAATTGAGAGGGGCTGCTTGTGGGCCCCCTGGGGGGCTTTCAGGCCAGCTAAGTCTTTGGCTGCTGGCCCCTTTCGTTTGGGAGCTATTGCTGGACGTTTGGCATGTTGGCCGGAGAGTGCTTCTCGGGCCGCCAACTGCAACCTTGCAGGTACCTCCAAGGTTCCCCGCCCAGCGAAAGCCCCCAGACCCAAATTGAGAGGGGCTGCTTGTGGGCCCCCTGGGGGGCTTTCAGGCCAGCTAGGTCTTTGGCTGCTGGCCCCTTTCGTTTGGGAGCTATTGCTGGACGTTTGGCATGTTGGCCGGAGAGTGCTTCTCGGGCCGCCAACTGCAACCTTGCAGGTACCTCCAAGGTTCCCTGCCCAGCGAAAGCCCCCAGACCCAAATTGAGAGGGGCTGCTTGTGGGCCCCCTGGGGGGCTTTCAGGCCAGCTAAGTCTTTGGCTGCTGGCCCCTTTCGTTTGGGAGCTATTGCTGGACGTTTGGCATGTTGGCCGGAGAGTGCTTCTCCGGCCGCGAACTGCAACCTTGTAGGTACCTCCAAGGTTTCACGCCCAACGAAAGCCCCCAGACCCAAATTGAGAGGGGCTGCTTGTGGGCCCCCTGGGGGGCTTTCAGGCCAGCTAGGTCTTTGGGTGCTGGCCCCTTTCGTTTGGGAGCTATTGCTGGACGTTTGGGATTTTGGCCGGAGAGTGCTTTTCGGGCCGCCAACTGCAACCCCACAGGTACCTCCAAGGTTCCCCGCCCAGCGAAAGCCCCCAGACCCAAATTGAGAGGGGCTGCTTGTGGGCCCCCTAGGGGGCTTTCAGGCCAGCTAGGTCTTTGGCTGCTGGCCCCTTTCGTTTGGGAGCTATTGCTGGACGTTTGGCATGTTTGCCGGAGAGTGCTTCTCGGGCCGCCAACTGCAACCTTGCAGGTACCTCCAAGGTTCCCCGCCCAGCGAAAGCCCCCAGACCCAAATTGAGAGGGGCTGCTTGTGGGCCCCCTGGGGGGCTTTCAGGCCAGCTAGGTCTTTGGCTGCTGGCCCCTTTCGTTTGGGAGCTATTGCTGGACGTTTGGCATGTTGGCCGGAGAGTGCTTCTCGGGCCGCCAACTGCAACCTTGCAGGTACCTCCAAGGTTCCCCGCCCAGCGAAAGCCCCCAGACCCAAATTGAGAGGGGCTGCTTGTGGGCCCCCTGGGGGGCTTTCAGGCCAGCTAGGTCTTTGGCTGCTGGCCCCTTTCGTTTGGGAGCTATTGCTGGACGTTTGGCATGTTGGCCGGAGAGTGCTTCTCGGGCCGCCAACTGCAACCTTGCAGGTACCTCCAAGGTTCCCCGCCCAGCGAAAGCCCCCAGACCCAAATTGAGAGGGGCTGCTTGTGGGCCCCCTGGGGGGCTTTCAGGCCAGCTAGGTCTTTGGCTGCTGGCCCCTTTCGTTTGGGAGCTATTGCTGGACGTTTGACATGTTGGCCGGAGAGTGCTTCTCGGGCCGCCAACTGCAACCCCACAGTTACCTCCAAGTTTCTCCGCCCAGCGAAAGCCCCCAGACCCAAATTGAGAGGGGCTGCTTGTGGGCCCCCTGGGGGGCTTTCAGGCCAGCTAGGTCTTTGGCTGCTGGCCCCTTTCGATTGGGAGCTATTGCTGGACGTTTGGCATGTTGGCCGAAGAGTGCTTCTCGGGCCGCCAACTGCAACCTTGCAGGTACCTCCAAGGTTCCCCGCCCAGCGAAAGCCCCCAGACCCAAATTGAGAGGGGCTGCTTGTGGGCCCCCTGGGGGGCTTTCAGGCCAGCTAGGTCTTTGGCTGCTGGCCCCTTTCGTTTGGGAGCTATTGCTGGACGTTTGGCATGTTGGCCGGAGAGTGCTTCTCTGGCCGCCAACTGCAACCTTGCAGGTACCTTAAAGGTTCCCCGCCCAGCGAAAGCCCCCAGACCCAAATTGAGAAGGGCTCCTTGGGGGCCAACTGGGGGGCTTTCAGGCCAGCTAGGTCTTTGGCTGCTGGCCCCTTTCGTTTGGGAGCTATTGCTGGACGTTTGGCATGTTGGCCGGAGAGTGCTTCTCGGGCCGCCAACTGCAACCTTGCAGGTACCTCCCAGGTTCCCTGCCCAACGAAAGCCCCCAGACCCAAATTGAGAGGGGCTGCTTGTGGGCCCCCTGGGGGGCTTTCAAACCAGCTAGGTCTTTGGGTCCTGAATCCTTTGGTTTGGGAGCTATTGCTGGACGTTTGGCATGTTGGCCGGAGAGTGCTTCTCTGTCCGCCATCTGCAACCTTGCAGGTTCCTCCAAGGTTCCCTGCCCAACGAAAGCACCCAGACCCAAATTGAGAGGGGCTGCTTGTGGGCCCCCTGGGGTGCTTTCAGGCCAGCTATGTCTTTCGGTACTGGCTCCTTTGGTTTGGGAGCTATTGCTGGACGTTGAGCATGTTGGACGGGGAGTGCTTCTCGGGCCGCGAAATGCAGCTATGGAGATAGCTTCAACGTTCCAAGGTCCCCTGGCAAAAGAAAGCCATCCAAGCCACAATGCTAGGGCCTGCTTGTGGGCTGCCTGGGGAGTTTTCAGGCCAGCTATGTCTTTCGGTCCTTGCTCCTTTGATTCGGGAGCATTGCTGGACGTTCGGCATGTTGACCAGGGAGCGCTTCTCGGGCCGCGAACTGCAACAATGTAGATAGATCCAATGTTCCCTGGCAAACGAATGCCCTCAGAGCCACAATGCTTGGGGCTGCTTGTGAGCCACCTGCCAAGATTTCTGCCAGCTATGTCTTTCGGTCATTGTTCCTTTGGTTTGGCAGCTATTGCTGGATGTTCGGCATGTTGGCCAGGGTGCGCTTCTCAGGCCGCGAAATGCAACTATGGAGATAGATCCAAGGTTCCATTGTTCCCTGGCAAATAAAAGCCCTCAGAGCCACAATGCTGGGGGCTGCTTGTGGGCCTCCTGGGGAGCTTTCAGGCCAGCTAGGTCTGTCAGTCCTGGCTCCTTTGGTTTGGGAGGTATTACTGGACGTTCGGCATGTTGGCCGAGGAGCGCTTCTCCAGCCGGAAACTGCAACTATGGAGATAGATCCAATGTTCCCTGGCAAACGAAAGCCATCCGAGCCACAATGCTAGGGGCTGCTTGTGGGCTGCCTGGGGAGTTTTCAGGCAAGCTAGGGCTTTCGGTCCTGGCTCCTTTGGTTTGGGAGCTATTGCTGGACGTTTGGCATGTTGGCCGGAGAGTGCTTCTCGGGCCGCCAACTGCAACCTTGCAGGTATCTCCCAGGTTCCCTGCCCAACGAAAGCCCCCAGACCCAAATTGAGAGGGGCTGCTTGTGGGCCCCCTGGGGGGCTTTCAGGCCAGCTAGGTCTTTGGCTGCTGGCCCCTTTCGTTTGGGAGCTATTGCTGGACGTTTGGCATGTTGGCCGGAGAGTGCTTCTCGGGCCGCCAACTGCAACCTTGCAGGTACCTTCAAGGTTCCCCGCCCAGCGAAAGCCCCCAGACCCAAATTGAGAGGGGCTGCTTGTGGGCCAACTGGGGGGCTTTCAGGCCAGCTAGGTCTTTGGGTCCTGATTCCTTTGGTTTGGGAGCTATTGCTGGACGTTTGGCATGTTGGCCGGAGAGTGCTTCTCGGGCCGCCAACTGCAACCTTGCAGGTACCTCCCAGGTTCCCTGCCCAACGAAAGCCCCCAGACCCAAATTGGGAGGGGCTGCTTGGGGGCCAACTGGGGGGCTTTCAGACCAGCTAGGTCTTTGGGTCCTGACTCCTTTGGCTCGGGAGCTATTGCTGGACGTTTGGCATGTTGTTTGGAGAGTGCTTCTCGGGCCACCAACTGCAAACTTGCAGGTACCTCCCAGGTTCCCTGACCAACGAAAGCCCCCAGACCCAAATTGAGAGGGGCTGCTTGTGGGCGAACTGGGGGGCTTTCAGGTCAGCTAGGGCTTTGGGTCCTGGCTCCTTTTGTTTTGGAGCTATTGCTGGACGTTTGACATGTTGGCCGGAGAGTGCTTCTCGTGCTGCCAACTAGAAAACTTACAGGTACCTCCCTTGTTCCCTGACCAACGAAAGCCCCCATCCCAAATTGAGAGGGGCTGCTTGGGGCCCAACTGGGTGGCTTTCAGGCCAGCTAGTACTTTGGGTCCTGGCTTCTTTGGTTTGGGATCTATTGCTGGACGTTTGACATGTTAGCCGGAGAGTGCTTCTCCGGCCGCCAACTGCAACCTTGCAGGTACCTCCCAGATTCCCGGCCCAACGAAAGACCCCAGACCCAAATTAAGAGGGGCTGCTTGGGTGTTCCCTGGGGGGCTTTCAGGCCAGCTAGGTCTTTGGGTCCTGGCTCCTTTGGTTTGGGAGCTATTGCTGGACGTTTGGCATGTTGGCGGAAGAGTGCTTCTCGGGCCGCCAACTGCAACCTTGCAGGTACCTCCAAGGTTTCCTGCCCAACGAAAGACCCCAGATGCAAATTGAGAGGGGCTGCTTGTGGGCCCCCTGGGGAGCTTTCAGGCCAGCTAGGTCTTTGGGTCCTGGCTCCTTTGGTTTTGGAGCTACTGCTGGAGGTTTGGCATGTTGGCCGGAGAGTGCTTCTCGGGCCGCCAACTGCAACCTTACAGGTACCTCCAAAGTTTCCGGACCATTGAAAGTCCCCAGACCCAAATTGAGAGGGGCTGCTTGTGGGCCCCCTGGGGGTTTTCAGCTCAGCTAGGTCTTTGGGTCCTGGCTCCTTTGCTTTGGGAGCTATTGCTGGATGTTTGGCATGTTGGCCGGAGAGTGCTTCTCGGTCCCTCAACTGCAACCTTGCAGGTACCTTCAAGGTTCCCTGCCCAACGATAGCCCCCAGACCCAAATTGAGAGAGGCTGCTTGGGTTCCAACTGGGGGGCTTTCAGGCCAGCTAGGTCTTTGGGTCCTGGCTCCTTTGGTTTGGGAGCTATTGCTGGACATTTTTCATGTTGGCCGGAGAGTGCTTCTCGGGCCGCCAACTGCAACCTTGCAGGTACCTCCCAGGTTCCCTGCCCAACGAAAGCACCCAGACCCAAATTGAGAGGGGCTGCTTGTGGGCCCCCTGGGGGGCTTTCAATCCAGCTAGGTGTTTGTGTCCTGAATCCTTTGGTTTGGGAGCTATTGCTGGACGTTTGGCATGTTGGCCGGAGAGTGCTTCTCTGTCCGCCATCTGCAACCTTGCAGGTTCCTCCAAGGTTCCCTGCCCAACGAAAGCACCCAGACCCAAATTGAGAGGGGCTGCTTGTGGGCCCCCTGGGGGGCTTTCAGGCCAGCTAGGTCTTTGGGTACTGGCTCCTTTGGTTTGGGAGCTATTGCTGGACGTTGAGCATGTTGGACGGGGAGCGCTTCTCGGGCCGCCAAATGCAGCTATGGAGATAGCTCCAAGGTTCCAAGGTTCCCTGGCAGATGAAAGCCTTCAGAGCCACAATGCTAGGGGCTGCTTGTGGTCCTCCTGGGGAGCTTTCAGGCCAGCTCTGTCTTTGCGTCCTGGCTCCTTTGGTTTGGGAGCTATTGCTGGAAGTTCGGCATGTTGGCTTGGGAGCGCTTCTCGGGCCGCGAACTGCAACTATGCGAATAGCTTCAACGTTCCAAGGTCCCCTGGCAAAAGAAAGCCATCCAAGCCACAATGCTAGGGCCTGCTTGTGGGCTGCCTGGGGAGTTTTCAGGCCAGCTATGTCTTTCGGTCCTGGCTCCTTTGATTCGGGAGCTATTGCTGGACGTTCGGCATGTTGGCCAGGGAGCGCTTCTCGGGCCGCGAACTGCAACAATGTAGATAGATCCAATGTTCCCTGGCAAACGAATGCCCTCAGAGCCACAATGCTTGGGGCTGCTTGTGAGCCACCTGCCAAGATTTCTGCCAGCTATGTCTTTCGGTCATTGTTCCTTTGGTTTGGCAGCTATTGCTGGATGTTCGGCATGTTGGCCAGGGTGCGCTTCTCAGGCCGCGAAATGCAACTATGGAGATAGACCCAAGGTTCCATTGTTCCCTGGCAAATAAAAGCCCTCAGAGCCACAATGCTGGGGGCTGCTTGTGGGCCTCCTGGGGAGCTTTCATGCCAGCTATGTCTTTCAGTCCTGGCTCCTTTGGTTTGGGAGCTATTGCTGGACATTCAGCATGTTGGTAGGGGAGCGCTTCTCTGCACGCAAACTGCAACTATGGAGATAGCTCCAAGGTTCCAAGGTTCCCGGGCAAATGAAAGCCCTTAGAGCCACAATGCTAGGGGCTGCCTGTGGGTGGCCCCCTGGGGGGCTTTTAGGCCAGCTATGTCTTTTGGTCCTGGCTCCTTAGGTTTGGGAGCTATTGCTGGACATTCAGCATGTTGGCAGGGGAGCGCTTCTCTGCACGCAAACTGCAACTATGGAGATAGCTCCAAGGTTCCCTGGCAAACGAAAGCATTCAGAGCCACAATGCTAGGGGCTCCCTATTAGCCACCTGGGGAGCTTTCAGGCTAGCTATGTCTTTTGGTCCTGGCTCCTTTGGTTTGGGAGCTATTGCTGGACATTCAGCATGTTGGCCGAGGAGCATTTCTCGGGCCATGAACTGCCACCATAGAGATAGATCCAAGGTTCCAATATTCCCTGGCAAAACACAACCCTCAGAGCCACAATGCTAGGGCCTGCTTGTGCACTGCCTGGGGAGCTTTCATGCCAGCTATGTCTCTTGGTCTTGGCTCCTTTGGTTTGGGAGCTATTGCTGGACTTTCAGCATGTTGGCCGGGAAGCGCTTCTCAGGCCGCGAACTGCAACTATGGAGATAGATGCAAGTTTCCACGATTCCCTAGCAAAGAAAAGCCCTCAGAGCCACAATGCTAGGGGCTGCTAGTGGGCCTCCTGGGTAGCTTTCACGCAAGCTATGTCTTTTGGTCCTGGCTCCTTTGGTTTGGGAGCTATTGCTGGATGTTCAGCATGTTGGCCCGGGAGCGCTTCTCTGCACGCGAACACCAACTATGGAGATAGCTCCAAGGTTCCAAGGTTCCCTAGCAAAGAAAAGCCCTCAGAGCCACAATGCTAGGGGCTGCTTGTGGGCCTCCTGGGGAGCTTTCAGGCCAGCTATGTCTTTCAGTCTTGGCTCCTTAGGTTTGGGATCTATTGCTGGACGATTGACATGTTGGCTGAGGAGCGCTTCTCTGGCCGCGAACTGCCACTATGGAGATAGATCCAATGTTCCCTGGCAAACGAAAGCCCTCATAGCCACAATGCTAGGGGCTGCTTGTGGGCCGCCTGGGGAGCTTTCAGGCCAGCTATGTCTTTCAGTCCTGGTTCCTTTGGTTTGGGAGCTATTGCTGGACGTTCGGCATGTTGGCCGAGGAGCGCTTCTCCGGCCGCCAACTGCAACCTTGCAGGTATCTCAAAGGTTCCCTGCCCAACGAAAGCCCCCAGACCCAAATTGAGAGGGGCTGCTTGGGGCCCCCCTGGGGGGCCCTTCAGGCCAGCTAGGTCTTTGGGTGCTGGCTCCTTCGGTTTGGGACCTATTTCTGAATGTTTGGCATGTTGGCCGGAGAGTGCTTCTCGGTCCCTCAACTGCAACCTTGCAGGTACCTTCCAGGTTCCCTGCCCAATGAAAGCCCCCAGACCCAAATTGAGAGGGGCTGCTTGGGTTCCAACTGGGGGGCTTTCAGGCCAGCTATGTCTTTGGGTACTGGCTCCTTTGGTTTGGGAGCTATTGCTTGACATTGAGCATGTTGGACGGGGAGCGCTTCACGGGCCGCGAAATGCAGCTATGGAGATAGCTCCAAGGTTCCAAGGTTCCCTGGCAGACGAAAGCCTTCATAGCCACAATGCTAGGGGCTGCTTGTGGTCCTCCTGGGGAGCTTTCAGGCCAGCTCTGTCTTTGCGTCCTGGCTCCTTTGGTTTGGGAGCTATTGCTGGAAGTTCGGCATGTTGGCCGGGGAGCGCTTCTCGGGCCGCGAACTGCAACTATGCGAATAGCTTCAACGTTCCAAGGTCCCCTGGCAAAAGAAAGCCATCCAAGCCACAATGCTAGGGCCTGCTTGTGGGCTGCCTGGGGAGTTTTCAGGCCAGCTATGTCTTTCGGTCCTTGCTCCTTTGATTCGGGAGCATTGCTGGACGTTCGGCATGTTGGCCAGGGAGCGCTTCTCGGGCCGCGAACTGCAACAATGTAGATAGATCCAATGTTCCCTGGCAAACGAATGCCCTCAGAGCCACAATGCTTGGGGCTGCTTGTGAGCCACCTGCCAAGATTTCTGCCAGCTATGTCTTTCGGTCATTGTTCCTTTGGTTTGGCAGCTATTGCTGGATGTTCGGCATGTTGGCCAGGGTGCGCTTCTCAGGCCGCGAAATGCAACTATGGAGATAGATCCAAGGTTCCATTGTTCCCTGGCAAATAAAAGCCCTCAGAGCCACAATGCTGGGGGCTGCTTGTGGGCCTCCTGGGGAGCTTTCATGCCAGCTATGTCTGTCAGTCCTGGCTCCTTTGGTTTGGGAGCTATTGCTGGATGTTCAGCATGTTGGCCGGGGAGCGATTCTCTGCACGCAAACAACAACTAAGGAGATAGCTCCAAGGTTCCAAGGTTCCCTAGCAAAGAAAAGCCCTCAGAGCCACAATGCTAGGGGCTGCTTGTGGGCCTCCTGGGGAGCTTTCAGGCCAGCTATGTCTTTCAGTCTTGGCTCCTTAGGTTTGGGATCTATTGCTGGACGATTGACATGTTGGCCGAGGAGCACTTCTCTGGCCGCGAAATGCAACTATGGAGATAGATCCAATGTTCCCTGGCAAATGAAAGCCCTCATAGCCACAATGCTAGGGGCTGCTTGTGGGCCGCCTGGGGAGCTTTCAGGCCAGCTATGTCTTTCAGTCCTGGCTCCTTTGGTTTGGGAGCTATTGCTGGACGTTTGGCATGTTGGCCGGAGAGTGCTTCTCGGGCCGCCAACTGCAACCTTGCAGGTATCTCAAAGGTTCCCTGCCCAACGAAAGCCCCCAGACCCAAATTGAGAGGGGCTGCTTGTGGGCCCCCTGGGGGGCTTTCAGGCCAGCTAGGTCTTTGGGTGCTGGACCCTTTCGTTTTGGAGCTATTGCTGGACGTTTGGCATGTTGGCCGGAGAGTGCTTCTCGGGCCGCCAACTGCAACCTTGCAGGTACCTCCAAGGTTCCCCGCCCAGCGAAAGCCCCCAGACCCAAATTGAGAGGGGCTGCTTGTGGGCCCCCTGGGGGGCTTTCAGGCCAGCTAAGTCTTTGGGTCCTGGCTCCTTTGGTTTGGGAGCTATTGCTAGACGTTTGGCATGTTGGCCAGAGAGTGCTTCTCGGGCCGCCAACTGCAACCTTGCATATATCTCCAAGGTTCCCGGCCCAAAGAAAGCCCCCAGACCCAAATTGAGAAGGGCTGCTTGTGGGCCCCCTGGGGGGCTTTCAGGCCAGCTAGGTCTTTGGCTGCTGGCCCCTTTCGTTTGGGAGCTATTGCTGGACGTTTGGCATGTTGGCCGGAGAGTGCTTCTCGGGCCGCCAACTGCAACCTTGCAGGTACCTTCAAGGTTCCCCGCCCAGCGAAAGCCCCCAGACCCAAATTAAGAGGGGCTGCTTGGGTGTTCCCTGGGGGGCTTTCAGGCCAGCTAGGTCTTTGGCTGCTGGCCCCTTTCGTTTGGGAGCTATTGCTGGACGTTTGGCATGTTGGCCGGAGAGTGCTTCTCCGGCCGCCAACTGCAACCCCACAGGTACCTCCCTTGTTCCCGGCCCAACGAAAGACCCCAGACCCAAATTAAGAGGGGCTGCTTGGGTGTTCCCTGGGGGGCTTTCAGGCCAGCTAGGTCTTTGGGTCCTGGCTCCTTTGGTTTGGGAGCTATTGCTGGACGTTTGGCATGTTGGCGGAAGAGTGCTTCTCGGGCCGCGGGCTGCAACCTTGCAGGTACCTCCAAGGTTTCCTGCCCAACGAAAGACCCCAGATGCAAATTGAGAGGGGCTGCTTGTGGGCCCCCTGGGGGGCTTTCAGGCCAGCTAGGTCTTTGTGTCCTGGCTCCTTTGGTTTAGGAGCTATTGCTGGACGTTTGGCATGTTGGCCGGAGAGTGCTTCTCGGGCCGCCAACTGCAACCTTGCAGGTACCTTCCAGGTTCCCTGCTGAACAAAAGCCCCCAGACCCAAATTGAGAGGGGCTGCTTGGGTTCCAACTGGGGGGCTTTCAGGCCAGCTAGGTCTTTGGGTCCTGTCTTCTTTGGTTTGGGAGCTATTGCTGGACATTTGTCATGTTGGCCGGAGAGTGCTTCTCGGGCCGCCAACTGCAACCTTGCAGGTACCTCCCAGGTTCCCTGCCCAACGAAAGCACCCAGACCCAAATTGAGAGGGGCTGCTTGTGGGCCCCCTGGGGGGCTTTCAAGCCAGCTAGGTGTTTGGGTCCTGAATCCTTTGGTTTGGGAGCTATTGCTGGACGTTTGGCATGTTGGCCGGAGAGTGCTTCTCTGTCCGCCATCTGCAACCTTGCAGGTTCCTCCAAGGTTCCCTGCTCAACGAAAGCACCCAGACCCAAATTGAGAGGGGCTGCTTGGGCGCCCCCTGTGAGGCTTTCAGGCCAGCTAGGTCATTGGGTCCTGGCTCCTTTGGTTTGGGAGCTATTGCTGGAGGTTTGGCATTTTGGCCGGAGAGTGCTTCTCGGGCCGCCAACTGCAACCTTGCAGGTACCTCCCAGGTTCCCTGCCCAACGAAAGCACCCAGACCCAAATTGAGAGGGGCTTCTTGTGGGCCCCCTGGGGGGCTTTCAGGCCAGCTAGGTCTTTGGGTACTGGCTCCTTTGGTTTGGGAGCTATTGCTGGACGTTGAGCATGTTGGACGGGGAGCGCTTCTCGGGCCGCGAAATGCAGCTATGGAGATAGCTCCAAGGTTCCAAGGTTCCCTGGCAGACGAAAGCCTTTAGAGCCACAATGCTAGGGGCTGCTTGTGGTCCTCCTGGGGAGCTTTCAGGCCAGCTCTGTCTTTGCGTCCTGGCTCCTTTGGTTTGGGAGCTATTGCTGGAAGTTCGGCATGTTGGCTTGGGAGCGCTTCTCGGGCCGCGAACTGCAACTATGCGAATAGCTTCAACGTTCCAAGGTCCCCTGGCAAAAGAAAGCCATCCAAGCCACAATGCTAGGGCCTGCTTGTGGGCTGCCTGGGGAGTTTTCAGGCCAGCTATGTCTTTCAGTCCTTGCTCCTTTGATTCGGGAGCTATTGCTGGACGTTCAGCATGTTGGCCAGGGAGCGCTTCTCGGGCCGCGAACTGCAACAATGTAGATAGATCCAATGTTCCCTGGCAAACGAATGCCCTCAGAGCCACAATGCTTGGGGCTGCTTGTGAGCCACCTGCCAAGATTTCTGCCAGCTATGTCTTTCGGTCATTGTTCCTTTGGTTTGGCAGCTATTGCTGGATGTTCGGCATGTTGGCCAGGGTGCGCTTCTCAGGCCGCGAAATGCAACTATGGAGATAGATCCAAGGTTCCATTGTTCCCTGGCAAATAAAAGCCCTCAGAGCCACAATGCTGGGGGCTGCTTGTGGGCCTCCTGGGGAGCTTTCATGCCAGCTATGTCTTTCAGTCCTGGCTCCTTTGGTTTGGGAGCTATTGCTGGACATTCAGCATGTTGGTAGGGGAGCGCTTCTCTGCACGCAAACTGCAACTATGGAGATAGCTCCAAGGTTCCAAGGTTCCCGGGCAAATGAAAGCCCTTAGAGCCACAATGCTAGGGGCTGCCTGTGGGTGGCCCCCTGGGGGGCTTTTAGGCCAGCTATGTCTTTTGGTCCTGGCTCCTTTGGTTTGGGAGCTATTGCTGGACATTCAGCATGTTGGTAGGGGAGCGCTTCTCTGCACGCAAACTGCAACTATGGAGATAGCTCCAAGGTTCCAAGGTTCCCGGGCAAATGAAAGCCCTTAGAGCCACAATGCTAGGGGCTGCCTGTGGGTGGCCCCCTGGGGGGCTTTTAGGCCAGCTATGTCTTTTGGTCCTGGCTCCTTTGGTTTGGGAGCTATTGCTGGACATTCAGCATGTTGGTAGGGGAGCGCTTCTCTGGACGCAAACTGCAACTATGGAGATAGCTCCAAGGTTCCAAGGTTCCCGGGCAAATGAAAGCCCTTAGAGCCACAATGCTAGGGGCTGCCTGTGGGTGGCCCCCTGGGGGGCTTTCAGGCCAGCTATGTCTTTTGGTCCTGGCTCCTTTGGTTTGGGAGCTATTGCTGGACATTCAGCATGTTGGTAGGGGAGCGCTTCTCTGCACGCAAACTGCAACTATGGAGATAGCTCCAAGGTTCCCTGGCAAACGAAAGCCTTCAGAGCCACAATGCTAGGGGCTCCCTATTAGCCACCTGGGGAGCTTTCAGGCTAGCTATGTCTTTTGGTCCTGGCTCCTTAGGTTTGGGAGCTATTGCTGGACGTTTGGCATGTTGGCCGGGGAGCACTTCTCGGGCCATGAACTGCAACTATGGAGATAGATCCAATATTCCCTGGCAAACGAATGCCCTCAGAGCCACAATGCTAGGGGCTTCCTATTAGTCGCCTGGGGAGCTTTCAAGCCAGCTATTTCTTTCGGTCATAGCTCCTTTTGTTTGGGAGCTATTGATGGACATTTGGCATGTTGGCCGAGGAGCATTTCTCGGGCCATGAACTGCCACCATAGAGATAGATCCAAGGTTCCAATATTCCCTGGCAATACACAACCCTCAGAGCCACAATGCTAGGGCCTGCTTGTGCACTGCCTGGGGAGCTTTCATGCCAGCTATGTCTCTTGGTCTTGGCTCCTTTGGTTTGGGAGCTATTGCTGGACTTTCAGCATGTTGGCCGGGAAGCGCTTCTCAGGCCGCGAACTGCAACTATGGAGATAGATGCAAGTTTCCACGGTTCCCTAGCAAAGAAAAGCCCTCAGAGCCACAATGCTAGGGGCTGCTAGTGGGCCTCCTGGGTAGCTTTCACGCAAGCTATGTCTTTTGGTCCTGGCTCCTTTGGTTTGGGAGCTATTGCTGGACTTTCAGCATGTTGGCCGGGGAGCGCTTCTCTGCACGCGAACACCAACTATGGAGATAGCTCCAAGGTTCCAAGGTTCCCTAGCAAAGAAAAGCCCTCAGAGCCACAATGCTAGGGGCTGCTTGTGGGCCTCCTTGGGAGCTTTCAGGCCAGCTATGTCTTTCAGTCTTGGCTCCTTAGGTTTGGGATCTATTGCTGGACGATTGACATGTTGGCCGAGGAGCACTTCTCTGGCCGCGAAATGCAACTATGGAGATAGATCCAATGTTCCCTGGCAAACGAAAGCGCTCATAGCCACAATGCTAGGGGCTGCTTGTGGGCCGCCTGGGGAGCTTTCAGGCCAGCTATGTCTTTCAGTCCTGGTTCCTTTGGTTTGGGAGCTATTGCTGGACGTTTGGCATGTTGGCCGGAGAGTGCTTCTCAGGCCGCCAACTGCAACCTTGCAGGTATCTCAAAGGTTCCCTGCCCAACGAAAGCCCCCAGACCCAAATTGAGAGGGGCTGCTTGGGGACCCCCTGGGGGGCTTTCAGGCCAGCTAGGTCTTTGGGTGCTGGCTCCTTCGGTTTGGGAGCTATTGCTGGACGTTTGGCATGTTGGCCGGAGAGTGCTTCTCGGGCCGCCAACTGCAACTTTGCAGGTACCTCCAAGATTCCCCGCCCAGCGAAAGCCCCCAGACCCAAATTGAGAGGGGCTGCTTGGGTTCCAACTGGGGGGCTTTCAGGCCAGCTATGTCTTTGGGTCCTGGCTCCTTTGGTTTGGGAGCTATTGCTGGACGTTGAGCATGTTGGACGGGGAGCGCTTCTCGGGCCGCGAAATGCAGCTATGGAGATAGCTCCAAGGTTCCAAGGTTCCCTGGCAGACGAAAGCCTTCAGAGCCACAATGCTAGGGGCTGCTTGTGGTCCTCCTGGGGAGCTTTCAGGCCAGCTCTGTCTTTGCGTCCTGGCTCCTTTGGTTTGGGAGCTATTGCTGGAAGTTCGGCATGTTGGCCGGGGAGCGCTTCTCGGGCCGCGAACTGCAACTATGCGAATAGCTTCAACGTTCCAAAGTCCCCTGGCAAAAGAAAGCCATCCAAGCCACAATGCTAGGGCCTGCTTGTGGGCTGCCTGGGGAGTTTTCAGGCCAGCTATGTCTTTCGGTCCTTGCTCCTTTGATTCGGGAGCATTGCTGGACGTTCGGCATGTTGGCCAGGGAGCGCTTCTCGGGCCGCGAACTGCAACAATGTAGATAGATCCAATGTTCCCTGGCAAACGAATGCCCTCAGAGCCACAATGCTTGGGGCTGCTTGTGAGCCACCTGCCAAGATTTCTGCCAGCTATGTCTTTTGGTCATTGTTCCTTTGGTTTGGCAGCTATTGCTGGATGTTCGGCATGTTTGCCAGGGTGCGCTTCTCAGGCCGCGAAATGCAACTATGGAGATAGATCCAAGGTTCCATTGTTCCCTGGCAAATAAAAGCCCTCAGAGCCACAATGCTGGGGGCTGCTTGTGGGCCTCCTGGGGAGCTTTCATGCCAGCTATGTCTTTCAGTCCTGGCTCCTTTGGTTTGGGAGCTATTGCTGGACATTCAGCATGTTGGTAGGGGAGCGCTTCTCTGCACGCAAACTGCAACTATGGAGATAGCTCCAAGGTTCCCTGGCAAACGAAAGCCTTCAGAGCCACAATGCTAGGGGCTCCCTATTAGCCACCTGGGGAGCTTTCAGGCTAGCTATGTCTTTTGGTCCTGGCTCCTTAGGTTTGGGAGCTATTGCTGGACGTTTGGCATGTTGGCCGGGGAGCACTTCTCGGGCCATGAACTGCAACTATGGAGATAGATCCAATATTCCCTGGCAAACGAATGCCCTCAGAGCCACAATGCTAGGGGCTTCCTATTAGTCGCCTGGGGAGCTTTCAAGCCAGCTATTTCTTTCGGTCATAGCTCCTTTTGTTTGGGAGCTATTGATGGACATTTGGCATGTTGGTCGGGGAGCGCTTCTCGGGCCGTGAACTGCCTCCTTACAGATAGATCCAAGGTTCTAAGGTTACCTGGCAAACGACAACCCTCAGAAACACAATGCTAGGGGGTGATTGTGGGCGGCTGGGGAGCTTTCAGGCCAGCTATGTCTTTTGGTCCTGGCTCCTTTGGTTTGGGAGCTATTGCTGGACTTTTGGCATGTTGGCCGAGGAGCATTTCTCGGGCCGTGAACTGCCACCATAGAGATAGATCCAAGGTTCCAATATTCCCTGGCAAAACACAACCCTCAGAGCCACAATGCTAGGGCCTGCTTGTGCACTGCCTGGGGAGCTTTCATGCCAGCTATGTCTCTTGGTCTTGGCTCCTTTGGTTTGGGAGCTATTGCTGGACTTTCAGCATGTTGGCCGGGAAGCGCTTCTCTGCACGCGAACTGCAACTATGGAGATAGCTCCAAGGTTCCAAGGTTCCCTAGCAAAGAAAAGCCCTCAGAGCCACAATGCTAGGGGCTGCTTGTGGGCCTCCTGGGGAGCTTTCAGGCCAGCTAGGTCTTTCAGTCTTGGCTCCTTAGGTTTGGGATCTATTGCTGGACGATTGACATGTTGGCCGAGGAGCACTTCTCTGGCCGCGAAATGCAACTATGGAGATAGATCCAATGTTCCCTGGCAAACGAAAGCCCTCATAGCCACAATGCTAGGGGCTGCTTGTGGGCCGCCTGGGGAGCTTTCAGGCCAGTTATGTCTTTCAGTCCTGGTTCCTTTGGTTTGGGAGCTATTGCTGGACGTTCGGCATGTTGGCCGAGGAGCGCTTCTCCGGTCGGAAACTGCAACTATGGAGATAGACCCAATGTTCCCTGGCAAACGAAAGCCATCCGAGCCACAATGCTAAGGGCTGCTTGTGGGCTGCCTGGGGAGCTTTCAGGCCAGCTAGGGCTTTCGGTCCTGGCTCCTTTGGTTTGGGACCTATTTCTGGAAGTTTGGCATGTTGGCCAGAGAGCGCTTCTTGGGCCACCAACTGCAACCTTGCAGGTACCTCCCAGGTTCCCTGCCCAACGAAAGCCCCCAGACCCAAATTGAGAGGGGCTGCTTGGGGGCCAACTGGGCGGCTTTCAGGCCAGCTAGGTCTTTGTGTCCTGGCTCCTTTGGTTTGGGAGCTATTGCTGGACTTTGGGCATGTTGGCCGGAGAGTGCTTCTTGGGCCGCCAACTGCAACCTTGCAGGTACCTGCAACGTTCCCTGCCCAACGAAAGCACCCAGATCCAAATTGAGAGGGGCTGCTTGTGGGAACCCTGGGGGGCTTTCAGGCCAGCTAGTACTTTCGGTCCTGGATCCTTCGGTTTGGGAGCTATTGCTGGAAGTTCGGCATGTTGGCCGGGGAGCGCTTCTCGGGCCGCGAACTGCAACTATGCGAATAGCTTCAACGTTCCAAAGTCCCCTGGCAAAAGAAAGCCATCCAAGCCACAATGCTAGGGCCTGCTTGTGGGCTGCCTGGGGAGTTTTCAGGCCAGCTATGTCTTTCGGTCCTTGCTCCTTTGATTCGGGAGCATTGCTGGACGTTCGGCATGTTGGCCAGGGAGCGCTTCTCGGGCCGCGAACTGCAACAATGTAGATAGATCCAATGTTCCCTGGCAAACGAATGCCCTCAGAGCCACAATGCTTGGGGCTGCTTGTGAGCCACCTGCCAAGATTTCTGCCAGCTATGTCTTTCGGTCATTGTTCCTTTGGTTTGGCAGCTATTGCTGGATGTTCGGCATGTTTGCCAGGGTGCGCTTCTCAGGCCGCGAAATGCAACTATGGAGATAGATCCAAGGTTCCATTGTTCCCTGGCAAATAAAAGCCCTCAGAGCCACAATGCTGGGGGCTGCTTGTGGGCCTCCTGGGGAGCTTTCATGCCAGCTATGTCTTTCAGTCCTGGCTCATTGGTTTGGGAGCTATTGCTGGACATTCAGCATGTTGGTAGGGGAGCGCTTCTCTGCACGCAAACTGCAACTATGGAGATAGCTCCAAGGTTCCCTGGCAAACGAAAGCCTTCAGAGCCACAATGCTAGGGGCTCCCTATTAGCCACCTGGGGAGCTTTCAGGCTAGCTATGTCTTTTGGTCCTGGCTCCTTAGGTTTGGGAGCTATTGCTGGACATTCAGCATGTTGGTAGGGGAGCGCTTCTCTGCACGCAAACTGCAACTATGGAGATAGCTCCAAGGTTCCAAGGTTCCCGGGCAAATGAAAGCCCTTAGAGCCACAATGCTAGGGGCTGCCTGTGGGTGGCCCCCTGGGGGGCTTTCAGGCCAGCTATGTCTTTTGGTCCTGGCTCCTTTGGTTTGGGAGCTATTGCTGGACATTCAGCATGTTGGTAGGGGAGCGCTTCTCTGCACGCAAACTGCAACTATGGAGATAGCTCCAAGGTTCCCTGGCAAACGAAAGCCTTCAGAGCCACAATGCTAGGGGCTCCCTATTAGCCACCTGGGGAGCTTTCAGGCTAGCTATGTCTTTTGGTCCTGGCTCCTTAGGTTTGGGAGCTATTGCTGGACGTTTGGCATGTTGGCCGGGGAGCACTTCTCGGGCCATGAACTGCAACTATGGAGATAGATCCAATATTCCCTGGCAAACGAATGCCCTCAGAGCCACAATGCTAGGGGCTTCCTATTAGTCGCCTGGGGAGCTTTCAAGCCAGCTATTTCTTTCGGTCATAGCTCCTTTTGTTTGGGAGCTATTGATGGACATTTGGCATGTTGGTCGGGGAGCGCTTCTCGGGCCGTGAACTGCCTCCTTACAGATAGATCCAAGGTTCTAAGGTTACCTGGCAAACGACAACCCTCAGAAACACAATGCTAGGGGGTGATTGTGGGCGGCTGGGGAGCTTTCAGGCCAGCTATGTCTTTTGGTCCTGGCTCCTTTGGTTTGGGAGCTATTGCTGGACTTTTGGCATGTTGGCCGAGGAGCATTTCTCGGGCCGTGAACTGCCACCATAGAGATAGATCCAAGGTTCCAATATTCCCTGGCAAAACACAACCCTCAGAGCCACAATGCTAGGGCCTGCTTGTGCACTGCCTGGGGAGCTTTCATGCCAGCTATGTCTCTTGGTCTTGGCTCCTTTGGTTTGGGAGCTATTGCTGGACTTTCAGCATGTTGGCCGGGAAGCGCTTCTCTGCACGCGAACTGCAACTATGGAGATAGCTCCAAGGTTCCAAGGTTCCCTAGCAAAGAAAAGCCCTCAGAGCCACAATGCTAGGGGCTGCTTGTGGGCCTCCTGGGGAGCTTTCAGGCCAGCTAGGTCTTTCAGTCTTGGCTCCTTAGGTTTGGGATCTATTGCTGGACGATTGACATGTTGGCCGAGGAGCACTTCTCTGGCCGCGAAATGCAACTATGGAGATAGATCCAATGTTCCCTGGCAAACGAAAGCCCTCATAGCCACAATGCTAGGGGCTGCTTGTGGGCCGCCTGGGGAGCTTTCAGGCCAGTTATGTCTTTCAGTCCTGGTTCCTTTGGTTTGGGAGCTATTGCTGGACGTTCGGCATGTTGGCCGAGGAGCGCTTCTCCGGTCGGAAACTGCAACTATGGAGATAGACCCAATGTTCCCTGGCAAACGAAAGCCATCCGAGCCACAATGCTAAGGGCTGCTTGTGGGCTGCCTGGGGAGCTTTCAGGCCAGCTAGGGCTTTCGGTCCTGGCTCCTTTGGTTTGGGACCTATTTCTGGAAGTTTGGCATGTTGGCCAGAGAGCGCTTCTTGGGCCACCAACTGCAACCTTGCAGGTACCTCCCAGGTTCCCTGCCCAACGAAAGCCCCCAGACCCAAATTGAGAGGGGCTGCTTGGGGGCCAACTGGGCGGCTTTCAGGCCAGCTAGGTCTTTGTGTCCTGGCTCCTTTGGTTTGGGAGCTATTGCTGGACTTTGGGCATGTTGGCCGGAGAGTGCTTCTTGGGCCGCCAACTGCAACCTTGCAGGTACCTGCAACGTTCCCTGCCCAACGAAAGCACCCAGATCCAAATTGAGAGGGGCTGCTTGTGGGAACCCTGGGGGGCTTTCAGGCCAGCTAGTACTTTCGGTCCTGGATCCTTCGGTTTGGGAGCTATTGCTGGATGTTTGGCATGTTGGCCGGAGAGTGCTTCTCGGGCCGCCAACTGCAACCTTGCAGGTACGTCCCAGGTTCCCTGCCCAACGAAACCCCCCAGACCCAAATTGAGAGGGGCTGCTTGTGGGCCCCCTGGGGGGCTTTCAGGCCAGCTAGGTCATTGGGTCATGGCTCCTTTGGTTTGGGAGCTATTGCTGGACGTTTGGCATGTTGGCCGGAGAGTGCTTCTCGGGCCGCCAACTGCAACCCCACAGGTACCTGCAAGGTTCCCTGCCCAACGAAAGCCCCCAGACCCAAATTGAGAAGGGCTGCTTGTGGGCCCCCTGGGGGCTTTCAGGTCAGCTAGGGCTTTGGGTCCTGGCTCCTTTTGTTTTGTAGCTATTGCTGGACGTTTGACATGTTGGCCGGAGAGTGCTTCTCGTGCTGCCAACTAGAAACCTTACAGGTACCTCTAAGGTTCCCTGACCAACGAAAGCCCCCATCCCAAATTGAGAGGGGCTGCTTGGGGGCCAACTGGGGGGCTTTCAGGCCAGCTAGTACTGTGGGTCCTGGCTCCTTTGGTTTGGGATCTATTGCTGGATGTTTGGCATGTTGGCCGGAGAGTGCTTCTCCGGCCGCCAACTGCAACCTTGCAGGTACCTCCCTTGTTCCCGGCCCAACGAAAGCCCCCAGACCCAAATTAAGAGGGGCTGCTTGGGTGTTCCCTGGCGGGCTTTCAGGCCAGCTAGGTCTTTGGGCCATGGATCCTTTGGTTTGGGAGCTATTGCTGGACGTTTGGCATGTTGGCCGGAGAGTGCTTCTCGGGCCGCGGGCTGCAACCTTGCAGGTACCTCCAAGGTTTCCTGCCCAACGAAAGACCCCAGACGCAAATTGAGAGGGGCTGCTTGTGGGCCCCCTGGGGAGCTTTCAGGCCAGCTAGGTCTTTGTGTCCTGGCTCCTTTGGTTTGGGAGCTATTGCTGGACGTTTGGCATGTTGGCCGGAGAGTGCTTCTCGGGCCGCCAACTGCAACCTTACAGGTACGTCCAAGGTTCCCGGACCATTGAAAGCCCCCAGACCCAAATTGAGAGGGGCTGCTTGTGGGCCCCCTGGGTGTTTTTAGCTCAGCTATGTCTTTGGGTCCTGGCTCCTTTGGTTTGGGAGCTATTGCTGGATGTTTGGCATGTTGGCCGGAGAGTGCTTCTCGGTCCCTCAACTGCAACCTTGCAGGTACCTTCCAGGTTCCCTGCCCAACGAAAGCCCCCAGACCCAAATTGAGAGGGGCTGCTTGGGTTCCAACTGGGGGGCTTTCAGGCCTGCTAGGTCTTTGGGTCCTGGCTCCTTTGGTTTGTGAGCTATTGCTGGACATTTGTCATGTTGGCCAAAGAGTGCTTCTCGGGCCGCCAACTGCAACCTTGCAGGTACCTCCCAGGTTCCCTGCCCAACGAAAGCACCCAGACCCAAATTGAGAGGGGCTGCTTGTGGGCCCCCTGGGGGGCTTTCAAGCCAGCTAGGTGTTTGGGTCCTGAATCCTTTGGTTTGGGAGCTATTGCTGGACGTTTGGCATGTTGGCCGGAGAGTGCTTCTCGGGCCGCGAACTGCAACTATGCGAATAGCTTCAACGTTCCAAGGTCCCCTGGCAAAAGAAAGCCATCCAAGCCACAATGCTAGGGCCTGCTTGTGGGCTGCCTGGGGAGTTTTCAGGCCAGCTATGTCTTTTGGTCCTGGCTCCTTTGGTTTGGGAGCTATTGCTGGACATTAGGCATGTTGGTAGGGGAGCGCTTCTCTGCACGCAAACTGCAACTATGGAGATAGCTCCAAGGTTCCCTGGCAAACGAAGGCTTTGAGAGCCACAATGCTAGGGGCTCCCTATTAGCCACTTGGGGAGCTTTCAGGCTAGCTATGTCTTTCAGTCCTGGCTCCTTAGGTTTGGAAGCTATTGCTGGACGTTTGGCATGTTGGCCGGGGAGCACTTCTCGGGCCACGAACTGCAATTATGGAGATAGATCCAATATTCCCTGGCAAACGAATGCCCTCAGAGCCACAATGCTAGGGGCTTCCTATTAGTCGCCTGGGGAGCTTTCAAGCCAGCTATTTCTTTCGGTCATAGCTCCTTTTGTTTGGGAGCTATTGATGGACATTTGGCATGTTGGTCGGGGAGCGCTTCTCGGGCCGTGAACTGCCTCCTTACAGATAGATCCAAGGTTCTAATGTTACCTGGCAAACGACAACCCTCAGAAACACAATGCTAGGGGGTGATTGTGGGCGGCTGGGGAGCTTTCAGGCCAGCTATGTCTTTTGGTCCTGGCTCCTTTGGTTTGGGAGCTATTGCTGGACATTCAGCATGTTGGCCGGGAAGCGCTTCTCAGGCCGCGAACTGCAACTATGGAGATAGCTCCAAGTTTCCACGGTTCCCTAGCAAAGAAAAGCCCTCAGAGCCACAATGCTAGGGGCTGCTAGTGGGCCTCCTGGGTAGCTTTCAGGCCAGCTATGTCTTTTGGTCCTGGCTCCTTTGGTTTGGGAGCTATTGCTGGATGTTCAGCATGTTGGCCCGGGAGCGCTTCTCTGCACGCGAACACCAACTATGGAGATAGCTCCAAGGTTCCAAGGTTCCCTAGCAAAGAAAAGCCCTCAGAGCCACAATGCTAGGGGCTGCTTGTGGGCCTCCTGGGGAGCTTTCAGGCCAGCTAGGTCTTTCAGTCTTGGCTCCTTAGGTTTGGGATCTATTGCTGGACGATTGACATGTTGGCCGAGGAGCACTTCTCTGGCCGCGAAATGCAACTATGGAGATAGATCCAATGTTCCCTGGCAAACGAAAGCCCTCATAGCCACAATGCTAGGGGCTGCTTGTGGGCCGCCTGGGGAGCTTTCAGGCCAGCTATGTCTTTCAGTCCTGGTTCCATTGGTTTGGGAGCTATTGCTGGACGTTCAGCATGTTGTCCGAGGAGCGCTTCTCCGGCCGGAAACTGCAACTATGGAGATAGATCCGATGTTCCCTGGCAAACGAAAGCCATCCGAGCCACAATGCTAGGGGCTGCTTGTGGGCTGCCTGGGGAGCTTTCAGGCCAGCTATGTCTTTTGGTCCTGGCTCCTTTGGTTTGGGAGCTATTGCTGGACGTTTGGCATGTTGGCCGGAGAGTGCTTCTCGGGCCGCCAACTGCAACTTTGCAGGTACCTCCAAGGTTCCCCGCCCAGCGAAAGCCCCCAGACCCAAATTGAGAGGGGCTGCTTGGGGGCCCCCTGGGGGGCCCTTCAGGCCAGCTAGGTCTTTGGGTCCTGGCTCCTTTGGTTTGGGAGCTATTGCTGGATGTTTGGCATGTTGGCCAAAGAGTGCTTCTCGGGCCGCCAACTGCAACCTTGCAGATACCTGCAAGGTTCCCTGCCCAACAAAAGCCCCCAGACCCAAATTGGGAGGGGCTGCTTGTGGGAACCCTGGGGGGCTTTCAGGCCAGTTAGTACTTTCGGTCCAGGCTCCTTTGGTTTGGGAGCTATTGCTGGACATTCAGCATGTTGGCCGAGGAGCATTTCTCGGGCCGTGAACTGCCACCATAGAGATCGATCCAAGGTTCCAATGTTCCCTGGCAAAACACAACCCTCAGAGCCACAATGCTAGGGCCTGCTTGTGCACTGCCTGGGGAGCTTTCATGCCAGCTATGTCTCTTGGTCTTGGCTCCTTTGGTTTGGGAGCTATTGCTGGACTTTCAGCATGTTGGCTGGGGAGCGCTTCTCTGCACGCGAACACCAACTATGGAGATAGATGCAAGTTACCAAGGTTCCCTAGCAAAGAAAAGCCCTCAGAGCCACAATGCTAGGGGCTGCTTGTGGGCCTCCTTGGGAGCTTTCAGGCCAGCTAGGTCTTTCAGTCTTGGCTCCTTAGGCTTGGGATCTATTGCTGGACGATTGACATGTTGGCCGAGGAGCACTTCTCTGGCCGCGAAATGCAACTATGGAGATAGATCCAATGTTCCCTGGCAAACGAAAGCCCTCATAGCCACAATGCTAGGGGCTGCTTGTGGGCCTCCTGGGGAGCTTTCAGGCCAGCTATGTCTTTCAGTCCTGGTTCCTTTGGTTTGGGAGCTATTGCTGGACGTTCGGCATGTTGGCCGAGGAGTGCTTCTCCGGCCGGAAACTGCAACTATGGAGATAGATCCAATGTTCCCTGGCAAACGAAAGCCATCCGAGCCACAATGCTAGGGGCTGCTTGTGGGCTGCCTGGGGAGCTTTCAGGCCAGCTATGTCTTTCGGTCCTGGCTCCTTTGGTTTGGGAGCTATTGCTGGACGTTTGGCACATTGGCCTTGGAGCATTTCTCGGGCCTCGAACAGCAACTATGGTGATAGATCCAAGGTTCCAAGGTTCCCTGTCCAATGAGAGCCCTCCAAGCCACAATGATAGGGGTGCTTGTGGGCCCGCTGGGAAGCTTTCAGGCCAGCTAGGTCTTTCGGTCATTGCTCCTTTCGTTTGAGAGCTATTGCTGGACGTTTCGCATGTTGGCCGGCGAGCGCTTCTCAGGCCGCGAAATGCAACTATGGAGATATCTCCAAGGTTCCGTGGCAAATGAAGGCCTTCAGAGCCACAGTGCTAGGGGCTGCTTGTGGTCCACCTGGGGAGCTTTCAGGCCAGCTATGTCTTTAGGACCTGGCTCCTTTGTTTTGGGAGCTATTGCTGGACATTCGGCATGTTGGCCGGGGAGCGCTTCTCGTGCCGCGAAATGCAACTATGGAGATAGATTCAATTTTCCAAGGTTCCCTGGCAAATAAAAGCCCTCAGAGCCACAATGCTAGGGGCTGCTTGTGTGCCAGCTGGGGAGCTTTCAGGCCAGCTATGCCTTTTGGTCATTGCTCCTTTGGTTTGGTAGCTATTGCTGGACGTTCAGCATGTTGGCCGGGGAGCGCTTCTTGGGCCGTGAACTGCCACCAAAGAGATAGATCCAAGGTTCTAAGTTTCCCTGGAAAATGACAACCCTCAGTGCCACAATGCTAGGGGCTGCTTGAGGGCTGCCTGGGGAGCTTTCAGGCCAGCTATGTCTTTTGGTCCTGGCTCCTTTGGTTTGGGAGCTATTGCTGGACATTCAGCATGTTGTCTGGGGAGCGCTTTTCTGCACGCGAACTGCAGCTATGGAGATAGTTCCAAGGTTCCAAGGTTCCCTTGCAAATGAAAGCCCTTAGAGCCATAATGCTAGGGGCTGCTTTTTGGCTGCCTGGGGAGCTTTCAGGCCATCTATGTCTTTCAGTCCTGGTACCTTTGATTTGGGAGCTATTGCTTCACGTTCAGCATGTTAGTTGGGGAGCGCTTCTTGCGCCGCGAAATGCAACTGTGGAGGTAGATCCAAAGTTCCCTTACAAATGAGAGCCCTCAGAGCCACAATGCTAGGGGCTGCTTGTGGTCCGCCTGGGGAGCTTTCAGGCCAGCTCTGCCTTTCGGTCCTGGTTCCTTTGGTTTGGGATCTATTACTGGACTTTCATCATGTTTTCAAGGGAGTGCTTCTGCGTGCCTTATGAGTACCTATGGAGGAACCTCCAAGGTTCCCTGGCCAACGAAAGCCCCCAGAGCCAAACTGCTAGGGGCTGCTTGTGGGCCTCCTGGGGAAGTTGCAGGCCATCTATGTCTTTCAGTCGTCGCTCCTTCGGTTTGGGAACTATTTCTGCACTTTCGGCATTTTTTCAAGGAAGCACTTCTGAGGCCGTGAACAGCACCTATCGAGACAGTTGGAAGGATTAAGAAAAGAGCAATTCTCATTCAGGATTTCTCCGTTCCACATACCTCTTCTCTTCATATTGTTTCCTGCTCAAGGCTGGCCCTTTACAGTCGGTGCCTAACAAGATGACGGTTCTCAGCCAGCTCACAATCTGTTCCCTCTGCCCACAAATCTCTACACAAACATTTAACTTCCAAAATGCTGTCCTTAGTATTGAATGTGCAGTTATGACCTGCCGCGACGGAGAGAGATGGGACACAGCTTGATGCAAGCAAGAGTCAATTTATTGTAAAGAATCATTCCTTTTTATATGCTCTGAAGACGGCTGCTTTCTTTCAAACATAAGGTGTTCGTGGGCTACATCTGATTGGTCAACGTTTTGCTGTCACAGCAGCATCTCTATCTTATCCTGCT
Organism: Gallinula chloropus; assembly: GCF_964237585.1. Taxonomy (NCBI): domain Eukaryota; kingdom Metazoa; phylum Chordata; class Aves; order Gruiformes; family Rallidae; genus Gallinula; species Gallinula chloropus. Next base: position 42,682,742 of record NC_140090.1, read on the forward strand.
AATAGAACTTCTAAACCCTCGTCAGACTGCAGATATACCTTAACAATAGAGGACACTTTTTCCTGGAGCCTGTCCCAGCAGGGGGCCGGCAACGGTTCCCCTAGGTTCATGGCCTAAAGGCTCCATCCCGTTATCTGTTAACCTGGCAGTGCTTGAGGCTTTGTTTCTCAAGCTGCATGCCACATCTCCCCCTTCCTCTTAAGCAAAAAGAACCTCCTTCACTGAGCGTGATATTTTCCTTTGCGAGAGTTGACAAAAATAACACTAAGGCAAAAATAACTACAAAAAAACCCTAAGTCCTTATTTAACTAAATCTAAAAGACATCCCATAAACGAAAAACCATACTGTAAAATGTAGTAAGCTAAAAACTACTAATTGGCTACACACACTGTTTGCATTGTTAATTTATCTTTTATGTCTAAAAGTTATCTGCACACCTTCTGTGTTGACCATTTATTATGGATAATAATGACATGTTCACTTACTTCCAAATACCTTCCTACAACTCCTCCTTGGTTTAAGGCAGTCCGTACCTCTGCCTTCAAGGCCGTTGTGTTTTGAAGATGTGATCACCAAATACTTCTCAGTATGAATAACTTTGCTGTTTCATAGGAAAATCAAGGATATTGTCAGGGACTATGTAATCCAAATTTGACCATTGACAATATCCATCCTGAAATTCCCCACTCATGAAACTAATTGTCCAATCCAAAGAATCCATTTTCTTGTATCTTTTGTGTTTGATCTATTAATTTCTGAATGCTCGCATGGATTGACTGAGTGGATACATTCATGCAGCACATGCCTTTCAAAATTTTCACAACCATGTCTGTGAGCCAGCAACAAAAATCAGTTGCTGCTTGATTCTGTAAAGTCTTACAGAATCCACATCTGTAGCTAAGTGTCTTGACAGTTTCAGGAGTCAGATTACATCAGCCTCACGTTTTCGTGCAGGCACTACCCATTGCAGTCTGTGTTCTTAGGCTGTGCAGAAATCACCATTTCCCTAATTTTCATTTACCACAAATACATACATATTTCAAAGACTGTTGGTTAGTTCAATATGTCCTGCAGCAAAACTCATAGTCCATTGTGGCTGCAGTTGGAACACTTGACATAAGCTACTGGGATCAGGATCTCTGCCTGGTTCACACAGGCTTGCTTTTTTCTGGATCCATGGCATCTGTAATGACACAGCCAGATCTCCTTTCCCCAAGTTAGTACCTGTAATTTAATTTTTTACTGACACTTGACATTGACTTTTTTTTCTTTTCTTTTCTTTTCTTTTTTTTTTTTTTCTTTTTTCAAACCTCCTTTTAAACCTACTGCATATTTCACCATTGGAGGTACCAAGCTGTTCTGTGGCAGACATAAACAATTCAAACCATACAGAGCTTTGTTTAATCGATCAGCTGGAGAGATGTCCTTCTCTCCCCCTTTTTGTTTGTGAAGCAAAAACACTTGAGAGTTTGATTCATACGTTCCACCATGGCCTGACCTGCAGGCCAATGCGGTGTCCCTGTAACATAGGTAATGGTCCACAATTGGAAAGAGGTTTGTATTGTTTGTGCTACATATCCTGGGCTGTTGTCCATTTTGATTTCACGGGGTACATGGTGTGATAAATTTGAGACATACTCCAGTTGATAAAGCCAAACAACAATTTATTAATTAAGCAAGCCCGCAAGATATAGGCAAATATCAGCGCTGGGCGTCCGGAGGAGACCCTTGCTCCTGCAAACGGCACGAGCCTCACCCCTCTGGAGTCCCCTTTTTATAGTCCCATAGTTCTGGGTACACGTGGCATATCCTGGTGTTTTTCTGTAGCTGTGTAAGCTGGTAGTGGGGGTCGTCTTGGTCCCTCGTAGTCCTCCTCTACGTTGTGTTCAGTGTCTTATTTGGTTAACTCATTTAATCCTATCAGGATGTTGCTAGTGATAAAACAATGGTTCCCCTTTGACCTGGTTACCTATTCACAGCCATAGTCTACCACAGGCACCAACTCAGCAAGACCTGAAGTTCTTTCAGGGTGTTACTAGCGATGGAACAATGGTTCCCCTTTGCCCTAGTTTACAACCATCAACAACTTACAATATAGTTATTTTTACAAAATAAGATGTGGTGACCGGTTTTGAAACATGTCAGCAGATGTTGTGATGGGTTTCGAAATATAAGTCAGCAACCTCCCTGATATTAGAACTAATATTAGAAACTAAGTGGTTTCCTGTCATTCATTCCTTGTTTCAATGAACAAAATATTAACCCATTCACCACACATGGCATTGGACACATCTACTAGATTCCTGCGTTTGTGCAGTCCAAAACCTCTCGTGTGCCTGTGCCACAAGGTTTCACGCCAGGGGCAAGGCTGCTGGTGAACTGCTGACAGTCCAGGTGACTGTGCAATCCCTTTAGCCTCAGTAAACAAAGAAGTGGTATTGTAGCTAAAGCACCTTAGCAGATTGATGAAACAATTCATGCAACTTTTGAACAGCAAAATATGTTCACACTGGCTTCCTTTGAATTTTCTCTGGAACCCCTTGCTTTTCAAATGCAGTTAACTCATGAATCAAACTTTCAATGTCTAAGTTTTTTCCCGCAATCGATATTTCAACCATGTAATGATATCACATACAAATGAATGCTGCAAACCAACCTATCAGACAAAGAACATTGCAAGACACGAATTGTCACAACCATGCCACATGGATGGGTGGATGGGGTGGGGGGTGGGGGGTGGTTCTCTGACTTCTGCGGTGGTTCTCCGACACCCGGAGCTGCACCGCTGCTTCTACCCTGACCCCATTACGAACCACAGCGCGACCCCGCCTGCAAGCACTAGAGCCCAGCTGAGCGCTGGGGTCCTGTTCCGCTCGCATGCCAGGGGTCCGCTATTAACTCTTTCCACCACCCACTCGTTCCCACATAAACTTTTTCCCAGTACTGAAGCAACCTTACGTGCCCAGGCTCAGACGAGCAGTCTCTCTGGAGTCTCTGGGTCGTCAAGAGACACCAATGTGTCGCTGAGTTCGCTGGGTGATGTGGGTGTCAGCAGTGGGTCCTGAGACAAAAAGGATCCCTGATGCGATGGTAGGCAAGGCAGATTCTTGTTCATCTCCATAGGATTCTTGTCCCTGTCCTTAGGTTTCTTGTCCATGTCCATAGGTTCCTTGTCCGTGGAGGCAACACTTTTGTCTCCGTAGTCTTCGGTTGGGGAGGGCAGTCGCGGTCCTGAGACTTTTTTACGGCGAGATCCCTTTAAATTCTTATCACCGCCTTACTTGTCTCAGAGGACTCCGGTGTCAGGGAACATGTCTCTCGGGGGACGCCAGGCTGGGGCAGCCGGTATGACCATCTTTTGCCGTTTCCAAAACTCAGGCTCTCCTATTTCAGTCACTCTATATCCTCGTTCGGGATCCTGGCGACAAGAGAGAGGGGTCCCTGCTTGGGGTCCCCTTAGAGTCGGAATAACGGGCCCAACTTGCATCAATGTGATCAATGTCAAGCTTTTTAAGAAGAAGACCTTTCATAAGGTCATATAATCGACTCTCTTGGGGGAAGACAGTTGATTCCCCATATTACCCACAGCTCACCTCTGTTCCAGAGGGATGATTCCTGGCCAGGCTTCCCACTTCCTTTCAGTGGCTCATTCAACATTCTGTGGGAGTCGCAGCATGCCGCACAGCTCGGCGCAGTTAAATTCCTCACACGGGGCACCAATTTGCCGCGACGGAGAGAGACGGGACACAGCTTGATGCAAGCAAGAGTCGATTTATTGTAAAGAATCATTCCTTTTTATATGCTCTGAAGACGGCTGCTTTCTTTCAAACATAAGGTGTTCGTGGGCTACATCTGATTGGTCAACGTTTTGCTGTCGCAGCAGCATCTCTATCTTATCCTGCTAATAGAACTTCTAAACCCTTGTCAGACAGCAGATATACCTTAACAATAGAGGACACTTTTTCCTGGAGCCTGTCCCAGCAGGGGGCCGGGAACGATGCTGTCACCTTGTTTAGTTTCCCCGAGGTTCATGGCCTAAAGGCTCCATCCCGTTATCTGGTTATCTGTTAACCTGGCAGTGTTTGAGGCTTTGTTTCTCAAGCTGCATGCCACAATGACCAACAGCCTTGCCGAAGGATGACCTAGCGGCATTGCTTAAGGTACCTAAACAGAGTAATCACTTGAGCAGTGCAGGTCCGAACACAAAGGCTAGGTTTTCGAGAGTCATCAAATTCACTGCACTGTGTATTGCTACCTTTAACAGGAAAGCTGACAGGAACTGGTTCTGATGGGCTTTGGGCACGCAGCTGATTAACTGTCTCAGGTTTGCTACACATTCTTTGGTGTGAATTTTGTGCTCTGGGGGAAAAAAAATTATTACATAAATATTCCTAATGATAACGCAGGTTCATCATAGGCATTATTATAGATCTGAGAAAGAAGAAACATTTCTAACTGCATTAGAGCAAAGTAAAGAATAAACATGTCAGAATAAATATGTCCTAAATAAAGAATTTGTACACTAAATCTTGACAGTTTTCACCCGTTGAACACTTTGTACACTAAATCTTGTGAGTTTTCACCCATTAAAGAATTTGTACACTAAATCATGACAGTTTTCACCCATTAAATTGCCACGGATTTTCCAGGTATTGAGTTTTATATATGCTGCTTCTGCTATTCTTCCTGTTCTGACACAACCATCAAACACTTAATGGAATTGCAGGTGTTAGTCACATACCTGAATCCTTAAAGCTGCTTTTAAAGACAATAAAGTTGTCAGCCTTGACTCTACGCAGAGATTTTATACATACTGCATGATTCTCATTAGGATGAATAAGAAATTGTACTCTTTCAGCTCCACATCATCTTCATTTCCTGAATGCTAGCTCTCAGTCTCAAAACATTTTTTGCTTTATAAATATGCAACTGTAGTTACACAAGAGCTGTTTAAAATTCTAAAATGGGGACACAGAATTTTCTTGGTTCTCCTTCCTCAGAGAAGAGTTACAGGACCAAAAAAACCACAAAACAACTGATCAGCAGCCCAGAATTAGTATGACAAAGTCTCATGCTTTAATAGAACTGAGATGACAGTACTGCTAAATAACTGGCAACTGATGCTCAAATTTCCTAGAGATCACCGGGACACATGTGAATAGCTTTGATATTGTGAATCACTTCCCTAAACAGCAATTTTAGCTCTGGAAAACACGTTTCATACAGGCCAAGACCCATGGTGCTCAACCTGTTAATGAGAGGCATGGAAAAGGGGATGGAGAGGAGAAAAAAAATAAAGAAAGAACAAACAACAAAAAAAACTCAACAGGACTTTTCAAGGTCATCAAAACTGGGTGCTTGCAAAAAAGCTCTAGATCCTTCAGCAGAGGCTTTCATAGCAGATGAAAATTACTTTTATCTTCTTTTTTTTTTTTTTTTGAGTCGTAAACACAACCATAACTTGGCAGTCAGCAGACAAAGTTTGAGCAAAAGCTATGTGTGATCTTACCTACAGAACCCACTTATTTGTATGCAAACACCACCTGAATTAGTTCTCACTCAAAAATCAGTGGGCAGAATTGTCTGACTGCATTGGCTCAGTCATGATAGACATGAATAGAGATCAGTGTATTGCTGTATGTATTCATCTTGGCTCTGCAGTTTTCAGTACTTTGTGGTGCTCCATGCACTGCTGCCCAAGATGACTACAACAAAACTAGTAAAAGCACTAAATGGGAACAGAAATTTACAAAAGGGGTCCTGTAGAATGAAAGGTTTAATACAAGAAGAGATTTCAGCTTGGAAAAGACAGAAGCAAGGCAGTGATTAGGTAAAGGCACAAACAGCATTACGATCTTAAAAATTAAAATGTCTTAGTGATGAGTAAGATATCCAATTTAAAAAGAAAGCATGCAGAAAAGGTATTTTCTCAAAGAATACAGGACTGGATTGCTAATGCCTTGTCATAGGATGTTGGGGAAAAAAAAAAACAAAAGCCTTAATGTATTCAAAAAAGGACTACAGACAAGTTCACAGAAGACTCGTCCATAAAAAGCAACTAAACACCACTCTCAGATTAAGGAAACTTAAATCCTTGGTAATAGGAAAATGCAAGGAACACATTGTTGTCTCTGTCAGAGAAAGGATGGAAGCATGAAAGATGCTCATTCTGTACCTCTGAAAGTTTTTAGCAAACCAGTACAGATGTTGTCAGGAAAAACAGGCACCAGGAGCTCTTTCAGAAAGAGTTTCAGGAGACTGGCCACAGAATCAACATCTCCATCATTAATAAGTTCTACTTTTTCTCCTTGATCATATTTCTCCTTCAATTTCTTGATGTTATTTACTGTGTCACTGATTCAAAATACACAAACGTGCTGCAGATCTGTTTGAGGGGATATAAAACAGTAAGCAATGCTTACATTACCATGCCTGCATGATGAGGACTGGATCTCAGAAAGAGCTCCTCTAAGAAAGCACAGCAACCATAAAAATAGACTTTTCATCATTTACAGCTGAAAAGTACAGATTAAACCACAGAAGAAAACTTAACAAACACTTCTATGCACCAGCTGTGTCACAAGAAAGGGAATGCCGCATTGTGTTGTATCCTGCACAAGGGTTTCCAGAGGAACACCAAACTTGCTTCTTTCTTGGCTGAACTGTAGATTTGGGGAGACTTTATTTGTCATGTGCCTGACTTGAATAGAAGATAACAATGTCTGGGGAATAAAAACAGACAAGTGGTAAGCAGAAAGCAGTTTTTTTTAATTATTTTAAGGTCCAGGTAAAGGGACCTTTAAAGTCCCCTTGTACTTAGCTCTTCTTTTACCTCTTAGAATAGTAGTATTTGTAGAGCTGAGACAGGACCTGCAATGGGGTAAAGCCTAATAAAACCCACTTACACCTACATCCAGAGAAAATGGAGCCCTGGGTCAAGGCAGATGCCTTGTTTAGGATGGAAGGGATTGCTAAACCCCTTCCTCAGGAAAAACCCCAACAGTGAGGACAAAGACCAACTAAGCACTGATACATAGCCTTTCTTTCAGGCCTGTGAAGTGCCAAAATATCTACCCAGTTCACAAAGATAAAAAAAACTGCAAGAGTCACGGAGGAGCAAGAAGAGGAATTTAAGCCACAGCACGAGTCTGGTAAAGGGTTTGCTTTTTCTCACCTGCTTATTGCAAATTTCTTACCCCAGTAACCAGTGCAGCGACACACGCAAAAGAAATTGTAAAAAACCTGCACTTGGGAGCTGCTTTTTTCATCTTGTTAGGACAGAGGGGCTGTCCTGTATGCAGGCTGAAAGGTACACAGGGTGTTGCACTGAGTGCCCCACCACAGCGTGGCAGCAAGGCTGGGGGCGCTCTGCAAGGAGAGACGGGCTGCCCTGGTCTGGGCACATCTGTTTCCGTCAGGTTCCAGGGCGCCTCAGCCCCAGGAACAGTGCCTCAGAGGAGCTGCTGCCCTGCACAAGGAGCCCTTGTTCTCTTACTCTCTGTGCCCCCCTCTGACGCCTTCCTACTTTGCCTTCCAAGAAGGTGATGTTACCCAGTGAGCTACATTTTGCCCGCACTTTCCTACCAGGCAGGTTACACTCGCAAAGGAGAGGGCCCATTTCTACCGCACATTTTACACCATACAAGGAGAACAAAAGTCCAAACCACCTGGATTTACCCGTTCCACACCAGGAGCGGTTAAACACTACCCATGTTTCCTTTCAAGGGGAGGGGGGTAATTTCTCAAAGCATCCTCCAAACACATTCTAAACCCAGCCTCCTCTTAAACGTTACTGCTCTGTTTTCAGGGGGAAAGAAGAAAAGGCACACTTTCCTAGAGATTTGTAGCTGACCCACTATAAAAAAAAGGTAGTTTTCAGCTCAGTAAGGCCACAGGTCAGAGCTTGAGGAGGTTGCATCCCACCACAGTGAACACACACAGCCATGCTGAAACATCAGGGTGCCATTTTGCTCTTTCAGTACCTAAGGGAGCTTAGCATATTATGTTATGCTGAAGCCTTAATTATTGCCCAAAAAGAACCAATATCAGGATGTATGAAACATATTTTACAGAATTTTTATATACAAGCTGTGAGGTGCTAAGAAAAACCACCTCTAAAGTATCTCTATTACTCTAAATACTTCCTCTCTCCCTCTCTGCTGCAGCAATCGGATTGGGGGAAGGAGAGACAGCATTTCAGTAAGAAGAAAGGATGCAAGAAAGGACTCAAGAAGGCAGCTTTATGTTCACTTACACAAATTGGGAGACACCTACTCTGTTATAAATGGCAGTGACAAATTTGTAAATTTCCAAACACAATTTATTTAAGCAAGATGCAAGCAGGCAAAGCAGCAGTGGGTGTCTGGAGGAGACCCTTGCTCCTGCAAATGGCACGCACCTCACCCCTCTGGAGTCCCCTTTTTATAGTCCCGTAGTTCCGGGTACACGGGCTGTCGTGGTTATACCCCGGCTGAGAGCCAAGATCCACGCAGCTGACTGCTCCTTAAAGGAAAAGACCAGGGAAAGAGGGAAGGGGGGGGGGGGGGGGGGGGGGGGGAGAAGTAATGGAAGAGAAAAGGAAGGGGCAAATAAGCCCAAAACCAAGAAACTAAGAGGCCCGTGGGTTGGGATAAGGATAGTTTACTAAGATAACAGAAAAGATACAATATAACAATGCTAACAGGACTTCAGAGCAAAAATATATGAAGCTGTTGATACACAATGCAGTTTCTCACCAAACCACACAACTCAGGCCATGCCACCCAGGGCCGTCCCGGAACCTGACCGTCCCCAAGAACCGTGCGTCCCGGAGCCGCCCCTCTCTTCCTCCCGTCAGCCCCCCGATATCCTGGGCAGGATGTAACTGGCGTGGAATACTCTCTTTGACCAGTTTGGGCACCTGTCCTGGCTTCGCCCCTCCTTTCTCATTAAGAGCTGAGAAAGTCCTTGACTGTCTGACAGCAACTAACAACATCAGGGTGTTATCAGCACTACTCCCATTTTAACTCTCAAACACAGCATTCCATCCGCTGCTACAAATTAAATTAACTCCATCCTGACCAAAACCAGGACATTATCCACCCCTTATTCCATACCATTTACGTCATGACCAGATCCAACCATTTCTTTTGGGTACAACCAGTTTCTTGTTTCAGACACACATATATGTATGTACACATGTATACACACACACGTGCATACAGGTATTATTCCCTTAGTCTATGGGCCATTCCTCCGAGCTTGTTGAGTGAATGAACATTTAGTCCATGATGATTTTCAGGCTCCATTCATCGTAACAGTCTCTCATGGTGTCAGTATGCGCCATTGGATCATTGCATGCTGCATCTTGGGCTCTCGACCGATACACCTGACATGGTCCATGTTCATAGTCTGTGAATCAAAGATGTTCATTTTCAAAGGGAAGGAGGAAAAAGTTCTTGAAACACCAGGTCTTGGTCCCGTCATCATGGCACTCTTCCTTCATTGACTTGTATGACTCCGGCTGTAACTCCATTGGTAAAACATACAACAACATACAGCAGTAATAGCAATAATGAATGTACAGTAATGGGTTATTTAGCAATTATTATAATACAATTTCTACCTTATTAATTATATTGGCTATTCTCACCTAAAATCAAATCCCTTTGAGGTACACATCAGACTTCTCCATCCTTCTGCATTACCCACCAAGTACAACCAGGTCCTTGAGCAAAAACAGTCCCAGACATGAGTTTACCTTTGCTTGAAGCAGGGATGACCCAAACCATCTTCCCTAATATACTCTTCATATGGACCACTGGGACTCTGTCTCCTTCTACAGTACGTGGAAATTTTGACTGGGCAGGACCAGCTCGATTGGTGGATCTTCTAGAGTTAACTAAGCACGTGGCTTTGGCTAAATGTGTATCCCAATGTTTGAATGTTCCACCACCCATTGCTTTCAGGGTAGTCTTTAAGAGCCCATTATATGGTTCAATTTTCCCAGAAGCTGGTGCATGATAAGGAATGTGGTACACCCACTCAATGCCAGGCTCTTTGGCCCAGGTGTCTATGAGAGCGTTTCGGAAATGAGTCCCGTTGTCTGACTCAATTCTTTCTGGGGTGCTGTGTCGCCATAGGACTTGCCTTTCAAGACCCAGGATTGTATTCCAGGCAGTGGCATGGAGTACGGGATGTGTTTCTAGCCAGCCGGTGGTTGCCTCCATCACTGTAAAAACGTAACGTTTGCCATGGCGGGTTCGTGGGAGGGTGATGTAATCAATCTGCCAGGCCTCGACATATTTGTATTTCATCCACCGTCCTCCATACCAAAGGGGCTTCAACCGCTTAGCTTGCTTGATTGCGGCACACGTCTCACACTCACGGATAACTTGTGCAATAGCATCCATGGTCAAGTCCACCCCTCGATCTCTATATGTTGCATCTCTCCCTTGATGAGCTGAGGAATCATGAGCCCATCAAGCTATGAACAATTCACCTTTACGTTGCCAGTCTAGATCTACCTGAGCCACTTCAATCCTGCCAGCCTTATCTACCTGATGGTTGTTTTGATGTTCCTCCATGGCCTGACTCTTAGGTACATGGGCATCAACATAATGTACCTTTACAACAAGCTTCTCTAACCGGGCAGCAATATCTTGCCATAAGTTAGCAGCCCATATGGATTTGCCTCTACGCTGCCAGTTGTTCTTTTTCCACTGCTGCAACCAACCCCACAGGGCATTGGCTACCATCCATGAATCAGTATAAAGGTAGAGCATTGGCCACTTTTCTCTCTCAGCAATGTCCAGGGCTAACTGGATGGCCTTCACCTCAGCGAACTGGCTTGATTCACCTTTTCCTTCAGTGGCTTCTGCTACTCATCTTGTAGGACTCCATACAGCAGCTTTCCATCTTCGATGCTTTCCCACAAGGCAACAGGAGCCGTCAATGAACAGGGCATATTGCTTCTCATTCTCTGGCAGTTTGTTGTAAGGTGGGGCTTCTTCAGCGCGTGTCACCTCCTCATCCTCTGGTGACATCCCAAAATCTTTGCCTTCAGGACAGTCTGTGATCACTTCCACAATTCCTGGGCGGTTAGGGTTTCCTATTCGAGCCCACTGAGTAATTAGTGCAACCCACTTGCTCCACGTAGCATCAGTGGCATGGTGTGTAGAAGGGACCCTCCCTTTGAACATCCAGCCCAGCACCGGCAGTCAGGGTGCCAGGAGGAGCTGGGCTTCAGTTCCAATCACTTCTGAAGAGGCTCGAACCCCTTCAAAGGCGGCCAGTATTTCCTTTTCTGTTTGAGTGTAATTGGCCTCAGATCCTTTGTAGGCCTGACTCCAAAACCCCAGCGGCTGACCTCGAGTCTCCCCTTGTGCTTTCTGCCAGAGACTCCAGGTAGGGCCATTCTAACCGGCTGCAGTGTAAAGCACATTTTTAACATCTGTCCCTGTCCGGACAGGCCCAAGGGCCACTACATGGACTATCTCACGTTTGATCTGCTCAAAGGCTTGTTGCTGCTCAGGGCCCCATTGGAAATCATTCTTCTTCCGAGTTACGTGGTAGAGTAGGCTCACAATGAGACTGTAGTTTGGGACATGCATTCGACAAAAACCTATAACATCTAAGAAAGCTTGTGTTCCCTTTTTGTTGCTTGGTGGAGACATAGCTGAATATTTTATTGATAATGTCCATTGGGATCTGACGACGCCCATCCTGCCATTTTATTCCTAAAAAGTGGATTTCTTGTGTAGGCCCCTTGACTTTACTTTGTTTTATAGCAAAACCAGCTTCTAAAAGGATTTGAATTATCCTTTTTCCTTTCTCAAATACTTCCCTTGCTGTATTGCCCCATACATCAGGGTGTTATCAGCACTACTCCCATTTTAACTCTCAAACACAGCATTCCATCCACTGCTACAAATGAAATTAACTCCATCCTGACCAAAACCAGGACAGTGTCATATCCTGGTGTTTTTCTGTGGCCGTGTAAGCTGGTAATGGGGGTCGTCCTGATCCCTCATAGTCCTCCTCTACGTTGTGTTTAGTGTCTTATTTGGTTAACTCATTTAATCCTACCAGGATGTTGCTAGTGTAAAACAACGGTTCACCTTTGCCCTTTTACCTATTCACAGCCATAGTCTGCCACTGGCACCAACTCAGCAAGGCCTGAATTTCTTTCAGGGTGTTGCTAGTGATGAAACAATGGTTCCCCTTTGCCCTAGTTACCTATTTACAGTCATAGTAGGTTTGAGAACAATTCCTAGTTAGTCTACTTATCACATACTCCCAATTTAATCTGTGGGAGGGCATCAGTATTTCAGCCACGCTGCTCAGAAGACACCATCCCTTTTCTTCCCCTCACAAATCCACAGAGTCTGGCCAGAGCTAACTGCAGCCATTGGGCTGCTCCTTTACAATTATCTTCTTGTGGTATAGTTGCTAGGCATCATCATAATCAGTAGTTTAACTGCAGATTCTGTCCAGGGTAGAAATTCCTCGTAGTCAATGCTTGCTTCCTAAGTCACACCACACAAGCTGATGGATGTGTTACCACCAGAACATGTTTCCATCGCACCTAACACACACACACACAACACCACACCTTCCTCAAGCACACTGATCACATGGATGATATTTACTTCTGAGCAGGGTTGTGTTTTTTTCAGGCAGGTTTGCAGGTATCCATACCACTTGCTGTGCATTCTGCCTGCTAGCAGCAGTAAGTCAGGTATTTTGAGATGACCTGCAGCATGTACAAGTCATGGATATGCATTTATATAACACCTGCACCATTTTGGTAAACACATGAGCAAGGACCCATCCAGCCTTTGAAATATGGCAGATGCTGTTAAGCCAAACATCTGCTAAGTCTTTCAGACAGAAAGTCTCTCCTAGGAGATTAAGCCACAATGAAGCAAGTAACGTTGCAGTGAAATCTAATTGGGGAAAATTCTTAATGCAAGTTTAGTAAGTAAATGCAAAACAGAAACAAAACACACCAGCCAATGCAAAGATACAGGCACTGAATCAGACCTCCTTGGTGGAGTTCTAGAAATGTGAGTTACTCTGTCAAAGCATTAGACTGCTGGCTCAGCACAGCAGAGGCAGTTCCCTCTTCCCTAGTACAGAAAATACCACTTTAAAAACAGCATAGGTTTTTAGCCTGCTTACCTCTCCGCAAGATCCCATGATGAGGTCTGGAGATGCTATGGCTTGAGGCTTTTCTGCCCACCTAGCATAAGAGATCTCACAGAGGTGACGGCCATTCCTTCATATTAGGGCATGCCCACACCACCACCCAGGTGCAGCCCTTTCTCCATGGCACAAAGACCATCCCCACAGCAAGGCTGGTTCTTCCTGTCCCCATTTTGACCAGTAGCATAGAAAAGCCCATCCCACTCCTCCGCACTACCTCTCCCCATGGTCCACTTTTCCACTCTGCCATGGGACTGAACTAGGTAGCAGGTGTCCCCCCTACCCAACAGCCCAGCCTCCACCAAGACAGCAAGAGATAAGTTTAGGGAGGTTTACAGACAATGGAGACATTTCAGAAAGCCAGCAACAGCTAGAGGGCACACGTGACTTGCTGGAGGGGTGGTCATCGCAGACACAGCAAAGACGCCCAACCTCGAACAGGATTTTCCTTTTCTGCCAAGTAACATAGTTCAGTGGGTTGACTTCTCCTCCATTGCTGTTGCACAGGGGATCCTGGGGGACAGCAAGATGACCATAAGCCAGCAATGTGCTCTCATGGCCAAGAAGACCGATGGCATCCTGGGCTGCATTAGAAGAGGGGTGGTTAGTAGGTCAAAAGAAGTCCTTCTCTGCCCTGCCCTGGTGAGACCACACCTGGAATGGCGTGTCCAGCTCTGGGCCCATCAGCTCAAGAAGGACATAGAACTACTTGAGAAAGTCCAGCACAGGGCCACCAAGGTGATGAAGGGAGTCGAACACCTTCCTTGTGAGGAAAGGCTGAGGGAGCTGGGCCTCTTTAAGCTGGAGAAGAGGAGACTGAGGGGTGAGAATTGAGAGAATGGAGCCAGGCTCTTCTCAGTGATGGCAGCAACAGGAGAAGGGGCAGCGGGTGCAAGCTGGAGCAGAGGAAGTTCCATGTGAACATAAGGAGTAACTTTTTCCCTGTGAGCCCTGGGACAGGCTGCCAAGAGAGGCTGTGGTCTCCTTCTCTGGAGACATCCAAACCTGCCTGGACACGTTCCTGTGTGATTTAGTCTGAGTGATCCTGCTCTGGCAGGGGGGTTGGACTGGATGAGCTTTCAACTTGGTTTTTTTACAGAAGCATTAGGAACAACAAGATCACTGTGAGAGAGGGCAGAGGTAAATCCACCCTAAAAAACAATAGCAATAAGTAAAATAATTAAACTCAGGCTTCATGCTTCATTTTGGAGTTTTCCTCCCAAAAACTGCAGGCTGCCTGCTAACCTAGTGATCTGTCTTCGGGATTCTCCAAGCATCCCACCGAAGAGAAAAGAAAGCCGCTCTTGGTAGGCAAGGAGCTGAGCAGCTGGAGCACATGCCCCATGGGGAGGCTTTGGCAGGGATGCAGCATGGGCAGTGCTGTGGTGCCGCTTTCCCCGCCTTGGCTCAGGTAGCCTTGCATTAGCAGCAAGCACCGGGGAAAGCAGCCTTGGCCAATCCCAGCTAGAGAGAGTAGCTTGCAACCGGCAGGCTTGGAAACATGGATGCTCAGGATTGGAGAAGAACTGCAGGGTTTGGAAATAAATGCATAAAACTTGACATGAAGCAAAGAAATTCAATCCAATTGCTCGCAACTTCTAGCCAAGCCTTCCAGGATATCATCCTCATTATCCAGCGACAATTTCAAAAGCAACTCTCCAAGGATACGCGGGTGTACAACCCTGATTTTAAAAAATCAATACTCTGGGTTTTTTTTATTTAAAGCATTGCCCACCCATAAATGTCACATTTGAGTGACACCACTTGTCTCCTGGCATCTAGCATTATCCTAAAACAGGATGCCTTGATTTTAATCGTGTTGATGTCTTGATGAATTTAGAGTCTTCAGGTCTTTTTCCTTGGTTTTTTTTTTTTGTTTTGTTTTGTTTTTTTTTTAAATGGGTAACTGCAGGGAAGAAAAACACTTCCAGTGTGTCAGAAGGTCAGAGAACACAGTAAGTGCAAATTAATCATCTCACAAAAACATCGCTAAATTTCTTTCACTGTAGTAAACACTCCTGACCCTCTGTGATTGCTCTGCCGGTGCTGCTAAATTCTGCTGTTGATACAGGACATTTATGAACTCACTGTGTGGTATCCAGAACCCTGGATGTTACAAGTTCAGATAATCAAGCTCTAGGTCAGTTCAGCTGCTTTAAAACCTCTCCTTCTCATGTATCAAAACAAACACCAGCCTGACAGAGGAGAAGGCCAGGGGGTAGCATCCCACAGGACCTCACAGCCAACAGTGGTGGTTCTTTGCAGCTTGCCAAAAGCCTCTCCCCAACTGTGAGACTCACAATGCCTCTTGCAGCCTCTTGCCCACCCCAGCACTGGGGCCCAAGGCCAGTGCAGGGTAAAAAGGGTCAGACAGATCTTGCAGGAGCTGAGGGAGGGAGGTGGAGAAGGCAAGTACGAGAGAAAAGAGTGTAAGAATCTGATGTTGTAGCAGGAGCTACAATACAGTGTTCAAAACTGCTTAGGAAAGCAGTTTGTTTTGGGTGGGGAGCTCAGAGAAAAGTCACTGGCAAGGGGAGCAGCAGTATTACTCTGCAGTTTATATCACTTTCACAAAACAGGATAAAGCACCAGGAGAAGCCATCAAACACATCAAGTGAGCGTGTGCTGAACTCTTGGTCTTCAGAGTTTCAGCTTCCACAAGTAGGCCTGGAAACACCAAAAAGCCCCAAACGGAACACAGAAGAATTATATTGCCTACTCCTTGGCTCCAAATGCTCAAACTTACTCCATTCAGGAATATATTTCTTCCATTTTCTATGTAATCTTTGGGAAACAGAGTGATCATTTGCTAAATACACAGTGATGCAAGAGTTGTACCATGCCAATCCTGACAACCCTTGTGGCACTGGGGCTCAGTGAGGAACGAGTGCAGGGATACTCCCCTTAAGACCCCTAAAGTCCAAATTTAATGACAGAACACTGCACAATACTCTTAGTTGCCCACTAAGTGAGGAGACTGGAAGTAGCTCACACTCGAGGCACACAATTTGCCTACCTCTCACCTCATGCTAGTTCACAAGAACACAATGCACACAGAACAAAATCCGCTCCTGACGCAGGAGGTCGAGAAGAAAGAAGAGCAATGAGATTGTGAAGGCAAAAAGATTTGTCCAGTCTTCACTCTTCCTTATCATAGATGCCCAAGACTCCCACTCATTAAATGAAATCTTGAGCCTCTTCAGGCAGAGAAGCTAAGGGATCTGCATTCATACCAGTCATGTTTTATTCCTTTTTGATAGCTCTGGCCAAGAATTTCAGCAAGTTGCTCATTTCAGATACCCTGGTCTTTAGGTTCTGGCAACACAAAATGTTTAAGGGCTAAGTCAATTTGGAGTGCTGTGATTATTTAATACTAATGAGAAAAACCCATGGAAGTAAATACTCCACACAGCAAGCAGAGACACCTAAAGCTGACTGCCAGCATTGTTGCAAAACACTATGGGCACACTAAAAAAAAAGTAACATCAGAAGCTATGGCAGAAAATGTGAGGGAGCCCTTACAATGAGGACACAAAGGAAAGGAGTCAAGACTTCCCCCCAGAACCTTGAAAGCAATGACAAACTAGGGACAGACCAGCTATTTAGAGAAACTTGAAGTCACTACGTGATCTCAGCAGCTTTAAACTAGACGATCTTTAGAGCTCCCTTGCAAATCATTCTCTGATTCTCTGATGTAGTTCCTGCACAAAGTCATGGCATGATATAGCATGGTGTGAGGTGTTGTTCATGTAAGTACAGGATGCTGGAACCCAGTGATGATGTAGACAAATTAACAGCTACGAAAGGAACATAATCCATTTTTGCAGCTAACCATAAAGACGATCAATTGAACAAGGCATAGAGTAGACTTTAAATCTAATAAAACTTAGCAGCTTCATTTGTCTTGTTTTCTTAAGCTCTGCAAATAAAAGTTCTATTTGTGACTGACTCCACAGTAATTGATTCATTTATGCAATAAAAAATAACAACTTCCACAGTCAAGAGTAATTTAAGCATTTTACACCTTCTGATCCAGATCTGTTTGTCAGGGACTATAAACTTAATTCTACATGGCAGAACTGTATACCTATCTACCTCCAGCACCCTATCAATGCTGACAAGCCCTACTTTTCAAACAAGCGAGGCACAGATAATCATGTTGTACCTCTCCTTCCACCTTCCAAAAAGCATTTGAACCTACAGGCCAGTCTGAATGAAGCATGTCAGGTAGAAGCAGCAAAGGATTTTGGATAACACTCAACTTGCAGCATCTCTGGAAATCTCTTCTTAGAGAACTACAGAATTAAAAAGCCAAAAAAACCCCACAACCCAAAGCATTAAATCTCAGGTCCTTTTTATCGATTAAAGTCGAGATTAGTACAGTCACAGCGTGCAGCTAACTGGCTAGGGCCAGGAGTCTGAACACATATTGCCAGCAGTGGCAACATAAAATTCTTCAAAAGCCAGGGCTCTTTCCCCACTGATCTGTAGGATTACATCAGGAAGCTATCACAGATCGATAGTTGCAATCGATAGCTGCATTTTCAAACGTATCAGGCTGCCTAATAATAGACTCCCATTTCCATCACAGAGGTGTGGATTAATTCCAGCCACAATTTTTTTCCAAAGTTATTGACAACTAATGTACCAGCAGTTTCAGATTTAATGTACTTGGAACATGTCGCTGGCAGGAAGTGAGAGTCTCTAAAGGATTTTAATCTGAAGATGCTCATACCCTGACGGTATCACCGCAGTTTCTTTAAGAATGTGTAAAACATGGCATTCCTTTTATATGCTGGACATAAAATCCGACCATAGCCACCATCCCATACATAAACCACGTGCAAAACAAATCGTGTTTGTGCCTATAGCAAATACTCAGTAGTTTTTCCATGCGCACTGTGTAAGCAGTTCAGGAAAAAAACTCACATAGTAGTTACACCCTGCTGAAAAACAAGTTTAGAAAAAACCCAGAGAAACAAAGTGTCCGAAGCCAAGCTGGATTTTCGTACCTTGGACCAGAGGAGGGAACATTACTTGCACTATTGCCCACCTGTTGTGGAGGTTACATCACTCTTGCTTAATGAGGTGTGCAAGCATTGTAACTCTGTGCACAGCACTCTGACAATGGAGGTTTTTATCTTAAGAATTATTTATGAGCCAGAATCACAGAATCGCAATCCCACACGGCTGGAAAAGGCCTTTAAGATCATTGAGTCCAACCATTCCTGTCCTATGCTCAGCCATATCACTAAGTACCTCATCTAACCGTCTGTTAAACACACCCAAGGGAGGGTGACTCAACCCCCTCCTGTGGCAGCCTGTTCCAGGCCCTGACAACTCTTCCCCTCACATCTGATCTGACCCTGCCCTGACACAGCTTGAGGCCATTTCCCCTTGTCCCATCTCCTGTCACCTTGCTGAAGAGACCATCGCTTGCCTCTCTACAACCTCCTGTGAGGTAATTGTAGGCAGCGATAAGGTCTCCTCTCAGCCTCCTCTTCTCCAGGCTGAACACCCCCAGCTCCCTCAGCAGCTCCTAAGATTTGCTCTCCAGCCCCTTCACCAGCCTCGCTGCCCTTCTCTGGACTTGGTTGAGGACCTCAAGAGAGGCTGAGAACTACTTGGGTGTTTGCAGGCAACCGGACAGGATGTAACTCAGGACCAAGACCTTCTGCCTCTCTCTCAAGGCTTCCTGACGCACTCCACTATGCTTTAAACCCACAGCAAGAAAGCCAAAGCTCACAGCCCATGCAACAGGTGAATAGATTTCTGTGACTACTACTCAAGAGCAACAAGACACGCCTTTGGCATAGGAAGAGCTACAGAAGCAATGTCTCTTGCACAGGACAGGCAGGGCAGCACCCAGCTGAGTCATCCTGTCTTTGCCATAGCACCTGCTGGGCTCAGGAGGGACTTCGGCCTTGCACAGCGTTCCCCCAGTCACACCTTGGGTTAAATAGCAAAAAGCCAGCACACACACACAGCTTGCTGGCACCTAGAGCATCCAGAGTGGGTTTCAGGGGCCTGTTCAGTGTGTTCAAGCATTGTAATTCTTTCTACCTCAGCTTCCACTGCACCTCTTCTGTTATCCTTCCCCTCTGCTCTTCCTGGTCCACGTTACTGACCTTTCTCCATGCCAAAAACAACAGGGCAAAGACAACACTGCTGTCACATTTCTCCTTTTCTCATCAGGTCTCCCTTCTTGAAAGCTTCACTACCAAGCTCTCCGCAGCACACTCAACCTACTAAGCTGTACTTGTGCCATGAGAGATGCTCCCAGTAGCACCAGAGTGCACGTGACTTTCTTGGAAATGCTCACCTTTGGGCTGCTGCGAACACATCTCCAACTCACATCTCAGATGATGAGTTGGATAATCCAGTCAGCATTTCTTCTTGTGGTTTCAGCAATTATATTTATTCCTTGGTTTAAAAGGTTTTGGTTCAACAGTTTTATAAACAGCTGTCACAAAAATGTGCAACATTTATAAACACAGTTCTTAGTCGCAGTGGTAGTAGGAATTTTTACTTGCATCATAAAGTTCACTTCAGCTGCGCAACACAAGGTTGATTTTTCCCACCCCCTTCTCCCTCCCACAACTGGCACTTCATCGTTAATAGGAGAAACTTTAAAAAGAGACAAAGAGTTAATCTAAGCATGATGTTATAAGCACCTTGCCACGGTATTACATTATAATAAGGCGCATTTATTGTTTTGTAAAGTCTGATTGTGCAACTCAGAGACCTATAAAAGGTGACAGAAATGTCAGCCTCCTCCTGTACGGAGCAGGCCTTCGGTTTTGCTTCAGTTTTCACCCTTCCGCACCATCCCCTTTAAAAAACAACAAAGTACAGATGGTAATACAGCAGAATATACCCCTCAAAGGGCAAAAGGAAATTACAGTAGACAAAGGCTGAAAACACAGTGCATAGTAGACAAAAATATGACTGTTCTTCAAAATAAAAAAGAAAGAAAAGAAGAAAAAGGGACTCAACAAGTTACAATCGAATTGTTTCTAGTGGATAAGGATTTAGGGGCTTCATAAATAAGTGGAAAATTACTAAAATACTTTGCTATATAATAAAAAAAAAAGCACTGAGTGTTTTCCAGTTGTCACCTAAGCACTAGATGCAACTTTGTAGGAGTAAGTATTTGGAGGCAGCTTTGAGCTGTGGTTGGTACAGGCATTCCAGCAGGGTAATGCTGCCAACAGCAGAAGAAGTCCTCCCAGTAAGACACACAAGCCACTGAAATAGAAGGCAGTGTCATACTCCTGCGTCCAGTCGTAAAACCAGCCTGAGGGGGAAAGCAAAAGAGAGAAGCATGTCAGTGAAGGGTTCAGTTTTAATGCAGCGTGGTAAGTAAGACTGATGGCACGGGGAGGGCAGCTGGGGAAAGCTGAAGCTAAAATGCAGCTTGACCACCTGTCCTGGTTTTGGCTAGGAGAGAGGGAATTCCTTTCTAGCAGCAGATGCAATGCTGTGTCTGGGAGTTGGGATGAGAGCAGTGCTGATAACACAGGGATGTTTCTAGTTGTTGCCAAGCAATCAAGGGCTTTTCAGTTGTTCATATTTTCCTGCTAACGAGAAGGGAGGGGACATAGCTAGGGCAGGTGACCCAAACTGACCAAAGGGGGTATTCCATGTCAATTAGGTCATGCTCAACATAAAACAGGGGCTGGTGGGGGAGGAGCAGGCAGCTCCAGCATGCGCATTTCTGGGGACAGTCTGGTTTCAGCCTGAGCTGCATGGTTTGGTGAGACACTGCATCATGTATCACCAGTATCATATATTTTACTATAAAGTGTTGTTATTATTATTATCTCTCTTTCTGCTGTCCCAGTAAACTGTCCTTATCCCAACCAGTGAGGTTTTGGTTCCTTGGGTTTTCTTCTCGTTCCCTTTCCCTCTCCCTCAATTACCACCTCCCACCAACCCACACTCCTTCATAAAGAACAGGCGGCTGCATGGTGCCTGGCTCTCAGGTGGGGCAAAACCACAATGCCACCCAGACAAGGGAACGTGCTTTTTGTCAGAGCCAAAACAAGAACATGATCAGCTTGGACAGCTCAAGCAAAACAGGCTTCCGTCTTTGTTGAAGACCCCAACCGCATCTTTCCATCGGTATTAGGACCAAACTGAAGTACTCGTGTGCAAATTAAGCCTATCTGGTCCTAATGGGCTCGTGTTAATTTTATACCATCTACTTCACCCTTACCTACAATCGGTGGTCCGAGGCTGTTTCCAAGCCCAGCAAAGAACATCAGTACCCCGTATGCGTGAGTCAGTTTCTCGATTCCCACAGTCTTTGTTGTTACATACGGAAAAATTGACCAGTTCCCAGTGAGAAAACCCAAAAACCCAGAAAGCATCACTAAGGTAAGGTAATTTTTGGCAAATGGAATTGCAAACAAGGCCACTCCTGTCATGAGCAAGGTAATTACGTATAGATACAAAGTGTTAATCCATTTAAAATCTGCCAGTATTCCTAAAGTAAGCTTGCCAACAGCAGTCATAATGCCTAAAATGGAAATAAGGGGCATATGATAGTCATCTTCGTCAATGCTCGCACTTCTCGCTACGTCTTCCATGAGCAGAGAAGGCGGAAATCCACCAATATCAAAGAGCAAGATGGCAACAAAAAGAGCTGAGAAGACTTTGTTCTTAAAAAGGACCACGGTTTCCTCCCAGTAATTCAGATAGAGCTGCCACTTCCTTTTGGCAAGTTGCTTGCACAAGTTTTTCTGTTCCACAACTTTCTTTTTGTAACTGTCTTTTTCATTTACATTTATTGAGCTTAAAACATTCTTAGCTAGTTTTAGCTCCTGTTTGTAATCCGACATGTGGTTCATGCATTTTCCATTGACATAGCCCTTTTCAAGGATGTTTATATTTTCTTCAACAGTCTTATCTTTTTCCTGATATACAAAATATTGATCTGGGACTTTGTCCACGCAGGTTTTTTCTGGTGGAGGGGAATCGGATGACTCCAGGGGCCTCATTAGGCTGCCACATGCCAATATATTTAGAGATAGCGCACCAACTACTAGCAGACAGCCATCCAGTCCATATAGGTCTATAAGCTCTCTTTGCAGTGCTGCGTATATAAAGAGTCCAACACTTGAGCCTACAAAAGGAAAACATGATCATTTTAAACTGAAGAACTAAAAACATTTCTCAACACTTCTCAACATCAGCAGCTACAAACATACTGTTGCAGGAATGGCAAGTCATTTGTGTGCCTCCCTACACAGTTGAGCAAACTGGTATGTTTGTTCATAATCAACCCCCCCTTGATGTTACAGCTTCTGTATGGAGTATGCACAAAATAAAAAGCCTTTCAAAACACCTGAACATCTAACAATGAGGAACACTAACAGACACTTTAGAAACAAGTCAGATTGATACCGTATCTGAGGATATATGATACTAAGCCATCCTCTTGTGCAGCCACATAGATATATGCCTTCAGGGACCCCTCTACTCTGCCCTGCTCAGACCCCACCAGGAGTACTGTACCCAGTTCTGAGCTCCCCAGTACTAAAAAAGACAGGGATCTCCTGGAAAGAGTCCAGCGGAGGGGTACAAAGATGATTAAGGGCCTGGAGCATCTCCCCTGCAAGAAAAGGCTGAGCGAGCTGGGACTGTTCAGCCTGGAGAAAAGAAGACTGAGATGGGATCTGATCAATGTTTACAAATATCTGAAGTGCGGGACACGGGAAATGGCCAGTCTCTTCTTAGTGTCTGTGGGGACAGGACAAGGGGCGATGGCACAGGAAGTTCTGCACCGATCTGGGGAAGAAATTCTTCCCGGTGAGGGTGATGGAGCCCTGGGACAGGATGCCCAGGGGAGTGTGGAGTCTCCTTCTCTGGAGACATTCATGACCCATTTGGATGCCGACCTGTGCAACCTGTCCTAGGGACCCTGCTTTGGCAGGGGGTTGGACTCAATGATCTCTGGAGGGCCCTTCCAACCACTGCAGTTCTGTGAGTCTGTGATCAATGAATGTGCATTCAAAAATACACAGAATTGGTTTTTCAATTTAAAGACAAACTTTAAATTAAAATGATTTGCTGAAGACCGGCTCTAGGGTCAATTAAAGCCATTTATGTACTTCAGTGCTAAACTCGGGGAAAAATAATTATAAAAATTCTGACTTCTTTTTCTTCCAGGTAACTCAGTAAGATCAGGCCTTAAGGCAAATTATCTGGAATCCCAACAAAAGCCACTCGGAGTGATCCCAATGAACATTTCTGCCGAAGTTCCTCTTTATTCCACTGGTATGGATCTGGCATCGATCTTTCATGAGACTGCCTGTACTGACCAGGCCTCATTACCAGATTTTTCCTTGTATTATTGGCGGTCCGTGTTTCTAGAATCCTTTTAACATACATGGACAAAAAGTAGATTTGGAATTTAGTCTCCTTTTACCTTAAAAAATACGCAATCCTCATCATCAATCCAGGCTGGGAGATGAAGTGATAGGAAGCAGCCCTGCAGAGAAGTACTTGGGGGTGATGATGGATAAGAAGCTTGACCCATGCTGACAATGTGCACTCACAGCCCAGAAGGCCAACTGTGTCCTGGGCTGCATCAAAAGGAGTGTGGCCAGCAGGTTGAGTGAGATGATTCTGCCCCTCTGCTCTGCTCTCATGAGACCCCACCTGGAGTACTGTGTCCAGTTCTGGAGTCCCCAACATAAGAAGGACAGGGAACTGCTGGAACAGGTCCAGGGGAAGCCATGAAGATGACTGGAGGGCTGGAGCACCTTTCCTGTGGGGACAGGTTGGGAGAGTTGGGCTTGTTCAGCCTGGAGAAGAGAAAGCTCAGGGGAGACCTTATAGCGGCCTTCCAGTCCCTGAAGGGCCCCACAAGGAAGCTGGGGAGGGATCTTTTAGAAGGGCATGGAGTGATAGGATGAGGGGGAGCAGTTTTAAATTGGAAGGGGTAGATTTAGATTGGATATTAGGAAGAAATTCTTCACTACAAGGGCGGTGAGGCCCTGGCACAGGCTGCCCAGGGAAGTGGTGGCTGCCACCTCCCTGGAGGTGTTCAAGGCTGGGTTGGATGCGGCCTAGGGCAGCCTGGTCTGGTAAGAGGTGTCCCTGCCCATGGCAGGGGGGTTGGGACTTGATGATCTTTAAGGTCCCTACCAACCCTCACCATCCTATGATGAAAAATGTAAGCTCAAACTTCAACCATCCCTTTAAAAATACAACTGATGTGAGGTTATAGTGATCCAGCATTTATATCCTGCATATTGAGCCTTTTTCTCACCTCATTTTGTATAAGACGCACAAGAAGAGCACTCTACGGAAAGTCTTCCCTCATTACCCATGATGTACAGCCCAAGCTACTCATAAGGCTACTTTCACTTCAGTGAGTATCCTTTTCCTATCGATATGGCTAACCTATGCCATATGCCTGCCAGTGTAGGTACTATTTTATCTGAAGCCTGATTTTATCTGCTTATCACTACTGATGCTTTGGCTCAAGAACTACTTCAGGAAATAACCAAGGAAAATATATCTCCTGTTTTCTACTTCCAGGTTACAGAGTCAAAAATGTTAGGGAGAGTGACAAGTAGAAGTCGTACCTGTTGAAATCAGACCAAGCGCAAGGCCTCTGCGTTTGTCAAAATAGTGGCAAGTGATGGTAACTGTTGCAGTGTACAAAAGGCCACATCCAAGCCCTTCAGAAAGAGAGAGAAATGAAGCATGCACCACTCTCTGGGAAACAAACTCCCCCTTTTATTCTCTAGACACTACAGTGGGGTACCCTGGGTACAGAGGCACCTTTTCACTCTGGCTCAGCATCAGCCATGCAGCCTCATCCTGGCAGGATGTTGAGGCTGCCTGCCCTGTCCCATCTGCCTCTCCTGTGTCCGTTCCCGGCTGCAGGACCTGCATGGACAAGGCTGGCTTTGAGGAACCTACCACCCCAGGTTCCATCCTATGTGAAAGGGTTAACATAGCTTTTGGTCCAGGGGCTAGCCTCAGAAGACAGCAGAGCTACATCTGCGTGGCATGGTGAGCGAGCCAGTGCACCGCTGCTGCCCAGCCAGGTGCCCGCATTCCTGACACAGGGAATTTGGTAAGCTACCTACAGCAGCCCTCTGCAGCGCAGAGGGCCAGGGCACCACCTGCCAGCAGAACAGGACTTCCGTGTCTCTGGCACAGCAGTTGAAGTGCAATCCAGTTATGTAGAGAACAAGAATGCTCCCTAATGATCCCTAATTTATCCAATTAGTGAGTACATGGCAAAATTCCTGAAGAGCTGCTATTCCTTTAAGCCTGGCACTTCACACCTGCAGAAAGCCTGCTTGATCCCATCCCTTATGTGAAGACTCAGTTTCTCCCTCTCTGACCACCACATCAACAGAGGACAGACAGTTTTTAAACCCTGCTGGACATATGCATTCTCTTTTTTCTTTCACTACGTGGTAACAGCCTGCCTGTGCAAAGCCCCTCCCTGCCCCAAGCAAACTATTCCTTGACAGACCAAGTCCCAGGCTGCCTCCCTGAATCAGCTTCCCATTCCAGATTCATAAGCCAAAAGTAATTCAGGTTAAGTCTCTGTATGAAAGGGAGGTGTTTCTTACCAACAACAATCCCGTAGGAAATATATAGAAAGTATATATTAGGTGCAAAACTGCTCATCATGAGACCCCCGGCCACCATAAAGCCACTGAAAATTGCCACTGGTCTTGCTCCAAAAGATGATACGCATATGCTGCAGACAGGACCTAGAGGAAAAACAGAAGCATTCCTGATAAATACTGGCACCAGTTAAGGGCTTCTGAAGCATCTCCATCTGCAGAAATGTTTCCTGAGAAAAATGTTTAAATACATATTTATATTATGCATCAATTCAGAATACTCATTTTTTACAGGATTCGTTTAAAGACTTGGTTATCAAAACATACAAGAACAGGACTGCAAGTTTTTTGCTCATGGATAAACTGACATCAAGGCCATGACATGGTACCAAGGCCAAGAGTGCAACAGCAAGCAAGGCATCCTTTAAATGCAGGATAATACACACGTACTAGGCTGTAATATGGCCACTGCACACCCAAGTACAAAGGTTCTGAAAAGAATCTTCCTCTTTAGGTACCAAACGAAGTTAGGCCATTGGCCAGGCTTGGACCAGGCAGGTGCTTTCTGACAGACCAAAACCTGTTTCAGAAAAGGCAGTATCTGCATTCAGCTTGGCATAAGGTGACATTGATAAAGCGGAAATGGAAGATAGTAACCATGATAATGGTAAGAATGCCACCTGGTGCTGAGATATCTGTGCAGATACCAGATAAAGACACACAGTACTCTTCCTTCGTTTTCTAGGGAAATGGAATACCTGATTGGTAGCACTCTACCTAATACCTGTGTATTACCTACCCAATATTTGTGTACTACTGATCTTGGTTTCTGCTATGGAAAATAAAAGGCATTTATTGAGAAGGTGCAGAGCAATGTTCATGAAGTTTGGAAGAGGTTTCTCCCTTTCTTTAACCCACTCACAATATTTCCTGGTTGGTTAGCTTTTCAAAACAAGAACAAAGTGCAGGCAGCATTCATGCTCTGCCTGTACTCAGCCAGTTCTCCTCTCACAGACGTTGTACAACAAGCACCTACTTTGAGCTGTATGGCCTGGAGTACACCTTGTAGTCTGAAGTAATGTGCAAGCTTGGTGCCATGCATAAATAAGCAACCAGCAAGGGACTTGGCTTGTAAAAGACAATCTCTCATCTGCAGCCCTGCAGTTCCAAATGTTCACAGACTTCTATATTAGCCCCAGGATCCTAAAGTCGGCAACTCTGAGATTAGAAGTCAGATACAGAGATGAATGGCAGTATTTAAAAGCCAACCCCGAACCCTACCACCTCTGTACCTCCTTCGCAGTGGTACAAAGCGTGATCGATACAATCTGCAAAAGCAGTAACTTTAGAGTCTTGTTTGTTAAGGTTTGGTCCTCCCTGACTCACACATAACTCTGATTCTCAGCAGATGAGAGGTGAGCCCAGAGAGGTGATACGAGGTGAACGACAGTTGGAGCTGAGCACATGGTACTTGCCTAGGTCCGCAGACAGGAGCTAGCAGCTGGGAATGTAGGCAAGGTTTTCATGTGGTTACCAGCCACGGGACAAGCAGTCCTGGCAGACAGGAGCGCAGATGCATCAGCAGGTGAAAACATCCTCAAAGGGGAGGCAGGTCAGAACTTTGGCTCTACATAAGAGCTATCTGCCTCGGAAGCGCAAAGGGACACAAGTCTGAATTGGGGCTGATCCAGGCAAAAAGCCAGAGGTAAAGAAGTAGTGAGACAGATCTTCTGAGGAAGTGGAGTATGTTTGGATTTTGGAAATGATGAAAAAAGGAAGATATCAAGGTCAAGGCTCTCTTTCTCAAGAGTCAGCACACACTGTGGGACTGAAAGCCAGCCAGAATAACTTGGGCAGAGCAACTTGCCAAGAACAAAAGCTCAGAGTGTCAGATTGTTGCCGATTCTTAGACTTAAATACTAGAACTGGCAAATTAAGATTGGTATGTTTCCTAAACCCACGGGATTTAAAATAAACAAAGGATTGGATCTGTACTTTATAAAAAAAGATCTTCTATGCTTAAAGAACATTGGGTAGTGATAACACAACTCAATTAAGCAGAGGAATTTGCACTCTTTCTATTCTTTGTTTCTCACCCACTGCCTTGTTAAAACAGACGGTATTTAACTTCCCCCAGACTCACTCTATTTGGACACAGCTACTATCAGAGAGTCTCTGTTCAGCCTAGGGTGGCGGTACCAGTACAGAGTGCCTTGACTGCTAGCAAAGGATCTGGGGTGAAGCTGGACCCTCTGACCCCAGGCCAGAACAAGGGAGAGACAGAGCGGAAGGTAAAACACATCTTCATATTCTGACAATGCCACTCTCCCCTGGAACAGCATCAAAAGCATCTCTGACAGAGTCCAAGAAAAAATCCCAAAGGGAATAGAAAGTACACTTTGTACTTTCTGCTTGGACATGGAAAACAACCTGAACAGAACCAAAGAACCTGCTCCAATAGGCTCAGTATTAATGTGTCATCTCACATAGCAAGAGAGCTGGCAACTCAGCAACAACCCTGTTTATAAGAAGGAACATCAGTACAAGCATTAAAATAGTTATTATAGGTCTCCAGGACGAGAAGGAAAAGAGCTCCATCTTCCCCTATGCACTAGGCCACTACTTTCACTTTCCCCTTGTCATACTGCTAGAAAATAGAGGCCACAAAAGAGAACCCCACATGGCAGCCAGAAGCTTTGTTCTCCCTGCCTCCTCACATTCCTTCTTTCTGTGTTGCCCAAACAGCTGGAGTGGGGGGGGGGGGGGGGTTGGATTTTATTACAATTCACCAGGCACAGCACCTTTGGTTATCACCATGGTGTTTGCACAGGAGTTTGCTGCACAAAACCATGATTCTCTACAAGTAATTCAAGCACAATGGGTTCAAGGCGGTTCATTCCGGTCAAGCAACCAACTTTTCCCAGAGCAGGACTAAGGCTTGCTCTGGGAATTCCTGCCCTGTGGGATTTGTTCAAAGTGGACATTCCAAAGAGTCGATGTGCAGCCACATAAAAAACAGCTCTCCCGGCAGCAGAAGGGTTTGCACTTAGCTGATTCTCTTTCAGAAAGGTCCTTCCACCGACAGTGTACTTGCCACCATAACGTGAGCAGGACAAAAATAAAGTCCCAGTGACCATCCTCAACAGAAAGCATGGGAAATGGCTTTTGAGCCAGTATTTTCTTCAGTTCGCTGAGCAATGCTGGGGGTAGGACAGCATTTGAAGACATCAACAAATATGTACCTCCTTTACAAACAAAATCCCTGGGGCTTTTTTCCTTCCAAATGATCTGTCTTAAACCCAAATTCTAGCAACAAAAAGATGCCAGCCCAGTTTACTTCCAGGAAGAAAACTGCATTGTTCTGAAAGACTACGAAGCCAGTGCAGGCACAGTTGCTGCCCTTCTGTACACAGCCTGTCAGGGCTCAGTTGCCAGCAGAGCAATTATCAGGCTGGGAGGAGTCAAGAAGGTCCCTACACGAAATGGGAAGAAGCAGCGGAAGGAAGATGGGCTCTCACAGATCTTCATGCAGAGAAACCAAAGAAGAAGGACTGCTAGGAAGAATAATATCTACACTGATGTTTTCATTAAGATTTTAATATTTTTTAAATAAAAATCTTTACCCTCATGACTGTGAGTCCTTCCTGAGACAAAAACAATCCAGCTGCTGCTCACACAAGAACTTTACAACTACCGGAATCTACTGCCCTCCTGACAAGTACAAAGTTATTTGGTTTAACAGGCATCAGGAGCTAACACTCTCTTCCTCAATTTCCTCACATGATGAGACAGATTTTGCCAACTAATACTCCTGTCCTCTGCTCACCCATCTCAAGGGTGAAGCTCCTTCACTTCATACACAGATAAAACCTTTTGCCAAACAAACAACACTGGACAGCCCAGCTCTCCTTCTTATCACCTGCATTAATCTGATGCACCCTACTTGTTGGTATCTGTCCAAGCCTGCTGAAACTGTACAGGAGAAGCAACACTCATGGGCCGTAGGTAAAATCCACCGGACAGAAAGCGGTAATATTTGTTTGCATATTAAATGCATTTCTAAAACCCTGTCATAATACGTACAGCATTCTGCACGTGTTTGGCTAAGAATATAGACCAGAAAAAGCCTTTTTCCACTGGACAGTAACCCGCTCCAAACAGGCTGAAAAGACTGCTCCTTTCTGGTAAAGTTATTAAATGAACTGGGCTCCTCTTTGGACGAATCTTTAGGATATCTTCTCCCCTCCCCCCAAACTATGTACAGCTTCCATACTTCATAGCATCATAGAATCATAGAACAGTCTGTGTTGGAAGGGACCCCAAAGAGCACAGAGTTGCAACCCCCTGCCACAGGTAGGGACACCATCCTCCATGCATGACCTAGACAAGGTTGCCCAGGGCCCCATCCAACCTGGCCTTGAACACCTCCAGGGATGGGGCATCCACCACCACTCTGGGCAGCCCATTCCAGACCCTCACCACTCTTCTTGTAAAGAGCTTCCCCTTAATACCCCATCTAAACCTTCCCTCCCTCAGCTTCAATCCATCCCCCTTGTCCTAACATTGCCTGCCCTTTGAAAAAGCTGATTCTCCTCATGTTTCTCTGCTCCCTTCAGGGACTGGACCGATGCAATGAGGTATTCCCGCAGCCTCCTCTCCTCTCCCTCTCCTCTCCCTTCTCCCTTCTCCCTTCTCTTTGCTGGACAAGCCCAGCTCCCTCAGCCTCTCTTCATAAGGGAGGTGCTTCAGCCCTCTGATCTGTCCAAGGTTTGTGTCCAGAAACATGAAGGTGCTGTACAGGTTTTTTTAGTTATGAAAATATTGCTTGAGAACACAAACATTTAACACTGAATGCCTCAGAGTGGGAGAAACACCCCACTGATTTATCAAGGCAAGCCTTTCAAGGGACAATCTTCCCTTTGATCTTTCTCTGTTAACAAAGGGGAGTGTGAAATGGACACATATTGCTGGTGTCTCCTCCTAGGCGAAATACTGTGGGCTCAACTCTTACTAAAAACAGCTGTGGTGCCAATTACAGGCACCAAGGTCTTTCTCTGTTTTGCTTTTAGCAAGTATAACACAGATCAAATTTAATTTCAGGCTCCAAATGGATGTAAAATTAAGAACACTCGGTGCAGGAGAAACACACGATCTTCAACAATGTAACAAATACCATCCTCCGGCCTTTTGTTGTAGGGGAAATGCACTAAGCTCTTCCAACCTTTTCCCTTATAATAAGCTCTACAACATCATCCCCGGAGCCTTGTACCACATTTTCTACGGTCTGATTGGCATTATGACACCTAATATTGTGAGGGTTCTCACCACTGCCCTGCACAATAACACTGATGCTTTCCTTTCACCATTTTAGGCACATTTCTTCCAAGACACTGTAAGGTCACGTATCACAGAAGGTTGTAACCCAAGCTTATCCTTCAAGGAAGAGATCAATCAGGTCCCTGTCCCATTCCCTTTTCCAGCTGATGAGCTCAACGCTCCAGCTCAGTGCTGAACACCGGCCTTAGCAACACTGTGCTGCAAGCAAAGAGGACAGAAACTGAACACCTGGCAGCTAGGAAATTCATGTCCATAAACAAGGTGCCTTGCTGGGTTTCTATGTCTTGGGTCTAAGTTTAGCTCTCACACAAGTGAGAAGTAAACACTGTAGAATGGATACCGACACAGCAAATGCGAAGGGACTCACCTGCATCAGCTACTTCAAAAAACACGTTCCAGACTGCATGTACAGAGGGAAAATGACACGCAGAACCTTTTTCGCTGCCAGCTGGCATACGTATAGGACATCTTCTTTTTGGTGAAATCACAGTACTGATGTAGGAACATCACTGGATCTGCCTCCCACAGTTAGGGAAGCTAGCTAACAGGATCTCCAGTCCCATCAGTGAGAAAAGTCTTCCTTAAGGAAATGGACACCAACTTATTTCCTGCATGTGGCTGAAAATCTACCATAGCCACCATTCTTTTTCCAATCCAGCATCTACAGCTTCAGAAAGGTGATGTTAAGCTGGAGAAGTCTTCAGAAGACCCTTAGTCAAAGCAGTGTAAGTCTCCTCGTATTGATGGCATGAAGACTGTAACAAGGTGTAGAATTAAAAAAAAATTTGGAAGTAATTTGATTGCAGTCTCTAGGCATACACCACATTTAGAGACACTTCAAAATACACCACCTGAAGATAACATCATTCACTGGTTGAAAACCTAAAACTAAAGAACTTGCATTGTAAGGTTTCATGCTTTTAATGAGGGAAATCACTACTGAGAAAAGCAATAAGAGATGGAGAGGGCACTAAACAAACGTGTTCTTAATCATTGAGAATTACAATACTCTCTGTATGCAATGTGGATTGCTTTAAAAGCACTGATACTTGAAAACAGGTCTTTGGATAACAACTAGATCAGAGACTGGAAACGAAAATAAAGGTGAAGACAAAGAACAATTCTGGAGGAGTCAAGGGGGCTACTGAAAGGCTCTGGGGAAAAGCTGTCCTGTTACGAACATTCCTATACACAACGCTGCTGCTGAAGTCAGCTTGTTTGGGGAGATTGTTAAGTAGTTATGTTACAGATAATATCTTCTCACATACACAAAAGGATGCTGATTTGCAAAAATTCAATTAGCTCAGTCATCTACTTAACATCGGCTGCAGTGCATAACGGTCCCACCTGGTCATTAACACTGGAACCTGCAAGAGCAGAAATAAGGACTGAAGTCCTTATTTCATCCCTCTCTGCAAATAAGAACAGAAGTTCTTATTTCTTCCTATATTTAAATGAAAAGGCTGAAAATCTCTCTCTAACCTAACCTTTGTCCCAGTGTTCCACTAAAAGCGCGTATGTCCTTTACACTAATTACCAGGCCTGAAAAAGGCCTGCTATGAAATCTGCGTGAAAAACAGTACCTTATCAAGAGAATTCTAGTTCATAGGCAGAGATTACAATACTTAACAGTGTCCCTCCAACAAGTAAAGTTATTGTTAATGTCAGCTTTTCTTTGAAGGCGTTAAAAATAGGGCTGATTAGTAAGCTTCCAAAGCCCAAATTGAAAGAATAAAAGCACACTGGCAGGCAACACTCCCCTGAGCCATCAAAATCTCAAGTAATTCAAGCATCCCGTACCAAAATCAAAGACAATAGCTTATATTTGCTACGAAGCATACTACTGACAATTGCTCACAGTGACAAGACAGAGGGCATTAAGAAATCGGTAAACTTGCATGGTGTTGACATTCAAGAAACGGGGCTTTAGTCAGAAGTGTCAAGACACTTCTGGTCTCCAGGGAGAGGGTTTTCCTTCAGTCCTTCTCTTGCAATCCCCTTCTAAGTTTTTTTTTTCTCCAGAAACTATCTTGTTCAGCCTTTTTTCCTCCCACTTCTTTCTTTCTCAAGTCTATTTAGGTCTTGATCCCTTAATAACATGAGTTAAACAACTACTAAAATGGGAAAATAAAAAAGTGACATGGAAGAGCAGCCTACAGTCCTTTGCCTACTTAGATCCTGGGAGTGAACAGTCTTCTTGTGGTTAATGATCCACCTTACTTCACCCATTTCTCTTCTGCCCAGCAATATAACACCCTAACACAAGCCTAACACCAGTATTTGGCCGGTTACAGTGCCGTACAAAAGAGTGGTCTTTATTCAGGTCGTATCACCACTTGAGCGCCAACTTTCTTTCGAGGAGAGATTTCAGCAGAATCCTGAGCTGCATTTTGTCCATTAAGCTACATAATTGCTTCTGCCCAGAGCAATTTCTCCACTGGCTGGCAATTTTTCCCAGCTTCAGCAAAATGGAGAATCTTCAAAAAGCAGACGTGATTGATACTACCCAGCACAATATCCATGCTCAATATTAAAACAACAGCAAAACGGATCTACAGACTTTCAAAGCGGTGCTTTATTTCCCTAAAATCCTGCTGTTCCTCTCTTACATTGTCAGTAAGACAATGTCTTACTGGAGAAAAGCTTCAGCTATTATCGTTTTTTATGTAATGCCACTGTTAGCCACAGCACTGCAGGCTTCAAAGAGTTTTTTTCGTCAAGGAGTGGAAAAAAGCCCCTCACCCACTCAAACTGGTGGGTTTCCTTCTAGAGGTGAAAAATTAGTGACTGGTTTATTAACTGACCTTTTCTTAAAGGGCTTGAACCATTTCGGGCTAACACTTTGCTCTGCTATTAAGAACAGTGATGCAAACGTTTGTCCTAAAGGGTCATTAAAGAAAATATTTTAAATCCCATCAACAAAATCACCATTCTGTTTACCAGAGTTTGCTTATTGCCCTAATTTATTCAAATGTAATAATTTTGAATTTTCTAAGGGTGATATTTTTCTTGCTCTTTTACCACTATGTTGGTTTAGTTTACGCGTAGTGGAACTACAAATGTAACCTTCTTACCCATCTTGACCTAAAGCAAAAATGCAGCACCCATGTTCTATCATACGTGGCTGTCTAAAATAATTAAAAAAAAATCAGACGCTGATGAAAGCATCTACTAGAAAGAAACCTTTGGATTTAAAGCAAACTGCATCCGCACTTACTGGCAAGCAATCCAATTCCATTTGCCAGGGATCCAACCCAAGCTGTCTTGCCTTTCCCTTCTCCAAAATTGTCCAGCCACTCTATGTACAAGACCCCCACCGCCAGCGGTGATCCATAACACAAGAACTGAGTGAAGAAGGAAACGACGACAATCACCCAGCCCCAGCCACCATCTGGTGGCTTCCGAAATCCCATCTCGTCAGGTAAGCACAGATGTACATGCAGAACCTGGGCAAACGAAACACAAAAGGAGAGAGCATTAAAAAACATGACCAATTGAAGTTTGCTACACAGGCAAGCTGCACAGAGAAGTACACATTCAGGCAGAGGTTTATTCCAACCCTCCTTCAAGAAGATATCTTCAACACAGCACACAGAAAATGGAAATCAGTTACTGACTGTACTTCTGCCTCTTCTGTGTAATACACAATAGTACACAAAGCATTAGTAAGTCACATGTGCATCAGCAGCGTAGGACAGGAAAGTGCAACATTTTATTTTCCAAGTGTTAAATAGGTTTTGTGAAGACCTCAGATACTAACGTCTGGCACAGTTCAACAAGAGAACCACCAGCTGTTGGGCTCTCAGATATCCCAAGTAAAGCGTAGAGGCTTGAAGGACAAGAAAAGCTATGAGTATAAAACAATCCCAATAAATAATTTAGAATTTTAAAATAAATAAATAAATAAATACCCAGAAGTACAAAAATACTAGTTCAAGGTCCAAAAAAACCCCACAACAAAATAAATAAATAAAATAAATTATCTAGCTGTAATCTGAGCAGAATACCTTGCAGTTCAGCAAGGTGTTTGCCACCAGACAGGGTACTTTGGGAAGGGCAGGCCAGGAGGAAGACTGATGTTCTGGAAACATTAACAGCTCAGTACTCTGCTCAGTCAATGAGACGATGCATGGAGGAGCAATGCATCCAGAAATCACTTTGTACATATCAGTAAGTGAAGAGTTGGCTTGTATGCCGAGATGTAGCAGTATTAAACATGCAGGCAAAATTCTCCTATAACCCACTGCTCTGTCCGCTCTCCACATGGGTTATACACATCACCTGTCCCAAACTGCCACTGGCTTTTCAGTCTCTGTAAACACCTTTGTATGGCAAGACTCACCATCTACACATCCGTGGTTTTAAATAACTGACTGTCCTCACACCTTCTCAATACTCTTCAAGTTTGTGAACTGATGCCTCTAACACCTAGCAAAGGAATTTGAAGTTTCCAGGCTAAAGTGTTTTGGAGTTCGGATGACTCCAGCAATACTGTGAGTTCCTGTGCACACAACTAATGCGCCTTCCCTCTCAGAAAGGGGCAATCTGTCAGAGCGATGATCACAAAACCCATGTTTTATTCCTGGCCCCTGTCACCAGCCGTGTGATTCTCAGCAGTTTTATTTCCCTTACCCTGTAGGATAAAACCAGAGAAGCTCCTTGCACTGTTTCCTTTGTGCGATACTCTCAAGGACCACCTTTGCAATGTAGCTTGCACATTAGGATGGCTGCAGCAACAATTCTGCTCTGGGATACCCCCAAGAAGTAAAGCACAGAAATAAATATGTTGCATTGCCTTTCTGACTTAAGGCCCAGAAGAAATGGGAACAAAAAAAGAATTGCTACATGAAAGCAATGTTGTAAGCAAGTAGACGATAACAGAACTCCCATTCAAGCTCCCCCATTCCCTTTGCTCAGGCAGTTTTTAAGAATTTGCATGGAAAATTTAACAAAAAAGCTATAGAAAAAAGAATAATTTGAGGTATAACTACTGCAGAGACATGAATGCTAGCTTCAGTTTACAGGCACACTTAAATGTTACTTTGAGAATAGAAACTTACAGATTATGACAAAAAATGGTCCTTCAGCTTCCTATAGACGTACTTTCACGTAGCAACTCTACCTGTGGGAAAAGAGCAGCAAAGCACGTTCTCAGAGGAAGTATCACTGCAACGGTGGATGCAACTCTGAGACTCAGACTGAGGTCCTCACATTCAATTCCTTCTTTTTAACAGCTTTTCAGAACAATTTCAGAAGTAATCAAATTATCTCAGTGGAGAAATACTGATCCCTCCTCAATTAATGAACAGCTGACAGCAGCCTTGGGCTCCAAAACAACAAAGACATTGTCTGCTAATGTAAAATAAACTTTGATGCTCTGGGTCCTTTAGGAGTGATGTACAGCTTTCACATGCAGTTGCAAGTGTTAGGAAGTTACATGTTTCCTTTCTACAGGTACAGCTCTGGTTTCTTTCCTCAAGTGTTTGGGAACTGTCCCTTGACTACATCAGATGCGAGGGTGACAGGCGGGACAGACAGAAATCATACCATGCCATAAGGTGTCAAAGCATTAAAAAGCTGCTTATAGGTACTCTCCCTACAACAACCGCCTTTATACAAAAGGGAAAACCTCTATTTCTACCCAAAATACTCAAACTC
The DNA here is from genome assembly GCF_964237585.1 of Gallinula chloropus. Lineage (NCBI taxonomy): Eukaryota > Metazoa > Chordata > Aves > Gruiformes > Rallidae > Gallinula > Gallinula chloropus. The sequence continues at coordinate 42,719,522 of NC_140090.1, forward strand.
TGTGTGGGCGCACACCAAAAGACCCAACAGATGCATCTCTCTGAGCATTAAACGCCACTTGGTTTGTGTTTGTCCCTGACTGGAATAAAAACAGTGGGAATAAGCAATGGCTTCAAGAAAAGACACTTGCACAGAGACAAAGAAAGGAAGTTTTCAGGAAGCCACTAAAATAGAGGAAATAGTGAATAATCCAAACTCACATTTGTTTTAAAAGCAACCTTTAGAAAAAAAAAAAACAACCCAGTTTTAGCTGCTATATTGATTTCCATTATACCGGCGCCCTGAAATCTGGCACAGAAGCAACCCAGTTCAATTCTGCTGTTCTTGAACACTTGATAAGGAGAGAAAGGGAGGGCAAAGCAGGCAGGAGAGGAAAGTTTTCACAGTGTTAGGTCATCACATAGCCTTTTCTAACAAAGACTAAAAAAAACCAAACCAAACAAACCTCTGGATCAGTTCCTCATCTGCTGTGAGTCTGCACAGCTTCACTGACTAACCAACTGCTCTCAACCTACAGCAGCAAAAGATCTGACTTTCTATGGCCCAACAACCTCCCATTTTGCACCACCAATCTCCTTTGCATCTTTTAGTTAAATGTCAGTAGGTAGGAAGAACATCTCTGTTTTCTAAATGCTTCAAGTCATTTGCAGTCCGCAATTGTCAAGCAAAAAGTGAAAACCACCGTGGTTCTTCCCCCACCCCCAAAATTGACCTCAAAGGGAAAAGAGTCCCAGAATTTTGTTTTTAAGAGCCACACGACCTGGCTTTTCCTCCCCTTCCTTGTGGGTTGCTCCCACTGTGTGACAATCACCTAAAATAAGGTGTATTTTCTAACTCCCCTGAAGGCATGAAGCCCTCCCTGAAGAGAGCACGTAAGGTGGGAGCCCATTACCAGAGCCCTCAGCTACGATCTGTGGTTAAAGACATCCCAGTCAACCAGCCTCCTGCTGGACTCTAAATACTGTAAAACCTTGTGCCAGCAGGGTATTTAACGCTCCCCTAACAACTTTGCAGCACTGAGAAGAGCTGACACCAGGAGCTAAACCTCCGCAGCCCCCAGCACTGCCCATGTGGGCAATCAGGTCTGGGCATTGACTTGGGAGGGATCCAACACAACTTTTACTGTGCAGAAGGAGGGTGCAAACCTTACAGACACATGTGGTCATGAAAAAATAAAGCAGAAGGTCACGGAAAGGGACCAAAAATCGAGGGCTTCACATTGAGGTAGAAACCATTTCACAAACCTCCCCATTTGCAAAACCCAAGGACGTTGTTTCAGGCTCCAATAAACCTAGTCGCATCAAAAAAATACCAAAATGGAGAAACAAAGCATAAAGGATTAAACAGTAACCTAAAGTTTGCTCAGAAAAGAAGCTTTTCGGTGAGTTGCACTCACTGCGAATAGGAATCCAAGGAAGAGAGCTGCTTGATGAAAGTCTTGCCCTGCCAACAACAAAGAGAAATCCTAGAGAACGGACCCAACGACAGTTTTAATGCAGGAAAAGAGAGGTGTGTCTGACTATTTTTCTTTTATCTAAACAGCTTTATCACAATATCAAGTGTTTTTTCTATAAAATTTAAAATTTGTCTTACAAGACGACAGGAGCACAAAAATAGAACTGGTGCAAAGAACCCGAGCGTGGCTGAAACATTAACCCTCAACACAGAAACTGTATTCATCCATGGCAAAGGGAATCTTGAGAAAGGCAGCAGCGACGCAATTGTTAGCAGTTTTTTACTTGTGCAACTGGAGTCTGGTTCAAGTACGCTGCTTTCTGTAAGCAGCACACGGCTGCAAATAGCGCTGATGTCAGCAGAATCACAACGTGATTAACACGTTACTATTTCAGTTTTGCAAGGCACTGGTACAAATTAAGACGGTACCACCCAGAGCGCCAGCATCTCTCCTTTTTAAGCTGAAGAAGATTTTTGTGTAGATTTCTATTTACTTTTCAAGCCAGGTCCTTACAATTATCCTCTGAAGCTTGTGCTGCGCCTAACTTCCAAGTGCTGCCTAGAGAGTTAGAGCAGCAGCGACATGATACTGCTATTACTAGCATACTTGTTATCCGCATCTGTACTGACGGGACAGCAGAAGCACTGTACTAAACGTGCTTAAAATAAGAGACACATCTGTACTTTGATGACATTAGACTTTAACTGATGTTCTGCCTCCCTATGTTTGAATATTTGCCTTAAATATTTCCATATTGATCATATATTTTCCCTCTCAGCATTCAGGCCTGCATATTTCTCTGCTTTCCCTTTTTTTAAGTTAAGCAAGAGACTCATCAGCATCAATCTTTCCACCTGTTTCTGCCTGACCAGAAAAGAAGCATGGAGTTTAAAAACAAAACCAAGCATCAGAGCAAAACTTAACCCGCCGCATGCTGTTTTTCTATCATGCAAAGTAAGTTCACGTAAAGAAGCCTCAACAAGCGCAGCACATAAACCAACTGGCTTTGTACAAATCTACCCTCTGTGCAGAACCAGTCCTACCTGTTTCCAGAGCCTCACTGCCCCAGAGGGGATGGACACCCCCCACCCCACCCCACCTCATCACCCCGCCCCCCCTCTTCCCCCTCGCGTTAGACACTAGCACTCATCCGTATGGAGATCCAAGCTGACTAGAAATTGCCAGTCAACCTGATTTATCAGAGAACTCTGCAAGGGCATGGGCAGCACATCACAACCTGTGAGGGCTCCCCTCCGCATCCATTCTCTCAGCTGGTCCACACCCACCAGGCCAGGTTCTCCATGGGGAAGGATGTGCTCTTATAGCCCCTTGTTTCACCTTGTCTCTGCCCACGGTCTCCAGGACTGGCCCACATCCCGGCTCCAGAGGGCTGTGTTACACATTGACACCTTTCACCCCCAGACTCAGTTCAATGGGAAGTGCTAATTCGTGCAGCAACATGCGCCAAAAGGTGGCTGAAGGTTGCCCTCGCTGGCCCCATGCCAAGCACACAAGGCACACTGAATTGCCCTGCTCCCGGCCAGCCATAGCCTCTGAGATGCTGAGGAATGCCTTCCAGAGGTGCACAGTGATGCTGATAGGTGCCTACCATGGGCACTCAGCAGCAGCATGGAATCGGTGTCTGCTGTTAAGCACCCAGAAGCAGCATGGCATCAGTGCCTGCTGTACACTCCGCAGCAGGCACTGACACCACACTGCTGCTGGGTACCTACAGCCAGCACCGATGCCATCATGCTGACGCTGGGTACCCACGGAAGGCACTGATGCCAGGCTGCTGCTGGGTGCCTGCATGGTGGCACTTACGCCAAGCCACCAAAAGTCCACTGGATACCAAAGGCCCACTGGATGCAAGGCACACCAGGAGGTACCTGCAGCCAACACCGAGGGATCTTCACAGCAGGCTCCGAGGAATGGACGGCGGCAGGCACCAGGGAGCTGGCCACCCCCGCGGGCAATCAGGGGTGACGGCAGATCCTCAGCTAGCTCCTTTCTCACCGCACGGGAGTCGCGGAGGCGCCCGCAGAGCGCCCCCCCCACACACCCCCACCCCCACCCCGCACCGGGCACCCCCAGCCCCGACTCCCGAGGCCGGGACAGCCCCACCAGGCCTCCCACCCGAGCGCCGCGCCGAGTCGAGCCGGCGGCCCAGTCGGGGAACTCTCGTTGCCGTCCCCCGCGGCTACCGCCGGCTCGGCCCAGCTCGCTCGGTCCCCTCACCCGCAGCCCGGCGGCTCCCTGCGGCCCGGCTGAAGCCCGGAGTCCCCCTGAGGCAGCGCCGTCCCAGTTACCTGCGCCCCGCGCCGGCAGCAGCGGGCGGCCCGTGGGGCGGCCGGGCAGGGGTCAGGGGCTGCCACCGGGGCAGCCCCGCATCCCCGGCGCGGCGGGGCGGGGCACGGCCGACGCCGGCACGAACCGGTTGTAACCCAGGCGGAGGAGGGGGTGGGGAGGCGGGAAGGAGGAGCCGCCGGGGGCCGCCACCGCGTCCGCCCGCAGCCCCGGGGCGGAGGTGGGGGAGGGAGGAGAGGGGCTCCGCTGGCCTGGCCCCGCCCCTCGGACCGCTCACCCCTCGGCCTCTCCTCCGCGAACTGCTGCCCCTCCGCCTTCTGCTCCGCCGACAGACCACGGCCGCGTGGGGGAGAGGCGGACGCCAGTCCTTGGCCAAGGGTCGCTCCAGCCTGGGGCCGGGAAGGCAGCGCCGCAGCTACCCTCGTTCCCCGTGCGGCGGCGGGGCCAGGTTGCTCATCGTGGCGTCCCGCCTCTCAGCCCGTTCCCTGCGCTAACTCCGCCATCTGTACTTTGATGACATCAGACTTTAACTGATGTTCTACTTCACTATGTTTAAATATGTGCCTTAAGTACTTCAGTATGGAGGAGTTAAAGAACTCACACGAGTTCTCTAACCCCCCAGCCCGCAGGGTCTGGGACAGAATCTGGTTTAATACTGAACAAGCACCAGGCACAGCTAGTACCAGCTCTGGGTGCACGGTGTGGCTGCCATCTCTGCCCGAGCAGATCAGCGTGGGTAACTGCACAGCCTGCCTCCGTAAAGACAAACTTTCCTAGAGGTGAGGGAGATTCCAAGGGCCAAGGCGTTCCTAGAGCTGAAATCCTGAAGCAATACCACATTTGGAGGGCAAATCCTATGATGAGCCACTGAGGGAGCTGGGGATGTTTAGCCTGGAGAAGGCATTGAACCTTAGCAACGCCTACACTGACCTGACAGGAGGGTGCAGAGAGGTGGGCCAGGGGACAGGAGATGGGACAAGGGGAAATGGCCTCAAGCTGTGCCAGGGCAGGGTCAGCTCAGTTGTGAGGGAAAAATTCTTCACTGAAGGAGCTGTCGGGGCCTGGAACAGGCTGCAGAGGGAGGGGGTTCAGTCACCACCCCTGGGTGTGTTTAACAGAGGGGCAGATGAGGTGCTCAGGGATATGAGTCAGCACAGGACAGGAACAGTTGGAATTGATGATCTTTAAGGGCTTTTCCAACCGTGTGATTCTGGGATTCTGTGATGTTTAGAGCCTGCGCAGTTCCTACCAGTATGGCATAACTCCTTTGGCAGACCCGCAGTCCAGACCTACTCCTCTGTGCAACATTTACAAAGGTTTGTGACCTTCAAGTATCCATCAAGTGCCTAGATCCACCTCACAAGTGTTCAGACAAATACTGACATTAACGCTAACAAGTGGAAGGGCTGACAGAAGAACGCTATGGGCTCAAGACTTGCTTCCAAGACAGGTCTGAAGTGAAATGGCCTCCGCTGGCATATGGTTCAGTTTTGGGTATCTCATGCCAGAAAGGGCAGCCAACAGAAAATAAATAAAGAAAAAGAAAGTAAGAAAACAGAAACTATCAGAGCTCTAGAAAACTGGTCCAAGGAGGACAACTGAACGAATGTCATTTAATCCAGAGAGAAGACAAAGGAGAAGCATAACAACAGACTTCAAGATCTCTAAGAAGTCACCACAAAGAAAAAGGAAAGAATCCTTCCACAAGTATGTTGGACAATGCCAAGAGATGAGTGGGCTCAAACTCTACCACGAGATTTTGGTTTAGGTACAAGGGAAAGCAAGGCTAGCTTGACACTGGCAGAGATTTCTTTTGGGAGAGACTGGAGTTTCAGGAACACACGTGCACCAAGGTGCCAAAACAAGAAGTGAAGACAGCTGCCCAGATGGCAAACAGCCTGTTTACTTTGATCATTTCTTGGGTGCCATGACACAGCCTGAAACCAAAAGACTAACTGAAACCCACTTCAGATCATGGGCAGCTTTGGACCTGAATAGAGAAATCCCCTGCCTGAGAATTAAAATGCACTTTAAATGAATGCATTTGTCTTAATTGCTTTGACTTCTCTGGATGTCCTCCTGAGGACAAGCCCTCCACTCTTAATTAACTCTGTGAACCTGTGGTAAGTCTGAGAGGGCAACCTCACTGGCAAAAGAGAGACAGGTGAAAACAAGCCACAGAAACAAAAGGCTAGAGGGAAGCACCCCCTCCTGCACGTCTCCTTTGTCCTTGGGTTTCACATCGAGCAAGGCAGCTCCCTCCAATCTAGGTTTTTGCTTGCTCAGCCTACAGTATTTTGACAACTGTTTGGGGTATATTTCACATCACTATTTAATCTTTCTGAAATCCTTCCTACAGGGCCTTCAGCAGTAAGTGCGCTGCAGCAGGGTCATAGCCATGCCTTTCGTAACCGCAGCTTTGCCCCATGCATCGCCAGAATTCACTTTAAAATAGAACACAAAGGGAAGCCTTGAATAAGGCCTATGAACCCCTCCCTCCCCCGGGCTCTGGGGTTTAAGAAATGGAAAGCTAAAGGTACTCAAGTAGCATGGCTGGGGATGAGACCAGTGCCTGGTTAAGAAGTTACCTCATTTTTGGCAAGCCATGGCTGCAGGATGTGCAATTCGAGGTCACTAGCAGCTCTGGTGGCGTACAGGTGATCTAGAAATGTTCTCTACTCCACAGATGGGGCAACAGCAGCTCGTGAGGATACAGAGAGGAAATTTAGAGGGTATTCATGCAGCCATTCTACAAGAGGTCCTTCCCAGGACACAGTACAGCTGGTGTGCTGAACTCCCCAAAACTGTATTATCACCCTGGGTAAAAGAAGGGGGTTTTGGTTGGGGTTCAAGTGTTTGGTTTGATTTTTTTTTTTTTTTTAATAGCCAGAAGGTCCATAATCTGCAATGGAGGAAGAACTCAACCCATAAAATAACTCTAAATGCTTAATCTACTACTGTCCTGTAACCTGTTGTCCTTCTGTACACTTGTAGTCTTCACGCAGTCTGAGTAGGAGGAGAGAGTCTGGAACGAAAGGGCCAAACTGACACATATAAAGTTCATTGTGTTAGGTGCTTTGTTAACTCGCTCATGGAAAACGACCATTAATGATTGAAGGGGGGGGGGGGGGGGAAGGTGAGGGAAGCAATCAGTGGTTTGACTGGAGTTTAATTTAAGCAAATGCATTAAATATCTGTGCACCTATGGAGGCTAAAGGACACTCGTTGGTCTCCAGCAGCCTTAAAAGGCAATACTTCAACAGTTACAATTTAACCCTTCATGTGAGAGGTGGAAAGAGTGAGGCTTGGCAAGCACTGCTTCACTATGTCAAGCAGAGTCATTAAACCTTCTCTCACATTGGTCTGACAGGGAGTAAGATTGTTTAAGCTGCCAAGAATACAGCTGTCCCCCAAGATGCCCATAAAGTACTACACCACCACCCCCGGTATGGTCGTAGCTATGCGACACAATCAATTAATGTCGTTTCAAGGAATGTTTTTCTAATACATTGTATGTATTAGAACACTAAAGAAAATCACGGTAATTTGAGGCTATTTTAAAAAATCACATACACCTCAACTAAAATACGATAGCACACCTGAAATCATAAAATCACGGAATGGTCTGGGTTGGAAGGGACCCCAAGGATCATAAAGTTCCAACCCCCTGCCACAGACAGGGACACCAACCTCCAGGCCTGGATCTACACAAGGTTGCCCAGGGCCCCATCCACCCTGGCCTTGAACACCCCCAGGGATGGGGCATCCACCACCTCTCTGGGCAGCTCATTCCAGCCCCTCACCACTCTCTCTGTAAAGAACTTCCCCCTAATATCTCATCTAACCCTTCCCTCCCTCAGCTTCAATCCAGTCCTCCTTGTCCTGCCATTGCCTGCCCTTTGAACAAGTGATTCCCCTCCTGTTTCTCTGCTCCCTTCAGGGACTGGAAGGCTTCAATGAGGCCCCCCCGCAGCCTCCTCTTGCCTTCTCTCCTCTTGCCTTCTCTCCTCTTGCCTTCTCTCCTCTTGCCTTCCTGAGGCTGGACAAGCTTAGCTCCCTCAGCCTCTTTTTGTAGAGGAGTTATGACAAATAAGCACTGGTGGCAACAGAGCACATCTGCTAAGAGCATGAACTGAAAATAAAATTAGTGTTGCATCTCCAACCAAAGAAATATAGATCAGCTCTGCATTTCTACTGCGTTCGCTTCCAGGAGGTATAAAGACATACACAAATAATGTGGAAAATAACTTCATAAAACATCTTTCCACCTTCTAGATGCCACGCTCTCTCCAAGGTGTATACAGAGCACAAAAAACACTGGTTTAGTTACAGAGAGGCAGACTGGCTTGTAGTACCTCTGCTTTTTTTTTTTTTTTTTCCCAGTTCTTCTGTTGTCAGGAACCTCAGATTTCTTTTCTGTGTGATCTGATCAATCTGCATAATGATCCAGAACAAAGCAGGTACCAGAATGTCCCCTCCATTCCCATGCAACAAACACCAACAGCTGCAGTAGCCAGAGCCATAGCAGGGAGTATGATGATGTGGCAAAAACGCATTAAAGAATGTCCTTTAGAAGAAAACAATGTCTCGTTTGTTACACAAAACTATCTCCAGCTTCTGCCTGTTGGAGCACATGGTATGGAGAGGGCTGTCACCGACCACACCGCGTGTGGCCAGTTTCCCAGTGGGGCTGAGATCATGGAACACTCTGTCAGTCAAATGCCCTAGAAATCTTGAGTTACCCTCCAGTGGAAAGCTTTACTCGTTGTACAAACAATGTCAAAGAGCCTCTGCAAACAAGGGACAAGCTGTAACTTCAGCTTCAGAGCAAAAAGATGACAATCACAGAATCACTTTGGTTGGAAGAGGCCCTTTAGATCATCGAGTCCAATCACAGCCTAACCCTGCCCAGCCTACCTCTAGATCATGTCCTTCAGCACTTCATGCACACGCCTTTTAAATCCCTCCAGGAATGGTGACTCCACCATCTCCCTGGGCAGCCTGTTCCAATGCCTGACAGCCCTTCAGTAAGGAAATTCTTCCTGATATCCAGCCTAAATCTCCCCTGGGGCAATTTCAAGCCATTCTCCTATCACTTGTTACCTCAGAGCAGAGACCAACCCCGACATCTCTGCAACCACCTTGCAGGTAGCTGTAGAGAGCGATAAGGTCTCCGCTCAGCCTCCTCTTCTCCAGGCTGAACACCCCCAGCTCCCTCAGCCACTCCTCACAGGACTTGTCCTCCAGCCCCTTCCCCACCTCAGCGTTATCAAAGGCAAGTACTTTTGCTGCGCTAGTCGCCATGTAGAGCATGACTGCTGGAGATGGCTTCTCAGGAGCAGCATTTGCTTATTCCCCGCTGACAATTCATTTCCTCCTTAGCAGTACGGAATGCTGAAAGTTTAATGGCATGCACTTATCTGTGCAGGAAGCAGCATAATGTGTTCCTGCAAGGCTCTGCAGACTACAGGCACACACTTTTCATCTTGCTTAAGTTCATTTAATAGAGCCAAGTTAGCTTCCCCCCTCTTCACTTAGTTAACTGCATTAAAATATTGTGGAAGGTGTTTATTTTCTGTCAGTGAAATGGGCAGGAGGATGAAACAGACAGAAACCTAAATTTCATCTCAGTGCAACCTTATTCCAATGCAAATGTTGTCTTTTTTTTTTTTTTTTTTTAATTTTCCCCTATATAATGCAGCTCTGCCAGTGAAGTTGTAGCCTTATTTCCAGTTCTGGCCTTAGCCTGGTCTTGGGTCTTCCCAGGCTGGGACTAGGATTCCAAACTATGCTGCATTTTTATAGTTGCGCTTCTGCATCAACCTGTTGGCAGCACAGTGTGTGCTAAAGTGGGTCACAACTTATCTCCAATCACCTGTAAAATGTCCCAAAACCCCTATGGATTTTAATTTTGCACCGTCACAACAGACTCAGTTTGTGGAGGGCCAAAAGGGAAAGTAAGATTCCACAATGGAAGTGGTTTATTTTAAGCTTGTGCTAAACTGCTGCCAGACCTTGTCTAAATATAGCTTTGCCCACTGTAAACACCCTTAGTCTGCATTTAGCGCAAAGACACGCAGTTACTCAGCAGTGGCAAGCAGGATTCACCTTCGCACCCTGACCTGCAGTAGGTCTCAACCATTCCTGAAGAGAGTTTGTAAGGGGGCTTTTGGGTCCAAAGAGATACCTTAACCAAGGAAACCTAACCCTCCTCCCGTTGGCATCATGCCCTTGTCACCTAAGCTTTAGGGAGGTCTGGAAGCACTCTCAGGATGAGAGCAAAGCACACTGAGGGGCTGCAGTGTTCAGCTCATTGTGGCTGGGAAAGGACAAGTGGGCAGGGATGATGAAGACTGTGTTCTTGTGGCTTCTCACATGCCACAAGACAGGAAACAGCCTGCATGGGGCAGGTGTGGGTCATTGTTCTGTCACTCAGAAACCCTGGCATTCATACCATGGTTTCCTGCTAACTCCTGCCCTCTGCTTGTTAACGCCTATTCTGCCTCTGAATCATTGGTCCTTCTGTTCTGCACAGAGATAGTTTCCCTGTATTTATCTCAAGTACTGGTAATCTCCCCACATCTGCAAAAGGCTTGGAAAATTTGCCATCCATAAATTAGCTGAAAATGTACCTGCTCTGACAACTGCGATGTAAAGATAAAGGAGTGTGGCCAGCACGTTGAAGGAGGTGATCCTCTCCCTCTACTCTGCCCTGGTCAGGCCCCACCAGGAGTACTGTATCCAGTTCTGGGCTCCCCAGTACAAAAAAGACAGGGATCTCCTGGAAAGAGTCCAGTGGAGGGGTACAAAGATGATTAAGGGCCTGGAGCATCTCCCCTGCAAGAAAAGGCTGAGTGAGCTGGGACTGTTCAGCCTTGAGAAAAGAAGACTGAGATGGGATCTGATCAGTGTTTATCAATATCTGAAGTGTGGGAGACAGGGGGAAATGGTCAGCCTCTTCTCAGTGGTCTGTGGGGACAGGACAAGGTCTGTGGGGACAGGACATGGTCTGTGGGGACAGGACAAGAACTTCTTCCCGGTGAGGGTGATGGAGCCCTGGGACAGGCTGCCCAGGGGGTTGTGGAGTCTTCTTCTCTGGAGATATTCAAGACCTGTCTGGACGCCTCCCTGTGCGACCTGTCCAAGGGAACCTGCTTTGGCAGGGGGTTGGACTTGATCTCTGGAGGTCCCTTCCAACCCCTGTGATACTGTGATATCCAATGCATTCTACCAGCACGACGTAGTACTCTCTCCATGTCTATGTCAACCATCCACACAGTGACTGTGAGAATGACTGGAAGCCACTGCCTGTTCACTGCTCATTTGAGCTTCCTTACCAAAAAAGTAAAATATGAAACACTATGCCCTCACTGAAACAACCTGGGGACTCCTCCCTAGCTTCTCTGTAAAGCAGGCACAAACGTATAACTGTACCTGTGTCGATCTTTGCTTGGCTTTTCAGCTTTGCTGCTTAAAGATCGTATGGCAGAGATGAAAGGGTTGAGATGCTGTATTTCAGTAGGTTTTCAAGCCAGGATCTTGTTCTTGTGCTGACCCAGAGTCGGAGTTATGTGGGGTCAACATCTGGGGTGGTTCCAAACCTCCATGCAAATAGCTGAGCCTATGGGGGCTTTAATCTGGGGTGCATCATCTCCCAGGTAAATACAGAGCAAGATCTGTCTTTGAAACCTTTGTAACCTCTGCTGAGATGGAGTATTCTAACCTGTCCTGTAACTGTTGCAGCAATTTGTGGAACACCTAGAAAAAGCAGAAAACTAAGTGCTCAGTAGAATACAGGCATGTTGCATGCTCATCCCTGTCCTGAGCGCAGGCTAGGGCAAGAGGTTTCTTCTCAGTGCCATAAGTGACACTTCTGATACAACAAACCCACACAGCCAAGACCTATGCTCCTTTTTCATTTTGGGAGTGGCTGGATTTTGTTTACTTGCCATTATTCATGTTTTTTTTCCCCACTTGAGGAAGACTCCATCCACATCACATATAACACTTCTTACTCAAGGAGTGGGCTGGGGCATCGTAAGAGTCTTACAGAACACCTGCTGCCCACTACAAATGAGGCATCAGAGGCTTACTGTTAGCACTAGGTAGAATCAGGCAGGAGCACTGTACCTGTCCAGATAATCAGCTATCCATAACTGCTGCCAATGTTTAGAAACGTTCTTTCATTTCTGAACAAGGCAGGCAAAGTTTCTTTCTACCACTTGACTTTTGGATGGTTGGTGTTACCCTTACTCCCCAAGAGATGCTTGTCGAACTTACTCCTATGACATGCCAGAAAGATGCACGTGAACAAGGCACAAGTGACCACCCCATTCTAAGGCTGTAAAGCACCAAGTGCACCTACTGCGCATGGGTTTCCTTTAACCTACAGAATTTCATAGAATCATAGAATGGTCTGGGTTGGAAGGGACCCTAAGGATCATAAAGTTCCAACCCCTGCCACAGGCAGGGACACCAACCTCTAGGCCTGGATCTACACAAGGTTGCCCAGGGCCCCATCCAACCTGGCCCTGAACACCCCCAGGGACGGGGCATCCACCACCTCTCTGGGCAGCCTGTTCCAGCACCTCTCCACTCTCTCTGTAAAAAACTTCCCCCTAATATCTAATTTAAACCTTCCTTCCTTTAGCTTTATTCCATTTCCCATTGTCCTAACATTGCCTGCCCTTTGAAAAAGCTGATTCCCCTCCTGTTTCTCTGCTTCCTTGAGGGACTGGAAGGCTGCAATGAGGTCCCCCTGCTGTCTTCTCTTCTCTAGGCTGGATAAGCCCAGCTCCCTCAGCCTCTCTTCATAAGGGAGGTGCTCCAGCCCTCTAATCATCCTTGTGGCCTCCTCTGAACTCTCTCCAACAGTTCCCCATCTTTCTTGGGGGTTGGACCCGATGATCTCTCAAGGTCCCTTCCACCCCCTATGATTCTACGATTCTATGATTCTTGTACTGGGCCCCCAGATCTGGGGCCTCACAAGGGCAGAGTAAAGAGGGAAAATCCCCTCCCTGTCCCTGCTGGCCACCCCTTAAGGATACCCTTGGCCTTCTATGCTGCAAGAGCACACTGCTGGCTCACGTTAAGTTTCTCATCCACCATGACATCCAGGTCCTTCTCAGCAGGGCTGCTCTCCAGGAGCTCTTCTCCCAGTCTGTATCTATGTCTGTCATTCTTCTGGCCCAAGTGCAACACCTGACACTTCACAGTGAACCTCATTAGGTTCACCTGGGCCCACCTTTCCAGCCTGTCAAGATCCCTCTGGACAGCTTCCTTTCCTTCTATTGTGTCAATTTCCAGGCTCAGAAATAGTGGACAAACCAACATGCACACCATGCATCCAAGCAAGGCGCTAAACAGCAAACCAGCATGTTTCAGGCCAGGCAATGCTGAAGTAGAAGCTTCCTAGCCTTGACAGTGAGATGAGGAGACAGAGGCTACACTGCCATCTCTCCAGCCTCAATCTTAAAAAAACCCTGGTGCTAATGCGTACACGAATAGAGCTGCAAGTGACTGATTCAGGAGGCATTCACAGAATCACAGGGTTGGAAAAGACCTTTAAGATCATCGAGTCCAACCAATGAACAATTCAGACAATGTCACTGGAGAACACAGAAGTGAAGTGCACCCTAATAGGTGTGAACAGGTCTGTGTTGGAAATCTTGCAACGTGTTAACATCCAGTCCAAATTAATTCATGAAGTTTCCAGCTAGAGATTGCTCTTATCCTCTTGCCCCTCACAACAGCTCTGAAAACCTGAAAAGTGCCTACCTGAACAGTTAGCAGTTAGACCACATCTCACTCACTTCTAAGCTATAGAGCAAAGCCTCTACCTTGAATTTATGAGGCTTTGGAGGAGATTTTTGTTCCCCAAAGTAAACCCATGTATTTAAGACAAAGAACAACCACAGGAACCTAGAATGCTTCTGGAAAGAAGGAAGCAGACCTACCTTGAACTGCAGGACTGCACAAGTGAGACCCATGACAATGACAAGTCTGAGGGCCAAGCCAAGGTTCTGCACTGCAGTACAATTTAGGTAGGGGTAGGCTGGTCTTAGAGTGAGTGCTTCGGATTCTTCTCCACTGCTAGTCTTGCCTCAGAGAAAGGTTATTTCTCTGTTGATTCACATGGTCATGAGAAGTCCCTCAGCAGAGACACAGTACCTGCAAGGATATGAACAAGATTTGAGAGCCAGATGAAGTTAACTTGATAGACAACAAAGCTATCCGTATTTGGCTCTACTACTTTTTGTCTTCTGAAAATAGTTGAGACACCAGAGGAAGATTATTTTAAATATCTCTACACAAGCTGGGAATTTACTTGGAACACACAAAGCATTCCCATGCAGCTAAGAGGCATGTGAAATGACACATAGATTTTTCTCTTCCATTTTCTTCCTCATTGCTGTTTCCCCTCCATCACTAAAAGAAGTCTCCATACAGTCTCCATATGTCCTTCCACATAGTCACTAACAGAAGTCTCCAGAATCTGCCTGAGCAGCCAATCGCTGCAGATTTTGCATGCAATAGATGTTAAATAGCGTTAAATCCAGGGCCAGGGCCTTGACAGAAAACACCAGCACTTCCAGTCACAGAATTGTATTATTTCTTTAATATTATTTTATATATCCATCACCATGATGATGATGGAACCTTCAGGGATCATGTCCTGCTTTAGGGTGGGCTGACAAACCACCTTAAGTTTCTCCAGCCCAGAGATGGAAAACATACTTAATGGCTTCAGTTAACCTGGCTTTGAAGTCCTGCAGTAATTATGTAACTGCTCTGGAAAGAGAAGAGGCAGCTAAGCCAGGAACCCTGCGCCTCTGAGCAGAGCGCTTGGCAGGGGAAAACAAAAAAAACCCGCTTTGCTGAATCCTTGCTCTAAGCTGGCACTCCTCCCGTGACTCCCCCAACTTCAGCCTGAGGCCAACTTAGATGGGAAAGCTGCAGCTAGTATCAAGCTTTTATCCTCTGCTCCATAGGGGGGGGGTGGGGGCGGGGGGCAGGATTTGATGTGGAAGAAGAAAGTGAAGCCCAAGCATCGCGTGGGCAACTTTAACATCAGGGCATAAATGCCAGGAGAACAATGCCTTGGCTCCTTTTGTCCCCACAGGATTAATATCTCTGTGCTGGGTGCTGAACTCCGGGACCCGTGGCTCAGGGTGGGGCTTTCAGCTTAGAAACCATGGGAAAGTTTTCAGGGGGGGTCTAAAAGACATCAAAGCTAATTTCGAAGCCCGCTCATCCACTGGGAATTTGCAGCCAAACTCAGTTCTCCTTTCTGATTGCCTACGTCCAAAACAACCTTAGTTATTTCAACAAGAGCTGACCCACATTGCGTAGGTAAGTGCTGACTTCAGCCCCCCAAAAAAGTCCAAGTATTTTGGGGAACCGATCAAAGGTTCATTGCTGCATTGTAGCTTAAATGATTCTGTGTATTAATACATTTTAAATAATGTCAGGTGGCAATTCATAAATGCAAGTGGCAGCGCTGCAGAACAGCAAACCATCACAAGCTCTTCTTTCCAGAAAAGTTTTAAAAACAGGTATTTGGAAGATAGAAAACAACTGAAAGTCATGTGAGAAAATGGAAGTTGTATCGTCAGCAGCAGAGGAGACTACTATAGCATGACAGCTAAGCTTGGCAGGTTCATTAGCATCTATAAAGCACGGGACATTTGTATCATTAAAGAAAAAAACCTCTAAAATACAGTTCTGCAGCAGTGTCTCAGCAATTAGAAAAGATTACTAAACACAGCACATCCAAAGAGCAAGATTTAAAGAGAAGTGACCAGCAAGCAAATAAACCTGGCAGCATGATAGCCAAAACAAATAACCCAAACAAAGAAAAATCCCCCACTCCAAACTCAAAACAGCCATCAAAAGCCAAATAAACCAAACAACAACAACAAAACCAACCCCAAACAACCAAACCCGAACAAACAACAAAACCCTCACATTGTCCAAAATGAATAATGATGAAGGCAAGAGGTTTAAATGTGCTTTTATTATACCACACACACACAAAAACACCCAACCAAGCTACAATTTGGGCTACTTGTGCCAGTATAAACCATTCAAGATGCAAATTGTGAACTTCTGAAAGACTCTGTCAGTGGTAATCAGCTCTGGAAGCATATAGCTTATTCAGCACTTGATTCAGCACCCAGTAAATCTTAAGGAAATTCTATTATTACCATCATGAGGCATCCCAACTCTGATAAACTAACTGTTAGGACTCTTACTTTTATGGTTTTTCCTCAAAGAGGTAACCTGGGAAAACGCAGATACCTTCTTACGTTTAACAGAAAGCCTGAGACAGAAAAAAAGCTTCAGAATCGGAATATCCTGAATATTTCAAAAGTATTCTGTAAAGACCGAGTAAAGTGAAAAGTATTTGGAAAAAAAACCTTCCCACACTATTTAGCTCTAGCAAAACTACCGAAATCTGGTCCCTTTCCTGTTAGAAAACAAGTTGGATTTCCCCCTCACTCAGTTATTAGACAAGTATTCCATTCACAGTGTGCCCTCTTTGCCTTTGTTACTCCCCTGGGCATCCAAATTGCTTCCATGTATTGCTTGTGATGATTTGTTTCCTTATTCAAATCAGCACTCTGGAAGATGGAGGGCAGTGAATCCATTCACCACCAGAACAGAAACAGTCTTTCTTCCCTTGCTAGACAGTTCTGTCCTAGAAACAGCAGTCCATGTTGAATGCCAAAAGTTCAAAGGGTTAAAACCCTTCAGAAGCTCTTGCTCTCGGCAGGCAGAAACCAGTTAGCTCCTCCCTGGTTTTCCACCATACTTGTCTCCCCTTGCACTCTTTGTGCACAAAGACAGGATCAAGCCTGAACCAGTTTACCTCTGAAATGAGAGCCCATCATGAGCAGTCTCCACACCAGTCTCCAGCTTACATGCTGGCAGCGCTAAAAATGTGCTACGGTGTTTGATCCAAAGCGGCTTTGGTTTTGCCTTTCTCTTACAGGTCACACAGATGGGTAGAGCTAAGCTGGTGGTAAAACTTGCAGGGCACTAACGATATTCCTATCACATCTGCACGTACATGATTTCCCTGAGAACATCTGTCTGGAAAAAAACCCAAACCTCACATTTTAAAATCATTATGCTTCAGACAAACTTAATGGGGTTATTGCTGTCATGTGACTGGGTTTTCCCAGGAATCTGGGTGAGATTGGGGTTGAAATTATGGTTAACCTGAATCATGCTAATAGGAGCACAAGCCCTGTGAGGAGCAGCTGGGGGAGCTGGGGCTTTTTAGCCTTGAGAAAAGGAGGCTGGAGGGAGACCTTATCGCTCTCGACAACTACCTGCAAGGTGGTTGTAGAGATAGATGTCAGGGTTGGTCTCTTCTTGGGTGACAAGCAACAGGACAAGAGGGAATGACTTAAAATTGTCCTAGGGGAGATTTAGGTCAAATATCAGGAAGATTCACTGAGAACCTTCACTTAGAGGGTTGTCAGGCATTGGAACAGGCTGCCCAGGGAGGTGGTGGAGTCCCCATCCCTGGAGGGCTTTAAGAGGTGTGTGGATGAAGTGCCTTAGGACATGATCTAGAGGTGGAGCACGCAAGGTTAGGCTGTGGTTGGACTGGATGATCTAAAGGGTCTCTTCCAATGGAAGTGATTCTGTGATTCTATGATTTTAGTGCAAGGGGCCATCATTTCAGTTAGGTTGATTCCTAAAACATACCATAAAATGTGCCTCAAAGCTTGACTTAATCAAAGCTTAAATCACACCATGACCCAAATTGCTCTTTCAATATATCAGGGAGACTGCTGGAACAAGGGCAAAGCATTCCAGGAGCACCTCTGGGAAGCTCCAGAGGCATTTCAGCTAAAAAGATGGGTTTGCCTCTTAATTCAGGCATTCAGTTCAGTTATACAGAGTCAAAACAACTACAGGTAATAGTATGAGATGCTTTAGTCTACATAGAAGGTTTTTAAAGGAACTTAATGACTTTTCAAAATATGAAACAGTTAACTTGAAATCCCTCAATTATCTTCAGGAACTAACAGAATTAAGATTGCCCCAAATTAAACACTTCACAGAACAGCCAGACTAATCCTAGAGTTCCTTAATACTGCCAGGAATGCATTAAGTTTTATCAGTTTTCATTCCGGTCGTGGTTTTACCCCGGCTGAGAGCCAAGATCCATGCAGCTGACTGCTCCTTAAAGAAAAAGAGCAGGGGAAGAGGGAACGGGGCGGGGGGGGGTGGGGGGGGGTGGGGTGGGGGGGGTGGGGGGGTGAGAGGCAAGGGAAGGGAAAAGGAAGGGGCAAATAAGCCCAAAACCAAGAAACTAAGAGGCCCGTGGGTTGGGATAAGGATAGTTTACTAAGATAACAGAAAGATAAAATATAACAATGCTAACAGGACTTCAGAGCAAAAATATATGAAGCTGTTGATACACAATGCAGTTTCTCACCGAACCCACAACTCTGGCCGTGGCAGCCAGAGCCGTCCTGGAACCTGACCGTCCCCCCAGAACCTCGCATCCCGGAGCCACCCTTGTTCTTCCTCCCGTAAGCCCCCTGATATCCTGGGCAGGACATAATTGGCAGTTTGAGTCACCTGTCCTGGCTTCGCCCCTCCTTTCTCATTAAGAGCTGAGAAAGTCCTTGACTGTCTGACAGCAACTAACAACATCAGGGTGTTATCAGCACTACTCCCATTTTAACTCTCAAACACAGCATTCCATCCGCTGCTACAAATGAAATTAACTCCATCCTGACTAAACCAGGACATTATCCACCCCTTATTCCATACCATTTACGTCATGACCAGATCCAACCATTTCTTTTGGGTACAACCAGTTTCTTGTTTCAGACACACATATATGTATGTACACATGTATACACACACACGTGCATACAGGTATTATTCCCTTAGTCTATGGACCATTCCTCCGAGTTTGTTGAGTGAATGAACATTTAGTCCATGATGATTTTCAGGCTCCATTCATCGTAACAGTCTCTCATGGTGTCAGTATGCGCCATTGGATCATTGCATGCTGCATCTTGGGCTCTCGACTGATACACCTGACATGGTCCATGTTCATAGTCTGTGAATCAAAGATGTTCATTTTCAAAGGGAAGGAGGAAAAAGTTCTTGAAACACCAGGTCTTGGTCCCATCATCATGGCACTCTTCCTTCATTGACTTGTATGACTCCGGCTGTAACTCCATTGGTAAAACATACAACAACATACAACAATTAAAGCAATAATGAATGTACAGTAATGGGTTATTTAGCAATTATTATAATACAATTTCTACCTTATTAATTATATTGGCTATTCTCACCTAAAATCAAATCCCTTTGAGGTACACATCAGACTTCTCCATCCTTCTGCATTACCCACCAAGTACAACCAGGTCCTTGAGCAAAAACAATCCCAGACATTGCCTGAAGAAGGGATGACCCAAACCGTCTTCCCTAATATACTCTTCATATGGACCACTGGGACTCTGTCTCCTTCTACAGTACGTGGAAATTTTGACTGGGCAGGACCAGCTCGATTGGTGGATCCTCTAGAGTTAACTAAGCACGTGGCTTTGGCTAAATGTGTATCCCAATGTTTGAATGTTCCACCACCCATTGCTTTCAGGGTAGTCTTTAAGAGCCCATTATATGGTTCAATTTTCCCAGAAGCTGGTGCATGATAAGGAATGTGGTACACCCACTCAATGCCAGGCTCTTTGGCTCAGGTGTCTATGAGAGCGTTTCGGAAATGAGTCCCGTTGTCTGACTCAATTCTTTCTGGGGTGCTGTGTCGCCATAGGACTTGCCTTTCAAGGCCCAGGATTGTATTCCGGGCAGTGGCATGGAGTACGGGATGTGTTTCTAGCCAGCCGGTGGTTGCCTCCATCACTGTAAAAACGTAACGTTTGCCATGGCGGGTTTGTGGGAGGGTGATGTAATCAATCTGCCAGGCCTCGACATATTTGTATTTCATCCACTGTCCTCCATACCAAAGGGGCTTCAACCGCTTAGCTTGCTTGATTGCGGCACACGTCTCACATTCATGGATAACTTGTGCAATAGCATCCATGGTCAAGTCCACCCCTCGATCTCTATATGTTGCATCTCTCCCTTGATGAGCTGAGGAATCATGAGCCCACCAAGCTATGAACAGTTCACCTTTACGTTGCCAGTCTAGATCTACCTGAGCCACTTCAAACCTACCAGCCTTATCTACCTGATGGTTGTTTTGATGTTCCTCCATGGCCTGACTCTTAGGTACATGGGCATCAACATAATGTACCTTTACAACAAGCTTCTCTAACCGGGCAGCAATATCTTGCCATAAGTCAGCAGCCCATATGGGTTTGCCTCTACGCTGCCAGTTGTTCTTTTTCCACTGCTGCAACCAACCCCACAGGGCATTGGCTACCATCCATGAATCAGTATAAAGGTAGAGCATTGGCCACTTTTCTCTCTCAGCAATGTCCAGGGCTAACTGGATGGCCTTCACCTCAGCGAACTGGCTTGATTCACCTTTTCCTTCAGTGGCTTCTGCTACTCATCTTGTAGGACTCCATACAGCAGCTTTCCATCTTCGATGCTTTCCCACAAGGCAACAGGAGCCGTCAATGAACAGGGCATATTGCTTCTCATTCTCTGGCAGTTTGTTGTAAGGTGGGGCTTCTTCAGCGCGTGTCACCTCCTCATCCTCTGGTGACATCCCAAAATCTTTGCCTTCAGGACAGTCTGTGATCACTTCCACAATTCCTGGGTGATCAGGGTTTCCTATTCGAGCCCACTGAGTAATTAGTGCAACCCACTTGCTCCACGTAGCATCAGTGGCATGGTGTGTAGAAGGGACCCTCCCTTTGAACATCCAGCCCAGCACCGGCAGTCGGGGTGCCAGGAGGAGCTGGGCTTCAGTTCCAATCACTTCTGAAGAGGCTCGAACCCCTTCAAAGGCGGCCAGTATTTCCTTTTCTGTTTGAGTGTAATTGGCCTCAGATCCTTTGTAGGCCTGACTCCAAAACCCCAGCGGCTGACCTCAAGTCTCCCCTTGTGCTTTCTGCCAGAGACTCCAGGTAGGGCCATTCTAACCGGCTGCAGTGTAAAGCACATTTTTAACATCTGTCCCTGTCCGGACAGGCCCAAGGGCCACTACATGGACTATCCCACATTTGATCTGCTCAAAGGCTTGTTGCTGCTCAGGGCCCCATTGGAAATCATTCTTCTTCCGAGTTACGTGGTAGAGTAGGCTCACAATGAGACTCTAGTTTGGGACATGCATTCGACAAAAACCTATAACACCAAAGAAGGCTTGTGTTTCCTTTTTGTTGCTTGGTGGAGACATAGCTGCAATTTTATTGATAATGTCCATTGGGATTTGACGACACCCATCCTGCCATTTTATTCCTAAAAAAGTGGATTTCTTGTGTAGGCCCCTTGACTTTACTTTGTTTTATAGCAAAACCAGCTTCTAGAAGGATTTGAATTATCCTTTTTCCTTTCTCAAATACTTCCTTTGCTGTATTGCCCCATACAATGATGTCATCAATATACTGCAGGTGCTCTGGGGTTCACCCTTCTCCAGTGTAGTCTGGATTAGTCCATGGCAGATGGTGGGGCTGAGTTTCCACCTCTGGGGCAGACGATTCCACGTGTATTGGATGCCCCTCCAAGTGAAAACATACTATGGCCTGCACTCTGGCGCCAGTGGTATTGAGAAGAAAGCATTTGCAATGTAGATTGTGGCATACCACTTAGCTGCCTTTGATTCCAGTTCATACTGCAGTTCCAGCATGTCTGGTACAGCAGCACTCATACCTGGAGTGACTTCATTTAGGCCACGATAATCTACTGTCAGCCTCCGCTCTCCATTGGACTTCCGCACTGGCCATATGGGACTATTAAAGGGTGAGCGGGTTTGGCTGATCACTCCTTGACTCTCCAGTTGACAAATCAGCTTATGGATGGGGATCAGGGAATCTCGGTTAGTACGGTATTGTCTTCTGTGCACCGTTGTTGTAGCAATTGGCACTTGCTGTTCTTGAACCTTCAACAACCCCACAATGGAAGGATCCTCCGAGAGTCCAGGCAAGGCACACAATTGTTCAATTTCTTCTGTCTCCAAAGCAGCTATTCCAAAAGCCCACCGGTACCCTTTTGGGTCTTTAAAATACCCTCTACGGAGATAATCTATACCTAAAATGCACGGAGCTTCTGGGCCAGTCACAATTGGGTGTTTCTCCCAGTCCTTCCCAGTTAAGCTCACTTCAGCCTCTAACACAGTCAATTGTTGGGATCCCCCTGTCACTCCGGAAATGCTAACAGGTTCTGTCCCTACATGATTCAATGGCATTATCGTACACTGGGCACCAGTATCCACCAGAGCCTTGTACTCTTGTGGGTCTGACGTGCCAGGCCATCGGATCCACACAGTCCAATAAACACGGTTATCCCTCTCCTGCACTTGGCTGGAGGCA
This sequence comes from Gallinula chloropus, assembly GCF_964237585.1. Lineage (NCBI taxonomy): Eukaryota > Metazoa > Chordata > Aves > Gruiformes > Rallidae > Gallinula > Gallinula chloropus. Next base: position 42,741,761 of record NC_140090.1, read on the forward strand.
GGGCCCCTCTATTGTTGCTGATTGTATTGGTTGTTCACTGGTGCAGCGTTCTTCCTGGCAGAATCTCGTTGTGCGATTCTTTTACCTCGCAGCTCATTCACTCGTGCTTGAAGGGCTGAGGTGGGCTGCATACCCCACTTACTCATGTCCTCACCATGGTCACACAGGTACAACCACAGCATCTCTCGCGGTGTGTACCTTCTGTATCCTCCCTTCTGGGACGATGGACGCTTTCTCCCAGTAGCTGCAACATTGTTCCATACAGGTTGGGAGTTGGACACATTTTTGTCAAGTCGTTTGACCAGTTTCTCTACCGCTGCGATCACAGAGAGGGAAACATTGTCCTGATAATTCCGGAGTCGGCAGGACACCTCATATACGGTTGGTGGATATACATCATCCCAGTCCATTGATGCAAATGAATTGGTGTGCCCTGCTGGTGCACTTCGTACAACCTTATGCCACATATCCTGGGTGCATAGGACGTCATCAGGATCAGAGGGAAGCTGTCAGTTGTCCAGATCATAGTAAATTATCTCCCATACAGCTAATTCTCTCAGGTGCTGGATAACTGCCTCAATGCTGTTACACTTGGGTGATTGACATGTAATATATTCTTTTATGGGATACCTTTCCTACACACTTGACAGTAGTCGTCTCCAGAGGCTGAGGATTTCAGGCTTTTCCCCAATTGCCTTATCAATGCCTCCTTCTCTAGCTAGGGATCCCAACTGCTTGGCCTCCCTGCCATCTAATCCCAGACTACTGGCCCCGTGATCCCAGCATCGGAGCAACCAAGTGATGATGTGCTCACTTAGGTGGCAGCTGAAATCTTTTTGAACCTCACGCAGCTCACTCGGGGTCAGAGATTGTGTGACAACAATCTCTGGTTCTGCCTTATCCTGAGATGGTTGAGATGGCCCCGCTTCATCCTGACATTCTTCAGATGGCCCCGATTCATCCTCATCCTCATCGTCATCCTCCTTCACTACAAGAACAACTTTCTTTGTGCGTTTCCTCTTTCATACTGGAGCAACAGACACCAGCGTGGGTTGATTTTTTGTTTTATCGGCAGTATCTGCTGTAGGGGCAGCAGTAGCTGCAGCATTGGTTGGACAGTTTGCAACAGCCACATTTCCAGTCACAGGGGTTGCAGTAGCCACAGTGCCAGTCACAGAAGTTACAGTGGCCTCAGTGCTAGTCACAGTGGTTACAGTAGCTGCAGTGCCAGTCATAGGGGTTGCAGCAGCTACAGTCTCTGCTGGTCTGTTTTCCTTCCTTTCCCTCTGACAGTGCTGACAGTACTGATAGTGCTGCCTGCTATCAAGCAGTGTTTGGTAAATAGTGGCCAGGGCCCAGCACAGTGCAGTAAGTTGTGCATCACTGGGAAACTTACAGCAATTTCTTTTCAGATATGCAGTCACTTTATCAGGGTCCTGTAACTGCTCAGGGGTGAAACTCCAAACCATCGGGCATGAGAAAGTGCCTAGGTAGTTGCCCATGCTCTGCCACATACCCTGCCACTCGTGATTATCTGGCCTCGCAGAAAACTCTTGAGTGGTATTCATAAACCTTTGCTTAATATTTAACAAAAGCTGAACCATCTGCACCAAAGCTACCAACAGCAAAATGCTAGTTTGAATATCCCAGGGGTATTGGAAATTTTCAAAAACTGCTACCAGAGCTGTTGTATTTAGCCCAAAGGAAAAGAAAGCAGCGTAGATCTTTCTGTACTCCCACCATACCAGCTGCCATTATTAACTCCTCCCTGTCCAAAGAATAGACAGGGCAGCAAAATCTCATACAAACACCAGCGCAAGTTCACGATCATCGATATCACTAAATACCAGAGCATCGTGACCAGAGACTGCTTAAACCAAAGTGCTTATCACAACTTTGTATTAGTTACAATCGGGTCAGGCTCAGATCTACCATTATCCCAATCTTTCGGGCCCCACGTTGGGCGCCAAAAAGACTGTCGTGGTTTTACCCCGGCTGAGAGTCAAGATCCACGCAGCTGCCTGCTGCTTAAAGGAAAAGAGCAGGGGAAGAGGGAACGGGGAGGGGGGGGGGGTGAGAGGCAAGGGAAGGGAAAAGGAAGGGGCAATTAACCCCAAAACCAAGAAACTAAGAGGCCCATGGGTTGGGATAAGGATAGTTTACTAAGATAACAGAAAGATAAAATATAACAATGCTAACAGGACTTTAGAGTAAAAATATATGAAGCTGTTGATACACAATACATTTTCTCACCAAACCACACAACTCTGGCCGTGCCAGCCAGAGCCGCCCCAGAACCTGACCATCCCCCCAGAACCTCACATCCCGGAGCCGCCCTTGTTCTTCCTCCCGTCAGCCCCCTGATATCCTGGGCAGGACATAATTGGCAGTTTGAGTCACCTGTCCTGGCTTCGCCCCTCCTTTCTCATTAAGAGCTGAGAAAGTCCTTGACTGTCTGACATCAACTAAAAACATCAGGGTGTTATCAGTACTGCTATCATTTTAAGTCTCAAACACAGCATTCCATCTGCTGCTACAAATGAAATTAACTCCATCCTGACCAAAACCAGGACAATTTCTTAGCCTGTCATCGTGGCCAACACTTGTTTTGGAAAGAAAACCCAGGAAAATAAATTGAAATGAAACTAATGATTTAAGTCTGCTGCTAAAAAAATCTCTGTGTAGGAAAAGCAAAGAGTTGATTTCAAACTTCTACAGAAATACACCCCAACAAACAAAAGCAACACAAGGCAAGTTTAAAAGCCTCACTGATTTTATTCACCCAGAATAACACATTTCTAGCTGTGGTTTCTGTGAAAATTAAGATTTTTCCCAGTATGTAACACTACAGCTGTGGATTGGGTCATATTGAGGAACTTCAGTTTCTCTGCTGCCAAGGCTGTGATGCATTCTTTCACTTACACTGGGGCCAAGGTTAACTGATAGATTAGTTCAAGAGGTAGGTGTAAAGCCAGGAAATGTACAACTGCAGGGCAGCAACCCCAAAAATCACTGCCAATCTCTCCTTCCCCTACTCACTCATACATGCCGATACATAAATTATAACCTCTTTCAGATTAAGAAGGGTGCTTCATCACTAAGGGTTGTATTCAGCCTTTAACATCTCAGAAATGATGTCCTGGCTCCTGCTCCACCACTTCAGGAAGCCTCCAGTCCTTTGGGATATGCGGCCATCCCAGCAATACCCACTGGGCCCCTTCCCTCCCATTCCCTGCTAACAAGTGCTTTCTCCACTTCTCCATCTGGCATTGCCCTCTCAGAATCACAAGGTTGGAAAAGACCTTTAAGATCATCAAGTCCAGCTGTTCCTGTCCTATGCTAAACCATTTCTCTGAGCACCTCATCTACCCATCTGTTAAACACACCCAGGGGTAGGTACTCAGCCCCCTCCCTGGGCAGCCTGTTCCATATACCAACAATTCTTTCAGGGAAGAACTTTTGCCTCACATCTGATCTGACCCTGCCTTGGTGCAGCTTGAGGCCATTTCCCCTTGTCCCATCTCCTGTCACCTGACTGAAGAGACTCTCTGCTCCTAGCTTTCTGGCAAGTCACTCCGAAATTCATCCAGCTCTAGGTGCTCTGCTCTAGCTGGAGTTTGCTTTGATACTTCCTGGTGCCAGCACTGCGGCATCAAGAGAAACAAACTACTTAACGTCATTCAGCTTCAGGCTGCTCACAGCCAGAAGAGGGGTGGCTCTGTAGTCCCAGCTGGGCAGGGAGGAGAAGGCTAGTCAAACGGATATTTTTTCTCTGCCTCAAATGCCACTCTTCAACCAGGCCCATCTATTCCCCTGCTTATCACGGCAGCAAGAGGCTCTCACTTGAGCTGGTGTCCATGTCACGCACGCCTTTAGATACAGACTGGGGACCAGCGCCATCTCCAACTCAATAGGTGCTTTCTTTGGCTGTCAAGGCAGTTTGGTTCATTCTCTGATTTTCGGCTGAGCAGGCAAGGCCGTGCTGCGGCCCAGAGCTGCGAAGCACAGCCCGTGGGAGAAGGCTGACAGGCTGGCCTTTTACCTGCAGCTTGCTGACAGAAAGCTGACAGTAGCCTGGGGAAAGGGGGCTCCAACCCTTACAAGTACCCAAGCCAGTGGGCTGACTACACGCTTGTGGAACTGAGAGCTGCAAGGTGACCTCAAGCTTGCGCTTCTTGCACACTCCAGATTCCACCTTCCTCCGCAGAGCTGCGAGGGGGGAGGAAAGCGCTCTCACAGTGCTCTCCCAATGGCCTCTGCAGCTTTGGATCTACCTCATGGGGCACAAGATGCCAGACGGCTCAGGAGGTCCTGAGGACCTCAGTCTACATTGGGGTATCCAAGCACAGTGCAACTGTCACAGTGCAGGCAGGTATACAGAAACACCAATACCCTGAGGGCAGTTATCAAAAGAAAAAGGTAACTACCCAGCCATTTTCACATCACGACTGCAAAAATTCACACCATAGAATGGTCTGGGTTGGAAGGGACCCCAAGGATCACAGAGCTCCAACCCCTGCCACAGGCAGGGCCACCAACCTCCAGGCATGATCTACACAAGCAATCCAAAATTATATGCCTTTTTGGTCATGCAGATTAGCAAATCTGCATATTCCAAAGACAGTCAGGTGCCAATCTCAGCTGAAACACAAAATTACTTCATATTACTATCTTCCTTTCTTTTCTAGAAGACAAGAAAAAGTGAACAGCATGTGCTGAAGAGCCAGAGAGAAAATAGGATTGTTTTTTAGGAAACATGGGGGGGGGGGGGGAGGGGGGGGGGAGAGAAAAAAAAGTCACAGCAGAGTTTAAATTCCCATCTCCAGGCAGAAATATAAAAGATTCACTATTGGGCTCTTCCCTGGTTTTTGCAGTTAAGATTCACTAAGATTCACTACGGAGTTACAGCCTGTTTCATTCAACAGCAAGAGCCAAAAAGCTCCCAGATCCAAAATGGCAGGAGCCCAGTTTACAACACTTACTGCCTTTTTGCATTGGATTGAAGTGGCCTGCAGTTACAGGAGAAGAGCCAGAGAGTAACTAGAGGAACTGAGGAAGAAAAGGAGGTAGGATTGGTACACTTCAGAAGCTCAGCCCCAAAAATACCTTCCGTGCTGACTGGACAAAATAAAACTTCACATGTATTATAAAGGGGATTTCAAGCTGAAGAAAAGTGCTCTCTACCATACTGTGACTCCTGAACGCTGTAGTTTCTCTAACTCATCACTAGTATGACAAAGTATTGGTTCTGCACAGTTTAAACACAGGCTGGATAGGAGAGGAGGTGGGGTAGCCTTGTATGTCAGAGAATGTTTTGACAGCCTGGAGCTGGAGTATGGTGATGACAGGGTTGAGTGTCTCTGGGTAAAATTCAGAGAAGAATGAAATCAGGGAGATATAGTGATGGGAGTCTACTATAGACCACCTGATGAGGAGGAGGAAGCTGATGAATTGTTTTTTAAACAACTGGGAGAAGCCTCGCAATCACCAGCCCTCGTCCTTATTGGGGACTTCAATTCACTGGATGTCTCCTGGAGGTACAATACAGCAGGGAGGAAGCAGTCTAGCAGGTTCCTGGAGTGCTTGGAAGACAACTTCCTGACCCAGCTGGTGAATGAACCCACCAGGGAAGGTGCCCTGCTGGACTTGTTTGTAAACAGAGAAGGCCTAGTGGGGTATGTGAAGGTTGGAGGATGCCTGGGGCATAGTGATCAGGAGTTGATAGAATTCTTAGTGCTGGGAGAAGTAAGAAAGGGAGACACCAGAACAAGCACCTTAGACTTCCATAAGGCTGACTTTCGTCTGTTCAGAAAGCTGCTCAATAAGATTCCATGGGAGGCAGCCCTTGAGGGCAAAGGAGCCCAAGAGGGTTGGTTGCTCCTCAAGAAGGAAATCTTGGCAGCACAAGAACAGGCTGTCCCAGTCTGTCAGAGGAAGAGTCAGCAAGGAAGGAAGCCAGCTTGGCTGAGTAGAGAGATCCAGAAAGATCTTTGGGAAAAGAGGGAAAAATATGAGCTTTGGAAGAAGGGGCAGGTGTCTTGGGCTGACTATAGGAATTTAGTGAGATCACGTAGGGAGAAAGTCAGAAGGGCTAAAGCTGAACTGGAACTCAGACTGGCCAGTTCTGTAAAAGATAATAAAAAGTCCTTCTGTAGGTATATTAACAGCAAGAGGAGGGTCAAGGAGAACTTCCAGCCCTTATTGCATGATGAGGAAACATTAGTGACAAGGGATAAGGACAAGGCTGAAATCCTTAATTCCTTCTTTACCTCAGTCTATAATAGTAAAGATGGATATTCCCTGAGTACTCATCCTCAGGAACTGGCTGACAGAGAGGGGAAGAATAACAAAGTTCCCATGGTTAAGGAGGAAATGATTAGCAACCTACTTGGCCAGTTAGTTACCAACAAGTCAATAGGGCCAGATGGGATTCACCCAAAGGTGCTGAGAGAACTGACAGATGTGCTTGCCAAACCCCTTTTCATCATCTACCAGAAATCCTGGCAGACTGGAGAAGTTCCACCAGACTGGAGGCTGGCACATGTGACACCCATATGTAAGAATGGCTGGAAGGAGGATCCGGGGAACTACAGGCCTGTCAGTCTGACCTCAGTCACAGGGAAGATCATGGAGAGGGTCATCTTGGGAGCTATCATGCAGCACATGCATGATGGCCAGGGGATCAGGCCTAGTCAACATGGGTTTACAAAAGGTAGATCCTGTCAAACTAACCTGATCACCTTCTATGACAAGGTGACCCGCTTAACGGGCAAGGGGAAGGCTGGGGATATGGTCTACCTGGACTTCAGTAAAGCCTTTGACATGGTTTCCCACAGCATTCTGACTGAGAAACTGGCTGCCACTGGCCTTGACAGGAAGACCCTCAGCTGGGTTAAAAACTGGCTGGATGGGCGGGTCCAAAGGGTGGTGGTGAATGGAACAAAATCCAGCTGGAGGCCAGTCACGAGTGGCGTCCCCCAGGGCTCAGTCCTGGGTCCAGTCTTATTCAACACTTTTATTGATGACCTTGATGAAGGGATTGAATGCTCCCTCAGTAAGTTTGCAGATGACACTAAACTAAGAGGAAGTGTTGATCTCCCTGAGGGTAGGGAGGCTCTTCAGAGGGATCTGAACAGACTGGACCGATGGGCTGCGACCAACGGGATGAAGTTTAACATGGCCAAGTGTAGTGTGCTGCACATGGGACATAACAACCCCATGCAGTGCTACAGGCTTGGGGGACACTGGCTGGAGAGCTATCAGGCAGTGTAAGACCTGGGGGTGTTGGCTGACTGCAGGCTGAATATGAGCCAGCAGTGTGCCCAGGCGGCCAAGAAGGCCAATGGCATCTTGGCTTGTATCAAAAACAGTGTGGCTGGTAGGTCTAGGGAAGTGATTGTGCCCCTGTACTTGGCCTTGGTGAGGCCACACCTCAATTACTGTGTGCAGTTCTGGGCTCCCCACCATAAGAAGGACATTGAGGTCCTTGAGCGAGTCCAGAGAAGGGCAACCAGGCTGGTGAAGGGGCTGGAAGGCAAATCCTATGAGGAGCGTCTGAGGGAGCTGGGGCTGTTTAGCTTGGAGAAGAGGAGGCTGAGGGGAGACCTTATCACCACCTACAACTACCTGAAGGGAGGTTGTAGAGCAGTGGGCGATGGTCTCTTCAGCCAGGTGACAGGAGATAGGACAAGGGGAAATGGCATGAAGCTGTGCCAGGGCAGGTTTAGATTGGATATTAGAAAAAAAATTTTTACTGAGAGAACTGTCAGGGCCTGGAACAGGCTGCCCAGGGATGTGGTTGAGTCACCTTCCCTGGATATGTTCAAAAAAAGGGTAGATGAGGTACTTAGGGATATGGTTTAGCATAGGATGGGATTGGTTGGACTTGATGATCTTCAAAGGTCTTTTCCAACCTTGTGATTCTGTGATTCTGTGGAATTGGTCCCACTAGACAACAGTACATTTCGTCTTGCTGGGAAGGGTGGAGACAGTCACACAAGATACTTGAAACTCTCACAGATCACTGTTATGGTTCCATTAAATTCACAGGTCAAATTTAGTGCAAGCCGTAGAGAAAAAAATAAGTAATATAGGGAGCCCTGTACAGCATTTTCACTGCCACAAAGAATTCGGAACTAACCTCGTTCCACTCTGCCAACACAGGCCATACCTAACTTCCACTTTTTACTTTTCATGGTAATCCCATCTCAGGTTCCCCAAGACTCCAGTCAACTGTTTTCTGTGCTCCAGTAACTAATGGTTTTTATACACACCTTCAGGCTCCAGCTGGGAAATGCTTCAACCTCTTCTTGCTTCTGGGCTGAGGAATGTACCCTGTGCCTTGAGAGGTATAGGAGGGCCTCAAAAGCATCGGACAGACTGACATCCAAGCTAGCATCTTTACAGGAATGATTAGGCTTCTTAAAATTGCTTGCTTTGCAATGCATCACTCCTTGTCCTGCTCTCAGCAGTTTACCAGAGTGTCTCAGATAATCCTGCAATGCCTAGAACCTGCTTTCCTTCATGAAGGGGTACGAGCACTAGGAGTAATACAAAACCAGCATCTGAAGGGCAGACCATCTGGACAAGGCAGCCTGAAACAAAATCAAGCGACTGCATGCATCATCCTTCCCTTTTCATCTGGTTTTCTGGAAGCATTCAAGGACTCGTTTCTGTTCAGACAAGACGCCAGAGAGAAAACAGACAACAGACACGAAGACAGACAGCAACAGCACAGCTCATTCCTCCAGTCCACTGGCCTCTGGCAGCGTTGGGCAGGGTACTCGTGAGGACATAGGCCGAACTACCAACTGCTTGGTCTTCACAGTGGCAGAGAGAGAATAAAGGTGTTTCCAGAAATACTGCATGTGTTCTCGGAACAGGGAGTAACATGGACCAGCTAGACTGTCATTCACTGAAGTACTTCCGTGGCCTGGTGGCCAACAACTCGCAGCCATCATGATACAGAGATTTTACTAGTCAAAATGGAATAACATGCAGAGGAGAGGATGGTGATAAGTAGAGCAGGGCATGCAGTCAGAGATATGCCTGAGTGGCAGCTGAACGGCAAGATACAGAGAAGTGTATTCAACCAATGAGTTTAGCAAGGCTCAGACACCGAATGCAGGGTAAGCACAGGTACATGCTACCGAGGCTTTAGGATCTAAGGCCAGAAACTTGGCAATACAGCAAATACTGCTTACAGAAGCTACTGAGAAAACCAGAGGGGTGAGCTCTGTGCTAAGCTGATCACGGACACATACAATGAAGAGCTGACAAAACCAGAGATTTCACAAGGGATGACACAGTGAAGCACACACAGAACTTTCACAAATGCATACTGTTGTCTTTAGGCACCTAAAGTTTATAGGTCAAGTGTCAATACAGTACAAGATGCATGCTTTTCTCCTGCTCCTTCCCAAAGACAGTTAATGTGATGTCCAGTATCAAGAACTTACTATAACTAAGATACCAGTAAACTCAAGCTGGTTAATGCTTTAATAATTGTAAGCATAATATTTAATGTTTTAGTAAGAAAAGATGACAAAAAAGTAGAAATCATGGAGGATCCTTAAGACAAATCTCCATTAGAAAATGACTGGCAGAACTACTTAACTAGGTTTGGTTGCAAGACAAATCAAGAAAAGCTGAAGGAGCCCATCAGGTATCATAACCTTTTACTACTACAAAGAAATAGCAAAGGCACTCTGTTTTGACCCATGAAATACAGAGCATCTCCTTTAACACAGGCAAGGAAACATCTTATTCATTTTATTTCCCTTTTCTCCGCCCCCCCTTTAAATCAGATTAGAAAAGTAGCCACGCTGCTGTGCTTTTGACTCAAAACACGCAAGATGAGTTTTCCTGTAACTTTGCACAAATGCACAACAACAACAAAAAAAAAAGGTGAAAGTGTTGTTCTTCTACCTGCCTCCCCCTCAATACCAGAAAGCAGCCCCAAGGTGAGCAGGCCTACTAAGACTAAACTATCCCACAGTTCTTGCTGTGGCAAAATTAAAAAAAAACCAAACCCTTAACTCTTGACTGGAAGGCACCTGTAAAAGGTTAAACATACATGTTTAATTCAGGGGGGGAAAGACATTCTGGGATTTCCCCGCAATACCGGCTCAATAAATCTAGCTACATTCTTCCAAGGCAGAAGCAAGGCTGGCGGAGTCAAATATGCATCGCAATACTTGGGTCGTCCACCCCCTCCAAAGCAAGGAGCATTTCCTATGTGAACTTGATTATGCAAACAGGGTAATACCCAGGTTCCCCACTCAGAAAATACAAGAAATGGCCTGACTAGCAATCAAAGACAGCACAAATAAAGACAAGTACCTATTTTTTGCAGGTTCCTAGTTGTCATTTTCTTCCTCTTCTCCCCAGTGATGGCAGGCTAACAGAGAGAAGGAAACATACAGCCACCTCACAGTCTTCTGTACAAGTAAATACAAAAAAATCAAGTGTTTATTTGAAGTCTGCATGAAGGCACAGATGAGCTTGATTACAGACACATCATAACAATTACAAATATATGTAAACACCTCAAGATGTACAACAAAGCAATAATACAGCTAATGCAGGAATAAAATGAAACCTGCTAAGAAGGGAAAAAAAAAATCCCAAACCAAACCCAAAACACAAATCCAACCAACCCAACCCAACTTCTTGGTATCTGAGGTTCTTTCAACGATAAGCTCTGACTCACACCAACACAATGTACTGCTTTTGGCGGCATCGCTTGGATTCATGATCAACAAATCTGCATGTTGTTAACCAGCAGATTTATAAATTTGATCCCAATTTGAATAGGCTTCCTTCATTAGGATCCATGAAAACAGGAATAACCAGCTAGACACCCAACTAACATAAAATGAGCCTTCATAGAGTCTCTGAAAACACAAGAGCAACCACTGAGGGTCCTGAAATCAACTACTAGCTTCAGAAAAGCTCAGGGATACTTGTTCCATTTTGTTTTTACTTGCATTCGAAGAGTGCTGTATTTCTACAGGAAAGGAACAGTATACAGCTGTCAGGTAATTTTTTTTTTTCCCTTCCTCCACAGGAGGCTTAGATTTCATCTGAAACACCTGCCAAACAAAAGCCAGCAATCACAAACTAAAGTGCCTTGGACAGCTTAGGTTTTACTGCTAGAATAAAACACCTGTGTTTATAGATACAGTATTAATTTCTATTGTGAGAAAACCCGCCTGTGCATGTAGACTACTTTCAGTATTTCTGTAGAAAAGGGAATTGCCTTTTTTTGGTTTTGTTGGTTTTTTTTTTTAATTAGATACCAATGCCAGGAACATAAAGATCTGCAAAACAGTGCTTTTTTAAAGGAAACCACAGAGAAAAAACATCTAGTTTTAGTACAGGCAACTCCCAGGTCTAGCCAAAGTGTACTCTGAGTAGGAATTTACTAGAGAGACACACAGTTTTCTCAAACTCAACCTTCAACCATCTCCCCACTCCTCTACAAAAGCTTTATAACCTCTAAAGCCCAGTTCTAGTGATGAAAGACCCCTAATCCAGGTAATACGTGTAGAACAAAAAACCTAGCGCAGCTATGATATGTCTCCTTTCCCTGTGGCCACAACATCCCAACCTAAAGATGAGGTAGTACTTTTCTTTGGAGCCTAACTAATTGAATAGGAGGAAGCACTATTCTCCCTAGTATAGCAGCTGTCTGTTAACACAGCGCCAAACTCCGTAGTTTTCTCTCCTCTTCAGGGCATGCCACTAATGCAAAAACAGCAGCAGTCACTTAAAAAAAAATGATTAATATCGTAAATATGAGAACACAGTCCCACTTGAACTATGACTGCATTGTAAAGGCCACGGTCTGGCATATGCAGTGACTTCTTCTGATCCTCAGAGTAGCAATGACTCTTGACCTCCATTTGTACTGATAGTAGTGGTTATTACCCAAAAAGAACATGATGAAGGATATCCTGAGTACTTCTTACAGTGAGATGTGGAATTTAAAGAAAGAATAAAAATAAACCCAAAAGATTAAGAACTCTAGCTCAAATCCAGAAATGGTTGGAAAAGGAATACAGCTCCTTGGGGATCCAAGGAAACCCGACTGTCTCTAGGCATACAGTCCATTTGGTAATTAGGGGCTCTGTTTCTCTCTTCAGGACAGATTTTCCTCTCGAGAAGGCTGCTGTAACATATGCACATATTATAATTTTGTAGCTTACACTCATAAACCTTCTGGTTTCTTACAAGATGGCTTGAACTGAAGAAACATGCTCTGCATAGTCCGTGCTCTGTAGACTCCCAAGGATCAAAAAGAAGTAAGACTGCCATGACTGAAACAAAAAGGAAACATCAAAAAGAGTTGAACAGTATTAGGACTCACACTGCTTGTAAAACTAAGCATTAGGATTAGAAAAAGCACTACAAGACTTAAACAAGGTCCCTGGTATGCATCCTCTTAGCAAGCAACAATCCATACTGAGGATGAGAGACTTCATTCTTTGATTGACAAGTATTCAAGGCTCCTTCATTTGTCTCCATGAGCAGTTTGGATTTACTTAACAAAATATATGGAGTCTGTATTGTCTGACAGGGGTGCAGCTTGCAGGTAGCAGGAAGTTCTCACTTTCCCATTGCTCCCAAGACCACATTTTTAGTTCAGCTGATGCGCATAGGGATTCCACCCAGGCTGGTGAACTCCTGTATATGAACATTTCAACATGAAAGAAATCCTGTTCTGTTCAGCTTTGCTACAGCAAATGCCAAGAGAAAAGCACTGACGCTCTCTTGAAAAACTCAGGTTATTCCCTTTCTGCCTCTGGGAATACACTCTCAGAGGAGTACGTGTAATTAAAACAATCTTATCTGGCTCTTAGCTGGAAGAGTACCTCTGAACAGTCCCACCTCTTCTTCCAAATAACTTCTCTGGAACAAATTGTGGATAAAATAAACTCTTATTGCTCTACAGAGTACCAGCTGTATTCCAGTATCCAAGCCCTGGAGAGAAAAAAAAAATAAAGCAAGGAAAACACTGCTGAAACAGCAGAAAGGTTTATTTAAAAGAAAAAAAATCCCTTTAGCTGTAAAGGGGTACACTGAAAATGCTCATAACTGCTAAAAACTCCTGTGTGTTTACACAACTAGGGATGGTGCAACTGCCAGGCATCAGTAATGAAAAGGACAACAGAAACCCACCCAGGTGCTTCTGAAATAAAGAAGCCAAGCACTTGAGCCATGATTAACAAACTGGACCTCACTGCCAAGTGAGTTTCTCCAATCTGTAGGAGGTCTGATAAAAATCACAGCTGTAGAATGGTAATTCATGACTATAATTCACAAGGAAAGCCGAAAATCCATTTACATTTATTAGGAGATGGTTGTGCACAATTTCTCATCTTACTCAAAAAGTCTACAAATAAAAGAGTTTAACACTTCTGATTGCAAGCAAATATTTGTTCAACATCCTTAGGAAAGGCAAATTTAGTGCCTCATTACACTTTCCAAGGTTTCATACAGGTTTGTCAGTTCTTTACTTTCCTCTGGTAACAGTCTCACCAGAACAGTGAGGAGAGCTCACTAAGACACTTTGTATCAGCAGCTGAACTTGGGTTACACAAATTCAGTTTTGGTATATGCTTCAAATGCAAATTATTCCAGGCAACTTTCCATTTTAACATCTTAACGTACCACTGCCAAAGGTTTTCCCCTCTCCCCACTCCATTTATGCTACAGCCACTATGAGCTTGCGCTCCATGAGCCATGTGGCCAAGAATCCCAAAGCACTTCAGAAAGGAGGGCACACTTTCAGATTGTAGTATACTTGAGCTGGAATCCTACGTACAAAAGAGTTGGCTTTTTTTTTTCCTTCATCTTATGTTTACAAAAGGACAAGTGTCAAATCAACCTATCTTGACCTCAGTCCCACCTCTGGGCTGCCTGTAACTTTCTCACATGCAATCCAACCTCCGTTTAATTATGACGCTCACCGCTGAGTCTTCTCCATGGAAAGGTGAGCTTCTGCTACGGTCAATTGTTTTTCAGACGGAAGCCCTGGTCAAATTTCAGGCCTGCCACAATCTTGAGAATCATTTAATTGGAGAGTCATGATCATAACCGATGTAATTTGATAATGCACTTGATCCCACATTGGTTTAAGAAGCATAATAGACTACATACACATTTCTCTCAATCCTCTCAGAGCTGACGCTACACAGATACAGTGAAGAGATTCTAGTTCTGTCTTACGCGGAACCTTTTACAACATTGTTTTAACTTACTGTTCCGATTTAGAGTGCTAATTTTATACAGATTTTCAGTTTTCAATTCTTATTGAATAGGTGAGCAGCAAACATGAAAACTTTATCTACAAGCGTTAGTATACCTCCAGAATGCTGCACTTCCTTCTTAAAAATGTCCTTAATAAAGCGATAGGCATGTCAGACAAACTTTTGTAAACAAAAGATAAATTTCTCATGTTCTGCTCTGATTATAGCCAGAAATATTCTCATAAAATAAACATTCTCTTGTCATTTTCCATGGCCCACATACTCATATATATATGAGGTAAACCATTTAAAATCATCAATAATAACCTCAGTACTCAACAGCAACCTCAGGAAACATGTTAACTAAGATGTCAATACCAAGAAGTGACACTATGTTCCACTGCAAAGTGAAACCAATTTATTTGTGCTAAATGAATGGAAAGAATGTATTTGGAATACATTTCTTTATACATTGTACCGGCTTAGGCTGCTAAATATGCATTCATTAGTGCCATGTTGTGCTACTTTCTTGTACTCTTGTTTCTACCAAGCAATACAACATCGCGGCTGTGATGCTGATATATTCCTATATGCTCGTATCTTATTTTCTAACAGAATTTTTCAAACATTTAGAATACCTGCTCAAACTTTGCCTTGGGGGAATAACAATATATTTTAACGAGGAATAAAAAGAAAAAATCATCAGCAGCAGCTATTCTCTACAATCACGTTGCTTTCTGCAGCAAAAAAAAACCCCAAAGAGCACACTTTAATCAGCGATCAGTAACCTGGGGGCAGGACCACACTTACCAAAGTTACTCGTGACAGATCACACAGTATGGGCAGCTTACAGGTTAACGTAAAAATCAAGTGAAATCATCAAATCTTAAGGTCCACGAATCATACATTCCACAGTCTCCGAACAAGCCAGTTTCCTCACTGTAAAATTCAGGCTGTACCATATGTCTGAGGTGCTTTTAAACAGAAGTATGGATGTATCCTGTGTGCTGAATTAAGCTTATTCACTACATAATACAATAGAGTAGTATGTGTCTTGGGTACTGATTAGGTATCTGACTCACTTTTGCACTAGAAGCTGTTACTTCAAATGACTGAAACGTAGTGCTGATTTTCCATAAGCTTGGTAAACACTGTAATGTTTTGGAATTTATCATATAAGCCCATCATGCCTTGAATTTTCTGCAAATTGTCATGAAAAAATATAAAAATGTATCCCTTTAATTTTACAAACTGAAAAGCCAGGAAAATGAAGCTTTGGAGCCAAGCAAAACGACATAGTGCCGTATTACCAAACAGAGTAGGAAATGTTCCAGCCAGAGAATGGACATACATGTAGTTCAAGTAAACACTGATGGAAAACTTTTAAGTTAGTGTTGTAGACCCACAACACTGGCTGCATTTTAAACAAACGTTTACAACACAACTAACAGTGAAGCCTATATAACCTCAGTGCAAATAAGTCAAATCCAAATATGCCAAGTAAGCCTTTGGCTTTTAGTAAACTGCTCCATGTTACGAGTCCACTTCTGACACACAGACTGCTGAGCACATGCACTAAGGCTGAGAGGAGGGATGCACTGAATGTTGAAAAGTGGCTGACTGCGACGCTGCGGATTGGACTGAAGGTTGCACTGGTGGTGGAGGTGGTGGCAGAGGTGGCTGCACTGGGGTCTGCGTGTTTGGAGAAGGAGGAGGAGTGGGACGTTTAAATTTGTCAGGGCTGTTACTTCTTCGTGGCGAAGGTCTCTGCAGAACAAATATTGAAATTATGTTTAACACACTCCTGAGCAAGGCTAGGTGCAAGTCCTCTCATCAATTAATTGACCTTGGCATAGGTAAAAATGTAAGTAAATAAAAAGAACACAAAAAAAAATCTCAACTGTTATGCAGGAAGAATCCATTTCAAAATATTGCAAGAATCACAATGCAACTTTTAACATAAAATAAACGTTACTCTGAATTAAATAATGCGAGAAAAGGGAAGTACTTCTGAGGTCAAAGGGAACATGCATTCCTTCCTGGCAGCTTGCAGGAAACAAAACACAGACATACATCCTGAAGACACGTTTACCTACAATGACCAGCTACCTAAAAAGAAACAAGAGATGCCATAGGGACCGCACCCCTCAGTTGTGCTTGCCCAGTACGCAGGTGCTGATGGACTTTTAACTTTACACTGCTGGCTACCAACATGGTACCTGAGTGTGGGTGGAAATGTTTTGAATGCCAGAGAGCCTGCCCAGAATCTCTAGGTTTCTGAAAGACTCTCAGCCTGCACCCTGGAGCAAGATCGAAGCATAATACAAGTTCTTTGGAGGACAAAACCAGACAGATTACAACCCTTTGAGCTGCAGGGGTGAAAGTTAAGAGATCTCCCCTCGACAGAAACCACAGATTTTCAACAACCTGCACATTTAAATAAAAGCTTTACAAACCAGTAGGGGGGTTAAATCCTCTTTAATGTTTAGCAATTAAACCATAAATTACACTGCACAACACTAACTTCTGCACTTCTGAAACCAAAATGCTCCATACTTACTGATCCAGTTAGCATTAATCGATAACCTTCCGGGGCATAGAATCATAGAATTGTAGGGGTTGGAAGGGACCTCGAGAGATCATCGGGTCCAACACCCCTGCCAAAGCAGCTCCCTAGGACATATCACTCAGATAGGCATCCAGACGGGTCTTGAATATCTCCAGTGAAGGAAACTCCACCACCTCCCTAGGCAGCCTATTCCAGTGCTCTGTCACCCTCACTGGGTAAAAGTTCTTCCGCATGTTGGTGCGGAACTTCCTATGCTCCAACTTGCAGCCATTGCCCCTTGTCCTGTCCCCACAGACCACTGAAAAGGGGCTGGCTGATTTCCCCTGCATCCCCTGCTTCAGATAATTATAAACTTTAATTAGGTCCCCCCTTAGTCTTCTCTTCTCAAGGCTGAACAGTCCCAACTTAGCCTTTCCTCATAGGGGAGATGCTCCAGGCCCTTAATAATCTTCGTAGCCCTGACGAACTACCTGCCCACAATTAAGAACCAACCATGGGTGATCAGCTCTGGGGAGAAGGATGGTTACAGTGATAGACCAAACGTACTATGGGCAAATTCAATTTATTCTGTAACGGAGGTAAAAAATGAAGAGCCAAGAATCAGACGGCTGTTTAGTCAAGTAATGTATATTGTATCTACTTTTCTGCACAGCTATGTACAATAGATTAATAGTCTATGCAAAAAGCCAAAGGATTCTTGACAACTGATCGATGTCTCCGAAACACTTAAAATAATTTATTGCACTTGCATACATCTAAAAAGAAAACGGGACCTGGTTTCGGTATTGAGACAAAGCCAAGAGCTTCTTAGCAACACCTTTCTCAAAATGATTACTGTTTTGTCCTGGAGATGATCTTTTTCATAGTGACTCAGCACAACACCAATTCATTTACAGTTTCAGACAGAGCAGTATTTCACAGAGACTGAGCAGAACAAGTTCCTTGAAAAATTTATTTTTATAAAATTAGGTTTTCCAGAAGTATAAAAGATCTTCCTGTGATTAACTCGTGTGACATACAGTGACGGGCTGAACCTGGACCAGGATTCTACCTTCCTGCTGAGTTCCAGCTTCTCTCTTGTTATCTACCCATGGTTATAGTGTCACTATCTCACTTTGCTCAGTAAAATTAACAATTTCCTTTGCACATTCACCTAAACAGTTCAAAGCAGCCGCATTTTAGCAACCCACTAAAAGCAATATGGAAACAGTTTCACAACTGAGAATGACAAGCATAAGCCAAAATCTTGCAGGATATTTACATACTAGCATTAACTGTTGAAAAAAAGCAAAATAGTCTTGATACAACAGGAAGAAGGTGTTTTCCCAAATGGTCAATACTTAGGCTCTGTTTGTTCATTAAACTCCACAAATACTCAGAAGAAACACAAATATATAGAAATGCATCACACAAGGCAGGTAAAAAGGAAATAAATCCAGTTAAAAGATATGAGAAATTGCCCTAACAAATGTTTATATTAACCTCTTCTTTGCCAGCGAGAATAGAAAATAAAAGTTAACTGCCTGTTACAGTGATGGAAGCATTGTGTGCCATCCTGAAGAAACCCTGAGCTTGGAGCAACCTCAGATGACTCATCCATCAGATGGTGGAGACTAGGAGAAAAATGAAAGCAATGTTTTTACTTCCCAGGACAGGCTTAAGTAGCTTAGAACATCACTTCTCACACCCTCCCTGCTGATCCATAAGATGATACCTATTACTGTCCTTAAGATGATAATACATCCTATTATTTTGCAGAAAATAAGGTTCTCCAAAAAGAAACAGTTTCTGAAGGGTGAAGAGGAGAATCAGGGTTGAAGAAAGCAGCAATAGGTATCTTGGAGCAAGGAGACAAAAACAAATATTTACAAAAATGTCTTGTAAAAAGGCTTAAGGATAAGCAATTGTGGCTTTTAAAAACCAAACTGACTTTGGTAACAAGTATTTACTAATTTAAATACTTACTGTAATACCATGGGATGGTCCCATATGTTGCACATGAAGGCCTGGGGAATTGTAATACGACATTCCAGCTCTAGTCAGTGAAGTTGGTGGTGTGAAACCAACTGTGTGACTTGCATATGACAGACCTAAAAATTGTTAAAACAAGGTAACATCAACACACCTGTTTCATATTATAAACCAAAGCATAAGGTTTTTTAATTTTTATTTTTCTTTAAGTTCTGAATCAATGATAGGTTAAGAAATGGTTAACTGCCACTATGTGCTTCAAAACATACATTACACAATGTTAAACATAACTTTTCTCTTAAAAAATGGCGTAAGGCTCCCCTGACAGCTTAGTTTCAGCCCAGGCATATCCATCTACTCTCCCATTTCTCCTAGGAGGAACCGGCCCCCTGCCTGAAGAAGCATAGAGGTTGTGCCTGGAGAAGCCACCTAGTACTGGGCCACTGCAAGTGTACACAAAGAAACTGGATGTGGGTCACTCCTCCAAGGCATACCAGGCTACCTCCTGGGTAGCCTCAGCTTTTACAGGCAGGGACTGAAAGATCTTTCAGGGCTGTGAAGTTAACGCATTCTGGGATGAGTTACTAGCTGGACTGGGTTAACAGCTAACATTTAAAATTACAGCTTGTTTTATCCACACTAAGGAAAGACTAACATTCAGAAGTGCAAAGATGAATTCTTTCATCTAAACAGTTCCTTTCTGCAAGAACTACTTCCTAACAAAGACGAGTACTCGTAAAACTAACCGATATAAACAGAACAGTAACTACCAAGTGCCTAAAGGCCAGACCTTGAAGCATTCTGAACATTCTGAGTATTTCTCAAAACAGCACGTTCCAAACTTTTGGTTCATTATTCCTTCCTGACGAAAATATCAGTAAGGTAGGAGACAAAAACCTTTCCTCAACTGTTCAGCATCAGACATAAGCAACTTTTTTGCAGTTTCAACTGTTTGCAGCTGTTTCAAAAGGTCTATTAAGCTTTTATAGCTCCACACTGGTTTTGTTTTCACGCTTCTTCAACACCACAATACTGTGAAACAGTGCCACTGCAGATGCTGGTATGCACCAACACCCAGTTTTGCCCTTTAACCATACCTATCTGTGGTTATGGCTGCATTTGATAAAATGAGATCTTGTGGAAGAAAACAAAACAGAACCCACCCCACAGAACCACCCAAATAACACCCAACCCCCGCTCCACATCAGCTCACTAATGAAGTCATAAAAGAAAACATACTCCCCTTCTGCTTCCTTCACAGAATCACGGAATCTTAGGAGTTGGAATGGATCTCAAAAGCTCATCTAGTCCAACCCCAGTTCCAGAGCAGGATCAGACTAAATCACTGTCATGGTTTTACCCTGGCTGAGAGCCGAGATCCACGCAGTTACCTGCTCTTTAAATGAAAAGAGCAGGGGAAGGGGGGGGGTGGTGAGAGGCAAGGGAAGGGAAAAGGAAGGGGCAAATAAAAACCCTAAAACCAAGAAACTAAATGGCCCATGGGTTGGGATAAGGATAGTTTACTAAAATAGCAGAAAGATAAAATATAACAATGCTAACAGGACTTTAAAGCAAAAACTATAGGAAACTGTTGATACACAATGCAGTTTCGCACCAAACCACACAACTCAGGCCATGCCACCCAGAGCCGTCCTGGAACCTGACCGTCCCCCAAAAACCGCGCAACCCGGAGCTGCCCCTGCTCCTCCTCCCATCAGCCCCCCCTTTCTACTGAGCAGGACATAATTGGCATGGACTACTCTCTTTGGCCAGTTTGAGTCACCTGTCCTGGCTTCGCCCCTCCTTTCTCATGAATATGAAGAAATATGAAGAACTGAGAAAGTCCTTGACTATCTGACAGCAATTAAAAATATCAGGGTGTTATCAGCTCTGCTTTCATTTTAACTTTCAAACACAGCATTCCATCCGCTGATACAAAAGAAGTTAACTCCATCCTGACCAAAACCAGGACATTATCCACCCCTTATTCCATACCATTTACGTCATGACCAGACCCAACCATTTCTTTTGGGCACAACCAATTTCTTGTTTCAGACACACATATATGTATGTACTCATGTATACACACACACGTGCATACAGGTATTATTCCCTTAGTCTATGGGCCATTCCTCCGAGTTTGTTGAGTGAATGAACATTTAGTCCATGATTTTCAGGCTCCATTCATCATAACAGTCTCTCATGGTGTCAGTATGCGCCATTGGATCATTGCATGCTGCATCTCGGGCTCTCGACCGATACACCTGACATGGTCCATGCTCATAGTCTGTGAATCAAAGATGTTCATTTTCAAAGGGAAGGAGGAAAACAAAGTTCTTGGGATGGCAGGTCTTGGTCCCATCATCGCGGCACTCCTCCTTCATTGACTTGTATGACTCCGGCTGTAACTCCATTGGTACAACATACAACAATTAAAGCAATAATGAATGTACAGTAATGGGTTATTTAGCAATTATTATAATACAATTTGATTCACAGACTATGGACCACTGGGACTCTGTCTCCTTGTACAGTACGTGGAAACTTTGACTGGGCAGGACCAGCTCGATTGGTGGATCTTCTAGAGTTAACTAAGCACGTGGCTTTGGCTAAATGTGTATCCCAATGTTTGAATGTTCCACCACCCATTGCTTTCAGGGTAGTCTTTAAGAGCCCATTATATGGTTCAATTTTCCCAGAAGCTGGTGCATGATAAGGAATGTGGTACACCCACTCAATGCCAGGCTCTTTGGCCCAGGTGTCTATGGAAGCGTTTCAGAAATAAGTCCCGTTGTCTGACTCAATTCTTTCTGGGGTGCTGTGTCGCCATAGGACTTGCCTTTCAAGGCCCAGGATTGTATTCCGGGCAGTGGCATGGGGTACGGGATGTGTTTCTAGCCAGCCGGTGGTTGCCTCCATCACTGTAAGCACATAACGTTTGCCATGGCAGGTTTGTGGGAGGGTGATGTAATCAATCTGCCAGGCCTCGACATATTTATATTTCATCCACCGTCCTCCATACCAAAGGGGCTTCAACCGCTTGATTGCGGCACACGTCTCACATTCATGGATAACTTGTGCAATAGCATCCATGGTCAAGTCCACCCCTCGATCTCGAGCCCATCTATATGTTGCATCTCTCCCTTGATGACCTGAGGAATCATGAGCCCATCAAGCTATGAACAATTCACCCTTACGTTGCCAGTCTAGATCTACCTGAGCCACTTCAAACCTACCAGCCTTATCTACCTGATGGTTGTTTTGATGTTCCTCCATGGCCTGACTCTTAGGTACATGGGCATCAACATAATGTACCTTTACAACAAGCTTCTCTAACCGGGCAGCAATATCTTGCCATAAGTTAGCAGCCCATATGGATTTGCCTCTACGCTGCCAGTTGTTCTTTTTCCACTGCTGCAACCAACCCCACAGGGCATTGGCTACCATCCATGAATCAGTATAAAGGTAGAGCATTGGCCACTTTTCTCTCTCAGCAATGTCCAGGGCTAACTGGATGGCCTTCACCTCAGCGAACTGGCTTGATTCACCTTTTCCTTCAGTGGCTTCTGCTACTCATCTTGTAGGACTCCATACAGCAGCTTTCCATCTTCGATGCTTTCCCACAAGGTGACAGGAGCCATCAGTGACTCTGGAAGTTTGTTTTAAGGTGGGGCTTCTTCAGCGCGTGTCACCTCCTCATCCTCTGGTGACATCCCAAAATCTTTGCCTTCAGGACAGTCTGTGATCACTTCCACAATTCCTGGGTGATCAGGGTTTCCTATTCGAGCCCACTGAGTAATTAGTGCAACCCACTTGCTCCACGTAGCATCAGTGGCATGGTGTGTAGAAGGGACCCTCCCTTTGAACATCCAGCCCAGCACCGGCAGTCGGGGTGCCAGGAGGAGCTGGGCTTCAGTTCCAATCACTTCTGAAGAGGCTCGAACCCCTTCATAGGCGGCCAGTATTTCCTTTTCTGTTTGAGTGTAATTGGCCTCAGATCCTTTGTAGGCCTGACTCCAAAACCCCAGCGGCTGACCTCGAGTCTCCCCTTGTGCTTTCTGCCAGAGACTCCAGGTAGGGCCATTCTAACCGGCTGCAGTGTAAAGCACATTTTTAACATCTGTCCCTGTCCGGACAGGCCCAAGGGCCACTACATGGACTATCTCAAAGCTCAAAGGCTTGTTGCTGCTCAGGGCCCCATTGGAAATCATTCTTCTTCCGAGTTACGTGGTAGAGTAGGCTCACAATGAGACTCTAGTTTGGGACATGCATTCGACAAAAACCTATAACACCTAAGAAAGCTTGTGTTTCCTTTTTGTTGCTTGGTGGAGACATAGCTGAATATTTTATTGATAATGTCCACTGGGATCTGACGACGCCCATCCTGCCATTTTACTCCTAAAAAGTGGATTTCCTGTGTAGGCCCCTTGACTTTACTTTGTTTTATAGCAAAACCAGCTTCTAAAAGGATTTGAATTATCCTTTTTCCTTTCTCAAATACTTCCCTTGCTGTATTGCCCCATACAATGATGTCATCAATATACTGCAGGTGCTCTGGGGTTCACCCTTCTCCAGTGTAGTCTGGATTAGTCCATGGCAGATGGTGGGGCTGTGTTTCCACCTCTGGGGCAGACGATTCCACGTGTATTGGATGCCCCTCCAAGTGAAAGCAAACTGTGGCCTGCACTCTGGCGCCAGTGGTATTGAGAAGAAAGCATTTGCAATGTAGATTGTGGCATACCACTTAGCTGCCTTTGATTCCAGTTCATACTGCAGTTCCAGCATGTCTGGTACAGCAGCACTCATACCTGGAGTGACTTCATTTAGGCCACGATAATCTACTGTCAGCTTCCGCTCTCCATTGGACTTCCGCACTGGCCATATGGGACTATTAAAGGGTGAGCGGGTTTGGCTGATCACTCCTTGACTCTCCAGTTGACAAATCAGCTTATGGATGGGGATCAGGGAATCTCGGTTAGTACGGTATTGTCTTCTGTGCACCGTTGTTGTAGCAATTGGCACTTGCTGTTCTTTGACCTTCAACAACCCCACAACAGAAGGATCCTCCGAGAGTCCAGGCAAGGCACACAATTGTTCAATTTCTTCTGTCTCCAAAGCAGCTATTCCAAAAGCCCACCGGTACCCTTTTGGGTCTTTAAAATACCCTCTACGGAGATAATCTATACCTAAAATGCACGGAGCTTCTGGGCCAGTCACAATTGGGTGTTTCTCCCAGTCCTTCCCAGTTAAGCTCACTTCAGCCTCTAACACAGTCAATTGTTGGGATCCCCCTGTCACTCCGGAAATGCTAACAGGTTCTGTCCCTACATGATTCAATGGCATTATCATACACTGGGCACCAGTATCCACCAGAGCCTTGTACTCTTCTGGGTCTGACATGCTAGGCCATCGGATCCACACAGCTCATTTACTCGTGCTTGAAGGGCTGAGGTGGGCTGCATACCCCACTTACTCATGTCCTCACCATGGTCACACAGGTAAAACCACAACGTCTCTCGTGGTGTGTACCTTCTGTATCCTCTCTTTTGGGACGATGGACGTTTTCTCCCAGTAGCTGCAAATTCTCTCTATACGGGTTGGGACTTTCTTGGTAGATAGGTCCTTGCGGTCGAAAGATTTCGGGCTGTACGGAAAGATAGGACCCCTCCACTCTCCTCAGGTAACCAATAGTAGGTAGTCGGTGAGGTAAGCAGACGGAAGTGACATCCTAGCCCTAGGCTATAAAGCACCGTGCCCCTCTCTAATAAACGCCATTTGCTGTCCACCACATTGGTGTCTGTGAGCTGATGGACTGTGCTGCCAGAGTGTGGCGCCATTGCTGTTCCTGAACCAGGTCGCCGCGCCTAACGAAGGCACAAGTGGTGCCGGAAACCTGGGAAACTCGCCTGGATTTGGGTGAACGGCGGCCGGAGCGGCAGGACTTGCCCGGCGGGGCAGACACTTCTGGACCAACAAGGAGGAAGGAAGCCCTTGTGAAGGTCGTATTGGAATTGCATAAGCCTAAAGATTTTACGCTCGCCATTGCGAGACTTTTAAAAATCGGGGTAATTTACCAGCCAGTTGATATTCTCCATCCTGAGGTGTGGGATAAATGTACTAAAGTTTTAGCCGAGGAAACTATGTCCTCCAGCAGTGGGAAAAATCTGAAATCGTGGGGGAGAGTCATGCAGGCACTCCGGAAAGCGATACAAGAGCAGGACACTTGGGGGGCGGCGAAAGAATGTTTGTTGGTCACCCCAAAATTGGGAATCGGGGCAGCCACACAAACTTTGCAGCCCCCAGACAGTGATAAGCCTGCCGAGCCCAAAGATCGAGAGGGCGATACGCCTCCTCCATCCCCGAACCCCGATCCGCTCATGGAGAGTCAGGAGCGAGCTAAAACTTTTGCAGGGGGGGAGGGGGGGAGGAGCGAGCTAAATCTTTTGCGGAGGAGCAGGAGCGAGCGAAATCTTTTACGGAGGGGCAGGAGCGAGCGAAATCTTTCTGGGGTGGGCTAGCTGAGGAGGCCAGGGCTGCCGCTAAGATATCAGAATCTCAGGAAGCCTGCTCAGAGCCACCTCCCTATATGCCCAAAGATGGCGCCAACAGCGGAGAAGAAGGGCGGGGAAAGCATACTTCTGGCGCAAAAAGGGAGGAAATGCCAGAGCTGCCTGGATCACATGAAAAGGAAGGGGAAGAGAAGGGTGGTAGAGATAGAGAAGGAAGGGACAAGAACAAGAGCGACAGGTGGAGAGCCAATCAGAACCCGCTCAGGAAAAGGGGCGGGTTAAGGGGGAGGGAACGAGGATCCACCCACAAAACTGGTGGGCGGGGTCAGAGCCTGACAAAAAGCAGGGTAACACCGGAAATGGCCAGTCAGTCGAGTTCCGGCTCCGACTTGGACACTAGTCAGGGCGAGCGGCTCGTAACCGATTCAGACTCAGAGGAGGAAATGAGAATAGACAAAATCATACGCCAAAATATTCGCATCCAAAATAAAAAAGAATCACTAGAGGAAAATATTCCTCTTACGGATTGGAAAAAAATATAAATTGCGTGTGCCAATTGGGCCCCATCAGCCGCGTTAGGGTTCCTGGTCCAGGTGATGCCTGGGAGACAGAGGGCTCACTCGCCAATAAACCCTAAGGATATACAAGCAATCGTTACAGCAATTGCGGGTAAGGGGCTTAATTCGGCCATGGTCTCCACTCTCATAGATGGGGTTTTTGGAGGAGATGACCTACTTCCCTTTGACATAAAGCAAACTTGTAGACTGATTTTTGACGGGGAAGGAATTATCGTTTTTAAACGAGAATGGGAGGATAACTGTGCGAGGCTACTGGCCCAAGTAGTTGAGGACAATCATGCTCTGCGTGGCTCTAGCCTGCAGTGGCTAATGGGTACAGATCCAACAATGCTTACCCCCCAAGCACAAGCACAGGGCCTACGGGCCCCTGAGGTCGCGGCAACTACTTGTGCAGCCAGAGAAGCTATTAGCGCAGTCTCTAGAATCATCACTAGGCCATCACCATGGACCACAATAAAGCAAAGTGAAAGCGAAAGCTTCACACAATTTGTGGATCGCCTCCAAGCAGCAGTAGACTCATCTGCACTGCCTCTGGAAGCAAAAGGCCTGGTCATAGCAGAATGCTTACGTCAGCAGTGTAATTTGGCAACCAAACAAATTCTCCGATCACTACCAGCAGAGTCAAATATTGCAGACATGATTAAGCATGTCTCAAGGGAAGAACATTTAGTTCCAATCCAAGCAGCTGTTCGCGCCCTAGTAGTCAATGCAGCGGTGTGTTTTAAATGCAGTCAGGCAGGCCACATTGGGAGAAATTGCCCTCAATCTGGATATTTGCCAACAGCGCTCCCCCCGCGCCAAACTCGGCCCAGGGGACAGTGCTGGGCTTGTGGAAGGAGGGGACATTTTGCCAAGGATTACGGGGGTAACAACCAGGGAAACTTCAGGGGGAGGGGACTGCCAGGCCGCACCCAGCCCTCTCCCGAGTGGGACATGAGGCGTTCCAACTATACCAGCCACAAATGGGGCAAGGCGATTCCGAACTCGTTGCCCCCTCAAGAAGCGACCAATTATATAGCCCAACCAACATTGCAAGCAAACCTGCCTCCACCTCAGGGACAGCAGGGACCACCCTTCGGGGACGGGACCCCAGGGTGGCCCTGGCTGTAAAATGTGACGACCCACCAGTTGTGTGGGGAGTCTGCTCCCTTTACAATGCTTTAAATGACACCACCATCAGTGTTCGCTTTTTAATTGATACCAGAGCAGACGTCACAGTCATCCCCGAAATGAACTGGCCCCCACACTGGAAATTGGAAAATGCCCCCATGGTGGCCGGGGTTGGGGGACTAACTCAAGCCAGAAAGAGTGCTCAATTGATAGCAATCATACTCCATACTGAAAAGGGACCAGAAAAAAACATCACCCTCTTTCCATATGTCATGTCAGGAGTCCCACCCTTGCTGGGAAAGGACGCTTTAGCCCTATTGAAAGCCAGGGTAACAAATTTATTGTAAGAGCCACTGCAGTATACCCACTCCCACCAATTAAACTGACATGGAAATCATCCGACCCGGTGTGGGTCGAGCAGTGGCCCCTGCCAAAGCCTTGAATGGATGCGCTTATTGAGCTAGTCGACCGCGAGCTACAACGAGGTCACATAGAGCCATCTACTAGCCCATGGAACACCCCAGTTTTTGTAATACCCAAACGAACCGGTGAGGGGTTTCGCCTCCTACATGACCTACGGGAAGTAAATAAGAGAATTCAACCTATGGGTCCTGTCCAAACACTGCTGCCCATGAACTCTATGGTACCGAATGGGCAACCTTGTGCCGTCCTTGACATTAAAGACTGTTTTTTCTCCATCCCTTTACAGGAGGAGGACAAGGAACGGTTTCCTTTTTCTGTTGTATTCCCAAACAGCCAATGCCCCAACCTGCGCTTCCAGTGGAAGGTGCTGCCTCAAGGAATGATCAACTCGCCCACTATCTGCCAGATCACGGTGGATCGAGCACTGGCACCGGTCCAACTGCGACCATCATTCAGTACATGGACGACATCTCGATCGCTGCACCAACAGGAAGTCAGGTAGACCAGTTAGTCACAACGGTCTCAGAGACCCTGAAATCGAACAGGTTCAAAATTGCGAGCGCAAAAATCAAAAAGGGGCCATGTGTAAGTTTCCTGGGAGTGGGGATAACAAGTTCCTATGTAGCCCCACCTCTAATAAAAATCTGCTGAAACATTAAAACACTCCATGATATGCAGCAGTTGGTGGGATCCCTGCAATGGCTCCGTAACATTGTCCTAATCCCTCCAGAAATCATGAACCCCCTATACGATCTCTTAAAGGGAAAAAACCCATGGGAGCAAAAATCTTTGACAGCAGAGGCAATGAACTCTCTCGATTTTATCGAGCACCAGATATCATCAAGCACGCTCACCAGACGGAACCCAGACGTACCACTTGATTTGTATGTACACTTCACAGAGGGAGGGGGAGTAGGAGCACTAGCCCAAGGCCCCCATGAAAAAGCTCAACCGATACAGTGGGTAGTCCTGGGAAAGTCATTGCGTGCATTCTCACCAGGAGTCGAATGCCTCGGTAACCTCATCATGAAAGGTAGAAAACTTGCCCTAAGACACCTGGACATCGAACCAGCCAAGATATACCTACCTTTCCGCAAACAGCTCCCAGCACAATCAGTGGCAATGTCAGAGTACCTAGCCATAGCCTTAGCTGGATTTGGCGGAGAAATCGTGTATGCTACAAAGCCCCCGTGGACTCAGATGCTGGCGGTTATCGATATAGAACTTCCACAAAAAGTCTTGGACCGACCCCAACAGGGACCAACGGTCTTTACAGATACATCCTCAGCAACCTCAACAGCGGCTGCGGTATGGCAAGCAGAAGAAGAATGGCACTGCGTTAAAATGACTGACTGTGGGCTTTCAGTGCAGCAGCTAGAAGCAATGGCCATTGTGCTGGCGTGCGAACTGTTTCCAACGGAGCACCTCAACATAGTGACTGACTCAATGTTTGCAGCCAAGCTTTGCTTAGCCATGTCAGGACCTGGTGTGTCAACATCTGCAATAGCCTTAATGCTAGAAGAAGCGCTTTCTTCTCGAAAGGGCACCGTATCAGTCATCCACATCAACAGCCACAGCCCGGTAAAAGGGTTTTTCCAAACAGGCAATGACAAAGCAGACGCCTCTGCAAAAGGGTTGTGGACGCTAAGAGACGCTCGTCAGCTACACGAGTCTCTCCATATAGGAGCTAAAGCGCTAGCAAGGAGATGCGGGATCTCAGTCACGGACACAAAACATGTAGTAGCCACGTGCCCTCACTGCCAGAAATCACCGCTGTGGTGCAGTGGAGTCAATCCCAGAGGCCTCAAGGCCTCCGAGGTATGGCAGACAGATTTTACACTCTGTCAGCTGCTGAAACCTCAAGCATGGCTAGCAGTAACTGTAGACACATATAGTGGGGTGATCGTAGCTACGCAACACCATAAGGCTGACTTGAAAGCAACCATTCAGCACTGGCTAACAGCCATGGCATGGCTTGGCATCCCTAATCAGATTAAAACAGAAAATGGCTCAAACTTTGTCTCCAAAACAGTCAAGGCATTCACTCAGAAATGGGGTACTACCTTAACGTACAGCATCCCGTATAATAGCACAGGGCAAGCCATAGTCGAGCGAGTGAACCAAACAGTAAAATCTAAATTAGAAGTGTTAGCAAAGACAGAGGGTTTTACCAATGTCATTCCTCCAGAAGACCAAGCACCCCTGTTGACAACTGCTCTGTTAGCACTGAATCAGTTCCCCAGAGGAGAGGAGGTAAACAGTCCTACCCAAAAACATTGGGCCACTAGAGCACTAGAGGAAGGCCCACTGGTTGTAATCAGAAATCAGCTGGGAGAATGGGAACAGGGATGGAGGTTGGTCCTTACGGGACGAGGGTATGCTGCCATTAAAAAAGATGGCAGAATTAAATGGTGTCCGCTTAAGTCCATTAAGCCAGACCTCCGGAATAAGACTAATGAAAATGGTGAGTCTTTGTCCACAGGACTGGATCATCGGGCGCCCCTGTGACCAATACACCCCGGTGGCTGAGGAGGACGACAACCCAGCAAGCATCCCATCTGCATCCAAGATTCCCAAACCGGCAGAACCCAAACAACAGCAAAACAGTCCCCATGGCAAAGGACCACAATGTCTCTGTGTGATTTTACTTTTAGGGTTTGTCGTGCCGACTACTGGTTTGTATGATCATCGACCACGGGAATGGATGTTAGGAAGATGGGAGGATGAGGAAATGGAGGATCAGAAAGTACTCCAGAAAATCATCACCTCAGGCCCTCCTAGCTTTAACGTGCACCTCTGTAGCTTATTCCCAGTGGACCCTTGTCTGTGGGACGCAAGGTACTACGTATGTCCTAGCTTTAATCCAGGCAGACCTCAGTGATACTCTCCTAGTCAGTACCATTGTCCTACTTGGGGATGCGAGACCATAGCCTCTGACTGGACACCGGCAGCAGGACCAGACAGGTACCTCAGAATGCAACTCGGACCTCACAATTGCGTTAGGTAGAGAAAACTGATAGTGGGGAGATCTTGGAGGGCTCCAGGTGTAAAAAGACCTAAGGAGGGAGAGTTATGTAGATATTTTATACTCAATGTTACAAATGAGAATGACTGGGGATGGACTAATGGCAAAACCTGGGGCTTTAGGTACTGGGAAGGTGGCATTAATAGGGGAGGACTATTTTTATTAGAAGACAGGAGCTGAGAACCACCTCAGCAATCGGTCCCAATGTCGAGATTGAAAGCAATAACCGACAAAGCAAAGACAACTTGACAGTTCCTACTTTGGCCCCAACCAGTCCCCTACCAGCTAAACGAAAGGTTCCCTTAGGCAATTCGATCACAGACTCTCACCTTTTGGCCGGCAAATCATTCTTAGGTGTGTTAGATGCTACTTTCTGATCACTGAATAAATCCAACCCAAATCTTACTAATGCATGTTGGCTATGTTATGATGCGTATCCCCCTTTCTATGAGGGTATTGCTCTCAACACTCCTTTTAGCTATTCATCAAAAGATAACCCAACTCAGTGCAAGTGGGATACACCACGGAGAGGAATCACTTTGACCCAGGTTAAAGGCCAAGGCATATGTTTTTGCAATGCCACATTAGCGAGCTGGAACAGTGTGGTCTGTGCAAAAATCGTTGCGATCGATAGAACCTATAAATGGGCGATTCCATCCGCATCTGGGATGTGGATCTGTCATCAGGCAGGTCTAACCCCCTGTGTGCCCATTAAGCGTTTCAACTTCACAACTGCCTTTTGTGCACAAATTTTGATTATTCCCAAGGTCCTATATCATTCGGATGAAGAAATAAGCTATCATTGGGGAGAAGTAGACAACAGAATTCAAAAGAGAGAAATACTGACAGCACTGACAATAACAACACTGCTCGGCCTGGGAGTAGCTGGTACAGCTACGGGAGTGACCGCTATGATGAACCATCAGCGAGACCTGGCTCAACTACAAACTGCCATCGATGAAGATCTGCAAAGACTCGAGGAATCTATGACCCTTCTAGAACCATCTGTCTCTTCACTCTCAGAGGTTGTCTTGCAGAACAGACGAGGATTAGACCTCCTGTTCATGCAACAAGAAGGCCTTTGTGCCGCCCTGAAAGAGAAATGCTGCTTTTATGCTGACCACACTGGAATAGTCAGGGATTCGATGGCGCAACTGAGAGAAAGGTTAGCTCAGAGAAAAAAGGAAAGAGAGGCCCAACGAGGATGGCTGAAATCATGGTTTAACTATTCGCCATGGCTAACCACCTTAATATCTACCTTGTTGGGACCAGTTGTAACGATCATAATAGCACTGATTTTTGGACCCTGTGTACTAAACAAGCTCGCAGCATTTGTCAAGAGTCGTCTTGAGAGGGTTAATATTCTCTTTGTAGAAAAACAGACAGATGCTTTGAGAAAGTAACCACTGAGCACTACCTCTACTGTTCTGTAGTTGTCCCTAGTACACCCTACTGTCTAGGCTACCTCTGACTATATCATTCACCTAGCGTGCCTTATGTTATCACTATTATAAGCTATCAATATTATAAGCTATCACTATTATAACTTATCACTATTATTATCACTATTATGTATTATCACTATTATATATTGTCACTATTGTAGACTTAACACTGTTATAAGCTATCACCTTTATATATATATCTGTATTGTGTGTCACTTTTGCACCTTGAACTTTGCACTGTGAGTAGTTTTAGTGAGCACGGGGAGGGGGGAAATGTCGGTAGATAGGGCCTTGCAGTCGGAAGATTTCGGGCTGTACGGAAAGATAGGACCCCCCCACTCTCCTCAGGTAACCAATAGTAGGTAGCTGGTGAGGTAAGCAGACGGAAGTGACATCCTAACCCGAGGCTATAAAGCACCGTGCTCCTCTCTAATAAGTGCCATTTGCTATCCACCATATTGGTGTCTGTGAGCTGATGGACCGTGCTGCCAGAGTGTGGCGCCGTTGCCGTTCCTGAACCAGGTCGCCGCGCCTAACAAAGGCAACAGGAGTTGGACACACTGTTGTCAAGTCGTTTGACCAGTTTCTCTACCACTGCGATCACAGAGAAGGAAACATTGTCCTGATAATTCTGGAGTCGGCAGGACACGTCATATATGGTTGGTGGATCTGTATCATCCCAGTCCATTGATGCCAGTGAATTGGTGTGCCCTGCTGGTGCACTTCGTACAACCTTACGTCACATATCCTGGGTGCATAGGACGTCATCAGGATCAGAGGGAAGCTGTGAGTTGTCCAGATCATAATAAATTATCTCCTGTACAGCTAATGCTCTCAGGTGCTGGATAACTGCCTCAATGCTGTTACACTTGGGTGATTGACATGTAATATATTCCTTTATGGGATGCCTTTCCTTCACACTTGACAGTAGTCGCCTCCAGAGGCTGAGGATTTCCGACTTTTCCCCAATTGCCTTGTCAATGCCTCCTTCTCTAGCTAAGGATCCCAATTGCTTGGCCTCCCTGCCTTCTAATTCCAGACTATTGGCCCCATGATCCCAGCATCGGAGCAACCAAGTGATGATGTGCTCACTTAGGTGGCAGCTGAAATCTTTTCACACCTCCCACAGCTCACTCAGGGTCAGGGATCGTGTGACAACCTCTGGTTCTGCCTCATCCTGAGATGCTTGAGATGGCCCCACCTCAACCTGACATGCTCCAGATGGCCCCGCTTCATCATCATAATCATCATCCGTCACTACGCGAACCGATTTTTTGTGTGTTTCCTCTTTCGTACTGGAGCAACAGACACCAGCGTGGGTTGACTTTTTGTTTTATCAGCAGTATCTGCTGTAGGGGCAGCAGTAGCTGCAGCATCGCTTGGACAGTTTGCAACAGCCACATTTCCAGTCACAGGGGTTGCAGTAGCCACAGTGCTAGTCACAGAAGTTACAGTGGCCTCAGTGCTAGTCACAGTGGTTACAGTAGCTGCAGTGCCAGTCATAGGGGTTGCAGCAGCTACAGTCTCTGCTGGTCTGTTTCCTTTCCTTTCCCTCTGACAGTATTGACAGTGCTGCCTGCTATCAAGCAGTGTTTGGTAAATAGTGGCCAGGGCCCAGCACAGTGCAGTAAGGTGTGCATCTCTGGGAAACTTACAGCAATTTCTTTTCAGATATGCAGTAACTTTATCAGGGTCCTGTGGCTGTTCAGGAGTGAAACTCCAAACCATTGGGCATGAGAAAGTGCCTAGGTACTTGCCCATACTCTGCCACATGCCCTGCCACTCGTGTTTATCCGGCCTCACAGAAAGCTCTTGAGTGGTATTCATAAACCTCTGCTTAAAATATAATGAAAACTGAACCATCAGCACCAAAGCTACCAACAGCAAAATGCTAGTTTGAATATCCCAGGGATATTGAAGATTTTCAAAAACTGTTATAAGAGCTGTTGTATTTAGCCCAAAGGGAAAGAAAGCAGTGTAGTTATTTCTTTCTGTACCCCCACCATACCGGCTGCCATTATTAACCCCTTCCTGTCCAAAGAATAGACAGGGCAGCAAAATCTCATACAAGTACCAGCACAAGCTCATGGTCATCGATATTACTGTATCATAGACTGTTATCATAAAATACACTAAAATGAAGTACGGGAACAAAAACAGGAGCCACAGCCCCGACACGGTAAAAAATCCTGCCAGGACTGCATACAGCATACAGTGGTTTTGCTGCAACAGCTGTGACCCGATCATGCCCCAAAAACCACAAGTCCCAGAGCCGGCCCCCTGCTCCTCCTCCCATCAGCCCCCCTTTACACTGAGCAGGACGTAATTGGCATGGAATATTCTCTTTGGCCAGTTTGAGTCACCTGTCCTAGCTTCGCCCCTCCTTTCTCATGAATATGAAGAAATATGAAGAACTGAGAAAGTCCTTGACTGTCTGACGGCAACTAAAAACATCATGGTGTTATCAGCACTGCTTTCATTTTAACTTTCAAACACAGCATTCCATCCGCTGCTACAAAAGAAGTTAACTCCATCCTGACCGAAACCAGGACAGTCACACAGGAATGCGCCCTGGTGAAGAGAGACTCCAGAGAAGGAGACTCCACAGCCTCTCTGGGCAGCCTGTCCCAGGGCTCCATCACCCTCACAGTGAAACAGTTCCTCTTTATGTTCACATGGAACTTCCTTTGCTCCAGCTTGTACCTGCTGCCTCTTGTCCTATCATTGCCATCACTGAGAAGAGCCTGGCTCCATCCTTCTGACTCTCATCCTTTACATATTTATAGACATTAATGAGGTCACCCCTCAGTCTCATCTTCTCCAGACTAAAGAGGCCCAGCTCCCTCAGCCTCTCCTCGTAAGGAAGGGGTTCCACTCCATCTTGGTGGCCCTGTGCTTGGCAATTTAAATTCTGCTACAACCCCGATGTATGTCTGCAAATTATAAACTACTCCAACAGAATGACTGTCACTTTTTTTCATCTATTACTGTATTCCTACATCCCAGAACAAAATTCCCTATTGTAATCATTAGTTCTCTAACAAACTGCTGCTTCTGTTTTTCTCACGTTTGAAACTTCCTAATCGTGGATATTAATTTATCAGATGCAAAAGAGAGTCATATAGCTGCCTGTGCTGAGGTGTTAGCCCAGAACATTTTCTGCATCAACATCACCAAAATTGGAACTCCATCAGAAACAAACATATCAACTGTGCTGTTTGTACCTCTTGCTTCAGACAGTGTTTCAGCATCCTGTCTGTGGGACGTCATTCCCACTAGAACACAGCACTCTTGTATCACCTAGTGATGGGGAAAGTCTGCAGGGAACAGGGACTATCAGTATGGGAACAAACTGACAGTACTCCTGCACTGACATGTCAGAATCTATATTGGGTGTTCTTCTACATAATCTGGGATACAAGCCTCTAATTTACCAGATTGTCATTCCTAGGGAAATTTTAAACTGTAACCACTGTGTGGACTGCAGGATACAAAGCACAGTTGCGTACTGCATTAGTATGAAGGCTGCACATGTATAACCATTAATGTCTACAGCAGGTACTCCAGGACAGCTGTTTCTGAACACTCCGGTACAGGAAAAAGATAAGAAAATATACATCCTTTTCTTTGTAACACACCCTGCAAGACATTGAAAGTCAAGTGATTCACTTCATTCCTGAAACCCAAATCTCCTGAAAAACCTCTATCCTAATGCTCATCACTAACACTGTAACATGGTTTATGGCCATAGCCAGTTTGCACACATGCTTACTCCTGCAACACATGGATGAAAACTATTTTGAGTCCTTAAAAACTAAAGTTAATCTTGAAAAATTATAGTTTAAAGACACTTTATACCTTCTAGCAGAACCAGATAATAAAATGTCCCAATCCCATCTTGTGGAATGTGGTCAACATACACCACATCTGATGTGCCTTTAGTGTAGGACTCGGTCTGACAGGTTCTAAAGGTGAACTTGGAAAATCAGGGCATGCAGGGCTCGCTTCACTATATAAAAGTGAGTTTGTGACCACCATAACGCATCCATGAAAACAACTTGTAATCAATGTCCAAGTGCAATTTTAAGGGATTTTAAATTTCAGTCAGTAAGTGTCAGTAACACAAATACATTTCCTTTGAGTTAAAAGTATATCCAGTAATTAAAAACTGTAAAGGCTAGTTTGACTTTGTTACACAAAGTACTAGAGGCAGGAATTCTTAATTTTATAGCTATTGTTTTACAATAGCAAACTGCAGAAGTACAAAAGCTCTTTCTTTACTACAGAGAAATGGAAATTGACTTTTCTTCCAATGTGATTAGACTGCTATAAGGAGTTTTGATTCAGAAGATAATACATTCTTATTACTAGTTCATCACCAAACTCTAGAAATCTGATTGACCTATCAACCCAACTTCTACAGAGAAAGAGAAAAAGAAACAAAAAAGAGACAGTACGAGAGAAAGAGAGCAAAAAAAGAAATAGAAGTTCAAGCGATAGCTACGTATCTGACTTCTAGCATCTGTTCACGGTGTGAATCAGCACCATCCTGAAACATGCTGCACCATGAGACATCTAAGGCAAAGCTATTTTAGATTTAGGGTGTATTTGTTTTCTCCAGACTACCTTTGAAAGGCTACTAACCTAAATATATTCATAGGGCACATTACTATGCGATGCATACAATAAATTCAGAAACCTAGTTTAATACTTACCAGGTGATATAGGCCTGCTAGAACTTGGTGAGGGTGTATAAGGGATAGGACTGGACACAGTGCGAGGTCTTAATCCTTGTGCAGACATCTCATTGAAATATCTAACAAAAAAGGTAAGGAACAGTTAGATCAAACCTTTTGAAAATGCACGTTTCACTCAAGAATCACATTAGATTAACGAAGTCACCTTCAGGAAGTCATGACAGGAACTCTGGTTGCTGCTGAAGGCTCAGATACTGGTTTAGCTTTCAGTACAAACAGCTGGACTTATCTTCGTCATTAGCAGTTAAAACTGGACAAGTTACATATGGTTAGAATGATATATTTACATATTATTATGGTCAGAGGTATACGTCATGTCATCCAATCTGACCTACACCATGTTCCTGCACTTGACACATCATTTCTACATTGAACTCAATAGCTCACCTGGCCAGGAGTGGATCTTCCACAGAGGCATTCAGCACTCATCCAAAATCATGAAAAAGGGGGAAATTAAGCTACATTACAGTATTAACATTTTTTCCCAATGCAGCCCAGCCTCCCAGTTAAAACATGCTGTTTCCTATACAGATCCCTCCGGTCTCAATATTTAGCCATTTGCTGGTGGACACTTTTGCCACTGGAACAGAGAGGCATTTTGAACCCAGGACTTTCCTTTCAGTTGTGTTGCAAGTCACCTCCTGCCGCAATGGGAAGGAAGAATGCAGCCAATCAATGTGATTGATAAAGCACTTCAACTTTATTGCAAGCACACACTTCCTTTTATACTATTCCTACCACTTGTTATACTTATCATATTTTAATTGGCTCTTAACTAAAGGTTATATTTACATACTCCACCCATCTTGCAGCCTGGGAATCATGTCTCTTTCTCAGTCCCAGGAGCACTGAATCCTTATCACACCTCCTGCTCCCACATCCCATGGCCTTGCTACATGATACACAAGAATATGCTGACCAATTGTTGATCATTTTGTTCTCACCAAGACAGCGTAGGGCCTAATTTTACTAGACTACACAGGCGACTGCTTGAACAGCTGCTCCATAGGCTCATGGCCTTGCTTTTCAAGCCATTCTGCAACACACCTCCCACATTTCACGGTGCTAAATTAACAGCTCAGAACCTTGAAAATGCATTCCCCCCCACCCCGTGATAATTTCAGTGGTATTTATTCGT
The DNA here is from genome assembly GCF_964237585.1 of Gallinula chloropus. NCBI lineage: Eukaryota > Metazoa > Chordata > Aves > Gruiformes > Rallidae > Gallinula > Gallinula chloropus. The sequence goes on from NC_140090.1 coordinate 42,779,538, forward strand.
ACTTTCCACACTGAATACAGTGAAGCTTCTTCACAGCCACCAAGTGGTATACAGAGACAAAAAATCGTGCCACAAGCTCCTATTTGCCATTACATGACTTGCTATTTAGAGCAATTATGTCATGGCTTTGTAGCACTAAGAAAATCAACATGACAGTGAAATTTCTGGAAAGTACAGAACAGTGAGTCAATTTTCCCGCATTTTATTGTGTCCTACGACCTAGAACTGATACACAAAAAATTACTAGGGTGCTCTACATTTTTTCATTGATACTGGTAATTCAGGTAGATTTAGGCTTTGGCTGTATTTCCATTACAACGTAGATTGTGGCAGAAAAGGTTAGGCTAATAAAAATAGACTGAAATAAGAGAATCCTGTGTTTCAAATAGTATAATTTACAGAGTGTTCACTACATCTTAACACCAGATGCTAGTGCAATGTGTGTCAGTTGACCAGAATTTCATTAAAATGAACACATCACCTTGACCTTTAAGGGAGCTCCTTGAAACAAAATATCTGGTACTTCGTTTCTGGTAAATTATGGCTTATAACAAATATACTGATGACCTAAGTAGTATCTCAGTAGCAGAAGAATACACAGTACAGGGTAACTTTTTTTTAAAGGACCACTAACAATCCAAAATAATGTAGAACAGTACAACAAACTAATGAACTTTTGATAATAAGAAAGAATGCTTTATTCAAAATGTACTTGAAAGCCTCTGGCAAGATATAACACTGACACATGACTATGATGCAAGAAAACACTAAAAGGCATCACATAAACCCATGAAACGCTCAAAGCCTATCTGTGAGGTCACTGCAAGCAATGCAGTAGAGAAAGAAAAAATAATCAAGGCTGTTATGGTTTGGACATCAAGAACAACACAACAGCTCTGTAAATGCTTCCCTTCTCTAAGGCTTTACATAGTATCCCTTTGCATGTGAGCAAACACTTCCAGCAGAGGATAAATGAGCCCAAAGGACGGTGTTCCTACTTCACAGGATCCCCTGTGGTTACCGGGTGAGGAGCAAAACCAAATCACCCTGATTGAATTATCCTGAATCTCCACTCAAAGGCTATACTTATTTCAACATATGTTACCAAAACCTTAAGCAATCTTCCGATACAACTGTTTTCTTTCTGTTAAAAAGAATGCATTTCTACACAAATTTGGCACAGTTCTACTGAAGATATTTTTGGAATGTAATGAAATCTGACATATATTAAAAATATATACAGATTATTTCTATAACTACTTATTCCGTAATATTCAAAAAGAAGTATGAGCATTGATTAATAACCTCAATGCCGATGTATTTGGATGGCTTGAAAATACAAACCTTTCATCATCCATTTCTAAGCTGGATTCACTTTCTGACAGTTGCCTGCAGAGTGCTTCCCTACGTTCCATTTCCCTTTGCAATTTTCTTTGAAGTCTTAAGTTTTCTTCTCTCATATGTCGCTCCTCTTCTAAATATTGTGCCATCTTCTCTGAATCTGAAATTCAGAATTTCATTAAAGTTTGATTAAAATTCAAATTCACAGACAGGCAAGTACATTGTGCTGAACTTTACTCTGGTGCTTCAAGAATGAGAGTGTAGAAAATGCTCAGGATGGAGCACTCAAAATTCTCATCTCTAAGTCATTATTTCAAAGCCTAATTCAGAACTGGAGCTACTAAAACATTGCCAGTTGACAGAAATTTTGGGAATAAGAGGTAAAAAGCAAAAAGTGTTTGCCTACATGATTTTTTTAAAAAAAGAAAAAAGGAAGAAAAACTTGTATAAAATTGCTACTTTGTATGTATTCCGCAGCGCTCTTTCAATGATGAGCTTTTTTTGTAGATTGGCCAACAGAACAGGTACCACTATTAAAAGCCAGTAAGTGGTTTACTCTTTACATCAAAGGGCAATTCGAGCTTGCAAGTTCAGCAAACATCACAGGCTATTTGAAGTGATAAAATCAAATTATTGAACCCGATGAAGTATTTTGACAGATTAATTAAATAGAACGGAAGGCATGATAAAGACTTATGATACATGCAATATATTTCGTGAAATTTTCTAATGTTTGATCAAGTTTAGAGTTAATTGCTTGATATAAAAAAAAATTACAATTCATGAATGTAATCACTTTGTGATCACACCTTTATGCAGCACCCTTCAATTTAAAGAATATTCCTGTTTTAGATGACCATTCCCAAACTATCAGCATTATGTGATTTCTCCCTCTCATATGGAAATATCACTTCTAAATGTAACAGTATCACTTAAGAACTATTATTACACCAAAACTAGCCCTTGGACTAGAAGGAAGTGTTTTGGAATACAGATGTTAGACCAATCATGGAGAGCAGATTATATTATGCATATGAATAATAGTAGAGGATCTCTAACAACCGCATACTGCAGACACCAAACTGAAAACTGGCTAACACATCCACTGTTTCTACCAGTATTCCTTTGTCATACTGCAGCTCTGTTTACAAGAGTACTTTTAAACCTAGATCATATCTGCAATGAGAATTTGACATGAAATGCTTCTAAATTTTTACTCTGAATCACACTAATTGAAAAAGAATCTACTTAAAACCCCTGACTACTTGGAATGCAATTAATTAGGCTACATTTGTACAAAGAGTACTTTACATCTAAGGCCTTGCTCTCATTCCGAAGTTCAGTACGTGAAGGCTGCGGTGCAGAACCAGCAAGTACAAAGATTAGCAGTCCTTATCTTCTTAACTAACATAAATTATTACTACCATGAACTTGTGCACAAGGCCTCTGCAAAAAAGCTCTCTCCAATCAGCTCTGTCTTTAAGGAAGGCCACTGCCTCTCGCAAGCTATTTCTCTAAATAGGGGTCAAACTATTCCATCTAACCTGTCAAGACCAGGATGCTAGAGGGGGAAAAGATTGCCTGTTTCTCACTTGGTCAAATTTTGTAATCTTCATGGTTAGGTGGCTCCTTACCTATCATGTGAACCATAACTCTACTGACAAGGAAATAGGCAGAACTGACAAAACCCAAATAGAAACTTTAAAGTTAGCATGAAGGAACGAAGGCTTTGCATTGCATCACAGAAAGGTTCAAGCAACCTTCCTGCCAGGTGATGCCATGTGCTCAGAGCCATAGCCACTTGCCTTGAAAGGCTGGGCAAAATGCAGGCCTTCCACTTCTCATCAAGGGTCTGCAACACTTCTCACAACAGAAACACACGGACTTTTACAAGACTATTTATTCTGCCCACCTTCAAAGCACGCCTGTGCAGGCAAGAACAAAGTAAGATTGCTTGTTCTGCTAAACTGTGACGTCAAACAGCTGCCTGAACAATTAAGTTTAATACAGCTACAAACAATTAGAGGTAGCTGCAATAATAAGGGAAATTCTTATACACAACTGAGCTTTTTTTTGCTAGCTGTTTATTCTTTTGAGAAACTTTTTATTTACAGTAAGAGTCCAACAAAACAGGCCATAAGCATGCTTTGAAAAATCTGTATGTTTGAAATATTGCTAAGTCTCTAGGGGGAAACAAAGGCGATATACTTACGGGCCAAGAAAAAAAGTTTCTTTGTTGATTCTTCCACACACCCTTCTAGTAAAGTTAAAAAACCCCCAAACTGAAGTTTAAATGCATCAGTGAGCGATAATTCATAGGATCACAGGATTGTAGGGGTTGGAAGGGACCTCCAGAGATCATCAGGTTCAAGCCCCCTGCCAAAGCAGAGTCCCTGGACAGGTCGCACAGGTTGGCGTCCAGACGGGGCTGGAATATATCCAGAGAAGGAGACTACACAGCCCCTGGGCAGCCTGTCCCAGGGCTCCATCTCCCTTACAGGGAAATACTGCAATTATGAAAACGTTTTAATATAAACCTGCCTTATTTTTCCCATTTCTACCTTCAATTCAAACTCATGAAAAGTACATAAAAACATCTTACATTACACAACTAAAAAAAAGACTTAAGCTGTTTACTCACGCTGTAACTGTGCAGCCCTCAGTTGCTTCTTTAACCGCTCTACTTCATTCTTTAAAAATCTGATATGTCTCATCATATTTTCTGGAGAATCTATCTCCATTGATATGTCTCTGGGGGATGGTGGAGCAGATACTGGCTGGTCTAATTTCTCCTGCAAAATTCTGTATGGAAAAATAGTTCAAAATTTACCTTCATTAGAACTGAGGAGAAAACCCCTTATATTCCCCACCCCACAAGAGCCACTGCAAGGATTCTGACAGGTATACAAGGTTTATTTTAACCACTGCTTTTTGGGGGGAGAATTTTGTGTGCGTTTATAATGCTCTCTTTCTTAACTCAAAATAAAAAATAATTTTAAAAAGAGGTAAAATGTGTTGTCCAAGCACAGATATTTTGTAAAATATTCAGGCATTTAGACTCACAAGCATTTCTGCACACAGTTCAAGAAAAATTCGTATACAGTTACCTTAGTTTTATACTCAAACACTACTTATTCCGCAGAATCATTTTTGAGCAAAGTCATGCCTCATACTCATACAAACCATGCACAGTGGTACTACGGTATGGCCTGACTCCACCACAGCACCTCATAAGGTAGCACACAGTCTGAGATAAATTAAACCAGAAATGGTTTGGCTCAAAGAAGGCTTTAATTTCTATTGAAGAAGCAGTGGGATGTCTCAATGACATGAGTGCACACCACTGAGAGGAAAGCACATCTTCTTCAAGCAGACAGGGAAAACCCAATAGCTTCTCCTATAACAAATACACTAAAGTATCATGTTATTTTCTCTAGACCATGAATATAAAGTTGACCCCAAACCAAAAGCTTTAAAGAATCTATCAGCAGTTGAAAAAATTCAGCAATTCCTTCAAGTTTTCCCAGGTAATTTCTTATACTATTTAGTTTTACCTACTTTAAGCAATCAAGGATATGACATCACATAGACAAGTAGCTTTACAACTGCTTTAACTTCCAGGTTTTCATAGATTAGATGACTCTTATAGGACAGAGATGAACCTATTTAATCTAGAACATCAGCTACTGAATGATCTCTCTCCCACAGAAACAAACACCACTGCAACAAGACAAACCGTTTTTCTGCTTCAAGCTTATCCATTCTCTTCCAGAGGCGATTCACTAGTGCTTCTTGTTCTTGTTCCAAAGTATTTTCAAGGTCAATCTTCTCACGTCTTAACTGGAAAGGAGAAACAATCAATGAAAAGGATAAAAATACATTTTTTGCAATGAATTGTCATTAGGAAAGATAATTGCTGTGATACCACCATTTTGCATAGTAGGACAGCAAGCAGAAGGTAATGAAGACCAGACAACACACTGGTCACAAAGCCAGTGAAAAATCAGGATATTCAGGAGTTGCACAGTTGCCATCTCCTTAACAGAGATTTTCCTCACACAACTCGCTGTCTCTGGCCAATAAGGGGTAGCTTGAAACCTGGACATGTGGTCATGACAAGTCTATTCCAAGATCAAGATATCTCCTATTCCATGCTTGTCTTCAGCTCAAAATGAATCCACTGTCCATTACACTATTCACTCTTTTGAAAAATGTTAGGTGTTGGCTGCCGTGTTTGCCTTGTGGTAGATAAAGAAGGTATGTCAAAAAAAAAAAAACCAAAAACAAACCAGTGTCTGTATCAGCTTTTACCAACAGAAAGAAATGTATTTCTATCTTAACAAAGGTCTTATAAACGTCATTATTCCCGTTTACTTACGGTGTGAACATTGACTCTACAGTAAACTAATAAAAGCAAGTATAGTGTAGAACCACACGTAACAAAATCTATTATTAGCACTTTAGTGCAAACACAATGCATATAGTAGTAAGAACACACTAGAAATATTAAGAAGCACAGCTGATTTTACTCAGTAACCCTGGCAGCTGAACTCCAGAAACTGGCAATAATGAAACATACAGGAGTGGATCAACACTTTTTAAGGTGGAAAATAGTGTGGAGATATTTTTCCCAGGCTAGCCTTAGTTAACACTGACCACTCTTCCTGATGGGCAAATAATCCCACGTTACAAAATGGAAAGCCTGAAAACAGGTTAAGCGATTTCCTTGCATGTTCACCACGTCACTATGTCAGGTAGTACTACAGCAGCTAAATCTGCAAGGGCTCTGTGCTAAACCACTAAACCAATACTGAATTATTAATTTAAAAAATTAGACTTACACACTTCAAGTAATGGTGCAAGTTTAATGAATGTACAACCTTTTTCATTAAAGCTTATAAGAATTAGTTACTGTAAGTAAAAACAAACATAGATTGAGTAATGGGGAACGTAATAAGGAAAAGAAACACCGCTCAGAATCACAAAATCACAAGGTTTTAAAAGACATCAAGTCCAACCATTCCCGTGCTATGCTAAACCATGTCCCTAAGTACCTGACCTACCTGTCTGTTAAACACATCCAGGGAAGTTGACTCAGCCCCTCCCTGGGCAGCCTGTTCCAGGCACTGACAACTCTTTCAGGGAAGAACTTTTCCCTCACATCTGATCTGACCCTGCCCTGGCACAGCTTGAGGCCATTTCCCCTTGTCCCATCTTCTGTCCCCTGGCTGAAGAAACCATCGCCCACCTCTCTACAACCTCCTGTCAGGTAATTGTAGGTGGTGAGAAGGTCTCCCCTCAGCCTCCTCTTCTCCAGGCTGAACACCCCCAGTCGATCCTCATATGGTTTGCCCTCTATCCCCTTCACCAGCCTGGCTGCCCTTCTCTGGACTCATTCAAGGACCTCAATGGCCTTCTTATGGTGAGGAGCCCAAAACTGGACACAGTACTTGAGGTGTGGCCTCACCAATGCTGAGTACATTGTAAAGCTCAGTGAATCTTTCCATGCTTGAGTTTCCAGATGTGCCTTAGCAGTTGAGGAAACCTACACTTCAATAAAAGAGAAGTCAGAAAAAACATGCTTCAGCCTCCCACGAGGGATGAGAATTTGGATCCTGACCAACACTTTATTTCCAACACTGGCTAGAGTGGTATGAAGGTAAAAGGTTCAGCCCAAGGAGATACAGGACACCTTGCCTTAGGGCACTGCTCTTGGCCAACTCTTGGGGCCAACAGCACTCAGAGGGAAAAAAGTACATAAACCATTCTGGGAATCTATCTGTACACCGTGCTTCTACACTGCCAACACGCAGGTCTTCACAGCATTCATAGAATCATAGAATGGTCTGGGTTGGAAGGGACCCCAAGGATCATAGAGCTCCAACCCCCCTGCCACAGGCAGGGCCACCAACCTCCAGGCCTGGATCTACACAAGGCTGCCCAGGGCCCCATTCAACATGGCCTTGAACACCTCCAGAGACGGGGAATCCACTACCTCTCTGGGCAGCCTGTTCCAGCACCTCACCACTCTTTCTGTAAAAAACTTCCCCCTAATATCTAATCTAAACCTTCCCTCCTTCAGCTTTAGTCCATTCCCCCTTGTCCTGCCATTATCTGCTCTTTTAAAAAGTTGAATCCCCTCCTGCTTATAAGCTCCCTTCAGGTACTGGAAGGCTGCAATGAGTTCCCCCCGCAGCCTTCTCTTCTCCAGGCTGAACAAGCCCAGTTCCCTCAGCCTCTCTTTGTAGGGCAGGTGCTCCAGCCCTCTAATCATCCTTGTGGCCCTCCTCTGAACCCTCTCCAACAGTTCCACATCCTTCTTGTATTGGGGGCCCCAGATCTGGACACAGTACTCCAGATGGGGCCTCAAGAGGGCAGAGTAGAGAGGGACAATCACCTCCCTGTCCCTGCTGGCCACTCCTCTCCTGATGGAGCCCAGGATACCATTTGCCCTACGAGCTGCAAGAGCACACTGCTGGCTCATGTCAAGCTTCTCATCCACCACAATCCCCAAGACCTTCTCAGCAGGGCTACTCTCAAGAAGCTCTTCTCCCAGTCTGTATCTGTGTCTGGGATTCTTCCGGCCCAAGTGCAACACCTTACACTCATTAGGTTCCCCCAGGCCCATCTTTCCAGCCTGTCAAGATCCCTCTGGATGGCTTCCTTTCCTTCTGGGGTGTCGACCACACCACTCAGCTTGGTGTCATCCACAGACTTGCTGAGGGTGCACTCAATTCCATCATCGATGTTACTGATAAAGATGTTAAAGAGCACCGGTCCCAAGACAGACCCCTGGGGGACACCGCTTGTCACCGGCCTCCACCTGGACATAGACCCACTGACCACCACCCTTTGGCTACAGTCTGTTAACCAGTTTCTTATCCACTAGATGGTCCACCCATCAAATCCACTTCTCTCCAATTTAGAGATAAAGGATGTGGTGGGGGACTGTGTCAAAGGCCTTGCACAAATCCAAGTACATGACATCGGTCGCCTTCCCTTTATCTACCGATGCTGTCACTCCATCATAGAAGGTCACCAGATTGGTAAGGCACGACCTTCCCTTGGTGAAGCCGTGCTGGCTGTCCTGGATCACATGCTCTTCCCTCATGTGCTCCAACATGTTGTTCAGGAGGATCTGTTCCATGATCTTCCCAGGCACAGAGGTGAGGCTCACCGGCCTGTAATTCCCTGGGTCTTCCTTGTTCCCTTTTTTCCAGTCCCCAGGGACCTCTCCTGACAGCCACGACTTTTCAAATCATTGCATAGCTATTGATACGAACATGCGATGAAAAAGGTTTGACTAGATCACTACTGCTGCAGCCATGGTTATTGCTTCGCTTCAATGTGGCATGGTCTAGATTCATCTGCTCTGACCTAGTCTTTTTATAACTACATTATTGATCTAGCACCAAATGAACCCACAAAAACATATCGATGAAAACAAGTTTGTTTCAGTTAATGATGGGAAGAATAGCACACTGGAATTTGAAGACAGAATAAATTATTTAGAACCTCGGATTTTAAAAATCTAAGACTACATTTAGTATTATAGTAACCATCACCAAGGTAGCAGAGTCCATCAATTAGAAATCTGCATACAGGCAAGCACGCACAAAGTCAAATCACATGCAACGATGTAGAAATGAGCTTTGCACTGTGCCACGAAGCCTGACAGACAAGCTCTGATGAAACACCAATCAAACCAGGTTGTGAAACAGACCTAAAAATCCACATGTCCAGAAAGATGAAAACATGCTGGAAGCAACTATCTCCCTTTCCTGATCTTGACTGTTGTCTCAGTCCCTTCCATTGTAAAGCTTTGAGGATGAATCCCTTGAATTGAACCTACAGGAGAAGTGACTGCAGGATCCTGACAGAGAACAGCTGTATTTGTTTTGTTGTAGGCAGTTTCAGATGTACTTTGAAATGCAGTCTACCCCTAGTCAATGAATTCATTAGGAATGTGACAATATTCTTGGCTAAAATCAGTGGGATGGGATTATATTTCAAGACTAAACTAGCAGCTCTGTCAATACTAGTGTCATTCTAGCTGGGCCCAAAGTTACATGCCATCAACAACATCACCTAATTTTTACCATTGCAACAGGGAAACAAGCAAAAATCAGTTGCTTTCTTGGACCTTAATTTTCCATTCAGAAGAAGGGAAAATTGCCTTTTAAATTTTCCTCACTATCCAAATTTTTTTCTTCTCACCTGTCTATGCCCCTTTCACACATACAACTTCCTTTACATCAAATGCAGCGAAAATATCCATTGTTAGTGTATTCCTGGACTACGGCTTCTTCAACCTTCTTGCCAACTTGCTAACCAGCACAAGTGTTCCATTCTGAAATGGAGATCTTCCAAGTCATTGAAAGCTGACTATGATCTCTGCCTAAACCCGCTATCCCAAACTTCACTTCTCTGCTTCTTATCTGCCCCTTTCCCTTTGTAGCTTTAATCCTTTGCTGGTCTCCAATAATATCTTTCCAGAAAATTTTACACATTGCATATTCTTTTTCTTTCTACGAAGCAGACACAGGAGATGATTATTAGCAATTTAGTTCCTATTTCTCATCTCTTATCTCCTAACCATACCAATTCCACTTTCTCACTGTATTGTGTGCAATAGAAACAGCAATTAAAAAAAGCAACACCAAGCCTACACAAACTTGGCCTCTGAAGGACAAGACTGACAGCAACTTATTTTCTATCAAACCACTGAACTATATAACACAGAACATTATTGCTCATTTAAACTGAAACATCTGGTTAATGAAATAGCCAGATACTACAAATTTCTTCACCATGAGCCATCAGAGAAGATCTTCTGCCGCTTGAAACTGACTTAAGAAACTAAGGTCAGGTCATATTTGAACCCTAAAATCCAACTTAATTTTTTACTTAGGGATAATATTTTAGGGAACCTTCACTGCTACGAACTGGCTACCTACCAACACCCTGTGATATAAGCTCAGATGAGAGAAAGCAGAGGAAGAAGGACACAAGCCACAGAAAATTCATGTTCTGTATTTTTAAAATAAGAGTTTAGGGAACATACGCTGCAAGTATCTGCTCACTAATTACAGCAGCAGATCCAGTAATGCAGTCCCAGATTATGCTCAGAGCATTGCTGAAGTACTCCTTCCAAGCCCTGTTTAACAGGTCTCCCAAACGTTACACTGAAGTGTTGTGGCAATCTGTCTTCCTTAATACCCTCTGTGAACATTAAAGGCTATACTGCTCTGCTCACAACTTTTGGTCACTTCTTGTTAGGCATGGCACATGTCCCCATGGCTGTTGCTTCAGCTGGTTAATTAGCACAACAATTGGGTTTGTTATTTTTTTACTTGTGTAAGAGAATAAAGCCCGCTGAAGTTCAAAGTGACATGAGATTTGCTACACTTTAATGTGAGAGAAAACATAGGTACATGTTGCACTGAATATAAATAAAAATTTAATTTCTAAGTAAGACTGATAGCCAAGTGTAAGATATTTGAGAGAAAGGCATCTGAGCACCCATGCTTTTTGAATGATCTATCACCAATACTCAAATGCAGCAACAAGTTTTAAACTTGACAATTCCACAGTCTATTTGCCCAGAACAAGGATACAAAAATAAATACCATTAGGATTTAAGCTGTGGCCCATGCTAACATTTCAAAGACTGAAACAACTTAATGTGTAAACTTACTTTGCATTTTGATTAAGGGGCCACTACCACCACCTTGTGGCTAAGGGAGTTAATTCAATATCAATTTAATTTCCACACTGGTTAAGGTTTTGCTGGCAACTACATCTTCCTACCTTTCCATTTTTCTTAATTTTTCCATCGATCTCTCCTTATAGAGTCTAAGTATGTAGAAAACCCATCTCATCATTAATAAAGCCATTACATAATTTATCCACAATGTTAACAGGAGAGTCAGACAATGCGGTCTGAAGCTGCGTCAGGGGAAGTTTAGGTTGGATATTAGGAAAGATTTCTTTACTGAAAGAGTTATCAGATAACAGGCTGCCCAGGTAGGTGGTTGAGTCACCAACCCTGAAGGGGTTTAAAAGAATAACAGATGTTGTACTTGGTGACATGGTCTGGTGTTGGACCTGGCAGGGCTGGATAGATGGTGGGACTCTATTGTCTTGAAGGCCTTTTCCAACCGAAACCATACTATGATTGTATGGAAACACAGACATTCAGATTACCAGATTCCACAACTGATAAGAACAGCAAAAAAAACAATCACAGAAATAATGTGCTACAATTATGCTACTGAAATTATCGGACATGCACAATACTGAAAACCTGAAGTTCTTTAGCAAGCCCATATATTTCATCAGCTTGCCTTTTAAGTCAAAAGGACTCCTACTAGCACCGAGATGCTCTGATGCACATGCCTAAAATTAGACATAAAAGCATTTCCAATGTCTAAAATTCCAATTGAAACATGACCAAAACAAGTGGTGCTTTATCTCTGTAATCTTTTTAACTGCCTAGGGAGAAAAGGAGTTGGGTGTAGTTGAACCTCAAATCTTTTTACGTATACACAGAGCTGACATCTCACAGTTTGAGCCCTGTGCTGTCCAAGTTGGCGCAGAAAGGTGACCTAGAGCACAAGTAGACCATCGTTTACTGTCAACAACAGACTTTTCTGCATTCTTGACACTGACCAGTTTCCTACATATTTACAAAGTTAAGTCAAATCTAATACAAACCATTGTTTTTCCAGAATCCCTTGTTTTACAGTCATACCATTCTGAAAACAAAAGTTACCTGCTCCAGGGTGAGCTGTTTTGAAATTGTATCATTTTCCAGTTTTTTAATCTTCTTCATCAGTTTGTTCACTTGAAATTCCTGTTCCTGCTCTAAATGCTGCTCCAGTTCAGCTTTTTCATGCTGCAGCTAAAAATTTAGGAGACACGGAAGTATTTTAAACAGATAAATATGAAATGTTATGCACCTTCTATAAGTTTATTTATGCATTTATTCTTATGTCATTTATTCTTAAATTCTCTACCGATAATTCTTCTAAAAAGATTTCAAAATGCAGAAACCACCCAACAACCCTTCAAAAAGCAACATTTTAAACTTACACTGCAGATGGAAGTAAACTACATTTCCAAATATTTAATACAGTAAAATCAAAATAGATACATTATATATAGCATATAAAATAATTACAGACATTTCAAAAGTCAACAAGAGTGTTAATCTTAATTTAAATGCATCATCTTAAGAACACCCAAGCACAAAATGCAGGTCTTAGCACTTCTCCCAATCAGCTGAAAGTTTAAATTCACCACTGAAGTAATCCTACTGAAATCGTTGCACAACAAGCTAGCAAATAAATAAAATTATTAAATTTCTATTCCTATGCTATCAAGAATCAAAAGATTTTGATGATAAACCCAGTAATTATTTCAAATCAATGTTATAAATTTTCTTAACACTCAAGGGAAATGTTTTTTTTCAGTTAGTAAAAAAATCTTTATTCTTAAAGCTTTTAAGCAGATGGAAACAAAACAGCACTCACCAACCAACCCCCCCACATTTTAACATAAGTTATGGCTCGGGAGAGAGTCACTTTTAACATTAAAATCAAAATCACAATGGAATCCCTCCAAGCCAGGGATGCAAGCTTTCCCATGGATAAAAAAAAGAGTGTGACTGGCACCATGGTACGAGCATATGAATCTGACTTAAAGAAAAACGTCACCAGAAGACAGTGGTGTAATTACACCATGTTCTGACCATCCAATGAAAATTGCAGGTACTTTTTTCCACCTGCTTATTTTCTGACTATCACCTAACAATACATGTTATCACAAAACAATCATGGTGTTTAAAGGCACAAGGAAAATCTGAGGAAATGGAGAAAGACCTCAGAGTCACAGACGCAAGCTGAGGTTTGTTTTTAACGCAAGTTAGAATTGCTAGTTTGTTAATTCAGTGCCTTTTGCTGCTATTTAGAGACAAAATGGCCCAGGAAGTGCATCCTGGCAGAGAGTTCGGAGCAGAGAGGCTTGCGTGGAGAGAGCACTAGGCCAACAATAACTACTTGGCAATATGAATGTGGGAGAAGTCTGCAGTTTTAATTGTCTTTTGAGAGCTTATTATTTTTGAGATTTTATTTTTCATAAATGAAATGCCAGAACAGTACTTAAAAAGAGATTTTTTTTTTCTTTCACTTACTAGATTACAGCATATTTTCCCAAACCCCTGATGTTGATGGGAATTCCCATGAGCTTGAGGAAGTAACTTAGACTCCAACATGATAATCACCAAGGCTATCAAGGCAGCTCTTCATCAAATGGTTTGGAAGTTTTGCTAAACCATCTAGTTGGAAATAAAGCTGTTCAATTTATTGTAGAGAGAAGCATACAGGGCTGCCAAGTCAGATCTTCATTAGAAGAAAAATTGAAAAATTTATATTCACATTGTGTGTTACAATAATGAAAAATTTTATCTTCTTACTTCAGCACTCAGTGAAGCTTGGTTGGGAAAAAACAGATTTAATATGAAAATGACATTATTCTTATAATTGTGTAAGTCACTCTCCTTTCCCTCCCCACCCCTATGCAGCAGCTACACTTTAAGACTCAAGACCGACTAAGAGCCCAAGGAGCAGACAGCCTGAGGATTACCACTTAACTCACAGTACCTGCTGTGCTTCCATCAATCTTCCTTTTGCTGCATTACAAAAGCTGGATGCTTTCTTTTCACCTAACTAAAAATTCAGACCAAAACCTGCTGTAATCAGCTTATGTTTAGTTAGCAAATTAAGCTGTGCAAAAAGGCACATCACGAGAGTCTCATACTCAGCCCAAAGTGAGATGCTGCTAAAAGAACACATGTGGTTGGGGTCTGCTAGCAATTGCAGACAGTCCAGTGAGTGGGCAGATCCCACCATCATGTGAAGGCACCTCAAATCAACAACAAAGAATACTCTCTCTTGCTCCTGTGTGCTTCATGCAAATGCAAGTGCCATATTATTTAAACCAAACTGAGCTGCAATAGCAAAACCTTGCTTGTCAGATCATTCCTTTTGAAGCTTGCTGAAATTTCCATCACAGAGAACTGATGAGAACTCATCAGATCTGTAGCTGCTGTTTAGGATCTGCTACACCCTACCTTGGGATTGTGAACATGCTGCAGCCAAAGGTCTGCTCCAGCTCATCAGAAACCTAAGTGAAGCCAGGAGACATCTACTACAGGAATATATTCTCTTCTGGTTTTAACCTCAGTGCACCACAAAGCAAAGTGACTGGGAGCAAGAAGAAACCTACATACACAGCTAAAGAGAAGTAAAAAATGTCTTAGAACATGTCACCTTGATGACAATGTCTTCTCGACCTTGAATTGCATATGAAAACTGTTGGAAACATACTGGGGAAATTTTGGTTGGAGATGGGTTTGGTGCAAGATAAACAGCTAATGCTTTGAAGTGAGAACAGGGCTACCAAATACAAAACTTCACAGCAGGAGGGTGTACAAGTGTTAGTTCAGGTAAGTCCTATACATCTACAGTAATATCCTTCCCTCTCTACAAAAACAAGTTTCCCGATATGACGCAGGACCATGTTTACCTTACTGCTGTACTGTACTGGCTTGTTCTGGGGCCGCAGAAAGGGGTTTTATGAAATAATGGAGCTAATGGCTGAAGTTTCCCCCTTAAAAAAAACAAATTGCATTTATCCCCCAGGCTATGACCTTGGGCATTGTATCAAACAGCTTCTTTTTATCACTCCAGCCTTCAAGTTGTCCAGTTCCTCCATTGCTGCATTCTGAATGTCCTATTTATTAACAAATTTGTATCAGCAGTTTGCCTCCTCTTTATGTCCAGATGTTCATCACATAAAGGATAGATGAGCTGACTCTGTTGACTCCACAAGATCACATTTGCATCCTTGAGCTGATGCATCACATTTTGGAGAGTAGGAAGGGTAAGAGCTTATGTTTACAGACTTGTAATTTTTGAAAGAATTGTCAAGAATCAGACTTACACAAGAAACTATGCTGTGTAGCCTCCCAATTACTTAATCTGCCTGACTATACATTATGCTGTTATCTTGGTATGTTGTAACATTTTACTTTCAAGGACAGATACTTGGACCAATTCACACTTGCAAAAATATAAAGGCATTGGGGAAAAAATAAACCCAGCTATATTTGATTTTGAAAAGAACTGTTGCACAATTTTAAGAATAACTGACGTTATAAGCTGAAAAATATTAAAAAATTAATAATTCTTCTGAGCAGCCTTGTTTCACAAAAGATAACTTTTCAAGATTTACGACTTTGTATTTCAAAACAGTAACTCAACAAATCCACAGCTGCAAGAACAGATCCTGCATCAAGACACTTCTAGAGATACCCCGCAATGCATTATTACAGTTCTGTAATGACTAGGGGTCAAGGGCTCTACAAAAACATTGTTCCAAACTTTCCAGAGACTAAGGTAGAAAAAAAAAATTAGACTAAGTGCACGGAAAAATATAGTGAATATATGTGAGGCTTATAAGGACTTTATCAGGAATGTGTGTGACAAAAGGCTTTTGTTTACTGCAAAACCTCTGTTGAGATGCATGTACTCCATTATCCCTGCAGCATTCAGCCTAGAAA
Organism: Gallinula chloropus; assembly: GCF_964237585.1. Taxonomy (NCBI): domain Eukaryota; kingdom Metazoa; phylum Chordata; class Aves; order Gruiformes; family Rallidae; genus Gallinula; species Gallinula chloropus. Next base: position 42,795,502 of record NC_140090.1, read on the forward strand.
ATGAAAATTTATGCTAAACAAAGGAAACGTAACTAGTAAAAACATACACTTATTTATTTGGCTTGTAGAGGCAATAAAAGTTAATACCACGTAGTTATAAGCAGGTATTATATCAAGCAATGGTACGGCACCAGAAAGCCTGGCATCAGGAAGACAGGAATATTCCAGTGCAAACACCTTTCACGTGCTACTGTGTGCATTTAGAATCAGTCTGGCATAGAGTAAGATGTTTCAAAATTAATTTCTCACAATACTGCAAACCTGCCCTATACCATGTTTTACAGTAACAATGCGCATCATGCCAAACTGAGCAAGTTCTTGTTCGGCTGGTAGCGAGGAGCACTGCAGCTCCTGCTCTGGCAGGCAGCTTTCACATTGAAAATGTTTTAATAGTCTGGGAGCTCATTCCAGATGCCACTCTGACTGTGAAGCATAAGCATCAACGATTGTGACGAAAAAAGTTTTGACATAGCAAGAAACGCACCAGCACAATGGAAAAAAAGCCTCTCTTGGTAGGTGGCTTTCAACAGAATAATACGGCAGTGATTTTGGCACAGCCGCAGACTAGAAACTGCTTGAAAAAATTAAGAGACTGCAAACTGTATGCAGCTTACCAAAAGTACACCCCTCCCTCTGTTCCAAAAAGAGTTCTTAGACAAAACAGATTCATATGGCTGGTGGGGTTTTTTTTCCCCACTTAGTCATACAAAAAGCAAGAAGCCATTTGATGCACAATGTCTGACAACAAGAATTTTGAAGGTCTACTTCCAAGTCAGACCAATGTTGCCTGACACACACAGAGATTAAGAGCTCATCCCCAAATAGCAAAGAACAGCGGAGCAACAATCACTGCTCACACTTCCACTGGAAACTACAGGATTTCTAGTTGAGTCATCATCCAAAGTCTGCATCCTATTTAGCTACAGTCCTCTCCAGAGCAAAGATACCAAAAATGGAAGTGGACATTTTATTAGTTCATTATGAGTCTTCTAAACTGCTTCCTCAGTCTTCTATTGAAAAGAAAGAATTGCTACCTTCTAGTAAGTAACAGTTAAGTGCTGGCACTCACAAATGTCAGGAAATTCAAAAATGAAAAATGTAATTATCTTAAGAGTGTCCCAAACTGGGACTGACAGTCTAATAAACACTGACTACGTGACTGTGGCGGTTTGGCCCTGGCTGGAGACCAGACGCCCACCAAAGCTGCTCCATCGTTCCCCTTTTCAGCTGGACAGGGGAGAAAATAGATACTGAGAGGCTCAGGAGTGGAGCCAGGGAGAGATCATTCCGCAGTCAGCGTCATGGGCAAAACAGACTCAACATAGAATAAAGGACAGACACCCTCTAATTTATGGCACTGCCCTGCACTACCAGTGACATCAGAGTCGGGTGACGAGAAGTGTGACCAGATCTTAAAGCACCTCCCTCCACTCCTCCCTTTTTAGCAGGCTTCACTTGAGTCCTGATTTCGCTCCCTTCTTCCCCAGCCATTGTGGCACATGAGGGGAATGGGGGGGTTTCAGTCAGTTCCTCACAAGATGTTTTCCTTCTTAGCTGGATGGGGGTATTCCTCACACCCTTTCCCTGCTCCAGCATGGGGTCTCACACATGGGAGACAGCCCTCCACGAACTTCTCTGTGAGTCCTTTCTGTCGGGGAATCAGCTCCTCACCAACTGCCTCAACGGAGCTCCCTTCCATGGAGTGCTAACCTTCAGGCCCAGATTGCTCCGGCCTGGTCCCCCACAGAGTCACAAGTCCCCCAGAAAACCTGCTCTAGTGTGGGTCGGTCTCTGCACAGGCTGCAGGTTCCTCTGCCAGGAGCTTACTCCAATGTGGAGCTTCCCACAGGGTCACAGCATCCTTCAGGTGTCTCCACCCACTCCAGCATGGGATCCTCCACAGGCTGTAGATGGGATCTCTGCTCCCCATCATCATCCATGGGCTGCATGGGGACAGCCTGCTTCACCACGGTCTTCTCCAAGGGCTGCAGGGGAACCTGTCTCTCCAACACCCAGAGTGCCTCATTCTCCCCCTTTCCTTCTTCACTGACCTTGGTGCCTGCACAGTTCCTTACATCTTCTCACTCCCTTCTCTGGTGGCAAAAAAGCAGCTGATTGCAGTTTTTTTTATCCTAAATGTGATTCCCAGAGGCATTGTGACAATCACTGATGGGCTCGGCCTTGGTCAGCAATGACTCCAGCCTTGAGCTGGCTGGTGTTTGGTCTGTGGGGCCTGCAGAGAGCTTCTGGCTGCTTCTTGTAGAAGCCACCCCTGCAGCCCCCTCCTCCACCAGAACCCAGCCATGCAAAACTACAACATTCCACCCCTCATCTCTGCAAATCACATATTTAAGAATGATCATTAAAATCCTCATCCCAAAAGAAGTTCCCCACAATCACCACACTACCCACCCATGCTCAGTCTGTTCTTCCTGTTCCTTCTTCCAATTACTGTCCTTATCTCAAACCTCTCTAGCCTCATGTTGGGCACCAAAAAGGACTGTGGTGGTTCAGCCCCAAGCAGTGGCTAAACATCAAAGCTGCTCACTCACTCCTGAAGGAGAAACAGAGTTGGGATAAGGACAGTTTGCCAACAAAAAGGACCAGACTGTGAAAGGGGAACAGTAACAGCCAATTACACTCACACCCATTGATAACAGAGTGCTGCAAGACACAAGGACCAACCTGACACTCCCACCCAGGAGCACCCTTCCCCAACTAGCCCCTATTATGGGGGAGTGATGTTAGGTGGTGTGTAAACAGCCCCAGCTAATTCACCTGGACTGGCTGCCTGGGGAGGTTGACGCTGTCCTGGACAGAGCCAGACAGTGACATGTACTAATAAAGGCCTCTTTTCCACAAAATGGATTTATTTGTAACATCAGGAGGTTCTCTTTTCAGAATTTTTTAATCTGGGAGGCTACATGGGTATAACTTCCAGGATTCATAACTGAAGAATCCAAACTTCAAAGAAACAGATAAGCTTTCAGAAAACAAAAATTAATGTCGGTACTATCTTCGGTTCTTTGCTACTTAGGAAAATTGCCTACAACTCACGAATAATGTAAAAGCAACTTAGTAAATTCGTCACTATATCACTATAGAGATAAAAGATTATTTTTGTGGAAATACACTGCAACTTTCAAATGTTTCCTAATTCTACAGGTAAACTCTTTACAGGAAGGGACCATTTCCTTTGTATAATTTATAAGCTACTGCATGTTAATAATGTTTAAGACAATATAGTAATATGCATTTTTTGCACTTCACAGCAAGTTTAACACATCAAAGACCCAATCAGGCCATAAAAGGAGATCTGCATTCAGCATAGACATCAACTAGTTTTAATACTGAACTGTTAGCTTTAAAACAAAGACAGAAGCCCTCCACCTATACTGCAAAACTTGAGCCACTGTATAAGTACGAAAAGTCAACTGGACTACAAAACCTGGTGACTAGGCAGATTCCTCTGACACACCCTAAAACATGTTTTGCAGCAGAGCTTGGACATATCCCTTATCATCATCTCCACTGAGCAGTGCGGTTCACAGATGAAGCTGTAAGCAAGGCATGCCATGCTGCTCACCTTCCACAGGCACAACCGCTACCAACATTGGCGGGATGTTGACAGCTCTTCTTTTTCAAGTAAGCTGGTTTAATTATTTAGCTAGATGATAAGCTTACAATTTACTTCCAAAAAACTGCTAGCTAATGATGCTGAGAGAAATGACAGGTTTAGGACTAAAAATCTGAAACACAGGTGCATTTAAGAACTGTCACCTTTTAAAACTTCTGGTTGACATGACCACATTTACCAGATGCTCACTGAGGCTTACAGGAAGGCCACAGGAATCGAAGTGTAAGGCTGTAGGCTGAGGTCCTATTTAACAAAAAGCAAGCGGTGGTCAGATTTTTACCTCCGTATTACTGCAGTTATGGATACGTAGTTACCTCATGTCAGCAGCAACTTGCACCTTGCCTACTGAATGCTGGATAATGTTTATGGGATGACGTTCAATCCAAAACTAAGGACTTTCTCTAGATGCTGTACAAAATGCAAGAATAAGTTCACCACTTTTACGCCTGCATTCTGTTTCAGTTACGCATGCTTCTCTGAACCTTACTCTCACTAGGGAGAGTAAAAGTATACCTTTACAGGTTCCCAATGGATAAGCAGCATAACACCCTTGAATTATTTCATCCAGTACAACAAGGCACCCCCTGGCTATTTTTAGAACAGTAGATTGGTATACGTTTCCTTACTTTGGGGCAAAAGTCAAAGGATTCACAGATTCAAAGAACTGTAAGGGTTGGAAGGGTCCTCCAGAGAACATTGAGTCTAAGCCCCCTGCCAAAGCAGGGTCCCTAGGACAGGTCGCGTAGGGAGATATCCAGATGGGTCTGGAATATCTCCAGAGAAGGAGACTCTACACCAACCGGGGCAGCCTTTCCCAGGGCTCCATGACCCTCACCAGGAAGTAGTTCTTCCTCAGATTGGTGTGGAACTTCCTGTGCTCTAACTTGAGGCTATCGCCCCTTGTCCTGTCCCCACAGACACTGAGAAAAGACTGGCCATTTCGCCCTGTCTTCCACACTTTAGATATTGATAAACACTGATCAGATCCTCTCTCAGTCTTCTTTTCTCAAGGCTGAACAGTCCCAGCTCACTCAGCCTTTCCTCGCAGGGGAGATGCTCCAGGCCCTTAATTATCTTTGTACCCTTCCACTGGACTCTTTCCAGGAGATCCCTGTCTTTTTTTTACTGGGGAGCCCAGAACTGGATACAGTACTCTAAGTGGGGCCTGACCATGGCAGAACAGAGGGGAAAACTTTCAGAAAGTCCACCACAGAAAAAAAAAAAAAATAAAAAAACTGTAGTTCTAGGTCAACAAGGAAAGTTCTAGGAAAAAGGCCAAGTGTATTTTAAGCTATTACTAGATACACGAATTTAGTTGCCACAGAATTTGCATAGTACAGATCTGGGTGCAAAGTCGTTCTATGAGTTCAAAACCCTTCAAGCCAAACCAACTATAACTCATGCTTTTGCCTTTAAAAGCAAGCTTTACTTTGCTCTACACAATGAATAGTACAGACCCAAGTGACCTGGTTCTGTAACCAGTTTCTACATAGCCCTTACAATTAAACAACATTGCTCAACATACTGTTTCTCCCCTTATTAGAAAAGACTTTATCAGAAAGCTTTTTCTATAGTGATACATAAATCTTACTTCAATTAGAAAAGAACATCGATACCCCTATTTTACTGCCATCTGCTCCTCTATTTTTCAGAAAAATCTGTGATTTTGAAAGCAAACGTGTGTCTTATTCAGAAACATTCTTGTCAGTCTTCAAGAACAGTAGGGGGAAATAGTTATACAAGGACGATGATACTTCTTGATACTTTGCTATCTAATGGGCACCAAAGTCCCAATTTTCAATAATGAAAGGAACAGATGGGATTAGCTGTAATGTTGTTTCCAAACAGCACATACCTTAAGCCTTCAGCTGCACAACATAAGAAGTGCTTACAACATACAAAGTAGGTTCCTTAAAATGGATTAGTTTTCCATAATAAAGTAATGGTATGGTAAAAGCCACAGTGGATGACACCAAGTATACTCCTAACTTAGTACCCTGTCTCCTACAGGGGCCAAAAGCAGGTATGTAGGCAGGTCTATCAGAACAGAATAGCATGTACAACCTCTTCCAATTTCAAAAATCTGCAACTTGGGGAATGAAAAGAAGTTTCTCTGCCATAAATTGTCTCAGCTCTTCAATTTTTTCCTTTTAGCACCCAAGTGATAAATATTTTCATTCAGAAGAAGCAAGTGTTTTGTTAAAAATATGGATAAACTTACAGACAAAGTCACCTTCAAGCATCGCTGCACATCCTTGTACATAAAGTTTAACATTTCAGGGTTCATTTTAAACATCAAATCTCCGTGAAAAGAAAGTGTCTGTTACACTAACATTTTAAATTAATCAGTAACTCTGTCCTGTAAAACAGTTAACATTTACTTTAAGCTACATCTATTTTGTTGCATCTATCTAGAAATCTTCAGGTCATCAACACTACAAGTTTGCAAATGCAACCTTTAAAGCAACAAACTAAAAAGCACTTGCTATATACTTCTCCTACTTGGCTTTTATCAAGTGTCAGCTGTAGGATGGTTACAACCTGTCCACATCATCCTTCTGACTGCAGTTACAGCTACAAAACAAAAAAAATCAGCCACCAGTTGGTCCTGAGGCTCCTGGGAGAACCTGGGGTAAAGGCACTGATTACCTGCATCAGTTTTCTTGAGAGCTCGTTAGTGAGAAATTCCTCTTCCTTTTCATAGTTCACCGCCAGCGTTTCTTTTTCTTTCTGCAGAGCTTGAATCTTCTTAAATAGAGTATTACTGATGAATTCCTCTTCCTGCTCTGCCCTTGCTTGCTGTGAAGTAAAAACATAGTTTTAAGAAAAAAGGGAGCAAGTTTCTCTATTAAAAGTTGTGATTATTCCATTCCCCTGTAATTGCCTCCCACCTCATTTTTTTCACCTTGTTCAGCATCCCGGAGACCAGCAGGCTGGACCTAAGTACTGCTGCTGTCCCCTTTCCTAACACAGGACCTTTCTTCCTTTTTTGTTCCCCATCTTTCACCTTGGGAAACTACACACTGGGGCTTTAAAGTGGCCGTCTCTGAGCCAAAGCCACAAACTCCCCAAATGTTTAAATGTTATAAAAGCGTAACTGATTCACAGATACTTATTTTACCTGCTCTACTCCTAAACATAAACTCCTCTCTACATTTTGTCCATCACCACCTGAAGCACAGCTCAGACTGCTGGAATCATGCTTTCTTTCCAGATCCCTCAGAATGCAGTACTGCTTTCTAGGACACAACCCATTTATCCTTTCACCCAGATGTGTCTTGCTTCTGAGCCACAGGCAGCACAGATCTTCCCAGGAGGATTTCTACCCAACCGCCAGCCCAGGAACACACCCTTACCTTACTTCGCAGACTGTTTATTCACTATATGCAACATCAGCTTTATAAAATGACATGTGGTAGCTTTACCCTGAGAATTTCCAAATTACACAAGAGGAGAGCTACTCTAGAAACCTTCCGCATGAAGGGTTGCTAATTAAGACAACCTCAATTCCTGATCTCCTCTCGCACCTATGTACAGCTCCACAGCAAGCTCATTTCCTCACACTGACCACAGTTCGGACATTTGTATGGGGTTTTTCATGTACATATTAGAAATGTGATAAATGGAGCACAGAATTTATGTTTTGAAAGCCTGCTCTAAAAGGCCACAAAGGGTCTTTCACGTGGGCAAATGAAAGATCACAGCCCAAACACAGCCCAAAACAACAGAACGACAGAAATACAGACCCTCCAAGCCACCAACTTCAACAAACAAGAAAACAGTGTTGTGGGGGTTTTCATCCTCTGCAATAAAATCCACACCACTTAAACTGCAGATTTGTGATCTGTCCTAACAAAATGATACCAGCTTATAGCGTACAATATGTAAAGATCCAGGAAGTTTAATTTCAGCAAAATCTGAGAGCGGAAAATTTAACAATTGAAACAACCGCATAACTAGGATTTTAATGAAAACTTTGCTTACAGAAATCTCTGCCCAAAACATGCCCAAATAACTGTCTCTCTACACTGTACACTGGAAAACACTTGAAACATTTCTTTACATCAGTGATCTTTTAACTGGAATGATATATTCCCCAGTAGTTCAATAAACAATTGCTTACACAGAGACACCTTCTATGCCTACAAGAAAAGTTAATTAAAGAACATGTATGTCTTTAAATTTGGAGAAACAATAGGAAAGTTGTACATTTTCCTTATGATATCACCAGTAAAAAATCTAAAGCACTGGTTTGGAAACTTCTCAGCTAAGTCCTCCTTCTATCAAGTCCTTCTCTTCATATCTTTACCTTTGCCTTCTTGTGTCTTCTCCCACCTCTACCTTCTCTTTTCTTGGCCCCTTCCTACTATCTATCTGCCACCAGCTCCCTTATAGCAGTCACCAGCAGAGCTGGTACGAACCCAACCTGAGACAGGAAAAAGAAAGCTTAGGTCCTGCACAGCACCTCCTCTCTAATGTCTGTGGATCCCCTGGCAGAGAGCTGCTACTCCAGCGCGTTCAACATCAGTTTTACAACTTTTCACATCAAGACAATGTAGAGCTGTCCAAGAGCACTGAAGAAAGGCTAAATTGTCAGCTTACACCTCAGAGGATGAAAACTCAAGGAATCTAACTGATCTCAATAACATTGTCTATCATTTTCTAAATGTGGATTTACTTAAGGCTAGTAACAATCTTAAATCCTCAGAGACATTTCAGAACAGAGTAAATGAATTGTGAGGGTTCGTTGTCCTCAAATTGTTACAATACACATAAGCTGTTCCAAGATCAGCTCCAACATTGCCTTCACTACACAGAATTTCTACTGGTGTCTGCTTTCCAACACTTCAGACAGTAAAGACAGCAAGACAGACCAATCTTACCTAAAATTAAATTAGAAAGCACTTGGTTCTGAAAAAGAAAAGAATCGGGGTGTTTCTACTGTGAGTTCTGTTTCTCTTTAACTTGCATGGATTTGTTTTGCTCATGCTTTGCACGAACAAAAACCTCTAAAATGACATTATTACAGTACCAAGGCTGCACAACCCTTCACAGCCACATCCTACTGTTACCTTCACGATGGGTGCTCAGGCCAACACAAACACGGGTGCCAAGATCCCAGCCCACTCCAAGCCAGGCACCCTAGTGCTTGCACGAGTGCTCACACATCCAGGCAGCAGGTCATCACAGGCAGAAGGAGACACCCAAAAACTAATCCTTTCCCTCCCTCCTCCCATTTTTCTTTCCTGGATGTTATTCCTCAACCGGCTTACCACACAAGCAGAGTGCTAACATGTGGAAACTAAGAATGAACAGCCACAATTTAGACCTGTTTAAACTGTTCAGCGATAACCCCTCTGCCTACACCACACAGGACATGGACTCGCATTCAGCTGGCTCAAAGGGAAAAGCTAAGTATGATTACATCTGCCTCCATTACACAAATGATGTATTTCTCAACTGAACAAACAACAGGAACTCTATAAATCCAAGCATGAACTGCAAGTTCCAGACATCCACACAACTTATTAAATATGATGAGCATCTACTTCAATTCACCAAGGGTTGGCAATTTCAACACAAACATTTAGGGCCACAAAGATGATTAGAGGGGCTGGAGCACCTCCCATACGAAGAAAAGGTTGAAGGAGCTGGGCTTGTTCAGCCTGGAGAACATTGCAGCCTTTCAGTACCTGAAGGGAGCAGAGAAACAGGAGGGGAACCAGCTTTTTAAAAGGGGAGACAATGGCAGGACAAGGGGGAATGGATTAAAGCTAAAGGAAGGAAGGTTTAAATTAGATATTAGGGGGAAGTTTTCTACAGAGAGAGTGGTGAGTGGCTGGAACAGGCTGCCCAGAGAGGTGGTGGATGCCCCATCCGTGGAGGTGTTGGATGGGGCCCTGGGCAACTTTGTGTAGATCCAGGCCTGAAGGTTGGTGGCCCTGACTGTGGCAGTGGGGTTGGAGGTCTGTGATCCCTGGGGTCCCTTCCAACCCAAACCAGTCTCTGATTCTATGATTTTAGTCAAAACATGTATTTATTAAAACTGGGTACAAAAGCACATTATGCATTACCATGTTTCTTCTAAATCCACGTATCCTCATTCTGAAACTTTCCCTTCATCTCAGTACTTGGAGCAATTATGTTAAGTAGTAAAATAATTGATGTTTACCTTAATATTGCCTCAAATCTTGAAACATATTACTCGGCCCATAACCAAGCTGATGTTGTAAAATAGTAATTAAAAACCATCAGGTTTTAATATTACTTCCTGCACAGATTCTGCCACTACAGTATTTTTCTGGACACATATACATTGTGTTTCCATATGGACAATTGGCCTTAAATTAAGTATTTGTATTCAAAAAGGGGCTTTGATATGATCAGCAAGAAAAGGAAGCAGCGCATGGAAATCACAGACAGCAGATCTTCTATGAGGGTACAGAGTTCTTGGTTTTCTCTGTTACCCATATCACATTCAACATCCAAAACCAGCAACAACAATTCACTCTGTTCTGTGTATCGTATTACAAAAGAAATTGTTACAGTGCTGAGTGATAAAAATTGGTAACACCTGATCAGTCCATCTCTAGAAATCTGAAACAAGCATCTACTTCCAGCACAGATTTATTACATACCCACCATCACATCCACCTGTCTCCTATGTCTCAAAACACCATGTACAGCTAACTCAGAGCATTGAATGGACAGATCCACTAAGGAAAATCTGTGATTACTGTGGTCAAGACCATAATGGCAAAATCTAGCATGTTACATTGTAAGGAATCAAGAATGAATAGGGGCAAGGGGTGGGGAAGGAGAAGCACCTTGTGCACATAAAACACACAAAAGCTCTTACATTTTCTAGGAAGAAAAATCCACTGCAGTAGCACGTGAAATCCTCATCACTAGTAAAGCTGATGCACAAAGTGTCATAAAACCCTGCCCTTGTGAGCTTACACTCCAATGGGCTACTTTTAAAAGAATTAAGAAACATACTTCTCCTAAACTTTTTAGAGTAACTGAGAATCATACTAGGAAGTGAATAACATCAGAAGTTATTTTTCCACATGCTGCATATGCTAGCATGAACTGTGACAACTTCATAGTGTTAAAATATTTTCCCTGCTCTCAGGTATTCTTCCTGTAAACACACCTTTAGCAGACCAATTTCACACTGCTAGATTTCCCCCTGCACTCTTGGCTTCTGGTACTTTCAGCACCTCACAGTGGGATGCTCTCTTTCTGAGCCACTGGACCACCACTCCAGTGGCACTATTTTATGAAGCAGCAAAACCTATTATTTCTGAGAAGAGATCTGCCTGAACACGATCAAATACAATAAAAAATTAAAACCAAACCAAAACACAGCTCTAAACTCCCTTCCCTCCCCACTACCTAGTAGTCCTAGTTTAGTAGTTCTTCTAAAAGCTTCACAAATCTTCCGAAACTGCAAAATAAGCAAGCAGGTTCAACAATTGCAATTAACACCTACTTCTTAACAAATACCAGTACAACATTATCAGTGATCTGACATGAAAAAATCTTGCATTTTAGTTTCAGCTCTCAGTTCAGAAACAATTTCAGCAACAAGTGTTTCACAAACTGCTCCAGTCACCTACACTCAACCATCTGAAAGCCAGATCCCAACCAACAATGCCTGGCTTGCACACTGACAGAGCATCACCTGTCTACAGTAGCATGCAGAATAGAGGTAACACCAGATTGCAGGGGATCTTGTTGGAAACAGCCTACTACGCACTGTTTTTCATCCAATCCCCTCCTGAAGGTCCCTCATCTCTAAGGGAAGCGCCACCATGGCCCATTTACCACTCAATCCATCCTTCTACCCTGCAGTTTCCATTGACAGGACCCTATGGACAACACAAGCCTGCAGATGGAGCTGAAGAGCAGTTTAATCTGGTTGCTGTACAGAAGAAACTCAATCTTTACTGAATATAGACTGAAAGGTTGGGGCAGCTTTGAGAAGAGATGATCTCAGTTGCTACACATGTTACATTGAAATAAAACCGTCACTTCAGAAAGCAGCGTTTGCCAAAGTCCTACTAGAAAATATGAGGTAAACAGGGCACAAAGTGCAGAAAGGCACAATGACATGGTGTCCTGGTTTTGGTCAGGATGGAGTTAATTTCATTTGTGTCAGCGGATGGAATGCTGTGTTTGAGAGTTAAAATGAAAGCAGTGCTGATAACACCCTGATGGTTTTAGTTGATGTCAGACAGTCAAGGACTTTCTCAGCTCTTAATGAGAAAGGAGGGGGCGAAGCCAGGACAGGTGACCCAGGCTGGCCAAAGAGAATATTCCATGCCAATTACGTCCTGCTCAGGATATCGGGGGGCTGATGGGAGGAAGGCCGAGGGTGGCTCCAGGACGCACGGTTCTTGGGGGGATGGTCAGGTTCCAGGACAGCTCTGGGTGGCACGGCCTGAGTTGTGTGGTTTGGTGAGAAACTGCATTGTGTATCAACAGCTTCATATATTTTTGCTCTAAAGTCCTGTTAGCATTGTTATATTGTATCTTTCTGTTATCTTAGTAAACTATCCTTATCCCAACCCACGGGCCTCTTAGTTTCTTGGTTTTGGAGTTATTTGCCTCTTCCTTTTCCCTTCCCTAGCCTCTCACTGCCTCCCCCCCCCTTTCCCTCTTCCCCTGCTCTTTTCCTTTAAGGAGCAGGCAGCTGCGTGGATCTCGGCTCTCAGCCGGGGTAAAACCACAACACATGGGTTTAGAATATGCAGTCCTTAGCATTAAGGAAAATCTAAGTTTCCCAATTCTCCCAAAGTACACACTTGCCCTGCAGCAGTACTACCTGAAATTACTGCTCTAGCCATACTTTCTGGCACCAGTTTAAAATAGTATGGAGAACTACTGGTCTACTGTGGTGTTCTAGCCCTGGCTACAGGCCAAATACCCACCAAAGCCGCTCTCTCACTCCCCTTTTCAGCCGAAAAGGGGAGAAAATATGTATTGGGAGGCTTAGTATTCAAGATAAGGACAGAGAGGGATCACTCTGCAATCAGTGTCACAGGCAAAACAGATTCAACATGGAATAAAGAAAATTAATTTATTACACTACAGCTACACATCCAGTGAACCAGAATTAGGTAATGAGAAGTGCAGCCAGGTCTTAAAGCACCTTCCCCCCACCCCTCCCTTCTTAGCAGACTTAAACTTCATTCACGAATTTACTCCCTTCTTCCCCATGCAACATGGCATGGGGAGGAGCAGGGAATGGGGGGGGTCAGTCCGTTCCTCCCAAGTTGTTTTCCTTCTTAGTTGACGAGGGCGTTTCACATACACACACTTCTCCTGCAGCACGTTGGGGTCCCACCCACAGGAGACAGTCCTCCACAAACTTCTCCAGCATGAGTCCTTTCTATTGGAGAGTCATCTCCTCACCATTTGCTCCAGCACAGCTCCCTTCCATGGGGTGCTGACCTTCAGGCACAGACTGCTCCAGCCTGGTCCTCCCCCTCAGTCACAAGCCTCCCCACAAACGTGCTGTGGCATGGATCAATCTCTTCATAGACTGTAGATGGTCTCTGCTCCCTGTCTTTATCCATGGGTTGTGGGAGGACACTCCATGATCTGCAGGGGAATCTCTCTTTCTGGCATGTGGAGTGCCTCATTCTTCCTTCCGCCTCGGTCTTTCCTGGCCTTGATGCCTGCACAGCTCCTTACATATTCTCATTCCTTTCTCTGGTGGCAAAATGCCTGTGTTTTTTTTTTTTTTTCTCCTAGATGTGATTCCCAGAGACACTGTGACCATCTCCAACTGGCTTAGCCCTGGTCAGCAGCAACTCAGGCCTTGAATCGGCCGACGTTTACTTTATGGGGCCTGCAGAGAGCTTCTGGCTGCTGCCTGCAGAAGCCATCTCAGCAGCATCCCCGTTCTCCACTAAAACCCAGCTACACAAAAGTACTACATCTACACATGCAATAAATATTCCACTGAGCTAACACTGTTCCATTGCAGCAGGAACTTTTACGCTGCGGCTTTCCCAGGGTGGAGCTAATTTTTTATCCTATAAACCTTCCAGCTGCACCTGAACGAGCCACACTGCATGCAATGCGTGTTTCCCACAAGGAGACACATGAACCACCACAAACAACTTGCTAGGAAAAAAACAATTCTGAAGAGCAGAAGCCAACAGTAACTCAGAGACTAAAGGCTCACACTACTGCCAACTACAGCAACTGCCCAGCAGAACATTTCCATCTGGAAGGACTGGAGGACAAGGAAGTTCTCCCTACATCCCAGTATGACGTGGGTGCAGCTTTCCCCCCAACAAAAAAGTTTTTGGGCTTTTTTTCAGGCGAATAGCCCATCTGCAAAGAAAAGAATGAATGTTCTTGTGGTTAAAGTGGTGAGCTGGAATTCAAGTCGTGGGTTCAATTTGTAGTGTGATTTCCTGCCTAATCTACAACAACCCCTAGGGTCACTTCCTCAGTTCTGACAGAAAAGTATTTTTTTAGGGTTTGAGGTTTTTTAAATTTTATTATTTTTTCCCCCTTTTCCCTATTTAAGATGCATTTTCAGGAGTATCAGAGCTACAGAAATAACAGAACTGTGCATTTTTAGCTTTGGCAGCAGCTCCTGGAAGGCCCACACTTTTGAAAACAATAAGCAGTGATACCTTGGTCTGTTTCCTACAGAACCCCAAGTTGTTCAGCTTTTTTTAAAAAAAAAAATCAAACCAAAACAACACAAACCTGGCAGATGAGAAAGGGGGTTTGTTTATTTGTTTAAAACTAACAAAAAAAACCAACCCCCAAAACTGAAGTTATTTCCAAAACACACTAAGGAGAAAAATATAATCACTACTGAATCTCAGCCTGGTAACTTCAACTACTCTAAATATTACCTATGATCTCCCATTAAAGCCACACACAGAACTTCCTGAAAGCACAATTCCTACGCATTTCACCTATTCAGTACATGAGTTCCACTGCAAGAGTTAGAAAAGATAACTGTGTTTTCTTAGAATAATAAAGGAATATCCGTATGATAAGTAATTATTTCAAGAGTTAAAATACTGTTCCTTTCAACTCCATTTACAGTTGGAAATTCTCTTTCCTCTATATTCCCACAACACCCTCCTTTTCAAAAGGTCAATTAGGTTTCGGCTGGACACGTCCAAATGCTTGTGTCAACAATCTTACTGCTACCTCCAGTCCCAGCAATTCACTTGATGATACGAAGTGATGCAAGCATAGTGCTGAACAAACCTGCAGTGGCCACAGACCAACTACAGAAACACACGAAGTCAAACGACACAAGACATACGTTTTTCTCCCAAGGCGGTTTTAACCATGCTCAGATATCTTCAGCTTGACATCATTCGTGCAGCCTTACGAGACCTCTCAAAAATTCAGTTACCTTCAAGACACGGGTGCATGCATCTTGTGGTTTGGAAAGCCACACAAGGAAGAGCACTTTAAAAAGAGTGCTCAGAATTGACCAGCTTTCAAAACAAAAAGAAAAATCAGTAGTACACACTAAACAATCTCCTAGCATCAGCAATGAAGTAAATCGTTTGACGGTACACAATTCCATTCCACTTCAGATTTGTAAACACTTCACATAGCTGCTCTCCCCACACTTTGATGTTCACCTGCAAGAGCCTTGCACAACATGAGTGGTGATGATGAAGTTAGTTATGAGAACAGGCTCATTTCACAAACATAAATATTTATAAAATTAATGTGTTTGGTTCATTACAAACAACGCATAGCAAGCTATATGAAATTCATAATACAGACAATTCCTGAATTAAAAATAATTTAAAATCATCTAAATGCCTTTCTTCAAAACAGGTGAAAAACTAGAGCATGCTCTCTGCAAAGGTTTCTATTATATCCACATACTGGCTTTGGATAGTTAATAAAAATGCAGCACATTTAAAAAGCCATTGTGATGAAGAGAATGTCAAGACAAGGTCCACCCCCCAAAAAAAAAGTCAACCCTCAAATAACTTTTACTGAGCAGTTTAACCATGACCACACACTGTTAAGCAAGTCAATGCAATTAAATAGTATACCGTAATAAAGCACCAGAAAGGTAGCAAGGTTGTACTGGCAAACGTATATTTAAACATTTTCAAACGCTCAACGTTACAACCTTAACAGCCTGACTATTCGTTAGACACATGCCTCATAGCGCTTATTTTTCAGTCACTTAAACATCATCATGTAGAACAAGCTCCCAGATGGTTATCAGGGCTGGAGCCTCTGCTTCCAGCACACAAGAGCTGTAACCTGAGCCAACAGAAGTTACAGTCCAAGTTAGGAATGACCTAGCAGGAAAATTAAACCTAGCCCACAGACCTTTCCAAATCACTGTTTCATGAAGTGGTTCCTCCATCTCATCACTGCACACGCACATGAAGTATACATTTCCTGCATATCTTGTCTTTCAGTAGCAGTGGGTTTCCAACACATGTTCAAGATGAGTACAGCACACACAAGCAACAAGCCCAGCTCCCCTAAGTCCTCAAGTGAACTGCATACAAGCATAAGATTTCTTTAAAACACACTTAAGTTAAACATTCCTCAGAAGGGCCATGATAACTGCATGTGGAAACATGGCCAGGAAGGCAGCAAGAATGGGGCCGTATTACACAGCCCCCTCTGAGCCCAGCAGAGGCCAGTGGCTGTTCTCAGCACAAAGGTCAGGCAACCCCACTCCAGAAGGTACCCGTGCTTTTTGGAAGGGTCTTCCCTGTTTTTGTGAGCGTGCAACCCATCAACTGAAGCTTTACTTTGACAAAACAGAAAACAAAAATCACACCGTCACATCAAACACTGAACCAAAGTTTGAAATACCTCTCTGTATCAATACTTCACTGATGACTACCTGAAAGGCTTAGAGTGCCAGTGGCAGGGGTCTATGAGGACAAGGCTTTTCCCTAATGAATCAATTCCTGGCAACATTAGCCAGGACAAAGTATCCACCCTTCATTTTTAACAGATGTGAAAACCTCATACTGTTTAAAGCTCCAGGAAAAACATAAAAAATCCCTCTATTTGGCAAAATTCATAGTAACTGCTTTTGCTGTTTAGTTGAAAGTGAAGGGAAACAAAGTGGAAATCCCACCTACAAAAATCCAAACCACACCACCAAACAAAACCTTCCAACATCCTCCACTGAAAACAGAAATTAAACTGTAAGGCACTAAAATAAATGTAACTTCATACTACAGCCTAATAACTTTGTTGACTTATCATGTCTGATTTGGTAAGAAACACACATATTTATATTCAGGACCAAAGTGGATCATTGAGGGAACTATTTATGTGGTAGGACTGGCGTCAACAACAACAAAGGAACTAGAAAGATCTTAGCTTTACAGTAGGAAAGCAGAAACATTGCATTTTTATGGCAGTTTAAAGAACCAAAACATCTGAGGAAACTTTACAGATAGCTGAAACACTGCTAGGCTTTTTCAATGTATAGCACAGCTGAAGAGATACTGATCTACCTCACTAAGACTACCCCAAACTGAAAAACAGATTGCATGTAATGTAAATGCACCGAAGAGAAAATTCCATTGTCAAATTCAGAGTGGAGAGGGGAAGAAAAGGCCTTACCCTAAGAGTTTTCTCCATCAGTTAAGAGTATCAGTCATTGAGCTGAGGGAATAACCTCTTTTACGGGGACAAAACTGGTGCAATGGAAAACATGAAGGGACAGAGCTGAAAGGACTGTCCCTACAGACAAATGTTAGCCTATGACAACTGTATTTTATGAAAAAATTACAAACTCAACTGTCAGGATTAAAAATTGCTTCAGCATTTCTGTAAACAATTTGCTTTAGTTTTCATCAAGGAGTCCCTGTACTCCACAGAGAGAGATGTGAAACCCGTGCATCTGGGATTTGTACTTTGGAGTTTCCTACTTAGACACTTTCCATTTTACTGCAGAATAGCTCACCTCAAATGTCTTCATTTTTACTTCATTCTCTCTCATCCCATACACTGAAACAGGACAGTAGCAGTCCAGCTAATTAAAACTAAGAAATCTCTTCAGTCAGACGGAAAGACTTGACTGAAGAAGTGTTACTTGAGATCCTTCTGGACATGCCAAGGCTGCTGCACTGGAAGCAAGGCGTCACAGGAACATTTTCAGTTACGGATCCATAGGAATTTGCTTTATATTTTATTTTCTGCTTCTCTTCTAGAATGTGTCTTTGTCTCTTTTGCAGTCATTCTGTTTAGATCCCAACTCCCGTGTATAATGCAACTAGTGGATTCTGACCCTCTTATTCTCCTCCTTCAGCTTTTTTTTTTAATCCATTCATGAGAAAGGCAGAAAGGATTCACCTCTTGTTCCGTCGCTAAATTCAGCAACTTCTTCCCACACCGCCCTCAGCCCAAAAAAGAGCAGCATAGGAACTCTTTTTCTCACTGCTTTTACCAGGCTACGCTGCAATACATCAGATCTCTACTGCTGACGATTTTCACTCCTTTGGCAGAGCACTGTCTCGTTTCTTCATTCCAATCACATGGAGAGATCTCTTTGAGAGAAACAGGCACTACATCTTTCTGTAGTGCTCCACAGACCCAGCTGCCCAGCCTGACTAAGCCATGCTCCAAGCACTTTCTGTCTTGCCAACCCCACCTGAAATCCCACCCAAGCACACCTTATGAGGTACGGCACGAAAACAAACACCTCTGTTAAACTCTCTGGGAGATGTACAAGCTTGCTCAACACAGCTGAGTGCCACGTGTCAGTAGTATTTCTCTAGTGACCACAAGGAGCTTTGGGACTTAACAGTGTAGAAGATGGAGATAAACCCCATGGACAACACTTAAAACTTTGGACTTTGAAAAAAACAACTTCAGTATTAAGTGAAGTCAGTATCAGCGCTAGCAGGAAAAAAGCAATGAGGCCAAGTAAGCAGAATTAACAAGTGCAAGAAAACCACAGAGTATGCACCTCTTCTTGAAAGAAAACAAAAAAAAAAAAACCCACCCCAAAAAAAAAACAAACAAAAAAGTAAAAATAATTTTCATTTGGGCTTTGAAATCAGCAGTAAAATTCAGACTCCATTACAGTCAACAGCTGAAGTGAAATGCATAATTTCCAGGATTTAAAAATTATTTTAAGGACTTGTCTGTACTGTCTTGCCAACACTGGGATTAGTAACAATGCTAGAACCTCTAAAAATACCTAACCTTTTACTCTACCATCTAAATCGACGTTTAAAAAAAACCTCTCTGTATTGGGAACACTCATTTGGGCAAATGCCTTGTACTGTACCAGTGGAAAAAATCCATTAAAAATTCTAGCGTTAGTATTTTTTTCTTCAGTCCAAGCAAACCTGCTAGGTGTACAATGCAGAAATAAATAAAACAACTCCTCCCCTTCCAAATGTTTTACAGTTAGTGGAGATACACTAAGAAAGAATGGCCATTAGTGTTTGTAAATGTTCAAACCCAACATTAAACACCATTCTTAAAACAAAAAGCTGACTATAAACCTATTCTGACACAATTCAAGATACAACATCGATGAGAAAGTTCGCTTAAAAAAGCAAAATTACTTTCCACGCAGAACAGTGAGCCCACAGAAACACCAAGAATTTACGTTGTTAAAAAAAAATTCCCAATCTACTCTAAAAATTTCAGTTCTTATTTCACTTCCATCCCCAAAGTAATTCAGAGCAACCGAACAGTATGCCTCCTGACTGAAGACATTCCACCATTATTAAACACGGGAACACCAATAAATTAACAGATTTAAAAAAAAAAAAAAAAGTAGAACTCCTGTGTAATATTTAAAGGCAAGCAAAACAGCAAAACACAGGTGGTTATCAGAGTTTGGTATTAACCCAGTGGCAACACTGGAAACAAATTAATTTACTGTCTAAAACCCACAAACATTAAAAAGGTCATTTGGCATTGTTTCAGAGAGAACCACCTGTAGCAGATAAGCATAGATTCATCTGCAGCCAAGGATGACATGCAACAGCTGCAAAGGTGGAGGACATTTATACAGCATCCATATGACTTTTGATGTAGTGATGTATGCCGTACATTACTTAAAAATGGTTATAAAAGAATCAAAATACACAGCAGAATTTCCAAAGTGGCTTACTGACCTCAAAAATACTCATCAATGGGAAATTTTGTTAGAAATTTCATAGCAAAATGTACTAAGATGTTGTTCAAAATATTCACTGTGCATTATTATTCAGGAGGTCACATCTGAAACTGAGAGACTTAAATTAGCGAGACTGTAAATATATATATAATAAAACCCAGACGCCTTCACATTTTGTTTCATTTGAAGCAAACTGAGTTCTACTACTAGAATGCCCTTCTGAAAAAAAGGACCAACCCTGTAAACCAAAGGTTTCTCTCCAAGAATCAACACGAAGACAAGGAACAAGCAACTGCTCCACATTAGTTTCGCACATGAAGCTGTAATGGGACTGCTATCCAAGGTCCAATAGAGAGACAGCTCGCTTTAACTTCTAATGAAATTGACACAGGCAGAGAAATTTAAGGGGTTGGTACCTTTTTGTAAAGAGAAACAGAAGTGTTGCAAAAGAGAGCCTCAAAAAGTCCCAGAAAAAGTGAAAATACTCATGCTGACCGTGGCTCCACAATTATTAGCACCGAATCAAGTGTTACTGGACAACCCTGCAGTATAAATGAGGCCTGGACGAGGCACAAGTGTGCTACTGCAGTTCTGCCCAACTAGCCAGAGCATACAACGGTAAGTGGAGGACAACCAGCGATACTGGATAAAGAAGGAAAAAGAAAAGAAAAAAGGAAAAAAAAAAAAAAAAAAGAAACACTACCAGTTCCAAATTAAGCTATCAGAAACATCTGTGCAAAATGGGCACATCATACATAACCTCAGCATTTTACATCCAGCACATTAGATTTCCAGAATCTCAGAGCCTGAGAGCTTAGTTTAGGCAGGACATCAGAGTCTTTCCAAGCACAATCTGAGAGTCTCCAAATTAAAACTGGATACCCTTCCCAAAGACACATTTCAAGGTATGTTACAAGATCCAATTCACAAACAACTCAGAAAAACATGAAGATGTAACCCAAAAAAACGTGAAGACGTGACCCAAACCAGAGCAGGTGATTTAGTAACCCACTGAAGCCTCAGACTCCCCAAAGGTAAAAGCACCCCTGCTCCAGAACTCACGTTTATTAACTATATGAATCAAGTTCTACACAGGACAGAAACAGACCCACTTTTCCTCTGTGTGCTGTTCTGTTTGGTTGGTTTTGGCACGTGTTTCTTTTTAACCAGCACGGAAGAAGTCATGCAACACAGACAAATGGTAAGGTGCCATTACCACTGCATCGATGTGGCTTTAACCTGGGAACGCAGGATGCTAGTGGCTGTGCGTAACTACCAAATGGAAGCAGACAACAATATACCTGCCTATGATTAGTTCTCCATCCACACGACAAGTAACCTGCTTTTACCCTGTTAACCTAAGGGCAAAATCGGTTAACACTGAAGTGCGTTACTAAGCATCCTTTTTCATTTACAGACATTTTGTTGAAGCTCACAGAAACTTCCTGAGAATCTAAGGCAAAGGTAAAATTCAAACACAAGACATTCATTTCTCCTGTCTTCCTACTCTTCCTGAAAAATTATGGATGGAGTTTCATCGTGCATGACCGTTAACCTCCGCAACAATGCTGCCTTTAGTCAAAACAGCAGGTAAGCAAAGCCCTAACTAAAATAATAAAACTAATCTAAGTTATTTTTGTGTTAGACTGTTAGTTTAGTCTGGCTACAAACTAGAGTTACAAATGATGCAGCTGGACACAACATCCCCACACATGTTTCTTACACCTACAGAAGATACCACAAAATGGTAAGTCAGCCTCTTTCACACAAGCAAGACCTACTGTAAAATAAAAAGTAAATAACAGAGTTACAGATACTTCTTAAAGTATTAATCACTTTGCTCTATTGATTTGCTTTTTACCTCTAGCCATTACTAACTGATTTCTTCCATTCACCCCCCGGTCCTTAAGTGGCCACCATGGTTGGTATTTGGATTCAGATAGCCCATCCTCCCCTTTTTTCTTCTATGTTAATAGACATATTCTGTAGTGAAACAGATGTTCTGCTTTGAAATTCTCCTGCAAACTCCAGGGGAAAAAAAAGCTGTTAAAAAGCATTTTTTTGCAGTGGATTTTCAACAATACAGCAGACCCGGTCACTTCCCCAAACTATCTATCCAGATGGACATTTTCCATGAAGACCCCCAAGAACGGATTGCACGCACGTGCACACACACACACAAAAACCCCACTGTACACTGCCTTGAGAACAAAGTGCTAAGACCATATTTATTTCCAGCATCTAAATCTGGTTGTTTATTGAGCAAACTACAATAAGTCTGCAACACCACACAGGACTCTTCTGATCTGCAAGTCCCAGAAAGGCTGTTTGCTTTCAGGAGACGGTTATTATCAGAAGCAACAAATTTCTCCAGGATTTCTGAGCAGGAGCAAGGAAATTAGAGCCAAGCAAGCCTTTTTCTTCCATGGTTTCTCCCAACTGCAGAAACACGGGGTTGACTGAGAAACCAGGAGGTGTAAGCGCTCTCTGCTAACACTCAGGGAATAGAAAAAGCCAAGCAGAGAGCCCAGGAGCAGAGGCGCCAGTTTAGCTATGGAGAGAAGGGTAGCAGAGGTCTTGCAGTAAAATTCTGCCACGTGCAACCCACAGCGGCATGCAGCAATCCCAGGGCCCAAGGCCCCCTGCCAGCACATGCTGCAGCAGCCCCCACCAAAAACCAGTATCCAAGAGTTACTGATGCCTCCAGCATTTTGGATCAGGCAGTCTCATCTGAATTGATGATCCTTCTGGGGATCCACACAGCTCCACACATTGGGATTTCTAGGAGAATTCCCTTCTCTACAAAGCAGACTGGGAGGACAGAAATAACCCCAAAACTCGAAAACCAACCCTGAAAAGCTGTTCTTGTAAAATCTATCTAACAGAGCATGAGAACTGCTACATCAAGCATTCTGGAGCAGGAACATTTTTAAGTGAAGGCTTTGCAAATACCCTATCTTCATCTCAGCTGACAAATTAAGTAGCAGAGTAAGACACTTTATTTTTCTAACACTACAGAAGATACCTGACTTTAATAAGCCAATTTACTCAAGTTACACTACCGAATCTAACATCCAAGAGTAAGCATGTATGTACCCATAAGCCACCAGGGACTAAAACTCTTCTTGTTATTAAAAGCACCCCTTTTGTATGAGGCCTGTCAGTTCAAACAGTAACAAAGAAAACCAACATGCTTCAGCATCAGTTAAAGGCTTTCAGGCAAACAGGATGACTTTACTACATCAAACACCAAAAAGTAGAAAGAAGATAGAAATCCAAGTTCTACTGACTTCAAAAGCAGCCTTCCAACCAAGACGTACCTCCACCCAGCTGAAGTATTTCAGCTTTTGTCACACACAACGATTCAGTCTTTTGAAAAGCAGTGGCACCACCACCACCACCCAGTTTTGAGAGTTCTCTCCTTGAACTAGCTAATTAGTGCTGTCCCGGACTTAACCCATTAAATATGGCATCTCCTTGGTAGACCTTTTCCCACCAAAAAATTAAGGAAGCTCACGGAGGAAATCCTCTTCTAGTAACGCAGCATTATAACCAAAGCTCATTGCTTCACATCTCAAAAACACAGCATCTCAGGTCTCAGTGTGTGTGATTTTTCCCAACCTTGGCACCATCTGCTCCATTTCCTGGTCTCAGTCATAAGACTTTGCAGAAACATACCCTGAGACCATATAATTAAAGATTACTAAGTACCTAAACTCTCTGCAAATGGGTTAAGTGATCTTAGTTATTTCTTCTGAATACTTGATCTGAAAGTCCGCATCTTGTAACACAATGTTCTTGAACTGCTAGGTAACACTCCAAATTTACCTAGCTTTCTCCCTGCTTTGCTCCTTCCCTCACAGCTTGTTACCAATAATAGCAGGTGAGATAAAGTTATCAAGTATATTTACCTAATTTCACAGCCTTGCACGCAAGCAAGAGCAGAATTTCATTTGCATTTCAGGCTCCTGGAAGGAATGGAGTTTGCACATCTTTTTGGAGGTACAAGATAGCTTTACCAATTTCAGTATTAAAGCAGCATCTGTTTTTACACTTTTAAGATGAGAGCTCATAGGACACTGGTGAGCACACAAGCCTGCCAACCCAACACCTTTTCTCTGTCAGTTTTCCAAGTGACTGCTTAACATAGGTCCCCTAAACTTGCTTAGTTAACACTTACGTTTCAACCGTATGACACAAGGGTTTAACTACAACATGGAACTAATAGGATCCCATGCATCAAGCTATCTAACTTCCCAAACCATACACATCCACACCAACACCAGTAATGCTATACTTGTAAGAACAGAAACAAGGAAGAGGATGTTGTATCAACACACCAGCACAGACACAAGAGGAAGGAGGAAGACCACCGCCTTCTACCTGGTAAACCATAAAGGGAAAATACTCAAAACCATTAAAGAGAATGGTGGGTGCTAGTGAAAGACAGGAGTCTCTGCAGCGCTAACACAATGCCACAGCGCTTTATGGCTTGCAGATGAAAAGCTGTGTGGTGTGTGGAATCCCCTTCACCTAGCGCTCACTGGTTCAGTCATTTCACCTGCTGTTCTGGCTACCTGTCAGTTATGTTTGCACTTCACTGCTCATCCTCAACACTTAATAAAAGTCAAAAGCTGGTTAGTGACATTACAATGTCTGCATCAGGAAGCTAGTACACAGCGCCCATCTGCCAGCATGGCATCGCGTGGAAGAGCTTGGCCTGGCTGGTGGAGGAGTAAATTGACAAGGGTTTAGAATCACAATGGAAAGAAATCAGAAAACTTTCTATTTCATTACATTTGCATGCAAGTGGCACACATGCCAACCTTCCAACAAAGTTCATGTCCAGTCACTCGTGCACTAGAGCAACACCACAAAGTATTTTGGCTGCAAATGTGTTTACATTATGGACTTGCGGACTACGTAAACTGCCACACAAAGTCTCAGTGGCCTGAAAAAAGTTATGCTTTGCTTTCATTATTTTGATGCCTGTTGAATTAGAAGTGGTTTACTCAGTTTTGTACATAGTTTGGCAGTCACCCTGTCTTTGATATGCTAAAGATGCCGGTTTTCCAGACAGCCTACAGGTTGCTATAGAAGTATAACACCTTTTCTCACTATCCAAGATGTCAAAAACATACAGGCTGAATTTTAGATTTAAGAAAAACACTTCCTTTTTGTAAATTAAAGTCTGATGATGATGTAAGATAATCAGCCCCCACAGACTGCTTCCAAAGAACTTTAATGCGCATGTTTTTACAAGCTGTTTACAAACAGTACACCTACCAGGGGTTCAGAAAGATGCTGTGCCTTCCTAACAGGCAAAGAGAAAATGTCTGACTGACAAAATGTCTTAGCCTCTTTCAACATCAGAAGGCACTCCACTGCTACCTAATTAAGACACATTCTCTTCTCATAAAGCATTAACAAAGCACATGTTTCCCTGACTAGCACTATATTTGTCATCCTTGAATAAATTACTTCTGTATTGTATTTCATGCACTCTTCCGGCCCGCATCCTGCTAGACACTGAATGCTTGCTACTAGGAACAGGCGAGAGGTTTGCCTGGACAAGCTCTATTTCTTTGCTAGAGCTAGACAATAAAAAAAAACGGATTATCAATAAAGTAGCCATTATGCTTTCAACAAAGTAACCCCTGTGAAGAATCAGATGGGAGGAGAATGAGCACATGCAGGTGAGATCAGCCTCTCTCTCCAGGCATGTCTGTCTATGCTGGCAAGGGTGTACAGGGCAAGGTATGTAAGTATCAGGGTTACCTTTAATCACTCTTTAACAAGTCTCATGCAGGCCATAATCATTACAGCATTCCAACCACTGAATTCAGAACAAAACCCTCAATCTAAACTCCTAAACTCCCCATAGAGGAGAAAACAATGTCATGTTTATTGCATTTTCATAGATACTCTACCGAGGATTGACATATAACAGCATCGTATAAAACGATGTTAAATTCCAAGTTATCCTCACAGTGCTCATCAACCAGGAACCAAGCTCTTCCCGGGACAGTGATTGTGTGTGTTACTCGCACTGGCTTTAAATGGGGTTATTTTAATAACCCCTTGAAATACCATGGCTAACAAACCAGTTACAAATGGATCAAACATTTCTTCACGACCAAGACGCTATCCCATCCTCGTTGTTTCTGCAGCAGCCGAGGAGGTGACGGCTGAAGAGATAATCCGTAATCTCCGCAGATCACTTTTACTCGAAGAAAATCTCTACTTTGAGAAACTTCAGGGAACATCCAGCATCGCCCTTCCTCCCCTGCATGGCTCCTGGCTGGCTGCTCCCCACCCCACCCCAGCGCCCCGCCGCGCCGCCCCTACCCGAGCCCTGACCGCCCGGGCAGCCGGGTCCAGGGGCCACGGAGGTGGGGCCGGCTCCCCGCAGAGAGCTGTGCCGGCCACGCGGGTCCGGGGCTGCGGGGAACCACCTCGGCACCCCGCCGGTTTCGCTCCGGGCCCCGCGAGGAGCCTGGTCCACGCTGAGGCCTCAGGGGCGGCGGGAAGGGCGCAGGGTGACCCCACCTGCCTCCACCCGCCCCCCCCCCCCCCATCCCGGGCGGGCCGCGGTGACAGCCCGCAAACTCGCCTCAACCAACGCCCCCGGGGAGGAAGGGCCGGAGGGGCGGCGGGGGGGATGGGGGGGGAAGGGCCGCCCGGCGGGGCGGGCAGGCCGCAGCCGGGGCACAGCCAAGGGGAGGGCGGCGGCAGCCATGCCCGCCTTGCGCGGACACCCCCGCGGGAAGGAACAACCTCCCCCCGCTCCCAGACACCCCGCACAGCCGCCCGCCGCCGGGCCCGGAGCGGCGCCGCCCGCACTCACGATGGTGACGCTGGCCTTGCGCAGGTCGCGGTTCTCCTCCTGTAGTGCCTTGCACTTGAGCTTGTAGGTCTCCAGCTCTATCTTCAGCACCTTGTTCTCCTGCTGTAGCGAGGCCAGGCGGTTCGTCAGCTCCTCGAGCCGGAACGGCGATATCACGATGCCACCCGCCTTGCCCCCAGAGCTGCCTCCCGCCGACCCCGAGCCGGGCCCCGCCGCCGGGCCACCCGCTGTCAGCGGCCCCACTGAGCCGCCGCCCCCGCCACCGCTGCAGCCGGCGCCGTCCGTATCACTCTCGCTGGCGCTGTCCGCCATAGCCGCCGCTCCCGCCGGCCGCCGCGCCACCAGGCGAGCAAGGGGGCGGTACGCGCCGGCGCCGCGGCCTTCCTGCGCGCCAAGAAGGGCCGCCTGCCCACAGCGCCGCCTCGCCGCCCGCCCGGGCATCGCTGACAGCTCGGGAGCGTGCAGCGCCTGGCGAGGGCGGGCGGGAGAGGAAGCGCGTGCCCGCAGAGGCAGAGGGGCACGGAGGGTCTGGGTAGAGAGGGGACCACAGAGCTCCAACCGCCTGCCACAGGCAGGGCCACCAACCTCCAGGCATGATCTACACAAGGCTGGGCAAGCACCTATCCAAGCACCTTGAACACCCCTAGGGATGGGACATCCACCCCTTCTCTGGGCAGCTTGTTCCAGACCCTCACCACTCTCTCTGTAAAGAACTTCCCCTAACTTCATCTAACCCTTCCCTCCATTGTCTTCATTCCATCCCCCTTGCCCTGCCAGTGTCTGCCCTTTGAAAAAGCTGATTCCTCTCCTGTTTCTCTGCTCCCTTCAGGTACTGGAAGGCTGCAATGAGGTCCCCCCACAGCCTTTTCTTCTCCAGGCTGAACAAGTCCAGCTCCTTCAGCCTCTCTTCACACAGGAGATGTTCCGGCCTTCTAATCTATTCAAGGTTTGTGTCCAGAAACATAAAAGTGCTGTAAAATTGGGGGAGTTTTTAAAGGTTGTAAAAATATTGCTTGAAAACACAAAGTCAAGCCTTTGAAACATTTAACACTGGACAAGCCCAGCTCCATCAGCCTCTCCTCTTAGGGAAGGTGCTCCAGCCCTCTGTGCTCTGCTATAGTGCCCATACAGGTGGCCTGGCTGCTGCCTGCAAGGCCTGGTTCAGGTACCAAGTTATCTCAGGAAACAGCATTGCCTGCAAACCCTGGGGTTTTTTACCTCAGTGTATGGAACACCGGCTCGCTGCTCAGTGCTGTCGGGTAGGAAATCCCTAGGCTCACCCAGCATGTAGTACAGCTGCTGGGATTCATTACGCACATTCCAAACAACACAAAACCCCTTTTCTCCTTGTTTTTTTGCTTCTCTTTGAAGAGAACGTATCCATAAATTAACATGATACCGCATGAGCGTAAGGGAGCATGTGGGTCGACAGGCCCCAGGGCTACCCCATACCTGGAGCTGTATGTACCTCCTGGATACAAAGCCCCCCTTTGCCTGCCTGCCCTTGGGGCTTGTGTTACCCCAGCTCACTGAGGCAAAGTGAACATGGCAGTGGCCCCAGCTCCTCTCCCCTTTACGGCGCAGGGACAGAGTGGCATGTCAAATCCATGCCTCCAGACCACTGTAAAAACTGCTTTAAATTAAGATATACCCCTACCCGTCTCTCATTTAGGATAATGTATTTTCTGATACACTATATGTGCTTTAGTTTCTTTTTATTGTTACTTTGTGAAGTGGCTGATTAAAGACGCAAGCTGTGGTGAGCTTTAACGGAGTGTATGCTGCTGTTCATTATATGGCGTAATGTGGTCCATATTGCTCCCAGATAAATGAGTCACTGAGACTGCATAATTGGTTCGTCAATTATTTATGAAGGGGTCTTTTAACAACAGTATTTTTTTCTGTTAATGGCAAGTAAGGATTTCATTATCTCTAACTGCACTACCTTTTTTGTTCCGTGCCACCGTAAATTTCAAATTTTGCTCTTTTTAATGGCTACAAGATATGAAAAAATTCCAT
This sequence comes from Gallinula chloropus, assembly GCF_964237585.1. Lineage (NCBI taxonomy): Eukaryota > Metazoa > Chordata > Aves > Gruiformes > Rallidae > Gallinula > Gallinula chloropus. The sequence goes on from NC_140090.1 coordinate 42,824,131, forward strand.
CTCTGTAAAGTAATTATTCTTTTTTGCCTGCTTGGGAATGTAAGTGCGGGCCATTTTATTTTTGGCCTCTTAATCACAAGAAAATCGTCAAAAGGGCCGTTCCTGCTGTTCAGACATGGGTGCTACTAGAACCGATGCATGTCCACATGTAGGACCACAGCACTCAACACTGCTGTGCAAATAGAGTTCAAAATTGGTGTGAGTGGATGGGGGGAAGCTGAGCCGTACTCCAGCAGCAGAGCTGAGTCCCTCTGCCAGTGCAGGCTTCGGAGTAAAAAAAAAAAAAAAATCCCCAAGGGATTAAAATAGGATTCAACAAATAATAAGCCCTGTTTCGGGCAAGTCACTGGAACTCAATAGAATCACTGGTATTTGGTAAACCAGCTGAACACTGCCAGGTCACGCAGAAGTGTTATTTCATGTATGCACTCCGCAGCGCTGGTGATGGCAGGCAAGCTGGTTTGCTCATTGGCTCTGCAGTCTCAAAAGCAAACTCCTTGAGAGAGTCCAAAGAAGGGCTACGAAGATGTTTAAGGGCCTGGAGCATCTCCCCTATGAGGAGAGGCTGAATAAGCTGGGGCTGTTCAGTCTTGAGAAGACTAAGGGGGGATCTAATTAATGTCTATAAGTATCTTAAGCATGGAATGCAGGGGGAATTAGCCAGCCCCTTTTCAGTGGTCTGCGGAGATAGGACAAGGGGCAATGGCTGCAAGTTAGAGCACAGGAAGTTCCACACCAACACGTGGAAGAACTTTTACACAGTGAGGGTGACAGAGCACTGGAACAGACTGCCCAGGGAGGTGGTGGAGTCTCCTTCTCTTGAGATATTCAAGACCCATCTGGACGCCTGTCTGTGCAATATGTGCTAGGGAGCTGCTTTGGCAGGGGGGTTAGACCCAATGGTCTCTCAAGATCCCTTCCAACCCCTACAGTTCTGTGATTCTGTGATCTCTAAACAAACATGTTTGCAACTTAAATGTTCCTTCTTCATCCAGCTGCCCAGCTTTGATCAGCCAGTTGTTTCCGTTTCCTTCAGGAGGATAGTGCATGTGTCTTCTTGAACCAAGGGCCTAAATATTGTGAAAACCTGCATCAGCAAAACACGCATCTGCTCCAGGCTTATCTTACCCAGCAAACCCCATGGTGTACTTAACCTTAAGCCACTCTTCCAACCTATCAATGTTAATCTTAAGTGCTCTGCTGATTTGGAGCACTATAATTTTCCAGAGGACGTAGCCGCTGCTCCTTCAGATGCCAAAGTTAACCTGTAAAAAATGGGCTTGGCGATGCAGATGACATCCTGGATCCGGCAACCGTGATGAGTCTGCTCAGCCAGGGACTGTGTCCCCAGGACCAGGCCATGGAGCTTCCAGTGCTGCCATCAGCGGAACACTGCTAGAGCAGGCTGAAGGTGCTGCTGATGCTGGTAATGAACAGCGAAGAGGGAGCTTAAGATGAGGGGGGAGCTTTGCCTCGGCGTCCTGGTTGCATCAGAGGTCTCACTGCCAGCCAGCATGCTGGCTTTCATGACAATAAATTAAGATTTGGCACGTCTGTAGCACTCTCCTGTTCGAAGCTGAAACATTGTCTAATTAGTTCACACAATAGCCCTGGAAGGCAAGAAAGGGAGGTAGCAAGTGGAGGAACCTGCCCAATGACAAACACTGAGTCAGTGGGGGAGTGGGAGGAAAACTCAAGGGCACTTGATGTGTCGATCTGAGATGGCATCCTTCTTGTCATAACAGCATTGCAGTCTCCTAAAAAATAATGCCTGTGTATTTAATTACAACTGCAGCTAGCTACTCCAGGTTAACAAACCAGGAGAGAAAATTTTATCCTAATTAGCACCCCCCCAAAAAACAACCCAACAAACCACACACCCTGCACATTTTTAAGATGTTACCCAAACTGATTCAAAAGTGTAGCAAGATGTGGCATGAGGACATTGAGCGAAGTCCCCTCTTAAAGGCTCACAGAGGCTGCCCCATGCCACGACTTTGCCCCGCTGGGGTGCCGGGGCCCTGTGCTCCACTGTGGGTGGGCATTACAAGATCACAGGATTGTAGGGGTTGGAAGGCACCTTCAGAGATCATCGAGTCCAATCCCCCTGCCAAAGCAGGTTTCCCAGGACAAGTTGCACAGGGAGGTGTCCAGATGGGTCCGGAAAATCTCCAGAGAAGGAGAATCCACACCCCCCTGGGCAGCCTGTCCCGGAACTCCATCACGTTCACCATGAGGAAGTTCTTCCGCATATTGGTGTGGAACTTCCTGTGCTCCAACTTGAAGCTATGGCAACCAGCCTGTCACCACCACAGCACCTACAGCATGAGGCCCCCATCCTTCTTGCCCCGATATTTTGTTTATTATACAAAAAAAAAATAAAACCCAAAAAAACCCAACCCTGTAAGAGGGCAAAGGGAGGTGTTGGTCCAAGTAAGGGATTTCGGAATGTCACCAGCACTGCAATACTGGCAGAGTTGATACTTGTGTTAACAAGCAGCAATTATTTAAAAAAAAAAAAAAAACTAACCAGGAATTTATTCACAGAAGCTATCGCTACAGGAGATAATGGGCAATTAGAAACAGTGTTTAATAAACTCATATCAACAGTAGAAAAGTTTATATAAAATACATTTCTAGGCATGAGGGGTTAGGATTTAATGTAATCCTTAATATAATGCTAGGGGTTCATTAATCAGCTGAAAGACCTCCTATAACAATATGCTTTTATTAAACTCTTCAGTAGTTATAGACTGAAGAGAAAAAAAAAACAACTGAAGCTAATTAACACCAGGAAAGATTCCGTACAGTACTCAGAGTACCCTACAGAAATGGGAGGGAGGAGGGGAGGAGATAAAGACAAAGTTATATTAAAATGCAATTAGGGTAAAACACCGCTAGGAACAGAAACTGAAACATTGTTTTTTAAAAAAAAAAAAAAAAAGGATTGTGACCTGTATACAAGAGAACATCCAGAGGGGGAGCAGGATTGCACATGTGGAGATTTTACCATTCCAGAAGGGTTGCCGAAAGCAAGAAACCTGAATTTGAAAGATTGGTCTGAGCAGAAAAAAAAAAACAAAAAACCAAACACCAACCAAGCCCCAATGTACTAACACTGTAGATTAAGGCACCTACTGATGCTGGACGAAACATGTTTTCCAACAAGCAATTCAGACTCTGGTGCTTCACTTTTCTCACCAGCAATTATTTAATCAATGGTCCACATTAGAAAATAAGCCTCTGTGTGGGACAAGGTATTTGACTATGAAACACTGCTGCATGGTCACAACCCGGTGGCTACTGCATCTTCTGGGGCTTTGCTTTTCTATCCTCATTCTCCCAGAGAAACGTTTTCAGAGTTGGTTGATTCTGTCGGTCTGGCCATGTCATAACAATTTTCAGCCTCTGGAAGCCTTCCAATGACGTTGGTGAACAGGGGGATTACTGCGAGCTGCTGGTTTACAGCCCAAATGGCTCTCAGTAGTTGAATATTAGCGTGATGGGAAAAGTACCAATGAAACTTTTATTATAAATCTTTGCCTTTCTCTAGGATTTAGGGTCAAATAAATAAAGCTGTGCACAATTAGCATCAGCAGTTATGAAAAATGCGTCACGTACAGAGATTTTTCTCTTGAGCAGCTCATTTTTTTTTGTCCCTTGAAAACCTTTTTCTCTCCCAGTAACAGACCAGTTTTGGTTTTATGTCAAGCACTTGGTAGCAGGCTGGGTCTGACTTTCCCATCTGCCCCCTGCCATACCCTGGGGTCTACATCTCTGTCGGAAAAACTGCTGTGATTTCCATGAAGCAAAAATATTTTCTTCCTCATGATCACCACATTTTATCCCTCCTTTGCTCACTCCAAGGTTAGAGGGAAACTGAGCCAGGAACTCTTCTTCCTCCAGCCCTAGTTTGGTGAGATCTGCCCTGAAAACAGAGGTCCCGTTTGAACCTACCCCTTCCTGCCACCCTTTGTCAATCCCAGCACACAACCCCAGGGCCAGGGATGCAATGAGTGAATGAGTGACACATCCTTCCTGCATCACTAGAACACAAAAAGATTAGCTCAGAATCCCTGCAGCGGCCTCAGCTGGGCAACCCCCAACCATCCAGCTTGCACCCCCATCTTGGTGAGAGGGCTGCCGAGAGCATCGTCCTTCCCCTGCAGAGCCCTCCAACTGCGTGAGGCCATGTGCCTGCTTTTTTCCAGGCCAAGCTCCTCACACTGTGTCTTTAGTCATCACTGAGATAAAACATACCACCAAAGGGCTTCAGTGAGTTTCGTAAAATTTTATTGGCTTCACTGAGCCTAAAGAAGCCCTGGTGATAAACTCCTTTGATGGGGGACCCATGCACAGAGAGGGTTTTGAGGGGTGTATGCCCCATGCTGGCCTGCAGCCGCCCACAGTAGAGCATGTCTTCATTTGCTGCACAGTGCATGCTACAGACAAAGCCTGTGTTAAACAACGCTGTGGAAAAATTAGCATTAATTAGCAGGGTGCTGCAACCCTGCAAGCTACTGCCATTTATCCCACTAATGTCAGTCCTGCTGAAAGCTCTTCAGATTTCTGACATTGAAACTATTATTTGCCACAAATAAGATGCAACTGATATTCTTTCAGAAATGGAAGGTATACAGTAGGATACTCCGCAGTATCACTACCAGGTAGCTCTGAATCAGATATCACAGGATGTGAATAACGCTGTGTTTAGCAACAAACTGTGTTTTAATAGACGTATGCTGTAGTCCTGTGACTTACAGTTTTGCCTCTAAGGGGAACATTCTCGCTGGAGAAAACACGAGGAATAAAAGGCAAGCATGCGTATTTCATGGCACAGCCCTCACCCACTCCAGGGTTGCCTGTGCCACTTGCTAGTGCTGGCAAGATTTCTGTTTTCCTTCTCAAATGAGCGTTTATGCTTTGACCTTGTTTTTCCCAAACATCCTGAGCTATTGTTGGACTCTGCGCTCTCCGTGTCAAACCAGCCAACATGCAGGAAATCCCGTTTGTGCAACAACTCTCATGAAAATTCAAACTCTGTAAATGTAGCTACAGAGCTCTTGTTCCAACCTTTGCTGCCTCCTCAGTATCAAAGCTTCTGGAGAGGCAGGAAGCAGTAACATGGATGGTCTGCGTGACCGAAGCTGGAGCACTGGGACCTGCCAGCCATGGGGGACTGCCCTGCCTAGATCTGCTGGCCTGGGTGGTGGTGGCCGTGGTCACAAGCTGCTCAGGTGCTGAGCGCTACCCACGGGTGGACCATGCTGCAAAAGCATCCTTGGGAGCATTGAGGCAAGCCAGCAGCTACTCACGGGTACTGTCACAGTCAAGACCAACTCCCCAAGCCTGATGGTGCCACATAAGTCCCCAGCAGTGGCAGAACTGTTGTGCTTCCCCTACACACCTCTGCTACCTGCACAGGAAACCTCACGGTTCTGCCTATCAAGAGACCTTCTGCCTGCCAGAATTACCAGCCTGGGTGCAATCACAGCATTCTTCCTCACCAGGCCAGGAGAGAGATGAGTCAAATGAAACGCTGCCTTTCTGATGTGGTTGCAGAGAGATGGAGCAAGGCTCTTCTACAGTGCTGCTCCTGCTTTCCTGCTGGTGCTCACCACCACCTTTGCTTCCAGCTGTAAAATCATGATAGAATACTTGTGTGTACGCACCCATACACCATTCACCAAAACCATTCTTTTTCATCCAGCTGAGGTAGGTACTCGTGACTGAGAGGGAGGCATCTTGCCAGGGAGGTCTCCAGAAGGACGATGGCTGCTGTTGGACTGTGAGCTGCAACAAGATGCTCTTGTTCTCCAGGAGCGTGAGAAGAGGCTGTGCGTACCTGCTGTTGCACAGGTCCTTTCCCCATGCCCATGGCATCTCCTGCAGTCCAGGGAGGTGGGTTTTCCTTAGCTTTGCTGAGGGCTCGCTGGCTGCTGTTTTCCTCCCCAACCTGGGGACAGGAGGCCAAGCGATGGTGGCCTGTCACCCGGGGAAGGCAAGGAGGCCGCTCAGGCAGAAGAAACCAAGAGAGAAGCCAGCAAAAAGCCAAGGTTGCTGGCCTTGTGAAACTACAGGTCAAGAACACTGCCAAGCACACGTTATCGAAGAGTTTTAACACAATTTATTTTATGCTTAAATAATCAACTAGATCATCCAGTGTTTGTTGTTTTCATACATATGTAATTAGAGCTATTATCAATGAATGCTGTTTCCATATGAATATAATCAACAAATTAAAGTATTTCACCAAAACCCAAATAAAAATGCCCTTTAAAACACAGCAGCCTTAACAACCTAATATTACACTGCTAGGATGATTACAGATGATTGGCTTACCGAAAGATTCTACATCTTATAGCCAGTACACAATACAGTAATAATTTTACAGCGTGCTGCCAGTCTATTAGCTAATAATTTCTCCTCGGTTCATTTAAAAAATATCCCAAACTTGTGCTCCTTGGAGCACCAACCCACTTCTAAAGCTGCAAGCATTACCCCTTGTTATAAAGCGGGAATGGATAGCACCCCCCTCCCCATAATGCAACTACTGTATATGCTATGGGGTTCAGGTCATTTCATTGAAAAAATTGGCAACAGCAACAAATATTAGGCTTTGTGTTGACAGAAAAAATCTTTTTTTTTTTGATGTTGCAGTATAGTGTTTGCAAAATTGGAAAAGATTTAATCAAAATAAGGTGAAACACATGCATCAAAATATTAGTACTCTGAAGAAAAATTTTCACAGAACTACAGAATTCCTCATTTTGGGAATCATTTCAGTTTGCAGAAGATTTTAAAGATTTTTTTAAAATCAAGCTAGCATTTTTGCATATACAAACATTATAATTGCTAATATACAAGAATCTGTGAAGATACACCCAGAATATATCCCTGTAGGTGCAGCCATCTGAGACACCTAGCCTGATCAACTCGTCTGCAATATTCTGTCTGTGATTGAAAAGGCAGTGCCTTATCAACGTTTTGTTCTATTCCGTTAGAAATTATACAGTGTCATTTATTTACAGCAAAACTATCAATGTTTAAAAAAGAAACAAATAGTGTTTTATACCCTGACAGTTTGGGTCCAAGAAAAATAAGGCGAGCTGTTGTGGATTTTAGTAACTTTTGTGTCTTTTGGAGGTTTCAACCGTTTCGTCTTCGTACCTTCCCTTCAGCCAGAGGAATTTGATTTCTTTTGAAATGGCATCAAACTGCTTGAAAGAAGCTTGTTAAACGGCATGGCATCTTGTATATACATGGCCTTGGTACCTGTGCACCCTTCGATCCTGTGAATGAACATGAATTTCCATGCTCTGTAAATTGGCTCATGCTAAATTAATTTTTTTTGTCTGGGTGTTTTTTTTCTTTTCTTTTGTTTTTTTTTTATTTGCATAAAAACCATGCGGTTAATGTGTGGAAGCAGCAAACACACGCACACTTTTAAAGGTGAATGTTTAATTCCTGTTGATTTTTCTTCAGTGAGTGTCCCTCTAGAATACTGGCAGTCCTACGGAAAGAAAAGACAGCACAAATCATTTCACTGTCTCTCATCAGGATCAATTCCATGTCTTTCCCCTGACCAAACAGAAAAGCCCTAATCAGTATCACAGAATTCTGCAATAGGATAAATCACACGCTTTCTGGGTAGGTAATGACACTAGCTGAGCTCTTGGCATGAAGGGGGAAAAAACGCAGCTGCAAATGGCCACACTGCTCCTGAACCAATTTACAGATAATGTTTACAACATGCTGCATTTCCTCACCCCAGAAAAAGCACCAGCTCATCAGATCTGATGATGAGGAGGAATAGGTCCAGAATGAGAGCACTGCACCTTTCACAGCACGTTTCTGTTTATTGTTTGCCAGCATCCCCACAGTGCTGGAAAACCTACAGTCACTTGGGGAATGTGAGCAGGAGAGCCAGGAACGTGGAGCCCAACCTTTAGGAGGCTTGGGAAGAGGAGTGGTCCCATCCATCTCCCGCCTGGTCCGTGCAAGTGGCAACTGAGGAGATGGGGGGGTACGGGAGAACCCAGCTCCTGTTCTCACACCCACAAACAGTCACGAAGCCACGCATGTAAGGACAACAAGCTGGTTACATCTGCTGTACGACAGTAATGCCTGGCAGCAAGCAGAGACAGAAACACATGGCTGACCAGAAGCTGGAAGACCTGCGGACTCCCCAGCACCTGGATGCATGGGAAGCCTGTTTGGGAGCACGGCTTGCGCAGCGCCTGTGGGATTTGGGCTGGCATGGACACGTCTGTTTACTAATCAGGTCACAGGTCCACACACATTCCCCAGGAGCGCTCGCACTTTCCTGTGCTAAAACAATCTGTCCTTGCCCATATCCGAGGTAGTCATAAATCTACGCTACTGCTAAAAGCTGCCAATTCACATTGCAGCAGTCATGCTGGCTTGCAGAGTGCCATCCTGTGGAACCGCCTGAAAAAGTTCTTGGCTTTTCCTTTCAAGCTACAGTTCACAATTGGGTTTTGTGGTTGGGTTTTTTTTTTTTTTTGCAATGGTGACAGAGACATTTTTACAGCAAAATCTAGCTAACATCATGGTTCTTATTCAAAGGAAAAGCACCACCTCTGCCTCTCAAACACGATTTTTTTGCCTTTTATGACCCAAAACCATCTAGTTTTCTCTCAGAATCCCCCATCTGCGCAAATATGTCAACTTCTGCATTCAAACAAAAGGCTTTCAATAGACTCCTGACTGGGCTCACAATTACTTAATGCACATTTGGTCATGCTTATCACCTCAGAGTTTGGGATGATGGAGATAGACCTTACAGAAAAAAGTTCCCCCTGAGCAAAGGATTATTATCTAAGGAAGACTTTCCAAATTCCTTGGGAGTTGTAGCACAGAAGACCTGCCTACTGGAAACCAAGGGAGAAACGCATGGGCAGTCATGGAAGCAAATTGGGTCCTGCAGAGCTCAGGCTCTGGCTTTCTGAAGGTCAGAAGAAGTTTCACACATTAAGCAAGGACTGCCTCATTAATGCCATTTTAATTCAAAATTAAATGCTTCTCCCTTACCCCCAATGTGTGTTGCATCACATTTCTATGCTGGCAGGCTCTTTATCTGCACTGCTTAAGGGATTCAGTGCCCCCACCTTGCCTTCACCGCCTTCAAATTCACGGATTTCCACTGGTTTCCCCCTGTGTATTGACAGTGGAGAAGCATGGGAGCCAACCTGGGTTGCAGTTTCATACAAGCAGTGATACCTCCCATATCTTGAGCTCCATGAAGGAGAAGGATGTGCCAAAAGGATCTCCTCCCTTTTCAAAACACTAAATATTTTACGAGCACATTAAGTGGCAAGCCACACAAAATGCTGTTACCCTATTAACGCACGTGGGCAGGCTCTCCATAAAAGCAGGAATTCGGCAGTCATGCTAGGTGTGTGCTGAAAGCACACCAATTGCCTTGCAGCACCCGCTCCTTAGGGCCTAATCCCGTAAAGCCCTCAGCTAGATCCCACACACCGAGTGCAGCTGGCCTCAAATGGCACCTCTCACATGCACAGAAAGCCTGTGCGGCTTGGTGGCTTTAGGGGCTGCAGCAGTCAGAGGGGACTAGTCACTCAGGAGAGACTCCGCTGCTGCCCTTCACCTCCAGGGCACTACCCGGTATGCTTTCCAGGTCCTGTTTCTCCTCCTCTTGTGTCCTACACTCAATCCTGTACCAGACAGATAGGAAAAGGGCAATGCACAGACCTGTACTCCATAAACCTCTTCCGCCAAATTCCTAAACCCCACCAAAGCTAAGGAAAACCAAAAAACCAGAAGACAACGTGGCAAACACTTGGAGCCGTGACTGACTGACCAGCCCTGACAGACACAGATGAGGTCCTCCTGCATTTACAGCCACTTCTGCTGTGTGGCTATCGCTGTATGATCAGTCAAAGTGACCTCTGGCTTCCTGCTGCACCAGCACGCTGTCACAGAGCAACCGCAAGGCTGGCTTAGTCAAGGCATTTGGCTTTGGCTTGGGAAGCCCTTGTGTTGTCAGCTGCTGCTTTGTTACATCCGTTAAGGCTGGATCAATGAAGTTCCCAAGAAACAGGCAGCAAGGATTATTTGTTGGTGAATATACAGATACTTCACTGGCTCTTATAAGGACTGTGAATGGCATAGGTGCGTGCAGATCCCATTCCTGACAGTGGGAGAAGCTTTTCACTCCCGGCAGATGCACTTGGGTGCAGTTCCTTTACTATTTCTGTTTAAGCTGACTGTAAGGAATAGAAAGTGCCATGGATTACAGACACATTGTAAAAATCTTACACTTTCTACACGTGAACTCAAGGTCTTTTTCCACTTACAAGATCAAGGGCCACTCTACTTAGCATTACGCTTGAAAGCAACAACAAGGAAGCAGAATCCCAGAAGGTTAGGAGTTGGAAGGGACTTCGAAAGCTCATCTAGTCCAACCCCCCTGCCAGAACAGGATCACCCAGACTAAATCACACAGGAATGCATCCAGGCAGGTTTGGATGTCTCCAGAGAAGGAGACTCCACAGCCTCTCTCGGCAGCCTGTCCCAGGGATCCGTCACCTTCACAGTGAAACAGTTCCTCCTGACATTCACACGGAACTTCCTCTGCTCCAGCTTGTACCCAATGATCCTTGTCCTGTCGCTGCTATCACTGAGAAAAGCCTGGCTCCATCCTCTTGACTCTCACCCTTTATTTATAAACATTAATGAGGCCACCCCTCAGTCTCTTCTCCAGGCTGAAAAGGCCCAGCTCCCTCAGCCTCTCCTCATAAGGAAAGTGTTCCACTCCATCACCTTGGTGGCCCTGCGCTGGACTCTTTCAAGAGTTCTATGTCCTCCTTGAACTGAGGACACGATATTCCGCGTGAGGTGCCACTAGGGCAGAGCAGAGGGGGAAAGCTAACCATCACGCAGCCCAGGTGCTAGCGCCCGCGCTGCACTGGAAGAAGGCTTTTAGCAATGGAAGAAAATCGATCACACTGACCATACAGTGGTAGGCTTCCAGCTTTCATGAGTAACTTTTCTTCTCCACGTGCCTGACTTCTTTCTTTGTCTTAACCTTGTAAGCTTCTCCCTGCTTTAAAGGAAAAGTATAAACATTAACAGTCTGTGGAGAGCACTTGGAACTATAAACCTGCTTCCAAAACAGGCTCCACATTTTGCTGCAATGGGATAAATAAAAGCAGTGAAATCACACCAACGCTTCATTCCACACACAATCCAGTTATCCACTCTGTGGAGCTGCCAAAGCACAGACCTGCAATACCATCTCCAGGTCTGCAGTTTCAGGACAACCCCTGGGCTGTTGTGCCTGGGTGGGCAGCCCCTCGGCACAGCCTTGCCATCCACAGCAGCAGGATTCAACGCCACCGTCATGGGAAAGCACCCTTACACCTTTCCCTAATGCCCTCCCAGCTCAGCCCGACTCAGCTGACATTTCCAATGGCACAGGCCATGGATGCTGCCATTATGCTTCACCACATCTGTGCTTTGAAGCACACAGGTTAGTAGCAGGATGAAAGGAGGAGGAAGAAAGCCATCAAAGAAACACCACGGAAGTAAAAACAATGACAGCAGCAAGCAGTGTGGGTTTCAGGGGCTTTAAAAGAGCAAACCCCAAAATAAAGCTCAGCTTCACTCATTAAAGCTAGTTCAATAATAATCTAAAAATAAACACTGGGGCAATCACAAATCTCACTCGCATCAGAGAAAGGCATCTGTTCGTGCGTGGTTATCGGCAGCATTCCCCCTCAGGAGATCCACATCAATGTATTTGTAACTATTTGTAGTTTCCAACTAATCTAATCTGCTGCAACAAATTGAAAATGGTTCCCCTTTGCTGGGCAGAATTTATTTCTTCCCTGATAAGGGACGACAAAAGAGAGGATGGAAATACGTTTTTTCAAACCCTCCATTATAACCCACCCCCCCTTCTTGTTTTTTACTACCACCAGCTAAAGGTTATCTGTTATCTTTGTTCCTGCATCTGTTCTCAGTCAGACAGAAGTTCCACTAACCCCAGTGACAAGGTTACTGGAGTACAGCATCCCTGGGGCCACATGCTGGGGAGCGAGGTACAAGCTCCCCCAGGCCATCTGTCTCCAGGGGTGCTGCACCTTCCTCGGGACAAAGGAGAGCTCCAGAAGGTACAGCCCACCTGCACCAGTCCACACCCCCAGAATCCCCTTCAAGAGGGGCTGGGGCATGCGGGCCCTACCCTTCCTACTGCCCTGCCTTCTTTTTGGGGGTGCTAAAGCCAGCCGCAGCTTGGCCCTGCAGAAGTGGCTCCACTTTTAATTGAGAGAGATGAAGTCCTGTCTTTGGTGCTTGTACAGGACACCATTATTTGGGTATGTCCATGTTCTCCCGCTTCCCCGTGAGCCCTCAGTCACTCGCACGGGGCTGTTACGGAGGTAAGCGAGGGGCCTGCAGGGACCAGACTTTGGCTTACTCCTTTGGGCTGGTAGAAAGAACACTACAACTGAGGCACAAATGCTGCAAGAATTGAACCAAGCCCACAGGCACAGCTCAACTTGAAGGCGCAAAATTGCCCTATGCCTGCGGTTTAAGCCTGCTGTGCCTTACATGGAAACAGAACTTCACACTTCTGTGCTGAGAGAATTCGTCCAGGCCCCTCTGGTGCAGCCCCTGACTGTGTACCTAGAGGCACAACCTGTCAATAACTGCAACCACCGCACCTTGCTGAGGCTTCTTGTTAAATGCAAACCTCCAACCCACTTTAGCAGCGCACCCCAGGAGCCAAAACAACCCTCAGCGCCTACTGTTAGTTCCTGGTAGTCCTGCGTCATTACCATTTCACCAACTCTCCTCTCATGGGGGATAACAACGCGTCTTACTACCTTCCGGGTGATCTGTGGGAAGCAATACACGAAAAGCATTGATTTGTTCATCCCCCTTACATTTTAAGAGGAAGAATTATGTTAAAAGGTATTACTTGAACACAAAAACTCAGAGTGATGTAATTCGTGATTACTTTTCTTGTGATGATGTTGCCTTCTTCGTCGGTAAACTGTTCCTCTGTTATAGATTCACCAGGAATGTTTTTTGCTTCCTCACCCTAAAGAATGTGTTAGAAGATTAGCAGTGCAACCTATATTCCGCCAAACCCACACACATTTCCACACCAATCCAAGCAACGAGCACATGCAAGCTTTTGCCTTTACGTAATAGCTTGCTTTATGTCACACAACTCGAATTGAAAGCTCATTTAGCATGCTGATACCTGTGCATTTATTCTACAGAACGATATCCTTGAAGCCTGTAGCAAGCTTCTAAGTGCGTCACTTTAATTAGCTAATTCAGGGCCTGAAGCTCTCTGGACAACAGATGATCTTGCGGTCAGTCTGAGTTGGAGGTACGAATTTGTCACAGTATCGCCTCTGATCACCCACTAGCTTCTCCCAGCTCCCGCACAGAGATGTGGCCTAACATCCACATAAGGTGGTGGAAATTTGGGATTTTTGAAGAGACAGTTCTGCCTATAGCTTGCTAAACACAAGGTCTTAAATGCAGGTGCAAGTGCTGGTCTGTCTCAGCGTTTACGAACTGCAGAAAGGTGCCTTATGTGATGCTTTTCCTAGCATGGTAGTGCCTGCCAAGGACCCTCAGTGGCCTGGTGCGGGCCTTGCTGGGATGGGCAGCACTGCAGCTGTGGCTTAGTGCCAGCAGCTTCCAGCACAAGTAAAACCTAAAAGCCATTTCCTACCTGCTCCAACAGTGACTTAACACCATGCAGGAGCTGCTGCTTGCATTACAAATAACTGATGTTACTTTTGGGCTAGGTGGCAGTCATGAACTCTTGCACTGTTGAACTCTGATGCTTTTACCTCATAAAATCATGTTTCCAAACCTGAGCAAAGCAGCAAGCACTGCACCTGATGCGTCAAAAGCATCCTTTCTCTGCACCCACTTATTTTGTATAAACAAACCCCGTTGAATCATACTGTAGCTGGCCCACATATGAAAAATTTACACACTTAAATATCCCTTCAAACCAGCAAACAAACAAAAAAATGCATAAAACTCTTCTTGCCCTCCCCCCCACCCAACCCACTATGGAAAAAATGGCAAACAGAAGGAGGAAGCAGAAAGAAACTTATAAAACACGTTATATCAACACCAAAATAACATTTGAAATGAGATTATTGCATCCCAATATCAAGCTTTTGTACTAAGCAGCACAGGGCAAATATATTTTCTGTTTATTATGGTCTGTACACTATGCAGTGGCCTATGCAATTGCAGCCTATAAATAGTGATGCTGTGTTTCTTTTCTTCAAGCTGGTTTCCCTGTGAGCACAGCTTTCTCAGTTCACACATTCCAACTTTGGATTTGGGCACTATTTCTAAGCTCCAAACCAAATAAACCTTCACTTTGCTTTACAAGCTGTTGGTCTTTTCTATAGGCAAGGTTTTCCATCTCCCTGGCTTTCGAGAGATGGCGGGAGGCAGAAGCTCTGAGATGGAGGAGGGCAGGTAATGCTGAGGAGAAAAGCACAGCTCTGAGCCCCCCATTGGCATTCAGAAGAGCAGAACTTCTGCATGTTTCATATTGAAAGCTGCGTCAGAGTCACCGCTTGATAGTTAAGCAATTAAACAGCTTCAGATGTTTTACATGTCTTTTCCCTCCACACTTTCACAGGATCTATATAACTGCAAAACTTGTCAAACTTTGACGTTTCAGGTGGGGGTGGGGGCAGCAGCATGAGCCTGCTGCTTCCTTTCTCATGAGCAAGACAGCAGAAACGAGACGGGCACAGGGACTGGGGCGGCAGCAGGGTAAAGATTTTGGGAACTGAAATCTGTGGGGTTTCCGAGCCACAACAAAACAGGGAGGAAATACTGATTCTGGAGCTGTAACGCTTTAGCCAGAAGCACAGCGGATGGGGAAGTAGCTGAACAGTTTCTTTCCTGGCCTCCCGCCCTTGGGCTCTGAGACTCCCCAGCACCCTACATGGTACCCGCGGGGGCAAGGGGGTGACCCTTTGCCCAGACGGCCCTCCCACCCACAAAGTACAGAGGCACCGAGTATCTACCCCATGAACAGGACCTCCGAAGCCATTACAATAAAACCCACAAGAGCCAGAAAGAAAATAATGTAGCCAGAAGCGAGGTCACCAGACTACCTGGCAGGGCAACACCGCTCACAGATTCCGGTCCTTGGGCTCCTTCCCGCTGGGATCAGCAAGGTTACTCCTTAAAATGGGTTAGGGACAATTACCGCATTCCGCTTTAAAATGAAAAATGCATCGATGCACTGAAAGGGGTCTCTTGGAGGAAAAGGCAGGTTTATAGGGTGGATCTTGGTGTTTTAATTAGCTACATGCTCCTTTAAGTGCAGTTTAAGGATAAATGTTGTGAATACTCACAGCATGCGTGAAATCCAGCTTTCACAATTCTAGTGCCAGTGAGCAGCTAAACAAATCTCAGGAGGCAGATCTGATTTACTGATGTTTCTAATCCTGTGTGTCTATAAAGATGTATGTTTACTAGGGAAAAAAAAATCAACCCCTCTTACCCACTGACAGCTTTACTTGTCAGATCTCAACCCAGCTTTGGGATAGAATGGCACATCAGATGACCTTGTTGACCTAAGCTGTTTTTAAACACAAAGCTAGTGCATCTGCGTCGTGGCTAACGAATAAAACTCTTTCCACTGCATCATACCATGCAGGCTTCGTTTTACCCTTGGCCAGTCAAAATCACTGTCACACCACCAACAGCATTAGAAAGGCAGGGAGAAAACTTAATACCGTGACTTCTGGAAGCTCAGTTGCATTCCTGGGTCTAAGACACACAAAGGCTGCAGCCCGCAAGCCTCAGTCCCAGAACATGCCAGGAAGCTTTGCAGAGCAGAGTGCTTTAATGTCACCCTGCTCGCTGGAGTGTAGTCCTGCCAAAACCAGCTGGGAGCCTCTCTCTGCCGCTCTCCGGGACAGAAGCAGAGAGCAGCTTCCTCAAAGCCTTCCACCAGCTCCACTGATTTTTCTTAACAGTTATTTGCAGATTATGGGTGTTTCCAGCAACCTCCAGATAAACGGAGTTATGCAGTCAATGCTGCAGTATTATGCCAAAGTTCGCTGCAGATTCCCCAGAGCTCTGGTTCGCTTTCGTGTTTGTTTTGTTACCAGAGGGATAATAGTACCTTTTATTCCTCCTATACATCTAGTGTTGTAACAGCAGAGAAAAAAAAAAGATGCAGCTGGATGTCCCTTACCGAGACAGATATAAAGAGGAATTTAAAAGCAGATGGGAAACCAGCAAGACAGAAAGGTCCTAAACACTTTACTGTACCAAAGACCAGGGGCAATGCTGCACTGGGAACAGGAGCTGTACCAAAGCATGTGGACTTGCTCCCTCAGCCAACCCCCTCTCAAAGTCATAATCCTTTCAGTCTCCAGATCGCATTCTTGTAACGTGTACAGAGCAGATGTGCCATGGTCTCCTTGGTTTCTCAAGCCTCTGTGGCAATGACAGTAGAAATGAACAACCTTTGTTTAGGTCATTTTCATCAGTGAGCTATGCCTGCTCAAGGAGTTCTTGTTAATCAGATGCCACAACTCTGCCTGCACCTGTGCCGAGTCTGTACTTGCTTGTTTGCAGATCTCCAGCTGAAGCCACAGGGAGATAAAGGCAGGAGAACTGCAGCAAGCCAATGGGCAAGCCAAGGAGCCCTAGAAGGAAACCATGCCACAGAAACAGAGCAGTCCAGTGCTGAGACCTGGGTCATAGGCCCGTGGAACGTTGTATGGGAGACAACATGACGAACAGACCTTGCAAAAGCCCTTTTAGTCTGTGGCTTAATTTACCTCTGCGTTACCTCCGTGATGCCAGCAGATCTGACCATGCTGGCCCCCCCAGGGCTCTCCAAGCCCAGCAGCCGCTGCAGTGGGGAGGCTGCACCCAGCTCAATGCATGAACAGAGCTGCTCCCCATGTGCCTTACACAGGGCACAGGCCCTCAATTCTCACCTGCAGGCTAGCCATGTTTTTACCTCCCTTAAGTAAGTTTCCTCCAAGTAATAAGATCATGAAAGCTGCTGGCTCTAGTTTTGACTGTCCACCAGCCCAGGCTCCTGTGCCACTTTCTCCAGTGCCGGCTGAAGCAAACCCTCTGCAGTCCCTAACAGGGGATTTCGTAGGCAAAGCACACAGGAAGAGACAAATCTCTTAAAGAGAATTGGCAGGAAACAACAAAAGTACGAGATGCAAAATGACATCAGTTGGAACAACCTAACCCCCGCTTAGAAATCTATTTTTTTTTCCATTACAAAATTCTACCATAAACCTTTTGGCAAGAATCTTGCTAAAGAGTTTTTGCCAAAAATTTGTACCCATGAAAGATTTAACAACCCCTGAAAAAGCATGAAAAATTAGACACTGATTTCTGTCATGGCTGAATAAAAGGAGCTTTGGATCAGGCTCTCAATGTGTACATTTGTAGCAGCACTCTTATTTTTCCCTTGTGTGCTAATTGCTTGCATTCCCATGCTGCCATAAAACCCCATTTCTTTTGCAATGCCCCGTCCCGTCAATCCACCATGCGAACAGAAGAGGGGAAAGGAAGCAAAACCAAAAAACATCTGCACTACTTTGAGGTTAGACTACGATCCCATTACATGTGGAAATGGGCATCAGTCCTTGCTTGTCTCGTTTATGGGCTTGGCCCTCTGAAGTGCTAAATCCCATGGGAATGTGCTCAGAGAGCACTGAACACTTGACAGGACTCAGACTGCTGGGAAAATACCTCTGGGGGAGAGAAAAGCCTTTCTCAATATTTGGGCCAGGACAGAGAACTAAGGTAGCAGTTAAATGGAAGTAATAGTGTTCACAGTAACACAGAATGGAAAAGGAAAACAATCCGGTAAAGAACAACAAAGGTAGTGGAGTCATTCAGCCCCGACACCAGCTGTGGAGGCACGTAACAGAGCCTCTCATGCATGGGGCCTCAATTTATCCTCGAGGCCATGGCGTTACCAAACGTTATCCCCACAGGCTACGTGAGTGAGTATCTCTGTTGCCTTTATTCCAGGGAACACAAGCTCAATGATGATTTCTAGGCCTGACTCCAAAGTAACAAGAACATAAGACAGTATAAGGTAAGTTCTCCCGTGGTCCAGGAGTGATTGCAGAGAAGCAATGGGGTATTTCATGCACCGTGTGTGGCAGGCTTGTTGCCTGGGGGACAGGAGAGCCAGATTCCACGTTGCCTCTTAACAACTCTCTGATCAATATTTATAAATATCTGAAGTGTGGGACACAGGGGGAAATGGCCAGCCTCTTCTCAGGGGTCTGTGAGGGCCTGAGACCCAAGGGGCCTCAAGTTGGAGCACGGGAAGTTCTGCACCACTGTGTGGAAGAACTTCTTCACGGTGAGGGTGAACGAGCCCTGGGACAGGCTGCCCAGGGGGGTGTGGATTCTCCTTCTCTGGAGATATTCCAGCCCCGTCTGGATGCCTCCCTATGTGACCTGTCCTAGGGACCCTGCTTTGGCAGGAGGCTTGGACTCGATGATCTCTGGAGGTGCCTTCCAACCCCTACAATCGGTGATTCTGTAACTGTTTGGCTAGCCAGGAGCCTCAGAAAACACTGAAACATGAGGATGGCCCGATTTCCCCTCACTACTGCGTGCAAGCGATGGCAGCCCAGCTCAGCACAAGCCTCAGAGAGAGCCTCCATGGATGTGGGGCTGACTCAGACATGGCACCTGCTCACCAGGTTCTTGGGCACTGGCAGGTGTGAGCCAGCTGCTCCCAACTGCTGCCCAGGGCCCCGCAGCAGAGAAAAGGGAGTTGTTCTTACTCTGTGGGCTGAGCGCTTCTCTTCGTGCGCCTCTGAGCACCATGTCCCCAGACCTCTCCCCCCAATAAGGAGCTGTTCCTCAGCTTGTGCGTGCTCTCATAGTGATTTCAGTTCACTGTTAAAGCTCTATTCTTCCATTTCATGAGCTTCACATGATCCAAATATACCTATTGAAATGGTTGTTTCTGCTATCAGGCTCTCTCCAAAAGGCCTGATGTTGGCTGCTTTGCTGTCTTTCCTTGTTCTGCTTGAACCTTGGCTTGAGATGCAGAGTTGGGGGGGTGGGGGTGGGGTGCTGGTAAAAAAGCTAAAAATCATCAGAAATATCTAATAAGAGGCAGGTATGGCTCTAATAATGTTGAGATCAGACAAGTTCCCAAGGAGTGGGTTCAGACACCTCCACTCCCCACGCACAGGCTCCCCGCTCCCTGCATCCGCCCTGGCTGCAGATTTCCCCACTACAGACACTGCTGTACCACTGCAGAGCTCAGCCCCAAATCATACCACCACATTTAAAAAGAGCACACCATCTGTACTTGGGAAGCACGTGAAGGCTGCCTTTTACATACTTTCTCTTTTCCGCTCTGACATTTCCTGACTCTGAAGTGGATGCTGAAGTCAGGACACGAATTGGGTGGGGGACCTCCACTGCACACCAGCTGTGCTGCCCTTAAAACTTCCAATACACAGATACTTTTTATGCCTCACCAGAAACACTCGTGGGTCCGTAATCACCTGCAGACCACTGTCCCAGTTTGAAAACAGAAACCACATTCTGACCAGTCGCGTGTTATCTGCAGTGGGAATTACTGCTGGAGGGTCACACCCCGACCTGCCCTTGGCCTTTCATGAAAGGCAGCAGGTTCTGCCTCCAAAGATGAGGTGTCAGATTAAAGAACTCATTTTTTGTGCAAATCCTGCCTTGTCCCGAATGGGAGCATGACCGGTACACTGAATCACAGAATCACTAGGTTGGAAAAGACCTTTAAGAAATTCAGAGCGAAGACAGAAACCTCCTCCTGACTTTTCAGAAAGTGTCTGCATTGTGGAGAGATTGGCAGCGGTGCAGAGCAGCCTGTCTACCACTCATGTTATGGAAAAAACGCAGTGCCTCTACACATGCTCAGCTTCACGAAGGATGCAAGTAACAGCAAAAGGAAGACGTGCAACTGGAGCATTATGAATTATTCCTAAAGTAGCTATCTCCTCTTCTTTCGCAAACTCTGCTAGTGCTGGAATAGCACTTGGTGGCTGGCTGGCTTTTTCATGGCTTGTCTACACGATTTTCTAACGAATCCTCCCAGTTACTGAGGGATTAACATTCTGGTTTCCGAGGCAGAATGATATTCTTACACTAAATGCTGCAGGCAAATGCAATTGTTTATATGGCTAGGCCTTCATCATCGATGTGTAAAGTATATTATGCTGTAAATAAAGGGCCACCTGTAAATAAATATACTAAATAAAGCCTAATAAAGGTGCAGCAAAAACCACTGACTTTGGTGAGGTTTAAATCAGATCGCCTGCTGTTGGAGGAGGTTTTCCAGAGCACACTAAGCACTTAGGACCACAAGTTTCCATCTGAGAGCACATGGCTCATGCTCTCATACATCTCACTCATATACATGCCCGCATTATTTTTTTAACATTTAACTTATCTTTTTTTTTTTAGAAAATAGGAAAAAAAAAAAGGAAGAAAAATTGCCACACGCTATCAGTCTGCAATTCATTTTGCCCTACATCAGCACAACACACTGCATGTAGCAGCAGTCTTCAAGGTACCATGCAAAACCATGTCAGGGAAGGACACAAAATGCCATGCAGCACAGTTGTTTTCCAGCAGAAGACAACTGTAAACCTCTGGTTTAAGTAAGGAAAGGACACCCAGCGCTTGGTTATAAGTACATAGTAGCAATGGAAAGCACACTATTGGAGGGACTCCCTGGAATGCCAAAACTGACACAGCAGTCCAAACCCACAACCATGCCAACGTCGAGCCTCAGGAATGCAAATCACCAAATACCTTCAGAATCAACCGCCTTCGATAAACTCTTGTAGTAATCCTCTGCTTCTCATCCGAGCTCGAATCGCTCTCAGTCTCATTCTCACTGTCACTATGCTCCTAATAAATGCAGTTTTAGTACATCTGAACAGCACATTTGCAAGACAGAACATGCTGATCGAGACTGGGAGAAGAAAACAGGTTATCACAGACAGTGTTTTTCCCATCTCTACTACGTACATAACGACTCTCACTGTTGCTCTTAAAGTATATGGGGGGAGAAGGCCACTTCGCCCCTTGGCATGCTATAGCTTGATAACTATACCACACAGAGTTATTTCAGTAGCTCTTTAGCCTTAGAAAATGGCATTTGAAATGCACCTGACCTGTGGAACTCCTAAATCAAAAAAGCTTGCGTTAAGGAATTTTTGTTAAAAATAAGCCACCAAAATACCCAAACAACTCATCATAACTCCTTGGTTTTTTTCTCCTCAAAAATTCATCTTTGAAAAAACTCATATGGATTCACAAGGTATGGCAAGTGAATTCATTGCATTATGAAATGGTCTGGGTTGGAAGGGACCCCAAGGATCATAGAGCTCCAACCCCCTGCCACAGGCAGGGACACCAATGTCCAGGCCTGGGTCTAGAAAAGGTTGCCCAGGGCCCCATCCAACCTGGCCTTGAACACCCCCAGGGATGGGGCACCCGCCACCTCTCTGGGCAGCCTGTTCCAGCCTCTCACCACTCTCTCTGTAAAGAGCTTCCCCCTAATATCTGACCTAAGCCTTCCCTCCCTCAGCTTCAATCCAGTCCCCCTTGTCATGCCATTGTCTGCCCTTTGAAAAAGCTGATTCCTCTCCTGTTTCTCTGCTCCCTTCAGGTACTGGAAGGCTGCAGTGAGCTCCCCCTCAGCCTTCCCTTCTCTAGGCTGGACAAGCCCAGGTCCCTCAGCCTCTCTCTGTAGGAGAGGTGCTCCAGCCCTCTGATCATCTTTGTGGCCACCTCTGAGCCCTCTCCCACAGCCCCCCATCTTTCTTGTACTGGAGGCACCAGATCTGGACACAGGACTCCAGGTGGGGCCACATCAAGAAAAGGTCACACAGAAAGATTCAGTGGAGCACCTCCACAAAAATTATAAAAATTAGTTCGAATAGCTTCTCCACATCCATGGCTTTCCCACTCAGTATTTATCTGCTTTTAAGCAGCAAAACTGTAGCACAAAGTAAGAGCATTCTGCGTTTTTTAAGCAGGACTCTCTTTGAGTCCCAGTGTCTTCCCTTGAAACCCAAGGGGCTCCTCAGCTTTGGGACTGAGCAGCTCTGTGCGCGCATGCCTGATGGAGGGCATTGCACCTATCTGTGTGATGGGCACAGGGCAGGGCCCTTCCCTCCCACACCATGTCAGGCTGAACCATCCTTTTTTTTTTTCTGAATGGAGAAATTGGAAGATTTTCTCATCATTTTTGAATTCTCTAAATTTGAATTTTTTCTCTATTATTTTCTCAATGACAGCCCCAAACTGATTTTTGAGTCATGAAGAGTGGATGTCACTAATGGCAGTTCTGTTTCTGCTTTTCCATTTGGCCCAAATATTAACAGAAAACAAGAAGCGTTTCTTTAGAAATGATGTGTAAAACAAGACCAGGCACAGGTGGGTGGGAGAGAAGGAAGACTATATAACAAAAAGCATTTAGGGCAGGATGGCAATAGTCATCTCTGTGGAAAGTCTCCCACAGTCCTCTAACACTAGCCAAATTTATATACAACGCCCCCACCCCTATATTCCAGCCTATCTTGAAGGAGTAACAAGCAGCAGAGGAAGATGCCCAGAAGGCACGAAGCTTTTGAGGAAGGGTTCTTTTTAATAAACAGCTTCAAATGGTTTATTCATGATGGAATTCTGATACTGGGAGCCACTTCAACCCTGAGGTAGATGTCACCCTCTTTGGTATAATGCAGCAAATGTGCCATGCTCCTCTCATTCCAGAGGCTTACTGGAATCTGATACTTGAACATTTCATAGAGAATTACATGGCTTACACTGTCGCTGCACTGCTGTTGTAAACTTCTGGGCATTTACATGGACTTGGGATGAAGCCAACAATGCGTTTCATCCATGTCACCAGGTAAGAGGCCTAATGTCAATTGTTTGAGCTTATCTCTTGTTGCAAACCGGGTGCCAAGACACTGATGGAGCCCTTATCTCACAGGTGGATGACTATCACTCTCAGCTCTTTCCCAACCAAAGCCTTGGAAAAAAAACATCTCTGACTTTGCGAAGTAACTTTACTTTGTTCCCCCTTTCCACGGAAATAAATCTGTTTCTTCCCTACTTTTCCCTTTACAGAGCAATTCTGAAGAGGACCTTGTTGAAAGACTGGAGTTGAAATGATCTTTCAGCTTTTGGGACAGCACATGAAGTGTTTCACCATAAATTGGGTTGTGTTAGCAGCTTGAACTATTGACTTCAAATTAGACTAGAAGGTATTCTTGAAGAAATATCAACAAGGCATTCAAAGCAATTCTTTCTGCCATTCTAACAAACACTAGGTTGTTACCCATTCAAGCTTTGGGAGATCCCCACATGTAGGAATCACATTATTTCCTGATGCCAGATTGTCCAAAGGTCCTGTCTGTAAAAAGACTTGTTATTTACAACAAAAGATTCCTGCCCTTTACCGATGAAGCACAAGCAGCACAAAAAAAAAAACACCAAAGAAAAGTACATGCTTAAACGCTTCCCAGTCCAGAAGGGATGTCCAACAGTAAGGAGCACACAAGAGAGGATGACAACTTACCTTCTCACTGATGGGAAGCAGGAGCAGGGAGTGCAGCACTGTTGCACACCCACAGCACGTTACAGTGAGTGTCTACGCTTATCCCTGCGTTTAAACTGAGTGTAATATCATCAGCCCGAGAGTTCCCCCAAAGCCTGCTACCGCTAAGGGACTTCCGCCACCTGCCTCTAACTGCCTCTGCAGAAGACTCTTACTTACATTTTTTTCAAGTATTCCAGTAATTAGTGAACATTAGGAAAGATCTTTGCTGCTTCAACTGTGTCACGAACTAATAACAAGATAATAACAATCATACACTGCGTAACTGATTATGTTGCCATCTAATAGAAGAATAGTTGTAAAATCAAAAGAATAACTTCAAATGAAATAATTTAGACTTGAGTGATTTATTGCAGTATACGACTGTCAATGTTTTTATTGTGCTGTAAAAAAAAAAAAAATAGTGGCAAAAGCTCTATTGCGTCACAGCAATTCTGCTGCAATACCTTGCTTCCACAAGTCATAGTGTCCTCCCATGCTATGCCCAGGGAAAGGCAATCTCAGCAAAGAGAGGAGTGTAGGTCTGCAATTCCCTTTTTCACCCTGGCTCCTGCTGTCTGTTCCATGGCAGCCCTGCCAGTACTGGGCACAAGGTATGTGCAGCTACGGAGCTAGAAGTGGTTCTTTGAAACAACTTTACATTTAAGCTTCTGGGAAGTAAATATAAGCAACTAAGAAAGCTATTGGAATCTTTCTTCTCAGAAAGGAACTTGTTGCTGAGGTCCTGCAGTTAAGGATGTGCATGCCAGGCCAGGTAGAAATAAGAGGAGACCCTCAGCAGTGTTTTAAGAAAAAACAAATGAGCCACGAGCTGGAAAAGTGCTTTACATGTTTTGAGATCCTTTGATTCCTCATGGGTGGATGCACTTTGGACAAAGGGGGCCGTGAAACAAGGCATAAGGCAGAGATTAAGTGTTACCTAAAATTTACTTTCCTGCAAATTAACAGAGTAATAAAGTGCAGGAGGTGGAGGGGGGTGGGGAAGAGGGTTAGGGGCAAGAAGAAGGACAGGGCCCGGAGAGTCCCTGTATCTCTTTGCTCACTTCAGTGTCAAGGGGAAGAGGGGAGCCCAGCAGCATCACCTTAACTGGAAGCAGATGGAGAGCAGCTGAGCCGGTTGGCACTGTTTGCGTGGGTGACTGTCAGGGCAGGAAAGGGGCTGGATCCCCGGTGATGCAGAACAGCGGTCCCAGAAGCTGCTCTAACCTCTTCCAGGGCTTGGGGCCAGCCCGACAGAGGATTATGCAGCCCTGCTTGGTGGCTCTGCGTGTCTCAGCTCCACCTCACTCCATTCACACCATGGAATATAAATTCCCACTAACTTCCATTCTTCATAATTCAACAATAAATAGAAAAGGCATAAAGGAGGATTAAAGCCCAACACCCTGTCACGAACGACGACACAAGCCTTACAACAAATCCTGTCACGCAATATGTCAAGCAACGGG
Source organism: Gallinula chloropus (assembly GCF_964237585.1). Classification (NCBI taxonomy): domain Eukaryota; kingdom Metazoa; phylum Chordata; class Aves; order Gruiformes; family Rallidae; genus Gallinula; species Gallinula chloropus. The sequence continues at coordinate 42,849,253 of NC_140090.1, forward strand.
GACTCCTCAGACAGTGAATAATTACAGGATATACTGTACCTTCTGTTCAGACATCACTGCTCCCTCCTCCTCTTGGATACTTGTTCTTGGCTTGCCATCCTCAGAAGTACTCCAGCTCATCTTCTTCATGCTGACAGGCACAGATGTTTTGTGGCCTTCTGCTGCTGGCTTGCTAGTCTCTTCCAAAGATTTCTGATAGGCTGTTGATGATAACATTTGCTCCTCGGTACCAGCTTGGGGCTTTGTTTTCAAGGCTTCTTTGTCGCTCTGTTTTCCCACATCATTTAAAGTTTCTTGGGTGTAAGAACTAGTTTTCATCTCTGTTGTGGATTCAGATAAGCTTCCATTTGTTTCTGGCTTCCCTGCTTCTTCTTTGACATATGAGGTAACAGAATCCCTACATTGGTCCGAGCTACAAGGAAAAGGAGAAAAAGAAAAGAAGAGAGAGCTGTTCAGAGCTCAGATCACACATGGAAGAGCGAAGCACCAAGCCTTTGTTCTTACCACTATGTTTCAATCAGAAAAAAGTTAAATTTTAAATTCTGCTTGCAGAATTGTCTTCTGTATCCTGGTATCTTTTCAGAAGCAATGAGAGTATGATGAATGCTGGAAATCTCCTTCCACTCAGGGGAGAGGAAAAAGTGAAAGAAAAATACACAAACCTTGCCATTTCCCTTGTATAATCATAAGATAAATTCCCAAGGCGCTAGTTCTTTAACTTGCTCTCTAACCGAAGAGGAGAAAAAAGTATGTTACCATGCAATTACCAGTAATGACCAAATAATTAATGCAATCCCCCCCAATATATGTACTCCAGATAAATCATGCTTTTAAAAAATATTGGTGTCTGAAAATAGATCCTTAGACAGTACAGAGCTTCGATAATATGCAAAGCCAAAGGCAAACAAGGTTACTACAAGACAGAAAGCTGACCAAAATTTTGCCTTGGATTACACTAAAGGATGGGTTTAACCTGAACTTCTGATGCACAGTTTCCTTCTCTCTTGCATTTTTGGTTGCATTTGGATAAGCACTCTACATTTGAAAATACTACAGCTATTTGCTGGTGAAACTCTTGCACAAGAAAGCAAATCGAATGAATCTCATTGGAAATGGATATTGCCTTCTTAAGGAAGCCCTTTTACTTCTAGAAGTACTTCTAATTTAACACAACGGAAAATGCAGAATAACAATCCTCACTTAAGGGAGCAGAAATCTCACCAGTAGTACAGCAAACACTTTACAGTCCTGAAAGACAATCGGTTTGCTGAAACTGATGGCCAAATTCCCGTTGGATTCAATAACAGTATCTAATGCTACTTGGAACCTTAAAACATCCTGAGTCAAGGCTGCAAAGAATGTAAACTGCTGACAGACAAATGATCACCCTGCAGATAATTGTTCTCCACTGATTGATTTACAGCTCACGCAGACCCGCCTCCTTCGCTTAACAATCATGGGAACCACGCTCAGACCAAAGGCAGGCAGAAGCTCCTCACTCAGTGGGTACCAGTAAGGCCAAACATGCAAACATGTATTGTGAATGTTGAAAACTGAAGTAGGCCCAAGGGAAGGTTGACAAAGCTCATGCAAGAGAAATGCACTGAGGATAAATACATAGAACGCATCCACCTCAGCAGGTCCTTATGCAGGTTGAGCATGGAGGCTTTCTGGAGGAAAACAGTGCACACCATCCACTCTCCTCCCTCCCTGAGCATCTTCTGCACTGTCTGCCAGGTGGCAACATATGGGACTAGACAGATTCGGCATCATCATTCTTACCTTCTAATGCCTTGTAACTCATCTCTAGTAAATCAGCATGATGTAACATGCTTGAAGGAAGTGTTATAAAACCAGTGACCATTTAAAAATTGGCTTGTAGAAAAGTAACAGCTACCCAAGAAAAGGCAAAGAGCTGCAGTGGAATGGATGACTGCTGAAAAGGTACTAGGGAAATAAGCACAATGCAGTATCCTGGTTTCAGGTAACATACGTTTTATGGTCCTCAATTCCAGTTACATCTGTGCATCATTTTGGTTAATTAAAAATGGAAATACACAAGATAAAGAACAAGGAAAGGAGTGTGAACCGGTAAACATAACATAAGATAATTCCAAAATACCTATATTAAGAATGAAACTTGATAAATACACCTTTTTAAAGACAAACATGTTTGACACCAAATCAAGTCAACTAGTACTACTTCTTTTAAATACATACACATATATGCACATAGATACACATCCTCATAGAGCATATGTAGTAGAAGAGCAGCCTCAGCATTGCTCCTGGAGGTAAAAACAGCATGGGAAAGCTTGCTTATACACACATACACACACACATACTCCCATCTGATGGTGCTCACCTATCATCCAAGCGATCTAGCAGGCTACCACCTATTCTGCGTCCTGATGTTGGTGGCTCAGTAACACTTGACGAGTCAGGCTGCCAACCTGTAATTGAAGACATTTCATGTTCTGTTTGTTGAACACCTTTAAGAATTGACCACACTCTTTCTTCCGTCATCTCCTCAGACTCAGCTCCTTCTTCCAGGTGAATGTCCTCAAACAGAGATTTAAGCTTTTCTTCTGTCATCTCCTCATCAGTACCAGACTTCTGTCTCTCAGGCTGTTCAGTCCTTACTCCTGTTTTACTAGTCTCTTCTCTCTGCCTTTGTTTAGGATCTTTTGATATCCCGCCATAACTACCAAGGTACCGTGGAAAATCCTTAAGGTCCACTTCCTCCAACTGGCTCTCACCTATGGAAATATCTTTAGGTGTTCCTTCTCTAGGCACTGAGAAATCAAGTTTGCTGTCATACAGTGAAGTGTCTTCTTCAGTCACCAGTGGCGGAGCTGCTGCTGCTGTACCATCTACATGTGCCTGGGAGGTCACTAATACGTCACTCAGTCTACTGGGAGTTCTAAGGGGTGACTCTAGGCTAGAGGTGTCGCTAAAGAAATCATCCTGATGGAAAGGGGTGGGTGGCACAAAGCGCAACCCAGTGGGAGTTTCCAGTTCCACTTCAACGGTGGGATAACCTAAGGAAGATAGCACATTTGGACTGACTGGGATGAAGCATGGAGCAACAAATAAGCACATGGCAAATGAGTCATGAGTTACATAAAGTATGAAACATGTGAGGAGGTGCAGGTGTATGAGAACAACTGCAGCTCTGAGAGGTTTCTTCACTTTGTCCTGAACAGGTGGGACAGAACATGAGTGCTGCCAGTGAGCAGGGCGGTGAAGCCAACCAGCACTTTGGACTATTTCATGAATAGTCTGTAAAAGATTTCAGCAATTGTTTTTTGCAGCCACTTGAGTATTTTTCAACCTATAGCAGATTGCCTTATGAGCATGCAATACATCAAATGTGGACAAGGGTGGTTGTCCCTTTCTGTCCAATGCAATCTCTTGCAGCCATATTGTATAAATCTTTTTTTCCCAGTTGCATAGGTTTTTTGTTTGGTTTGTTTTTTTCCTTTTAAATTTGGAAATGTAATAAATAGATTTTAAATACAGAAGCACATTGTAACATAGGGCAACCACATTTTTTGTCAGTAGGTATTACTTCTAAAACAGGTCCACATTTTTAATACACTTTTTTATATAAATACACAACACCAGCGATACAATGCTACTAATATGTGCCTCCAATTTAACCGCAGAGCCACAAGAAAGGAATATAGAATGAGGAACAGAAATGGATCCCAGTGAGGATACCAAAGGATAGTAGATCTAAATATACAGCAGGATTAAAAAAAAAAAAAAAAACAAAAACAAACTAAAAAAGGAAGTTAACAGAGGGATAAGAGAACACAAAACCAGCAAGGGAGAGCTATATGAATATTTCAGGTACAGTAAAGTTACACAGGTGAGAGGACTGTGGAGAGTAAGGAGATCTTGGTGATCTTGGAGAGCGAGGTGATCTTGGTGACATGGGTACAATCAGATACACTGATCAAATAAAGAGAGAAAAGAAAAGAAATGATGAAAACTTGGGTAAACCATACGAGAAGATTCAACTGAATATGTATATAAAAATGACAATGAAATCTGATGTTTGCATTCCAATAATAATAGGTTGGGTAACCTATGAAAGGGAAAAAAACACATGCCGTGGGGTTAACTTGACATTGTGCTGCCACAAAAGGAGGTGCATTAACAGGGGTCAGGTTTCTGTTTCCTGAATCAGCTGAGAGAAAGGCAAAGGTGGTCTGGTCTTGGTGAGGAAAGGAAGCTTGAGGAAGGTTCAGAGGAGAGGAGAGGAGAGACAGAAAACAACTGCAGAGAAGCGCAGGGTTTTTTTTCATAAAAACATCAATGCTGCTATTAAAAGGCGTGAGCAACATTTCAAGAGCAACTTTCTTAAAATGTCTACAGAAAATGATTTCTGTAATGCAATGATTCAATGACCAGCAATGCTGCTCAATAATGGAGGTACAATGAGCTTAGACGCTTGAAAGAAAAGAAATCCTACTAAAATACAGAGAAAGTTCAATACATTTTTTGAACAAAGCACCACCACCCACCCCCCCAAACAAGTGAAATGTGACTTACTAAAGAAAAATCTTATTTAAGGAGCTATTCATAATGCATGCAACAAAAATCGAAGTAAAGAATGTAGCAACCCAGTGCCTGTTAGCTAATGTTTAAAGGAAGAAAAAACAACATTTAGCATCTTCAAGAGACTGATTACTAAGTATACTTACGGCAATTCTGGTTTACAAGCAGAACTTCATTTACCCTTTTAATCTTGCTCCAAAATTAACCTGCACAATTCTGTTCACACTTGGTACAGCTTCCGTGTGAAAATTATAACGTGACTTATGCATTAGTAAACTTAAAATGATATTTTCACTTGAGCTAATAAAGCATTTTCTTATTTTTCTACCTCCACTGCGAAATGGTCCAAGTGAAAATCATAAAGCAATTGACGTTCACTTGTCAGAAAGAGGCTTGGTAGCAAATTGAGCACATTAATTTCTCCTACGTAATTGCTAAGCGCTTTTTCCCTCCTTGTTCTTCCTTTTTTTTTTTTTTTCTTCAAAGGATTCCTGTTGTTACTGTTGTTAGACAGGAAGACAAAGATTCTAAGTATTTCCAAGTAAGTTGGAAAGCATGCAGTACCCTAAAAATATACATGGGCAAGCTTCAAAACACAACTCTTGCATGAGAAGAACGTTCAGATCCTGTCAGCAGACACTGAGGCTGGTGGGAATGAGCTCTCAGGTGTACGCTTATGGGATCCTGGGCTTATTCTTTGAGATACCAATACCATGAGCATGTTTTAGGAGAGGAAAATGATTTCTTTAGAACTTACTGTCTAGTTTATATAACATTACTGTACTATCACATTACAGAGCTAAACATGACCACAGAATTCAATTACCATCAATAGGATCATGAAAAATGTTATTTTCATCTGCAAAGCTTCTGGTGCCTGAAATATTTCCATAATCAAATATTGGTCCTTCCAACAGGGTCACGATATCTATTCGATTAATTTTTGTCAATACAGAAGTTAAGGCATCAGCTGAAAAAGAAGTAAGACACATCAGAGAAAAGTTCAATGTGGCACAAATGTGCAGTCATCATTCTCAGTTACATTCACATTGCATTAATTACAAATTGCTGGGCATATGTTTCTGTCCTTTGGCTCTAGAAAACCCCATCATTTGTTTAAGTAGTCATTCTGCAGCCTCCTTACTCAAGATATACAACTATTTAGAATCTTGCCCCCACCCCCCCAGTATAATTATAACACAAAGAATGAAGTCAGAGAGTTCTTAAGGAACATATTTACTTATAACTGAAACAAAATATCTTTTCACCGGAGTGTAAAAGGAGCGTAAAGATCCTTTTACTGTTCTGTTTTGAGGAACAACAGAATAGGTAGCCATGTAGATAACAATACATGCAATGCTATTCATGCAGTACATCATGACAACTCATTTAGAGTCATCCCGTGTGGAGGACACAGTAATATCGGGAATTACTTTTACAGTGAAACAGATCAAAGATGACTCAAACACTGCGTAGGAGTGCAGGATTAGAGACTGGTAACGAACACTATTGACCAAATACAAAAATCAAAACATCTCTTTCAATTTGAACAATTCAGGTGAAATGCAGATAAAACCAGCAGAATCAGCCCAGAATCAGTGTCTCCAGCGCTCCTCACAGAAGGAGACACAGCCTTTTCTCATGACCTAACTTTTCCAGGCAGCCTTTACTCATGTTTTCATGTTCCTTGCTATTGGAAAGTTTTCCCTAATAGTTTCTTTACTGGAATTTCAGTTTGTTACATGTCCTGTCAAGTAGTGATGCGGAGAGCAGATTATTTCCTCCTGCACATACACTGAAGAAATGTGACACATTTCTGACTTCCAGTGGAAACATAACTGAAACTTGCCACCACCCCATCAGTGGTTTACAAAAGACATTCAAGAAAGTTTTCTTCAGCATAACCTGCTTAGATGAGGCAGCAGATGAGATGGGCTATAATTTATAAGTAACAAAATTAATTCCTTGAACTTACTTGTAGCATTTTTTCCATCTCTGGTAACCCATTTTTTTAACAACATGAAGCTTTGAGCAATAAGAGAATTTGGGTTTTCTACTCGGATTTGATTTATTTCATCCACAGAAAAATTCAGTTCTCTTGCCAGTTCTACAAAGACAAAAATAAACAACAGCAACCAAGAAAACAACAACAAAAACACCACCAAAGAAAGCACAAATTCCTTAATCATCTTGTTGGGCTTAAAAATATTATCTTTCTTAGATTACACAGGGGTCAACGGAACTACCTGATGCAAACTTCACAGATGGCGATGAACATGGCATTATATCTTCATACTTTAATCTTCTCAGACAAACACACTTTGGAATTTTGATCAGCTCTGTGAGCTGTTACCTCATTTACACCCAGTCAGCCACTTAAACATGGTGGGGTGAAACTCCATGGAGACTACCTCAGCATGGCTGATTTGTCACATCTTTTCTGGTGAGTGTTCCCCTTGTGTAAGCTCTCTGCATAGCTCACCACCAGTGCCATCACCACCTACTCCCAGGGAGAGCTGGCTGAAGCAGCTGCAAGCCTGTGAAGGACCAAGATCTGCCCACCAACATACTTGCTGGTGCAGTGCCGGGCTCCCTGTAACCTCCAGGGTTTTGGGGAAACTGCTGCCTGGATACAGAGGCAGCCCTGAGCCCTAGTAGATCGATCCTCTCAACTCCTCAGGGGAACGTCTCGAGAGGAGAGACGTGTGATTCTGTTTGATTCATTGCAAGACCATGCAATTCATTTCAAGACCATGCAATTCATTTCCTACTGGGCATCTTTGCCCAGCATCACACTGCATGTCTTGGGAGGCCGGATTCACCGTGGATTCAGGAGAACCTGATGCGGGCTTAGTGTGGGTTTTGGCAAAAGACTACCCAAGAGTGTTATAATGAAGACGAATTTCAATATCAAAGCAGAAAAGCTTACCTGTCCAGCTAAGTCCTAGGTGGTCGGCTACAATTGCCATCCTTATATCTGTTCGCTCACATGGACTCTGTGGACCTGTGATTTACAATTTCTAGATTAAAAAGGTTTTGCACAGAAAACCACAAGACCGGACAATAGCTTATTATAAATAATAGCTTTAATTTGGCTAAGTAGCCGGTGTTTATATTTACTAGAATGGTTGTGTGTCCTAGTAATCTACAAAGCAAATTTATTTGATGTTTTTTTTCCACAGCTTTTAGATTTTCACCTGTGTAAAGCCAAATGTCAAACTACATGATGTTGTGTAATGAAACCAAACATGCTGACAACCTAGCTGATAAGACTGTACACAAGTTGTCCAGTTACTGATGGAAACCACCAGGACCAGATTAACATCTAATTTTTTCTCTGGTCTGACAGAATAAATTTGCTGTCAACAAAAGTTATCTTCCAATTTCTGAATTACACCAACTTTTGAGATACATGAATGTCTTTGGCATGCTTCACTAGCTCTCTACAGTACAGGGTTTGTTTAAAGGAAGAAAGAAGAGTGTAAGACAGCACATACAGATGACAATGACAGAATGAAAACTACAGTTAAGTCACTCCACAGGCAATCACAACAGTTCATGCACTAGGATCAACAAGTTGAAAGTTTTACAAACTAGGCTTGATCTCCACGAGGTGAGCCATGAGAGCTCCAGAAACCTGACTGCCTTCATTCTCACCAGTCCTCTTACTCCTCCTCCTCTCACTGTCGGCCTTTTCAATCTTTGATTTTATAGATGCTGCCTCTGTTCTCATGTCTCTAGCAGACTTCGATGTAATGGAAGGCTGGTAAACTTGAGTAGCTTCTGATAAGGATGTGTTCCTTGATGTACTGTCTTCTTCATCATCAGAGGCCTCTGACTGCATCTTTTTCTCTTCATCAGATAGACGATCCACAAGCTTTAATGTCTCACCACTAATTCCCTTAAAATATTCAATAGAATGCTTACATACCTCCCTAAGCTGATTTTTCCTTACTTTAACTGTTGTCACAGTGACGGAGGTAGATCTTACCTTTACTGGTAATTTAGAAGGAAGCTGTTTTGGTTTTTCTTTCTCTACCTGCTCTTGTTTTGGCAGGGTTGGAGTTCTTCTAGCTAGGTTATTCCTATGTGTATTTTTTACAGGAATCCTAGACCTTGCTTCTAGACAGGGAGAAGGATTATTTTGTTTTGCTTTGTCAGGCTTACTAGCCCCTCTCACTTTACTCCCTGTATTGCTTTGGAGATTGTTTTGAGAAAAGACTTCTTTTACTGAGCTGGCCTTTATGGGAAGCTTTGATTTTCCTCTAGCCCCTACCAAGTCTGTTGATTTTTGCTGCTCTCCATGTGGTTTTTGCTTATCTCTTACTCTGTGTCCTTGTGTTGTCCCTGTACCTTTTCCTGAAGTGCTTTTCGCTTGATTAGCTTTCTGGAGGGAACATTTTGGTTCCAAATGTTCTTTTAGCACTACATTACAGGTAATATCATCTGTAGGGACAGCAGATGAATCCAAATTGTTGTTGTTATTAAAGTTATCTTTTGGGAAATCAGTTTTTTCTGTTTGCCTACAGCTCATCTGTCTAGAAGCTGAACTCGCAATCACTGCTACGGTTTCGTTCTCTAATCCCTGACCACTTGGTATCACAGCTTCTATCTTATCTGTCACTTCACCAGGGCCATCTTTCTTCAGAGTCATGGTGGAAGCAGAAATTCCCATTTTAATTGGTGTGCGCAATTTGGGATCAACTTTAGAAGCATTTACTGCTGACGATGATTTTTCCAGTGAGTTACTAACAAGTGTTTGTTCCACGCAATCTCCACTGGCCTGGATGACGGGCTTATGTTCAACTGCTGTTGTCTCTACTGGTCTCTCTAGGTTTGTTTCTACAGTGTTGTCCCCTGCCTGTGGCTGTGTGATGGCAGTGACTGTACTTTTATCCCCTTCCCCCTTGTCCCCTGACTTCCCTTCAGAAGTATGCTCACCAATCTGAAAAAATTGGAGTCTTTCTTCAACAAAATCCCTCTTGCTCATGTCAATTGCACCACTGCGAGTCATCTCAAACATCTTCCCTTCATGAAATGGGAAGGGGTTGGGCTCGCTAGTTGGCGTACTCTCATCTGTTGGAGTTCTGGCTGGAGTTGTGTCAGGTGTTGTTGCTTGAGATCTGTCTTCCACTGCCAGACCAAATGGCTTAGCCTCATCATCCCTTGATTTAGTCTCAAACACTTCATCGTCACCTCGGTTATTGGACCACGGATCAAAATCTAGACTCTTGGTGGCCACTGTTTTGAAAGGCGTTGCAAACTCTTCGTCTACTTTGTAACTGAAATACGTGTCAGGAAATACAGTCCTGTCAGGGTGTCTGCCTTCCAAAGTGAAAAACTGCGCCCCTGACTTCTGTTCACTCTTATCTCCGGCTTTTTCAGAAGCTGGACCCTTTGGAGGTGCCTTGTCTTCTTCAGGGCCTACCTTGCCTTCCTCCTCAATGACTTCAAGCTTACTCTGGCTAAAGCAGCGATCAGTCTGCTTTAGAATGCCTTCTGTAGTCCATACATCCTTTTTGGTTTCAACTGCCGGACCTGCAAGTTTAGAATCACTCTCAGTTAAACCATCATCTTCATCTTGCAAATCATAACCATCCAGAGAGTCAATCTCTGTTGCATCAGTATCATGGGAGAATTCTGCAGTGGTTGCTATGGAACACTCTGTGACAGACTGGTCATTGTTATTCCCATTTTGCACTACATCATTCTGGGGTGAATCAAGCCCAATGTCAAACTCATTAGATTTGCCAGAAGTGGGATGTCCTAACTCTTTCTGTTTCTCAATGTTTTCAGGGCCTCTGGGCTTTGAGATTTCTTTCTGGTCATCTTCCAGTTCTTTCAGTTTGAAGGTATACTTTTTAAGTGGAACAGGTTGATAGAGAGACTCATCATCACTGGAATCACTGACATCTTCTCCTGGTGGCACAGGAGACGGTGGCTGTACTCTTATGACAGGTTCAGCCAGTTGGTATTTGTCGTATTCATCTTGCAAATTCACTTCTGTCAGCTCCATTTCACTCTCAGTGGAATAATGAGGCTTCTTTTCTGACTCGCCTTGATCTGCATCCAGTGGTGGAGGAGGAGGGAATTCAATGTAGGCAACTCTGTTACTTTTGGGTCTTTTGTTAGAGTCCTTGTTTATATGATTAGGTAACGCTTTGTCAATCTGTGGTTCCTCAACCTCTGCCTGTTTTACAGATATTGACTTAGCCTCGGCTTCCTCCTCTGATTCCTCAGACACCTCAGGTATAGGACTGGGCTTGCCCGGGATATATGCTATCAGTGAGTCAGGTGTTTTAGATGTAAACTCATAACTCACTTCCTCTGAACTTGGTGTTTCTGGTGTTAAAGGGCTTTTACCAGAGCTATCTATAAAGGACACTTGTTCTAGTGTGTCATCTTCTGGGCTGCCTTGTGGAGAAGGAGGTTGCTTTTGCTGTCTAGCTGTGTAAAATGTCCCCCTTGTCTCTTGTACTGTCTTAGTCTCCTGACTGACAATTTTTTTAATGTTTCCTTGTTGCACCTCTTTCTCATATTGCTTTCCTACCTGAACAAAGCTGACATAAACAGGCAAGGTCTTAATTTCTTTTACTCCCTCAGTGCTTACTAGTGGTGCAACTTTATCCAAGTAATCACTGGCACTGGGGTCAACTAACTCATTTGAAGGAAATTCCTTTCCTGGACTACATTCTAAAGAATCTGGTGATTTGCTAGGGGATATCTCCATTTCCTCAACAGAAGGACTTAGACCTATCGAGCTCTGCTGCTTAGTAACTTTTCTGATATCTGAATGCTTTAGTTTCTCATCTTCCACATAACCAATCTGCCTCTCAACTTTCTCCTTAATCACAGCTGATTGGGATACTTTAGCTGAAAGTTCATAGACACCATCAAGCGTGGTTCTCTTCTCCTCAACAATTCTGACTGGAATATGGGACACAGCAATTTCTTCTTTCCTTTTGGATATTTTATCGGTCACTTCACCATTACGTTCCCCCTCCCTGACAACAAATTCTCTGTATAAAACCCTTTTTGAGGGAGATTTTACAGTCACTTCCTTTACTTCTTCTGAATGAATTCCATTTGCTGCCAATTTCTGCTCTGTCACAGTGATAAATTCACTTTTTTTGTCAGTTTTAGCTTCGGCATGATCAACATGGTTTTCTTTTACCGTATCTGGAACCAGCACGTGTGAAAGTTTTTCTTTTTGCATGTTATGATTAGAAGTTCCAGGACTTTCCCATGTCCTATAGATTTTTTTGTCCCAGTGTCCCTTCGTCATTGAATCTGAGCCATAGACCAGGTCTTTTGCCTGTGTTTCGGGAAAGAATTCTGGCATGCCTTTGGTCATCTCAGTTCTTTGTTTTTGTGTGTCTGAAGCACGAACGTCTTCAATACCTTTCCCTTTACCGGGAACAAAATCTTCCTGTGTTTTCACCTCTTTCTGTAAAGCTGTGCTCCCATCAATGACCTCTACTTGCTTTGCGTGTTTCTCTCTGGAATAAAACTGATACACTGGTAACTTACTTTCTTGCAACTTCTTTACTGGAATTTTGGACTGACCATCCAGCCTTTTTTCTTCTTGAGTCACATCCTTACTCCTTGGACTTATACTTTGTTCAAATTTAAGCCTAATGGAACTGAGTTTTGACTGCTTCAGCTGAAATCCTGTCTGCGAAACCTCTGGTACTCCAGTCTGCTGAGCGCTTCCTTTGTGTTCCATAGTTTGTTTAGAGTCCTCCACAGGTTGCATGAATATCCTTTTTTCAGGACTGCTGGGCAAACTGGACACTTTTCGTTCATCCACCTTAGGAAAGCATTTCCCATCGTGTGTGTACTGCTTCACCTTACTCCATTCGTCACCAGATGACGGTAATTCAGAGAGCAGAACTTTCTCAGCGCTGCTGCTGGCAGAGCTCTGGCTAGAATGCATTTCTTTGCCATTCTTTTTATGCTGCTTTTTCTCTGGAGACTGTAGCTCATCATTCAACTTCTCCGTTTTATCCCGAAAAAACTGCGATACTTCAGTCAGTTTTTCTTCTGCCTCTTTAACAGTCCTGTCCACCCTGTCTTCATATATCAACTTTTCTCTACCTCTGTCTAATCTGTCCTCTGTAAAGCGCATCCACATTGCGTGTTTTGGATTACTAACATCTCCAGTGTAGTGTAACACTGTCACTTTATCATAATAATCATCTTTAGACATTTTACCTACACCATTTTCAGACACATCTTTATAGATTTTGGAGAGAATCTCTTTTTTGGGGGCAGTAGCTACTTTTTCTCTGCATTGTATATCAGACCCCTGTAATTCTGCACTAAGGGGTAGAGCATGGTCAGTAACTGACTCCTCAGTATCAGAATGAGACACATCTAGCTTTTCTGAAAGAAGCATTTTCTCAGCAAACCTGTAAGACTCCCCTCTTAGTTCTGACAACTCATCATCATGGTATTCTATTGAGTGCTGACTCAAAAGCTTCAGTGTTTTGTAAGAGTCATCAGACATGAGTTGAGCAGAACTAGGGCGACTCTCTTCTTCCTGGGACACGGGAGTGTTAACTCTAGAGGATTCCAGATAAGAAGGAAGTGACTCTTCGGCTGTGAGCTCTTCTTCTTCTTGCTGACCTTGTTCATCTGAACAAGGAAAAGAATCATGTTTTTCCAACTCTTTTAAGTTATTATCTCCCCGAGGTAAGTCTTTCTGATATACATACATTTCCTTTTCTGGATGCTTTTTTGTTTCTCTAATAATGACTTCAGTAGGTTCAGCCTGATTACCTTTTTCAATATGGACCTCTATTATTCGCTCCAGTTTGGGTTTCATTTTGCTGTCCTTCTCTGCATGTTGTGGTGAAGTTTCAGCAGACTTGCTAACATCGGATGTTACTGATGATTTATGTTCAAACAGACCTGCCAGTTCTTTGGAAGGGTCACGTCCAGACTGAAAGGCTTTCATTATGTCATGAACAGACATTGTTTCCTCAATTCTTTCAGATGTGCTTTCTGTGCATGGAGGTTTATGATAAACCATCCTAGTTGTTGTCGTGATATGAGTTTCTTCTTTTACTCGGACACCTTTACTAAGGACACACTTATGGTCGTCTTCTTCGCTGCTGCTGGCTTTCATTTGAAAAGCTTTGACTTTCTCTTTGATAGATCCAGAAGGCTTTTGCTCCAGCTCTGTGAATGCAGGGGTGGGTTTCAAGGCCGGTGGCTCCTCTGCTTTCTGCTCTGGGATTTCTTCAGACGATGGTTCGTAGCTGCGGATAACATGAACTACTTCAGTTCTTGTTTCTGTGATGACAGGAGGAATGGGTACATCATGGAAAAGTGGTTTTGGCCCTGTGCTTTCAGCACTTTGAGGGGCAGAAGGTGTCTTTTCACTTCTTGTTTCAAAGCCACTGTCAGATAGGGGACTTTTATCTTGATCATGTTGAGAAAAATCATCTGGAGACTCTAAAATAGTATCTGTTCCAAAAAAGGAATCTGCAATTTTACATAACTCCTTTTCTGATGTTGAAGGCCTCATGGAGGCTGGAGGCATTTTAAGTTTATGTTCCTGCAAAGCAATAGCTGGTTTTAAAACACGTTTTTGTCTCTCTTCACCATCTTTTTTCCCCTCTTCAAACTTGTACTTTATGTTTGTTAATGAACTGCTACCGATATCATTTGCTAAGTAATCAATGACTTTTGACAAGCTATAATCCTTTTCCGACATGGTTTTAGTTTTAATTTGGACTTTCTCTCGAACAGATATAGAAGGGCTTGTCAGAGCTTGCTGTCTCGCTTCATCAATCTCCTCTGTACTGAACTCTACCCAGTCATCCTCAGACAGGTGTCCTTGATCACTTTTGGATACTTTAGCCAACCCTTTACTTTCTAAACACACATCTTTTTTCAGAATCTCACTAACTTTTACTAAGTCCTCTTTTACTTTCTCAACAATTTTAAAGGGCTCTTCATCATCAATTCTACCCTCTTTTGGTATGTCAGGTTGGAACCGTTTGTTCTCTGTGACATCTGTCTGCAATATTGCAGTCATTCTTATTAGATCCTCTTTCATTTCAGCAACGTCTTTGAGTATCTCCTGACTGGAGGACAGAGAAGATGGTGTGGACAATTTGAGAGCAGAGGGTGCTAAAAACAAGGATGATTTTATTGGAGATGAAGTTCGATTAAAGGGAGGCTGCGTGCGTGCCTCTGTAGTTGATGTTTTAATAGGTGACAGCAGCGCAGCAGCTGATTTGGTGAGTGAAGTCGACTCTGGAAGCTTCTTTGATGCTGGTTCAGACAAAACATTGACTACAGAATATACTGGCACTGTTATTGTTGATGAAGTTACTGATGAGGTAGTTGCAGATATTGACCCAAGGGCTGTGTACAAAGCACCTGCCGGAGTTCTCATTGACTGGAAAGCTGATGGTGCTGAGGACACAAATGACCTGAGTGGAGAAAATGGCATTGTTGTAGCTGTTGAAAACACTCTCTCGGCCGTGTCAGCAACTGTGTTAGCAGCACAGCTTGCAGAATGTGCAGCTGCAGAGATCTTGTCTTGAAAAACAGCTGCAGCTTTGGATCCATTTATTAAGTTGGCAGAAGATGGGTATTTCAGAGGTGACACAGATCCATTAAGCAATGGTAAATCTGTGTGCCCAGCTACATGTTTTGCTGGTGATGAGAGAGACGAGGCCATCATGACTTTAGAGGATGAAACAGCATCAACTGCTGACTTAGCAGGTGACACCACTGACTTTAGAGGGGACGATAAAAGTGAAGATGCTGATGTGATAACTGATTTAAGTGGCAAACTCGAAGAGTACACGCTAACGTTGGATTTGGGGGATGCTGGAGGCGTCATGGTTATGGATGATCTCTCCAAGAGAGATCCTGCTGTAGTCACTGGAGATGTCCGAGAGGGGAATGTGGTAGTGGATGCCAGCCCTTTTAGACTATTGGTTTCTGTGACTGCGGGAGCTCTGATGAAAGATCCTGAAGTAACCTGGATATTGTAGGGAGGCTGCGATACCACAGTTTTTATCGGTGAAGAGATTGTCCGAAACGATCTAATCGGAGATGCTACATCACTAACAGATTTAACTGAAGATGTGGTAGAGGCTCCTAACGTGGATTTGATTGGAGAAGCAGAAGAAACAGACCATATTGATTTTAATGGGGAAGCTGTAGGAGTGTTAGAGGAAGAGCTTGATAAGGAAGTGAAGCCTGATTTGGTTTGCCCAGGCACTGTAATTGGAGCTGTTGTCCATGACTGATATGGCCGTGTTGAAAAGAGTGGCTTGTATGAATAAGTAGCAGGTAGGGATCTTGTCGCTCCTGCACTCCGTTCAACCGTTTCTTAAATTGTTAAATTAAAATCAAACATAAAAATCAACAAAAATGATTGAAAAACAGAGAGACCAGAGAAGAAAATTGGTCAGTAAACGTTGTAATATTACAAAAAGCAAGTACAATTGTTTGCATGAGTTAGGATGAAGGAGACAAAGGAAGATTTTTAAAAAAGGAAAGAAAAAAAATCTTGGAATGAGCCGTATGTACTGATGACTGGTCCAAACCAAAAAGCAAGGCGAAATGAAAAACAGAAAGCACAGAGCAACCAAATCTGCAAACAATGAAGAATGGAAAACACAAAGAAGGAATTCCATAAGGTAAAAAGAAAGCCACATCAAAATTTCTTCTCTTACTTCCTATTGACTTTCTGATGTGCTACTTCTGAAATACTCGTATCAGTTCTATTTTGCCTGTTTAGGGATGTCTCTGCTTTGCACAACTATTAGAATTATCCTTTTAATAATTGCCCTTGTTGTTGTTCTATTCAGATATTGAACCTATACAAAATATAAACTTGCATAAAATGACATTAGGTAGCTAAAATCTTTTTCTTAAACCACTTGGAACTATTTCATGCAGAACCCAAGATTCTTTTTAGGTGACAGGCAATTGATGTGCAAACTGTGAAGCAACCGGAATAAATTCAATTCTCTATCTCCCATGCACAATTCAGATATGCTTCACACTCACAAAGCCAATAAGAGCAAGAGCTTTTCTGAGACGGTATTTTAAATAATAATAGAAATAAAGAAAGAAAAGGAACTTTTGCATTTAATTCTCATGCGGTATTCCTTTTGTTTGGTAAAAATTAAAGTAAAATTTCACATGAAATGGTATATAAGAAGCATATGTCATACATGAAGTATGGAGAGTATGATCTATGATAAACGTGAGCAAGCAAAGCAACTAAATCAGTTTTCGTTCATGCACAATATATCATGTCAAAACTAGCACACAGATTAATACATTTTGTATGCTGTATTAAGCACGAGTATGTAAACCTTACAAAATCACTTCACAAGAGGCCATTAGAAGAAGAGTACACTTTTTCTACAAGATGTAGTGTCTTGGTACCTTTTGAGGAGATGTCTCGTGTCAGCTCAGAGACAGACCTGTTCAACTTTACATTTCTCAAAAGGTAACATTAGCAAAGCAGTCCAAGAACAATATATTATGAAAAAAAAAAAAAAAAAGAAATAAAAAGAAAAATCCTGGCAAGGACAAACCTGTTAATTGCTATCATCTCCCAGAACACTCGACTTATTCATAGGCACTTCAAACAAAAATCATCATCAACCACACTTTGCATCACAGGAGGTACTCATGCCAGAAGACAGTATTTCTGGGAATCCTATTACATATCCTCTGATACAGCAATAACAATTAGAGAGCCGATGCTGAAAGTAACTTAGAGAGCTTTTTTTTTCTTTTTTTGCTTTCGAGTCAGAGTTAGAGCTAGAGTTAAAATACCCAAATAACTCTTTCAACATACCTTTCTCCAAAGTTTCGCTACAAATTTGTGAAACCTGCTTGATCTGTCATATAGACGGACTGTAACTCACAGTGAAAGAAGCTTAAAAAAGGTGAATGCCTGACTGTTAAACTTAAAGTACGCACACATTTACAGAATACTGAGCACTCCGTATGCAACAGGTCCATATCCTGCAAGGAGAAATGTGTTGTGGCCCTACAGAAGCCAATCAAAGCTCAGGAGGCGATGTGGATGGCTGGGATATGGCAGTTTGAGAAAGTTTAGGTTGAAGAGAGCTTGAATACTAGGCCTGACTGGCACAGCCTATGCCAAGGAACATCAATTTTTTTCTAGCAATCTTATTTTAAGCTCAAACCTAACTTCTTTCCCACACCCCCACAGAAGAAAACAGTATACTTCATTAAATGAGCTAGACATTGTTATGAAGATTAATTCGCAGCAGCTGCTAGCATTCACCAAAAGTTCATACAGTCCCAAGGCCAAGTAACAAATGTGTTCAAAGAAAGGGCTGATGAGGTACTTAGGGATATGGTTTAGCATTGGACGGGAACGGTTGGACTCGATGATCTTAAAGGTCTTTTCCAACCTTGTGATTCTGTGTGTATGTGATGGCACAGCTCCTGCCATTTTAGTGGCAGCAGGACAGAGAAGGGGGTTTCTTTCTTCTCATACAAGCTCATGCAGGTTCTATCTCCTGTTACTCAGATGAAGAGACCATCTCCCACCTCTCTGCACCCTCCTGTCAGGTCATTGTAGGCAGTGATAAGGCTTCCCCTCAGCCTCCTCTTCTCCAGGCTAAATACCCCCAGCTCCCTCAGCCGCTCTTCATATGATTTGCTGGGAAGAGGTAGGGATTCATCACTCACATCCAACATCCTGTTTTACACTGCAGGAGCAAACATCCTGACTCTGTGCTGGGTGCTTTCTGGAAGAGTGGCACCTCTGAGATCACAACATCCCCTTGCATCAGCATAGTGCAGTTAGTGGTGGCAGTTGCTGACTACACGCTATACATGCTACGTGTGCACAGGAGGTGCTCAGTCTGATGGGCAGACCACTATCTGTGATTTTTCCTGGCAAACACAATCATTTTTCATACCCGTTTTTGGGTAGCTCACAGCCTTCAGTAGTAACCATTGCCACGAGAGATGGAATGCTTAAAGACCAGTCTGGAACATCTGCTGCATTAACCCACATTTAACCCATATTTTTAGATACAGCTCGAATGAGTTTAGAAGTTTTTTTTTCCCCACCAACTTTTTGCAAAGGACTTAATGGACCTTTGGTGAATAAATAAGACCTTTTTTTTTTTTGCCGCCTCCTCCAATGAGGCCTGAAAATTTAATTGCAATCAATGTGCACAGTCACCAAACTTCTTTCAAGCAACTTCCTTTTCCCTCTTTCTCGGTTCCCATCAAGCCTTTGATGATACCTTAACAGTCCATCAAGAGGTCTCAGCAGATCTGATAGCTTCTTCAGATGTATATGCTTGAAGTCTTCTTCCAGGCCTCAGAAGTGTAATATATTCTGGAGCACATCTGATCTAAAGAAGCCACAGATCTTATAGAATAATTAAACAGCAGCCTTCCAGTGGGAACTCCCAAGACCCGATTAAGTTTGTCTATGGACTTGATGGAATTATATCAAAGGGTCTGTTGCAGGGCAGCAACTGAGAAGTCACAAGGGAGTTAAAAAAGAAAGGCAAGAAAAAGCCTGGGAATGGAACAATAGCGGTCAGCCTCAGAGAGGAGAGGTGAGGGAAGAAAAGCTAAGCTAAGTATTTAACAGGGAAGGGAAGGAATGCCACAGGGCCGATCAAGAGGAACGTAAGTTTAAAAGGAAGCAATGTATGGTGCCAGGGAATAAAAAGCATCTGCAGGGAACAGAGGAAAAAGGGAAGGGGAGGAGAAAGAAGAGGGAAAATATAAAATATGAGAGTCCATTTTGGTTAATCATCTAAACATTTAATCGCTTATCTGAACAGCATTCTCCAGCCTTGATGAACTTTTGCGTAACACTCCCTTCTACAGCAGCACTCTCTGAACTTTCAAAGGAAAGAGGAACAGGCTCTTTCTGAAAGTGATTTGCAATTCTCCTACTCTGGAAATACATGGCATTTTTTAAAAAATCATTATATTTTTACTTAACTAACGCATGCCATTTGTCAGTCAGGATTCTTCAAGCTCTCACAACACAAGAGTTCACAGACTATCCAAGAGTTTTGTTTTGGATAGTTGTTTTGTTCATTCTTTCCTTCATTTTTTTCCGGAGTGACACTAAATACAACATTTATAGAAAAAATGTCTCTTCTTATGCAAAATCATGTATATATGGTTTAGTACTTTGGGAAGAGCAACTCACTCATTCCAGGCTCAGTCAGATAGCTGTAGCGCTTACGTAAAGCAAGGGAGACAAAGTTCTGGCGCCGGTCAGCTTTCTCCGTCTGCAAAAAAACCATAACACAGTTTAGCGCCTTTAGTATCGCTACCCCCGTTTAAACAACCAAACCTCAGTGGAATGCGTCCCCACATGGGAGAACGGACCTTTCTGGTCACCTTCAGGAAGGCATGCTGAAGCCAAATTTTGGCAAGCAGACAGGGAATGGACGGAGCTGGTCTCCATTCCTGTCTGCCACATCATGAGCATCAGGTGCTGGGGAATAGGGAGTGTGGCTACTCGGGGGTGGTGGAAACCTGCTGTGAATGACTAACCTTATGGCATAAGCAGGATTGCTACCTGAAGGGATGACCCAATAGGTTCATTCCTGCTCACCACATCTCTGCTTATGAGGTAGAAGAGCTTAGATAGCAATTGTAGCTCATGATCCTCCCTTAAAATATCTCAGTACTATATTATTCCATTATCGCTTAATAAACGTCTTCATCCTACTAGAAATGGTACGGTATTATTCATCCACTATAAAATAAACCACCTTTGGCTAGAAACAGGAGATGAAAGACTACAGATACAGACATAAAACATTCATAAGAGTACAACTTAGACGCATCAAATACTTCTCTCCTGACTGACTTGCCCTGGAAGCACATACCCCACGATGTACACTGGCTTTAGAGTGAATACATTAAGGACAAAAAAGGCATGGGAGGGGATTTTTTTTTTTAATAGGAACAAATGCAAAGATGCAGATTAGAAAGCAGACTACTATTGTTAACTAATAAATTGTGTCACAAGCTACCGTGTTCAGTGGTGTAGCTGCTAGCATGATATCTTAAATATTAAAAGTCCTTCAGAGATCAGCACAACTGATTATGTGGCTAAAAATAGGGTTTGTTTAGAAAGACAACTATTGTTAGAACCATATAATGGCTCACGGGAACAAATCCTGTGGAGACAAAGTGATGCGGTTGCTATTATTATTTTATAACATGTAAGGAGTGCTTTGGTTTGGTTTTTTTTTATTATTATTATTGCTATTTTAAACAGCATGTGGCTGCTGCTATGTATTTGTCACTAAGAAGAGAAGAAAACTTTGTTGCTAAGTAAATGGATTACATCCAAGTATTTTCTTTAATAAGGTGATCTCATTAATTAGTACCTCTAATGAGTAAAGCCCGCTCAATTTCCTGACAATGTCACATTGTAGTTTCCAGCAAACAGCGGATTTTTAAGCTGCAAGTATCTGAGATTTATTTGAAAATAGGTTTGTACAGAATATTAAGAAATGTGTCTCAGCTGTTTTGCTTTTTCAGAAGAATTCGGTTGATTTTTCAGGAGTAAAGTATTATAGACCACTTGTGTGGCCTCAGCAATACTTCTTCTGAAGCATTGCTGGTATTATTCCAATAGGTAAAAACCATATCCATTCTTCTTCATTTTGCCAAAAATGGACTTGGTCTGAATTTCACAATTAGATCCTTTTTCAGAAGGAATTTATTTACATTCTAAACTGCCATTAATCAATTTTCAGTTTAATTTTGTGATGTGTAATCATGTTTTTTCCGCTTCAACTGTTTTTACAACAGACTATCCAATGTCGATGGTTTTTCTGTAGGTATCATTTGAATGCCATAGTTAAAAATAGTTGTTTGTTTTTTCTATAGCATATTACTTTTCTTCACTAAATCTGAAGGAAATAAAGACAGAAGACAGTGTTTATATTACCTCATCATCTTGATCTGACTCTGTTTCCTTTTGGTCCCAAGATGCATTGCAGAGACAAGGAATATTATAATGGACAGCAGGGAAAAGAATATCAGGATATGAAAAGGACCAAATCGGGAGCACAAAATGCAAGCTGATTTATAAGGTAAAGCAAATCCAAAATGTCAACACAAAAGAAAAAGGAAAAAAAAAACCCTTAACATTCAATGCAAATCAACACGTGACATTACTGAAATCATAAACCTATGACTTGCAGGCTGAAGCATGAGCTGTAAATGGAATCATAAAAATTATTGGAACTTGACACCACAGTAACAAGAGACTTTAAAAGTGTTATACATACAGAAAACCAATAAAACATAAATTTTAAAAGCCTTTATCATATTCCAAAGCATTCCCATTACTGGCATTTCACAGGGTTTCTTTACCACTAGCAGGGACAGGGCAGGGAAGGAATAGAAAAGAAAAAAAGACACACACAAAAACTAAAGGAGCAAAAATAAAACCAACCAACCCTGAAGAAAATGTTTCCTTTTCGTAACAAATACCTTTTTGTGTGCTGGCAGAGTGATATTCAAGTTGCAAACAGCTGTTTGTGGCAGTCCTTTTGTAGTCTTTGGTTCTTTCAAAAACGATAATCGACCACAAGGTTCCTGGCTGGTGTCTCTTACCTAGAAAAGAAGTTTTAGTAGAGTGTAGCACTAGGTAGTGATTCAGATACCTAGAAGGTGGTTTCAGAGGAGCTTCTCAGAGATACTTTCCACAAGAAGCTATCTAATGGGTAAAAACCAATGTTAGTTTATCCCTGTACTTGGCATTAGAGAGGATGCACCTCGAGTGCTGTGTCCAGTTCTGGGCTCCTCACCATAAGAAGCACACTGAGGTCCTCAAGTGAGTCCAGAGAAGGGCAACCAGGCTGGGGAAGGGGCTGGAGAGCAAATAATTTGAGCAGCAGCTGAGGGAGCTGGGGGTCTTCAGCCTGGAGAAGAGGAGGCTGAGGGGAGACCTCATATAATCATAGAATCATATAATCATAGAATGGCATGGGTTGGAAGGGACCCCAAGGATCATAAAGTTCCAACCCCCCTGCCACAGGCAAGGCCACCAACCTCCAGGCCTGGATCTACACAAGGTTGCCCAGGGCCCCATCCAACCTGGCCTTGAACACCTCCAGGGACAGGGCATCCACCACCTCTCTGAGCAGCCTGTTCCAGCCCCTCACCACTGTCTCTGTAAAAAAACTTCCCCCTAATATCTAATTTAAACCTTCCTCCCTTTAGCTTTAATCCATTCCCCCTTGTCCTGCCATTGTCCCTTTTAAAAGGTGGTTCCCCTCCTGTTTCTCTGCTCCCTTCAGGTACTGGAAGGCTGCAATGAGGTTCCCCCGCAGCCTACTCTTCTCCAGGCTCAACAGGCCCAGCTCCCCCAGTCTCTCCTCGTAGGGGAGGTGCTCCAGCCCTCAAATCATCTTCGTGGCCTCCTCTGAACCCCCAATACAACAGTTCTACATCTTTCTTGTATTGGGGGCCCCAGCTCTGGACACAGTACTCCAGATGGGGCCTCATGAGGGCAAAGTAGAGAGGGACAATCACCTCCCTGTCCCTGCTGGCCACTCCTCTTCTGATGGAGGCCAGGATACCCCTGGCCTTCTGAGCTGCAAGAGCACACTGCTGGCTCATGTTAAGTTTTTCATCCACCAGAACACCCAGGTCCTTCTCAGCAGGGCTACTCTTAAGGAGCTTTTCTCCCGGTCTGTATCTATGTCTGGGATTCCTACGGCCCAAGTGCAACACCTGACACTTTGCAGTGTTGAACCTCATTAGGTTCACCTGGGCCCACCTTTCCAGCCTGTCAAGATCCCTCTGGATGGCTTCCTTTCCTTCTGTTGTGTCACCCACACCACTCAGCTTGGTGTCATCCACAGACTTGCTGAGGGTGCACTCAATTCCATCATCAATGTCATTGATAAAGATGTTAAAGACCACTGGTCCCAAGACAGACACCTGGGGGACACCACTTGTCACCAGCCTCCACCTGGACATAGACCCATTGACCACCGCCCTTTGTCTATGTTCTGTCAACCAGTTTCTTATCCACTGGATGGTCCACCCACCAAATCCACATCTCTCCAATTTAGAGATAAGGATGTGGTGGGGGACTGTGTCAAAGGCTGTGCACAAGTCCAGGGAGATGACATCGGTTGCCTTCCCTTTATCCGCCGATGCTGTCACTCCATCATAGAAGGTTACCAGATTGGTAAGGCACGACCCTCCCTTGGTGAAGCCATGCTGGCTGTCCCGGATCACGCACTCATCCCTCATGTGCTCCAACATGTCTTCCAGGAGGATCTGTTCCATGATCTTCACAGGCACAGAGGTGAGGCTCACTGGCCTGTAATTCCCTGGGACTTCCTTCCTTCCCTTCTTATAAATGGGAGTGACATGACCCTTTTTCCAGTCCCGGGAGACCTCTCCTGACAGCCATGACTTTTCAAATATGATGGAGAGCGGCTCAGCAACCACATCAGCCAGCTCCTTCAGGACCCTGGGATGCATGCCATCTGGCCCCATAGACTTGCAGACATTCAGTCTCATGAGGTGGTCTCAGACTTGCTCTGCCCTTACAGTGGGGGAGGGTTTACTCCCTCAGTTCCCACCTAGAGGTCCAGGGATGTAAGGTTCTGGGTCTTGAGAATCATGAGAATCCTAGCTGCCAGAGAAGACTGAGGCAAAGAACTCATTCAGTACCTCAGCCTTCTCCACATCAGTTGCAGACAATTCTCATTTCTCATTCACCAAAGGGGGTACACTCTCTTTGGCCTGTCTCTTCTGGCCAATGCACCTGTAAAACCCCTTCTTGTTGTTTTTAACATCCCTCGCCAAGTTCAGTTCCATCTGCGCCTTGGCATTCCTGATCCCGTCTCTGCAAGTCCGAACAGCATCCCCATATTCTGTCCAGGCAACACATCCTTGTTTCCAGAGCTTGTACTTGTCTTTCTTTTCCCTCAGTTTGACCAGCAGGTCCTTGCCTAGCCATGCTGGTCTCCTGCCCCTCCTGCCCACTTTCTTATTCAGAGGGACAGAGAGCTCTTGAGCTCTCAGAAAGGCATCCTTGAAGAGCAGCCAACTTTCTTCAACATTTCTGTCTCTAAGGACCACCTCCCAGGAGATATTGGCACTTACTTATCACCACCTACAATGACCTGACAGGAGGGTGTAGAGGTGGGTGATGGTCTCTTCACCCAAGTGACAGGAAATAGGGCAAGGGGAAATGGAACAAAGGGCAGGGTCAGATCAGATGTTAGGAAAATGTTCTTCACTGAAAGAGTTGTCAGGGCCTGGAACAGGCTGCCCAAGGAGGGGGCTGAGTCATCATCCCTGGGTGTGTTTAACAGATGGGTAGATGAGGTATTTAGAGATATGGTTTAGTAGAGGACAGGAGCGGTTGGACTCGATGATCTTAAAGGTCTTTTCCAACCTTGTGATACTGCGCTGAGCTCAGCCTGAGGTGCTGAATGAGAAAAGGTGCTACCATGAAACAGTTGGATCAGCCTGAAGGTCTCTGATGTTAAATCCATGCAAGACAAGTTGTTGAGCAAGTCCAGCCAGCCAGTTTCATACTGGAATATTACTGAGAGACGTTTTCTGCTCATGTTCATTTTTTTCTGCAATGTTTTGCCCTTGTGTTCACCAAAATGCTTAAAAACTTCATTTGCATGGCAGCTGTGGTAAGGCTAAGGGAAGCGAGCATTCATTCATGGTAATTTAGAGATGAACAGTCTGCACACACCTTTTGGAGGCTGTTCTGCTGTAGCGTATGTTTTTGAACGCATCTTCTTTACTTAGTCCCCGGGAAATAGTGACCTACAGGTAGTATTCTGGAGGTCTCACTTGAGATACGGTTTTAATAAAAGGCTGTGAATGCGTATCACGGGTATTTTGATCCCAACTCTACCAGCAGCTCTTTGGTGGCTTCATGCAGAGCCTTTCCAAATTATTCTCATATTGAACAATGACACTTACATCCTCAGGCCAAGTTAGTCCTATCGGGCTGAAAACCTCTTATCACTTGGGGAGGGGAAAGAAAATATCAGCAGAATTACTTGGCTTGTTTTGCTTTTACCTTGATAGAGAATGGCAGTCTATTTTCTTTGAAAGCATAAAAATTAAAAACAAGCTGCTGTCCTCCTTTAGTCAGAGGGGCCAGATTTCCATAGCAATCAACATAAATAGGTTTTCCTTCCAGAACCTATCAAAGCAAGAAATAAAGGTCAATAAAACCTCTCTTCACAGTAGATCCAATGCACACAAGTACACCATGATTTCCCCCATTGCAGTTCCTGAGTTTAGCACAAGCCTCCACTAAGATTAAATTCAATGACAAATTAGAATATTGCTGCATGCTATGGCAAGGTATGAGTGTAGGCAGTTTGGGAAACTGTGAGCTACATGAGTGGCTTTTCAGAAGTAAGAACATCCAGATTTCCTTCAAAAAGCAGCATGCTGGTGACTACGTATTCACCACAGACCAGCCACATATTCATGACTGCATGGCCAGTGAAAAGGAATTCCAGTTCAACTGTCTGTGAAGCCCAACCGGGGTATCCAACAGCAATGCATGCAAAACCCACTGCAGACTGGCCAGACACCAGTCCTCATGCTCACCCTGCCCTATCCTTTTTAGACCTCCTTTCAAGAAATTCTTTGATATAGCCTTACTATGAACCTTTATTTAACTGGACTTATAGCAGCTTCTGCAAGACCTGTTGCCACTTAGAAAACACGCTGTCCATTTAGAAAAAGGAACCTGTCTGTGAGTAAGAAATATACCTCAATGTCTTTGCTTCTTGCAACTTCTTCAAAGTTCTCTTGCTGCTCCAAAGTTTTGTCCACTTTATCATCAGTCATGCAGAAGCAACGTAAATTGGATTCCACGGGGTCATTCATTTTGGCAAATACCACAAACTTTGCCATATAAGGAACGCATATTAATTCTCTATAAAGCTGTGTTGCTAGACCAACAGTCTCTAGTACTTGATGGCAATCTGAAAGCCAAAATCTGAGTGGGAGAAAGCAAACCATTAAATCAACTTTTCATTGTGCTTCAACATTGCTTAAGCCTTTTAGGAGGTTGTGTTTCTTGGCTGTTGTGCATGCATACTGCCCTTGCAGAATTCTCAAAGCTGTAACTTTCCTTCTACTTTTCAGTAGAGCTTTAACCATCCCACAACGGGAATACCTGGCAACAAGCTGTTGATACACTTATTTGACCCATCTCACACTGGCATCTCAGAAAACTGTCCGTTTTAAGCCTCGTTAAAAGCCAAAGTAGGGAAACAGTATTTCTTGTGACCATACACCCTATATACCATAACATGCTGATCCTTCACTGCACATCTCATTTTCTAAAACAACCTCCTTTGTAACACACACCCACCCCAAAATCACATCTACCACAGAGGGAAGTTTCCCAGAGACAGATGGCATACTGTTATTTTATCATCTTATGATTAAGAGCTTGATGACATCTTTGATGAATGTTTTAAATATTTTAATTTGTAGGTTTTATGACTCTCTTCCATAATATTTCAGTCCTGCTCTACTTGGTTGTCTCAGCAGTTCTCTCTTCATAGAGCTTTACTGGTATAAATGTTATGTACTGAATGATACACTCTTTTCCTTGCGCACCATGCATTTTCTCTTGGATGCACAATTCACACAGATGCTGTTGACTGCCTCCAATCAGCATGCAAGTCCACCAAGTCCGTCAAAATTAATTTCAAACCGTGATTTTTTTGGAAAATAATATTTTTGTGAGAGTAATTTCACATAGTTTTCAACTAAAATACATTCAGTTTCTGACTGGGCTTTTAGCTTTTTTTATCAAATATGGGTTTATTAACCCCTGGATTATTTATTGGAAGAGCATTTTAAACTTTCTCTTTTTGTTGCTGTTTACAGAAAGCCAAGCTCCTGTGTGGCACCACATCTTTTAGAAAAACAGCATGTGTGATTGCCAGGAGACATCACCGCAGCTGCAAAGGCCAGGACAAAGCTTCATGCACAACCCTGGATATGTGGGATGTTGATAGATAGTGACAAAGAAGCATCTGGTCCATTCCCACTTCACCAGTCTCGCAAAAAGACTTACAGAAAGTCAAAAAACCACCCCATAACTATGCAGTTCGTTAATCGGGGGAAGCTACGGCCTAGCTGCATTTGACAAGGTCAGTTACCATACCTGGCTGAAACATTGGTTGTGAATGAGACACAGTCATTGGAAAACGTCAGCGGAGTGGTGCCTGTGATATCCTCCCACTGCGCAGGTGAAGTACCTCCTATGTAAATGTAAAGGAGAGATTGTCTTTCGAACACAAAGCATACACAGACCACATAAGGCTAGCTCTATCTTAAAGAATTTTGCCTCACACATAAAACCAGAACACTGGCAACGGGTTCTTTTCAGTTGTTGGTGGAGATGACCTCAAGTTGGAGCACAGGAAGTTCCACACCAATATGGGGAAGAACTTCTTCCCGGTGAAGGTGATGGAGCCCTGGGACAGGCTGCCCAGGGGGGTGTGGAGTCTCCTTCTCTAGAGATATTCCAGACCCGTCTGGATGCCGACCTATACGACCTGTCCTAGGGACCATGCTTTGGCGGGGGGTTGGACTCGATGATCTCTGGAGAGCCCTTCCAACCCCTACAGTTCTGTGATCTTGTGATTCTGTGAATAATTCTCCAACACCTGAGTCACGTGCTATACATTACATCATACATTACATGCCAGAAAATGATGCCAATGTAAGCAATGTACATACTTAAAAATCAACAGAAAACCCCACCTTGATATCAGCTAGAATATAAATACTCCTGCAAGCTACTTTTACTGACAACCATGTTTATAAATAGCAGTTAATATCTGTGGGCAGAGTTCTTTTACAATGGTGTAAGACCAGATTCAGAGCCCAGGGAATTGGTGGGAGCCTTCCAAATGACCTCAGGTGGCTTTGCCGGGGCAGTCATAAACATGAGCATAGAGGCGTTGCTGTCACGGAAACCTCTGCAGAGAGCAGGACTTTCTCTAACCTGTAATGCTACATAGAAGTCGAAGGCTGAGCGTTGTGTCTCCTTTGTACCCATTGGTTACACCTTCTCCCGATGGAGGTGGCACAGGAATTGTCATGGTTATTGGTTTATGAAATTTTCTTCTTCTTGGCTCCACAGTGACAATGGGACTGAAAGTTGCTTTGTTTCCAAGGATTTTTTTGACAATCTCCTCTGGAACTGGTTGAGCCTGTCAAGACAGATCAAGTATTTAAACTAGTGTTACAAATTTGTTATAGACACGCAGAACTGTTTTCCAAAATATAATTAAATTTTCCTTTAATTTTTCTGTAGAATTTGATTCTTTTTAATTTTTTCTTTCCTGGGCAGCCTTCTACAGCTCTCTGGGATGATTATTAGGATAATTCATGCTTAGTACTTTCCTCAACAAGCCACTTACACTTTCCTAATAGCTAACCCATCGAGCAAAACTATAAATCTCAGAAGGCTGCCTGCAGCATTTGCTGGGAGTTTCTCAGAGCATGCTTGGTTTTGGTTTTAATTCACAGTGAAACTAAATGCAATTCCAAAACGTAGAGAGGCCTCTTTTGCTAGCAGAGTCTTGTGGAATGAGGACTAAACACTGCATACCTTGATTTACTTCTGTGCTCAGTGCTTCCTATGCTGTTCCACTATGGGTTATTAGGAAAGAAATACTTGTTTGGATCAAATGTGTACAGATTGGATGAAGTAAGAAGAGCTGTAATTAAATTTCAGGCTTTCTACCTCAGTTTTAATGCCTTGAAAAGCTTCCTAATTTTAAACAGGAAGAAATAGCCAATATGGGAAGAAATGCTATAGATATTTTGGTGGGTTTTGCCTTGTAAGACCTGAATTCAAAAGTTACAGGCATCTTACGGGAAACAGGGGTTTGCATCCCTTTGCCTTCTTTATTTAGCTTTTTTAACTTTCAAGGAGGCGGACCTGCGACTTCCTGCGTTAATCAACCTGCACAGCGTATGGATACGCATAGAAGGTGTAGCTGCATCACAAGCTCAGCAATCATGATGCTGCATATGGACAGGTCACACTTCTCTCCCACTAGAGCATTCTGGAAAGGCAGATGTATCACCATAATAGCAGAGCTTCTGTTTGCTCAAGATTAATAATTTTCAAGTGTGAAATAAAATTAACAGAAATGTTCCAAAATTAATAGAAATGTTCCAGTGTGAATCCCAAGCACTGGAATCCAAACTAGCATCCCTGTTTCACAAACCCATCTGACTCGTCAGCTTATTAAGTATTTTTAAGTAACAATTAGCAGAACTCGAAGAAAAAGGCACCCCCTAGAGAATACTTCTCCGATTTCTGTGCAGTTTAAGGAGAGTTTAAGCTCTTTGCTCTTCCCAGATTCTACCCATCGCCAGAAACACCAATAATGAACATACTGCAACAGAAGCATATGGGAGGTCTTCAACCCAGTAACAGCCGGCAAACATCTGCATGAAAGCTTTACTGAAAGCTTTCCCACGCCAAAGGGCAGCCCAGTGACACCAATCACAAGCTGCTACTTTGCTGCAGGAGACTGGGACTGCTCAAGAGCTGTGCAGCTCATAGCTGCTGGCAACCACAGCCAGCAGGAAGATGGCAGACAATTTCCCTGAGGCTGTGGTGCCTCCAGGCCTTTGCTTTCCCCTCCATTCTTCTTTGGATGCTAAGCAACACTTAAGATGTTGATAAGAGGGGAGCAGCAGGGCTTTTGCCTCAGGGAAGAGGTCTGTGCATCACGGAGAGGCAGAGCGCATGCCAGGGCAGACACGTCAGTCCAGATCTCTGGTGTGACTGCTACCTGCCTGGCAAACCACCACTAAGGAGCACCAGACTCCTTAGCTGCAAGCCTCCATGCATTAAGACCAACAATGTACTTGTAGATGCTTTGGGTATCAAAGGAGGGTGACCTTTACCTGGAGCCCCACGCGGATTCTTTTGGTTAGAGCACCCTCGGGGAAGGACGCCTGGACACGTGGCACCGTAGTGCTGCTCAGCACCCCGCCCTCTGGGCCGATCTGGTTACTCTCCTGCTTGATTCGGGAAACCACAGCAAAGTACTGAGGGAAATCCTTTGTGACGATCCTGCAGATGCGCTTCTTCTCTAGCTCCTCAATGCTGTCCAGCTCTGTGGGGAGAAGACAGTTAAACCATTCAGGCATTACCTGCTCAGGTTCATACCATAGACATCAGTGAGGGTGAGGGTTTGAACATCCTTTAGAATGCTTTTTTAAAAAACTTATTACTACTAACTACAGGAGGAAAACAAAAGTCCAGTGCTATTCATTATCAAGCTTTGGTTTGTTCTGTGGACTTTTGCGTAAACTTTGCTAATGAGGGCCAACAGGACTGGGCACCCTGTTCTGCCAGGACACCTAGGCACTGGGGCATGACAGGCTGCAGCAGCCACTGCCACAGGATGGCAGGTTTGTCACACAGTCCAAGGCGGTGGTCAAGCTTCTTCCCTCTCTCAGCTGTACCTGGAAGCACAAGCGTGCTGATCACCCTCAAGAGACAGTTCCAGCCTCTTCCCTCACATAGCTCTGTCGTGAGGAAAACCACAGGAAATCATGGTTGGCTCACGAACCATCCAACTTCATACCAAGTGTGCAATCCAGAGTTTGCCTGCCTAAGGTAATTAAATAGATGACAAGACCATACATGCACTGAGGAAAACTGTGACAGGATTACAGATCTAACTTATGCAATTACATGTGTGTGCATGTGCACACGCAGCAGTGAAACCCCTGTGATACAAACACTGGGCACCAATAGGGATAACACCACAAATGTCATCCATTTTTCCTGTAATTTCTTGCACTCAGCCTGGTTAACTATCCTAACTGGGTTTCATTCCAGCACTCCACAAGCCTCCACTCTTAATTCCCTCCTTAAAAAGGCCACCATGTTCCTAAAGAATATAGCTTCTTTCCTTGAAAGACGGTGTTTCTAGAAGATGCAGCAAGACAGAGCAGGAGGACTAAGACAAGAGACCCTTGTAAACTCCTTTAATTTACATGACAGACATTTTCCTCCTGAGAACACAAGCTCAAATAATTAGAACAGAAATTGGGTAAAATGTCAAGTTTTCCATTTTAAAGTTTTCATCAGCTGATTTGGATTCATTGTGCAGCGTTGCCACAGATCATATTGAGCTACCAGAGGAAGATATTGTCTCAACATCATGTCAGCTTCCATCTACTTTGACTCAGAGATGGAGAGCTGAAGTCCTTCGATGCATTAGACATTCTGCTTGCTGCCTCTGGAAGGAATGGCTTCTGCAGGAGACACACCGGGTTCCTACACTCCCAGACAGGTATCATATTGACTGGTAAATCCTAAGCATTCTCCTGTTTGTTGCTAGAGCCTAAAACCAGTGTAAAATTCCCACAGACATGAAGGATAAATAAAAGTCTCCTGAGGTAAAAAATTAGTGTTTTATATAAGAACATTACAAAATCCTCTGAGCCTGGAGGTGGCTCTCCTTTTGAGAAGGAAGAAGAATGGAAAACCAAAAGTTAAGCATGGAGAGAAGTTAGACTATATATAGGGAGATTTTGTTTGGATAACATATATGTAATCTTCTAGGTAAAGTTGCATTCTAACAGGAAAAAAAGATGACAAGCAACCAAGCCGCCTCTCTGACTGCCGTGAGGAATGCAGCGTTACCATGACAGAATTAATGAAAGGGGGAAAACTAGTCCTGAGAGAGGTCACGTTTCCTGAACATGCCTGTTACAGGAAGAGCTATTATTGTTATGATTTTTCTTCAGGTGCTGACACTTCATTACAATTAAAAACCTCAAAGGATTTCTTTGGTTTGGTTCATTGGGTTTTGTGTGTCTTTTTTTTTTTTTTAAACCACAGAGAAGTATGTTATACACCTCACCTTACAAATAGGGATGGCAGGGCAGAGGGAGGTAACGCAGAAAGGTTAATTGGATGGAACTGGGAAGAGTATCTCAATGTCACCACCTCCCAGATCCGTGCCAATGGCCCAAGGAACACCTACAGCCATTAAGTTTTAGCAAGTTGAGAGAAAAGTATTGCGGATACTCTGTGCATATGTCTTCCCTCGCAACCCAAGAAAAGCATGGTACACTTACCCTCAGAGGTGGCTGGTGGGAGTGATGGAGGAGACATATGACAGAGAGAAGGAAAGAAGGGAGGAACCTTATCACTGCCTTGACCTTATTGCCACATACAATTACCTGAAATGATATTGTAGAGAGGTGGGCAATGGTCTCTTCAGCCAGGGGACAGGACAAAGGGAAATGGCCTCAAGCTGCGCCAGGGCAGGGTCAGATCAGATGTTAGGAAAACATTCTTCACTGAAAGAGTCGTCAGGGCCTGGAACAGGCTGCCCAGGGAGGGGGCTAAGTCACCAACCCTGGATGTGTTTAACAGTGGGTAGATGAGGTACTTAGGGATATGGTTTAGCATAGGACAGGAACAGTTGGAGTCAATGATCTTAAAGGTCTTTTCCAACCTTGTGATTCTGTGATTCTGAAAGGAAGATCACTCCTGCCCACCCTCTAGTCCGTGCTGCCACATGACTGTTACTTTAAGGTTCCTGGACAGAAGAGAAACCCAGCCACATCCTCCAAGGTCCAAGAGGGACCTCATCCAGGGGGCAGTGTTGACATGGAGAAAAATACAGGAAATGGACAAAGGCAGAAGGAATACATGGAAAGACTCAAGGAGATGCCGAGGGCAGTGAAACTTGTCTTAAAAATGCTGGCAACTAGACCCACCCTCCCAACTTCAGTAACGTCCCCACAGAGGGTGACGAGTGAAGATGTCCTCACTCTCACACCTGCCAGCTAAGTAGAAGAGCAAAACATGTGAAACGAGACGCATGCACTGCCATGAGGAGGTCTCTTTCCTCAGATGAGCTGATATCCTTCACGGACTTTTGCATCTGGTTTTGTGCAGTTTCTTATCTTGCCATTCACAACAAAGTAACAGTGACAAGTTTTTCTTCAAAATGTGGAAAAATCACTGCAGCATGATTTACGGCAGTTTTCTAAAGTTCCAAGGTCGCGCTCTGGTTTCATCTGGGGATTCAAATGAGTAATACCCTGCTTCCCACCTAAAACCACACTGGCACTGTCGTAGCCACAAATATTTGCATTTCTTGGCTTGCTCACTGGGGTGCAAATGTCCATCAGAAGATTTCAGAAGCTTTCCCAGGGTGCACATTTACGCCCCAGATTTCTCTACAGGTACTTGTAAAGGGTGCAGGAATGTCAAAAGGAAACACCAGTTCTATCTAAAAGAAGTGTCACTGAAATTGTAGCCTATTTACCAACAACAAGACAGAGAGCTTCATCATCATCATATTTTACTGGATACAAATTAATAAATGCAGTATGTCTGAGAGCTGTGAATTGCCACCCTTACATTTGGGCCCAAACTTCCTAAAGATCATAGAATCATGGAATGGTCTGGGTTGGAAGGGACCTCAAGGATCACAGACCTCCAACCTCCTGCCACAGGCAGGGACACCAACCTCCAGGCCTGGATCTACACAAGGTTGCCCAGGGCCCCACCCAATCTGGCCTTGAACACCCCCAGGGACAGGGCATCCACCACTTCTTTGGCAGCCCATTCCAGCTACTCACAACTCTCTCTACAAAGAACCTCCCCCTAATATACCATCTAAACCTTCCTTCCTCTAGCTTTAAAGATGCCACCAAGCTCTCTGTATTCTCATCGCGCTTCTTTTGCCAACATACATGTCCTGGTTTTGGTCAGGATGGAGTTAACTCCTTCTGTAGCAGTGGATGGAATGCTGTGTTTGAGTGTTAAAATGAAAGCAGTGCTGATAACACCCTGATGTTTTTAGTTGTGGTCAAGCAGTCAAGGACTTTTTCAGTTATTCACATTTCTCTGTTAATGAGAAAGGAGGGGATGA
This sequence comes from Gallinula chloropus, assembly GCF_964237585.1. Taxonomy (NCBI): domain Eukaryota; kingdom Metazoa; phylum Chordata; class Aves; order Gruiformes; family Rallidae; genus Gallinula; species Gallinula chloropus. The sequence continues at coordinate 42,883,791 of NC_140090.1, forward strand.
AGCCAGGACAGGTGACCCAAACAGGCCAAAGAGAGTATTCCATGCCAATTACGTCTTGCTTAGTATAAAGGAGAGCTCATGGGAGGAGGAGCGGGCAGCTCCAGGACGTGCGGTTTTTGGGGGACGGTTGGGTTCCGGGATGGCTCTGGGTGGCACAGCCTGAGTTGTGTGGTTCAGTGAGAAACCGCATTGTGTATCAACAGTTTCATATATTTTTTGCTCTAAAGTCCTGTTAGCATTGTTATATTTTATCTTTCTGTTATCTTAGTAAACTATCCTTATCCCAACCCACGGGCTTTTGGTTTCTTGGTTTTGGGGTTGTTATTTGCCTCTTCCCTTTCCCTTTCCCTTTCCCTTTCCCTTTCCCTTTCCCTTTCCCTTCCCTCAGCCCTCCCCCCCCCTCCCCCCCCCCCTTCTCCCCCTCCTCTTTTCCTTTAAAGAACAGGCAGCTGCATGGATCTCAGCTCTCAGCCGGGGTGAAACCACGACAATATAGCACCGTCCATCAAAGAAAAACTATCAAAGCAGAAACCCAATGGCACCAATGAAAAATCCACGCCCTACATCACGGTTCATTGTTCTCCATGACACTGAAAGCGATGTTCTGCTATTATTTTATGCTGTAGTTGGTGCCCTGCAGTGTCGCCTCCTGCTCTGCATTGGTTTGAGCCAGAGCTGAGATTTCCCAGCAGATGGTGCTGCTTCCAGGGAAGAACAAGCAGGCTTTTCAGTGGCACCCACAGAGGGCAAGGAGTGAGGATGTCCCTGCTCTCCACACGGCTAGCTAAGGAAAAACGGGGGGGGGGGGGTGGGGGGTGGGGGGAAGGAGATGCAAACAGCAGGTTAAACGCAGAATGGACCAGCCACTTTGGATGGAAAAAGGGGCACCCCCAGCATACAATGGCATTTAGAGATGACTGTGCAGCTTAATTTTCTGGAGGAGTCTCTCTGAACTTCTGCAAATGACCAACTATGTGGCAGCTTTTTACTTTTCGTTTCATATCTGGAATAAAACTTCTTCCTCAGAAGTTACGGCTTCTGAGATGCAAGGTACTGCTTCAAAGCCACGTCTAACTGCAGTGTTTTGTAACAAACCAGGGAAAGTACAGATTAAAAACCAACCAAACACAACCTGCTCTGAATTCTATGCACTTGTACTTTTATGTCATTGCTTGGAAGACCTTTTACATAGAAAAGGTGTCATTTAACTGGAGCAGAATTGCATCCAGATCCTTGCGCTATTTTAATGCAGGATTTTTTTCTTTTGCTTTCTGAACTAGAGAAATATTAAGCTAAAATGAACCAAGCAAATAATCAACACAATGCTCTGGGCGTGCCTGCAGTATTTTTTTCTCCTTTCCTCTCATAAATGACCATCTGGATTGGTAAAAGGCATTTCTGTGGCTTGGCTTTTAAGGTGCCAAATACTTTCACTCTAAGGGAATAGCCCGGTATCCATCATATTTTCTGTGATTCACTGGCTATACACACACCCACTAACCTCAACCAGCAGTTCCCAGAAGGGAAGAACCACCTGAAACTTTCAACAGATCAGAAAGTTGTACTCTAGCTCCAAATTGTGAAGCTCATTATTTTAAGCTCTAAGTACTGAGGGCTTCATGCCTACCTCTCTCAAAGTGTTTTTATTTATTGAGCTGTCTTGTCTGTAAACACAGATTTATCCATATGGAACCTCTGGAGAGCACTTTCGTAAGCAATACAAGTTGGAGCACTTTAGAACAGTGGTTTTGGGCCCAGATTTCCTAGCCCAAAATTGAACTAAACTCGCTTTGGAAAGCACATGAAGCAAGTAAGCACACTGCTGATCAGTTCTGACTTCACCCAAATGCCAAAGCAGTGATTCCTACCTCGTGTTAGAGCACAGAGAAGGAAATGGTGCTGAGACTTTTCTGTCAGAAAGGCTGCAACTGCTTCCTTCAATCCTGGAGCAATTCTTTCCCAGGCAACGTTATCCTAGGCTATGCTCACTCCTCTGCCTCTTCCACTGTTTTTAGGTGGTACTCTTTTCTGTGATGAGGTTTCTTTTACTTTTCCAAACCTGCTGACCCAACATGCGCAGTGTTTCTGCCCTACTGCTTGACTAGTTCTGTTATATTTCTTATGAAGTAAATAGTGGCAATACATCATCATATATGGGCTTGTGCAGCCTAGAGAAGAGAAGGCTGGGGGGGGCGGGGGGGGCACCTCTTTGCAGCCTTCCAGTCCCTGAAGGGAGCAGAGAAACAGGAGGGGAATCAGCTTTTTAAAAGGGGAGACAAAGGCAGGACAAGGGGTTGGATTGAAGCTGAGGGAGGGAAGGGTTAGGTGAGATATTAGGGGAAGTTCTTTACACAGAGAGTAGTGAGGGGCTGAAGCGGGTTGCCCAGAGAGGTGGTGGGTGCCCCATCCCTGGGGGTGTTCAAGGCCAGGTTGGATGGAGCCCCGGGCAACCTTGTGTAGATCCAGGCCTGGAGGTTGGTGGCCCAGCCTATGGCGGGGGTTGGAACTCTGTGATCCTTGGAGTCCCTTCCAACCCAGACCATTCTATGATATAACAAACCGATCTTTGTCGTTGCTTTGTATTTTTACATGCTCGTGTGCAGTTCAAGTACTCTGAAGTGAAAATACTACACCATTCCACTGTTCCCATTTCCCAGATGACCAGGTAATGAATAAAAATACTAATTATCTCAGCTGTACAAGGAGCACTTCACAACAGCATTGCTCTCCTTCCCGTGCTCTCAAAGCAGGCCTTTTACTGAGGCCACTCTGTTGAAACAAGAAGAGGCCAAGATCACTGGCAGAGCCTGCTCACAGATACCTCTCACAGCTGCATCCACAGCCTGTTTCCTTCAAGTGTTTTTGCTGATAAGGGAAGAACTTCCCTGCAGCATGTCTGCCACTGCACTCTGACTTTCTGCAGGAGGTTGTCTACAGAAAATCCTTACAGAAAACCGAAGTCCAAACCACAAACTATTTCATTCACACTCAGATGCAAAGAGTTCCAACAACTGTTTTTCAACACAAGTGTTGTGAAGGAAAAGAAAGCAGTAGTGCCAAGGGATCACTGCAGCCCCAGCCTGGCTTTGACCATGATGTGTCTGCTGGGACCATCTGTCACAGCATCTTCTGATGAACCATGTATGGGATGCTCACCTGAACAGCTACATTCAAGCAAAACAAAGGAGCCAGACTTCCCAGATGGGCAGTGTATTTGCAGGAGGCAACCTCCAACAATACCAGTTCAAAAAACCACCATCTGTGGACTGAAGTTTCCATCTGTGGGGAAGTCTGATCGTTAGATATTTACACTATGACGTTGGTTTGGAATGACCTTTCTGTGACCCTGCCTGAGCAGCAAAAACGTGCTTACCTCCAGCTGGGACATTATTCTGAACTTCATGATGGAAAGCAACTGTGCAATCTTACTTAAACTTGGTGAGACTTCAAACCAAAACTTACTGCTCATTTCAGGATGTCTCCAGGCCACTGCCCAACAATTTCTCTTTACACCCTTTCCATGCATTCCACACACCACATTCCCCCAAGTCAGATATCCCCTGCACTATTTTACTTCAGGCTGCTTTAATCTCAAGCCTGCACAAAGGTAATGCTTGCTAAAGCTCTGAGAAAATATTTACCTTCATCCATGCCGTTAAGTATTTCGGTTAAGTCCTCATGTTTGCTGTCATACTGGTGCTCCTTCCATGTTTCACCATTTTCACTGCGGAGTACAATTAGTTCTCTTTCCTTTCCTCGCATTGATCCGAAATGTGGGATTTCCACAATGACGGGGCTAGAGAAAAAGGTATTGTATTAATTTTAATCCCAGATCTCCTCACTGCCCTTGATTTCCTACAGCCACCAAGTCCTCCAGAAAACTACAGTCATTTTAAATAGTTAGCACCGTTACAATAAAAATGCTTTGAAAATTGCCAAAGCTGCACAATCCTTTATAATGTAAACTATAATTAATAGATAACTTGAAAATATTAATATATAGCTCATTTTTTTAAAATGTAAGTCTTATGAAGCAGCTGCCTGCATGAAAAAAATAGTGTTTTTTGCTAAGGAGAGTTTCTCCCTGCTCATTTATCCCAGGATGTTGGTGATCCAACCCGCCTCCAGCACACACAGCGCTGCTGACTTTCAATTGGCATCAGCATAGTCAAAATTCAGGTTTGGCTCAAGGGATTTTAAAGGGGCAAAAATCAGGTCAGAAACAGTACAGCTATTTGAATGCATGTGACAGCTCTTGACTGCAGCAGGAACTGTGCATGCACATTGGCTTTAAACTTCAAACTAAGTCCCCAACTTTGCAAAACTCTCCCTGACTGGCTCCTGGGAAACACAAGAGGTTGTTTCTCATAAGCTTCACTTTTTAGTTCTCATGCCCAAAAAATCACAGCTGTGACATCTGCACCACTAAACATCCCCAGGGAATGTTTAGATCCTTTTGGAATGAATTTCTCCAAATTAAGCAACATCACAAGGACATTCACATTATTTACTGTCAAACATATTTTTTCGAGGGCGGGAGGGGGGCTGGGGGGGGAGGAAAGGGAACAAGAAGGTGGTTAATAATACCACACTGTTGTCACCAAACAATGTACCTTCAACAGAGGACTGAAGTGCATTACTGAACAGATACTGTGGACAACCAACAGAAACCACCATTCACTTCATGTGCCATTCCTTAACAAAACAGACACTTCACAGGCAGGATATGCATTTTAAAATACGCCAAGACAAACTGACTGAGGTCATATAGTAAGTAAACAATTATGGATTATGCAGCTTTAAGACACTTAAATAGACAGTATCATTATTTTCCTACAGAGGTTGTAAAGGATTTCACTGCTTTGCACTAATTTGGTTAAAAGTAATTCACGTGATGGGAGAAGTACGCAGCTCTTCTAAGGTATGGTTCATCTGCAAGGTGCTGGGTGCATCAGCAAATGAAATACTTGAACGTGGAAATCACAACAGCCATTGTGAGGAAAAACAACTAGCTGGAAGTCCAGTTTTCACAGTAAGTACTGAGGGAGATGAGTTATGTGAGTAATTTTTCCCCATGAAAATAGAAAAAAGGCAGTTTACTTAGTATAAGCTTTAGGTATTTTTAAGAACACCGAGGCTATTAACTCTGATCTCAAGTCCTTTACCAAGAAATAGGAATGGAGCTGCTGCTTCCCATTGCGTGCAGCAAATAAATATCAAAAATTCAAATACATGGCTTAAGATATTTAGTCTCTGGTTCAAAAGAGTACCAACTGAAATCTAACACTATAGTACAATCTTTGCAGGCTAATATTTCAGATACTGTCTCTGTAAATATTTAGAAACCACACGATTTTGTGCATGACATTTAACAAGAATACTCATCGAGAAGGTATTGAACAGGTTTGAAACACCAAACACTCACCAATATTTGAAAAGCTAATGCAGTAAATTTCACAATATGGTTTGAAAACAACAGTCAAAAAATATACGAAAACCTCCTTCTGTTTTTAAAGACTGTACACTGCAGTTCATTTGGGTAGCATACTTGGCTTTTTTAATTTATTTTAATGAGATGCCTCTCACAGGTTGAAAAGATTGGTATTCCTCCAACCTCGTTGAATGCCATCATTAATTCAATGACATCTTTTCTAAATAATCTTGTACCAATAGCAGTCTTTGCCTGATCACGTTTTACTCTGCACAAAACAGACTCAAAGCCTGTAAATACCTTCTCTATCACAGGGTTGAACTTAAAGGACCGTCACTGTGTATTAAAATGTGTTTGATGCAGTTGAAACACTTCAAATTTAAAAAATTACAGAAGCACAGAAGTTATGAAAGCAGAATGCTGGCAGTGAGTTTTACATGCCTGTAAGCACAAGGTAGTAGCAGAGCTATATTAAATCAAGCCACTATGATTTTCTTTCAGTGACATAAATCAACTGAAAGCTCTAGAAAACTTAAAGAAAAATATAATGGGAATAACAAAAAATTGTAAACAAAAGAGAAACTGTAGACATTCTGTATCTTTTTGGTACATATCCTACCCAATAAATTTTGTTCCTTGTGGACCAAGCTGCAGGATTCGGCTAACCATGCTCTCGCCCTCATTTAGAGGGGGAGGAGTGTTAGGAAGATGCAGTTTACTGAATAACATCCATGCAGCAGGAAGAGAAACGAGAAGGGGAAATTAGGAACAAGCTGTCATTCCCGACAGAAACGGCATTTTACACCAGGGTGCCACTCACAATAATGAACAAAATTTATAATTAGGAAAGAAAAAAAGAAAGCCACATCATAGTAGATTGTTTCCCCTATTTTAAGCTTTTTTTTTTTAAAAAAAAAAGGTCAGTTCCTAGTTTTTGTACTTCTTGGTGCTCTACAGTAAGTTGTCTGCCATCGTTCTCGGTGGCCTTACCCCACCAGACGGAGACAGGCAGCTCCCAGCTACTCCGTCAGGAGCTGTGCTCATACCACAGCATAGGGAATGGGGTTCAATATTTAGTGACTTTAGGATACTGTTTTGTGAGAGGGATGTTTCTCCGATACTCCACGAGCAGAAGGGTCAAACCCTATTCTGGGTTACAGGTGCGTGACTCCTCCTGACTTTAAATGCAGGTTGCATGTGGAGATGGGGGAAAGACCTGGCCTTTTCATGGCTTTCTTTACCTTCAGCTCCACCCTGGAGTCATCACAGGGGCAAAACTCCCCTTAAAACACAAGGATACTTTCTGGAAGGAATGGCAGGTCAGCATTTTTTTATGTTTCAGGTTAAGCAGCCTATCTTACATGCTCAAATGAGGTAGAGTCGACATTAGACTACTTAGGATCCACAGGATAAAGGAAATGAAAGATGCAAGATGAGTGTAAACAATGAAATTAATAGAACAACTCACCCTAAAAATTGTGCCCCTGCCGGACCCATTTCTACAAGTCTACTCGCTAATCCTTCTCCTTCAACCATCGGTGGTGGGCTGGCCAGTTTATGCCTCTTTACCAAGCGGCAGGTGATGCGGGTTGGTGCTGTACACTTGCGTGGTGGGATAATTATTCTCATTCCGTGATGGCGACTACCCCTCATCGAACCCCCGCGTGCATCGACCATAAAACTAACCAGGAAACTGACGGAAAAAAGGAAACATGTCAATGAAAATTATGAAAAAAACAAAAGCAGATGATCAGCAAAAATTCAACTGTCTTTAAAACGTTATTTGAAAAGTCTTCCCAATCCCAGGTAAATTAAGAAGAACATGAAGATTCTTTTAAAACTTATACGTACAGGTTAACTGTTAGTTATCAGAAGCACAAATTGACAAAGGTCTAGCAACATCATGGTGAAGCAAACAGCTGCTACCGAGTAACTTCTTAGATGAAAGAGTACACGAGTAGCGTATTAGTAGTGGTTTATGAGAATTTTAAAATACCCTTTTGTTTCTGTTAGCTCTACTGTCCATAATTAATAGTAATTAACCTCACACGCAGAAAGGAACCAGGCAGTGTAGAAAAAGGAGAATAAAAAAAGTTTATTCAGGGGATCTCAGCCTTCAAAGCCGCCTCACAGTGTCCTTTGCAAACATTCCTGATGGCCGGCAGCGCAAGTGCTGATGCCACAGGAGACAGCTCAGGCTGCCAAGGGGGTTACCTGACGGGGAACAAGCGTGAGTATGAAGCACAGAACTTTCTGTAGGCTGCTGGCACGGCACTCTGGAAGAGATCATGCCATTACTGCTCCCCAAAAATTACATTCATTAACAAAAAGCAACCCTGAAGAAAAACTGCATTTGCCAGTGCCCTTCCAATGCATTCTTTTCCTTTCCATAACTGAAGGGTAAGCAATTATATTTGGAAGCAGGGAGTGGTAGACTTTAGAACAAAATTCTTTTTATTAGCAATGGAATGATTAGCAAGAATAATCACTAATTGGCAGGATGTATTTAATCTGTGAAATGCTGAGAAGCTGCACATGTGCAAGCGTTACTGCCCTTAACAGAAAAGGGACAAGAAAGGGCCGTTCCCTCCAGGTCCTAAGTGCAGACCTCAGGCTGTTTCAAAATTCTGCAGCAAAAATCCCTCCCAATTTATGGGAATCAAATCATAGATTTCAGGTGCAGATTAGCTGTTAGGAAAAAAAATTTCACTGAAAGAGTTGTCAGGGCCTGGAACAGGCTGCCCAGGGAGGGGGTTGAGTCACCGACCCTGGATGTGTTTAACAGACAGGTAGATGAGGTACTTAGGGATATGATTTCGCATAGGACAGGAACAGTTGGACTTGATCTTAAAGGTCTTTTCCAACCTAATGATTCTGTGATAGAGCTTCTGTGAGACTAAACAGAAGGGGGGCTCCTCTGGTGCTCCAAAACACCTTTCCTTCTCTCAGTACCATAAGCTGCTGAGAGAATAGCTTCAGGTAGAAGACACAGTAATGGGCCAGTATCAGGAGGGACACGAGCACCAGCTCAGTCTTGATGCCAACACAGTTCTTGTTTGCTCCTGCTCTATGCTACACAGCTGCTGACAAAGCCAGCACATCTGCTGTGTGGTTTTGCCATTTTCAAGGCTGTTGCCAAAACTTCCAGATCTCAAGGACTAAACCTCAACACGATTAACGGGTGAACCCATCCAATGCCCCTGTTCTCTACTGTAAACTGAACTATGGGTAAGAGCCAATCATCTGGGAGTTGTGGTAAGATTCTTAAAAAAAAAAAAAGGCTCCATTCATACTTCAAAAAATATGTCTTGCACAAACTTCACCATAGGTGTCTTGCACAAAATTCACATTCATATTGAAATATTCCCCATATACTGCATGGGAATTTTGTGCAAGATGCTTACATATGCTATTGAGACCAGCAGGGTATCAAAAGTAACAGCTGATGTGCATTGCCCAGGCTTGTAAATAAGCTGCATTTGGAAGTGCAGCCCAGTAGGTGGGAAAAGTCTGCATAAAAACAGGGGTGCGATCAAAATTTGGCCTTTAGTGGTCTGTGGGAGACAAGCAGGTAAGGGACATGAGGTGTAAAGGTACGAAGCAGGACTGAAAGGTTGTCTGACTGAATTCCAGATAAAGGAATTACTACACTGCTTTTCTCCAAACCAAATTCAAATCCATCTGTAAAGAGGGGGGAGATGAAACAGCTCTCTGAGATGACCCTAACCCTAATTTATCATTTCTTGAGCCACAGACACTTTGCAGTACCAAAGCATGGAATAGATATCATGTTATTTCACAGTAGCTTTCATACAAATATAAATTGTAAGAAAATAGGTAAACACTCCGCACGCTACTGAACAAATCCCAGTGTTGCCACTAGGGTATCCCAGTTCCTCATATTAGGAATTCAGTGGGACAGGGTCTTTGCTTAATGGCTAACCAAGTGCTTTCCACAAATGGGAGACTTCTGTCAGTAACAACACGCTCAGTCTTTAAATTATAGCGTACAGAAGTTATGTTAATAACAAGATCTTAGACATCTGTAAACTGTTGACTGGGACACTTCTGTTTGCTAGCAGAAGGCTGCACCGAGCAGAGACACCAGCTCTAGAGTCTGGACCTTTGGTTCCCTCTGCTCCCTGAGCACGATTAGCATGGCAGTGTGTTTATGCGGCTTTTTCTCCCTGCAACTGCACTATACGGTGGGTGGTGAAGGCTGATGGTAGGAGGCAGATGCCACTGAGTGTGTGGAAGGGGAGGCCATATGCTGGTCTTCAGAGCTGGCAAGGAGCCAGCTTGTGCCTAGCTGTGAAGAGAGTTCAGGATAACCCAATTAAAGTTCACTATGAAGCAAAGGAAAATATGAAGTGGGGACCAAGAGCCCTTGGTCACTGAAAGGAGAATACGGAAAGGAACTGGTTACAATCGGTGCTTTGGTGGCTTTTTAACAACATGCACAGTTTCTGTCTGCAGAGGAGATGGGGCCACTTCAGACTGCAGAGCAGGGCGAGGGGCAGCTGACTGGCTGGAACATCCCTTTGGGGCTGCTGGGCAGCAGCTCTGGGGAGGCACATCTGGTCAGCGCTCCATGGAAGGGCCTCCAGGGGAGCTTGGCAAGGCTGGGCTTGGCCTGACGGCTTGGTAAGAAGCAACATTTTGGATACCTGCCTATCATGTACGTGATTAGGAGCATGTTAAGCAGCTCAGAATTAATAAAAAAAATTTAAAGGAATTTTTTCATCTAATGCAAAAATGCCAAAGCTTGCACTCAGATAAGATGTTCCCTCTGTCTCCAAAAGATTTAAATGCTGGAAGTAAGTCAGAGATTTTCAAAAGTATCTAGGCACCTAAATGAGTTAAAAGACCACAGGTATGAAGGGAAGCTAAACCTGAGCATCTGTAAAAAGCAGTCCCTGAGTTCCCAGGTACACTTAGGCTGCTCCATGTTGGGCTTGATGACAGGCACCAACATCAGTCCAGCCTCAGCAACTTGGGACTTAGCACTGCTAACTGCAAGCGCAGCTTAACCCTCGTCATGAGTCTAAGCCTACCATGGGGCTGCAAACCAGCTTTGGTGTCTTCGCCACATCGTAGCCTTCAGTGAAGGCAACACTTTTAGCAGCCCAGCCATTACACATGCTGCTCCCCTATAAAGGTGATCACTGCCAACAGCACATTATTTCCTTGCTTCGTTTCCAAATTAGCAAATTTATCATTTAAAACAATAATTCCACATGGTATTTCATGCACTTTCTATCAAAAAAGATTAGTAACTGATGCTTTTAACCTAAATTAATGCTGCACTAATAATGGAAACTACAATATGATATCTAAAACACAACGCTAAGTGCTAATGAGCATTTCTACTGGAATACATGGAAGACATGAGGATGTGGGCGGATGCACTAAACATCTACACACAGTCTGTGAGAAAAGAGTTAAGGAAAAGAAAATGAGGAATCACAGAAAGCACAGAGTTATCACCTTGAATCATACTGGGGAAGTGGAGAGGAATAGCTGCAAAATAATTTAGAAAGCAAATGGGAAAAATTAATGTAAGATAATTAGAGGCAAGCAACAGAAAATACCAACAATAAGCACAAAGGAAAAGTAGCAATCAGAAAAATAACCAAAGCAACACATTTGAAGGCCAACTTGAGAAATTATTTGGCTCTCACTTCGCATATCGTGACTTATGTCATATAAAATATGCTACATATTGGGGGGGTGGAATTCCAAAGGGGAGCTTTCATTTCATTAGCTAGCACAAGTCCATCATTTCTCTGAGAAATGCAGAAGCATGTGAAGAAAAGCATTTGCAATGTACTTCTGGCTACAGTGATTTTATTGTAACACAACTTCTTTACTTCATTCCCCAAACATGCCCCACTGTGCCACGGAAAACCAGTTCTTGCACTTTTCAATGGCAGGTTATTTTTCCAAAGTATAACGCACAAAGATGCGTATGGCGGGATGCTTGAAAGGACTATTCATTGCGCTGCTTTCAAAAATAGGGTTGTTCTCTGTGTGCCACAGGTTGGAATAAACTGGAAATAATCTGATCTATTCCACCTTCCAAACCTGTATTTCCAAGTTTCTCAGTATGGAAGGCGTGAAACACACTCATTTCTTTCGGCTAAGAAAACCGAGGAGTTAAAAAAAGACAACATGAAGACAGCACACCCATGTTTTGGTTTGGGAAAGTTGCATGAATAAGCTCACATCTGAAAGGCAAAGGTCATTTTGGTGAAGGGTCTGTACCCTTCCAGAGGCCTCAAGATTCATGACACATTTCAGCGTGCTGCTTACCATGGACACAGTTCAGAATATAGGCCGGCAAAACAACTTCTCTGAACTCAAAAAGAAAAACATAAAATATTATCTGGGCTTAAAAAAAAAGGAAAAACTAGAAGAATCAAAATTTTACTGCCAAAAATTCCTTCTTCCTCTTTCACTGTTATATCGCTGGATCTCCACTTCCTGCTCCCAAAATTTCCCTTCTGTCTCAGCTAAGAAGTGGGAACAACTCCCAATGCTCTCACCTGACAGTGGGTGAATGGGAAAGGAGCAACCTGCAGGAAGGGACTGCAGAGAGGCTCCCCAGCAAGGCACATCATAGGGTCCATCCGGGGAAGAAAGAGGAATGCAAAGACCAGGCCCTGGTCCCAGAGCGATCAGGACCACAGGGGCTTCTGACAGCAGGTGGCCCCAGCCACTGTACCTCTGCTCAGGGCCACAGAGAGAACTGGGGACAAAGACAGGGGATGAAGCACTGCAATCAAGCAGAAAAGGAGTTGCTTTTCGGGAAATGACTGTCAGAAGAGAAATGAAAAGTCATGATCCTCTGTATATAAGATGTGCTGAGGTACTGGAAGCAGTGAAGGGAACATATGTTGATTGCCCCTAGATGAAGATAACAGGGGAAACCAAACAGTGTCATATTATAACATGGGGGCACAACTGAAAAGAAAATAAACAGTGAGTGAGGTTTTTCCCTAAAAAGGAACTGAATCATCATTGCATCATGGACTTTAGCTGCCAAATAAGAAACATGACAGCTCAGAAAAGCTACACCTGTTTGGAGAATGTGTCAGTGCTCAGGTCCTCTCCCTCTTCTGCAGCCCCAGTTTGCTCCACTGCTGCAGGTCTGCAGCCCTTTCCCTCAGGGCAGCAGCTGAGGCCATCTCTGTGCAAGCAAGGACAACAGGCATGCAAAAGGAGCAGATCTGAAGTAGGTGATGAGACAGGTCCCATGTCCACAGAATATATGTTTTGGAGGGTTGGAATCACTAGTAAGCATGCTGAGGAACTGCGAGCAGACAAGTATTGTTCCAGAGGACTGTCAGGATGCAAACATCACACCTATTTTGTACCAGGATGAAAACGAGCCAGAAAATTGTACACCAATCAGTCTAACCCAAATTAGCAGGAACACTCAGGAACAAATTATCCAACAATCAATGTATAAGGGCCTAAATGATAATCAAGACCAGTGTCACCAGTCCTCAAAATAAAAGCTAAAACATGAGTGGCAAGAGTAACTCACATCAAACTAATTTAACTTCCTTGTTTGACGGAGGGACTGTCTTGGCATTTCAGTAAGCAATCAGCCTATAGCATAGATAAGGTAAGCTATATTGATGAAAAGAGTCTGGAATCAATAAACTAAAACACAGTAAAGGCAAACCCAAGCAGAGGGGAGCAGCCAAACACATGGAAAAAAAAAAAAAAGAAATGGCCTATAGAATTTCAGAAATGAACCAAGATATTCTAGCAGATGGCAAACATCACTAACAGATACTTTATTTACCAAAATGGTAATTCCCACTGGGAGACTGCTTAAGATTAAACGTGCCATGTGGCAGACCAAAGAGGTGGTGAACACGGCTTAGAAATAAGGTATCAACAAAGAGGGAACTGCTCAGGACAGCAGCAAGGATGTACTGAAATGTGGAAAGGACCACCTAGGAGGATCAGGGACATTTTAGTCTATAGAACTGCAGACCTTATACATTGATTGCATGTCTTCCAACATAGGAAACATTGTTAAGATTCCAGTAAGATATTGTTCTCCATGACAACCATGGGTATGACATCACTGAGATGCTGGAGAGCATCCAGAGAAGGAAGAGTGATGAAGCTGGTGAAGGTCTGGAGCACAAGTCCTATGTGTGAGGAGTGGCTGAGGGTGCTGGGACTTTTTAGTCTTGAGAAAAGAAGGTTGGGGTGGGACCTTATCACTCTCTACAACTACCTGCAAGATTGGTCACAGAGATGTTGAGGTTGGTCTCTGCTCTCAGGTGACAAGCAATAGGATGAGAGGAAATGGCCTAAAATTGCCCCAGGGCAGATTTAGGTCAGATATCAGAAAGAATTTCTGTTCTGAAAGGGTTGTTGTCAGGCATTGGAACAGGCTGCCCAGGGAGGCAGTGGAGTCACCATCCCTGGAGGGATTTAAAAGGCTGTGGTTGGGTTCGATGACCTAAAGTGTGTCTTCCAACCAAAGTGATTCTGTGATTCTATGACAAGAAGTAGGCTTAATCTGCAGTGAAGAAATTTGAATATAAAGGGAAGAAATACCATAACAAAGGATAACAAAATCAGAAAGTTGGGGAACTATAGAAATTAAACACATTTCAGGAATGGCTTGACTGCATTTTATCCTGCAGTGATGCAAATGGATGGCTTCCAGCTCCCAGAGGTGCTTTGCTGACATACCTTTCCACCATAATCAACAGGCTTCAGCTTTGCATCCAGCATTTCTTGACATTTCAACTCTAGCATTGGCAACTTGGAGCATTTTATCAGCCCCAGACTCAAAAGTTCTCGGCTGTAGAGATAGATCTGTTCAGCAGAATGGGTGCTTCCATGTATTGTGGAACTGTAGCTTTAGATTTGTGGGACTTGCTGCTGGTTTTTGGAACCAAAATCTTTTGGTATGTGCTGCTCTCATTTGCATTATAACAATGTAATTAGGCATGAAATGGGGAAGTAAATTAAAAAGGAGATGAAATTTTAAAACAAAATATTTTTTATTTTTTAAACAAAAAATATTTATGCTAGACGATCTCATACACAAGGATTCCTGTCAGCAGTGATTTGTAAATTTTTGCTATACACATTCAAACATTATTACTAATATTGCATTTAAATCAAGTCTGTGTGGTACTGCCAAGCACCACAACTACAGCAATGACTCATAAGTAAGTGAATAGTACCATTAGAATCAAACTACTGATAATGGAGTATAGGCAGGAGTTTGGAGGCATAAATAAAATAGGAAGCTAAATTAAAGCTCACCCCCATTTTTTACCCCCTCTACGAAAGAGCCGAAAGTTATAATGTCATGACATTATAACTCTCATTCCATTTTCCAAATAATTTAACGTGATTCAAGCAAAACCATCCTATGACAATTAAAGACAAAGTACAAGCAACAGGAAAAGCAAAGCAGAACAGTTCAAAAGAAGCCTGAGGGATTACAATGTTTTTGCCTTCAGAAAATTAAGTGCAGGAGTAAGTTTTTTGATTTGATATGCAAGAATTTCGACTGACTCCTGTTATTAAGTACCCACATTGAAGTCTGCATGAATTTTGCCCCTGGCTTTAACTGAAGCAGGATTAAACATGTTATCAGCAATTACAGCGGGCCTTGTTCTTCAGCTAACAATACCTTCCACATTTAAAGACAAAGGGCATCTGTTAAATGACCTACCCGGAATGGATGGGACTTGAAACAAGGTTAACATTGTCCAAGGTATCTGCAGCCCAGCTATAGTGTCTGAGAGAATCGGAATCAAACTCCCTTTGGAACGTCAGGTGCTTAAAAACATAATAATAAAAAAAGAGATACGTTGACATTTAAAATTAACATGAAAAACATCTGTCTTAAATACAAGCTTGTTAATATAATTCTATTAAATTTAGATCTGTCTCCTTTCCATATAACAGCACTGAGTTATCACAGGTGGTGTTAAATTACTGGAAATCCCATCACAGAAATGTGGAACCTACAGACAAATCAATCTCATGTATCTCAAACTTTCTTTCTGTTGCTTTTCCCACTTCCTTCAGTTACAGCTATGTCTCTCTCCAATCTATACTTATGTGTCCAAGGTAAAAAAAAGATTGGAAAAAAAAATTACCATTTCTAGTGCAATCATAGACCATACAGACAGGAAGCATATTGCTCCACACCCCCCCCCCCCCCAAAAAAAAAAAAAACCAAAAAACCACTATTGGATAGGTCTTTACTGAAGCAGAACCTGCAAATAAACTCCACCAAGAGTTTAGTTGAAGCTGTGAATTAAACCAAGCTTCCGATGGCAGCAGGAGTTAGTTTGTCTTTATGCAAGTATGACCAGCATGAACGCTGCTTTCTGGAGTGCCGCTGTCCCTCCTCAGCTCTACAAAAATAGCTGTAAAGCCTGTGAAGCGCTGGTGCTATAATTAACTGCCCTGTGAAGCACTGGTGCTATAATGAACTGTCCCATCTAACAGACAGTGAGGCATAATTTGCTTCTTGCCGCTGCCCATGGGTAATGTGTGTGCACACTCACCCATCCTGTGCCCTGTGCAGCAAAGCCACTCCAGTAAAATACTCATTTTTCTCTTTCTTACTTTCTTTCCTTCTAGGAAATTAAACAAATGAAACCTTCAAGATGCCCTTATTTCCAAGGTAATCTGAAAGCTTCTAAACAACTGAAGAAGCACCCTCAGAAATTACCTCAATAAAAGTAAGCAAAGCTGTCACGCAATACACACAGACTATCTTCACCCGAGATAGTGTTAAAGATGTCACTGTTCCCTGCAAGTAGGTTGCTCTCTGCTTATGGTCAAAGACATCTAGAGAGAGCAGAGCACTAAGACTGAAACATCACAGGCTGTTTTCAAAACAAATTCCGTGAGTACAAGTCAAACCTGAGCCAAGCACACACTTCTACACAGGGAAGTTTTATTACTCCCTTTTCTTCTTTTTTGTTTTAACAAATTGGCACATCGAGTCAGTGCAAATGAGTTATTTTGAGTTGCAGTATCAGTATTAATTTTAAGGCAAAGTTAGTAGTAAACACAGAAAAAGACTTCTGTTGAGAAGTTTCCACAAAATAAGTGAGCAGACAGGGGCTGTGTTAGCTGGCCAGAACCTGCAACCCCTCCCATCACTCTGGAGTTTCCACAAACTTCCTCTCTTCAGATTCTTCTTTCATTTCAGATGAGCATATCCCAAGTTTCCTTCCAAAAACCATCGACAATACCATTTATTGCAAATCAATAGAAATATCTGCAGGGGACAACTTTGCTTTGTCTTCTGTCCAACTCACAGGCAAATGGCTCAATGTCTCCTAATTTTGCTTGCGTAATTTTTATTAGGGTCTTTCATTAAACTTTTTGCTGTAAGATATGTACTTGAGGCCTGAGGGCTCAAGCAAAGACAAGAAGAGGCAAACTTGCCTACATTAAACATCAAATCGCACCATCAGACATAAAAGACAGAAGGAATGCCATTAAAGCAATGGCGATTAAGCCACAGCAGTGGCTTTGAGTAGCATCGTTTTGAAAAATGGATCATAATATAGTCTAATGAAGACAGTTTTGAAGTGTTTCCCATAGAACACTCGGCACTGGGCTACATCTCCCTGAAGAGGCTGCAGTTTAGGCAGGAAAGCCATTACTGGGGATATCTGCTGTTCTGAGTGATCTAACTGCCTAAGAGCTCCAACTGAGCACATTATTATTTTGGATACCAAGCAAAGTAAGATCCAGACGGTTGGTCTCAGAAGTTGTAAAGATTTAGACAAATAAAAATAAACTTATTCCTTGGTGATTAACATCATCGTCAAAAACAGGACAGAACAAAGCTATGCAAGAAATGCTTTACAAAGATCACCAGGACTTAGTGTTTGCCGTTCAATTGCCTGCTGAGCCGTAACAGTGTCACTGCACCGAGGTCCAAGCATGCACCAGGGCACAGACATCAAGGAGCAACCATGGGATCACAGGTTTGCTGTAAGAGAAGAAAAATGCTGAAGTTCCTTCAGGCAGAGCCACTTAAAGTCTAAGGAGATACCACCACACTAAGATGATCTGCGGTAGATAGAGATACTATGCCTACTAAGTCACCATAGGTTTGCTTACACGCATACATAGGGTTCCTCGGTCTGTTCCTCCACGCTCAGATACTGTCCATCAGGTAACTGTGTTTTTTGATGCATGCCTTTCTGACAATGTGTGCTCAAACAGACCTTTGGGCCATATTCGCAGCCTGCAAAAGCACAAAGCCTGCAGCCAACAATTTTGGCAGAGAAACAGAGTAGGAAAAGCTAATAGCTGGACACATGCATCTTACAGACAGCGCACATCTGCTGATCTCATTTTGTTAGTCCATTGAGGTGCTGGATTTTCTAGGCAGGCAAAAAACCCCCAACATCTTCCTTTATAAGTCATCATATAAGCAGTCTAGAAGATGGTACATCATCAGTGACGTCAAATCACTGGATTCATCCTGCGTTTGGTCAAGTCCCAGTGTTCCCTCCCCGGATCAAGGGAGATTAAATATGCACGGAGAAAGGGTGTGGCATCCTTAGATGCAAATGCTCATATAAAAATACTGATGGTTCTGCTGGCAAGGATCCCGCTGGTTGCATAACCAAATATCCAGGCTGTGTCATATCAGAGTTCAGCTAACAGAAGAATTTCTGCTTCCTCCCAGATGAATTTATCCAGACAGAAGAAATGCAGCAAGCTGTTATGTAATGGACAGCCTGATTCATCCTGCCTGTGGCTGATTAAATTCAGAGGCTGATGCAAATTATTCCATGGAGAAAGTAGTTCAGATTTGGTCCGAGTTGCTGCATCCATGGTAACGCAGCAGGACACAGAAATTTTAGCTTTGCTCCAGCCAGGTTATTAGGCACAGCACAGAGGGGACTCGGGCGTCCCTGTTCAACAGGGTCATGAATAAACCCCTGCATGCAAAAAATGAGAGGAGAGGAGAGGAGAGGAGAGGAGAGGAGAGGAGAGGAGAGGAGAGGAGAGGAGAGGAGAGGAGAGGAGAGGAGAGGAGAGGAGAGGAGAGGAGAGGAGAGGAGAGGAGAGGAGAGGAGAGGAGAGGAGAGGAGAGGGAGAGGAGAGGGAGAGGAGAGGGAGAGGAGAGGGAGAGGAGAGGGAGAGGAGAGGGAGAGGAGAGGGAGAGGAGAGGGAGAGGAGAGGGAGAGGGTTCAGTAAAGATGGATTTCAAATCTTCATCTGACTCTTTTTACAGACTCCTAAGTCTCCCAGTGATCTTGGGGAGAGGTGGCTGTGGGATCTTCTACTTTAACCTGATCAAGAGCTTGACAAATGCCCCCTTACTCTTTGATATACTTATATTTGTAATAAAATTAATTCACTTGACTCGGAGCCTTTGCTTTTGCCGCGACAGATCTGAGCCTTACAAAAGAAGAGAAACACAACAGGGAAAGGCTCACTCCTTCCTTTCCTCCCCTATGAGAAAGGCTGAGTGAGCTGGGACTGTTCAGCCTTGAGAAAAGAAGACTAAGGGGGGCCTTATTAATGTTTATAAATATCTGAAGTATGGGATGCAGGCGGAAATGGCCAGCCCCTTTTCAGTGGCCTGTGGAGATAGGACAAGGGGCAATGGCTGCAAGTTGGAGCACAGGAAGTTCCACACCAACAAGCGGAAGAACTTTTTCACAGTGAGGGTGACAGAGCCCTGAGACAGGCTGCCCAGGGAGGTGGTGGAGTCTCCATCTCTGGAGATACTCAAGACCCGTCTGGATGCCTATCAGTGCAATATCAGCTAGGGAGCTGCTTTGGCAGGGGGGCTGGACCCGATGATCTCTCGAGGTCCCTTCCAATCCATATGATTCTACGATGCTGATTCTATGATTCTTCAAAGTAGTGTGACAGCCTAAAACAGCCTTAATTCCTATCAGTTTCCAGATGGACTTTTAGGATATGGTTTTTGACCCTCTTTGTTTCTGTGAATGCCACTGATGGAAGACAAGGTGGAGTTTTTTCTCTGCTTTCTACTGCCATAGCAGAGATTATCTAGAAGCCTGGCAACGTACAGAGCCTCCCTCCGATGGGTAGGGGAGAGGCAGGGGTATTCTTCGTCTCGCAAGTGCACTCCTCCCACTTCAGTGACAAACCTGTAAAGCTTATCACCACAGGTCTGGGCTGAAGAACACAGGAATTCCAGAGGTCAGACTTTTTCGTCAGGACTTCAAAGTATGGCAGAAGCCATAGCAGAATATTTTAGCTGTGCTCCCTTTTTCATGAAGATGCTCTGCTGCTTTACCGCTGTTTGTTTTTCAGGGGATTGTGGTTTTATAAACCCCTCACAACAGGACTGACATTTTTTTCCACCATCAACTTCACCATTCCTTGATCCCTTCCTGGACTTGAGGGACTTGGAGGATTAAGATTACAATAACATTTACAGCCAGAGAGGCCTCCAGCCTGGCTTCACTTTACTTGACAAATTTAGACCAGTTCTGAGCTGCAGTAATTGCACAATTGTTGCCAGACAGAAACTGGGATCACAAAAACACGATGGCCATAAAGGCAACAAAACCAGCCTACACTCTTGTTCAGCCCCAGCACTACAAAGTTTTCATGTTCCTTGCCTTCTCAGTTCAAGAGCCACCATTGTGAGAGATCCTCCTGAGAGCAGAGAGCTGTGTGACCATTCATAAAGAACATGAAGTTTGCCCTAAAGTACAGCTCCTGTAACATGGTGTGGTGTCACTGCCACACCTCCCCACCCAGATAAGCAGTTCTTATCTTTCTGGTGGAATTCTGTAATACAAAACAGGTTAACGGCGCATGCTTTGGACAATGTTATGTAGGAGTCACGCAGCACAGTGCTCAGACCAAAGAACCTTCCTCTCCTCTGAAGCTTCCATTATATCAGGAAGACTTGATGAAGGCTTAGGAGTGGGAAGTGTCAGTGTAACTTGAGGTTCTTGGCCCTGAAATACCATTCCTTGTTCCCAGTGCCAGCAGTCACAGATTCTATTTTCTGACTTCAAACCAAAGAAAAGCAAAGAAATTACTGCCATGCAACGTTCGGAAACTCTCCCCGGCTGACCACTGCAAATCAAGGCTGTTGGAGCTTTATAGCATTGCACTTTAAATCGACAGCCTAATAACAAGTATTAAGTTGCTAAAGCTGGAATCTAATTTCTGCCACTGTCACCGTGCTGCCAAAACTGTGCAACAGCAGTGGGAAAACTGGCTGACTTGTGCTACACTACGATTCATGCGCTAATACCATCAAGGTTTAAAATACACGAGTCCTGCTCTGCAGACCCTTTCCGTACCCCATGAAAGCATCCTCTGAGATCAATAACCCCCTGTGCAGCAATATTTGCCGCTGCTGAGAGGCACCTCTGAAAACAGCACAGGAAACTTCTGATTCATTACAGTCTGGGACATAAACCACAGTTCCACTCCACAGTCCTTGAATTCCCAAATAAAGATTTCTACAAGAATTTTTACGCAGCTTCTTAGCAGCTGTCCGGCTTCTGTGTATTGACAAACTTTTGCGTTAGATTTGAAAATACAAAGCAAATCTACTGCACAAACAAAGCCCGTAGTACCCTATCATCTCCAGCATTAGCTTTTAGAAATACTTTCCCATGTTATAATCAGGTCAAAAGATTCTGCTTTTGTTGCATTAGTCATTACACAAATGTTTGGAAGATATGTAAACTGGTTAGCACATAATAGCTTCATCTTTACAGGCCAAATTCTTCCTGAGGTTGGAAAAACAAGGACAACAGTTGGAGTTCCCTCCATGCGGACAGAATGAGTGAACGTAACCCCTGGGCTATATGGTACAGACAAAGATTTCTCAGCGTAAAACACATGGCTTCCAGGTTACCAAAGCACTCCAAGGATACACGTAATTTTAAATCTCTCAGATGTTCCCCTTGGCTTCGATGGACAGACCCAGTCTCAGAAATGCGACTGTTCCTTAAAGACGCTTTTGGTTTGGGACCCCATCACCCTGTCTTTTGCAGGATCAAAACCAGAATGTGGTAAATCCGTGATTTCTTTCTCTCAGCTCCTTTCTTCTCCTATTTCCGTAGTTAAGAGAGCGGGGATAACCTGCAAGCACAGCAGAGTGCCGCAGACCGTTGTTCACTAGAAACACAAAGCATGAAAACCTGGTGACAGAGACGCAGCACATACCTGATCTTTTGCTGGTACCAGCAGCTCTTCGATCATCATGCTGTCCCGGGCGTAAGAACTTCTGTTCAGCGTGTAGGACCTATCCGAACTGAAGGAGCGGAGGCTGGTTGTATTTACCATTTATCATAGAAAGTGCAGATGACAATGAGATGAACAAAAAAATAAAAATAAAACAAATTAATACATGCAACTTCCAGGGATAGCATAAAATGGCAAAATATACATAATCCGTGAGATAAATACCAGGGAAATAAAAAATGGAATGGTAAGTAGTTGACTGTAGTTAAATGTCTCTTTCCCTACAATAAACATAAGCAAAATCACAACAGTTGTTTACTGCTTTGGCAGTAACGCCGTGGCATTAGAATAAATCCAGAAAAGCGTATTCGAGTATTTAGATGAACTTTGATAAACGTCTTCATGCTCTAATCCTAAAAGGAGACCCATGAAGGCAGGTCTTGGAGGAGCTGTGGGTGGGTTCCAGGACCTGCCTGTATGGTTTGGATTGCCGAAGAAGCAAGTTTAACTAAGATCAAGTTTTATGTGCTATTGTTCTCTCTGTGGCTGAACCACTCTTGACTTTGTTAGGAATACCGGAGTTATTCACACAGTGGGGAGAAAGGATAACAATTTTGAAAGCAGTAAGAAAAGAAATCTGCTTATAGATGATTAAGCACAGATCCCGATGCTTTGGGGGTTATTTTGTGCCTGTTAGACTATTTAGAAATAACTACGATGGCTCGGAATGTGGTGCAAATAAATCAATGTAGGAGTGTGTTACACTTAGCCCTGGAAGATACATTATGGTATGTGCTAAAACATGCTGCAGGTCTAGACATGCTTGCTACGTGACAAGAAAGAAACAAACCAAGGAGGAGTAAAAAATGTGAATTAATAAAAAGCAACATCCAACAACATGTTACACTTCCGAATTGGCAACATTTTCAAGACTCAAAACTACAACTCATTTCATGCATTTTATTGCTGCTAATCAAACTTCTCTAGCCCCTTATAGCACATGTTCCTCCTTGCGCTGGAAGTAGAACTGATATCTTAATTATGCACCGTAGGCATACATTAAGCAGACTTTTACATGGTAAAGGACATAAAGAAATCAAGTTATATTTACTATAACAGAAGGATATTCTTTAAGGCTGATCTCCTCCCCCCCCCCCCCCCCCCCAAATAAAAGCATGTCACTTCCCATGAATAAAATGAAGATGAGCAATGGGAGCAGCAGGAAGATGTAACACGATGCCATGCCTTCTTACCTGACTTTGGGACTAAAGCAATTTAGAGTAGAAAAGAAACAGGAGAAATAGAAAGCAAAGAATCAGACAGGAAAAGCAAGATGTTATGGCTGGATGACTTCTATATTTAATGTCTTTATTTCTTAATGTTACACTCAGAATCAATAGTAAGATACATCCACAAAATGCTTTTATTACTAAATTAAATACTTCATAGGAAGAACACAATATTTGTCTCCTCTGAGCATAACATGTGCAATGTAAAAAATGAGTTACACAGCAATGAATAGGAATGGCACTGCTAAAACCAGAAGCATGGCAATATTAGATTTCCCTCAAAGAAAAGATAACGTGAGGTTGAAATCCCAGATCTACTCGACTGACCTTGACCATGAAATTCTGCTCTCCCACATGCAGTGAGAATTTAGATGTGTGTGGGAAGAGCTCTGTACTGAGTCAAAGGTGTCCTTGTAAACCAGTGTACACAAAGTGCACTCCCTCTCCAACATCACTGTGGTGCTTCAGATCTGACCACACCTGACAATGTTGTGTGATGACCTCGCTCTCCCCAACTTCTGCTTAAGAGCGGTGAGTCAGCTTTGTTAATTTAAGTTTTCAAAGACGTTTTAAAGATTCTCCCTTCAGATCTGTTTCACTGATTTTCTAGCTAACGGGCTATATAAAGGCATTTTGGCATTCCTGGGGATGGCAATATCACACAGATGCTTATTAATTTACCTAAAAATCGTAAGCAAAGTCAAACATGGTTGGGCACTGCTAAAAAAATCTGCACTGCATGTTTGCACTTCTAGTGTGACAATAACAAACAAGACTGAAGGATAGCCATTACCTTCTGGGAGGTGCAATGCGCTGATAGACAATGAACTCACTTTTTAAACCAGATCCTTAAACTATCACATAGGAAAAAGTCCTCAGGGCTCCAAATTATGAGGTTTAATTATTAGCTTAAGTATGATTCAACTGTCAGTAAACACTGCAAATCCGCAGCTATGGAAGTCATCTCTGCTTATACAGCTTTAATTGTTTTGAGCAATGTGCATTGCAGGCTTTAGCAAGATGCAAAAATGAAATCTGAAATGGTGATCTAGAAGCACCTGAGTTGAAATCAACAGTAGTCAGGTATTATATTAAGTTTACAATGTTTTATCAGGTTCACAGAAACTTTGGCCTGTTTTCTGTAACACATAATCCATTTCCTGACAAATGAAACCCTGCAACAAATTTAGGGTACGGATGCTTCTTTTTTTTTAATTTTTGAGAGCATTTTCCTCTATTACTGGCTAATTCTGGTGGATTACTCACTGGCACCTTTAAAGAAATAAAAGCACCAAACCAGCAAAATGATTGTCATTCAGTTTTTCTGGCATTTACATTCTTTGGCTAAATGAGTACATTAAGGAACGCATAATGGAATGTGACTATCAATCTGACCGACAGTAATGAAATGAAACCTGGATGTGTCGGCTGGTCTAGATCAGTTTCTAGACCAGTCACAATGTGCTCCCCAGGAGGCACCCTCAGAGATGCTCAGAGCATGAGCAGATCCCAGAAAAAGCAAATAGCTCTTTTTCAGTCTCATTGAAATAAGAAGCCAACATGAATAAAGAATATGAAACAAAATCACAATGAACCTATGCTTTAAAAGTTTGGTATTCTCATAGCACAAAAGTACAACCCCCTCTTCTTCAGTTTTGAACCAGACTCCCAGCTCCACGTGAAAGACTGCGCTTGGTTTGTAAAAACCCGTAACAGTGGTGACATGCAAGCACGAGAAACAGCACAGTACCTGGCAGAGCGGGCTCCCAGGCTAAAGCCCATGTATCCTTCAGCAGGCAGAGAATCATCTCCCAACTCTTTCAGATCCTGGGGTCCAAGGTATTTGTCTGTATCACCTGTCATTGCATCCTCACCTGCCAGCACAAAAGCCAGGCTGAAATCAGAAGCTGCGTGTACTGTAAATGTTTGTGCGCTTACTAAGCCATAACACCCTTCTCTGCTCGCCAGCAAGGAATCAATCCCATCACCCACACTTTCCCTAAGGCTCTTTCCATGTAGTACGTCAACTATTCACCCTCTAAATAGGCCTGAGAAAATAATTTTTATTGGGGGGTAGACGTAAGAAGCAACCCCCCACCTTGACATAAATCTAATCAAGTTCTACGAGGGAGGACTTTTGCCCCATCGTTGAAGCAAGTCTGAAAACGTTCCTCTGTACTTTGCACCATCGCACTTACTTTTGCTTTCCTTACTGAAAACGCCTGGGCTGACTATCTAAAATTAGGTAATTCTCTACGTAAAAGAAAAACTAAACCAATTCCAAACCAACAACCCCAAAACTTGACTTCAAGGGCCAGCCCGTTTGCCCGCCCCTACCGAAAGTGTGTGGCAAGCTTGAATGCACGCGGAGTAAAGGAGGAGGCCCGCCTTCACCTCAGGGATTTCTCCAGAACTTTTCCAAGGAATTTATTTTTGGGGTTTTTTGTTTGTTTGTTTGTTTGTTTGCTTGGTTTTTTAACCGAACCGCTTCACGCTAGCAAGTTGCTGTTGGAAAGGTAAGGGCTTTAGGCAGCCCCCCCCTCATGGCACGGCACGGCTGCGGGGAGAAGGCCGGGCTGCGGCACAGAACAAAGCACCGCTCCCACCGGGCGCTCCGGCGGCCAGATCCCGTAGCGCAGCCCCCGAGTACAGGGGAACCGCAGGTCAGGCGCGTCCCGTACGCGGACACGGCGGTTAGGGGGTTATTTTGGGAGAGGGAGGGGAGGAGGAAGAAAGGAAGGGAAGTTAAAACCTCGGAGATTCCACAAAGAGTTAACAGAGCGGCTCCGGCTCTCTGGGAGCATTTGCATGCCATTACATCATGCAAACCTACATTCCTGCATTGACAGAGCAAGTCCAAAATATGCCTTTTGCTGTTCTAGGAGGATTTTTTGTTTCCTCCCCCAACATGGAGCAGGGAATGCTCCCCGTAAGCTCGACTCGCCGAGATTCACGCTGGCTCTCCTCCTTTGTTGTGAACGTATTTCAGGCGTGTCAAAGTTGCACAACAGAAAAGTTTTACCAGCCTGTTCCCGAAGGTAAAGCGACTCCGCAAGTCCAGCTTTACGTTGCCCACTTTCATTCAAGGAGTTTAGAGTAGTTTCCATTCACTTAACTCAGGAAACCGCAGACGAACTCCAGTTTTAAACCGACAATCAGCTCCCAAAATACCCCTTCCTCCAGCTCCTGCCTTGCGAACGGCAAGCACACAGCCCCGCTCTCCTCCAGTCCAGCAACCGCCAGTATTTTAAGTAACAGTTTAAAAGCAAACACGTCCATAACAAACCAGAAAGCATTCCGAAAAAGCAGAAACAGAAACATTATATACGAAGTTAAACTTTAAAAGTCTTACTGTTTTGGAAAGCCATTTTCACCAGCCTGGTCTATAAGATTTTTTTTTTCCCCTGATGTTTCCAAGAATTCCTATTAGTCCTATTAGTCCTTTAAGCAGTGATTTAGAGTTAATCTCCAAACCAGCACAAGCAAACTAATCCCTCTGGGTCATATTCGCTTTCCACACAACCACTGAGATCTTCTTAACATCTTGATCTCTTCGTATGTATTTTAGGACATGTGCATCTTTGTCCTCTCAACTCAGAGCAAAGTTCTTTGCCAACACGAAGCAAAACGAAAAAAAAAATCACTACAGTTTAAAACATTTTTTAAAAAAAAAATCCCCCTTTAATCACTCTGCAGACATCCCTTTAAAGCTTCTGCTGATTGGATTACAGCCTCCCTTGGCAAGCTTCTTGAATGGTGACATAAATATAGGCACTCCAGTTATTTGTATGTAAATCGGGGTGCTGCGAGGGTGTAGGTTTTCTGTAACTTGATACCGGGGCTGAGCAAGGAGCGCGGGGCTGCCGGGCTACGGGGAAGGGCGCTGCGCTCCGCCCGCCCCCGCCGGGGCCGGGACCGGGACCGGGGCCGGGACCGGGACCGGGGCCGGGACCGGGGCCGGGGCCGGGACCGGGGCCGGGACCGGCTGCCCCTCTCCCTGGCCCTTCCCGGGGAGGTACGGGCGGGAGTTGAGCCCCTGCTGCTCCGTGGGTACCGCTCCCACGGCGTCTCCTCGCCCAGCGTGGGGTGCTTCTGTCCGGAGAAAAGATAACAGGGGCTTGAGAAAGATAGAGCGCAGTTTGGGAGGTGATGGGGCGCCGGCAGAGGGGCAGATACGGGCGCCTGGAAGCGGCTTACAAACCGGGTAAATATGGAAACCTTCTGCAACTGGAACACCTGAAGACGAGCGCTGCGCCTCCGTAAAGGCACAGACACGCGTTTTCTTTGGGAGCGAGCATCCTTTGTCGAAGGCAAGGTGGAGAATGATAAAAAGCTATTCCAGTCGAGCTGCAAAATACATTAGACGTTATCCTGTTCTGCAGCTAATCCGGCCAGAGCAGGATTACCCTGATGAAATGCTCTCATCAAAGGAAAAGCTGCATCTGGGAGTGGTAATATCAAAGAATTCCAGACATTGTTTTGTGATCGTGGGAGGCTGGAGCAAAATGGGTGGTGCACGTTTTGGCTCAGTTTAATTAGGCGCCGCAGCCTAATCCTCTGCATTTCAGGTAACTGCACAGTGTTTGCTCACAGCAGGCTGTACTCCTGCAGAGAGGTCCCACGGAAAAGCGAAGAGAAGATTCAACTCAAATACTAAACGACAGAGAAACGTCCAAGAAGTGAGGCACCAAGGCAAACCCACCAAAGAAGGAACACTGCATTGCTTTGCTTCAATTCCCATCCTTCCCTTTATAACATGTCATGTGTTGAAGATAATGTTCCTGTTAACTCTGGGACAAAATAGCTATCACAAGTATAGGAAACTATTTGAAATCCAGGAAAAAAAGTAGCGCAGCAGGTCAAAGCTGAGGCAAATCAGTTCAGGTATACCTTGTCTCTGACAGCAGTCACACTTCAGCAAGGAATGTAAGAACACAAAACAGTGAAAGTCCTCTGGGACATTTATCTAGCTGGCAGAGGTTTAAGCCCATTATTTTCTAGAGAGGTTTGCGCAGTCATGAACAGGTATTTGCTTTTTCCCCCCCCTTTTCAAGTTCTTTCAGTTACACTTTGAACTCTTCTAAACTTTTTGCATTCCCCACACCACAGACATGGGCATGGAGCCACATGATTCAACTACCCATTGCAGGAAGAGCAGCCCTTTTAAGCTGAATCATTTCAGCCTCTTGGTGGTTTCACTGATGCCCCCTATTCTTGGACTTCTGGAGAGGCAGCATGACTGCTCACTTTGCTACCCATTATTTATATCTTCTATCCTATCCCTTATACAGCTATATTAATTTTTTTCTGGGATAGACAGTCCTACTCCATTTAATCTTCTATCCAAGAAGCTTTTCCATACCTCTAATCATCTTTGTCACCTTTTACCATGTCTTCCTCACTTTTCTGGTCCCTCAGCACATCTCCTATAGCTGGGAACTGCAAGGATGCAAGGTAGGAGCTCTTTTTAGAGGCCAGCGAGAGATGCAGGCTTGCTGGCAGCAGGACAGAAGACATTGCGTAGTTTGGGAAAAGGTCCAAAACAAATTTAATCCTAGTTGTGGATACAAATGGGCATTTGTCATTGCCTTGCTAAAGATCCCTGAAGCTTTTGCTGCTCCCTTGCCACAGCCTGGCCAAAGCTTCCTGCTAGCATAAGAAGTACAGGTACAGGGACAAGCGGTATGATAGATAAGCCTTTGTTCAGTAAAACGCACGTACCTTGAAACAGGCCGTAACATTCTGATTTGGTAAGAATGATTGTGTAACGTATATTCTAAGTTGCTAACGAAGCATAGAGTTGAGTTATAGGTAACTTAGAAGTAGAAACCATAGAAATCAAGTAGCCAATGAATGAACTTGCTGTTAAAGATGACCAAATATGGGAGGGGGGTCAACTAAGGGACAAGTGAGGAAGAGGAGCAACTTCATCCCGTCGACCACCAGGAGATAGAAGACAACCCCCTCACAACAACTGGCACATGTGCAGAAGATCAAGCGGAAGCCTCAGTGAAACAATTGGGACCCGGAACTTAAAGACTATAAAAACCTAAATTTGGACGGAGACCGAGTGCACCGTTGGTAGAGCTGAGACTCTCCGGCCTCCCAGCGCTGTTTGCTTATTTCCTGCCTGCTAAATTAATAAAAATAAGTTTGTAACTGAATTAACTGATTTCCGACTGGTGATTGGGAAACACACAATTACAAGCGGGATGCTTCTAGATGTAACTGAGGTTTTAGTTTCACACAAGTATGGAGAAAACCCAATCCCAAATTGCTGAAATTGTATAAATCTGTAACATTTTCTGGAGACAAAGAAACTCAGAAACTCTGAGAGTAAAAATATAACAAATCAACCCCTCCTAAAATGACCAATAAGAAACTTCCATGCATGGGGATGCCCTGACCCATCTTAAAAGCACTTAAACTGCTGTACCTCAGCACCTACTCAGGGATCAGGCGGTGCACTCATGTCCTTCTAGGACATCTGTCTAATCTGCCAGGAATTGATTAGCACAATACTTAACTCCTACTGAGAGAGGAATCTCCATTAAATGGGTTTAAACCAGTGTCCTTATCTACACACAAAAGTTTGTTATCTACTAAAGATCAAATTAAAAAAAAAAAAGTTAAAGGTCCAACAATAATTGTTTCTTGATGACTGTCACTCAACACTGAACTGTTCTTTGGTTTGGGATTTTTCCCCTTCATTGCTCATATGATCTCACCCCTTGTATCAGCTTCCATTGCTTGCTGTCCCTTCACCTCTGGGACAGCCGGGGCAGCTTTGGCATGGGGGCTGTTGTGACAGAGCTCATTGCTGCATTACGGCAGTCGCAGCAGGACTCCAGCCTCCTCCTCCAGATTAAAAGCTCTTTCACCCACTCAGAGAGATGCTCTGAGGCTGAGCAGGTGACCAGAGAGGAGTGGGTTCCCTCCAGGCCTCCTAGAAACAGCTCCATCCTCCTGATCCTCACCCTTTACATATTTTTGAACATTAATGAGGTCACCCCTCAGTCTCCTCTTCTCCAAGCTAAAGAGGCCCAGCTCCCTCAGCCTCTCCTTATAAGGAAGGTGATCCACTCCCTCCATCACCTTGGTGGCCCTATGCTGGGCTCTTTCAAGGAGTTCTATGTCCTTCGTGAATGGAGGGGCCCAGAGCTGGACACAATATTCCAGGTGTGGTCTCACCAGGGCAGAGCAGAGGGAGAGAAGGACCTCTCTTAACTTACTAACCACTCCCCTTCTAATACACCACAGGATGCCATCAGTCTTCTTGGCCATAAAAGCACATTGATGGCTCATGGTCATCCTGCTGTCCCCCACGATCCCCAGGTCCCTCTCCCCTACTCTGCTCTCCAACAGGCCAGGTCCCATCCTATACTGGTACCTGGGGTTGTTCTTCCCCAGATGCAAGACCCTACAACTTGCCCTTGTTAGATCTCATTAAGTTTCTCCCTGCCCAGCTCTCCAGCCTGTCTCAGTCTCGCTGAATAGCTGCACAGCCCTCTGGTGAGTAATAAAACACTTTTTTTTTTTTTTTTGAAAGGCTCCCTTTCAGTGTTAGGCTTTAAAACGACCTGGTTAGGTATAAACCAGTCTCTTAGCCTCCCTAGGAACAGCATGGGTGCAGAACACAGTCTCTAGGCAAGGCATTGATTGTGTTGCCTGCATTCTGAATTTTTGGTTTGTTTTGGTTCTTGTTAAACAGAGTTAGTGACTATAAAAACCTCCCATGGATCTCTCCCATCCCTGCAGGCTTTGCCTTTGGCCTTAACAAATTATACCACACTTAAAGAGACACAGTTTATATCTTTTGTTCTGCCATTCGGGACCTGTATAGGAGTGTTTCTCATCTGTCCCTTGCTGCACGCTCTGCAGACCTCTATTAACTGGTTATACATCAGCATTCCAGTCAGTTAAAACAATAGGGTATTTGGAGCAGCACAATAGCCTATGAGAGGTATTTGGAAAACACAGGTGTACAGTAAGAACACTATCCATTTGTGATGGGAACACAATGACAAGCTGAAAACAACCCAAAAGCCTCAATCCATGAATTAAACAAGAGCCACACACAATGAACTTAAATATCTGGATTATTTTTGCCTCTTACTGCTTACGTGCTGTCAAAATGGAAAGTATATTGCTAGGGATGAAGAGAGAGAGATTAGCTAAAGAAGTGCAAGAAAATTGAACCCAGTCTGTTCTTTTCCTAATAGAGAAGAAAAAAACTGCAGCTCTAAGTGCATCAGGGCTCACATAAATGCCTCCAGGACACTGTTTTTCTCTTCACCTACTCAAGACCTTTCTGTTTCTGAATGTCACATGGGAATGTGGTCCTGCTGTAGCCTCTGGAAACCTGCAGTTCCTGGTGAAACCCGCAGGGAAGTCCTGCACATGCAAACCAGAGAGCTCTTTCCTAACAGGGGATCCAGGTAGAGGGGAGGGAAGCAGTTGCCAAAGGAGTTTTAAATACTTGGGGACCACTGAAGCCACATTGAACCTGCCCAGCACCAAGGAGCGAGCTGGGCCACTGGTGCCCGTGGCTCAGGGGACTCAGAGCCCCAGAAAACAGAGGGTTTTGTTGCCACTCACAGATTCCAAGTCACTCAACAGGATGATACAGACGAAATAGCAGCTACAAGGTACTTCCTTAAAAGTGACAAGCACCAACACGTTGACTCCTAAGTAGCACCCCACTTTGTTCAGGACAAACAGAACATATGTGCGTTTTTACTGAACATTATGACTGAAGTATTACTTCAAAAGAAAACAATCTGAAAATACTTCTTTCCAGGCTAAGGGTCCTTTATCAATATTAATCAACCATTTCAGTGCTGCATCCCCACCAGAATTCATAAAACCACCACCAAAAAGCTCATGCCTTCTGCTGTTGAGTTCACTCTCAGCTCTTTCTTCCAAAGTGTTTCAATATTTGATCCTTTTGCTCGAGACTTAATTTTTCAGTTACAATAATAAAGCGATTTCCCACTTTATAAAAGCAGCAGCAAAAGGACTACTCCAGGAAAGCATAGGTAATTTGATTAAAAACTCAGGATTATGAAAGCCCAGAAAAAGTTAGAGAATTATCAGCAATGGTTTAAAGACTTTTTTAAAAGCGTTCTTAATTGTAAAGCAGAAATTATTAGTGGAACAATTAGAAAATTATCTGGAAGGATTAATTTTCAGACAGATGAAGTAAAAGAGGCTTAAGGGAAATAGCACCGCAATACAAAAATGCACAAATACCTTCTTCAACATCTGACAAATATTCAGCATCACTGAGTATTTCAGGGGCATTGGCTTTACGCACTGCATGATTTAAATAAACAAAATAATTAAATAAAAGCATAGGCTATCAACATGTCAACAACAAAATAAATAGAAACCAAAACCAAACATGCAGACCATATCCAGCTAATACTGTTTGGTTTTTGAGGGGTTTTTAAATGTTTCTTACATCAATAAGGGACAAATATAAGCAAGTGGGGTTTTAAAAAAATTTTTAATACCTTCATCATCGGACATATCAAGAACTTCATTCATGGTTTCAGGTACATTCATTTTGTGCTTTTCTGTAACAGTCTGTCAAAGAAAAAAAAACATCAAACATTTCAGAGCACAGATATTTTTCAGAAAATTATAGTTCTTAAAAATTAAATGCAAAGTAGGACATTTTTATCTGCAGTTAGCACAACAAGATTTATTTTTATAGACTCCTATTCACTTTCCTTTTTAGCCATGCAATGAACTATATATTAATAAAGACTACAGAAAGAGGTGATACTATACTTGTGTTTTAAATTATATTCACATTTTCACAGCAGAAGTAGTATCATCAAAAAGCCTAGAAGATGACAGTATCAAAAGAGAAAACACACTGAAAAGAGTATCATGTTAAGGTGGACTCTTTAAATAGTCATCTAAATTTTAAGCAGGAATCTCTAAACTTTTGGAAAGAATTATTTCTCCTTTGCAATTAGAAAAAACACTGTAGTTTGGGAACAGGCTTCATGTCTGTGAATTTTTTGAGAGGTGCCTCAGAATGAATTGTGTGTTTTTCCCACAAATGAGAACAACTGTAGCCCCATAAGGAATTTGGGCATGAAAGGCACTCATAGGTCACCAGCTGATTTTCATTCAGATGCTTATATTGATTCAGACTCAAAGATGACTATTAAAAAAACCCCACACAACTTAGAAGCAGAAAAAGACCCTGTTAGGAATGCCTGAAATCTGTTCCTAGAATTCCTGCCTATCCCAAAAATCAAACACACATGCACGTTTTGCTCTTCAGCTGGCGTATGGCACAGCAAGCATTGGTAAAGTTTAGGTCATGCAGGAGACTGTAGAGTTACCGCTCATGGAGCACAGTGGAATTAAAAAAACCCCAGACAACAAAACAAAACACAAAAAACCCCCTCAAAAATCCCAAAACCCACTCCCATTTTATGGGGTACTATAGTCATTCTCTCCATTGTTACATCTCATCCTTCATATACAAATAAGAAATCATTCTCAAGGTCAGGAGGACAAAATAGCTTTCCCATTTCCAGTCATTTTAAAATATTTCCCTTTTCTCTGGCCGTATCAATATTCATTTGGCAGTTCATGTTTCTTGGGCTACTGCCTTCACTTGATATAGGCAGAGCAGCTCCTGCAAGCCCAAACATCACACCACTTACAAAAAGCCTCATGCTTATTTAATTTTGTGGAAATTATTAGCAATGCTTTTTAACACACTGTTGTTTAAACTAGCAAAATCCCAGAATGACAAGGTTGGAAAACACCTTTGAGATCATCAAGTCCAGCCATACCTGCCGTCTACTAAACCACATCCCTGAGTACCCACCAGGGTACCCACTCAGCCCTCTCCCTGAGCAGCCTGTTCCAGTGCCTGATAACCCTTTCACAGAATCACAAGGTTGGAAAAGACCTTTGAAGATGATCATCAAGTCCAACCATTCCCATCCTATGCTAAACCATATCCCTAAGTACCTCATCAACCCTTTTTTTGAACACATCCAGGGAAAGTGACTCAACCACCTCCCTGGGCAGCCTGTTCCAGGCCCTGACAACTCTTTCAGTAATTTTTTTTTTTTCTAATATCCAATCTAAACCTGCCCTGGCACAGCTTCATGCCATTTCCCCTTGTCCTATCTCCTGTCACCTGGCTGAAGAGACCATCGCCCACCGCTCTACAACCTCCCTTCAGGTAGTTGTAGGTGGTGATAAGGTCTCCCCTCAGCCTCCTCTTCTCCAAGCTAAACATCCCCAGCTCCCTCAGCTGCTCCTCATAGGATTTGCCTTCCAGCCCCTTCTCACCAGCCTGGTTGCCCTTCTCTGCACTTGCTTGAGGACCTCAATGTCCTTCTTATGGTGGGGAGCCCAGAACTGCACACAGTACTTGAGGTGTGGCCTCATCAAGGCCGAGTACAGAGGCACAGTTACCTCCCTAGACCTACTGGCCACACTGTTTTTGATACAAGCCAAGATGCCTTCTTGGCCGCCTGGGCACACTGCTGGCTCATATTCAGCCTGCAGTCAAACAACACTCCCAGGTCCTTCTCTGCCTGACATCTCTCCAGCCAGTCTCCCCCAAGTCTGTAGTGTTGCATGGGGTTGTTATGTCCCATGTGCAGCACTCTACACTTGGCCATGTTAAAATTCATCCCGTTGGTCTCAGCCCATCGGTCCAGTCTGTTCAGATGCCTCTGAAGAGCCTCTCTAACCTCAGGCAGATCAATACGTCCTCCTAGTTTAGTGTCATCTGCAAACTTACTGAGGGAGCATTCAATCCCTTCATCAAGGTCATTGATGTTGAATAAGACTGGACCCAGGACTGAGCCCTGGGGTATGCCACTTGTGACCAGCCTCCAAGTACAGGGGCACATTTCTTCTAGCACTGTTCACAGGCTGACCCACCATCTATCTACGTTTCTTCATCTACAGAAACAAGGGATCAGTCATCTGATGCGGCACAAACTCCTCCAGCTTCTTGGTTCTATGAGCTAAGAATGACCTTGTGCAGTCCCTAGCATAAAGGAATGGGTTTACTTTTCCTGCAGCTACCTAGTTCGATACTAAGCAATCATTCAAGTTCATACTACATCCTATCATCTTCTCCATCAAATTTTTCAGGTTGTGGAAAACTATTTTTGAATCTTTCTAGAAAGAAATGCATTTCTGAGAAAACCTAGAAAGAAGATTTATTATCTGGCATGTTCCTGTATGTTTTATTGTTCTGAAATTTGTCTTTCGTGTGGCAGATTTTCTGTAAGCCATCAAATTATAGGCCACAGCCAGGAAAGTCACAGGAAGAAAAGGCACATGCAGAAGCAGAGCTGAAATGTGCCAAATGCTCGTCATATCGCAACCACCTGCTTGCACTGACAGGCCACACAAATGGGCGATGACAAAACACGGAACACGCTGTAATTGTTTTCCTTCTCCAGTAAGCCCTAAAATACACTCATTTGGAGCCAACACTCCTAAGAATTTTGACCTTGCTACTAGGGCAGTGCATGGAGGCTCCTCACCTGTTTTCTTCATGGAGTGATTTGGCAAAAAAAATCATCAAACAAAAGATCTTTCTGAGAAATGTTTTGGATTCTGTGAATCACCACTCTTCTGATAGTGGTACTACTTGACCATTGCTAGTCCCTTTAATCTCTGTTGGATTGCAATGCAATAAGCCTTCCTGAGAGGGAGGAGAGACGAGCTGGAGTTCACGTACCCATCAGCGAATGGACACCTCGGGTGGCGGGAGCTGACAGTGGCTGCTTGCAGAAGACAGCCTTTCACCATCTTTTAGAAGACACCAGAAACCATGCAACAAGGTGCTTTTCAGTGTAAATTCCAACCACTTTTTAGATTGGGAATGGTTCTCTTAGGTTGAATACAAGCTCAAAAGGCAGATGCAGCTTCTATTTACACAAGTCTGTAGGAACATCTTTTCAACTACCACCCACCCCATATTTTCGTGGTTCATGTTCTAAACAGCAAGATGTGTGGAAAAAACACCAGAGCTGTGACCAGGCATTTACACTGTCCATTTTCTGCTCGGTTGGTACTTTTTCTGCATGCATCCTGACAGCGTCTACTACCTTAAAAATAGATTACTCAAGTTCCACTTAATATTCACTTTGTACTGGTAGAAGGAAACAGGTGGGAATAGAACTGGAATCTAGGTAGATATATAACTGCACAAAGCCGAAATCACTGGCTTAGGAAAAATTCTTCCATTCAGTGCTGAACTAAACTGTACTTACAATTGTAGTCATGGTCTCTTCTGTCACCACCTTCAATGTGTCAACAACTGAAATGTAGCCAAGTCGCTTTGCGATGGCGAGGGCAGTGTTTCCATTCTAGCAATTGAAAGGTTCATAACAAAAGCTGAATGTTAGCAAGGAAAGGTATAGAAGCTGCTAAATAACTGTAAAAGAATGCACAATGAAAGCCAAATAAACACTTGCATGTAGGTGGCTGAAATAAATATCTTTTGGGTAGCAGGGTGTATAACTAAGTTTATAACCCTTTACAGGAAAGGGGTGAAAATGAAGAGATTTTTCCAATGTTTGCTGCTCCACTATCCATGATGGCACAGAGGACATGGAGCCTATGGAAAGAGGTTTTGTCTGCTCTTTTCCTCTCCCACCACACACATTTTTTTCCCTCACGCTTCCCTTGCTCAGATGCTCTATGTGGGGTGGGACAACTGAGGCTGAGGGGGAAGTGGCAACATGGCGGTGGTCCCCCCCATCACTTACCACAGTGAGCTCGTTGGGCGCCGCGCCATGCTGGAGCAGGACATTGATGATGTGGGTGTGCCCTTGCTGTGCAGCCTGGTGCAGTGGCGTGTACCCGTTCTGCAGGCAGAGGGAAAGGAAAAGGCTGCAGTGGGCACAGTGCACAAGCCACCCCCACTGAACGAGCAAGGCAAGGGCAGGAAACTCACCTTCGTTTTGGCATTGACTTTTGCAGAATGCTGCAGCAGGAAGTTAACAATTTTTATGTTTCCGTAGTGGCAGCCAACATGCAAAGGAGTGTATCCCATCTAGAACAAACATAAGCAATTAATGAATATGAATTTTCTATTCGTTCCCTGACAAAAGAAACAAACGTGAAACAACAAAAAACCTGTTAAGCTTCATTTCTCAGACCTATGTGTTAAACCCTTCAACCTCTGGGAAAAAAACAAACCCAACACACTTCTCAGGAACGTTGATCACAAAATCATAGACTGGTCTGCGTTGGAAGAGACCCCAAGGATCACAGAGCTCCAACCGCCCTGCCACAGGCAGGGACAGCAACCTCCAGGCCTGGATCTACACAAGGTTGCCCAGGGCCCCATCCAACCTGGCGTTGAACACACCCCCAGGGATGGGGCATCCACCACCTCTCTGGGCAGCCTGTTCCAGCCCCTCACCACTCTCTCTGTAAAGAACTTCCCCCTAAGATCTCATCTAACCCCTCCCTCCCTCAGCTTCACTCCATTTCTCTTTGTCATGCCAGTGTCTGCCCTTTTAAAAAGCTGCTCCCTTCAGGTACTGGAAGGCTGCAATGAGGTCCTCCTGCACCCTCCCCTCCCCTCTTCTCTCGGCTGGACAAGGCCAGCTCCTTCAGCCTATCTTCATAGGCGATGTGCTACACCCCTCTGATCATCTTCATGGCCTCCTCTGAACCCTGTCCAACAGTTGTCCATCTTTCTTGTATTGGGGGCCCCAGCTCTGGACACAGAACTCCAGATGGGGCCTCACGAAGGCAGAGCAGAGAGGAACAATCACCTCCCTGTCCCTGCTGGCCACCCCTCTTCTGATGGAGCCCAGGATACCCTGGCCTTCTGAGCTGCAAGAGCACACTGCATGTTAAGGCTCATGTTAAGTTTTTCATCCACCAGAACCCCCAGGTCCTTCTCAGCAGGGCTCTTGTCCTGACCTCTCCAGGACCTCTTGTCCCAGTCTGTAAATATGTCTGGGATTCCTCCGGCCCCAGGGCAAGACCTGACGCTTTGCAGTGTTGAACCTCATTAGGTTCACCTGGGCCCACCTTTCCAGCCTGTCAAGATCCCTCTGGATGGCTTCTTTTCCTTCTGTTGTGTCAACCACACCACTCAGCTTGGTGTCATGTGCAAACCTGATGAGTGTGTACTTTGTGAATCTCTCTGAATGCTTTTTATTTGTGCAATCTTCGACCTGTGCCACACTGTGTAATGGTTTTCCTTCCTCTCCAAGGGTCAGACTATGAGGTCTCTTTTATATAAAGAGGTCCACCCTTTTATATAAATGTGTGTCTAATGCACAGCAAGGTTCACCTCACTGGCGCTCCTACGGTGTGAGAATAAACAAATAAGTAGTAACCACGTTCTAGAAAGCAGGCTGCTGAGGGCTGCCTAAGCCACGGTGCAATTTGCAACTGGTCCATCCTGACTGGACACTCGGAAGGTAAATCCGCAACACTGCATGAGTTGGCAGTTCTGCCAGGACAATAAATCCCTACAGAAACTGGACCACCATCTGGTAAATCAAGGCTCTGAGATAGAAAGATCCGAGTTTTTCATGTGTCTGGCCTTGTATTATGCAAATTGGAAGAAGTGGCTTTTTCTTGGCCACTGCAAAGGTTGAATATGTCCTTTTTGGCCCTATTAGTTTCTGTTCATTGCTGGTGGACAGACTGAAAATGTTTGTCAACATTGGGACTTCCCCAACAAATGGTCCAAGCATAACCAAATGGGTTTAATAGTAAAGCATACACATGCTGGAAATTTTTCTAAAACCAGTTGCTACAAGAATAATATCACTTAATAACCTGTCAAAACTTTTAAAAACTACTACTGGTCTTTAAATACTACTCCTGGTAGCAACGCAGAAGTCACTAGGCTGACGGTGACATCGCTCACTTTAAATCCTATATATTAAAAGCAAGTCAAACAGCACCTTGAAATCTGTTAATTGTAACAAACACTAATCAGTCAGCATTTAACAGACAAAGCAACACAACAGAGGACCAAAGCTTGCTATTGCTGCTCTTTTTCTAATCCCTTTAGACCATGTGAATACCCTTAGCAGTTTTGAAAATGTTGGACTTGATGCATTAGCAATGATTAGATTATCTTCCTTGAGTTCGTTATTTTTTTCCCACTTTATCTTCCCAGCCAGACAGTGCTATCTCTTCTTCCCTAACAAACACAATCAATCTAGGGCCATGCAAAATACAGTTCAGGAGATGGCTACCTCTAAAATAGGACACCATAGCATGGAGAGAAGTCACTCTTCCCCAAACCTACTCCCCCAACTCACACTAATAGCTTGATGGATTTCCAGCAGATGCTTTCCTTGGCTTACAATGATGGATTAATGGGCTCCACCTCTCTTGAGGTGAGTCATCAGAATTCCTTCTCCTTTAAAGGTCAAGTTTCATGGGCACATTTGATGGTCCCTGAGACACCAGAAGGGTCATCTTAGGCTGTGTTCACCCAGGACTTCACCATTTTGCAACCAGGTTGAAACTACACTGACCAGAGTAATATGTCCTTTTGCTACTCAGTGGACTTCCAATGTGGTATTAGCCCCATGCTCCCTTGCCAGTTTTTATGGCAAAATCAACTGCTGGGCTATAAAAATGACATCTGATACAAGGATATGTAAAAATGACATCTGATACATTAAACAAATGATAAAACACTGCAAATGTGCACTGCTGTCAATTTACAAAAGTTCTGCTTTTGCAGAAAGGAGAAGAGGTGAGGCTGAGATCGTTCACTTCAGTGGCAGACTGGTCAGTTATAATGCATACGGGAAAACGTGGCCTTGATGAATGTTTTGGCTGATGGTAGAGCCCAAAGCAGTCACACAGTCAGAAGGACAATACATACTTGGGATTGAACAACCGGGAACTGGATCCAAAAGCCAACTTTGTTGTTAGAAACATTGAAAGATAGGTTGGTCTTGACCAGGCTCCTGCAGCTCACATCAGTGCTTCAAGGTGAAAAAATACCTTTGCTCTCCTGCTCTGAGAAGGAGAGCCTGACACCCAAGAGGCAGTCACACAGGGAGCTAAAAGCCGCAGCCTGACATCCATCATTTGTACATAGATATCAGTGAGGTGTGGCCAGGTTTGACGTGGTCAAAAGCACTGAGGAGGCAAGTTCAAGGTCAGTCTGGGGTTCAAGGGCCAGCATTGCATCACATGTCCAAACCATGAGGTGAAAGCTGCTTGGAAGAAAGAAAGAAACCCTCAAATATGAACTATTTCTACTGGGGGGAAGTCTCAAGTTTCCGTGGGTTTAGACACACTGTTTTCTTCATGTCACTTTGCCCCTGATACTACTTCATGCAAGGTTACCTAATTTCAGTTGCATCAACACATGCTAGAAGATAACAACTGTGCCAGTTACTTTAAATTAGGGTGTGGGTTTTTTTCTTCAGTTAATCATATATCCTTTGCCATTGAAAGAAACTACTAGCTTTGACAACCAGGACAAGTTAATCATTGCAAGAAACAGTGCTGGACCTAAATTCCACTGGCATCAGCAGAATGAAACTTTCCATTGACTTGTATGAACATGGGCTCAGATGACAAATGACTACAAGGAACTTTTCCCACAGAACAGTTGCACACAGCAGTAGGAGCCTGAGCACTAGCTAAAATGCAATCACCATGAACTGAACGCTGGGACCTCATCTTACAGTTAGTTTAGAGTTGGCCTAAAAGCTTCTTAGTGGTGCTTGAGTCTGAATCTGACAGGACTTAGCTGGGCAGAGCCTTGAGTCTTCAGCAGAATGCTGGTGCACTCACAGCCACCTACCTCAAATGCAACTTCTGTGACCCCTGCTCCTACATGTCCAAACAAACTCATTTTAAAACATGGCCAAACTATTAAAACACAAGTAAAAAAAAAAATGCAGTGAAATCTTCTCATGCAAGGAGTTAGTTCTCTTCTTCCCTTCAAAATACAGGCCGCTTAACATGACCTGCAAGGTCAAGAAAAATCAGACATTGTAAAACCGACTGGGGAGATGAAATCCAAAGTCAAGGGCCACCCTGCTAGGACCCCTTGCTGATAATCCTAAAACGTTAAAATCTGGAGCGTATCAGAGAACCAAGATCAGCTGATGTCAACTTTCCCTTTGAAGTGATCTGCAAAGCCTCCTTTCTCCAGTCGGCGAAAATGAACATTGAAGAAGCTATCAAACCCTCGACACTTACTGCAGTGCAAGAAATGGTATATATAAAGTTCTACGTGTTGCACACTGTCATAAAAATTTAGAGGAGTTATTATTGATGACCTTTGTCACTCCTGACCAGACTGCTGCTTAAATCAGTGACTAACTGAAAACTTTTCGTCTTTTCCCTCCAAATGCTGGTAAAAACCATGACATTGCCATATGACATGGTCACTGTTCTCCCTGCTACAGCTCTCAGTGTCCCAGAGCTGAAGCTGAAGGAAGGTGCCTCTGAAGCTCTTCGTGCTGCTGACATGGTCAGGCATGGCAGCTGTAAGGCAGCTTCTCTGCTACAGGCATTGCACATGTCCTGGGTAGCAAGGTGGGCACCTGCTAGCAAAATACCAGTTTTGGGAATGAACTCCCTGGAGGTACCTGGGAGCTTTCTTTTAAGGTTCTCATACCCTGTGGTCACCTCATGTCATGCCATGTTTGATGAGGCTGTGGCTAACGCAGCATACTGGCAGCTGAATGACAGAGATCTGACACTGCAGGCCACATCTCACTGGGCATGTTAGATCTCATCAACCACCAGAGGACATCTTCCACATTTGTAGTCAACAATATTTGCAGTGAAGGCATTGGTCATAATAAAACCAGTTATTAAAATGCCCCAGTAGTGCCTGAGACCCAGAAAGGATATCCTTTGCCTCTCGCTACTGTACCCATTCCTCTGTTCAACCCTAGTGCAGGAAGGGGCAATATTCCTACCTACGTTCCAACATCCTTGGTGAAAACAGTCTGTTAACTTTTCTGAAGCACCCAGGCTGGCAGATTCTGCAATTACACAACCAAATTAAGTATAAAAATAGTATTTCTCATGACTACTTGATCTTGCTACTTTCATTCTCTATAGAAATGTGTCCAGAAGGCTAAGATACTTTACTTCAAAAGCTATTAATAATTTAAAAACCCGTGACCAACAACCAAACCCAGTCCCAAAACTATATGCATTTCTGCACAGCAGTTTAGGTTCAGAATTGTGTTTACTGGCAAAGAAACAAGGGACTTAGTAGGCATCCTAATGTTAAAAAACTGATTTCCAAGAAAACCAGGGCTTTGTTTTTTTAGCATAGTTCTAACACACATCACCTCCTGGCAGTCCATTGCCATGCTGCTTCTAGCTGTTTTAAAGGACAAGCAGCAATATGGGAGTTAACAGCTGGGAAGGGCTTCTCAAAAGCCACAAGAAGTAGTGCCAACATAAATAAATAAAACCAGCAACACCGAGCTTTTCAGTTCTAATGGAACACACAGAACATCCCCTATTCTTTCAGATGAGTACCTCTCAGATGAGGTACTTTGAGATATGATTTAGCATAGAACAGGAATGGTTGGACTCGATGATCTTAAAGGTCTTTTCCTACCTTGGGAATCTGGGATTCTTGCCCTTCAGGTTTGTTGGGTTTTTTTTTTGAGGGAAACTATCACAAGCCTTGTGTATGATGTCAGTGAATTACTTTGACATCCTTCACTGGTAATAACCATAAATCTTAACAGCTTGAATTATTGCAGCTTTCTAGTCATGCTGACTCACAAGCTGCTCTGGTTTTGTTTTTCTGCTGCGATGGTCAGACAACGAAGCTACGGTATTATTGTTGATAAGGCTAGAAAATGTTCTAGATCCAAAGATCACAAAGGCATCCAGCCTTGATTGAAGGAAACAGGCAAACCTACGTGGCATATATGCCTTGCTGAATCAGGGCCTAATGTGTTGCAGTACCTTGCGAAGGTTCATTACTGCACATTATTAGGCTGGAAATTTCCATGCAAATGTCTCTGTAACAACTGAGCACATACCAAGAGCCAAGGAGAGGGAAATAATGTATCATGAAGACACCCTGAAGATATCTGTATTTGAGTATCACTTTCTGTATCACTTTGAGAATCACTTTCTGTAAGAAAATCACTTTTTCTGTAAGAAAGTGATTCTTCTCGTTAGCACTTCCAACCCTCCCTGCCTCCTTCCTATCTCTTGCTGCATCTGAAAAAGAGATATTCCAATGGAAAAACTGCTAGGAGCCACTGCAGCACTCAGGCTGGTACAGGGCTCCCATCGGAACAAGGCAGACAGACCTGGAAAAAACTGAAATAAAAGGCTCAACCTGCAGAAGAACATCAGAACCTCTCAATCATCGTTATCTCCTACCAACACTTTGGTATTGACTGAGACAGACTCCCTCACCTCTGGGATTCGAGGCTATTGAATTAATCGCTGCAGTGGAAGCAGAAGAATCCCACACCACCACTAATAAACGGACTTCAAAACCAGCAGCTATTCTTTCATGCCTTTTTCTGCAACTGAATTCAAGAAAAAAAAATCTCAGAGGGAAAACATCCCAAGAGAGAACCACAGTTGCTATGGTTCAGGCCTGACAGCAGTTCTGAAAACACTCTCAAGTTTTAGAGCCAGAACTGATCTTAATCGTGCACACTAAGCTCCTGCACAAGAGATTTTCTGTAGTATTAGATTGGGTTTTTCCCCTCTGATATACCTTCAAGATACAAAATATTTTTCCACCCAATCTTCTTCTCTAATCACCCAAAAAGCCCCAGTCGTGTGTAGCCCTCAGAACCTGAGCAGGAGTAAGAACCCTCATGTGTCAGAATTATAAACTCTAGATGTTTTCAGAGGGAGTGTCAGTTATATATAAATGATGATTAAAGAACATATACCAGAGGTGGAAGATGACAGTTCACTGGTCCCTACCCAAGACGTTGATTGACCTGCTAAGATATTAAGTGTTCTCCCTTGATTCACAGATACTGTGCTGGAGTGACATAACCAATGCTTACTTAACCTGGCAAAATGAGAAATACAATAAGGCAAGAATCTAAACAAAGGAAAAAGGCTACTGAACAGTCATCCAGACCCCAATAATCAAGGTAACAAAAGGACATGGATGCAAAATGTAGAGAAGAACACAGAAGGCTAGTGGTGATGTTTTTGGTAGAGTAGCATTATATTGAAGATCTCTGCTAAGCTGTGTGGCTTCACTGACCTTTAGGTGGCCACATCCCTGCTACTGAATGCCCAAAGCAATGAATATGAACTGGCCATGCTGGACGACATCCCGCAAACATGCAAGCGTAGCAACAGCGCTTCTGGAGCCAGCTCAGCTGTTGCTGTATCTTGCTCCCCTGGTGCCTGTGGTTTTAGAGGCAGTGTGTGCAGACCTTTTATTCTCATAGAACAGTTAACGCATCAAA
This sequence comes from Gallinula chloropus, assembly GCF_964237585.1. Lineage (NCBI taxonomy): Eukaryota > Metazoa > Chordata > Aves > Gruiformes > Rallidae > Gallinula > Gallinula chloropus. The sequence goes on from NC_140090.1 coordinate 42,928,166, forward strand.
AGAAGAGAGCTTTACCTACAGAACTGCTATTTTTCAAGTCAATCATCTAAACTTCACCTGCAAAGTGTGGCAGTTCTGACAACATAGCACTTTTCCCTCACTGTAGAAGTTGAATTTGCCAGCTCTTTCCTTAGGAACTCAAGATGACCATCAGTTTATCTGTGGATGTTTCCATGCTAAAATACACGGTACTGCACTGGCACTTTTATCCCACAGGATGTAGTGAATGGATATCTGGCAGATGACATTTGTGTGACTGTGTGGAACCTTGGGGAGTCACCACTGCAAACCCAGAGGCCATGACAGTGCAGAGGTCAGCAAATAAGCATCAAGCTCACTTTGGTCTAACATAGTCCTCCGAGGCATGTGGGCATCTGCCCAAGGAGCAGACAGTCCCCTGCAGCAGATGGGGTAGGCAGGAGGACAAGCCATCAGGTGCCACCTTCACCACAGAGGCTTACAGGATTAATTTCAGAATCACAGAATCATAAGGGTTGGAAGGGACCTCCAGAGATCATTGAGTCCAACCCCCATGCCAAAGCAGGGTCCCTAGGACAGGTTGCACAGGTTGGCGTCCAGACGGGGCTTGAATATCTCCAGAGAAGGAGACTCCACACCCCCTTGGGCAGCCTGTCCCAGGGCTCCTGAAGTTATGTACATTTTCCTAGAGAGGTGATTTATTACACCACAAAGTAGTTACCCTTAAATACACTGTGACTTTGCCTGACCTCTGAGTCCCTGACCCACTGCCTGACAAATATGGGGCAATCCCATGGAAGCAAAGGTGTGCTGGGAAGCTATTCTTTACCTGCGCTAGTTACATACGTAACTAGGGAATGAGGGTGAACAACATGGGAAATAAGCACCACGGGGATAAGAAATTACATGACTGTTACTGATTGAAGGATTCCTGCTCTAAAGAAAAAGAAGAAAAAGGACAGCATGGTTTTTTCTATTGTGCAGTTTTACCTACTGACTAGTTCAATTTTCAGAGATGTGATTTAGAAATTCAGCTCCACCCAGAGATCTCTGGAAGAGAATCTGAAGCCTCTTTCTGCGTGTCTCCACGGAGTCACATACCCGCTCCACCACACTGCCACCCTGCCAGGCTTAAAGTTCAGCACAGAGCTTGTGCAACTATGCCAGGCTGGTCCTGAGACCCCAGAAACACGCCCTGCCTCCCAGATGTGACAGTGTCTCAGATGTTTCCACCATGACTAAAAGGTTGATGATGCTCCAGACCCGGATCCTATTTGGACACGGGAAAGCAGGCAAAGGGAACACATGACTGCCTGCACCTGTCAACATGAATACTCCTTAGATGACTATTTGTGGGACAGAAAAGAGTGGGAGAAAGTCAAATTTCTACATAGTCGCGCTACAGAAACCAAAACCAGGTGGGAACTACTTCCAGAAAGGTAACCACAGACATCTGATGAAGTTGTGCAAAGAATGAACCAGGGCAGACCTCATCTGCTGCTGGATGACTGAGCAAAGGGTAACAGCCCAGACTGAATCAGATGTAAAATACAGGCTGAGGATCTGTTACAAATTTGTAAGACTGCAGAAGGTCCTGTGATTTCAGCAGAACTTTCAGTTTCATGTCAGATTAATGTCATTGAAATCAGTAGCTGGTACAGTTGGAATTACACAGTAGAAAAATCACGTAACAATGACTTTTCCCTCTGATGCGGTTTATAATCAGCTGAGCTGCAGCCAGAGATGATGATGGATTCAGCCCTCAGACTTTGCTGTGGTGATTGAATGATAATATTGCTGGGCAGTCTGATACAACTGAGACATTTCTGGGAGGCAAGCACAACACCCAACTTGTGGCACACACCTGGTAGAGAGTTGTGAAAGCTGCTAGTTTCCACAAAGGCTGCAGGCCAGACTGTGAGAGTTGGTTCAGGTACCTGATTTGATCAGCTATGCTCCAAGTATTTGATCACAACTGATTTCTTAGCCAGCTAAAGAACTGGCTCCAAGATCTAGACAATGCGTGAAGAATGTGATTGTAATCAACACTGAGATAATTATCATTAAATTCTGCGCACCATATACACTATTAGCAAACATAAAACCATTTGCACACAGGCTCTGGAAATTTACTCATAATATTGCTCTAAAACCAATACTTTGAGGTGGGAGGCATCACTGCTTGAAGTCTCAAAATCCATCCCCACACAACTCAGAAAGTCAGACCTCTTATTTAGGAGTTCAAATACGTACTGCAGGCAAAAGTATTTTAGGCAAGTGACTTTGAAATGGGCTACCACTGCATATATGTATTTCCTATTAGGTAACAGCCATAAAGAATTCCAGATCTACCCTCAAGAGTTAAAAGTTTAATCTCTAACAGTATTTTCTGAAGCTAAAGTAGAGCTATATTTACCAAAAAACCTAACAGGTTAATGTGTACCATCGGGAGAACAACAGTCTGGTCTGAACTTGCGACACCAGAAAGACAGTTCCCTAGAATGTACCTATATGATGAAATAGCTTACCTCACTGTGCTCTGCAAAACAAAGCGCTTTGAAACTCAGAAGCATCCAGTCACAAAGGTTTGGTCAACTTGTTGTAAAAGGGAGCAATCTTTAAAAACAATGGCTTTACTCCAGGATCATGACTCTGGATGGCTATTTAGCATCAGCTCAGGGAAAGGAGATGACTTCATTTCATAAAGTCTCAGGAGGAACAGTATAAAAACCCACTGAGTAGCCAGGAATGCCTGCATCGCATTCACATTGTTTCTCTTGCTGTAAATACAGATGGCTCAGGTAGCACTCCCTCTGTGCTTTATTTCTACTGTCAGCTGAATGGAAAGTATGTGCAACATGTAAAATACACCAAAAGCAGATGAGAGTATGTGTATGACTCTCTGTAGAGAGAGCTTAAGCTTTTCCACAAGTTTCCTCTATAAAAAAGAGATTGGTCCCACTCACCTTCAGTGGAACACGACAGTAGGATACAATCAAAATCTAGTCTGGTATAAATGTTTGGCAAGTAATAAATGGACTGCTCAAAGGCTAAGCACAACACTGAACATTCACATTTACATATCTTCAGTTTTCAGAATACGATTTATTACAAAGATTGTTTCTCTGCTGTTATTGCAGTTCCACCCTGAAATCAATTCCTAGCCAGGTCCACAGGCTCATGCCTCCCTGAAAGGAAGTAATACGTGTTGATAGTGGTGATCCTACCTTGGTCTGTGCATCAACAACAGCTCCTTGGTTAGCAAGGACCTCTGCTACATTGACTCTATCCTCTTGAGCAGCCAGGTGGAGTGGCGTCAGTCCGCTCTGTAAATGAAAAGTAACGATCTTCAGAGGAGGCACATGAACGCTAAAATGCAAGTTCAGGCATCAGTAAGGCTCAAAACATTCTACTGAAATTAAAGAAATTCTAAATCCCACTTTCATTGTGCAACCTGCCTCCTAATCACACACTTGTTGATTTGCAAGAAAGTACAATTCAAAAGCCAGGGAGATAACTCTTTTTACACCAGGAACATCACTCCATGTGATGTTAAACATGGGATAACAAACAACAGCACCTGTACAAAAATTCACATAGATTTTTTCCTTCACCTCCTACTTCGCTTCCTTAGAATAAGGTTTTAAAAGACACACTGAATTGTTGTTTATACTTCCACAAGTTCACTCAGGTTTAGCCTTCCCTTTTACTCTTCCACTTGATCATTTTCAAACACAAACAGAAAGATAAAACCACATTTCTCTGAATCAGGTCCCTTCCTCTCCGCTCAGGGACTAAACGGACTTGCTAAAAGACATGTACTGACACTTTTTGAATAGCTCATTACTTTTCTTATCTGAAACTTAAGATCTAAAATCCTTAAAACATCAGAAAGCTATGAAACTCTCTGTCAAATAAAAGACCTCAGGTAAAAGGAGCAGGAGAGGGAATCTGCTGGGGGGATGTTGTTAGAAAGAATATCCTTTATTCACAAATTACAGTACTTGCTTCTCTCCCCTGTTCCTACAGCCTCTAGCGCCAGTGACAGGAGAGTGGGTGGCAGCAGTTGGCACATCAGGCAGAAAACACTTGCTGAGTTTCCTGCCCCTCACCCCCAAATTTGTGTTCCCTGCGGACTCGCAGTAACTGCTGAGATCATCCCACTACCACACTCAAACATGCAATTCTGATGACGATGGAGGCTTAGGAAGGTCACGTTACACAAATATATAAGGGTAACCAACTGCGAATTACCCAACGGAGCCTGGATATTATGGGCCAAAGCTCCAAAAAGGATTTCATAAGTGCTCGGTTCCCACACCGGGGCTATGAGTGCTCAACTTCCAGCCATTCCGTGGATCCTTTATGAGAAGAAATGCTCTTTTTATTCCACTGCAAAACTCAGAAGGGGGCCTGCTGTAAATATCTGGCTTCAAATGCAGGTGCTGAGCTGGGTAGAAACGTACATATCCCTGAAAGTAATTACAAGGGAACTCATTTCAAAAGGTGGCGTTATCAGTGTAATGAGAAACCAGAGATTACAATTGAACAGCAACAGACTGAAGGATGTTGCACCTCTGGTGGGACTGTATCAAAATACCAAGCAACTGCAATCATATTCTCCGCATCAGCCTCAGCAGCAAAACCACGATAACCAAGGTGTTGCAGACTGTGTACAAGGCAAACTGCCCTGTAAGGATACAAAGTATGTCCTGCACTGCTAAACCCACGTGCTTGATTGAGACTGAGGAGGGGTGAGAACCCGTAACACAACACCTGCAAGAGAAGCTTCCTGAAGGAGGACCCAAAAATTGCCAAACTGTAAAGTTAGAAACAGGAAAACACAGCAGGCCTGTGCAGCATCACCTGAAGCCTCATAGGACACTGAGCCTTTCCACCTGCTGAGGATTATTTTCTGAGAAATACGTCTCTTGTCTCTCTACTTTAGCCACATAAAGCCATGCTGAAACTATGCTTTACACCACCTCTGATATCTAGTGGGGCATTTAGAGAGTTAAGGCTGCACATTTGCTAGAAACATTACTACAGAGCAGACTTAATCACCTATAAATTCATGCATATAGAAACTGAAGTCCACCAACTTCCCTTTCCTGTCCCCAGGAGAAATCCCACCAAAAGTCACTGTGCCCTGAGGAACACCGCTGGGGAGGAAGAATCACTTATATTAATGAACAGGGTCTCAGACAACCTCACTCTTATTGTACCATAATTAAAAAAAAAAAAACCACCAACCCAAAATGTCATTGTCCCTTAACAAGTTAGTTGTTAGCATTGTTTTATGGGCAGGCATATATCTAGAGCCTCATAAATGACACCTGCCAGCCCCACTAAATGCTGGGGGAGGATGTTTTGGTACACTGGCGTAACGTGGAAGGAAGAAAGATCGATTAATATGTTGCTCTGCAGCACGTCCTATCATCAGAACATGGGTACTACGAAATACTGTTCATTCAACGTGGCAAGGCATGCTGTTCTTGCAAAAAGAGTTGATGTGTTTTCAAAACCCTGCACCATTTTTCAAAACCAGCAGAATCATCATGGACAAAATTCACCCGCTAGACCCCTATCCTTCCCATCACTGTGTTCAGTTATTGCCTTCACGCCAAGCCTGGGGGACACACACACATACCTTGTTGCTGAGATTTACATTAGCATTTCTAGAAAGAAGCAATGACACCATGTCCACATGGCCATCCTGAGAGGCAAGATGTACAGGGGCGATACCCTGTCTGGTTACAGCGTTGGCATCAGCGCCATATTCCAGCAGTGTAGTTGCTATGTCCATCTGGTTTTTCTTGGCAGCTATGTGCAGTGGTGTATAGCCATTCTGTCAACAGAAAGCACCGCATTACAAGCTACTCATTGAACAACATGATAAATCACCTACCTAACTTTAGGTCACTAGTTCTAACAAGTCTGACAAACATAGTCACATACAACATTAACTGGCTGAACAAACGGATGGATCAGAGCTTTAAGCAATCTGGTGTTTGAAAAAAGAAGAGGACTGTGTAAAACTTTCTGATTTGGGGGACAAAAAAAAGAAATCCATTCGGAAAGGCACACACTACAGCAATAGGAATTTGAGTTTCATTTCCCAGACATTTGCTACTTTCCCTTAAATGTACAGAAAACCTTTAACAAACACAAGAGCAGGATGTGCATTCATAACTCAGAACAGCTGTTATTGTTTGGTTTTGTTCCTATTTCCCAGTGTAAATGAAAGCATTATGCACATGAAATATGGCCTCTCTTGCAGCATTTACCCTAACCTTACTGACGGGCTGGTTTTGGTCAGATCAAAGGAAAATTAAAGCATACAACTTCAGAATCTTGCGTTCTTTTTTTAAAATTTTTATTTCCTCCATTAGGTGTAGGCAGTGAGCCCACTGCTAAAAATAAAACTGCAGTATCTATTTTATGATAAAACTTCATCATTCTAAAAAGCGATAAATAAATATAAAGAATAACTGATCAGCACACAGATACTGCAATACTGACTGAAGGACAGGCTGTGATGCCTGTTGAGCCAAGAACTTTTCCTTTCAGAAAGGCATTAGACCTCATTTTAAAGCGAATGACAACTGTGCATATGTGTGCATATGACTAGGGGATGAAGGTTGGGGACGATGGAGACCACACCATTCCATGTGGTATTGTGCATCTGAGGTGACACAGCCCAATAAATACCTAAAGGCAGGAAGCATTCAGCTGGCTTGGCTCCTTCCAATGCCCCAGCGGGGTTGGACTATGCGGTAGGGCAGGTCCCAACAGATGTAGGGCAACGTGGGGAGGGACAAAGAATAAATACACAGGGGTACATCTGTGATTACAAGAGACCTTTAATAGTAATCTGGAAGTGAGAGGTGTGCAGGACTAACTCCACGTGGAAAAGGTTCTGTAACCTTCCAAGTTCAATTCAGACCTTAGATATTAAGATATTTCAAAATTACAACCGGGAAAACACAGCCCCATGATTAATAAGGGTCACAATTAACACGGCCACTGAATTTGCAACTTTGAAGATGAAATGCTTCAGGAAAACCAAACACAATCCTCTCCTAAGGAGAGGCCACTGCCATGTGAGCATCTCACCTATTAAATAGAACCATAGACTGGTCTGGGTTGGAAGGGACTCCAAGGATCACAGAGTTCCAACCCCCTGCCACAGGCAGGGACAGCAACCTCCAGGCTGGATCTACACAAGGTTGGGCAAGCACAACCTGGCCTTGAACACCCCCAGGGATGGGGCATCCACCACCTCTCTGGGCAGCCTGTTCCAGCCCCTCACCACTATCTCTGTAAAGAACTTCCCCCTAAGATCTCATCTAACCCTTCCCTCCCCCAGCTTCAATCCATCCCCCTTATCCTGCCATTGTCTGCCCCTTTTAAAAAGCTGATTCCCCTCCTGTTTTTCTGCTCCCTTCAGGTACTAGAAGGCTGCAATGAGGTCCCCCTGAAGGCTCACCTCGCCCCTCCCCTCTCCTCTCGACAAGCCCAGCTCCTTCAGCCTCTCTTTGTAGGGGATGTGCTACACCCCTCTGACCATCCTCATGGCCTCATCTGAACCCTCTCCAACAGTTCCCTATCTTTCTTGTATTGGGGCCCCAGCTCTGGACACAGAACTCCAGATGGGGCCTCACGAAGGCAGAGCAGAGAGGAACAATCACCTCCCTGTCCCTGCTGGCCACCCCTCTTCTGATGGAGTCCAGGATACCCCTGGCCTTCTGAGCTGCAAGAGCACACTGCTGGCTCATGTTAAGTTTTTCATCCACCAGAACACCCAGGTCTTTCTACTACGTGCTACATCCTGTGTATGTACTAAACTGTATTTTAAATGGCACTCGGGTATATTTTGTGAAGTAGCAAGTGGGGGTTTCAAACCTTTTCCTGAGACATGAGCGTACATTGCTTTCAGTGGAATGGAAAGAGGCAGGTTGCCGAGAAAAGGCAAAGAACTGAAAAATAAAAACTGAAATTCAGCTCAATCTCAGTCTGCACCTTCTCCTAAGGTTTGGGCTCTGCCACTATGCATAAATGCAGAAGGGAACAGAAAAGTTTGGAAGGAAGTGTATTGGTTATTCTGGCTGCCAGGGGAAAGAGGCAAGAAAGGGAGAATGGTTAAAAATGAAGGGATAGAGAAAATCTGTGGCTTTGGGGGTGTCGGGAGAGGAAGAGAAGCCTTGTAAAGTGGATGCCAAATTAAAACCAGGCACAAGCCTAATTTTTGCCAATAAAAAAGAAGAATGATTCATTGTCATAGCTGTATCACAGCATTGTACTCTGCCATGGCGACTTCCCATACTGATCCCTCCGCAAGGCAAATGCTGCCATGCCAGCGTAACGACCCTTCTTACAATGAATGTAAAAGACAGGTGTATCAGAGAAAGATTCACTGCTGATGAAACTAATTGTGGAGCCAGTGATGAGATACAACATAACACATTTGTTTATTAGCCCACATTTACAAAAGAAATGGAAAATCATCTGCTGTTACCAACATCAACTTCCAGATGATTGCACAGTGGGTGCCTAAAGCAACCAACATGCTGCCATTAATTTTATTTAGCACTGATGCTCTACTCAGTGTTGCTGTGGCTCACTTGCTCCAGAATACTAACAAACACTTTCTTTTAGGAAGACTTAACATCTGGCACTTGAAGACCTCATGTAGCAGCTGTAAAACTGTTCTGTTACAGATGGGCAAGCTAAGGTGACCCAACATGTGAGTCTGTGTAACCTTACACATGGTCTACAGAGATTCCACCTCAGTTGGGTCTTGCCGAGCCCCTGGCAGTGGCTGCTGCAACTCTGCCACTATGACACACAGCCTTCCCTGGCAGCGCCTGTCAGTGAAACCCAGGTCGGTGTCTTCTCATGCTCTCCAGAAGGCCCTTTCTTCCCCACAGTGGCATCTAAGAGTGCTGTGTTGCAGTAGTAAAAGATCAGAGATCACTCCACCTCCTGGGGCACTGCCCTGGCAAATTGCCACTATTGACATTGATTTTAGACTGTGCCGTTGCTGCTGGCTATCCCGGTTTATTTAACTTCCCTCTCTTCGGCACTACAAGCTCTGGGACCTACCATGTGTGACAGATCCCATCCCCCCTGTTCAGCCATGCAGAAGGCCTCCAGTGTTATGGCTGTATTCAGTCATGTGTGAGAGAAGGTGCCAGTTGAGGAGACCTGTCTGTCTATGATATTGGCTTTTCCACAGTGTTGTTTTTCAGTGATTTTAGGAGTGTATCTGCATTGTTTCAGACGGAATATTTACACCACACTTTAGGCGTGCCCCACTGGAACTGTCTGCACAGTCTACCCTGTTTTACTTATTGCTGCTGTCCAACTATCACTCACCAATCCATACTGAAACCTGGGCTTCACAAAAGATACACACACTTTGAGCTTCTCTAAATTATTTCTTTTACTCAGGACTAGAATACATTGAAATATTTATTCTTTCACATTCCCCAAAATCTTACACTGTGTGTTGTCCTGCCTACAGTAAGTTACAATCCAAGCAGGGCTGCGAATAGTAGTTTTATTTTGTCAGCAGCCCACCTACACTGTGGTAGAAGGACTGTGAAGCATGTTAATAATTATGTACACCATACAGAGAAACAGCTCACACCTCAGAAGTCCTCCTGTGGTGCAAAACAGCAGAACCACCCCAGTTCAGCAAGGCATTAACTCCAAGCTCGCCCTGTACAGACGTTAAGATGCAATGACACAAAGTCAGCTGGCTTGAAGAAGGTGCTGAGGACAAGTCAAAGCAAGACTCTGTATTTGCCGACACTGACCTTTATTGAGACTAGAGATTTTAAATGTTTCTATGTTCAGGGTTTGTTTTTTTACTGTTATTTCATTCACCTGCAGAATTATTCTAAAAACTTTTTGTGGTTGGGAGATGTTAATAAACAAGGTCACTGAGGTCCCTGTAACTGCAAGCATAAACAGTCTAGAAAGAGCAGTTGTAGACAGGGAATAAAGTGACACAAAAGCCCAGGTATTGTTCCCCCAGAGAGATCAGCACTTGTACCTTGGCAGATGCGTGAGGTGAAGCTCCCTGGTCCAACAGTAGGAGTGCCACTTTTTGATTATCGTAGTGTGCAGCTACATGCAGTGGGGTTAAACCACTCTAAAAACACATGCAGAACAAACAAGCGGTGTTAGAGACCCTCACCAGGGAAAACTTAAGGGTTTGGAAAACTGCAGTACATAAGGTGAAAAAAATATTTCTCACTCATTCATGTATCCAGAGTCTTTGATAATTTGGAACCAAAACATAAACCATAAGGATATGAAAATCCTTACTGAGCTGTGAATACCCTTTCCACTTCTCCCAGGGAAGAGAAACAGAGCAGCACATCTCTCTGCTGTCCCCAGGACAGAGCAGGTAAGGAATTTTGACCCTGAGGTCACACTCTGGGCAATGTTTTTCTTTTACTGCAGTGGATATGTAAAAATCCAAGCTGGGCTGGTTTAAAAAGCTTGAGGTCCTACAGGGCTTTGCCCCTCTGTCCTGAGAGCTGGTGGAGCAGAGCCAGCTGCCAGAGCACTTTGATAAGGACTGCAAATAGTCTGGGCAGGAAGACGGGGAAATGGTTTGCCTCCCTTCCTCTGGATACGTACAGAGAGATGTAGTTCTGTGGTCATTTAATGACAAGAAACATCACGTTTGTCAAGAGTTTGCTGACTCTGGGCAGCCCCCACCAGGGACCGGAATATTACATAAAACCCATCCTAGTTAAACCCAGGCTGTGGATACTAGCGTGATGGTAAGTAGGTAGAAGGATATTATTAGAATGTTATGTGCATTAAGATATTTCCTGTGCAAGTAGCAGTTATTTCTTCTGTCCTACCTTTCCAGAAGCATCAGGAGATGCATTCTTCTGAAGCAGGAGGTTGGCTACCTCAATTTTCCCATATTTCGCAGCCACATGTAGAGGAGTAAATCCTTTCTGTAAGAGGAAGCAGTTATATAGCAGCCTTGTGAACTCTTTTTCAGAGCAAGGTTTGTCTCTGATCTACAAGGATAATGGCATTCCCGTCCATCCCCTTACACAGCCCTGAGCACAGGCCACAAGACTGCAGCTTCCCAACCAGACTGGCATGCCTGGAGGCCTTCTCTTGCAAGGCAAAGCCCTGTCTCCATAAAAACAACAGTAAAAAGAGAAGAGTCAGTTCCTTTCTTCACACCAGACCCAAGGACAAAGCTTGGTAAGATCTTATCACCTCTCATCAGGAATTTCTGCTCTGCATTCCTTTCATTCTGAGAAAACACAGGTCTGGTGCCTGGGATACTTAACACATCAGGCCCTGAGGTGAAAGCCTGAAGCTTTGTACCCTTTTTACAAACATAGCCAGTTCTTACATTATTTGTATGTGCATGTGACTGTTGCAGCACTGACTTCACAAGTGGCACTTGCCACAGGTATCTGTTACTATCGAAGCTATGACTTTTGCACCTCCCTTACCTTGGTAATGATAGATAAAGATGCACCGTGATCCAAAAGGACAGAAGCTACATCTTCATGTCCTTCTCGAGCAGAAAGATGCAGGGGTGTATAGCCAGACGTCGTAGCTGCATTTGGAGACGCTCCTTGCTGTAGCAGCTGCTGTACTATATCTGCTTTTCCCAATCGAGCAGAAATGTGCAGTGGCGTTTGGTCATCCTAAACACAAAGGAAACAACACAGCCCTATGTAAGAAAACTAAGGCTCATATTATCACAGAAAGCACTTGCTCTGATTCTACCACTTTACAAACTGCAGATGAGCGTTAATTGTAATGACGTCTTTTCCTAGTGAATATCACACACCGACTTTCTCATTGTCATATAATAAAAGATGTCTTGCGCTTTATTGCTGCATCACAGAGACTCCAGAGACACAATCCCTCCAATCGATTTTCTTAATCTGGATTTGCCTCACTTTGCTTTGCCACTAAGGTACATTGAGTTTCCTTCTGAATTTGAGACCTTGCTTAAAGCAGAGAACACATAGCTCTGTTCCTCACCTCTCCATCTCTTTATGATTCTCAGCAACATTTTACAACCCGATCGGCTGTTTGGGACACTCTGAGTTGGTTAGCACATCACTGCCTCATAATTTGCATTAAGTATCATATTTTCTGCCTTTTGATGGATGAATGATTTGTTTGGGATTTTGCAGACAACTTTAGAGAGTACATAACCAAAATCCACCACCATTTTCTCACTGCTCATTCAGAACACAATAATCCTAATAGTTCTAAGTACAGGGGTTGCTCTCTCATAAGTCTTATTGTTTATTTTCCTGCAGTGAAAATACTGTGGTTGATTGTGTCCTTGTCCTAAGTGTCCATTAGATAATTTCTTCTTTATTCATTATTTGGTCTCATACTTGAGTCCTCCCCATTCTCAGTTGTCTAATCTTTGGATTAACACACTATCACAACAGTGTGGCCAACAAACTCCATGACCTTACTTTTTCCTGTTCCTCAGCAATTCAAATCCCTTTCTCTCCCCATTTTTACCTGCTGAGTTTCCTACCTTTTGAATGCTGCTACCCCACGTCCTGCAGCAGAGTAGTTTCGGGCTGTTCTCTGTAGGGAGACTTCAGACTGTCCCCATCCCACAACACTGATTTTACACCTTTGGGCTTTAGGATCGGAGCGCACCAGGATGCAAATGCTGCTTCTCCACTGGTGAAGAGCCTTTACAGTTTTTAAATATCGCCAGTTTGTGCTGTTTGCCCAAATTAGCTAGCACTGGTGGATAATCTATTACTTCTATTTACTTGTTGTTTGTGATAACAAACAGATCACAGGCAATGGCAGTTTGCACAAATCAATTCCTTGTGTGAAACTATTTAGAAAATATTTGCATGCCTCTGCCTCTGAGTTGTTTTGTTCCAAGATTGTCTTTGGAGATTTACAGACTGACCACATAACTCACTTCTATTGTCAGGCTGCTTGCAGATATGAAATGTATCTGCTATAAATACTTAGTCAAGGGTTCTAGCAACTTTAATTGCAAGACAATTCACAGATGATAATTTCACAGTGAAAACCAAATTTCTTGTTGGAAAAGAAAGTTTTCCTGGTGTTACCTATTAAGGCCACTATTTATTGCACTCATTTATTTCCTTCCCTTGCTTCTTTCATGAACTCTCCTATTTCCATGATTTTGTATGTTTCTTCAGTGGTTCTTGGCCATTTTCTTTCTCTTTCCCCGTATCTTCCTCAATCTATACACCAAATTGTGATTATTCCTTCTTTCCAGCCCTATGGTGCATCCCCTTACTGTGCTGCCTCTCACTTCAGGAGGTGTTCCTTAGAAGTACAACTACTCTTGAATGCATACAGGCTGGTGCTTTAGTGACAGGAGACACCAGCAGCATGGGGATCAGAGTTTCACAGAACTAAAAGCTGATTTGAGGCATTCCTCCCTCCTTGCTTCCCACCCCAAAGCAAAACTCTTCAAGCACAGAATGGTTTATATTAAAAGCTGATGGAGAAACATGCATGGTGTTGGCTTGACATTTCCTGCCTTCTCTCTTACATACAGATCACTCGTGACTACAGTAAAAGAATACATGACAAAACACCAGTCGTCATTACATCAAGGCTTCATCTCCCTGTCTACTCCCAAAGCACACACAAGATGAATGTCACCACATTGAAGAATCCAGGGTTATTATTCCTGGCCCATCACCTTACCTTAGCCTTAGCCTCCACCTGAGCTCCATTTTGTACCAGGTACCGAACAACCTCCGTCTGGCCAGCTCTGGCAGCCATGTGCAGCGCCGTTTCTCCTCTCTAGAGCACAGCAGCAAAACCAAAATATCGTTAAAAACATGCTGCAGGAAAAACAAACCCCAACATGTTTCATAAATACAAAAATACTGGTGACCCAGTTCGGGATAATCTCCATCAGAGTCTTTTGCAGTAGCTGTCTGTGAGCAAGATAGGAGATTAAGTCAATATTTGACCTCTTAGCAGTATGCTACAAAGAAATTTATTTCAGGGTCAGCTTCCCAACACAGCAGTGCCTTTGTCAGTAGCCTTCTGCTGCCAAGGCACAGTGCAATTCTTGTATTTACCAAGGTTTTATTAACAGTGCTAAAACCGCCATCCATTTAAATAGAGTCTTAATTTAGTAAAAAATCCAAATGTTTCAATTTTGTATATTCAGATACACACATTTTTGGCTTTCCTCCTGCAATGCCCTATGCCCCGCTATCATTTGTTATCTGGCAAGCGCTGGGATGAGCAAACAAGAAGAAAAAATAACCATTACAGGGTACATTAATCTAAGGCTTCATGGATTTAATGAAATACAAATCCAAGGAAACCAGAATAAATTCCAGAGGGGAAACCACTTTCTGTGCTTTCAGATACCAATACATCTTTAGGTACAAAAGCCTGCTGAGGTGCAAACAGTGTTGCATTTTTATATAATCCAGCAGGTTTAGCAGATGAAGACTCAAACAAAACATCGTCTTCTCACTGCACGTGCTAACGGAAGGTGAAAGGAGAATTTTGAGGCCCAGCTGCTATAAAGAATGTACGAGCCTGGACTCTCCTCCCATTTCAAATATCCATCTAAAGATGACTTCAGTTCTTACACGTGCCCTGGGAGCCTTAGGGCACACAGGGCACATCCAGCAGAAAAGCCACTTGTATGGCTGTGTGGACATAGGCAATATGTCCCGACAATCTGCTGCAATCTGTTGATAACAGCAGAGCTTCCCTTAAATGGTAGGTCCCCGGGGTCGGTCCTGGGAAAACATCGCTCAACAGTCAAGTATACATCTCAAAAAATTACATATGAAAAGCTACAAGAAGTTCTCCTCATTTACATAAAAAAATAAAGAGAATAGAGTCATCTGCTTAAAGATGCTTTGAGGTTTCCTCACCTTGTCAAACTACCCAAGTAGCAAACACCATAATCGGGCTCTTCACACCAGCACTGCTCCCAGATACTACAATAAGTTCACAGTTGTGTCTGTTACTCACCACATTGGTAGTGTTGGGGGATGCTCCATGATGCATTAGCTGTGATACAATATTTACATGTCCCATGAAGGCAGCAACGTGGATTGGAGTTAGACCCGACTGAAAGCAAACCAAAATCAAACTTTAATATCTACTTCCACACTCTTTGTCAAGAAGAATGCTATGGGGGAAAAAAGAAGTTGCCCCATGAATCTGTGAGGTAAGTAAAGCCAAGTGCTTGCTCTTCTGAGAGGATCTTATCTTCTCAAAAATACAATTGAATGCTTAAAGTAAAGTACGCACAGAATTGGAGACAGCTATGAGTATGAATTAAATAAATAGGAATTAATTCATCTATAGCTGATTTCAGCTGAAAAAAAGATTTCTTCCTTGACTTTTTAGCTAAAGCTCATTCTGAACTAGAAAAAAATAATAGGTAGAATTTTTTCCAGTACAAAGATAGGTCTTTCTGGAACATTTAGCAAAGTAACAAAAAAAGATGCAGTGTCTATCGTCCCCACCAAATTCAGTTGCTTTTGGGTGAATGATAAGGCCTATTGAACTTGGTGGTAAGGTCCATCCCCACTGTTTCTCTAGGAAAGAGAACTCAAAACTGTGGCATCCAGTCAGAGAGGCACAGACACAGGTAACATGGGCTAAAGAGAACTCCCTGTTTCCTCGTGGACCCTTCACCATCTGCACCACTGCCCTTACACAAGTTACAAAAACCAACTGGAAAGAACTGAGAGAGGGAGGAAGGGGATTGGGAAAAGGGAGCAGTCATTTAGCAGGGCATGACCTGAAGGATTTTGCTTTAGAAATCCAATCAGTAGTTAACGTTTCTCCAAGTAGCATTAGCCTAAAGCCTCTTCACAGATGCTTCCACACAGCTGTAGCAACAGTCAGCCAAAGGCTGCAGAAGGAAGGTTTTGCTACCAAGGAGGAAGTTCAGTGGATCCCTGGAAATCCCCTGATCTAGAGCTTCCCCACAGATGTACGTAAGTCCCAGAAGGGAAGAGGTAAGGAAAACACATTTCTATGCAGAACAGCAGACAACAGCAGGAAGGCAGAATAACTGGGTGACTCTGTAGTTTCTTTTTGTTGCTTCAAATAATTTTCAAATAACAACAACTATTTGTGACGTTTAGTACTGTTTCCTCTGTATTTGCATTGCTTATTGAAATTTCACAGCCAACTGTTGTTTGCTCTAGGGTTTCTCTGGGGAGGAATACCATGAAGCTTTATAGCCAATTGACTTTGATGGCCAGATAGACTCTTCCTTTCTTACTAGAGAAATAATGGCTTATGCACTGATGCTAAGTGCTAGTTCCTGATCTGCCTTGAGAGGCTGTTACCACATTGACAGCCAGCGAGAGAGGCAGGAAGGAACGTGAAGCTCTGCAGGAAAGCACCCTGGTGAATCTCAGGAAATTAAGTCCAATGTGGTTTGAGATCACAGCGAGGCAACCACAGGAAATAAAGTAAGACCTCTGGCTTTTGAAAAAGTAATTCAGAGGATACAGATCAGACCGTTAACTGGATTTACTCACCCAAAACAGTGTAGTTAGGGATTGCTGTTGCTTTCATTCTTTTAATTCTTTGTATTTCAAAGGGGTAAAATTGAATAGATAGTTTACTACTTCCACAGTGACTGATTAATAGGGATGATAGATATGTCATGTCTTCTGCTAAGGCTCTCATTTGCTAACATGACTTCAAACTAGACCCTGCAAGCTGCACCTACAAGCTCCGTGGATTTTAGAAACTAGTCTGGTGATGCGCAAGCTGGTACAAATAGCAGGCTCAGTCCTCTCTCAAGAAAGCCAAGAAGGGAGCTGTATATGAATTACTGGTGAATAATTGGAACAGAACCCCATGCATCAAATGAAACTCTGCTGTGGGGAGATGAGCTGCTCCCAGTTGTACCTTGTTTAATGAATGGAATTGTTTATCATTTTCTAACCTGACGTTTTGTCATTGGTTACACATTCATACCCGTGACCTTAGTGTACTGAGTATATGCACACAAACCAAATTTTCCATAGGTACTTAATTAATCCCTAAATTGCACCAATAACTGGGTGTAGACCGTCTCATGCTGACTGAAGTAATAGCATATTGATTGCTGTCTAACTGATTTGCAATGACCCATGATGGCGGGGGAATATAATTTCTGTGTGGAGAGCCAAAACAAGGTCTGTGCAAAGCAGGGCTTGAGTGAAACCCAGTCTTTACCTTATTCTCCTTTGCAGGGTGAATTTCATCTTTCATGCATTAAATTACAGGCAAAACCTGTCAGAAATGAACCTTTTAAAAAACATATTTTAAAATTGTTTTAAAGTCTGTTACATTTTACTTGTTGCCTCACTGTAGTGCTAAATTATATAAATTGGGTTTGGTTGTTGTTATCCACTGGGGCAAGTGAATTAATCATTCAGACTTATTATTTGGTAATATCTAGTTGAAAATAATTATTGACTTGAATGGCGGCACATGCTGTTTCAGAAATAACTGAAAAAAATTAAAATCAATAGAGTTACAATAAATTTTGTAGGAAAAACAAAAACAAATTGGAAAGGATCACTTTTTACCTCAGTCACAGCTTGGATTGATGCACCGTGCTTCAAAAGAAGTTCCATTACTTTTATTCTGTTCTTCTTGCAGGCAATGTGAAGAGGAGTGAAACCATTCTGCAAATGAGAAAGAATATACTTTTTGATACTGCATATGTTATTAAAAAAGTATAATCAGGCACAGAATTCATATAAAACATTCCTCTCTTTTAACAAAATGTTTTCACTAAATTGTTCGTGTAAAAAGCGAGAAAAGCATCTAATAAAAAGACTTATTTCCTATAGCCAGTTTTAATTATGAAATACATTGCCCATGCCAATAAAGAAATTATTTGTACAAATTCTCAGCTCACGTAAAACTGTCAAAACCTGGAATTTTGATATCCACTGTTGCTGGGGGGGGGGGGTTGGTTAGAGATTTTTTGGGGTGTTGGGGTTTTATTTTTTATTTGGTTTTCTTTAGAGTTTTTGGAACTGCTGATGAAAACAGCACTTTACCTGTGCAACCTCTTTGGAACCTTTTGTAAACTAATCTAACTAATCTTACTACTTTTTAAATTCATTATCTGCCAGTGTGCTATCATTACAATTATTTTGCACCATCTCCTAAAAAAACTTGCACGGGCAGCAGGGTTGATGTTTAAAAGTACCAACTTATTTGGCATTAGATGATGTAACAGAAGCCAAGTAAAACAGGATAATAAGCTGTCCAGTGCATCCATGACTGGTACAATAACACTGGAGCACTGAATGCTGATGCCGCTCTGTATATTCATCAAGAAGGCCTTTGCAGAACAATTCTGAAAACAGCTGACAGAACCAGTCCCTCAGATCTGATCAAAATTAGCCTTTTTCACCTGCCCCGTAATAAAGACTATCATATGCTTTTGTAACAAGGAGGTTGGTCTGTTCTAGTTAAGTGTGATCAGCTCTCAATTCTTTCCTTAGCTGAGGACAATGTCTAATGTAAGCTCAGATATTTCAGGGAAGAGCAAGCTCAAGCTCCAAACACTACACTCGGGCTCAGGTTGCTTCTATTCAGTCGTTCTGAGTGGGAATGGGGACAGAATAGAAGAAAATGCTGAAAGATTTTGGGGAAAAGGAATTCATGGCTAGGTTACCAGACCAATGAGAGGCCACCGCCAGCAACCCTGACAATCTAAACCTGATGATGATGACGCAAAATTAAATATCACAAGCCTACAGGCCTGTCCCACTTGCTGATTATAGTGAACAAACCCCAGATATCATAATACTTTGACCAAAGACATCCAATGACAGGTTGATCTGACCCAAAAAAGCAGAGCAGCTGAGAGAAGGAAATCTATGGAGCCTGTGCTGGTTTAAAGACAGTCAATCCCACCTGACTCATGAGGGTTTCAGGAGTTCGCACAATATTTCAGGAATGGAATGGGTTAGTAGCATCAGGTTGTGAAACCAACGGTCAATCCAATTACCGTCAGAGCGTAAATTTGTTTGAAACAGTTATTGAAGAACAAATCAAAAAGACATTTTAGAAACAATGGATGGCAAGCATAATTCTGAACTAAATGCATTACTGCCTTCAGTTTGTATACGCTTTAATCACACTAACAGGTTTTGTTGCCAAAGCTGTATTTAAAGTAGAAAGGCATATGACTCCATCACCGTAATTATAAAATACCACAAATATGTTATGTAACCTGTTCGTACTTTCTACTGTTTCACATCTTTGAGAACTAATAAAAGTTCTCTCCATTTTAAGCATAGTTGTTTGTTTTCTCTTTGCAGACATTTAGAAAATAAGAATTCTCTCCATACCAAACACTACAGTAGTTACGTCTGCAGCTGCTCCGCATATTCAGAATCATAACAAGCTACTAGGAGGGAAAAGTACTCTAGTTACACTAGAAATTCATAAGTCATTGTTGACCATCCATAAGCAAAGGTCTACTTCAATTGCACAATACATCATTAACACTTTGAAAGTTGAGCATCCTCTCTTGGGCTGCAGCAACACCACTTATCCTCACTGTCAGCCATCAGCAGGCAGAAAATAAAATAAGTTTCACTGCAACTTTGGAAGAATGTTTAGCTGTGAATAGGAACCCGCTGTGTACTCACCAGTGCTTTGGCATTAGGATTAGCCTTCTTGTCCAAGAGAACCTTGGCAACTTTGTAGTGGCCACAGTGGGCGGCAACATGCAGCGCAGTCAGATAGTCATTAGTGACGTCATCTACAGGCACGTTATGCTGAATCAGAAGCTGAACACAGTTTAGATGATCTCCTTGTGTTGCCATGTGCAACGGAGACAAACCATTCTGTGAACAAGAAGAACCAACACTGATGGGTTATAGGATGCTCAGAGAAATGAAACTCCTCTGTGTTGTTCTTAGAGCATTTGTCATATGAAGAAATCTACAAGCTCAGAGAGCACCCAAACTAAACTTAATTTCAGTGTAACAAGGGTTCTTGATCCAGCAAAAGCCACATGGAATTTGGAGTTTGTTTGGTTAGAGTTTGTAGGCAGCTCTACCTTAAAAAAAGTCATACCATGTCAGCCATGCTCTATACACAGCATATTTCAGCCAGCATTGTTCAGATGAGTTGCTCGAGTTATGTAAAGTGCACTTTGTAAGTCCTGAAACTCACTGTTTCTACAAGCCACATTAAACTCACTGCTCTAATGTAGCCTGCATATAGCAGGCATGACAGACTAGCTCAGAGCATTGCTCACTAATCACTACAACCTTCTCTTATCCCTCCACCAGTATTTTCTTGAAGGTGGGTTGTAGACATGCCTTACAGCTCATTACACACTTGTGGAGCCAAAACTGGTACAACAGCAAGAGTTACAAGGGTGGCAGGGCTAAAAAAGTCTGAATGAGACCACCATGATGTGGCCTACCAGTAGCAGTGGGAAAGCCCTGTTTCAACTGGGAAACACCTGAGACATTCACAGTTAGGCACAAAACCTAAAGAATTGTTTCTTGCACCGACTACAATAATTCCTCAACAAGCTGCCCACAAATATTACATTTCCAAAGTGAAAACATGAGAGAGAATTCTCAGAACTTTAAAGGGCTGACCCTATCCCATGAAAAAATATTAAAACCATATGCCAGAATGAAAGAAGTCTTGTTAGCAGAGGTACGCGAGCTCCTCAGATCAGCCTCAATGCACCTTCTTCCATTTGTGGTTTGTGTGTTTGGGTTTTTAAAAAATTTTATTACTTAGGCCTTCTAATGCCAGAATTAGCTTCAAACGTAGGAGTTGATCCTGGTAACACATAATAGTATATAATCTAGAAATGAGTGACGGTACGCAATGTTTGCCATCGTGAAGAAACCGACCCTCTTGCGCACAGATGTGGTGCCCTCATGTGACTGCAGTTAGCAAAGACAGAGAAGCAAAGTAAAAGCAGCTGAGATCTCAGGCTTTCCAGCAGATTCTTTCTTCCCAGGGCCATATCATAACAGTAATGACAAACATTCAGAATAAAGGTGGAAAGAGAGTGATATAATTTTTTAAAACTACACAGAAGAAAGTTGATGAAAGCCAACAGGCTAATAATGTCAGAATGTGAAACCAGTTTATGTTCAGTGCCAAGAAGCAGACATTCTTGGACACAGTTACATCTTTCAAGTAAGATTATCTCATGGGCATCTTTCTTGTGATTTATGTTGGCTGGATAAGCCTCTCTTCCATTCCCAAAGGCTACTACAGCAATTATCTGCATGGAAGGTTGATAGTAGCAATGCATTTTAAATGTTTTCACTGTCTGCTAGTGTAGTTAAAAGAGGGATAGAAAAAAATGAGATTCATTTTCCTCAGGCAGCAAACCTTCCTGATAACAGTTTATAACAGGTGATGCTTTTTAGGGGATAGTAAAAAATTGTAAGGCTTCATACATTGTTCTGTTCCATTTTTATAAGAAAGATCCTTCAGGTGAAAAGTCTTTCTTAACAATAACAGCCAATAAACCACAATAATTCTTAATTAATGGAGTAAGAAATTGAGAAGATGATATGGGACTCCCTCATTGGAGAGACTTGTACAAAAGAGGCTGACTGATGGAATAGAAAGGAAGCAGATCAGCCACACATCAATTTGGGAAAATCAAGAAGATGTTAGACAGAAATCTGTCATGGATGAGAAAAGTGCAGCAACTAGCCAGACTTTACACAAAAGAGCAAGAGACAAGACTGGATGCTAAAGCAATTGAAGATGACAAAACATCATTGGAATACTGTCTTTTCTTAAGACCTAAACCAGGCTTGGTCTTAATTCTATTGCAGTAGGTGATGTTCTGCAATCTTACACAAGTCAGTTAACATTTCAATGCTTTTGCTTCCCACTTTTAACACAGAAACATTACATATAACAATGTTCTCCAGTCCATGTTGTGAGAGGCATTCCCTCACCATGCATGACTTGGTGGAGATACTATATAAGCACTGTCATATAACTGTATTTACAAAGATTATCAAGAAAGTATTAAAAGGTAAAGAAATTCAAGACTGATCAAAGACTGTCACTGATCAAAGATGGTGACAGTCACATTACACCTTTAAAAAAACCCACCACCATCACCAACTCCCCAACCAAAAAAAGTCCAAAACAAGACCCCAAAAAGCCAAAAAACCCAGAATAACGAAAGGGCCATAGAGATCAGAGTATCGAATGCCTGACTAGGAAGAAATAAAATTAGCTGATACATATAGCTCATTGTAGTTGCATCAAAGGACTTTAATCAGGGAAAGTGATACTAACTCTGGGGAAAAACACAAAAGCAAAACCAACAAAAACACCAAGAAAAATGGAGAGCCAAACAAGCCTGGGAAAAGAATAATTAAAAAAGATGGTACTTGATACACAGAGTTGTAATTTCTCACACAGAAAATCACTGGCATACTCAGGCCTACAATTCAGTTTTTCCCAGATAATCCATTAGGTCATTGTCTCCCATGAAATAAAGCTGAAGTTATTCCAGTGTGAAAAAGCGTCAGCACTACATTGAAGCTGTGACAGGAAACAGCTATCAAACTGCAGCCTGGTTATTCTTCTGAGGTTTATATAACATGAGAAAACTTTGTGAAGCTCAAGTTCTTTCAAAGATGTACCCTATTTCCAATACTACATGACTTAACTTGAAGAGAATGGAGCCACAGTACTATAGTGCCAAATGGATGAATTAAATTCTGTCATTCAGAGGTTCCGCTACTTCTTAGCTTACCTTCTGAAAACAGCAGAATTAGCACATCAGAGGGAAACTCAGGAAGCTCTGCACTTTCTTCTCTTTACTTTTTAACACATGACATAGTTTTTCCTCTTTCAGAGAGAAGGCTCCCATTTTGCTGAAGGTGTTTACACAAGCCTCTGCAGGTCAACACCCAAAGTGTGTCTTTCAGCCTTCGGCTATTTCAGAACCACTATCCCATGTTCTCCTCTGCCTGATTTTGGATAGTCAGTTCTAGGCCAGGCTGCATGTATGTCCTCAAAAGAGGAACAAATTCAAAACCCACAGGTTAAGTGTAGGGATAACACCTGACACGAAATCCATGCAACAAGGAAATGTAGTTCCTAGGAAGAGATTCTCATTTACGATGGCAGAAACCAAAGCAAGATGGTTTGCAGGGTTTTTTTTTTTTAAATAACTGATTGAGCTACAAGAGAGCACAGAAGAGCCTTACTCCCTGGATTATGAGCTCTAGGCTCCAAAAGTGGCCACAGTGTGGAGATGTGCCCCAAGGGGCTCCTAGACAGCCCCTTACTATCTCCTCCTGCTCATGATGTTTGCAAGTCAGTGCTGCAAGAGTCCATGGAAACTCCACAAGCAAGGGATGGGTGGATTCTGTCTGTCAGATTGTCCATGACAGCACTTGCCAGTGACTCACCGAGCTGAGGTACGCTGGTGCCAACCTCCCCAAATAAATGCTAAATATATTCCTGCAAGGATTAAAAAAAACCAAAACTAACTAAAAAAAAAAAAAAAAAAACATAAAGAAGAGGGAGGAGAAAAGCAGAATATAGAAGGGCACTGAGACAGGACAAGAGGACAGAAGAGAGAAAAGACATAATAGAAGGAAGGAATATATTTTTGCTGGAAGTACATTGCTTACAGCCTAAGAGAAAAAAAATGCAGTGGAAGGTTATCTTGGGGAAGAACCTCAGCAAACTGCATAACCCAAATGTCAACCCTGAACGGGAAAGTCACAGATTGCAGTGGTGCCACAAAGCAGGCTGCTGCCTGAGGTTTCAAGCCAGCAATTGCAGCTCAGCAGAGACCACCACCAGGAGAGTTCTAACAAGTACGCACTTTAACACCAACCCTTGGGTCTAAAGCAATCTACATGCCCTGGTACAGGTGATTTGAAATTCCCATAAAGAATTTTCCATGATAAACTGTAGAGAGAGACAAAGTGGAGAAACTGGTAACCAGGCTAAGTCCTAAGGAAATATGAGCTGTCTCTGCAAAGAGACATTTGTCTATTTTTATCTCTTATCTCTAACTCTAGCCTTAGGATAATTTGGTGTAGGCTGAAGATATATTGTAACCACACTGTATTTATTCCAGGAGAGATGCAGAAATTTTTCAGCTACTGAAATTCTGAGGGATAGGGTTACCATACGTGCCTTTTTAGTTGGCACAGAAACCTTTTCTTGTGTATCTCAATTTAACACATTTTATATGCAGACATGCGCTACATAAGGCATTCACTTTGGAAATCTCCCACACAGTTACTTTAAATAGCTGTGAAATAGGAAAGTTATTGTCAAACCCTTAAAAACATGAGATGTGCAGAATCACATTTTAAAAAAGTAGAAGGATTATCCCTGCAGAAAACGGTAGCAGTTACCTTGGTTTTTGAAAGAATAGGGGCACCACGATCCAGCAGCATTTCTACAACCTGTTCATGGCCACTTCTTGCTCCACAGTGGAGAGGAGTCAGCCCATCCTGTGGGACACAAGCATTGTAATTGATTAGTTTCAGACACAGTAAAATCTTGTGTGCTTTTATAAACATCTATGGTGTCTTAAGGAACTAATTAATTCCTTCAGGATTCTGTTCTTATACAACCAAACAGCTGAACTTGTTTATTCAAATGAACAGAGTACATTTTTGCTCTGATTTCCTAAGCATGTAAATAGCCAGGTATTGTGGGTTTGCGTGGCAGGGTTCTGGTGGAGGAGGGGGCTGCAGGGGTGGCTTCTGCAAGAAGCAGTCAGAAGCTCTCTGCGGGCCCCACAGAGCAAACACCAGCCGGCGCAAGGCTGGAGTCATCATTGATGAAAGCCAAGCCTACCAGCGATGGTCACAGCGTCTCTGGGAATAATATTTAGAAGAAAAAACCTGCAAGCAGCTGCTTTTTGTCACCAGAGAAGGGAGTGAGAAGATGTAAGGAGCTGAGCTGTGCAGACAGCAAGGCCAGGGAAGGCGGGGAGGAGGCACCCCAGGTGCCAGAGAGAAAGATGTCCCTGCAGCCCCTGGAGAAACCCATGGTGGAACAGTCTGGGCCTGGGGGACTGAGAGACATTCTGTGATTTATGACTGCACCCATAGCAGTGACCCACACTGGGGCAGCTGGGGAAGAGCTGAAGCCCCATGGGAAAGAACTCATGTTGGAGAAGGTCATGGAGGACTGTCTCCTGTGGGTGGGACCCCATGGTGCAGCAGAGGAAGGGTTTGAGGAATAACCCCCACCCCAGCTAAGAAGGAAAACAACTCAGGAGGAACTGACCGAAAGCCCCTGAGACACCTGGGCAGGAGGAAGGGAGCGAAATTATGACTAAAGTGAACACTGCTAAGAAGGGGAGGGTGGGGGGAAGTGCTTTGAGATTTTTAGGTTTTTAAGAGTTTAAAGATTTTTAGATTTTAAAAATTTACTCAACTCTGTTTTCTCTGTGTGTGTGTAATGTCATAGATTAGATGGTTTTCTTTCCTTTATTCTGTGTTGAGTGTGTTCTGCCCATGATGCTGACTGTGGAATGATCTCTCCTTGACCTCATCTCCACTCCTAAACCTCTCAACATCTATTTTCTCCCCTGTCCGGCTGAAAAGGGGAGTGATGGAGCGACTTTGGTGGGCGCCTGGCCTCCAGCCAGGGCCAGACCACTACATCATGTCAAACTGCTGCTCCTGCAGTAGGTTACTCTCAGCTCCTCACTGGACATGCAGTAAAGATGATGATGAGATTGCACTTCAGGTGATTTTGCCTTCTGTCTCCTGTCATGTAGAGCGTACTTGCATGACTTCCAGCTGACTGACTGCTCTAGAGTTGGAGCATGCTGTCAATACCTCTTTTAGAACAGTTTGCTTAGTAATAGTTATCATCATATTAGAAATACATTCCCTAAATAAGAGGAAGACTCTTTTTAACTTCAGCAGAGTGATTTCAAACTCATGATTACCCTGCGACTTGTACCCTGCTTACAGTGCTTGAGTAACCTGCTGCACACAAGAGCTGTGATGAAAAAGCCCATAAGCCTTGAGGAACTGCTGGAAAAGTCACATGGAATTTTTTAGGGATTTGTTGCAAGCAATCACATCACCATTTCAAGAAAAAGAAAGAAGAAAAAGCAATTGTATTAAAAATTAGGAAGAGCAAATGTTCGGTTTGTTCTGAGCAAACAAATATGCAGGAGATAGCGTAACGCAGAAATAATACTTTTTCACTGAATGCATCAAAAGAGGAGCCTTTGTAAGAAAGGTTGGAAACTAACAAAGAAGATAGATATTTACTGGTTTTCCAATTACAAATCATAAAGGAAAGGACCTTTTTCCAGAGTCACCCAAGCACTTCTAAACACACATACACTGTACTGTCTAAATATGCATGTCACATCATTTTTATAGAAAGAATTATCTAGAATTCCTTCTCTCGCAGTCCGTGCATGCTAATTCATGCACATGCACTCCCTCTGTCTAGCTCTGTACAGTAGAAAGCGCTGCCCTGAGGACTCATCAGTGGAGCCACTATTGCCCATCCCCTGTCGGAAATCTCCCTGTGACCTGTTGAGGATACCTGCATCTGCTGCCCCCCTAAAGTGCCCATATACGAATGCACGTAGCATGGGTAATAAACAGGAAGAGTTAGATATCTTTGTGCGGTCACAGGGCCACAATCTCACTGCAATCACAGAGACGTGGTGGGACAGCCTGGATGACTGGCACGCTGTCATGAATGGCTATGTGCTTTTTAGGAAAGATAGGCTAGGGCGGCGAGGTGGAGGAGTTGCTCTTTATGTAAGAGAGCAGCTAGAACGTATTGAACTCCACCTGGGAAAGGGTGATCCATCAGTTGAGTGCTTGTGGGTAAGAATCAAGGGGCAGGCAAGTGTGAGTGACACTGTTGTGGGTGTGTACTACAGGCCCCCTGATCAGGAGGAGCGAGTTGATAGTGCATTCTACAAGCAGCTAGAAGTAGCCCATGCGCTGGTCCTTATGGGGGACTTCAATTACCCAGATATTTGCTGGGCAAGCAACAGGGCCAGTCGTATGCAGTCTAGACAATTTCTGCAGTGTGTAGAAGACAATTTCCTGCTACAGATGGTGCAGGAACCTGCAAGGGGAGGGTGGGTACTGGACCTTGTTTTTACCAACAAGGAGGGACTTGTTGGGAAAGGTTGGAGGCAGCTTGGGACAAAGTGACCATGAAATGGTAGAATTCAAGATCCTGAGTGGAAGAAGCAAGCCAAAAAGCAGGATAGCTACCCTAAATTTTGGAAGAGCTAACTTTGATCTCTTCCACAACCTAATAGGGGCTGTCCCATGGGCTACACTGTTAGAAGGTAAGGGAGCCTGTGAGAGCTGGGTAGCATTTAAACAGCGCTTCTTCCAAGTCCAGGACTGGTGCATCCCTTTGAGCAAGATATTGGGAAAGAGAGGCAGAAGACCTGCGTGGATGAGCAAGGAGCTAATGAGTAAACTCAAAGAGAAGCAGAAGGTCTATGAATTGTGGAAAAACGGTCTGAGCACCTGGGAAGAATATAGGAATGTTGTCAGGGCCTGTTAGGGATGTGACTAGGAAGGCTAAAGTCCACTTGGAATTGAAACTGACAAGGGACATAAAGGATAATAAAAAGGGGTTTTTTAGATATATGAATAGTAAGAGGATGACCAGGGATAATGTAGGTCCCCTGCTGAACGAGGCGGATGTGCTGGTAACAGGGGAAGCTGAGAAGGTGGAGATACTGAATGCCTTCTTTGCTTTGGTCTTCACTTCAAAGTCCCCTCGGGACCCACAGACACTGGAAGAAAGTAATAGAGTTTGGGAAATGAAGAGCTTCCCTCTGGTTGAGGTGGGGGTGGTCCAGGAGCGTCTCAAAGGGATTAACACACATAAATCCATGGGTCTGGATGGGATGCATCCATGTGTCCTGAGGGAGCTGGAGGAAGTGATTGCAGAGCCGCTCTCTATCATCTTCAACAGGTCTTGGAGGACAGGAGAAGTGCCTGAAGACTGGAGAATAGCCAATATCACTCCGATCTTTAAAAAAGGCAAGAAGGAGGATCCCAGCAACTATAGGCCAGTCAGCCTCACTTCTGTCCCTGGAAAGGTGATGGAACAGCTTGTTCTGGATGCCATCTCCAAGCAATTGGAAGAGAAGAAGGTCATGAGGAGTAGTCAGCATGGATTCACCAAGGGGAAATCGTGCTCGACCAATCTCATATCCTTCTATGATCTCATCACTGGCTGGGTAGATGGAGGGAGAGCAGTGGATGTCATCTACCCTGACTTCAGCAAGGCTTTCAATAGTGTCTCCCATAACATCTTGATAGCAAAGCTGAGAGAGTATGGGATAGATGAGTGGACAGTGAGGTGGGTTGAGAATTGGCTGTCAGACCAAGCTCAGAGAGTGGTGATCAGTGGGGCAGAATCTGACTGGAGACCTGTGACTAGCGGTGTTCCCCAGGGCTCAGTGTTGGGTCCAGTCCTGTTTAATATCTTCATTGATGTCCTTGATGAGGGAATAGCATCCACCCTCAGCAAGTACGCCGATGATACAGAGCTGGGAGGAGTGGCTGACACGCAGGAACACTGCGCTGCCATTCAGCGAGACCTGGACAGGCTGGAAAGTTGGGCAGGGAGAAACCAGATGAAATTCAACCAAAGCAAGTGTAGAGTCGTGCATCTGGGAAGGAATAACCGCTTGCATCAGTACAGGCTGGGGGATGACCTGCTAGAGAAGAGCTCTGTGGAGAAGGACCTGGGGGTCCTGGTGGATGACAGGTTGGCCATGAGACAGCAGTGTGCCCTGGTGGCTAAGAGAGCCAATGTGATCCTGGTGTGCATCAGGAGGAGTGTGGCCATCAGGTCGAAGGAGTGTGATCCTCCCCCTCTACTCTGCCCTGGTCAGGCCCCACCTGGAGTATTGTGTCCAGTTCTGGGCTCCCTGGTATAAAAAAGACAGGGATCTCCTGGAGAGAGTCCAGAGAAGGGCTACAAAGATGATCAAGAGCCTGGAGCATCTCCCCTATGAGGAAAGGCTGAGTGAGCTGGGACTGTTCAGCTTTGAGAAAAGAAGACTAAGGGGGGACCTTATTAATGTTTATAAATATCTGAAGTATGGGGTGGAGGGAGGGATGGCCAGCCCCTTTTCAGTGGTCTGTGGAGACAGGACAAGGGGCAATGGCTGCAAGTTGGAGCACAGGAAGTTCCACACCAACATGCGGAAGAACTTTTTCACAGTGAGGGCGACAGAGCCCTGGAACAGGCTACCCCGGGAGGTGGTGGAATCTCCATCTCTGGAGATATTCAAGACCTGTCTGGACGCCTATCTGCAATATGAGCTAGAGAGCCTGCTTTGGCAGGGGTGTTGGACCCAATGATCTCTCGAGGTCCCTTCCAACCCCTATGATTCTATGATTAAGATACTTCCTTAGACATATTTTCCATGCTTAATTGCAATATTCTTTCTTGCTAATTCCTAAACTTCTACAGCTTAAGCTACTACTTGCCTAAGGCCTGCAACATGTTGAGGGCAGCTTGGGAGAGGGAAGTAGCAATTCAGAGAGCCTTACGCTCCCCTGCTTCTACTTTCTTGCCCTCTTCTAATAAGCCTATGAAAGGTAGCAGACAGAAATTGCTGTGATTGCCTTTTTCTGCCAGCTTCATTTAAAACATAGATGGTTCTCATGGTACATGTTCTTCCACCTGAAGTAAAGCATATGTTTTAGACGTAGAAAATATATTGATTCAGATTTAACTTGGTCAGGACTCAGTCATTTGTTCGTACAAGACGAACACAGTTTGGCTCACTACATTCTTACTGGCATCTCTGAAGCTGATGCGAATGTAATGTCTGTGTCTTTCAACTATTTCAGCCCATGAAGTACAGGGAAGAGCACGTTGTTAAAATAACCCTACACAAAATAAAGATGTATTACTCAAGACATGCAAGTGTAGCCAAAGAGAAAATATACCAAACCCCATGAATGGTACCTTTTCCAGCTGAGTTGCAAATGTTTTGCTGTAGCTTTACAACTGATTAAAAAAGGTAATGCATATTTCCCATGTCAAGTAGTTTCCACAGGCAAAAGTGTATCAAGTACTGAGGAGAACACAAAACAATTAAACTAAAAATGTCCCCCACAACAAAAAAAAAAGTATTGAGAAGAAAACAAAACCCAGCAAGGCCAGGTAACTAGAGACCTATTGGTGGGAGCTGAAGATCACAGACACTAGATTCTTCTTTCTTTTTACTTCACATAATTATTATGTTCTCCAGACACATCAAAAAAGTTACCTGAGGCAATCATGCACACAGCTGTAAGTTAAGGAACGTTTTCCATGTTTTATGCCCCCCAACTCATTTCACCAATGTACCATGGGCAGAGAACGTACCATCGTTCACAGAGAACAAGACACATTTGCTTACCCTCATGCACTGAACAAGTGCTCCCCAGAGCACAGTGCCCCCACCGTCTCACATTGTCTGACCCTACAGCTTGTGCCTAGTACAGCTGACAAGGTCCCTGTGGCAGAGGAGGTGGCAGGCATTCATGCTTGGACAGCTAGAGCTTGTTTTAGTCCACACAGCAAGCCATCACCACCAGCACCACCAGATGCATCACATGGTGTGACACAACATTCCAATGTAGGTGACAGGTGATAGGACAAAGGGAAATGGCCTCAAGCTGCGCCAGGGCAGGGTCAGATCAGATGTGAGGGAAAAGTTCTTCACTGAAAGAGTTGTGGGGATGTGGAACAGGCTGCCCAGAGAGGGGGTTGAGTCACCATCCCTGGGTGTGTTTAACATACGGGTAGGTGAGGTACTTAGGGATATGGTTTAGCATAGGACAGGAACGGTTGGACTTGATGATCTTAAAGGTCTTTTCTAACCTTGTGATTCTATGTGATTCTATGTGTGTGTGTGCTTGTTGGGACAGCTGATCTGTAGGTATTGTTGGACTCCCACCGTAAAGATCAAATACACTTGAAGACAGCTCATTTTAGCAGCAGAGATTTTTTCTGTATTCCTGGCTTGGTTAATTGCTCTATGCAACTAAAAGCACATAAAGCAACGCACAGAGGCAATCTGAAACACAGTTCACAGAAAGATTTGGTTAAAAAATAAAGAGAATCTGAACTGCAAAGAGACTGCTCGGAACTCAGCAGGACTGCACTGATTTTGTCAGGAGATTTTCTAGTTGTTTATTTATTGTTCATATAGACTATATTATGTGAAGTGTGAAACATTACGTGCATTAGGAAGCAAACTTGCCCTAATACTATAGTCTGCAATGGCTCAGAAAAGCCATTACAAACGATTATGACAATAATCTGCAGATTAAGAATTCTGTAAGTATGCACTGACATGATAAATCATATCATCTGTATTATCTATCCCTCCAGAGAGCAGCTCCAGCAAAACAAGGAGGACAACAGGAGGAGTTCTGCCACGGCACAATTTTCCCCTAAGCGTTGCATACCCATCTCTGGAGCTGCTGCTCTTTAGCTTTTATTTCAAACACACACACACAAAACAAATGAGACCTAAGCCTTGTTTGTTTCTGGTCCCTGCTGAGACACTGATACCTGTGTAGCTCCCTGGTCTTGTTACGATGGGGCACAACTGGCTTGTTATAGCAGATGAGGGTGCAGGGACTTGAGTCTCTCTGCTGTAGGGTGGTTCCCTGACACCACATGCTTCTCTAAGGGAACCTTGAGCAGCAAGGCTAAGCACAGACCAGCCTCCCTGCACCTCCCCAGCTACTCCCTTCCCCGGCAATGCTCACCCAAGACTTCTCTTGCACCACAGAATCCTCTGAGCTGTCCCCCAAATCCACAGCAGCATCCATACCAAATCTCAAATCAGCAAGCACCAGATTCTAACCCAGTCTATGAGCAATGAAACTAAGCACAACACCCAGTGAAACAATGATGCAAACGTTCAGTACAAGCTTGTCAGACTTTGAGCCAAATACCAGGTCCTGCCCATGGCCTGGGAAGAACAGTGCCCAGCACCCCACTCCCCTGAGCCAGAGGTAAAAGGTGTGCATCCCCAGGGGAGATGTTAGTACTGCTTCCAGGGTTCATCATCCCTGTCACTGCGTAGCGAGTCTCTGTGCAGGCGTTTCATCTTAGCGGGACCTCTCTGTCCCGTGGTCCCTCCACAATCTGTCTCCTGAATTCTTCCCTTCGTTGGCACTATAGCCATCTGTCCCTTCTGACAATAGGGCAACAAATGAAGTTTCCTCTTCTTACATATGCAAAATATAGTGCCAAGTCGGTGTCATTCTCATAGTTATTTTCTATCTTAATATGTGTGGCTTTTCTGAAGCATCTTAAAAGAGCGTGTCCCTCATGTTTTCATGCAGATAAGAGTGACGGTCTGTTATTTAGCTGCAAAATCAGTAGAATGAAGATTATAAACACTTATTGTTAATCCAGACTAAAACATGCTTGCTGCCTGCTTCAGACACAAATTCACCTTGGCATATAGAGTATGAGAGAGTTAAAGCAAATCAAGCTGATTTAAGCAGCCTCTAAAATTAAACTTTCTTTTTAAAAGTCTTTTCTGGAAGACAGAGAAAAAATAATTAGGTCAACGTTCAGCAAATATGTTACATGTGACATTAATAGGTTTTGGTTAGAACATTAGTTTAAAAAGCTGAAGGATAAAAGCTACCCTGGATGGACAAAAGCAAGCTCAGGTCTTGAGGAGTACCCTTCAGAATCCAGTACAAAGCCCTAAGTCCCAGCCGCTAGGCATCTCACACAAAAAAAAAGGACAGGCCAGCTGGTTAAAATAAACAGCTCAATGTAAGCAGGAACTAAAAGGGGAAAAAAAAAACAGCTGAGCCTCAACAAAACAGTTGTAAGATCACTTATGAAAATAAACTCACACGCTTGCACATATTGGAACTCCTCACTACAGGCTGCAGGTATGCACCAACATTTATAGTGCTCATCAAATCCGAGTCCTAATGAATATAGAGAAATTGGAAGCCCACAGATTACATCTACAATGATTTACACAGGGTAAGGATTAAGCCTTTCACAAGAACCTTTTGTGCAGTACTTCAGCACTGCAGTTATCTGCCAGTAGTGAACACAAATGCTCATGGAAATGACCAAGGAAAAGAAACCATTACCCCAACTCACTGCTCAAGAAAGGCTTTGTATAAATTTATCTATAAAATGGGTACGTTTGTGAAAAATAAAGACAGAAATTACATGGAGGACCTCATTGCAATTCCTGAAGGGGGTATACAAACAGGAAGGGAATCAACTTTTTAAAGGTGCAGACAATGGCAGGGCAAGGGGGGTGGAGTGAAGCTGAGGGAGGGAAGGGTTAGATGAGATATTAGGGGAAAGTTCTTTACAGAGACAGTGGTGAGGATCTGGAATGGGCTTCCAGAGAGGTGGTGGATGCCCCATCCCTGGGGGTGTTCAAGGACAGGTTGGATGGGGCCCTGGGCAACCTTGTGTAGATCATGCGTGGAGGTTGGTGGCCCTGCCTGTGGTGGGGGGTTGGAGCTCTGTGATCCTTGGGTTCCCTTCCAACCCAGACCATTCTCTGATTCTATGATTCCAGTAGACCACACAGAGAATGGATTGAGGGAGAAGATCACAAAATGACAACTGAATAGCATATTGGTTCCATCTAAGAGTCAGACTTAACTCTGAACTGAATCAGGATTCAGTCAACAACACAACACGGGATCTTCTGCATGCTCATTTAAAAAAGGTGAATTACAGACCGGATACAGGAGAAACAGAGGCTTAGGATTTCCTGCTTTGAGCAATAGAAACATGCTATTTTCAAGAATGTTTGTCCTTTCATATGGGTACAGAAATTTTGCCATTCATCTTTAAGGAAGTATTTTGTGTTCCATAGTGAACATTTGCATTAATTAACATTATGGTGTCCAAAACCAAAGCTATATTAATTTAAAAAAATAATCTACTCATCTCTTTAAAAATCTCTTAAAAAACAAATAAATAAGAAGAGGTCTCACATCTATAAATCTCCTAATAGAAGACTCACTTATTTTCCTGTGCAAATGCCATCTGTTTATCAGGTTGCCCCTCACAGACCAGCACAAGACTGGGTTCTGCCTGGACACCCAGCTGGTAGGCATGGCTTGATATGTGTATCAGAAAAGACAACCTTGGCTCCTCTTTGCCTTTCAATACATTTCAATATGCAAAACAATACATTTGATGCTTTTGTCATTCTGCATTTTCATAAAGCCATTCTACATCTGGGAAATTAAAAAGAAGAAAGGTGCTGAAAAAATTAAATGATAGCAAAGTTGACATATGTCAGTTGATCTGCCTTGTAAAACAATACTGTCAAGTAGGAATAACAAGAGACGTTTCACAGGAGCATGGGTTATAGCAGCTCACAGCAATTAATCTTTGCTACTGAGTATGAGAACTAGACAGACACTCCTGAAAGGGTGGAGCACCACATTACTCTCAGCCTTCTGTTGCTTTTCCTATTGATTTGTAAATCCTTCCTGATCTACTCCAGCAATGCTTTTCCCTTTCCTGGATCCTGCAGCTGTCTGGTTGGTTCAGTGAGTCTCCTTGGCAGAGCCCTACACAGCCCAGACCACAGACTGGTAAAACCCTTGCCAGGATGAGTCAGTGCCACTGGGAGCAAAGCTTCCACTTAGTCACTAATGACCAGAAAACGATGCCTCTGGTAATGCCAGAGGAGTGCAGAGATGAGCTGTGCACATATAGCACAGGCAGGAGAAGTTATGCAAATCCCCTCTGATTAATGGAGAGGATGGGTGTTTGGGGAAACAGTTAGTTTCTGGGGGAAGCCAGAAAAAACAAAACACTACTTCCAGAACTGTGCTCATCCGTTGCCTTTCGCCTCGCTGGGAAGCTCTGCCAGACTGAGGAGCTGTTCACACTTCTGCCCTCTTCCTGGATCCCGTTTCCATCCCCGCCACTATTTTTAGTTACATAAATTATCCCGGTGCCTGACCTGGAGCCCGTGATACAGAAAATAAAGCAGATCACGAATTTTTGTAACTAAAAGAAAAGGACAAACTGGAGTCCAATGATTTTGGCCCCCAACATTTTGGCTTGCAGAGCAGCAGCCATCAGACCCTTACCGTGTTCTTTTCTCCCTGCTCTGACCAAGCGTGCATCTGTCATATTACCAAAGCACGGCCCTCCCCACCAACTTGGTAGGCCCATGTTCTTCGGCCTGGCAGCCCCCACATCACACGTAGGAGGCTGGTATTTTAGTCCAGAAATTATACCCACTCTTACTCGTGAAAAGCCATCTCTTCCATAATCCCCCATTAGAAAACACCAGAAGCATTTTACAGAGGAAACATGAGTGGCTTCTAAAGGTAACTACTGAGCAAAAAATGTGGAGATAGTGAGGAGATTCCATTTCTGAATTTGCTACGGAAATAAAAAATCCAGGCGTGCTTCAACAAACACTGCAAGTAACCTCAGTGGCTGGTGAAACATTGGAAAACCGCACTGAAACCTACAGAGACAGTAACACCCACAGAAAAAAGATTCTTAGGTTATATCTTTGTCTTGTTTAGAACAATTCTGGTGGCAACTACAGAGAAGAATTAAAAACTGGAAGCTGGATAAATAATAAGGTGATATTTCAAGAAAACGGCAACTGTCAAAAAGTTACAGGCACAGCTCCTGAAGCTTCCCTCAAATGTACAGGAGCGTGTTGCAAAGACAGCCACCAGAGCCCACAGCACCACTAGTTCTAAGCATGCTTCCAAACATTTGATCCCCCCCCTCCTCATCCTTCTCACTCCATCACTGTGTAAGTAAATAACACATCCCTAAACTGGTTTGATTAGGTTTGGGCTACAGCACTTACATATAACCATATGTGTTGAGCTTTTAAGTCAGTCAGCGACTCAAGTCAGGTGATGTCCTGATGGAAACCATCTTACTATGCCCAGCACATTTGCTCACATGCCCCAGGCAGCAAAGCGCCCGGTCAGACAGAGGCTGAGCTGCATGACACTCAGCAGCAGCAGCCGGCTCTGGGACACCGCTGCTCCAGTAATAATGAAAGGCAAACACACACTGCAGTTCAAAGTTACTCATTTAGCATTCAAATTCTGAGATATCTGAATTGGATTCTTGTCTTGGAGTATTTTTCTGTACCTTCACCTCTACCCCCAAGGAGCTGGAAGCAGGTCCTAATTAAACACCCTACAGAGAACATGGAAAATTGTTGGCTCTGAGCTTTGCCATACATGGCCTTTCATATGCTGCTTTAAGGGCTGTAAAATGTCAGCATCCTACTGCAACCATTTTATAAAAAAGAAACACAGTGCAGCCACAGCAGCCTGCCAGGAAGAGAGGTTCTGTAATGAGAGGGGGTGTCGGACACTGGGACAGGCTCCCCAGGGAAGGGGTCACAGCACTAAGCCTGACTGAACTCAAGAAACATCTGGACGATGCCCTCAGTGCCATGCTCTGACTTGGCTGACACTGTGTGGAGCCAGGAGTTGTTGGACTATGATGGTCTTTATGGGTCCCTTCCAGCTCAGGATGTTCAATGATTCTGTGAATGATTTAAGCCGCACAGCAACTAGCAGGTCGGAAGCAAGAACTTCACAGTCACTCCACATTCACGTTTCAGCTTACCCTTGTTTTGGCATCAATTTTAGCTCCTCGATCAAGTAGGAGTTTGACCATATTTGCATTTCCCCTCTTCGATGCAACATGCAATGGTGTGATATCATTCTGTGTAAGGAAAAAAAACATGAAAGTAAATACTTGTATAACATTCTTTTGTGAACTCCATTATCAGTTTGCACCTGGAATGAATTATACCCAATTTTCTAAAGTGGAACACAGTTTTGTCTCTCTGGGAGCAGGAAAACAAAGGGAAGCTGTGTTTATCCGTATATGCGAGTTACTGCCTTGATATCTTGACATATATATTATGAAGCCAAATATTCGAGTTGTGGCTGGACTTAGAAGATACGATTGTGCCCCAGTTCTCAGCTTTTGGACAGAAGTTGTATTTATGGAATTTTACTGACTAAACCCAGGCAATTTAATCCCACTGCGGTTGTTTCAGAGCATGGTAAGGATTTATACTTCCCAACTTCATTGGCCTTGGAGAAGCCATGGAAAAGAAATAAATCCACTGTATCTGTAGGTGTAATTCAAAAGCAACAAGATGCCAATGACATTTATTTATGAACATTATCAGAACAGAAACCCCACAGCCTTGTAAGCACCTCTGTTGCAGTTACATCACTAATTTAACCTCCTGAATTTCTTCCTCTTAATTGATGTAAAACTGTACTTGAAGCAAGCCTGTAACCATGTGTAGACGCCTCCCTATGTGTCTCCTGGCAGGCCAGCAGCATGCGGCAATGCTGCACATCGAGGACACTTACATAACCAGTGCGTGCGTGCACAAGCACACTTTTTTAACAAGAGGTAGCTAGGGTGTTTCTTCATGCTCCAATGAATCCTTTAACTTGTGGCTTACGAAGGCCACGTCCTGTATATATTTGATCATATGGAGCCAAGTAAAAATAAAAGGATGTAAATAGAGCATGCAGCTACTGTACGAAGACAAGTAGGATTTAAAAGAACATGTTTCTGGGTATCCAGGGGCAGTGCAAACAGCTGGATGCGTAAAACCAGCTTCCCCGCAAGTGAGCAGAAAGCATCACATTCTAGCAAGTGTATGTCCCATGGCTGACTCAATCAGAAAGTCTGCCATCACCTTGGATAGCTGGGGAATAGTACCAGCATCTTATCTGGTCAGCAGATCATTTAATAGTTCTTCCTCACAGCTCCAGCTGAGGAGAGCAATAGAAAACCAGCACTGGCCAAAGATGCCCTCTCAGATGTGACAAGCTGATTCACAGCTAAACAACAACACGGAGTACCTAATCCGTCGTGCTATATTTTCATTTACACTCAATTTCACTGCGAAGTTAACACACAGCTACTACAAAGTACTAATTAATTTTATCACAGAAGTAAAATACATCCCATCAAGAGCTTCTTTATCCAATATTCACGATCATTAGAGCACCAAAGCAACTACGAGTCCAGGTTGGCTTCTTATCTCTTTAAAAGACAAGTAAAACAGAAAAGATGCTTAACACACTCAACAAGGAGTATGCTACACCTGGTTCTCCAGGCATGTAAAACTGCATGATTGCTTAACTTGCAAATATTTAGTTGGTTTTGGAAAAAAAATTAATTCTATTTAACTAGGAATTTATATTGGATGTAAAAATGTCAGTATATTACGGTATTAGCCACAAAGAGAACAGAAAATAAGAGGAAAAACACAACTGTGAGGACGTATGTCCTGTTTTTCCTCTCTTCTCAGGAGCAAAGATGTTACCAAGGTCAAAGGGAGAAAGAGAGATGAATTCTCCTTTCCTGAGAAAAAAAACGGTAAAGGCAATAACTGTGGTGTCTACAAGTAAAGGGTACTGCAGCTAATTTAGACTGAAGGACCACCTTTTTCTGCTCACTGGGTTTGATGGGCAGAGAGGTTAACTCACTCTAATAGACCTTAGTGCCTTGCTAATACATCAAAATAATATACCCCTAATAATTTCTTGTACCATGCACAAAGTAGAAGAAATGTCTTTTCTAAGCATGGACAAAGAAATGGAGGAGGGTCAGCATTACAAAAGGCAGAGCAAACGTCTAATAAAAGTTTTTCATTCATCTTGACACCAAGATAAATGAATCTAGTGCAACATGGGGTGAGTATAATCACAAAAGAATCTGCTCTGGAGCTAACTTTTTTGCCAATACATTCAAAGCTCCTATTGCCTTAAATGAAGGAAAGTTGATTCTAGCGCAGATGGATGAGCACTGGGAGATAGAACCCTCAACTTCAAAAGACAGAAGATATCACTTCTGCTTAGTGGTTAAGGTTTAGGTCACACTGTTTCCTTCCAACCGGGCGGGGATGGGGTGGGGAGGGGGGATGATAAATCCATTTCCGTCATCAAAAAGCAGTCTTGTTCAAATGACCTTCATATTTCCCCTTAGTAGTGAAGTAGCACTGTTCACTGCAGCTTTCTCTCAACTTCTAAGAGGGGGCAAACATGTTGGAAAGGAACATGGGGAGATTCTCCAGCACCGAATAAGGACAGAGCTCCCTTCTGCAAGTTGGAGACCTAGCAATCCGTCTTTACTTCCTTTGACCTCCTGTCTTTATGAAAAGTATATAAATCTAATGACTCTGGGATTTGAAACCTTGAGTTGCATTTGGTTGAAAATAGGCAGCAGGTTGACATTAGAAAT
The DNA here is from genome assembly GCF_964237585.1 of Gallinula chloropus. NCBI lineage: Eukaryota > Metazoa > Chordata > Aves > Gruiformes > Rallidae > Gallinula > Gallinula chloropus. The sequence goes on from NC_140090.1 coordinate 42,967,451, forward strand.
GGATGGATAAAGGATGTGATCACGTTGGACATGTTTGGTTTTTTTTAGGAAAACCACCTGTACACAGTTACCCTGAAATAAGGAACTGAGCAGGAGGAATCAAGCAAATGAAACCCTACATGGCCAGTGAAATATCTGTCTTTATGGATGATCAAACAGTTCCTCTTTCCTAGGAAAAGACCGCCGCAGCACTCCCTCTCTAGGAAGAGGATACAATTTTCATTGTACTACTACTAATCTATTAAGACAGTTCAGACAAATAATTGAGAGACAACAAATAAAAAGTACACTGAGTTTTTTTCAGGCCTAACAATTCAGGAAAACACTATGGGGAAATGCAGGGAAAAAAAAAGACAGGAGGCAGGTCTCTATTTGGAATTTAATTTTGCCACTTAGCTACTTGAGCTTTTACTGGTAGCTAACAACATGAAGTAATAATTCTGCCAGCTGAGAGTTCTCACACCATGCAGATGGAAAAAATGCATTATGTGAGTGCTTGAATAATTGAGCACTGAAGTTTAGGGCAAGGAATTCCTCTTTTTCAATACTGGGTTGTGCCAAGCCTCAAATAAGTATACCTGGATGTACCATGCATATGGCCCTTCCCATCTTTCATCTGACTATGGAGAACGTGAAAAGTGAGTAAACCCTAGACTACATCATCATTAATACTTCTGATGACAAAATGTAAAGCAAGCAACTCAATTTTCAATTGTTTGTACTTGTCACAAGAAACTAGAGATGAAAAAAGCTTCATAATATGTGCAGCTTGGCTGTAGGTTATTAACACTAAAACCGTGGCATCAGCAAACAATATAGTCCCCAAATGTAAGGTTCTGAATTCTTCAGTAAATCAACAGCATCTGCTGTCTTTTCAGTTTATTTCTATCTGTTTGATCTTCTATAAATTTCTGCCTTTGTTCTTAAGATAGAATAGTAACTCAAGAAACTTTTGAAGACATTTTCCTGAAGTAATAAAGCTGAAATGCTTTCAAAAAGTTGCCGTTAAAAGATGTGGCTCAGAACTAGAGCATCTGTCGGAGCGCTTATCGCCCTTGCTGTTGAAAGATCAAATCATAGAATCACAGAATCGCCTGGGTTGGAAAAGATCCCTTAGATCATAGAGTCCAACCACAGCCTAACCTTGTCCAGCCCACCTCTAGACCATGTACTTAAGCACTTCATCCACACACCTTTTCAATCCCTCCAGGTATGGTGACTCCACCACCTCCCTGGGCAACCTGTTCCAATGCCTGACAACCATTTCAGTACAGAAATTCTTCCTCATATCCAACCTAAATCTCCCCTGGGGCAATTTCAAGCCATTCCCTCTCGTTCCCTTTCATCCTATTGTTTGCCAAATGCTGGATAACATCTCAGGTAGACTGCTCAACACTGAGATACAATTAACTATTAACTCGAGAGTTAAATTCTATGGGGAATAGGAAACCTAACTGGTGAGAATAGCAACCTAAAGCCACCCAATAAACACTCACAGGACTAGCACACTGCTGGTGTACATGACTTGAATTACTCTGAATCTGCATATAGCTCAAAGTACGGCAGGTTGGACACAGGCAATGTTTTTCCGATGCCTCACCACATTGTGGATGGCTGCCTTCCCTTTGCTACCCATTGCCTGCTGCAGCCACCCAGCTCTCACACACAGCCCATGCCTTCCTCCAAGAATACGATGCGTGAAGGGTGACCCAGCTTTTCCTTTCAGTGGCTTTTGCTTGTGCTTGATCAGAAAAATACCCATTAAGCCCTTTCAGCTGCACCTCTCTATCTACAGCTTCGTAAGGAAATTCAAAGAACCCTGAGTTACCTTGCACTGAGCAATAAGCCATGTACAGCTCCCATCTGCAATGAGATCAGCTCCCCTCTGCCGCACGGCTTTATCACAGTTCACTATGGCAGCAAGAATTACTCCATGCTACTGCAAATCAGCAATGTGATCAGTTAGGAAGACATTACAAAAAAGATAGGAGATAGTGGAAAATTGACCAAGAGCAAACATGCACATCTCATAGTTTTATTTTAGCGCGTTTAGAAAATGAAGAATTCCCCCCTGTCTTCTGGTATGCTGTTCTACGGGACTGCCCCTCTTGCCGCTCAGACACTCTGAGACCAGATTGGTCTCTAAAGTGTAGCTTTTAATAAAGCAAAGGGTAAACCTTTCCTACTGACTGACCAGATCACGTACGGACCATGAAGACTCATTGCCAGCATCACAGGGGGCTTGATATTTCTCCTTGTCCTGGTTTTGGCTAGGATAGAGGGAATTCCTTTCTAGCAGCAGATGGAATGCTGTGTCTGGGAGTTGGGATGAGAGCAGTGCTGATAACACAGGGATGTTTCTAGTTGTTGCCAAGCAATCAAGGGCTTTTCAGTTGTTCATATATCCCTAATAATGAGAAGGGAGGGGATACAGCCAGGACAGGTGGCCCAAACTGGCCAAAGGGGGTATTCCATGCCAATTACATCATGCTCAGCATAAAAGGCGCGCTGGTGGGGGAGGAGCAGGCAGGCAGCTCCAGGATGCGCGTTGTTAGGGACCATCTGGTTTCGTGTTGGCTCTGAGCTGTAAGGCCTGAGCTGCACGGTTTGGTGAGACACTGCATCATGTATCACCAGTATCATATATTTTGCTATAAAGTCCTGTTATTATCTCTCTCTCTTTACTATCCCAGTAAACTATCCTTATCCCAACCTGCAAGGTTTTGGTTTCTTGGGTTTTCTTCTCCTTCCTTTTCCCCCTCCCTTAATTCCCTTCCTCCTCCCTTTACAGAACAGGCAGCTGCATGGTGCCTGGCTTTCAGCTGGGGCAAAACCACAACACTCCTTGCTACCACTAAGAGAGCTTACTTCCATCTCTGAGCTCTCTTCATAGCCCCTCAGAGGAGTGTAGTTATTATCAGAAAAAAAAAAAAAAGGAAAAAAACACCTCAACTTTATATTTGAATTTTTTAAATGTTTTTTTAGCAAAATTTTATATAATATATGAATAAAACATAAGCTGAAATAGTCAGACTGCTAAAGCAGAAAATTCCTCTGCAGCCTGGAAAATCCCTCCATCATTAGGGAGGTCTTTAGGAAAGACCATTAACCAGAGCGTTGTTTGTCATACTGGAATTGTTAACAGCAGCACTGCATGAATACCATCACTAAGACATGTTCCTGGAGGTATGGGAAGATTGTGTTGTACACATAAAGACAATGGCAAGACAAGGGGGAATGGAGTGAAGCTAAAGGAGGGGAGGGAAGGGTTAGATTTTTAGAGAGAGAGAGATTTTTTTACAGAGAGAGTGGTGAGGCGCTGGAACAGGCTTCCAGAGAGGTGGTGGGTGCCCCATCCCTGGAGGTGTTCAAGGACAGGTTGGATGGGGCCCTGGGCAACCTTGTGTAGATCCAGGCCTGGAGGTTGGTGTCCCTGCCTGTGGCAGGGGGATGGAACTCTGTGATTTTTGGGCTCCCTTCCAACCAAGACCATTCTATGATTCTACGGTTCTGTGATTTTATATGCCTCAAATCAATCACAAAATCTTAGGAGTTGGAAGGGATCTCAAAAGCTCATCTAGTCCAACCCCCCCTGCAAGAGCAGGATCACCCAGACTAAATCACACAGGAACATGTCCAGGCGGGTTTGGATGTCTCCAGAGAAGGAGACTCCACAGCCTCTCTGGGCAGTCTGTCTTAGTGCTCCGTCAGCCTCACAGTGATGCAGTTACACCAACAAGTTTTACAAGAAAACAGTATTCTCTCCTCCTGTATTTTTCTGCAATTTGGAGCTCCAACACAGTAGTACCTCTGCAGAGAAGAGTCTTATGTTCTAGTGGCAGTTACCGGCATGACTAAGACTTGTGTAGGACTTTCTGAAAGTAAAGCCATTATAATTACCTGACTGTAAACACATAATCAGGTGCTTTCCAGAGGACCTCACAATAATGCACAATTTTCCAACTTTTTTCCTCCTGTACTTAAAGCCTTAGACTGAGCTAATATAGTTCTTGTATGCTCACATACTGCTCTTCCTTTAGGCTCGAGATGTAGAAAACGAATCCCAGAAGAAAAGAAGGAAGAACACAGCAAGAAGCTGTTATGGCAAACTAGTACCAGGGAAATAAAAAGAGGTTTTTCTCATATGTTACTGTCACTTACATACTGCCTGCTCCTTTTGATGGGTTAATGGTGTTCTGCTCTTCAGCCTCAGGGTCATTATTAATGCATGTTGTCCTCACACCACCCTCTCAAAATTACCAAATCCTTTCTCAACCTTCCAGTAAGCAAAACTTCACACAGGCAAAGCCCACTGCCAGCGGAACAGAGGCCTCTAGAATAAAGAGTGCAGTGTACCAGGAAAGCTCTTCACAGGGTTGGATGAGGTTTTATGGCACAGTGACACGCTCTTGCTTGCTTTGGAAAGAAAGATACAGGCAGAAGTCATCTTCAGGTGGAGAATTCCTTTGCTACTTGAATCTTCTGTGCAGGTACAGCATGGGTGTAGGTCACAGAGGTTTCTTTCAGCTCTTACTCTGGAAGCTGAAGAACAGCTTCTTTCTTCCTTTCTAAACTTTGTGCTCCACAGAGACAGGTGGGGCTTCAGAGGCATTTCTTCACCTGGGCTGGACATATCTTTGCACTGGAAGATAATCTCAGACAGAAGAATGATATCTGAAGACACTGTAAGCTCCCAAAAGATCATCATTCTGCTGACTGCAATTACCAGAGAACATGTTATTAGAAGCACCTTCCTCACCTCCCTAGTCTGTACAGCAGGCTTGAAGAAATGCCGATTCATGCTTTTTTTGTTGCTGAATTAGCACAGGGCAAGCTGGACACACACGTTTTCACTGCAGCTGGCCCAGAACTGCAGCAGATAACGTTGCCTGCCCAACCTGCAACACTGCTTTTTGGGGATGCCCAAGCAAGGCCTGAAGAGGAAAGGGTGGGTACAATGGAGGGATCCAATTTATAGCAAGAGAGACGTCTTGTACAGGATTCCATAGGTGCAATCAGGCTGCTAAGGAGGCTGGTTTCTCATTCCTTCCAGCAGCTGGTACTTTCTTTAGCATGTGTATGGATACACCTTTCCAAGTCCTAGATAGCAAAGCAAGGCAGTCTAGAGATGCAAAGGGAGAAATCCCTGAAGATGATCAGATTCTGGTAAAATAAAAAAAGTCAAGCCCATGGCATGAAGCCCCTGCAAACACCATCCAGGTCCAGAAGCAGCAGCCAGGATGGGAGCACAGCAGCTTTCCCAACACAGTTGGTTACTGTATGTCACAAGAGATCTCCTGTACTGAAAGCCTGGAAGAGGAGAGCCAACTTGGATGTCACTTCTCTGTACTAATCACGAAGTTGGTAGTTCCAGAAGACGGGAAGTAAATAGAAAAATTATTAAAACTCCAAGCAACACACCAGATAGTTTGATTCAAAGGCACAAGTGCCTGATGAAAAATTTTATAAGAAAACAACAGCAATTCCTTTTTCCTGATGGAAAATTAGATAAACCAGAAAGGTCTTTGGTTATCTTTCAGTTTCTGACTAGGATTTATCCACACCTCTCCAACACCAGGTGCCATTACCAGCTATTAGAATGGCACCTGCAATTGCTGCAAACCTTCAAAGCCCAGGTAGCAACCACCCTTATGTGTTAATCTGGCTAAGAAAGGAGAGTGACTTCACCCTCAGTTACCCTTTGTTCTCTTCCTCCGCTTCTTTAGCCCACATAACCTCCTGGTTAAAGAGGAGGGAAATATGATTAAGAGATTTCCTTCGCTTTGAAGGAAGTACAAAACCATGCCAGTATCTGCCACTAGAACATAAGACTCTTCTCTTCAGAGAAATACAGCCACACACATGAAAAGGTGCTACAGAGAAAGGATAAACAGACATAAAATGCCTCTTAACTCTAAACCAACACATACCCCACAAGTAATTATGGCAGGTTTACTGCTGAGTTTGAGCCCAAGAAGTCAAATAATTCAGAATGAGTAATTTTCCTTCATTATGAAATGGCAAACATCCAGCCCAATAATGAGATCCGGTTTCATTTGGACTGAGGTTATGAAGGTTCTTGGAGCTGCCTCCCTGTAAATAGGTGGAATCAGGGGCATCACAAGCTGATTTAGTGAAATGATCTCCATCCATCCCTTGGGAAACTTTCCCTGAGGTACCATCTTCCCTGCCCTTGCAGTGAGGCCAGAGAAGAAAGCCCAGCTGCAGAAGAGCTAATGAATCTCAGTGGAAGAGCTGACATGAAATCAATTGCTGGGCTGGAAGAATTCAAACCAAAAGCAGGCACATTTTCCACCCCTCCCAGCCTCTGTGGTCGGCAGGTGCACAGGCTGGTGGGCACCGTAACACCTGTAAGAGCCCCTGGAGCTATGCCTATTTTTCTTGGATGCAATGACAGAAAGGAACCTGGAACTCTGTGACAACTGAGAAGTGGGCAGGTGTGTACTGGTGGGGGTTAGAGGAGCAGCTGCTGCTGCTGCAAATCACTGGGGACATCATTTCCTTGCAGTACAGCCCTGCTGCTCACCTCCTGCCCCTCACACAATGTGAGCCGTCATCAAGCTCCTGTCTTTCCCTGCCTCCATTGCAGGAATGTGTCTCTCCCCTCTAGCCTCTCAGTACCCCACAGCAGGTGAAGAGGTTCCCTTTGCCCAGGTCTGCCCTCCTCCTTCATACATCCTGTCACCAGCCACTCATTGCACCACACTTGCCCTTGTCCTTACGACTCAGAGCTCTGATATTCACCCTACATCTACATTATTCATGTTTTCTCCACCCTTCCCCACTTTCCCTACCTTGATGGCAGGAGCTGGCTATTTATCCTGCCCTCACACATTTGTCTTCATGTTGCCCCTCCACACCAGCATATTCTGTTACCATAATCCTCTGCTCTTGTTCAAATCTCTCCCCAGGACAGTTTAAACATAAATTGGAGATGGACAAATAGTGGTGATTTGTATTGATTTAACAAGATCAAAGGAAAACCAGTTGGTGGTTTGCAGAAGCACAAAGCGCATCTCACACACCCATCCCACAGTTCGCTCTTGGCGCTTCTGAAAGCTACAGAACATACACACAGTGTGATTTCAATTGGGCTACAGCCCTTCCGTACCTTTGCTCTATTGCTTGTCTCAGCAGATTGTGCGACCTGTCCTAGGGACCCGTCTTTGGCAGGGGGTTGGACCTGATGATCTCTTGAGGTCCCTTCCAACCCCTATGATTCTGTGATTCTGTAACATTGCTCAAAGAAATTCAAACGATGAGAGGAAACAAGATGGCAGTAGGCAGGCTGTGCTTGCAGGTCATTTTTAGGACCTCTTCTAGGAGCACATCTACTTGTCTTGCAATTTGGGTATTCAGGGATGAGGCAAGGGCTCTGTTACTTTGTGCTGATAATTGTACTTTACCTCAGCTTACACTGGGCACTCAGTTTCCCTACAAATTTCCTGCTCTACCAGAATCGAACTCATCTTTTAGTGAAGTGTTTTCATTACCCGCAGTCTGATAAGCACTAAAGAACAAAATTCAACTCCATATTACCATTATTTATGCTACAATTCCTTCTGTCACAACTACTTCATCTAGATTTGCAACCACCGTGCAACAGAGCTGTATGCTGCAGATGCCCCCACCCAACTATCACAAGCACAAACAAGCCATTAGGTGCTCTGAGTCACAGCGTCAGCCCACTGCTCTTTCAGGCTGATGTCATGGCATGTGCACATTCACAGCTATCTGAGCAAATTGCCTCTCTCTGACAATGACAACTAATGGAAGAAGAACCTGGGATTTCCAGAGCTTGAAGGGGAGAGAAGGAGCCTTATGACCACGGATGTGCTCTCCATCAGTGCCCCTAATCCAGAACAGAGCTGCTGAGGTTTAAGATTTCTTATTTTATTAAAACAAGCACAGGCAGATGATATTTAGCAGTACTGCTACTAAATGCTGTTAATTGCTAATGCAGTAGCATTACTAATCCCTAATCTTGGTTCTAAGTGGGAAAAAGTTGACCCAGGACCCCATTTGCCTTCCATGCTCCTGTGATTATAAGCCTGTCAAATACTGAATGCCAAACCACTGAAATCCCTAATGCTCTAATTTGGTCTGTTTAAGGACTTGGGAATAAGAGGTTGCTGTTATCACTGAAAGCAAAAAGCGCATAGTTAGAAGCTTCCCAGAAACCCTTAACCTCCATATGTCCTCTGAGCTTCTGAGCTTTGGGTCGATCTAACCTGCACCCTGGCTCGGCCAATATAAAGACATACATATTGTGATGCACGTGACCTGGAAAACATAATTTGTGGGGGATATATGAGGTTGATCCTTAGCCTTGACACTTGCCTATCAGTTTGACTCAGTGTCAGCTAGTACTCTTCCCATCAACATAAGTAGGTATTGGATCACACCTTATAGAATGTGTGAGGTTGGAAGGGACCTTTAGAGGCCATCTAGTCCACCCCTCCTGCAGTGAGCAGAGACATCTTCACTAGATCAGATCACTCAGAGCCCATCGAGCCTGGCCTTGAATAGCTCCAGGGATGGGGTCTCCAATATGTCTCTGGGCAACCTGTGCCAGTGTTATACCACCCTCACATTGAATAACTTTTTTTAATATCCAACCTAAATCTCTCCTTTTCTAGTCTAAAGCCATTACCCATAACTTGGTCTTTCAGCTTTAGGGATTTATCTTCCTTAATAAATCACTGAAGGACGCTATGGTGAATGAATGAAGGCCAAGCACTAAGTTTTCACCTATGCTCCCCACTTACAGTGGGCTCTGGCCAAACTTTCTATTCCCACTCCATCGCACTCTGCACCAATTCCCCTTATTCATCACAGACATTCCCCAAAAAAGAACTGCTCAGTGTTCTGGGGGTTCTTTTAAAATATGAGAAGTCCTATAAGTATAATGTTGGTTTCTATGCATAATAAAGTATTACTGTATTGTTTTCATGGGTTTGCGTTGCTAAACATAAACACTTTGCTTCATGGAAATTATGTCCCTTGACTGTATAAGCATTCAAGTTCTTAGATACACATACCATCTAAAGAAAAAACTAAAATCCCAGGCATATATACGGACTGGGAGAAGAGCCCCTGGAGAGGAGCCCTGCTGAGAAGGACCTGGGGGTTCTGGTGGATGAGAAACTTAATATGAGCCAGCAGTGTGCTCTTGCAGCTCAGAAGGCCAAGGGTATCCTGGGCTCCATCAGAAGAGGGGTGGCCAGCAGGGACGGGGAGGTGATTGGCCCTCTCTCCTCTGCCCTCATGAGGCCCCATCTGGAGTCCTGTGTCCAGAGCTGGGGGCCCCAGTACAAGAAAGATGGGGGGCTGTTGAAAGGTTCAGAGGAGGCCACAAAGATGATTAGAGGGCTGGAGCACCTCCCCTACAGAGAGAAGCTGAGGGAGCTGGGCTTATCAGGAGAGAGGAGAGGGAGGATTGGAGAGGGGACCTCATTGCAGTCTTCCGGTCCCTGAAGGGACCAGAGAAACAGGAGGAGAAAAAGCTTTTTAACCGGGCAGGCAATGGCAGGACAAGGGGGATGGAGTGAAGTTGAGGGAGGACAAGGGTTAGATGAGATATGAGGGGGAAGTTCTTTACAGAGACAGTGGTGAGGGGCTGGAACAGGCTGCCCAGAGAGGTAGTGGATGCCCCATCCCTGGAGGTGTTCAAGGCCAGGATGGATGGGGCCCTGGGCAACCTTCTAGACAACATTTACTCACGGACAGTTTCTACCTATTTACTCTGATGTCGGCATTTGGTTTCTCTTTGAATGCCTCTTGGTCAACCTTGAATTCCTCTCCCTGTTGTCCTAGGGACCACTACTACCTCCCTCCTCCCTGGTTTGTTGTGGTCAGGTTTGGTGAGCCAAATTTCTTGCACAACCTCAGTTTGTTTTGTTGGGCATTTTTGTTTGGTTTGGTAAGGATTTTTTCTTGGGCTTTTTGTTTGCTTGGTGGTTTTATTGGCCTAAATCAGAAATGCCTTAGAATCACCTGGAATCACATTTGCTTTTTGGGGGATATTTATTTTTTAACCATATCACACACAGTGATGAACTAATACAGACAGGTCCTCCTTTCTTGATTGGTAGACTGTTGGAGAAACCAACAGAAGAAATATGTGTATTCTTTAGCCAAGAGTCTGGTCTCTTTCCCACTATGAATTTTAACACATCTCCATGTTCTGTTGTGCTGACTGGCAACCATTCCTGGCTGCACGTCAGTAGAAATTCCATAGGTGTCCTCTTATTCATACAGCCCAAGCCATTATTGAAGACGCTAATGAGCAAACTATTTTAAGAACTTCAGCAGGAAATTCTAGCTCCAGCATTTGCCAATACTGATCTATCCTTTCTCTATATAGTTTTATGTCCCTAACCACTCTCCCTGGTTTTCCCTTCTTAAAGGCTTGCATACTGTCATGGCACCTACTCACTATTCTTGCTCTCCTCTCTACCAAATCATTCTCCAGCTCTCCATCCTGGCTCATTATATCATATTATCTCTGCATTTACCTGTCTTAATTTTCTGGTCTCGTGCCTGACACAACCTCTTTCCTTGCCCTTCATATTGCTGCATCCCTGTTCATATACATTTTTCTGCTCTTCCAACTATATTTCATTTATATGAATGCATTTATAGGGATGCAGCAATATGATATATATACATATAAATGAAATATATATATATATATATTTCATTTTCTGGCCCTTCCAGTTCTGTTTACATTTTGCTGTTCCCACATCCTCCCTACCTTGACCACACTCCCTCACTCTAATATTCCTCTTTGGTCTTCTGACAAATCCAGACCTTGACAGCAGATATGGTCAAGCTTTGGCCCAGCTGCCTGTGGACAGATGGACCCACTCCCCAGGCACAAAGGAGCAGCTGAAGCCACTGACGAAGCTGCTCCCCATCCAGCTCAGAGTGAACAAAGGGGACACCAGGAAGGCCCATACTATTTCTCCCTGGCCTGAATCATGATGGGTGCACAGCTTACCAGGTCAGGGGGGCTAGTTCCCCCACCCCGCCATGGCTTCTGCCACACAGCTCCTATTATCAACTCCCCTCCCTTTCTATACCTCATTGTGTTTTCTACACACACCAGTATCTCAGGTCTCCTTTACGTACCATCTGTATCTCACATATGCAGTGATGGCCAGCTGCTTCATTCACCAGTAACACCTGCACTTCATGTTTGCCAGAAACAACTGTATACCGAGGACAATCCAACAGAAACTCCTGCTGTACATTAAAGCTTCAAGCGGAAGCACTCATCCCACTGAATCCCAGCCTGCCTTTGGTAACACTGGAACTATGAAAAGAGCATCACTTTTTGACTAGAGCAGAAGTTTTCAAAGAGGTGAGGACTAAGGCTCAGGTTCAGTTCAGCAGCTCGGGGAAGCCCCCTGTTGTAGTTTTGTGTGGCTGGGTTCTGATGGAGGAGGGGGCTGCAGGGGTGGTTTCTGCAAGAAGCAGCCAGAAGCTCTCTGCAGGCCCCACAGAGCAAACACCTGCCAGTTCAAGGCCGAAGTTGTTGCTGATCAAGGCCAAGCCCATCAGTGATGGTCACAATGCCTCTGGGAATCACATTTTGGAGAAAAAAAATTGCAAGCAGTTGCTTTTTGCCACCAGAGAAGGGAGTGAGAAGATGTAAGGAACTGTGCAGGCACCAAGGTCAGGGAAGGGGGAGAGGAGGCGTCCCAGATGCCAGAGAGAAAGATGTTCCTGCAGCCCCTGGAGAAACCCATGGTGGAATGGGTGTCCCTCCGCAGCCCATGAGAAAGGCGCAGACTGCACCTGCAGCCCGTGGAGAGGCCCCATGCTGGAGCAGGGGGAGACAGACAGGAGATGCTGTAACCCACTGGAGCAAGCTCCTGCCAGCACTTGCAGCCCATGGAGAGAGACAGAGAAACAGAGATGAGAGAGAGATCTATGCTGGAGCAGGTTTGCTGGGGGGCATTGTGATCCCATGGAGGACCAGGCTGGAGCAGTATGGGCCTGAGAGATTTTCTATGATTTCTAACTGCCCCCCCCAGCAGTGACCCACGCTGGGGCAGCTAAGGAAGAGCTGAAGCCTCATGGGAAAGGACTCGTGTTGGACACATTCCTGGAGGACTGTCTCCCATGAGTGGGACCTCATGCTGGAGCAGGGTAAGGGTGTGAGGAATGTCCCCCCCACACTCCCCAGCTAAGAAGGAGAACATCTCGTGAGGAACTGACTGAAACCCCCAGTCCCTGCCCCTCCCATGCCACAATGGCGCGGGGAAGAAGGGAATGAAATCAGGACTCAAGTGAAGTCTGCTAAAAAGGGAAGGGTGGGAGAAGTACTATAAGATTTGGTCACACTTCTCATCACCCAACTCTGGTGCCACTGGGGGTGCAGGACACTGCCATAAATTAGAGAGTTTTCTGGCCTTTATTCTCTGTTGAGTCTGTTTTGCCCAGGACGCTGATTGCAGAATGATCTCTCCCTGGCCTTATCTCCACTCCTGAGCCTCTCAATATACATTTTCTCCCCTGTCCAGCTGAAAAGGGGAGTGATGGAGCAACTTTGGTGGGCACCTGGCCTCCAGCCAGGGTCAAACCACCACACCCCCCCTTATACCGCATGGTACCAGAACAAAAACGGTCAGGCCAGGTCCCTTGGCTGGCAATGCATCTTTCAAACCTCTGTGGAAAAAGTGTTTCCCCCTGATGATTAAGCAAACTAAGGATAACTCAGGTTTCACACTTACCCTCGCAGTGAAGTCCACAGCAGCACCCCGGTTTAACAGCAGTGTCGCTACATTGATATTTCCATAGTGAGCAGCTATGTGGAGGGGAGTGAACCCACTCTGGAAAAAAAAAACAAAACAAAACCAATAGATTCTTTTGTTTTATGTATCTCTCTGGCACTCCAAAATTTGTATCACATCACTGCAAAAGCTAGTAACAGGAGTCTGCTGCAAGTCATCATTTCAATTCTGTGCTAGTTTTCACTCACTGAATATTTATAGACACTCAGAGAGCCTAAATAAAATCATATTGCTATGCAGGAGGGAAAAAATTAACATAATTATTCTAGAAGACCAAAACTAGGATAAAATTTTCAGTTATTCCAGAAAAACAACAGCAAAATATTTGAGTATTAAAGCAACGATCTTCTACGAGGAAATATTTTCTAACTAGAAATATCTAGTCATTACTAGTACTATGTCTGTCTTGCAAGTTAAATCTCTTACAGATTCTTTGTAGAAGTTCAGATACAAGTCATTTAATGATACTTGTTAACTGTTTTTTATGAATTCAAATTAGATGCAAATGAAAACAACATCAAAGAAGATTTTCAATTATTAATGTGGATTTTTTAATTCTTTTTATTCTCCATGGTTTAGTAGCATAAAGATCAGTCTCCCACTGTGGGCAATCACACTGGGTAACGCTCAGACACCATGAGTTATGACCCTAATTAGAAGATGCCTTACTGATAAAATTACCTCAGCAACTTATTTTCATATTTAAGTAGTTTTACTTCCTTTTAAAATAATGCTAAAACATGCAGCAATTCCATCAGTCCTGCAAAGTATGAAACCTTATGGGAACTAGATGCATTTCTAAATTGTTAGCAAGCCATGCTAGCTGCCACCACCTTGCTTGGGGAGTTTTGCAGATTTAAAACCACTTTCAGATCATTCTGTTTGCTGACACCATCAAGGTAAGTGTCATGCAGAAGCCTAAAATCAGACCTGGATGCAAAACAATTACAGGGTTGTCTGCAGCTCTTAACACATCTGATAAACATATACACCACAAGAACCCCTGAAAACTGCATCTTGTGTAATATGGCTCATTTATGATGGCAATTAGTTCTCAAGAATGCATACTCTTACTTTGAAACCCTAGTTACAGCTGCAGAAAGCCCTGGTATCTAAACTACAGTCTTCTCTAGCACATGCTACTTCACTTCATCTAAAGCAGGTATGTATCCTATAAAAGGCAATGCAAAAAGGAAGAGGAATAAATGATGCAGCAGCACTAAGTCATAGAGGAGTGATGATGCATATATATATTTATATATACCTCTGTTGTTCTATTCACCATCATCTAGGTTAACACATTTGGAAGCAAAGAGGGGGAAAAAATGAACGGTTAGTTCACCACTGGTGACATGGATGCAAAAAGCTTCATGATTGCTAGGTGGCATGGCATGGCAGCTCAGATGACAGCACAATAGGCACACACAGGAAGCTTGACTGAATGGAAGCTGAATGAGCGAGTATTTTGAATATTGTTATATGTTTACTGGAGTTCTCAAACAAACAACTAATCAAATGGCTTAATTGCACAGTACCTAGAGCACACTACTGTGGGAATGCCTTTCATTTTCAAGAGAATAATACTAATATTTTGCTTATTATTTTCCATTTGCAAAGTTTCTTCAGGAAAAAAAAAATAACCCTGGTTTAAATAAAAAGGGAACAGGGGAGAAAGAGGCAAAGGAAGCAGAGGAAACGTCCTTCTTAATCACATGCTACAGGAAAAAGTTACGCTGCAATAGAACACTTCAGACTAAGGGAGATATCCACTGGATGTGATCCATGTGGTCAGCACTTCATAGCATCCCACCTTGTTTCTTTTTCCAACTGACCTTTGACTCCACGTCCGCATTGTGGTCATTTTGGAGGAGCAGAGCCGCTGCCTTCGTATCATCCTTGCGAGCTGCGATGTGAAGGGCAGGAAGACGGACTTTTCCCTTTGTATCGTTTTCAAGCAGCAGTGAAACCACCTGGTCATGACCTTGCTGCAAAGCTACTGCCAAAGGCGTGAAACCATCCTGCAAAATACAATGGGAACTCTTAACGCGTACTTCAGTCTTTCCAGGGCGGGTAGAAAGGGGAAGGTAAGAGACCTCAACATTAGTAACAAACATAAAGCGTAACAGTGCAAATTCAAGGTACCCTGCAATCACTCTGAAACTGGAGTAAGGTGCTGCTGATCTAGGTCCCAAATGGTCAAGACACCGCCTGGAGCCCCAGACAAACATAAAATTGTAACACACATCAAACAAAAATGACTGAGACTTAGGGGAAAAAAGTGTGAAATTGCTCATGAATTAACACTTATGTAAGTAAGTACACATATCATAAAGGGTATAATTATATAAAAAGGCATTAAAAGCTGAAATATCAAAATTACAATCATTACTGATGTCTCCAAAGCAAATCATCATCCACTTGCCTCACAGCTACAGTTTCTAAGTTTTTCAAGAAAAAAACCCAACCCCAAACCATAAAATTTCAGTTCTATCCATTAAATTTTATGTGTGGATTTAAAATCTTACAATATTCGCATTGGAATACCGTATTCTCCTAATATACCAATTGTTTTGCTACAACTTCCATTTATGAAAATTCGTATAGATGCGATAGGCAGTCCTCTTACAAACAAAATTTCCTTTCCAACTAGGAAATAGCCAAAGCAGTGCAGAATAAGAAACTTGAAAAATGGAAGGTTGCTGTTTAACAGATTTTTGAGTGGATTCCTCAAAGATGTGGAAAGCACAGACTGAGATGCTTTCATAATTTTATTCTTACGGATTCTTCAAAAAAAAAAAAAAAAGAAATATGAAAGAGTTGTCATTTCAACTCTGCTCCTTCTCAAACATCAGTGTTGTTCCAATTCAGGAACACATTTATTTTTGCCCAAGATGATCACTCAAAGAAATCAAAACACAAATTGCTCTACTTAGGATATTTATTACATCTGACTGTTGATCGATATAGCCAAAGCTTATATTACTGATCTTCACTCCAGTTTAGGTGGTGTGCACCTTCTTTCACTTTTTGACTACTTCTGTCACAGCGAAACCACGCCGTATGAAATAATAGCATGGTGGTAACGGTGAAGACTGTGGATCCTCGCCTCAATGTCAGAAGCGCAGAGTTCAAGCATTAGCTTGTTAACTTTTGGGGCTAAAAGCAGTGTTTGCAATAAGGAATTTCTCTCTAAAGCTCCCCAAAGAAAGAACACCTCCATTTAAAAGGAGAAACAGGAGTTCTGAAACAGAGCTTTTCTTCAGCATCATGGAATCGTGAAAAAAGAAAAGAAAGGTCACTGAAATTCCTTGAGTCCTAACAAGCTTTATTCCCCCCTCATTATTATTTTTGTTTTTAAACTCATTGAGGCACAGCCTTCCCCTTTGTCTCCAGTAGCAGGGCTTGTTCATGGGGCAAAACTGCCATGCAGCCTCAGACTGTGGGCAGAGTGAGGTGTGGGATGTGAAAACTGCTCTGCAGCTCTGAAGGCCAAAATTCTCCACAAGCATCCCCCCACAAGAGGGCTCTGGCAATATAGCTCTGCTATACCTGCAAGATATGGAGGCTTCCTGCCTGGAGAACGCCCGGTACGACAGCTCGCACCTTAATGAGCTGGAGACACTAGCTTCCTTGTTTATTTATACAGCAGAGCCAGTCAGCTGCTTCACAAAGAAACATGGTCTAGCTATCTACAAGGTTTTTTCCCATCAGGCTTTCTCTTCCAAAAATGCTTCAAAAATAATACTGACAAAACTAAAAATCCTAGGAATGTATTTCCTCCTTTCCTTAGGAAAAAGGGAGCAGACAAACAGGAGGGAGCCCTTTGTTTCAGTCCCAGGACTGCTGCCATCCCCTATGCACCCAGTTCTCGAACTCTGATGAGAGCTGCCCATCATTTCAGTGCGCTCAGGCGTCACTGTACCACAGCCAAGCAAACTGCCACCAAGCGCTGACAAGAACGCACTTCTACCACATGCTTTCTGAAGATGCCAACCCACAAAAAACAATTGCAAGCATTGTGATGTCAGCACTATAAATAATAAACTCTAAAACATAAGGCAAAGCCCACTCCAGGAAAAAAAGAAATATTAAAAAGCAATTTAAAAAAAATATTTGATTCTATTTTTTATTTAGATTAAGACTCCTTTGTTCAAGAGTTTTTAACAAAAATTTAGCTAAGCAGTAATCGTATAATATCAAAAGTTTTCGCACCTACGGAGATAAAGATGAATCAGATTGATATAAAATTTAGACCAAGAGAAAATAAAAGAGCAACTTCCTCAAACAAGTAAGGATCTAAGGGTTTGTAGCCTGGTATCTTCACAGGAATTCTCCATGGGTAAAATTAAGATTGCACCTTATCATCAAGCTGAAAATCTCAACCTAAACTGACAGAATGCTCAAGGGAAAAATGACACCAAAGGCAAAGAGCCAAGTGCCCATGCAGCACTTGAAAATGTCCTGTTTTCAGAAAATCATGTTGTGCCAAGAATATTTTCAAAAGTCGGAATCTATAGTGCACCTCTCTGGGGGTCCTGGGACTACTTGGTTTCCAAGTTGTACAAAGAAATAAAAATCAGTGCTCTGGAAATAACAAATTTCAATTAATTCTCCAGATAAAAAATGTTTCATATTGCTATTTCTTGCCTTTCATATCTTTGAGCATTCCCAGAAAGTAGTTTCTGACACACGTCTCTAGGTATAACTAACTTTTAGTATTTTGGAAATAGAATTTTGACCTATTAGCGTTTCACTTTTTTTATAGTGCTGACTTGAGAAGAAAAGGATTCCGTATATATGTCATTATATGGTGATACTATAAGGTTTAGTGATGCAATAAACCAATTTTGCTAAAACTCAGATTTTTTTTCAAAAAGTGTTATTTCCTTCATGGAATCAGTTCTGATAGAGCAACCAAAGTTTAATAAATATCAGACAGTGCATGTACTGAAATACCTTTTTTTTGGTAGCGAAATTTTGGACTTAACTGAAAATTCATCAGATTAAAAACCTCTCTCAATGCAGGACATTTAAGACTATTAATAATGCTTACCAATCCTTTGCCTTCCGGGTTGCCTTTTTTGGGTTAGTATTACCTTTTAAAGCAAGAAATAAAATGTTCTTCTAGAAAGATCCCAGGACACCTCCGAGGACGGACCTCACATCTTTTTGTCAGCTTGGAATTACCCACAGTAAAACCAGATGGGATAACTGGGTGCTACAGAGAGGGTATCAACAGGGCAACACACACAGTTCAGTGCTCCAAGCACTAAGTAACCCTGGATTTTCCTTGGTATCCCAGGGCTGGCCCCAAAGCTTAGGTGAGCAGTTGGTCTTGCTTCACAGTCGCTCTCTGCATTACTCAGTATATTTAATAAAGGCACAGAGAACTTTTATATTATGCACACAGCTTCTCTGTTTGAGCACTTAACCTGAAAGATTACCTGTTATAACTAAGAATGCGTCTATTTTTAGGACTGTTTCTAGTCAAAGTCGTTTTTCTTTTAGAAACGGCAAAAGAGTTTAAATTACTGAAAAGCCAGTACCTCAGCACTCATTAGCACACTTTCCAAACAGAACTTCATAGAAGCTGGGAAGAAATCATCACTGAAAGCTCGTTTTTACTTTGTTCATAAAACATGAAATTGAAACTTTTACCTCTGTGGCAAGGCTTTGGCTGGCACCGTTGTCAAGAAGAAACTTCACAACCTCCAGGTGGTTTTCTTGGGCTGCCATATACAGCGGAGTGAAGCCATTCTAGAATAGGAAAACAAGAAACGTAAACACCCCGCTAACATTTCATACGTACCACAGACCTGCCGCACTCAGGAGGGAACCAAATAAACCACGTGCCTCCACGCTAGTTAATGACACGATCTCCCCTGGTTTAAATGAAGAATGTTGTTTAGAAGGACACCAAGGAACCTTTCAGCTATGATTCCCTTCAGCTACGATTCCCTTCCTGCTGAGAAGGGGTTGGGGATTCTGGTAGATGAGAAAATTAACATAAGCCAGCAGTGTGCTCTTGCAGCTCGGAAGCCCAATGGTATCCTGGGTTCCATCAGAAGAGGGGTGGCCAGCAGGGACAGGGAGGTGATTGGCCCCACCTGGAGTCCTGTGTCCAGAGCTGGGGGCCCCAATATAAGAAAGATGAGCAACTGTTGGGGAGGGTTCAGAGGAGGCCACAAAGATGATCAGAGGGCTGGAGCATCTCTCCTATGAAGACAGGATGAGAGAGCTGGGTTTGTCCAGCCTAGAAGAGAAGGCTGTGGGGGGACCTCATTGCAGCCTTCCAGTCCCTGAAGGGAGCAAAGAAACTGGAGGGGAATCAGCTTTTTCAAAGGGCAGACACTGGCAGGACAAGGGGAATGGATTGAAGCTAATGGAGACAAAGGTTAGATGAGATATTGGGGGAAGTTCTTTACAGAGAGTGGTGAGGGGCTGGAATGGGCTGCCCAGCGAGGTGGTGGATGCCCCATCCCTGGGGGTGTTCAAGGCCAGGTTGGATAGGGTCCTGGGCAACCTTGTGTAGATCCAGGCCTAGAGGTTGCTGGCCTTGCCTGTGGCAGGGTCTTGGAGCTCTGTGATCCTTGGAGTCCCTTCCAACCAAGGCCATTCCATGATTCTATGATAAATGCGGCCACAGAAATGCAAAATGGGACAAGCAAATGCAATGCAAGTCTGTAGGAAAAGCAGGGACAATGGCTCTTTAGAATTCTTCCCAATTTTTTCCTCTTCCCTCCATTAACTTTGAATTTTCTTTCACCTGTGGCAGGTTCTTATGCCTTTTGTCTCCTCAGAGACCTGCCTTTTGAGTACAGCCATCTTGTGGTCGCTGAGTTATTCCATATTTCAGGCACCAGGAGATCTCAGGATCATTGGTTCTCAATAGTTTAAGACAAGGGTTTATCAGTGCTTCCAATCACATTAGAACATTTCTCAAATTATGCTTAAGTGATTGATTTCGAAAGGTGCAATGGGTGTCTTAGAGGCTGCAGAGATTCCCTCGTTCTGCTTTCCTCTTACCGTCAATGCTGCTGTCTTTGCCCTAACTGCACACATGCAGGTCACAGCATTTCACAGAATCCCAGAACATTAGGAGCTGGAAGGAACCTTGGAAGCTCATATAGCCCAACCCCTCTGCCAGAGCAGGATCACCCAGAATAAATCACACAGGAACGTGTCCAGGCGGGGGTTGGATGTCTCCAGTGAAGGAGACTTTCAGGAATTAATTTTTGGGTACTAATACTGACACAATGTATTTTTCCCTATTGTTCTAGGCATTTCTGAAATTCACATCTTGATGTCACTCACAAAACCAAACCAGCAAATTGAAGTCAGAAACCTTTTCCTGGGTTCAAGATTGTCGTGACTTTGCCCTGGCTGGAGGCCAGACATCCACCAAAGTCAGTCTATTACTCCCCTTCTTAGTTGGACAGGGGAGAAAATATATATATTAAGAGGCTCAGGAGTCAAAATAAGGACAGGGAGAGATCACTCTGTCATCAACGTGGGCAAAACAGACCCAACACAAAGTGAAGAAGAGAAAAACTACTCTACTTTATTACACTACAGTACAACTACAAAGAAAAGTGAAGAAACCGGAGTTGGGAGCACGACCAGATCTTAAAACAAACGTAACCAGATCTTAAAACACTTTCCCCCCACCATTCCCTTCTTAGCAGACTTTAGTCAGGATTTTGCTCCCTTCTTCCCCCCCACCGCACGCCGCCTCCTCCCCCACCCTTTCCCGGCCTTGGTGTCTGCA
This sequence comes from Gallinula chloropus, assembly GCF_964237585.1. Classification (NCBI taxonomy): domain Eukaryota; kingdom Metazoa; phylum Chordata; class Aves; order Gruiformes; family Rallidae; genus Gallinula; species Gallinula chloropus. The sequence goes on from NC_140090.1 coordinate 42,988,040, forward strand.
CAGGTCGTAACATCTTCTAGCTCCCTTCTCCGGTGGCAAAATGCAGCAGCTTCCGGGGTTGTTTTCTCCTATCTGTGATTCTCAGAGGCGCTCGACTATCTCTCGGGCCATGACTTTGACCTTGAATTGCTCGTTGTTTATAGTTTAGGCTGGCAGAAAACCCTAACTACTGCTTAAAGAAACCGTCTCAGCAGCACAGCCTCACAAAACTGCAATAAACGCTAGTTCCTCCAAAAGAATTTATAGAAGTTGCCAATTTGCACCTGAAATTGCTTGGCTTTCATACAGCACTGTGCGTCCCTCAGTCCGGCTGAATCATCAACTAGTGGGAAACACATTTTATAACTTAGAAAACATTTAACTTAAAAAAAATAAATATCCATATACTACTGACAGAACCATTTGGTGCTACTGAGGCAACCAAAGCAGTGACATCAATAAGGACAACAACCCCCTGATCCTTTACGATACGTATTTTGCCCTTCGCATTCCTGCATTCCTGTCAGACATCACTGCCACTTCTCGCCTGATCAACATTCCTTATGGTACCAGCATGGGTGATGACCCCATTAAACATTTTGGAGGGTCTCAACAGGCTCTGTTAGGGCCCTGTCTTCTCGTTACCTTCCAGATGTCATCATTTAGGGATTTCTGTGAGCATCAAGCTTCTCTTTGGTATACTTCACACAGAACCAGCTGTTATGAGGACAGGCAGCTCATTGCTGGAGGACATGAGGACAACTGCTCATTGCTAAGGTTGACCTCTTGCTCTACCACACACCACTTCTGGTGATTCCTCCAGAACGTGGGGAGGACAAGGGGGAGAGGAAATACAAAATAAAATAGGACTAGTTAAAAAGAACAGGAAAACCAGAAGAGACATTTCATCTAGCTTCAATAACAGAAAGGTTAAGGAGGTGCTTCCACCTGACAGGCTTTGGTAGAGAGCATCAGCGCTCTCAAGTCCGCAATGTGGCCAGGGCAGGCATTGGGCAGGGTGGGAGGAGCAGCCCAGCACTTAGGCTAGAACAGTCACAAAGGACAATGACCTAGATGTTGCAGGAAACCAATGGAGCCAAACAGACCCTAGCTGAGAAGGGCTTGGCTGTAGGTTTGCATCAAAGATAAAATGTTAATGTTCTGGGTTCTGGAGAGATGAAGCAAAACTGTAGCCTAAGACCTACAGCAGTGAAGTTTGGCAGAGTTATAGTAGCCGCAGTGAAAACAGCTGAGAGACATCTCACTGTCACAGCAATGGGGCAGAGCTGCAGGGCACACGGCCAATGCGGAGCATGCAAGACAGCGCAGGTGACCTGAGGCCAAGCATGCAGGCTTCACCGGCAGCTGAGACAAATAGGAGGTCAGAAGAAAGGACAGTCAGAGAGGAAATGGTGCAAATTGGGTGTTTGAGTCCAAGAGGAGCTTTGTCATTAGGAAGACATGAAGCAGCTGTGAAGCCACATGTTTACAAGGCTTGCACGGGCTGCAGGCTCTGCCGCTATTCTGGTATTTTGATAATTTGGTCTCTATTCAGGAAAGCATTGCTACAAGCATAAAGTGGGTGCTAAAGTCCCACCAGAGTCAAAGCCTCAAGTTAGTGATGTGTTAATGCACTCTCCAGAACCAAGGCCTAACAGTTTAGCTACCGTACAATTAGAATTCTGCTTAATGAAATGCAAAGCAGCCAGAAAGCACTTGCTAAGGTACCTAATATGGCACATTACAGGTTGTTATTAGAGTGAACAGTGGAGCTGGGCATTTTTCCCTATCATTTCATGGCATACTTAATATCTATTTACTAACTCTGCTGGAAACAAAGAGTATTTATTTATTTATTTAGCTTCATACATTTCTATTCAGAAAGGAAGCAGAAAACACATCCTAATTATTAGCTTCAGAAAATAATTAATAGGCAAAATTCTCAGAAACAAGTATTATTAGCATTTGGAGGCAGAGCTATGTGAAATTATAGTAGGGTATTCAACAGCTTTCTCCCCACACTTTGCTTTTAAAAAGGGGCTGAAATTGCCAGAGAGCCACAAGCCTAAGGAAAGCATTTTGTCTTCACTAGTAATAAATAGCCCCTTAGGAGAGCTACAAAATTCAGAATTAGTAAAAAAAAAAACCTTTTTGGGGGACACAGGTGTGGTGTTTGGGGTGGGTTTTTTTGTTGTTGTTCTTTTGCTTAAGGAAGGGAATATTTGGTCAAAGAAGGTCTAACAGCATTAACACTGTCATTGTCAGCAGGTAGAGCTGTATCCCTTCTTCTCCTGAAGGTAAAAGACAAACTCACAAAAATCAGGGTCAACATCAAAAAGAAAAACAAACCAAAATTCTTTGGGTGGTCTCTCAGTGGATATGCCAAATTCAGCAGAACTTTATTCTAAGCTTTAGGAAGGCTCAGGTGATGCTCAGCACCACAAACAAAGCTGGTCCAGTGGCAGTTTGCTAACAGGGAACTCCAGGGACCTCTGTGAATGACTAATCCCAACTGGAGTATCTCACTGCCAGGCATTGGTCTGGAAAGGCCAGTATACATGTGCCTCAAGCAAAAACATCAAAGGCATCCATAGAAGGGGCAGGCGGGACCATAAAATCTTTAGTTCTCGTATGTTAGCAAAATAAGGGTAACGTGGCAAAACCTTAGGGTGTACGGACAGTGCAGTTATAGAACTTGTTTTCAATCTCAAACTATCTTTAGCTTTAGGGCTGAATATGCAAATTCTCAAATACAAGGAGAAAAAAATCCTTTTGTGGTCACCTTAATTTCTTAATACTAACAGGAAAACCACTAGAAATGTTTCTGCTTTGTTTGACTTCTTAACAGTCATGGATGAGTGAATGTAATACTACCTTTTGTTCTTACTGCAGTCTTTAAATTCAAATTAGATGAAGCCTGGAACCAAATACTTCTGTATCTAACTAATATAAAAGAGTAAGAAAGGAGAACTGAGCAGTCTGGTTTTCCTTTGTCCAGGAGAAGGAAATACGAAATACAACTCAGAAATAACAAACATTCTTGAAATAAATTCTATTAAACATTTTGTTCAGATTATTTCAAAGATCATGAAAAAAAAAATTTAAAATATACATTTTTAAATTTCCCTTTTTAGGTAATACTGACCCAGATGAGAAGACCATCTCTGTACCTAATGCCTTTTCTCCGACACTGCCAGCCAGTCTCTGAGCAGGGAGAAGGGGGAACAGAGGAGGCATGCAGGAACTCCTATGGCACCTCCAGCCAGCTTTCAACAGCCCATGTCTTTTTCTGAGGTGGAGTTTTCCTCTGTTTCATTTTGCCGCTTCGCTTTTACCACCAGCACTCTTTTCCCTTATTTCCAATTTTCTATAATTGACCTAAATATTAATTCAAAGGAGTCGACCAAACTTAAAAGCTCCATATGTGCTTGCAATACCTCCTTGTACAAGGAAAGGGGAGGAGCTCAATTAAGCCTCAGACACTGAATTATGTGAAACAGGATCCCTTCCATTTGAACGTGCTCTCTCCAACTCTCCTGGTTTATCGGTATCTCTCTTCTACAGTTGCTCTGTAACAATTAGCAGCTGTTAGGACAGTGGAGGGAAGATCTAAGGCTGAAGGGTAAATGCTTTGCTCTGCTGCCTCTTGCATAACCACTACCAGTACCATGCAAACACTCCTGGAGGTGCCTCCCCTTTCTTCATCTCCAGGAGTGTGCATCTGTGTGACTTCCGGACAGCCTAAACCAGAGATGCTATTTCTAAGCTTTCTCTGTTGATGAACAAGGCAGGTGGCTCACAGTTAATTCCAAGTGAAAGCTGCTGACATCCTATGTAGGAAAAGACCTGAACACAACTTCGGGTTTCACTGCGCTGTCATGCCTAGGGTGGAAGACAAGGCTTGCTAAATCCATGGTGTGCTGACCACCTGGTGGGGAGTAGCGCAGAAAGCAGAGAGCTGCATGTGTTGAAAGTTTTAACTATATGTTGAGTTACAAGGTGGGGATGAAAACAGCACTACACTCACTAAAATACCTGCTTCATTAATGAAATGGCAGCTATGTGCTTAAACTTTGTCCTTGCACCTGTTTTCAGTTACCTACATGGGTGGAACAGCCAAAAAAAAAAAGTGGTTTTTAAGGTTAGCAGGTTTACATTCATCTTACTGACTCTATCACTTCTATTTGCAAAAGTCGGCATTAATACAATGAGATCCAAGCACAGAAAAGACAGAGATCTACTGGAAAGAATCCAGTGGAGCGCCATGAAGCTGATTAAGAGCCTGGAGCATCTCCCCTACGAGGAAAGGCTGAGTGAGCTGGGGCTGTTCAGCCTTGAGAAAATAAGACTGAGAAGGGATCTGATCAATGGTTATCAATATCTTAAGCGTGAGACAGAGGGGGAAATGGCCAGCCTCTTCTCAGTGGTCTGTGGGGACAGGACAAGTGGCAATGGCCTCAAGTTGGAGCACAGGAAGTTCCGCACCAATATGTGGAAGAACTCATTCATGGTGAGGGTGAGGGAGCCCTGGGACAGGCTTCCCAGGGGAGTGTGGAGTCTCCTTCGCTGGAGATATTCAAGCCCAGTCTGGATGCCTCTCTGTGCGACCTGTCCTTAGGGACCCTGCTTTGGCAGGGGGCTTGAACTTAATGAGCTCTGGAGGGCCCTTCCAACCTCTATGATTCTGTGAGTCTGTGAATCTACCAAAGATACTAATCCTGCAGTCTGCAAGAGGAGGAGGATTTTAATGCCAGACAAGTTTGTGATAGCACCAAACGGAGAAATATTACCTTACCTGAGACTGTGCGTTGACATTGGCCCGATTTGCAACCAAGACTTTGACTACTTCTGCTTGTCCAGCGAGGGATGCTATGTGCAATGCCGTGTTTCCTTTCTGAAAAGATAGATGGTAGTATTTGAAAAGGGAACAAAACTTGAGCTTGAATATATGACAATGATATAAAGAATTTCCTGCAATAACAATAAGTTACTGAGCAACTAACGAGGAAGTTATTCTAAAAGATACACATAGAAACCAAGACAGAAATCTACCATTTGCTCTGTAATATCTCACCCCTAGAAACCTGCAACATTTACTATAATCTAAAGGGTTTCCATTAAACAATTATTGAGACCATTTCACCAGTGAAAAATGGGCAAATATTGCCACAGTAATGCCCACAATCAGTTGGCTGACACCTTGTGCCCATGCCATCGGTGAGAACAATTAGATAGGCCTGGCTAACCTTTGTCGCCGCATCCACACTGGCACCTCGCTGTATCAGTTCAGAGACAACTTCTACATGCCCTTCTTTAGAAGCGAGATGGAGAGCGTTCAACCCATTCTGATAACAAAAAAGAGAAGGAAATAAAGAAATGTAATGGAAAAGATTGGCAAAGGCTTTCCAGCATAGCAAAAGTCACATCACATAACTAATTATTATATCCCAGTGAGAAGAGTGCTTCCAAAAGCTGTTCTTACACAAACTTTGTGAGAACTGGATTACAAGGGAAGAGCATGAATTATGTCAGGATATACTAGGTCTGGGGTCTCAGGTTCTGAGTGCTGTCACATGACCTGACATAATACAAACGGAATGAAAGATAACATGAAACAGCACAATGTTCTCCAAGTGGGAGTGAAATGTGTTGGTAAGGTGTAAAAAAAGAGAGTTTTAATTGGATAAAATATGTAAAAATCGCTCAAAACCCATTCAAGCTATCAATGACATGAAGCACAAATATAAACAGATGTGAGAACTAGTGAGGAAGGTATTTATCCAGCAAATTTCATCAAAACATTCTTCAACCTGATTTGAAATGTTGATGTCCACTCCACTTTTTAAGTAGTCGAGAGCCTTTTCCAAGTTGCCAGCTCGAGCAGCTCTCAGGTAACTTGCATTTGTGTCAGACTACAAGAAAAAAAAAATAAAGAAGTCCCCTTAGAAATTAAAGCACAAGATAAAGACACATACCCATGGCAAACAAGTTACTAACTCATATTGCACATACTTTTAATGAGGCAAAAAAAGGATCCCAAACTGGGGTCAAATCCCAAAAAGGATCACAAACACAGGTTACATCCTGCCCTCCTTTCTTATGCAATGTCCCTCTGCTGCAAACAGGCTGCTCTGCCTGATGAGGCGGTACAAGATTTGACTTTATACACAAACATGAATTTTGCAGCACCATCTAACATGCAAGGCTAGTAGCCAGGTACACATCTGGTACCCAGCATGGAAGACAAACACGGTGAGGCTCAAGAGAGGACTCCATGGAAACCACGCTGCTCTTTCCAAAAGTGCATAATCACCTTCACTGTCCAAGCTGAACAGGCCAGACCAGTACTGTGTGATGTCAGACGACAGGTTTAAGAAAACCCTGACATATTCTGTTTGAAAGGCTGCACTGCCCGAATGAAAACCACAGCTCCCTGGATACAGTGCTATTATCTGAACTCCGCTGAATTTGAGTAGGGATTTGTAGCTATGTGGTAAATTTTGGGTCTTTTTTCGCCCCAGATCTTGCTTTACAGTTAGCTGTGCAAATTTGCTCTATATGATGGCTTCAGCTTGAACGTAAGGATAGCAGAAAAGACAATTAACTCATGAAAGAGATCACTGAAAGTAATTCCCAGCCCCAGAGGGTTTTAACAAGTTATGCAAATATCCAGTGAGGATGGTTTAGATAATGCTGATCCTGCCTTGGAGCAAATGGCACGAACTGGGTTAGATTTCAAGAGGGACAAATTGTATAATCTTTGAATTTTATCTGTGCCACAGCTTCTCCTGGCATTTTGGGCAGCCAACACATTTTTGTCCCCTCTTCTCCATTAGTATAACAAGAATTATCGTCTTTTTTTTTTTTCTCCTCCTCCCTTCAGTAGCATTTCATCCCAAGCTTACATCACTATAATTTTAAGTGCTTTACAGTCCTTTGGAGTTCTGAAAGAGTGCAACAATTACACTTAGAGAAAAAAATTCAAGGCAGCAATTGCTGAGAACCATAAAACACCCTGACACCATAGCTCAGGTACTTATCCAATGCACAAATAATCCTTTTTCTTTACTTTTCCATTCCCTATTTCCTGCATTTGCCATACTGATCTCCCCTCCTCTCAGCGCAGCTGTTGCAAACTGGATGTTTTGTGCAAACACTGCTTCAGGCCCACCTGAAGTCACCTTCCCATGCAGGATGAAGCAATCATGGATGTAATGACAGCAAAAGGAGAAGTGGGTACTTAGCCTGCTCCCTTCTTTGTACAGGTACAAGCTACAAGGTTGTTTTACTGGTAGTTCCAATGCAGCAAGCTCTCTCTTTCAAAAAGAGAAAAGAGTTACCTACAGACTCTTCATTTTCTCCCCAGCCTGCCATATGTGGTGTTCCACTTTTTGATGGCAATTTACAACCTTCCCTGCTCTTAATCATTATTTTCCAAGCACTCCCCACTGATCATTCCAAACCCACCTCTGCTATGGGCTTCCAAACAAGTGGGCCCAAATACCAATGTCCTATCAAAATCAAGGTTCTGACACAAAATGATGTGGTCAGAACTGTAAAAGCTGTGGGGAAAAGACGGGCTGCCGTGAGAGGTGCAGTAAAGTGATTTAGCTTGGAAGATCATCTGAACTGGGCGATGTGGATGATTACAGGAGACAGGTCATTTTCTCAGCACTTAGCAACAGAAGCCACTGGGGTAAAAAACCAGGTCAGCATTTTATCAGTATTACCAAAGGTATGAGGGAGGACTTAATAGACCGGGAGCCTTTTTTTGTCCCAGGGTAATGGCATGGCTGTTTGGCACAGTCAGCAAAGGATGATAATTTACATCAGCTATTTACAGCCGCTTCAGCGTGGGGAGGGGATGCACCACCAAAGCAAATCAGTTCCCACCAGTCACCCCGAGGTGTGCCAGGCAGGAAACACTGCTCATGCTCAGGAACATTTGTGCCTTTCTATTTGCTCAAACAAAATGGAGAAGGAGCGATAGATAGATAGATGATGTTCTCATTAACAGCTAAACTACTGTTTCACTGTAGAGGAAGAGCAATGCCTGTGTCTTTCAAGGACTTCTTTCAGAAGTGCTTGTTAATGGGGGGAACAACAAAGGTTAGGTGACACTTCCAGCCTGGGGACATATAAAAATGTTTCAAATCAAGCTAATTCAGGTGCTGCTAAGTGATGCAAAAATCTATTCCTGAAATCCCTCAAACAAACAGCATGCCCTCCTTTTCCAGTCACCGCTCAGAACTTGTTCCCTTTGCTCAAACTGGCTGGAAGCATCACTGACACTGGCAGCCTGGTTGCCACCTCAGCAGCGGGGCTGGTGGGGTGGTCTGCACAGCCCCCCACTCACCCATCAGCCTGTGCTCCTGCCGCTCAGACAAGGACATTCTCCCAGGGCACCATACTGAAAAGGCAGCACCAACATGGGTGGAAACTACGCTGACATCTAGGAAGCACCCAGAGAAGCTGCCATTTAGCAGCACACCGGGGGCAACACAAACTCACCCACACTTCAGCTGATCTGAGTCGGCACTTCCAGTTTCCACCTTACTGGTTTCCAGTTATGTGAATGTGTTTTGGAAACCAAAAGCAATTCCAGCCACTCTTAAAGCAGCAAGGCCAGCTTCCACATTCCTGATAACTAAGGCATGACTTTAGACCTGCTCTGAGAGCCAAGTGTAAGGGTCAGTAAAAGTTGATCAAAACCAAAACTTTCAACATTTCTGAACCTAAAATTTTCTCATTTCTACTTTAGGTGTATTTTTTTTAATAGCACAATAGAGTAGAAAAATGTCATTTCCAATTAACACTATTTTGTTTAAAACAAAGCCTCTCCTGTAATTGCCTCTGTATTGTACAGACAAGAGCAGTATCAGAGCCCAACCTCCAATTTCTGAAGGGTTTAAAAGATCAAACAAGAGTAACAACAGTGTTAATAATTATTTATGTGGGTTGCCCTCATGCTCATGTGACATGCCCATGTCACAGGCTGATCAAGGACCTGTTACCTTAACTGCAGAGGGGGAAGAAGGGATTTTAGGTTCCCAACCATCACTCCAGACACTGGCACAGGTAACTGCTCCCTCTGGGAGCAACTATTCTCATTTCCCCGTTAGCCAGTGCTGCAGAGACAAACCCCACATGGGCAGCGAGTCTACAGGACATTCCCTTAACAGACCTAGTCAAAATTTTCTCCAGTCCTAATTACTTAAAACTCCAATATTCCCAAGAAAGGCATTCTGTATGCTAGCAATCCATCCAGATCCAGAGCCCCACTCCCCCTTTTAAAAAAAAAAAAAAAAAAATCAATCCCAACATTTAAATTGGCTTTTGATTCTCCACTGTCTTGACAAATATCAAGAGAACAGGCATGGGACATACATCAAAGCACCCTTAGATGATCTTGTAGTCAGCCACAAAGATTGCAGCCCTTCCTCCTATCAGGCCGTGCCCCTGCAGAAGCCTTTCTCCGCTCCCTCCTGTGCTCCCTGGGGAGGCTATCCTTTCAATCTCTATCTCCAGATGCAAATTAAAAATCGAGATTCTTACAAGTGTTTTAATATTTGGAGAAATAGAGCTCAGAACCTGTGCAAAGCCTTCAGCTGTGGCATAGATATTCAGGCAGTATTTCATAATGGGGAGGATCTACAAGAGTAACAATACTGATGAGGTTGGACTTGATCTCAAGGTCCCTTCCAACTTCTACAATTCTGTGATGCACACATAATATCGGGATTTTTCTTCACAGACAGCACAACTTCTCCCCACAGCATTTTCTTAGAAAAAAAAGGGATGATTTCTAGTTTTGAGATGCATAAGTGCAGATGATTGGCTAATGAATGCAGTCTTTATGCAATGCATATTGCTTTTAAAATCATGTATTCCCCTTTAAACGTGCTATGCTATAAAAATTCAATTCTCTAACGTAAAGCAGACTGATGAGCTTGCAAGCCGCAGGCTGCTTGCAGCCCACAACAGATTTTCCAGTCTGGAGCTTAATTTCACCAGCCTTCCTCCCAGAGACATCTCCGGGAAGGGCTGAGGCTGGGTAAGCCGTGCTGGCAGCAGTACTCCCTCCCATCCCCAGGTACACGATGGATGGCAGAGCTGCTGGCGTGCCAGGGTCAGACCTGAAAACTGTTTCCCTGTTTTAAGGAAAAGTGACCTGAGTTAAAAGCATTTCTATACCAGGAAAGACTAACTCCTAAGTCACTCAGATAGTATATCTTAAGCCTCCATTTTAAAACAGAAAGTGGTGATGCTGACTCATGCCTGCAAATACATATTCACTATCTTTTTCACCAAGTGCTCCCAGTGAAGACACTGTTTAGCATAAGGGAAGACAAAAATTGGTAGAAAATTTGCATCAACTGTCGACCCAGGATCTGCCTTGGATTTTCTGTGGGATTAGAGAGGGTCTTCTCAGAAAATGGAGAATACACATCATTTAGCGAACCCTCAAGAGTGCAGAGCCATTAATTTCAACATGCATAGGCCCCCTCTTGTACTGATAGTATTTTTATTATGCCCGTCTCTCTTCCCTTTGTGTTCTGCTGACAGCGGCTTCTTTTTCAGATTAAAAATCCAGTCTTTTTTTTTTCACATTGGGAGCAGGGTTTTGTTTGTTGTTCCATCTTTAATAGTAGCTGTTGTGAAGGGAAACCCCCAGCAGGTTCCCATTGTGCCGGAGCAGGATGCATTCTGGCTTGAGTCCCAACAAAAAGATGCTAACCGTGCCTAACATTTGTTGTGGGGGGGAGGCAATGACCTCATTTTGAGGGATGAATTTCTGTTACTTCCATTTGGAAACGTGTTCAACAAAACTAATCTCACAGCAGCACGAGAAGATCTGAGGAAACAGATGATAATGTTTTTGCTTGTTTTGATAAGAACAGGCTTACTGCAACTGGGTGTTTGGTTTTGTTTTGGGGTGGAGTTTTTTCTTTGGTTGTTTTTTTTTTTTTGTGGGGTTTTTTGCAGTAAGGTTCAACTTTGATGGGCACCAAGTGCTGCGCTGGAAATTGGAGGTCCTTGGCTTTTCATAGATTTTTTGCTCTAAGGTTAATTTAGAATTTTCCCCTAAGCAACTGTGTTATACTCACTTGGTAAGGGATGAATTTGTTTTTTTAATTTCAAATAAACTCCACTGGCCAGTTAACAGCAATATCTGAATCATGTGAAATAAACCAGCTGCATTATTTTCTCCAGGAGACTTCATCCATTCTCCAAATGGCTGCATCCTTTGTATCTCCCTACTACCTCATAACTAAATCTGTATTAAAAAAAAAATTCACTTGTATCTTCTTTATTAGAAAGGGGGCTGGTAGTACCAGATGAGAACGTGATCATCTTGGTGCAAACAAATACAGCTGGTACTCATGCTTTACATACCATCCTACCATACTGTTTTCTTCTGATAAGAGTGTGACAGCCTGGGGGCAATGGCTATCTGCAGTTCTGCTGCTAATTATCCTTCAGAGAGATGCTTTTGGGATCACAGCCCTAAATACAACCTCAGGGCAAGAGGAAAATCTCCATTCCTGCTGCCTGACAATTCAAAGGAAAAAGCTTTTGGCTAGGGAAGGCCAGCTATTTTGAATATGATTGCAGCATAAGAAATGATTTAATTATTGGCTAAAAACCAACCAAATTCATCTCTAATTATTTGCCCTATCATGCAACACATTCATCAACTTTCTTCGATTATATTATTGTATTGTGCACAATAAAGTAGCCAAAAATATTATATTGTTTGGAATGTCCCTATAACCATCCTTGTTCCAAGTGGGTAACTACAATATGTGTTCCACCAGCTAAAAACTAGACTGGTTTCAGCCTGCGTGATGCCCTTTCTTCTTGGTCACACCCGTGAAGACTAAACCACCTCATATTTCTGCAAAAATTGCATTGTGAATCTATAATCAACAGTATTTGCAAGGACTGAAGCTCTATCCCCATACAGTGACCAGCCCTAACATGGTTATAGAGAAAATAAAGTATCTCCTGAAAATCACACATTGAAGCAATTAAAACCAGAGTGAAAATTGCATTTTGAGACAGTTCCTTCTGTCTCAAAATCCTTGACCTAACCAAGAAAACATCCAAGCAAATGAGCCTCTTTCCTTGCTAGACCACAAGACAAGTCTCTGACATGCAGATTTTGTATACACCGTTTCCAAGTTCTGTTCCCTTGTACCACCTTACCTGTTAGAGTCTGTCCTGGCAAAATGCTGAATCCATGCTCGCTGTTCCCACTGAAAACAAGCCACCTTGCATTGGAGTGGGAGATGGTTCAAAGGGACCCATAGCCTGAGATGTTAAGGCTGGTACATACAGGAAAATTTCACAGCTTCCAGCACAAATGGTGTTTATCGCTGCCTTTAACAGCATCAAGAGGTCTAGAGAAAGTTATTTGCTGGCAATGACAAACATCTCCCGTGAAGCTGTGATGTAGGTTTCTTACTGTATAAATCGCTTAGATTTTACCCATGTAGACCATAAACCTGGTCCATCCTGGGATATACAATGCGACTAATTCACCCCTGGCTGTCTTCAGATGCTTGGATGCCTGCTGCCTAAGAAAGTTCAAACAAAAGACAGAAAGAAAAAGTAGCTCCTATTCTTTTGATTTTCTACAAGGAGCAAAGGGGGTTGTCATTTCTGAGGCAAAAAACACATACAGATCTAGATGGGAAACCTATGCCTATCATCTGTATGTAACATGTATAACACAGAACATGACATTTAAGTTGAACATGCCCCCCTAAAGCTGCCATCTCCGTATTATTTACTTGTCACCTCAAATATTCAACAACTACAGAATGATTTAACCGCAATTCTAACAAAATTAAGAGCTGACAACCCAACAGAAGACACCTGAACTGAAATCAAGCCTGTCCTACAGGGACGATGGTCAGACAGGGGGTGGGGTTCTACACAGTTCCAGTTTGAGCACGGAAAGTTTCAAGATTTTTGAAGCACAGGTTTGATGTGCCAGTTTCACTTAAAGAATTTACGAAAACAATCACTAATACAAATGTGTTAATAACACCAAAAGCAAGATCCTGATTACTACAAAAATCTTGGTACATCTGCATGACACACACAGTCTTTCCAGTATACACAAACAATAAAAATATCATTTTCTTTTAACAGGAAAATAAGATTCCTTTACCACTGACTTTTTTAGCTCTCAGACTGCTCTGTATGAAAAGACAAACATGAATGTCAAGGTAAGTTGGAGCACACTCCATCAGAAAAGCACAATCAGGCAGACAGCCAGACCATTTGTTACCACGTCACACAAATAATCATTGCAAAGGATACAATACAGTTGATGGCAAAAGATTTGAGCATCTAAAATTCAAGATTCATTCTCCAAGCTGACAGCCTCAACTTCTAGAAGTTTGTTTACAACTCTGGGAAGAAACTACTGGGCCTGCAATGACTCATTGCTTAGTCTCTGAAGTTCTCCTATCAAACACTTACAAATGAAAAATAAACCACTGGCTTTCATAATTGCTACTAGAGTTGCATAGAGCTAGAGAAGGGTTGGATATGCTTTGAGGGTTTCTTCTTATGTTTATATTCACCTGAAGATAACAGCTAGATGAGATGCCATTGATCTCCTCCCTGCTATTTTTTCTCTCAGAAACTTGAGTACCCAATGAGCACAGAGATAATTTCAGCACATCCCAGGCTCAAATTTAAAGCCATTTCCCTGCCCAAGTCACATTCTTCAGTTCCCTGCATGAAATATGTCAGTCAGTCTACCTCCTGTTCTCTGTGTGCATGTCAATTTTAGAATCAGGATCCAGAAATTAGGGGGGTGGGGGGAGGGGGAGGAGGGAAAATCATCAGCCCTCTTCAAAACTTTTTAAAAAGTATATTTATTTGTCTATAATTGCAGATGCGGAAAAAAGTTCATCTAAACCCAAATCGGATAACATTGCTGATTTTAGGGAGAAAGCTTGTATTGACTCGGAATGAGTTCAGTGCAAAAATATGTAAATATGCTTCAGACATGGTGAAGGGGATGTTACTGGTAATAAAGCAGAGCAAACTGCATATCAATAGATGTGTAATGCACATAAATTTTCCCTAAAAATAGTAAACAACTATAGGAACGTCAGACAAGGTGCATAGTCCCTTCTGTAGCCAGCCACAGCTTTCAGTACAGTCAAGTCAAATTTCCTGCTGTCTCTCCACCTTTCCACTTGATAACTCATTTAAATACATCTCTCATTCAAAACCAAATTAACTCTCCTTTTGAAGTTTGAAAATCATTAAATTAAAATATTGTTTGAGATCAGGTGGTCAAGCCATTCCTGAGATGGCAAAAATATATGCAGAAACACACCAATTTACACTGCAAGTACCACAAATCCCAGGCATAATAAGGCTTAGACCTTTCTAGGCTTAAGAGGCATTTGAATGGCTTGTTTTAAAGCTGTCTGCTAGAGTTCTAACATTTTTCATACATTGTTCGGGATTCTTACAGGAATTCACAGAATCATAGAATCGCCTGGGTTGAAAGAGGCCCTTTAGATGATCGATTCCAACCACAGCCTAACCCTGCCCAGCCACCTCTAGATCATGTCCTTGAGCACTTCATCCACACGCCTTTTCAATCCCTCCAGGGATGGTGGTACCACCACCTCCCTGGGCAAGTTACAATTTTTAAAAATGAAAAATTACAAACCTTCAACAGTTTATAAGTGCCCAAGTGTACGTTTCCTAGAAGGGATTTAGTCCCTTGGTCTTTTCAGCCTGGAGAAGAGGAGGCTGAGGAGAGCACTCATTGCGGTCTGTGTCTTCTTGATGAGCAGGAGTGAAAGGGAAGGTGCCGATCTCCTCTTTTTGGCGACCAGTGATAGAACCTGAGGGAATGGCATGAAGCTGCACCTGGGGAGGTTTAGGTTGGTTGTTAGGAAGAGGTTCTTTACTGAGTGGGTGGTCAGGCGCTGGCACGGGCTGCCCAGGGAAGTGGTCACAGCACCTGACTGAGTTCATGAAGCCTCTGGACGATGCCCTCAGTCCCATGCTCTGACTTGGCTGGGCCTGTGTGGAGTCAGGAGTTGGACCTGATGATCCTTATGGGTCCCTTCCAACTCAGGAGATTATAGGATTCTATGATTATGACCTCTGTCAGAAGCAAAGAACCCCTTCCCAATAACACACCTGAATGCCTCGTTGAAGACAGTCTCTGGTTGAAAAAGCCCATGTAACTCACATGATAGATACAGAGCCTGAAGGCTTCTATCTAAAGAGCCTCTGGGTGCTAAGAACGTTCCTGGGGCAAGATTTGCAACACAGCCATAAACCTGGAAACTCTTGAGTTCTGCAGGGCTGGTTAGAGGCATTGCATCAGCTCTGTCATTGGAGTTTACAAGAACAGCTTAGAAGATTACAGAGCAACCTGTCCTGACACCTCCCTGTAGAAATGCTATGAAATACATACGCCCTGGTACAACAAGTAAGAATTGATGGAGCCAATAAGCTAAAGGATTCTCTAGAGCCAGAGACTGGCTGAGGTAGCTTTGGTTGGTGAGGAAGAGAAAAAACAGCTAGCACTTTCCAAACTCCCAAAGGCAATTTCACACAGGAGAATTAACAGTTCTTGAAGACAGGAGCTGAGAAACCTGCCAGGAGAAAATTTTAAGCGCAATCTGGAGATGTACAAGAACTACTGAAGAATATCATTAGTGAATACTGTGTTGGCTGTGTTAGACTTGGTCACATTCATCTACAGGAGCTGAATCTCCATGCTGACCATGACCTGCTGTATTTTCTTTTCCACTTGATTCTGGTGTCGTGCAACCCAGTAACACCAGATCCAGCCTGTAACTCACTGCAGTACAATAAACCACGAAGGCAAGTCAGAGCAAACCAGAGGTGTCGCACACACGCTGCTGTTTGTTACTGTTGAAACATCAAGGAAAACTTGGAATCATGTCCAGGAGAAAGACAAATGAGCAGCGTTGCATGGCCCACTCAGAGCAGTGGGGCTAAACACAGAGAAGTCACCAGCCCCCACATTCCCCAGCAGTCCCTTTCTCCTCCTCCTCTGTATTCGCTGTTACACATCTGTGATAGGTCTGGAACATTCTGCCATAGCATTTGTTGCGTCTGTCTAGATGAAGTGTATTCAGTGGTTTATGTAGCAAATGTAAATTCACTTACAAAGTGTTTTGTTCCTCACTCCACATATTCCAGACTGAGCATTTGCTCAGATTCCAATGGGAAATTTTCTTTTTCCAGCCCAAGCACCAAAATCTGTGAGCAAAAATGACAAATGGGAACCCTACGATTGTTTTAAACTAGATTCAAATACTGACTTTAAATACACAATTCTGTTTTGAAACAGGAATTATTGTCTAAATCACCCTTTGGCAAGGCTAGGATCAGATTTACAGGCACAACCAGGATGAAAGAAGTAACAGTGAGAACACTTAGCTATATGGGGTCTTTGAGATGAAGAGGGGGAAAGAAAATACAACACAGCTCAGTTTTGTTCCTGAAAGGATAAAAATTTGCCAAATATATACCTGTGCAGATAAAAACATGCCATCTTCACACAATCACTGTGAATCTATAATTATAAACACTGTAAATAACAAAAAAAATATAAATAATGGTGTACTAGAGTTGGAATTCTGTAACATCCTCCCCCCCCCCCTCCCGATGATCTGAATATCATGGGGGGGGCTTCTATATTTTTGACAAAAAATAAACTTCACAGCACTATTTGAACATTTTACTTCACCTTAGCCAGACTTCATAGTATATTTTTCATTTGAAAATTATCACTGGCTCCTAGCATCAGAATCAAGTGGAAGATAATTTGGAAGACACATTATCATTTAATCAAAGAAAGTAATGGTATTTCAGTAACAAATTTAAGCTTTTTAAACTGGGCTAAAAGACCTCATCTTTATTGTTTTAAATACCACAGATTTAGGAGTAGTCTTTAGTTTAGCCAGATCAGTTAAAGATCAGTTTATTATATGGTCACAGAGATACACTAAGGCCAACAGTACTGCCCACCAGCCCGATAAGTAATCTCCCCTAGCATGTGATGCTAGAATAACCCATTACTCCACAATGTTAATTAAAGTGTCGCTTCTGAATGGCAAATCTACAGGATAAACACATGGTGAAGTAGAGCTTGTTTCTCCCTTTCAGCTAAAATATACATGGCAACCTATAGGAGACTGATATGTACAGAACGAGAATCAGAATTTACCATAAACAACATCAGCCAGAAAAAAAGACTTACAAAACAAATATGTACAATACCCCTTTGTCCATCACTCCACTGCATCGCAAACATGCCTTCAATGAACAACATACGTACTAACAATAAGACCTGTTTCTATCCAACTTCTAACAAACCCTTGTAAAGCAAGAGTAAATACCGTTCGGTTGCAACACAGAAGGGCAGAGCGTACGGCAGACCAGCACATTGCCCACGCCACAGCTCGACAGCAGCAAAGTTTTTCAGGTCCCTCTACTCTCTGAGCTGCTACACACAGAAACTAACAGGGCTGCATCCTGTTCTGTACTACTGGGGTCACGTAAAGCATCAGCAAAGATGGTTATCACCCTGAGGACTGATAGTATTTTGCTAAAAAACCACCAGGAGAAAGGAAATAATAGTCTCAGAACTAAAAAAACCCCACCCCACAACAACTTAATTAAATACCATAAAACATCTGAACCTAACAAAAATCTTCTTCTGCAAGAAACCATTTCACAAAATCCCCTAAATGTTTTCATAACTTTGAAATTACCGGTGGAAATAAATTTATGAGCAAGGATAGCATCACCAAAAAACAACCAGTTTCAAATATGGGTTTTAATGAGGAACACCATCAGAGTCCTGTGCGTTGACAGCAAATAAATACATCATACACATTTAAGAGATCTCGCTGCAGGTTTTTTTCAGAGCACAGAACTATTGCTGATGTGGAAATTAGCTGGTAAACTGCTGGGTGCTACCATTAGTAATACCTCTAGAGAAAAATACTGCCATTAATTGATGTTTCCACAAAACTTGACCCTCATCAATGTAATAACGTGAGACCAGAGTTTGCTGGTAGCTCAGTATTGTAATTCTGTGGTAAAGCAGCCCAGAGAGGAGTAGTTTTAACTTTGTGTTTAACGGGTGCAAATATCTGAAACGAAGAACCATGGAGCCTAGGTCACACAGTGTGGGGATGTCATTTCACAGCAGCTTCCTCACTTGAGGAGCTTTTAAATCACACAGAGCACACCTTGGAGGTCACTAGGACTAGTCCCGAGTAACGAGTGAGTAAGAGCAAGACAGGTACTTCCTTACGGGTCACTACAAGGATAGTAGCAACAGGCTCCTTTCGAAGTTTAATTGCTCTAGGAACTGCCAGTAGAAGAGGTGCGTTATTTGACAGGTACACCTTACAAACACAGATTGCAGTTAACATTTTTTCCCCCCAAAAAATTATGTGAGATTTGCTCAAATTTTTCAGCTACCTGAATCGTTTCTGTATCCCTACACTACTTGAGGCCCTGATCATAGACAAAACGTTAACAAAATGTTTCTGCCATTTTAAGCGGCGCCTTCTCCAGAGCGTCGTGACCATAACGTCACCTTTGGTAAGGAGGGAGAACAGATAATGCCATGTACCATCTGACTGCCACCCCAGCCTATGCCGCAAACCCAACCACCAGACCACAACACACACCCCAACAAGCCGAAACGTACCTCTGCCTACAGCCAGCTCTGTCTTAATGCAACCAAAGCTTTAAAACACTAACACAAGAAACTCAATATGCAGACTTCACTCATTTCAGAATCCACAAATGCTTACTTGTTCTGGAAAGCATTCTCCCTCTTCCACTGCCATTTTCTGTGGCCAGATATGAAACCTGATGACTCAATTAGTTAACACATTGGACACTGCTTCATTACTAAAAATAGCAGCCTCAGGAAGTGGGTTTTTTGTTTGTTTTCTGGTTGTTTTTTTTTTAAAAAAACCCCGACAATTAAGACAGCCACTTGTTAGACTTCCCTCGGCTATTTAAACGGCAAAGGACAAGGGATTGTAAGACTGTTAAGTTAGTAACGGAGCCTGTCCCAGGATTCCTGGCTCACTTACCATATTTGCTGCCTCCAATCATTCCCCATGTATGTAATCATGATCTGTGGAATACCCAAAATAGCTGCAGCATCAGCTGATCAGAAACCACCGCTGCTTGGAATCACTCATGAAACAAGCTTTTGTCATTCTGCTTATCAGCTCTTTCTAATGCAGACTACTTTGAACTATTTCTAAAGGCAACAATAACATCATTTTACACTCTGTGTGTTTTGAATACAGCATATGCCTGCCTCCTACTCCATGGTAATTTTATATTTATTCAGATTTTCTGATGACTAATTATGATAGCTTTGTGTCGGTTGTTCTAGAGGCTCTTTTCCTGAACTAAAAAGCTGCTCTGTATATATTTCTAGTTCCTAAACTAGAAAGATTAAAAGCAGTACCAAGAGCAAAACCATCTTGCTTCAGAGGGAATCCCAGAGAAAGTTTCACGATTTCAGTATATCATTGACTGGTCTGGTTGGAAAACCCACAGGCAGGGCCACCAACCTCCAGGCCTGGATCTACACAAGGTTGCCCAGGACCCCATCTAACCTGGCCTTGAACACCCCCAGGGATGGGGTATCCACCACCTCTCTGCGCAGCCCATTCCAGCCCCTCACCACTCTCTCTGTAAAGAACTTCCCCCTAATATCTCATCTAACTCTTCCCTCCTTCAGCTTCACTCCATCCCCCTTGTCTGAAAAGAGAGAAAAAAAAATACTATTTCTGTGATGGGATTTGAGGGAATGACGTGAAATTTGTAACTTGCAGGATAGTTCTTTTTGTAGTTAAAAGCATTGAACTGAGCAGTTTTTTTGGGAACTCATGAGAGCCCGTCCAGAAGACCAAGCCCACACCACCAAGCAACACTGAACCCCAGCCTCCTGTCAGGGGGTAGTTACTGGTGACACAGAACTGGCCATCTGACAGCTCTCCTAAAGATTAAGTCCTTGACTGAAAAGGTGAAACAATGCTTTAAGAGAAAAGGATTCAACACCATCTCTGCAGGTCTGTTAAATGAGGAGGCTGCAATCCTTGGTCCCTGGAAAGCCCAGGTCCCACTGAGTGTGAGCGATAGCCTGCTCCCTTCAGGACCTCCTCTGAGACTGCTCTCTGCTACCCATCGGCAGCTCATTTATTCTGCCAGAGCTGCTTTGCTTTTCCAGTCACTGGCTCTTGGCTTTTGAGCTCACGTTAGTATGATGAGACTGTTGGATGATCAGCCAAGACTGTTGCCTATTAGCCTCCACAAAACTGCCCTGGTTTAGATTGTGACATTGCCACGGGAGAAATTGCCCACTTCTCTCTTCATCAATTTTAAGAGACCAACGATCAGAATCACAAAAGAGAAGCACAAAGAAAAATTAAAATCTGCCAGCACAAAATAGTCATCTCAGCACATTCACATCCATCAATTCATCTTAGATTACTGAAAGCTCATGCCATAAATCATAATGACACTATTTTTTTAAACCTTGGGGATCAGTGTTAGAGCACTCAGGATGATTTCTCACGTGTGCTATCAGCAAATGGTAATAAGGGCAAGGCTTGATATTAATGACAAAATCAACTTGTTATAGACTTTAGGTAAAATTTTCATAATCCTTTTGTTGCTTCACATCCTGAATTACACGAACTGCAAATTCTTACAGTCATTCTCAGCTCGGGAAAGAGAAAGGGCATTGGATACAATCATTTAATGTGTAGATATGCAAGGGAAAAAAATAATCATCTCAACAATCAATCTTCTCCCCCCTTTGGAAGAGAAAACCCTAACAAAACCCTTTACAATCTCATTAAAATGGAAGATTTTGTACAGATGGAGGATTCTTTTAAGCAGAATAGTGGAAATGTCCTTTTACATTATGACTACTCTGTTCCCCAACCAGATGGAGTGCTTATGATTACTGGCTTGGAAGCAACTTGCAAACAAAGCAACACATGGCAGAATTCAGCAGACAGAAAAACATGGTTTGACATGAGATACAAACAATATAAATATCTTCCCAGGAATGAGAAAGATGAGCTGAAAGAATTTAAACCATAATCCAGAGTTACAGATGCAGATTTTGCAAGGCAAAATAGATTTTTAAAAATTTTTCCCCCTGGAACTGCAGTAGATGACATTTCAGGCAGTTTGGAAAGTTGAAGAGTTGTTCCAAGTCCACTGGAGCAGGGAATTTGGCTCCCCTTTTCAGAGAGCTAATGGTTGACAAATAGCATCAGTACAGATGCGTGCTTATGCAACTTATGCCCATGAAGGGTCCTCAGGTTTAGAAACTTCTTATATCACAGAAAGCTGAGGTATGTAATATAATTATCTAAAATTCTGTTCTAGCCATTAAAATAAAGGCTAACACATGCCCCAAAAGAGACGACAACAGCAGTTCAAGCGCAGACACTGCCAAGACTACATAGGAGGAGATGTAACCCGAGACAGTTCCCTGGGACCCACAGGTTCACAAGCAAAGCCTGGAAAGATGCATATTGAATGTAGCAAGAGAGGCACAGCGAAGCTCAGAAACCAGACACCCCCTTTCTTTCCATCCAAGATACCCCATCTCAAACACAAGAAACTCAAACTCTGTGGGTATCTATGAGGCTTTAACAAAGCTACTGCCAAGAGAAAATGCACATTTAGTCATTTATCTTTTAACTCCTAAAGTTGTGATTGCTGAGAATATACAGCCACAGAAAAAAAACATGGAATCATGGAATGGTCTGGGTTGGAAGGGATCACAGAGCTCCAACCCCCTTGCCAGAGGTAGGGCCACTAACTTCAAGGCCTGGAGCTACACAAGGTTGCCCAGGGACCCATTCAACCTGGTCTTGAACACCCCCAGGGATGGGGCATCCACCACCTCTCTGGGCAGCCTGCTCCAGCCCCTCACCACTCTCCATAAAGAACTTCCCCCAACATCTCCTTTCCCTCCATTAGCTTCAATCCATTCCCCTTGTCCTGCCAGTGTCTGCCCTTTGAAAAAGCTGATTCCCCTCCTGTTCCTCCTGTTTCTCTGTTCCCTTCAGGGACTGGATGGCTGCAATGAGGTCCCCCCGCAGCCTTCTCTTCTCTAGGCTGGACAAGCCCAGCTCCCTCAGTCTCTCTTTGTAGGGAAATCCTTTCTGTATAAAATACCAAAATGATAAGCGCCATGTGTGTGATTTTTTTTATCTGCTGCTCAACCCCAACCTACATGCAGGTATTAATTATGCTATGACGTCATTTAAATTCTGCCAGTTAAGCTCATCTGCTACATCATCTACACATTCTATAGTCAGGAGGTCTCTTCCCTCTCAGTATACTTTATGATTCTCTTTCAATACAAACAAATAAATATATTTATAATAAGGACAGGAACAGGAGAACAATCTGCCAGATATTGAGGTCACACAGCAAGACAAAGTTGGGGTTTTTTCCCTCCAGAAAAATCCGCTTTACACTCCCATGTAATCTGTTGCTCTTGTACAGAAAGGATCTACAGAATCTGTAAATCCTCTGCAAAACAAAAAAGAAGAAGGAATTCCTGTAACTTCTGCTACAAGACACTTAAAATTTCTCTTCAAAGGCTTTCCAAATGAGTGAACAGGAAGCCCGTGGTCTCATCCTATTCTTCTTCAGCAGTAGCCAGGATCAAACCCCACAGACCGAAATGTGATCACTTTTCAAGGACAGCCTGCAGGAATCTTTCGGAGGTCTCCAATCACTTCAAAGCAGCATGCCTCAAAGCCTGCCCTGCTGTGACCTGAGAAATTCAGCATGTTATAGATATTCAAACTGCTAGTGAAAGACACACAAAAAAGTACTGCAGCATTTACTCTGTCAAGATCTGTAATAGCTCCTGTTACCTCCCCATCAGCGCTTCACCTCCCCAGTCCATGTTGCTTTCAATAGCAGGGCCAAGGGCTCTGTGGATTAGGGACTAAAATAAGCGACACGTGTGGTATGAGCGGTATGCCCAAAGCATCTGAACTGCTATCTCCAAACCCACTTCAAATTCCATTTGTTAACCCTGTACTGCTCCCTTGTACTATTGGAGTAGGTTACATATTTCAAGCCTGCCCTACTAATTGTTTCAAGCTTTCCGAAAGAGCAGGTTTTGTTTCATTTTCACTTGGTGGCTGTGGTTTTCATGCCCAGCTTCTAAAGCTCCTTTAACTTTTAGCTACCCTGGAGGGAAAGCTTCAGGGAACACCCCGAGTTGTTCCTGCCCCAGAGAGCAAGTGTAATACATACTGTCAGATTAACCTTAACTACCTGTTCAAAACAGATCAAACATCACTCAAGGCTTCCACCACTGCGACTTCAGCAATTTCTCCTCTTTCTGCAATACCTTTCCTCCGCATGGCATTCTCTACAGGTGTATTTTCCATTTGTATTCTAGAGAAAGAGAATTTTGCAAAACCACTGCCTGAACATCAGAGAAATCCCATGATCAGTAGCTGTCTGAAGATGGAGTTTAAGATAATACCTATGAAGGAAACTTGCAGTCAAAGACCACTCTACGCTCTTCAAATCAAGAAGAACTAAGGAGAACAGCAGTGTCATGGTGCCACCCTGTAAGCACCAAGCAAAGCAGTCTCAGTTAAGCCAGCTAAAGGACCTTGGTCTTAAGACTTTCTTCTCTCCCACCGATCATCTAGAAGACACCCATGTCATTGATTTGCTATGGATAGCACCTCAATAAGCCTTTGGAAAAAAACTAGGCTAATAAAGCTGCAAGCTGGGAGAAGCGTTTACATAAAATTACGATCAACTCCTGAGCAAATTGACTTGACACCATCATGCTTGAAAAATAACTAGTAAAAGCCAATTAGGAAGGGAAAAACCAAAAGCCAGAGACTCCAGGCAGCCCTATGTTTAGTCAAACCATGGACCTCACATGAACTCTCATAGAGATGAGGGGAAGAGCAAGGGCAAAGAACTATATATGGAAAGCTCAAGGAGACACGATATCAGATCTTCCTCTATCATCTTGAAGCATTGCTGATGTTTGCAAATTCTCTGCTGATTAATCAGATGGCTTGTTGCATGCCATGCATCTTGTTCCAAGTCACGCTGAAAATCATGATTTTGTATGAACTGCAAGCAGCAACTGACTTACTCCTCCTTTGACATACTTCACTGGAGCAGAGGATTCCAGAAATTAGAGCATGTTTGGATGTGCACAGCAGGGCTCAGCATTTCCACTAAATATGGAACTTCTGTTTGTTAACAGAAAACATTACCAGCAGGCTAGAGAAATCAGCAGCTCTCGATGGTTTCCATAGGTGCCTAAGTACGTAAACATACATAGGGGAATAAAAAATCATATGTGAGCCTTATTGCTCTACCACAGCCCAGGAAAGTAAAGGACAGTTCAGAAATAACAAAAGACTATTTGGGAGTATCAGAGGAACATTACATAAAGCACACTGTCCATTTGTACGGGATATCCATGTGACAAAAAGTTGGCTGTCTCTTGGTCTGAATCCTATTTCTAGCAATATTCAATATCCCTGGATTGCCAGGAGCAAAGAATTAATCGTTAAGGTTCATGGTGACAACAGCAAAGTATTTCATCCTAAAGTTGAGTGAAGCACCAGAAATGTGACTGCTGGCAAAGAAGCCCTTCCAAACACTCTCTGTTGTCTATCTTTTACACTTACTCTGAACAGAGCTGCGATACGAAGCCACAGAACTGCCAGATGGTCACAAAGTGCTCAGACATGGTTTCTGCACAGAAGACATTTCTATTGCGTAATACATTCCACTAGTAATACTGCAAAAGCAGTAGTGTCCAGGATGCCTAACAACTGTCTGTCTCTTGAAGATCTTCACCAACACCACTCCCCCCCCACACACAATTAACAAAATATTTGACTTTACATCTTACCTTCATTCATTCCTGAAGGACCATCTAAAGGTGCTAAAATGTAACCAGATGTAGTCTTAATTTAAAGAGAAATACCAAGGACAGTATGCGAGTGTATCAGCTCACCGTGGAGAGCAGGACATGTGCAGTGTCCAACATCCAGTGAAGTAAACACTAGTTAATTATCATTTATTGTATTGTAATATTTCCAATAAAAAAGAAGCAGAACTATTGAACTAACTATAACTTATCCTTTGAATCTGTTCCCTAGCACAGTGGAAATGATTTGATAGAGTGGTATTATGACCAAGGTTACTAAACACCAGTTGGCCTGTTACTCCAGTGTATAGACTTCAATCAAATTATTACTCTGTAAAACTTTAATGAGAAAACTAACGTAAGAACATCTTGCCTGTGAAGTGATGGGGTTTCTAACGCATGTAGAGTTCAAGAATGCTGGACAAAAAATGGAATAAGAATAGGAAATCATCAGGAAGAGAGATTAGCAAAGACGATTACAGATGAAGGTAGACAAACGGAGCTCTTGAAATCACACCCAACCCTATTTCTAATGATTCTGTAAGATACAGGAGCATTAGAGCTCCCCCACAGGGAAACTGTTTCTGAGTCACCTGAAGGTTAAAACAAGATGCCGATGATCACAAGACCCTGGCCGAACACAAGACCCTGGCCATGCAAAGTCAATCTGAGCCCCGTCTGCAGGCGCTGTATGGCAGAATGTGATGCTCACCCAGGGCTACAGCCTGTTCTCTAAGGGGCTGCCGGGAGTGCTGGTCCTTTCATACTTTAAGAGTTAGCTTTCCAAAGTACCCCAAAATGTCTTCAAATTACACTTTGGAAGGGCTTTCGAGGAAAACTGCAAGTTTAAATGCTCTGTAATCACTGCAGCGATGTAAAAACAAGATGCTACGATGCGATGAACCCAACCAAAGAGCGACTGTAACTGAGCTTAGTTTCAGCATCACTCAAAACTGATCCCCAGTCTCAGAATTAACGTAGTCTGAGTGCTAGGACACACGTAAATTAAGCAGCAACAGTCAGAAGATTGCTATATAGTAACCATTCACAGTTACAGAGTGCTGTTCCCAAATCAAAATATTATCATGGAATTTAAATATTTGCTGTGGAAAATGACCAAAATCTAGCTTCAGCCTCCAGGAAGCGCTCTGTTCTGCAGGTTCCTTCTCATCAACTTCCCTTCACAAGGCACTATTCTTTCCAAAGAAAGCATGCATCAAGGAGAAAGCACCACGAGCTACACAATCTGAAGAGTGCTGGCCTTTTTCAACGCAGTCACAGTGAAATCTCAAAACGATTTCTCTTACTCAGCTTTCACTCAGAGCTACTGAATGGCAGAAAACCAAGGCGTAGACAAAATATTTATATATGATTTATAGATGATTTATACAATTCACTGAATTCCCATCATCTTAGAGGTCAGTGCTCCGTCCGATCAGGTGCAAAACTGTCTCTCAGATTTAACTCCACATTGGAAAGTCTGGGTAGCAAATATGAGACACTTCCAGGGCCTTTTCCTCCCAAATTTTAGGTAGGGCAATGACACTAGAGTCGTACTGCCTCAAGTTTGTTATTGCAGCAGCTGTGAGGCTGTGAATCGTGCTTTCCAAGAACACGGAGGGCATACAGATGTTATATCTAACAACCTCAAGATATTACACCAGGAAGGGGTAAACATTCTTCTGCATTGGGCTTATGTGGGAATTTCCCTACATGGAGCAAAATTAATAAAATAAATAAATAAATATAGATCTCACTGAAATAATTTCTGACATGCTGCTGAAGGATAAGGACAGCTGTGCAAACCACATTCCAAACAGGACTTACATTTGTCAGCACAGATGTATAAAAACATCTCTCAGTTCTCACTGTTGTGCTGGCAGCTTGGCTAAATATTAACGCTGTCCCTGAAGCGCCGCTACCGATTTTGTGTCCCTTTGTGCATATTACACGCACGAGATGCTGGCCACATTTGAGATGGATGCTTTCTGAAGTTACACTAGAACTACAAAGGAGAAGGGCAGCTTCAGAGACATTGTTGCCACTCGAAACCAGAGAATGCATAACTCCTAAAGCTAGACCTGAGCTTTATGCTCGTGCAGCATTTCATTAGTGGGTCACACTTTCCTGCTATACTGCATGCATTTTAAGATACAAGTGAACATTTATTGTAAGGTGAAGCAGCACTCTGACACCTTGTTGGAAAACCTGGGAGTGCTTTTTCCTATCTTTCTAGGCAAAACACAGAAGTCGCGACTATTAAAGGCCTTCATGAGGGAGCTGTGTCCCTCTTTTAGCACTGCCTTAACTCACCTACATTACACTTCATATCTGGTAGTCATGCTATACTCATCAAAGCATATTTCAAACTGTATGAGGTTAGAGTATTACTGGGGTTTGCCCTGGCTCATACAGCTGTAATCTGTGTTACATTAGCAAAAGCAGTTCAGGGAGCTTCTGATACCTGATTTTTACAATACACATTTTGAGTAGATGCACAAATACACGTCAGAATAACTTCATGAACAACGTAGTCATTACAGCAGCACACATGGCCATACTCTGGGGTTCTTTCCTAACCCGCTTAGTTTTAGCAGTGCACTTCTTTTCCTTGGGACAACCTTGAAGTCTATAGTTATTTCTTATCTGATGTTAAATAGCTTTCACAGGGCTTCTAAAATTACTGTATAGCACTAATATCTCTTATATCTGTATTACCTACATGATACTGCATGAAAAAGCAGTCCCTTGGCAGGACAAGCTAGCTAGTGTTCACACTGCATTATGGAAGAGACAGCAGCTGCTATATTTAGGGCACTGAATAACTTCTGCAATTATACATCTAGTTATTTTACAGATCTCAAAATTCACAGACACAGACATGCCTTTTCTAAGTGATGAAAATCCTATTTAATCTTAATTTACCACCCATTCATTAAAAAGTTGACATTTTTCCTTAGTACAATAAAAATCATATACAAAATCACCCAAAGAGCTGGGGGCCCTCTGAAGGAGCATCACTGTCTTACCATGCTGCGGATTCGAGAGAAGGGCTCGCAGAGCAGGGAGACACCCTGCCCACCACCTGCAGCACCCACAAAGATGGGGACCCACCTGAGCGTTGTCCCAACGTCATCAGGGCAGGAACCTCGTGGGGTCTGCAACCTGGCTGCATTCATTGGTAGGAACAAGACTCTGCGTGTTGGTTTTGGGAGTTCAAGTTTTGCTGACAGCACATGGCTAAAACCACATAAAACAGAATACTCATCCTTTTCCTTGGAATAAAATAATCACCTTGAATTTTTAAAATTAAAATGATGCAAGATGATAAATCAAGCATTTAAGATGTTGTCCCAGCAACCTCCATTAAACTTTCCTTCAGCAAGTACACCACTGTTGCACAGACCAGAGCTTCCGATTTTTCCATAAAACTTTTTTTTTCATTTTCTGAGCAAGACATAATGAATTAAAACATGATGAAATAACACAGACATGGCACTTCCTAAATTCTCCCCACACACCCCCACTCAGCAGGCATTGGTATTTAACATAATTTTAGTATCCAATATTTCAAATTGCAGCGCAGAGCTTTCTCCAAAGTGATTATTAAACGAAAATTACTAACAAAAATTTCACTATCTCCCATGAACTGCCAAGATAATCCTGTATCCCTGCCTCCTGTGAATAATCCAAGTCCAATAGGTTTTCTACATTTCCCAATTCTCTCCAGGGCATTGGTAGGGTGCAATAAACATACTGAGGTTACCTCAGTGAGCCAAGGCATGGTTTGAGAGAGACATCTAAAATATATCACAAACTTATTGCTGACCCAATTTTTGTTTTGGGTAATGTCTGCAATAACCTATGGGTTTTTTTAAGGGGTAAGAAACATAACATCTTTTTCTAAGACTCCATGTTTAGACAAGCAATTCTCTGTGTAAGCGCATACACCACAGAGAGCTGGTGTTCACTCAGTATCTAGAGAAGCATTCCCTAGTCCAACCCATGTGAACATGCAGATGGAGAGCTGGTGGTCTGAAAACCACAGAGAATAGTGTTGATTTGGAATTTAAAACATAAGGAACCTGTGGATGTCATCAGTTGGATTTTACTGGCTTCGGCACAAAGGAAAAGTGGAGTACCACACTCCCAAGACAGAAAGCAATATAACTGCTAAGTAAAAGATGTCTTTTTCCCCATGAATAAATTAAGACCGCTTTGATTTACACACACACCACTCCTGCACAGAGTCAGAGTAAGGCATGTTGGAACACAAATACAAAATGTGACCCAACTCCCAAGTAATTTAAGAAGAAATCTTATTTCCTAGTTAGCAGGTGTTATAAATTATTTGCCTGCATAAATTAAAGGAACAAACCCATTCAGAAGGGGAAACAAATGGATCAGGAGCTGTATGTTACCAGTGTACTTTATTACCTATGCTTTAAGTCCAGTAGGGTTTGTCACGCTAACAAATACTGCGTAGCTTGCAGCACACAAGTGCTCTCTGCAGTAATGCCACTGAGATTGAGATTTAACATTTGAGATTTAACAGCAAACAATTTAACAGGAGGGAAATGCTTCCATTTTGCTTTGAGTTGTAAGCACCATTTGGTGGAACTATGAAGCGCACAGATACGAAAAAACATGGGTTTGTGAGATCCTCTCATAAACTCATAGGCAATGCCACTTGGACAGAAAACAAAGGAGGATCAAATTATTTACCTCTCCTCCTCCAGCACTACAACAAAACCAAAGAAGCTTTTCTCCTACCCAAAGCATTAAGGCAATGTCCCTGCCTACCTGCGTACAGAGCCCCATGGGCAGCAGAGCCAATACATTCATTAGCAAAGAATTGTAGATCAGGATTTCCTGGGGCTGTAATGAGAAACTACAGTCCCTCCCTAACATGGAGTTCAGCTCCATTTCCCCCTCTTTCCTTCCTTATCTCACAGTACTATTATAAGCTGTCATTTCTGATTTACAGACCAAATGTCTTGCTCCCTAGAAGAGAGCACTTATCACAAAAGCTCAGCTCAAGCACTTCATAAAATATTAGCCTGGTAAAACAAGCCTGCACTGTGGCTGCACGATACTAGCCTTCACTAGGGGATAAGTGGTGTTCGGGTTATGGAAGATTATTCAACAGACCGGACGGGAAGACGTTCTCCTTTCAGCTTAAAATTGCAATAAACATACTGTAAATGAAGGGAAAATATCTTATAGAACAAGGCACATGCAAAGTTGTGCGATCTATACTTTTCTTAAGCGCCACTAGTGATATTGTTATTAATATTATTGTATCCATCAGCATTCAGCAGATGATTCTCTTGCTCCCACACAATTCCATGGAATTATTTGAAATGTAAATAGAAAAAGTGGAAACTCTCCTACAACGGCTAGTTCATCTGTGAATATTAAACTCCAATGAACCCTCCTGGGAGCTCTGACAGACTGCTCCAGGATGGAAAACCATGTCATTACTGACATGAATCATGTTTCCTCAAGTTAGTGGCAAAAGAGTGCTCCTTTAAATAAGCACCATCCGCATGTCTCTTATTGAATCAGTACGTATGACCCAAAATAAAATTCAATATTCTTGTAATTGTTATTAGGATTTTGGTATAGATACAAGCAGAATGTAAATAACTAGTACTCTGCATTTTCATTATCAGCCACTTTAGCACTTTGATCTAATCTTACCATATGCATAGAAGGCTAACAAATCACTTCTTGCAAGCTTACAAAAGAAGCAAAAGAGGTGGGCAGCAGCTTTGCCTCTTGTGACAACAGTGCTGGCATATGTGCTGATGGTGTCCTTCACATAAATCCATACTATATGGGAGCATTAACTGTGGTTTCAGGAAAACCACTGGACAGTAAAAGAATGACCAAAACCCCAAAGAGTGGGACTACATGGATGATACACACAACCTTCGAATAGCAGCAAGGTTTATGAGTTCAGTTGGCATTTATTTGCGAAAAAAGACTGTGCGAGTGCAAATATGTCTTGAAAACCTTATTGGACATTGTTATAGTACACACCTCATGCTCTATAGGCAAACACAGCTGCGTAACTGGGTAAGCGCCCAGCAAAAAGCTCCTCCATGTTTTTATGCTGTTAGATTTCACTTATTACCAGTAAGAGCTTGGATGAAGCACATTACACACCCCTTCACACCTCACAGTCTTCAAAGATCCCAGCCTGTCTTTTGCAAACTTAGACATAAATGGATGTCATGGCCAAATTCCAGCTCAGGGAATTAAATTCTCCCTAACCCAGATCCTAAAGCAGCATCAATTACCTACAGTATTCTCCTTTATCTGCTGACCTCAGCTATTGGCTACATTTGCTGCTAAACATTTGGCATTTTCAGTGCCAACATTAGAGGTTTCTTACGGAATTTTTTTCTCTTTCACTTCTCATGCACTGAAAAATATCAGATGTACGCAACATACCATATGATTCAATTTGTAAAGTCCTTCAGGACTCTTCAAAGGAAAAGAAACATGTTTTTTCTTTTAAAATCCAGTGAAATAACAGATAATGATAGAAATCATAAAGGAAAGATGTAAACAATGGCAACAGGTCATCACTGCTGTACATTCATCATGTTGGGTCTGCCTGAAAATTAATGCAAAGAGCTTGACGTGTGGGACTCACATTTTCCATTGCTTTTCATCCTTCAGGGCACTCAGCCTACCTTGAATACATCCAGAAGGATCAGAAATTGTGGCTGTGTAATTTCAGTTATAACAATTACCCAATAACTAGATACTAACCCTAAATGGCTTAGACTTCTAGCAATCTGGAAGGATATACTTGATATTTTTGAAAGACACCTTTAAAGCCAGGGGAGAACATGGAAAAACCTGTGAGGATTTAATGCAAAAATAGCATTCCTTCTGCTTTAATACCGTTTTATTAATGAGGTCTCCAGAACCCCAGAATGATATATAACTTACTAAGAGAGATTCGGTTTCCTCACACACACCCTGCAGAAAGCACAAGCGGGAATTTACAGCTGTTTAATTTTATTTTTATAAATACAAGTCAGCTGACAGAGGTTTAAACAAAGTTCTTGGCATCCTGAACATAGAGCCCTCCTGGACAGGGGTTTCCTTCCGTAATGCTGAACAACAAATTCAACAGCAGCAACGACAACATTCCGCTAAGCTCGCTCTAAGGCTGTCACAGCTATAAGATACCCACTGGGAGGATAGGATCTGACTGCACGGGTATGAATTTGGACACAGGGAAACTGAATGTCAACGCACACAAAAGTGCAAGGTCTGGCACAGGCAGAAAGTTCATCCTGGGTGGCTCCAGGCATTCAATTGAGGTCCCACGGGAAGGTCAGTAATATCCCACAGGCAGGGAAAGAGAGGTTGGCTGAATTGTTCTAAGAAGGTGTTTCTGGAGCTGTCACTCTCTTTCCATGGATTACCAAGATGCATGAGGGTCCTAATTCAGGTGCTGTGAATCTGATCCTAGTGAAAGCTGGGCTAGCCTCCTCACTTTCAACTTCAAGGACGTTCAAAACAACCCCTTTCCTCACTTTTTGTATGCGTGAGATGGGTAGCTGACAGGAGAAAGTACCCAGCTTTCTCCATTTATGTTTTACTGGCATCATAACAGCCGCAAATAATGAGAGCTGAACTGAAATACCTCATAGGAATTCACAAATTTCATTTAACAGTCACATTTAACTGTTAAATGACTAATGGGTTAATTCCCTCTCTGGCATGAAGCCTTTATTCAGAGAGCATATGAGACTTTGCAAGCTGTTTTCAACAAAAACATATGGAAAATAGTAAACTTGTCCAGGTTTACATTTAAAATAGGATAGTCTGTTGGAGTAATATTTTTGGTAGTCCCTTTAGAAAGCAAAAATCAATCACAACAGGTTTTAATGTTCCATTTTGGACAGCAGCTGAATAAATATAATAACGATTCTTTTTCCTTCCCACTTAATCCTTCTGCATTCCCAAGCACTGATTCATTGCTCCTCTTCGTTACTAAAATATACAACTGAGATGCTGATTAGCATCCCAGATGCTTGATAACAGGGACAGTAATCAATACATCTTCTTTAATCTGTCTGTGGAGGATGTTTTGTCCCTTTACTTTTGGATACAAACTCTGCCACTGTGATCCATGGCTTTAATATCTCCTCTAGATTAGATTAGTGAAAAGCGCTCTCCTTTAGTTATTCCTTATCTGATCATAATCCTGTGCCACAGCTGATGCCTCTTTGCCAAGTTTGAAAACACTAGTTTACAAAATTAAAACTCTAAACACTTCTGGATCATGCCACCCGACAGAGACTTCTGCAGTCATCTCACAGCGCCATAGAGAGAGACCAGAGCTGCAGCCTTCATCCACACAGCTCGTGTACTCATACTGCTGCCACTCGACTTGCCCCACCTAAACCCCAGAGCTGTCAGATTTTGTTTTGGTTTATTTTATTTAAGAGCCACAGTAGAAAAATAATTTCTTTCAGCAAGTTAAGAGCTGCAATTGGACCTTCCTCTGAGCAACTGCAGTAGGAAAGAGTTAGATTTTGGCTTGAATTTTGCAGATAAGAGGGGACACATGCTTAGCTGTAAAGGCAGGAGCCATCTCCCTGAAGCCTA
Organism: Gallinula chloropus; assembly: GCF_964237585.1. Classification (NCBI taxonomy): domain Eukaryota; kingdom Metazoa; phylum Chordata; class Aves; order Gruiformes; family Rallidae; genus Gallinula; species Gallinula chloropus. The sequence goes on from NC_140090.1 coordinate 43,021,674, forward strand.
ACATCATGCAGGTGCAGACACATGTCGGCTGAGTCCTACTATTTACTTCTTGGATGTTCAGTTTATAAACATATTCTTTCCAATTTGTGCTCTTTAAAATAAAACAAGATTCCAAAAATGGGATTTGTATACCTTTTAAAGAAAAACACTGTGCAGTAGCATCACAACGTGACTACAGCTAAATATATCTCACATGTTGCAGCTTTTACTGCATTATGTGGCAGCCAATTTTAAGACATCATCAATAATTTAAAAACTCGGCTATGCGCAGCAGCCTAGTTAGATTATCTTTACTTAGCATTTTTTTCAGTAAGATATGAGCTTCTTTATTTTCATAGGAACGAATCAGTGGAGATCTTTCAGTAAACTTATGCTGCATACAATCAATAGACATAAAATCATGTGCAATTAGGAAGCGTGCTTTCCACAAGTACTTTTCTTCTCACCGCTTTGGCAAAAGTGTGCGCTGTTCAAAATTAAGCTAACATAGTAAATCAGGTTTTGACACAACACATATCTCTGGAGACTGAGATTTAGAGAGCCTTCTCTAGACAACAGCACAGCAGCTGCCAGTGCCACCACCTGCAGACACCAGTGAGCTGCCAGGATGCAGCCCCCAGTTTCTGTGCTGGAGCTTTCCCTGTGATGCCAGGAAAGGTCAGGTTTGGCTCCAACAGGCCGAAGAGTCTCCAACAAGCCAAAGCAGCCCTTTTACCCCAGTGAGTAACTAGATAAGAGCAAAGGAAAATAGCCTTTCTTTCTATGCTGCGTTTTGTATGGCGTAAGGGGTAAAAGCAATGTGACTTTGGACTGAGATCTCCTCATGGTGGCTACAGAAAAGGCAGTAGTAGTAGTAAGTCCCTACACCTCATGCGTTATGGCTGCCTCGAGGATGTCAAAGGCAAGCAACCAGCAGCAGACCGAAATTTAGGTGGGATCCAGCCTGCCTGAATAAAGCACAAACCAGACAAGAGGATCCTCTGCCCACAGAAAAGTGAGAGGGGCTTTTTGGGGGGGGGTGATTTTAAGCTGTGACCATGACTTAAGTGCCTCAAAGACCTCTATTCAAACCACCAGAGAGTTTCAAAGGCCTGGCTATATATACTGGAGTCTAAAACAAACCCCCACAACAACCCCCACCAGAAAAACCCTTAAAAAATCCTAACTTGAAACCAAGCCTAGCTAGCACAAGGAAGCTGCCCTTAGTTCTGAGAAACAGATAGATATGAGTCTGAGATGTTTACTTGTGTGCACGAGCACTAACACACCGTTTCCTCCTTGCTCCCAATGTTTTCATCCAGTGCAAACAGGCATTGTGTGGAAACCACCGCCACCACCAGGTACACAGTGTCCACCTGGTTCACCTCTCCTTCAGGTAGAAGTTGACCCTCTCTAAAATCCCTGTTATGTTCCCCAATTCAGAACAAAAAACCACTGGGTTCAAGGGTTTATCTATCCCACTGGGGCTTGACAAGTCATAGTCTAAACCAGTTCTCCAGACTCAAGGCTGCTCTCTGCTCATGTAGGCTGCGAGCCAAAATCATTTGCTAAATCAGGGGGATGAATCTGGGTCTTTCTGGGGGATTTTGCTCTCTTTGGCAGAACAAACTTGAAAGGCCCTTCATCTGAATCTGGAAATAATTATTTGGGCCAAAGATTGTAATTACAAATGACAGTGCAGGCGTCCTGCTGATGGCAGCCATTTCACTGATGTGGCATCATCCCTAGCAATGCTGGCTGTTAGGAATAGCTGCCAAATGACCCATATTTGTAGGCAGGACCTACTGACCTGAGGGAGACTGCTCAAGCCCAGCATCAACTGAGTCCAGTGACTTCAAAAGAGACATTACAGAGCAAGAAATTTCAGTGAATGTGCTGACCAGTGTGTGCTCCTAAGCTCCCCACTCTCCCTAGGTGCAGTAGATCAATACCGTCTGCTGCACTAAGCCCGGCTTCCCCAGGCTCTGCAAGGAAACCACTCGTCCTGCCAGGTCTGCATTTCCAGAGCCCAGGCCTTCCCCTTTAGGATTCTGGCCATGGAGGCAGCTGGAGCCAAAGATAGTTTTCACTGAAGTCGGTTGTCTCACCCAGGGGAAAACACATGTACAGGGTGTCCTGGTTCTGGCCAGGCCAGAGTCCACCTCCCCAAGCAGCCAGCCCAGGTGAGCTGAGTTGTTCCAGTCCGTTTTCCACCCCACCTGACATGACTTCCCCCGTAAGAGGGGCTGGTTGAGAAGGGGCACTCCTTGTCCCTCCAAGGCAGTCTGAGTGTGGCCAGGGCATCGGCTCAGTTCTTGTGTCATGCAGCACTGTTATGATTGGCTTGGTAAAGTACTCCATGTTATCACTGGGTGCGATTGTAATTTGAAAGGGGCTGTTAATTCACATTGTTTTTGTGAGCAAACTGTCCTTATTCCAACCCACAGGGGCTCTGCCTGTTTCTCCTGTGGGAGTGAGCAAGCAGCTACTGCTTGGGGCTGAACCACCACACAGGGATTGTACAGTGGACAAGGTCAGATGGCACAATCTGTCCCTTGCAGGTTCAGGTGATGGCAATCTCTCATTTGAAATAATCTGGTTGACTCTTCCCCATTTTATGGCAGAGATGCTCCCTTAGCTTGCAGAGTGACCCAGCACGCTCTACAGCAATTACAGAAATCAGGTATTTTCCACTAAATTTCTTTATAACAGTGACGAGAGGAAAAGATCAGCAGCAAAGACTCTCTGTAGACCTCTCAAGGTTTGCAGATAAGCGAGTCATTAATCTTACAGGCTCAGTATGAATTTTGGGTAGGGGCAAGAAGGCATCAGTACAAGACTCCACTAAAATTTGCAGACCTGGACTTGAGACTTCAACTTCTGAGACTGTGATGAAACGAAAGGCTAGGATTCATACAGCAAGAAAAAAAAAAAGCCTGGTTTTGACAGACACACAGCCAGCGCACAAGGACATGTCTTAACAGCAAAACACTACCTTACAAAATGCCCTAAGGTGCACACACCATATCCAGTATGCTATTTAAAATGTCTAGTAATGTATTCCACACTATCCCCTCTCCCTTTCTTCCTCAAGCGCTCATGTGGAAGCCAGCACATAAGCAGCGTTAACAGAAATGCACAAAGACCCACTGGCAGGGAAAGTGGGTCTGGTTTTTTTAACCCATTCCACCCATTTTTCTGGAGAAACAACTTATTTTTAGGAACACAGTGCACTTTAAAAGGTTGCATCTCAACGCTGTTTTCTTGCACAAAGGATAACAGAGGACTGCGTACCCAAGAGCTACATGTTACTGCTATGTCTGCTGTCTTGTGGTAAACCCAAATGGCCCTTTAGAAATTTTAAGATCATTCTTTGAAAGATATAGCAGCAGAAAATTATCTAAAATGACACTCACATCCACACTGTAGATGAATATGCCCCAAGACACTTTTGAAGACTGGAAAAGAATTAATATTCAAAATGACAAACTCTATTATGACTGGTAGAATAAATATTTGTAATTAAGCTGCTTACAGGGTAATTACAGAAATTTTTAAAAAATCGTATTGTTTTTAAAATAAAATAATCTTCACAAATGTTCAAGTAGTGAAGACACTAAAGCTTCCAACCATCATGAAGGTAAGAAGCAATCAGTTCATGAGTGGAATATTTTTATCAAATTCTGCTTCTAGGTTTTTAGTCCTTTTCGGTACTCCTTTCTTTTGATCCCACCTTGATGTGGAAAATGCCAATAACCTGTCAAGCACGAAAGCCTACCACTCCAATAGTTATGTTCTCATAAGCCTATCGGAAAGGTTTATCTATGAGTATGACTTGGCATATTTTTGGCTCTAAATGTTTTACTTTATATATAAAACACAACATACAACTGGTGTGTAGAGGGAACAAGATCATGTACAGGTAAAGAAGTGACCCTTGATATCAGCTTTTCCATTAAAGAGGAGCGTGTCCCATAAACAGAAGTGGATATTGCAAACCCCGGCACTGGCATTGCTTCCTGGTGAAGTCAGAAGGATTCAATCCCAACACCATAAAGACCCATGCTTGAAATTCTAACACACTGAATAAAATGTTCCTTATCATAAAGAACATGGTCTTCCCTAGACTAAGTCCATATTAAAACTGAATCACTAAATTTTGGCAAGAGGAAATATTAAGCCCAAAGATACAGATGCTTTGCTGCGTGTTTAGTGGCCTGAAATCACCCCTCATCTCTTCTCAAGCATGTAGAAAAAAGAAAAAAAAAAACCCAACCAAAACCCATCCTTTTGGCCTATCTTTATGATGACTAGAACTCCCCTTATCAAAAGAAAGGCATTCAAAAAAAAAAAAAAATAGAAGACTTGGAAGACAGGAGGAATGAGAATGGGAAGGATGGAAGGAAGGATGGAAGACTCCAAGGCAAGTCTTGGACAAAAAAACCCCAGAGAAAACTAGATGAACTGTGTAACACACAGCTAGCTTATCTTTGAAATAATGAAGATGAAATCTGCAAGACCAAGATAAAACAACTATCCCCCCATTACATTACTACTTGGGTTTGAAAGCAGACATACTTGCACACTTGCATATATCAAAAAGCAGCAAGAGTTCCATTATGCCCCAGTTCAGTTTGCCTGTGTTTCATTTTCCCCCAGATTTCACCTGTGGGTGTAAATTTGTTGGTGACCGTGAAACAAGACAGAGCTCCTGCACCAGCCCAAGGGAGCAGGTGCATTAACACAACAGCAAAAGCATCACTCTTGGCACCTCTATACTCGGTTGCAACCGAGGCAGCCAAGGCAGAAACAGCAGAGAGACTTGACACTCATCTCTGCTTTGTTCCTCTCACTGGCCTTCATGCAGAAGGAACAAAGCAGCCCTTGTTGTCCTAGGTTTATACGCACCACAGAAAATCTTCGGGCATCCAAGATAGGAAGATTCACTTTTCAGCTACTCTTAAAATTCATACTAATATTTAGTCATGCATAACAATACGAAAATCTTTTTAGGAGTCTTTTGCAATGATTTCTTGGTTTTCTCCAAGAAAACAAACAGATTGCTGTCCTAAATAGTTTTGCACACAGGTCTCCAAGAAGCAGGGACAACCACATATCCCAGAATATATATTTTGGAATCCCTGAGTCTGAAGACTGAAGCAAAGTTTGCTAAGACAACTAACTAAGTATCTGAGAGGTGTCAAAGGATGTTTTTTAATGTGACCAATCTCAGGGAAGAAATACTGTGGAGCACCTCTGAAATGAAGTGAAAATTCAAAAGAGGTGGCAGCATCTTTTCTTTTTCCCTTCCACTCCAATATTTTCAATAACTAGTAAATAAGTCCCCAGATGCACTAATGGCTGACATCCAGGAAACGCATCTGCTGTGTTTATGAGATCTGCAGTTCATAAATAATTGCCAAATATAGAATTATTCACTTCAATGCTATCAGAGGCTGTTCCATAAGGCAAGAGAATATAGCAGAATTACACTTACGAGGTTGATGAATCAGTTTGATTTCGAATTCACACAGGTGTGTGCAAAAAGCCAGCTTCTGTGGAAAAAGGCCCCTTTCAATTTTTGAAGGAACTGTATGACTGATAATCGGAGCTTTCAGAACCAAACACTCTGCCAACAGCCCTACTGCCATCAGCACCCTCCACGTAGGTGTACCCATGCTTTAATCCTTTGCCTTACAAAAACCCTGACCACATTTTTTCTTTTTATTGTTGTTGTTGTTTTACATCCTCAAGCTATAAAACAAAGGAGCGGATTCCATGTTGGACATGCCAAAGACCACATGATAGCCTTCATGACTCCAGATGGAAGGCTAAAGCTCCAGTGGCTCATCACAGCTAGATACCAAGAAGTAAGGTTAGGGCAAAAAGCCCCACGGATTTTACAGGGACAGGGTAATACCCGAACCAACACAGGAACGTACAGGTACACAAAAGGTATAGCTGCTCGTATGCACTTCACACATCTAAATAAGAAAGAATTTTTCCCAGTTATGATCAACTTCTGTAAGTGTTGGAAAGATAGTGTTGAATGAAAACCGGGGTACCATGGGGGGGGTGGGGGGGAATACATTGAAGGTAGGTGTGAAAGAGGGTGACAATGAGGAGAGAAATATCTAAATGCTTCGCAATTGCTTCATTCATCCCCAATTTCTACTTCTACATTGAGTTCATATCAATACTTGGTAATAAGCTGGCCATTTACAGGGTGAACAGTCTTCTGCAAATAAACCTGTGCTGTCTTCACCTCCAATTCCAACTGGATGGACCTGAATAAACACTTCTATGAAGGCCACCTTATCTCTTTAGATGCTGCTGTGCTCCTAACATGGATCTCCACACATTATCTCCACCACTGGAGTTCCACTTAGGAACACTACAGTCTGCCAAGATCAAAAGCCATGCAGGTGTAGACTATTGTGCCCTTGTACTCAGCACTGGTGAGGCTGCACCTCAAGTGCTGTGTCCAGTTCTGGGCTCCTCACTACAAAGACATCGAGTTCCTGGAGTGTGTCCAGAGAAGGGCAACCAGGCTGGTGAAGGGGCTGGAGAGCAAACCTTACGAGGACCAGCTGAGGGAGTTGGGCATGTTCAGCCTGCAGAAGAGGAGGCTGAGGGGATACCTTATCACCACCTACAACTACCACCTGTCAGGAGGTTGTAAAGAGGTGGGAGATGGTCTCTTCAGCCAAAGGACAAGTGACAGGACAAGGGGAAATGGCCTCAAGCTGTGCCAGGGCAAGGTCAGATCAGATGTGAGGGAAAAGTTCTTCACTGAAAGAGTTGTGGGGATGTGGAACAGGCTGCCCAGGGAGGGGGTTGAGTCAACATCCCTGGATGTGTTTAAAAGACGGGTAGATGAGGTGGTCAGAGTTATGGTTTAGTAGAGGACAGGTATGGTTGGATTCAGTGATCTCAAAAGTCTTTTCCAACCTTGTGATTCTGGGATTCTGTCATTCTGGGATTCTGTCTATGCTGTGGCCAGAAACCTCAACTAAAGGCTTTCAGAAACCTCAAGTAAAGGTTTTATGTGGAACTTCAAGTCCACAAACACTGTGCTAGTGCAGTCCCCTGGCATTTTTTACTGAAGGGATGGCTAGGAAAGGAGCTGCAAGAAATTCCCACACACATGTGAGGAGCTGACTCTTTGCAGAAGGGTGAGTATTTCCAAACGTCTCTGGCAGCCCAGACACCCACAACATGACATACATAAGAGCTTCCAGATGTATCTGGCCTGTGAGCCACAAGTTTCTGGGCCCTCATCATGTAGTAGAAAAAAGCAAAGCTCTTAAGCTTGCAGGCACTAAGATGGAGAGAAACATTTAAAGTCCAGGAGGCCAACAGTGGTCAGCCCTCACTTAGCGTGGAGGCAGTGACACACCGCAACGCACCACTTCCATCCCCACCACTGCAGTACAACACAGTCAAAAGCCACATTTAGAAAATACACAAGGCTTGAATCATTACTGTTATAAAGCCACTCCAGCCATGAAAAAGCGATGAAACATTTGGCAGTAGGACACTCCTAAAGGAAGCTTCTCAGCTCTCTGACGTTAGTCCAAATCAGTCTCATTTCTGCACTTTTGTACCTGAAAGACTCACAGAAGAGATCTGGTGGGCTCACTTCCCTTTACACACACCCACGCGTGTGCATAACCAGAGTTCCTTGCTTGTTTCTCACATCTAGTGACTTCAGTGCTGCCTGGACATGGCAACCATAGCACTTGCTGTCCCTCAAGGGGTGGCCTTTCCAAAACAGGCTTGATAGGAATAATCAAAGTTGCACCTTCAACAGTTGTGAACCTTAATTGAGGGATGCTAGTCCCCAGTACAGAAGTTCTTACTGAAAAGGGTCATACTATAAAAAAGAGAATATAAGAAAATCCTTCTTTGAGGAAGACTAGGTAGTTAATGGATAAATCTAGTACCACTCTCGGACACCATCTGCGATGGAAAGCATGAATGCTGTATAGACCCCCCACACACCAAGGACTGCACGTGGACCACAAAAGCATAAAAGACCAGCTCATCCATGAAACCTATCACTGCAGCCAGCTGAATGTATGAATGGTCAAGAAGTGGCTGTGCTTGGCTTGGACATCTCTATTGCTGGACTGATTTCAATGGTGAAATGGAGAAAGCACTTCAGATCCAGCAACATGCCTCAAACAGGCATGCATGGCTCCCACTGACTGTGGCAGGAGCCGCATGGGCATGCTGGAGAGCAGAAAGAAGCCCTTTGTGTCCTATCAAACATTGGAGCATCCACCAGATGATCTACTTTTTAGTCACACTTTATCTCATGATCAGCTGGGCTGGAATACTGAATGCATTGTCAATTGTTTAATAAGGGAAAAATAAAGCTGCAGGCCATGGTGGATGTTTGCTAGGGTATTGATGAGCTACTCATTTCATCAGGGTGAAAAGCACCGCAGAAGAGTCGCCAGAAAACATAATCAAACATCAGAAAATACTTGATGTTGTTTCTGTGTCATTGTGGCTTTTCACTGGCACTTTGCAACAAATCTACAGCAGACCCCATAACCTAATAGCGCATACACGTACGCACACGCAAGCTCATACAAACTGCAGTTGATATTTGTGTGTAAAGCACGTTCTCCGTTTTAAAAGCCTGGCTAATGCGAATTCTCAGGAAAAGTACAAACCTTAGGGTTTGCCTCAGATTGCCTGTGCTTACCGAAATATTGAGACCTGAGAACTGCAGGCACATTCCTTACACTTACAGTGTTAAAGACAAAGATGAAACTCAATCCTGTAAAGAAAAGTCCTACTAATTCAGTTCTTAAAAAAACAAACCCAGACACCAAAATGACAACAAGCCACCATTCTAGCGATGTGCTCAACTCCACAGCTGTTCTGCAGCCAAAATGGTCTCCCAAGACCCACTCCTTATTCCTACCTGCTGCTCAGTCTCCTGAGAAGCCACAGGCAAATCCATACAAGGACTTCAGCACAACAGTTTAAACAGTTTAAAACTTTCCACCTTGATTCCAAAAATTAATAACTGAACAAACCAATGCCAACCCAGAAATCATTCTCTCTGATAATTATTGAGGAGACCATGGGCCAGATCAGGAGCAGGGCATAGAGGCTTTCAGATTAATTCTTCTCACTTGCTTTTTCAGATTCTGCAGTCTTTAGGAGTTGATGCTTGCTTACCCACAAAAAACATGTCTGATTTTACTGCTTCACTATATATACACTCAAAAGTTTCCATTTGAAGGTTACTTCCTTATGATACTGCAAGAAAACCCAGCCTACACAATTTTCTTCTTTGAGGAGCCCAGGAATCAGTTGTTCCTCTAGAAAATGTTAATGTTCAGTATCAAAAGAAGATGCAATAGGGAAGAAATTCGTTGATTCTTTTTCATACAGAGAGCAGTCTCTGCCAGCAACTAATTTATTCTTTATATAAGCAAAATGAAGTTATATGGTCACAAAGAATTCACACATACCAGTGGATTTTAAATAATGACAAATCATCTTTGTGCTTGGCTATTCTGATCCTTCCTCATCACGTCTATTCTTGCTGGTAGGCTAAAATTGAAAGCTCTTAGCTCCTTGTCTTTGAAATATTAAATGGGATAAAACCCTGCTTGCTAGGGTTTGCTTCCTCGTGGTTTTATACGTGGTAGAACCATTTATGTCTGAATCAAAAAGAGGTGAGAGACTAACAAAGTCTTGTAACACTCCTTTCAAACAAACAGGTGAATAACCACATAAAGCACAGCATAAAAGGAAATTAAGTCTAAAATCTCCTTTAATAAAAGTGATGGGGGGATTTTAAAACCACTCTCAAGGTTGTTTCTTTTCTCATACCACAGTTCAGATTCCTTCTGAATCTAGTTTAAGAGAGACATTCAGATCTCTGCTTACCTTAAAACATCATTAAAAGAGAATAGTATTAGTCTACCTGTCAATTTTTCACAGGAGAGCACTTCCTGGCGCTTGGCAAGTCATTCCTAGAGGACTTGTTCAACTTAGAAAGTAAACCAACACGTGTTCAAGAGTGATGGAGGCAAGCAGAAAGTGTTGGTAATAGTCAGTCTCTGGTAGCAATTCACTTTGTTTTCCACAGAGGATCAAGTCCAAAGATTCTATGTCTGTCTCCAGCCTAATGCATCTGTCCGTAACTCTGGGAGAAGAGTTACATCTACAGTGTCTGTAGCTTTCTCATGAGCTTAAACCTCCTAATTAATAAGCGTTCACCATGCAGCCAGTCAACACACATATCGCACCTGCCTTTGCTGAGGTACAACTGGTATGTCATGGAGGAAGCAAACGCTTTGATGTTACTGATGCCGTGACTCACACTCCATGTGTAGCAAAAGCATGCCATTGTGAAAGCTTTCTCAACCAGCTTTTTTCAGTTTCTTCTTAAGAGAAAATGAAAATATTTTAATGTCGAAGCTCAGAGATTTAACAGCAATGTACCTTTTGAGATCAGAGTTTCAGAACTCATGCTTTTTCACAGTAACTTGGGGGACCAAAATTGCAATCAAGCTTGTGGAAACAAAGATAACTGGGCTTTTACAGTTCTGAAACCCGCATAATCCACCACAGCACAGAAAGGAAAGAACAGCAGTGAACCCTAAAGCTAAAAGCAAATTACTGCCAAAGCAGAAAGTCCTGGGAACTGGGCTTCTGTTTCCTTATAATTGCAGGAAAAGATCAACCAGGTGACAGGCTGGAGACAAAAGGAGCTTTTGCAGCCAGATATTTCCTACCAATACAGGCAGCAATTTGAGTTTCTGGTGGCAATGGGGAGAAAGCACAGCCTGAAATGAGCCTAATGCTCCTAATCAAACCAAAGCCACACTGATCAATCACGTAGACAGTTATGAGAGGAGAAAACACGGTTCTCCTGTCCAAGATTTTATCCGTTACCATCAGTAAAACAACTGGGTGCATGCCAGGCATCATTTTTTAATTGGCAAATATTGTCCTGTTAATGGATCAGGTTACTGGAGATGCTGTAGAGTTGGCAATGTAGTAAGAAACCAACATACACCACCTGTAGGCTAAACAGACAGGGAGAATGGGTTTGAAAATGTGTTCTTTCTACTTTATGCTTTTCCAACTAGACCTGCAAAGGGCTACACAGCACAACCTGTGATCCAGCTAAGCGTGACAGCCTGGAAGATGGTTCTGCTTCTATTCAACAGAAAGAACGCAGCCCTAAAAATGCTGAGGATTCAGTTTAATCTTGAAGTTAAGCTGAGAGCCCAAAAAAGGGTGCATGAGCATGCACTTTGCCTCTACCACCCAGCTGGGTGGGCCAGCACCGCTACACCCCCAAACTAGTGCTGTCCCTCCAAAGCAGGAAGGAAGTTGAACATCTGCAACCCTAACATGCAAGTTCTGGGTATGGCAAGATGGAGGAAAAAGAGGAGTTAAGCCCTGAAGTTTTCAGTGACGAGAGGCGCAATGAATCTAAACAGACTGTAGCCCAAAAAACACCAGACCACACTCCAAGATCACACAGAGGTCTCTGATGACTTCTCATCCACGTTGCTTCTCCAGGGTCTATAACATATTGTAGCTCACAGCACAGTTACGGATACTCTGAAAGCCAGAAGAGAGATGAGCTGCTCTGCTGTAAATGAATCTATATTCTCATGTTTTAGCACAGAGTATTCAGTTTCTCAATAATCAATGCCACCAGTTATTAAGCAATTGCATTACTGGCAGAGGACCTCATGTTACAGGTTTCCTTCTGCTGTATTGATCAACGTTTTCTTGGTTTGGTCTCCAGATACCCGCAATGTCTGGAAAAGATTCCTGCAAAAAGCAAAACACATTAAGCCATGATTTTTATTAATTTTACCCTGCACTCTGCAGGCATTTTCCTTCAACTACTGACTATACTGCCTATCCCTCAGAATTAAAAATTCCTATCTGAAAAAAGATGCTCCTTCAGCTGGTCCAGGAAATTCAGTTCAGCTGCAAAACCTTACATGTTACCTTGGCTGGTGGAAGTCAAAGAGCATATTCCTGACTTCATGCAGAACTGGATCAAGGACAGTCACATGAGCTTTGAACAGTCTAGCATGCCCACAGTGAACAACAAAAAGCCCTGAAGAGAGAGTTGTGTCGATCCTGGAAGCGGAACACGTGCATTAGGACAGAAGTGCCCTAATTATAGCAATGCACAGTTACAGGAAGGCTGCTGTAACCAGCCTGCAAGGAGCACTGGTCTCATAAAATGAGATACTGTTCCTGGAGCTGCCTCATGAAGAGCCAGCAGAAGGGGCTCCTCAGTGATCAGCATGTAACACACATCTCTAAGGAAGGAGGAATATTCCTCTCTGAAGATTTCCATTTTAATCCCACTGCAGCTGTAACTCCCGGTTCCCTCAGAGTTGGACCCCTGCCTTTGCTTACGTGGACTCCAGCCATCAACCAGCACAAGCCTCACCTTCTCCAACGCTGAACTTGCAAACCACACTGCTTTCAAACTCTCTGATGCTGTGAGATGGAAGAAGGAAAACCTCCCCCTCTCTCATACCACAGACAGCAGGCTGTCCCATCCTCTGCCACTGTAAAAAACCTTAGCTCTGCTCGAGGCAGGGCAGCCAGAGCCAAGCAGTTCTAAAGCCAAACCCGCAGAGGGGGATATTCCAGACCCAGGGAGCTGCTCATTCCTCAGGGCTTGGCCCGTGGAAAGCTGAAGGCACAAATAAGGACAAAGCCCTGCTACCTGCTTTACATACACCCTTGCACCCTCCATACCTTCTCCCACTTGTTCGAACACAGTGAACATTGCTCTCTGCAGCCGGAGCATCACAATCTCCAGCCAGGCTCCTGAGGGCTTCTATCATGATGCCCAGCCTGGGACCGTGCTCTGTGCCCTTCAAACAGGAACGCAGTCCCCCGGGGGTTCACTGGTCTGCTTACACTTGTCACTAGTGTTTGGGTCAAAGCCACTGCAGCCACAGCCCAGTAACTGAATGCCTGCACAAGGTACAGACAGATTTCACACCCACCACGTTTACCTTGCAAAGAGGAGAGGGGCCAAAGCCTTTAGTGCTTAATAACTTAAAAAAACACTTTCAGACTCTTAGTGAAAAGCATTTTTATCTAAAGACAAGCACAGTTTCATAATTTGTATCTATCAGTATTAAGGCACAACTAATGGGATAAATCATGGTCTAAAAGGGAACACACTACAAGCAGCTGACACTTGATACCTGAACAAGTCCTACCAGAAAATCTCTGAATTTATCTGCCTAACTCTTATTTCTTTCCGTCTGTACCTGGGCACTACTCAAAGTAGTTAGTAATGGAAGACAAGAATGCACAAGAATCACATAATGACCCCACAAACAAAATTATTGCATGAACATTTAATATCGTGACCGTGACTCTTGGAATTCCATGGGTTTTGCTAAAACTCCCCCCCCCCAGGCAATTCTGTATTGTTTAACAGTTACGGTGCATAGTCTCTGGAAGAGGACACTCGATAATCAGGCTAGGAATATTAGAAGTACCGTTTGAACACATCTTTGTGGCACTGAAACAAGCTGTTTTACCACTTAATGCTGCTGTATCCAATTGAGTTGGTCCTAACTTCTGGAAAAAATTTTGATCATTTCAAAACAAACCTCTCCAGACATTAGGCTCTCTGCTTTTTCAGACCAAGCCACTGCTTTAAGCATCTCTCACGTATGCATATTCCAAGGAGCACAAGCACCCGCACACCCAGAGCACATGTATAAAACTCCACCTCTGCTTATGTAACAGGAATTTTGCATGCTTCCTGCAAATGAAATCTCCCGGTTTCAAACGCATTGCCCTTGAGGGCATCAAGTCATTTGATAAAACAATGAAAGGATTCTGCTGTTACAATAAAAGGTCAGTAATCCAGCAGACCATTTCTTTTGTCTCACTTTTCAAGGTGATCAGAGCACTGAGGCCACAAGAGGGAAGTGGTGCTTTTATGCGATGCAAAATCATCAAGCTGTATGTCCAGTCATCGCCTGGTGCTGCACTGCAGCTCCTGAAACAAATCCTTGACTGTCCCCAATGACATTAGGAGAGCTCAGGACCTGCTTCTATTTTAAAACGACAGAAGCCTTTTCCTTTTAATGTTCAAAGTCTTATTTTGATCACAGTTATCTGACATTACTGTTTCGGAAGAATCAACGTGATTTATAACAGCACACTTGTTTATTAAGCACATACATGTGGAAGTTAAGTAAAGTGAGAGGAAAAAAGTGTAAATAGTATGCATGGAGCCCACTGTGAATGCAGATGGAATTTCTATGGTTCACCCGACGCTTGTCTGATTAAATGAAGACAGTAAGTTGCAGAGCACAGTGACTGCATTCCATGCCACATACACCACCCAGCAGCCACAGCTACTGGGGACAGATATTTCTTTCCTTCCAGCTTTACAGCTTTCTCCCCAATTTAATCACCACACCAAATATTGGAGAATAGTCTTCAAGACATGGGAGAATGAATTCTTTGTCTGGTTGCCATGAAAACTAGGAGATGCAGCCTTAACTCAGAGGAAATGATGCTATGCTCACACAATGAATAAGAAACGAGAGCTGCATGGACCTACCTCAGCAACACAAAGCTGAGTCAAAAGAGTCTTTCTAAAGCCCAGGCATGTGTAGATTCTAATCAGCTCTGTTTATAATGTATGATCATAGTTAATTGTTCATTAATTCCACCATGTCACTTCTTCAGAGATTATACTCTCCACATAATGAGTGTTTTGGGGTACTCTCCAACAGAGGAAATTAAAATAGATAATAGCTAAGACTTTAAATAGTCATTTTAGCAATCTTAGGTTTGAATTCATTGACCTAAACCAGTTTATAAAAGGTTTAAAAAAAAAATTTTAAAAAAATCTGTTCTCTTGAAAAGGGAAACACACACATGTAAATCAACATGACTACAGAAGCGATGTGTTTCTCTCTAGCACCAGGCCTCACCGACATCTGCCTCACGGACATTCGCCTCCTCCAAAGGACAAAGCCTTTCGCTGATGGGGGTGGGAAGGTGGAGAGCCAAGACATGCTTGTGCAATGTCACAGAGAACAGGCTCACCTTAACACTGACACTTGGCTATCGTACCGCTAATTTGAGTCTCCAGAATCATGGATGCGCCAAGAACAACAGCACATGCCATCACCATGAGCTCATATTCCATCTCACCTACAGTCTTAGGGTAAGTTGATCCTTAACAGTTTTCACAAGACTGAATTTGCTGTAGAGTCCTGACACATTTGGAGGGCTGTCACAAGGGGAGCAGCCTTAGTGATTGAAATGGCTCCCTTTCCTCACAGCAACAAAAAAATAAATCTGAGGAAAATCCCCACCAGATTACACAGAAATTATTTTAGGAATGCACTGCCGAATATAAATGACACATCATAATCAGAATGTTCAGCTTTCCAAAATGATTACATAGTAATTTCAAAGCAAGAACAAAAACATTTAACATAAAATCCTTTGTTTCAACATAGCAAGACAAACACTTACAAGTGAGGGATTTTTTTAATTTTAAAAATTTCAATCAGCATTGTATGGTTGGTTTGATTTGGGTTTGTCATCTGGGTTTTTTCTTTTTCAGAATGTGATCGTCTTGTTGGCGACTTGAAATGCTTTGTTGAGCTCAAATCAAATTTGTGTCTTTAAGCATATCAGACTCTGCATTTTCCAAATTTAGAAACTCTTGCCTGAAAAAAAATCAGCCTGAATTAGTTGCTAGGCTTTGGTGAGTTATCTTCCAAATTTCCATTTGTTTGTGGCCTCCAAATATCTGCCCAAAGGAAAATTTCTATACTTACACTTTACATATTGAATTAATACCTCTGTAATACCACCCATATAATGATTTAATTAGCTACTTAATAAGCATGATTAAATCAATAATATGAGTGCAATTATCAGCTGTGACAGCGCTAAGTGGCCTGCCTTTGCCTTATGTAATGGACTTACCTTCATTTTCATGGTTTTCTCAATGTCAATGTTTACTGATATAAAGAGTAAATGTTGTCGATAACAGGTTTAAACAAAGGACCCACAAAACAAATGATGGCTTTGAAATGCCAAATTTTGGAGTTGATCAAGATCCCAAATGGTTCAAGCTACTATTCCAGGTGAAATCTCTGGCTTGCAGGGGCTCACACCCAACTCTGTATGCACAGAGCTGGGATGACATGCTGCATTGCAGGATGGGTCTTTTCTTCTAGAGACTCTCTCTTCTGACAGGGTAAGCACCATGGCCCCCGATCAGCACACTGCTTAATACTGGACTCTGCTTTAAGCACACAGTGCTCCCTCTGTACTCAACTGAATTACAAATAGGCTTAAACGTAAGTGCACGCTTAAGTACTTTGCTGGGTTAGCGCCAGAATATTTAGCCATCGTTATCATTTTGACCAAACAGACCTATAATAAAATTTGCTTAGCCATTTGTGATGTCTGAGAAACAACCGTGCCCCTTTTTACTGTCCGTCTTTCTGGCTGAAAGCAGAAGTGAAAATTAAATGAAGACTTCAAACCCAGAAGCTGCCCAGAGTTCTTCTGTCTGTCAACTCAACAGATAGAACTGATCAGCCCATCAAGTTGCAAAGTATTTTGCTTTCTGAAAACTGAAATCTGTGGCCAGCACATCTAATGATATTTTTCTAATGCATTTTAATTGCAACAGCTAATACATCTTTTGCAGCTAGAGGTTTTTAATATCAAAGTGAAGAGAAACTTGATCCTAATGCAAAGAAACTCTAGGTCTTTGCAGGGAAAGATCTTAAGTCCACTCTCTGATGAGATAGGTGAGTTCTCTTTGCTTTGCAGGCTATGTTACAGGTGGTTTCACTCCCCCACACACACACTCCCATTACATTTGGCAGAAGCACTCAAGAAAGGCAGCAACACCATGATCCTTGGGTCAAACATTTTTTAAAAGTCATTCCAAGCACTATGTAAATAGACTTAAAAGACATACTGCATAATTTTAAGTAAAATCTTAATGTTTGCAGTACACAAGAATGAAAGAAAAACGTTCTCTAAAATAACAGCAGTGTATTAACAACACCAGGCTCAAGGACCAGCTTTCCTCCATTGACTTCACTGTACTTCATATGCAGTGCCAGGACAGTCTTCAACAGAGTCTCCCACAAAATATACCTGCCCTTTTCTCACTACAGAAGGAAGTCTGAAATCCATCATTATCATCAAAAAGGGCAAGTAACTACAGACAGTCAGCCTCACTTCCATCCCTGGAAAGGTGAAGTAATGGCTTCTCTTTGGTGCTGTCTGTAGGCACATCAAGGATAAGAGGGTTGTTAGGAGCAGTCAACATGGTTATATCAAGGGGAAGTTATGTTTGACTAATCTAATAGCCTTTTATGAGGATATAAGGGCTGAGTAGTGAGGTGGATTGAGAGCTGGTTGAATGGAAGAAGCCAGCGAGTTTTGATAATGGGACAGTCTGGCTGGAGGTCTGGATCTAGTGGAGTCCCTCAGGGGCTGGTGCTGGGACTTGTGCTATTCAATATATTCACTGATGACCTGGATGAGGGAATATGGTCAGAAAGTTTGCTGAAGACACAAAACCAGGAGGGGTTTTGTGTAGGGGAGAGGGACTTGGGGGTCCTGGAGGACAGCAGGATGACCATGAGCCAGCAATGTGCTCTCGCGGCCAAGAAGGCTGATGGCATCCTGGGGTGCATTAAAAGGGGTATGGTTAGTAGGTCAAGAGAGGTCCTTCTTGCCCTCTGCTCTGCCCTGGTGAGACCACACCTGAAATACTGTATCCAGCTCCGGGCCCCTCAGCTCAAGAAGGACATAGAACTCCTTGACAGAGTCCAGTGCAGGCCCACCATGGTGATGGAGGGAGTGGAACACCTTCCTTATGAGGAGAGGCTGAGGAAGCTGGGCCTCTTTAGCCTGGAGAAGAGGAGACTGAGGGGTGACTTCATTAATGTTTATAAATACGTAAAGGGTGAGAGTCAGGAGGATGGAGCCTGGGTCTTCTCAGTGATGGCAGCAATAGGACAAGGGGCAGCAGGTGCAAGCTGGAGCAGAGGAAGTTCCGTGGGAATGTCAGGAGGAACTGTTTCCCTGTGAGGGCGATGGAGCCCTGGGACAGGCTGCCCAGAGAGGCTGTGCAGTCTCCTTCTCTGGAGACATCCAAGCCTGCCTGGACACGTTCCTGTGTGATTTAGTCTGGGTGATCCTGTTCTGGCAGGAGGGTTGGACTAGGTGACCTTTCGAGGTCCCTTCCAACTGTGATCACTGCCCTGCTGTTAAATGTTCCGGTTGTGCCATTTGCAACAACTGTGCGTTGTCATTCTGAGGCTGGTTAACACACTTCCGCCACATTACCTCTGACCTTGCCCTCTTTTACCACCAACTCTTGCCCTGAGCAGCCATTAGTTTCCCTTCACCATAGACATTCAAGATAAGGTATCTGGCAAAGATAAGAACTATGGACAGCTGTGTTCACTGAGTCACAGCAACCAGCTGCCCATGAAATAAAACTGATTTCAGACAGTCCCCATGCTAATAAGGCTTCATACATTTATGTTTACATGAACAAAGCTATTCAAGAGTCAAAGGACTGAATATTCATCTGAATGAGAAATGCATAATAAAATAACGGATACTAACAAACCCAACTGCCGCTGGTTAACACGTGTGTTTCTAAAAAAGCCAATAAAGAAGATGTTTTGAATAACTAAACCAGACAAAACTGAACCCACAGGAAGCACTTCCAGTCAGAACCCTCAAAAAACTTTGACAAGGATTTCCCTGGCTAGCTTTGCAAGACCTCACCCTGCTCCCCATCCCAGTTTTAATTTTTCCTCTTTGCATATCTCCATCTTTCCTTAAGACAGTGTTTCATTTTAATATAACCCATGACACGATTTTCTTTTTTTGAATATAACCTTTGCTCCTTTTCCAGACAGCTCTTTTCTAGGCAAGAGGAAGGCAGGCATGGGAGAGCGTGTCTTACAGAAACTAGGGCAGTGATTCTGACTTGTCAAGAACACATGAGAAAATTTTATTGCAAATGAGACAAACACACAAAGACATGAAGCTGAAATTGGTTTTCACCCCTAAAATTTAAGAATTTATATATATATATTTGGGTTAGCAGACTGCATTTTAGCCAACAATTGGTATTTTGTAGGTGTAAATGAATCACTCAACTTTCTACCAAAGATACCTTCAAACTGAGGAGCCCGGATGGATTTGCAGTTACCTCCTTTGTACACGGACCTTGGCAAAGCACTAGGCTACATAGCCACAGCACAAATTCACCCAGCCAGGTAACTGATAAGAGATCTTATCTTTTCAAGGACTCAATCAGATGCAATCTCTTGGATGTCCTCCAACCAATTAAGTTTCGCACCCGGCTACATAAAGCTAGAGGGTTTTTTATATTTTTGCCTGAATTTCTCCCCCTAACAAGCCAGCATCTCTGAGGAGGAGGGGTTTTGCAAGGACAACCGCAGTCCCCCAGCAGTAGTGCCATCAGAGAGCAGCAGCCCAGCAGGCAGTACTGTACGTGCTTGCTTCGCAGTAGGGCTGATGTTCTCAGGGAGGAGAGCTGTCCCCTTAGCCACCTTATCAGCATACATCACCTTTATAGCTCACAGAGCCTACCTGCACCAGCCTCCCTGATCTCAGCAGGGCTTGGAGCACAGTCCCAACCGGAGATAATTTTTGCTGGACTTGCCCTTACTCTGCTCCCTCTTCTTCCAGGTTTTATCTACTGGCTCAGCATGGGCAAGATGTTGCAGGGTAGTAAGGAGCCCATCAGAACGAGGGGTTCATCTCCCAGCAAATAGTTACAGCCAAAATGAAACCAAGCTTCTAGCATAGCTGCCCCAATCGCTCCCCTTGTATCTCCCATTTAATCACGGCTCCTGTTTCAACACCAAGGCCCTTTCTAATGCTTGCATGCCCTTTTTTCCCCCTCTCATCTTCCTTCAAACTGCCTTGTTTTAAAAGTGCACGAGCTTTGTTTGCTTGCTTGTGTTTGGTAGTAAACAAGGAGAAAGGGGCGGCTTTGTGCACAGAATCAAAGGGCTACAATTTTGAACAGCTTCCGCACAGACCTCATTTGGTCACAGCATCTCTTGGCTTTCCAACCCAAGGCAAATTGTGCATGTGGCCTTTCAAGCTGAATTTATTGCGTAAGTTCAGTGGTTCTTCTAATTGGACCTATGACTTGACCACAATTCAGTGAGTTTAGCTTCAAGGGTAACAGGCACATAGGTCAGCAGGAAGATACAGGCAGCATTATAAAATGCAGGGTATTTAGCCCTTTTAGATTAAACTCACGGCTTCCGAAAGCCAGGATTGAGACAGTTTTCCTTTATATTTGGTGGGCTAAACAGAAACAGTTTGCAAAGAGAGCTTTGTAAACAACAGGCATTTCTATCTGCAACTGAACTAGTACGATCAGTCATTCTAGAACAGCCTTTAACCAGTGGCTTCATGTACTATGCAAAACAAAAATTACTCAACATAAAGTAAATTGGAAACAGGATACCAAGGGCCATAAGTAGACTTGTTACTACACATGCTTCCTCACCAACAAAAGCTTTTTAAAAAAGCATATGCTTTTTTAAAAACCACATTTCTCCTCCAGAATAATGGCAATACACCAGGAAAAACTTTCCCAAGAACACAGCCAACAGGCGACGCACCAGAGCAACACTGAGCAGCTCCAAGGTCATTAAAAAACATCTTATAAAGCCTGCATGGGCCTTATTTTGTAGCAATGGTCCTTATGCAAGAAATGCAAGGTATATTCTGTATCAACGGAAAGAGAGTCGGTGCCTGCCAGTTGAAAAGGCATCCTTAAAACACACAAGAAAAGTGCAGAGATATTTGAGAGAAGAAAAAAACAGAGATTGAATGCACCTAAGATCAAATTGGAAGAGTCAGTGGGAGAACCCCCTACCCTTTGTTTGTTTCTTGGATGACTTCAAAGTTTGCATACTTTTATGTGGGTGGCATATGCTGAGTGTGCAAAACATTTATTAAGCCCTCTAAGTATAACCAGATGTTCTGATATTGCAAAAAAAAAAGAAGGTAGAGAGGAAAAAATGAGCTCGGCACATCAAACAACGTACACTTTCCCATAACTGTTAAAAAGTGTTGGCTGTTCCTCAGGCTGCCCTACTTAGAAACTTTGATTGTGCACCCACTGTCATGAGAGATGTTTTCCTCCCGACATCTTTTTAATCTTTTCAGACTGGGAGAAAAACAGCAGTCTTTAGTTATCAGAATTTTGATGTTTACAGCTTCAAAGTGCTGGTGGTTTCAGATTAAATCCAGTAGTAGGAAAAACTAGGACTCCAGGTATCCAGTGCATTCACTGCTGCTCCTTGAAGATGTTTTCTTTGCTTAGATGGTAAAAATGTAATAAAGGAAGCTTTCCCACCCACTTCTTAGCGATATTTCACTATGGGATGTTTTAGCTTCTCAGAGTTTGTGTAAGAAAGAAGCCTGTCCACAGGCACCCCCAGAACATATTGCCTGGTCAAAAAAATGCCTGCTTTGAGATTTAGAACTACAGGACAAGGCTGCCTTTACTTACACATAGATTGAGGCTCTTCTTTAACTTGCCACACTGTGAGGTGCTTGGCACTCACACCTCTTCTCTTGGGAGTTCTTTCCCTTCAGGTGTGGAGAGCACTCCAGGCTTATTCAAGGTCTAGTCAGCAGTCTATTTCTGAATAATAACTGCATTAATTTCCCTGCAGCTTGGGCATGCAAACATTAGCCTCAGATCCAGAAATGATTGCTAGATTCATACGGATCCCAAGGGGCAGGAGAACAGGTTACAAACTCAGGTCATCCAGACACTGATATTTCCTCATGGGCCGACAGTAAATTCAGCTGAGATGGTTGCTAGACATTAAGCTAGTGATTAATGAACAAGAAATAATTGTAATTTCAGAGATACCATGGTAGGGTCCAGAACAAGAGGTGGTGCAGTTACAGGAGGAAAAAATAGTGGTGTAGGAGAAAATAAAATTATTCAACCTATGAAGGAATCTCATCTAAAGCACCAAATATCTACATGTATTAGATACACTCATTAGAACCCTGGAAAAATGCCTTGGAAGTTACATATAGCTAGCTACAGTCACTGGCTCCCTTTTCACCTTTGCCTTCTGTAAGTAAAATGCCCTGCAAACTCACACTGCGGAGTGAAGGGAGTATCCATCCAGTGGATTTTACCCAGGTCTGCTTTACTACAGGTTCCCAAAGAACACTAGAGGCCAGCTCCAGATGGGCAAGCTTAGGAACAACTTACGGGACCCACCACTGGAAAGGACAACTACCCAGCTAACTGTGTCAATCTCGCTTAGCTGAAGTCAGTCAATGAGAGAGCCGTTCTACATGCTGACATTCAAAAGTAATCCCCCAGAAAAGAAACCCATGTACTGCACAGACAGTGAAACTACAACTGTATCTTCTACCAGCACCACACGGGGCTGGTAAAAGTATGGCTTAGGGAGCACAGGCAGGATGGCATCACTGTGGTTCGGCATTTTAATGCTGCCTTTAAGGAAAGCTCTATAGAACGTGCAAATCAGCATGCTGTAATGGGGTAGATATCACCAACTGCACTGACTCGGGAATTGTTCTGAGCACTGTGAGCTCAGAACACAATGCAGAAACTACCAGTGAGCTGCCATTTGAAGGATTTCAAAAGAAAAGAGGTAGAAGTTTGAAAAACACAGTTTAACTTCTTGGTCTTTTCTATCTAATGACTTGTTCTTTCAAATAGCATTTTTTCATTAAAAAATAGCATTTCTAATTACTTTAGGAATCAGTGACATATGAAACAGAATCGCACTATAAATTACATAGATGAAGAAACAAAATATTCACAAACAGCCACACAGCAAACATCCCTGAAAACACCTTTAACGACACTGTGGACAGCTTCTCCCTGAGGAGCAGCCTGGCCTACAGCAGTGGGCTGAGCATAACTTTCCTGGAGCCACCATGTGGGAGCAAGGGGGAACACACACCTCTCCCAGCATAAGCACCCCTTAACACAGCTGGGGGCTTGCTGTGGGAAGCGGGAACACTTTGGAGATGCTTCAGAGCCATGGGTGGACTGATGCAATGCAGAGAGATAGGGAATCCTAAGTCCCCAACCACCACCTCTCCTCCTGCTCTTGCCCCACACATGTGCAAACTCGTTCAATACATATATGACATGCACGTTTTGTGGTGTATAAGTCCTTGAATTGTAGAGGATATGAGTTTTTTCCCAAAACTCTTCACCAATCAGAGCACAAAGATGTGATGCAAGCAGCTGTTTACAAGAGCACCATCCCCAGCTTGGCAGATCATTTATGAAGGAGAGGATTTGTGTTACACCCCCATGGTCGTGTCTCAGTACTAGCGAACTAAGTGCTCAAATTTACATCAGTTACTAGTCGCTTGTGGTCCATCTGAGTTATAAGGATTTGCATAAGCACAGTGATTACTTTTAAAATAGATTTGTGCAAAACCTACCATTTCAGCAGCTCCAGGAAATCCTTTCATAGCACTCCAAGTTCAGCAACTACCTGTCGTCTCTTCTGACTTCCAACTCTCTTAATTCCAGGAGAGCCTAGATACTTAACAGCAACTCAGTTCAAAAGGCAGAGGCGACAGGATTAAGGATAGGCCTGTAGCTCAGAGCTGAATTGGCAAGATTTCACCAAAAAAAATGTACACGCTTTTCTGCTTTCAAAAATACTTTCCCTATTCTACCAAAATACAAACAATTGGCATGTTACTCTCATCCCTTCTATGCACATGCACTTAAAGGGGTATTGTAAATGAGCGTGGAACGCATTAACTTGAGCAGCTCAGTTAGTGACTTGTGATTTTCCTTCAATATGCACCAAAACTGAGAGTTGTTCAGAAATCTGCTCAGAATCCATGCTTTTCTATAAGCCATCGTGGACTCCTTTGCTGAAAGAAGGCAGTGACTTCCACTGACGTCAGATCACATATCAAAGTGGCACATGCATCCCTTCCTTCACAAGAGAAGCAAGGGAGAAGACGGCAGGATTGTGGGGTCCATACAAGTGACTAACTCCATGGGTGAAGCACCAGGCACCCATGACAGCTTGCCTGGCTTCTGATAGTGATGGGGCCACTAGAGGCACCAAGTTTATGTTACTGATGGAGATTTTTTGTCAAGGTAGCCTCCTCTAGGCCATATATATCACGTCACACCCATGAAATAAATGCAGTGTGTATAACGTCATGATGGGGTAGCAGATGCCTGTGAAGGTAACAACCGTCATTTCATAGAATCATAGAATGGTCTGTGTTGGAAGGGACCCCAAGGATCACAGAGCTCCAACCCCCTGCCACAGGCAGGGCCACCAACCTCCAGGCCTGGATCTACACAAGGTTGCCCAAGACCCCATCCAACCTGGCCTTGAATACCCCAGGGATGGGGCATCCACCATCTCTCTGGGCAGCCCAGTCCAGCCCCTCACCATTCTCTCTGTAAAGAGCTTCCCCCTAATATCTCATCTAAATCATCCCTCTATCAGCTTCACTCCATTCCCCTTGTCCTGCTGTTGTCTGCCCTTTGAAAAAGCTGATTCCCCTCCTGTTTCTCTGCTCCCTTCAGGGACTGGATGGCTGCAATGAGGTCCCCCCACAGCCTTCTCTTCTCTAGGCTGGATAAGCCCAGTTCCCTCAGTCTCTCTTCGTAGGGGAGGTGCTCCAGGCCTCTAATTTCCTTCTAGTGCTCAAGACTCATCCATGTATTAAGAGTCCTTGGATACTGACACTTTTATCAGTAAATAAAAGCTTCTATAAAGTTCCGTGGATTTGAGTAGGACAGATGCGGAATAGGACAGATGCAACAAACTAGGATATCAGAATTTGCACAGGTAGCTGACCTAAAAGCCATACACATTAACCCTCTCTACTTTGTCTATTTCTGCTTGGTTATGAATTATTTTCAATAAAAGTTGACACTGATATGAACCTCACTCAAACAGAGATTTAAAGTTGATAGCCATGGTGGCACAGCATATAATATGTTAGGTCCTTTGGCTGCGCAATAAGCTAAAATCCAAAACTGAGAATAAAACATAGGTAAACAACCAAAGAGTTAGGTAAAATATATCTTTCAGATCATTAAAACAAACCATAAAAAGTTTATTAACATCACGCTCAGATGATGGTGACTGTGCAGTACAACACATTCCATATCTTTCGGCAAAATGAAGTTTGACTTCTGGTATGTAATACAAAGGCACTAAACTGCTTACGTATATCTCAGAGTATCAACCACCTCATCTGGATGAATTCACATTACTGAACAGTTATGACTTTCTAAATAACAGAGAAATTCAGATTATTATTTAATTTTAAAATAAATAAATACATCCCAGAGTGAATTTTCTTTTCATTTGGCCAAACAATCATATTTCAATCCAATTCTTCTATCCGTATTAGTCTCTCTTGAACAAATCCTAAAGAAACCTTCTGCTGGATTTCCCTTTCAAGTCACTATACAATGATTTCAACTTTTGTAAAGAAACCACCCCACCAAACCCACAAAAATCCCACAAAAGCAACACCCAACCCAAAAGCTGACCTCTTCCACGGAGTTTGGTAGCTAGCTACCTTGCGTAGTGCTGGCTAACAAAGTGGAGCTCCACACAAATACTGTTCCCAGGCAACAGATACACAAGAAACAAAATTTTAGCAAGTGTTACAGCATCCCGAACACTGACCAGAGATGCCAGGGTCTGACCTGCAGAATGCTCAAAAGTCAGCTGGAGCTTCAGGGCTCGAGGACACTCAGTACCTTTGAAAATGAGGACATTGCTTTAAATTGTCTCACATTCACTGAATTAACCTCTGAAGGCACCTATCTTTTTCCATTTAATATGTAGGGCTGTAGCCTAAGTTGGCTAACCGAAGCCAGGAACTATGTTAGGGGCAGCTCCACCATCTCAGTGGAGCTTATTACCTGAACGGGCCCCCACATGTCCCAGTCTAACGGGAAGCTTTGTTTCGTAGAGTTACCGAATGGCCTAAAAGGTTTACAACTTGACAGTCAAGCTGGACCTGATCCAACCCTTCAGGCTTGGTTCTTCATGCCTTTACAACTCAGTCCTGCTCTTGCCTTACCACCTCAAGTCAGGGAATCCCCATTTCCACTCGTCTGTTCTCCTAACCAGCTGTACACATTACTGCGGTGAATCTAGCCCTTCATTATCCGCACTTCCATTCTGATCAGCATGGGAATACGTCAATCCCTTTCACATAGGAATTAAGTACAATTATTTTTTAAATCCAACTTACAACTTGGCCTTTTTTCTTCTCTATTTCTTTTCTCTACCCACATTGCGTACACCAAGAACTTAGTTCTTAGTCCCCGTTCCAGCCAAACTAGGTTTGATTGAATCTAACACTCAACTTTAGCAGGTGCTCACTCAGTTCCACTAGTCCACAAATATTTTGGCTCTCGGTAACAAACATTTAATGATTGTCCATGGGGAACTGTATCAAAGTACCTGTGAATTATCCTGAAGCCAGCAATTCAGGCAAGTTAAGAGGTTGAAATTCACAGTGTTTTGACTTTTGGCAAAGAGCTGAATATCCACAAATGTGTAAATCATCATCTTCAAACTTCCTTTTGCTTCAAAAGTATCCCTTTTCCCCAGATGGGTCACTTCCCCTCCCTTCCCCTCTGCTCTCCCCCTCAAAAATCCAAAGAAAACCCAGCCTGGGTCAAAACCCCCTGAAGTTTATAGGATTCCATTAACACCAGCCAGGTAGTTGAAACACATTTGATCCTATAATGGAGATGTTGACCACTGTCAGTCCTCCCCCTTCTTACCTCCTCCCACCACAAGCTGTTGACTTTGGGTTTACAACCCAAACTGACACTTGCATGCTAACTGAGGGCCATCCATTGTGACGGCATAACCTTGAGGCATCGGGAAGGTGAAGAGGGAAAGCTGAATGCTCGAAACCTGCCTAAAAAATGTTAAACATGTAACAGTGCAAATTTTTTTCTGGGTTTATAAAAAACAAAGTATCACTGCGCAATACCCACTTCAAATGATGCTGTGATGCTACCCACACAATACAATGCAATGTTTTCATTCCTTTGGGGGTCCATCTTCAAAGGAGGAATTGTTTTTGAAGCTGAATAGAAACATTCTTTCACCACCAAACCCTGTGCTGGTAGGAATTCAATACTGCCAGTAGATATCCCATCCACCGGTGCCTCTAAACATCAAAAATATATTTTGATTATTCAATTAGATTTGTCTTTGAAAGAGCATCATGTCCAAAATTAAGGATATGACTCAAATTTTCTTAGGATCTAGGAAAGATTCGTTAACTTCAATTATTCCTTCTGGTCCTAATATACGTCATCTCTCCATTTACCATAGGTCTGTTCCCCAGAGCAACATCTGCCTGGTTTATGTTGTAACACAAATGAGTTAAGCAACAATAACTGCCAGACTTGGTTGCATGTGAAAACTGCACCAAATCCAACCTGCATTTCCTTCTAAACCACAGAGCAATTCATTTCAGAAACACATGCCTGTCACAGACAGAATTCCCTTACACCTGTTCATTATCACAGGGAACTAAAGCAGCGAGGCCACTTGAAGCAAGGCTGCACACAGCCCTCTGCTTGGGTTCCTTCTCTGGGTGCAGATGGGGGAGTTTTTCGGTCTTGTGAGATTGATTCTGAAACCTTGACACAGGGCTGAGATCCACAAAACATCTGACAGCCTCGAGAGAGCCAAGGGGAAAGGAAACAGTGGAAGTCTCCCAGCTAGGATATCCCCTCCTGGGAGGTGTTTGTGGCTTTGCCACTTCAGGCAGTCCATGCCATCTCCCACAGGCCCCTGCAGCTGGAAGCAGAGCCAAGCACAGGAAATGCACAAGCTCCTTGAAGCCACGTGAACAGCCGTGCAGCTACAGGCTGATCATTCCTGACACAGCATTTTGATTTATACCCATTAGGAAATTGCAGGGCAGTTCCTCCAGCGTATCTGAAAGTTATTAATACAACCTTCAAGCACTGGGACCTAGTGATGGAATGACCAGGATCTGTGACATCGGTGTCCATTACTTTCCCTCCTGCCCACAAGTTGCAGCAGCAGAGGATGTGACAGTGACAGCAACAGCCTTTAACATCTCAGAGATGGCAGCAGCCAGGCTTTTGCATTATGATTGAGCTACTCTGTGTTCCCAAAGAACATGCTAGCTCCTGAGCCCCACACGCAAACGGAAACCACTTCAGTCCTACTGAATATTGTATAAAACATAAATCATTGAGTATGTGCCAAGACCTGCCCTCCTCTTCTACTATCTACTATGCAGAGAACACACACACAAAAAAAGCAGGGATTTCACCTTTATTTTAGGAACAACATTAAGCCATTAATTTCTGTCCAGACATTGTTATAGGATAAACAATTTCTGGTTTTCACAAACCAAACTACACATGCCAGAGCTGCACTACAGGGCAAGGCATCAATCCTTAAAGATTGGCTTGGCTTGTTCTGTGATACCACGTAAGGCTCAGGTCTGCCCTTGGGTGTATTCAAGCTATTTGCAGTGTAGGACACTGCACAACCATCCAAAGGTAGATCCGCTAGAAGCTGTAAGCCTGGACAGAACAAAAGGAAGAACTGTATAATGCAGACTATTCGCCCCACACTGTGCATTTCCTGGCCACATCCCTTTCTCTTATGTAAAGTAGACTATTTGAGCTCTGAACCTTCAGAAACATCTTGAATTCAGGCAGACAAAAGCAGTGTGGTGGGCCCATATGCAGCGTCTGGACAGAGGTGAGTGCGGCAATTTGAAAATCTCTCACCTTGAAAGTAAACGGGACTGGGTGTAGCATGGGCCTTTGGTTTGTGTGTGTTTTTAAAAAGGTCATTTCTCTTGTACAAAGACTGAAGCAAGCCTTAACAGAAACATTATTACACTGTAAATTGCTTAACCAGTCAAAAGCAGTGAAATATTACCCTCAGACTGCAATCTTCAAACTAAATAGAAACATAAATCAGCATCGCTGTTGCGGGTATCATCAAGTCCAGGACACTGGGAGCTCCAGAGCAGCCTTACTTTTAACCATTGGCTGCCTTGGTCTCCTTACTGTATAAATTATCCACAAACATTAGCATGCTCTGCTGTTCTGACACAACTGGAAGACCCTAAAGGATATTTCTGCATACTGCTTAAGCGAAGGGTTAGCTTTGTGCAGTATCATGTGATCAAGAGGGAAAAAACCCCACCCCTCGAGTACTGCTTGCTTGTGGGTGGTGCAGAGGAACAAGAAGTGACTCACAACTCATAGTGGAAAAATTGGGGGGAAAATGTTTTAAATAGTCAGGAAAGTACAAAATGATAAATCGCAATTGTTGGACTTCCTACGCCCCATGTACCAGGAGTTAAACCCTGTCTTTGCTATGACAAGACTGCTGCCCAAAAGCATAAATTTTAAGTGAAGCAATTGCTGGTTCTTGCTCTATTCTCCTAGAATAGAGAGCCCCTGCACACCCCGAATCTGCAAAGTCCTGAGGAAACCCAGAAAGAAGCTGAAATAAGCTACCAATTACAGCGTGACATGAAGGGTGTGAAGGGGAGCCCAGCAAAAGCCTTTGGCAGGGCAAAAGTGCTGTAATTTTAGTATCATTCTTAAAATGCAGTAATAAAATACTGGAAAAATTCACACATTTGAGATTAATAGGCTGATACTTATCCACGTGCCACTCTGGTTGCTAAGAGAGATCCTTTCTACAGCACTGTGTTGTATAAACAATAAAGGATTTTTGTCCACAAAGCAATTGTCTCACCTCACTGAATCAAGAGCCTCTTGCTGCTACATCCCCCCTATACTGTTCTAATTACAAACTGGAAGAAAGCATCCTCTCACAAAGAAAGCATTACAGGTACAGTCAGGCATGCTATTGTTAAAAACTTGAGCACATTAAGTACGGCTTGGGCTTCCTCCATCATGAGTAGAGTTAGCTGAGAGACTATACATTTGGGGTCACAAGCTACAGGTAAAGATGGGTTGGCAGGCCAGCTCCTAAAATTCCTAACTGGTGAGATTCAGCTGGCAGGGGGGTGGGGGCGGGGAATGACACCTTAAGCTACCCCGATAGTTATATTACAGACCTGCATATATCCTAAACAGCCGACAGGCAAAAATAATCTCTAAATCAGGCCAATTTCAAAACTGCAGTGCCTCAAAATTAGCCCCCAAAATAGAATCTTGTTTTCACACTTTATACTGGAAGATGATTCATAAGTTCTTTGTGTGTACATTTGCAGAGAAAAAATACCTACACAGTTAGCATGCTGCTGTGCATTCGCTGCAGCCATCTAAGCAGTCCCCTAACATGCTTGCTGGAACAGAAGGCAGCGGGTTTCTCGGTGCCTTTCATTATGTATAGTACTGCCATGGCAGAGGGGGGGGGTGGGGTGTGGGAGAGAGAAGGGCAGGGAAATGCTGACTCTCACCCAACCAAAAGATGCACATATGCTGGAGAAAATCTGCATGTTGGTTAGAAAGCACATGCACCACTTTCCTGAGCACATGAAGATCATCCAGTCCCACCCCCCACCCCCCTTTAGGGGGATTTCACAAAGGCACACAGAAATACTATGTGCCCAGGTTTCTGCTGAGACAACTGGCTTCTTGAAAGGTTCTTGAAATATTACCATAAAATACAACCAAAGGCAAGAGATCACAGCAGGACCTTAATTCCGGGGAGCAGAGCACAAGGTGTCATTTTTAAGGACATAGCCACGGAATTGCCCAAGCTGCCTCTTTATTGGTCATTATGTCACAAACCCTAACTATTCTGCTTTATACCTTCGAGAGAAATGGGCAGGATGGAAGGAATCACGCAGGGGCTCCTGAACTGAACAATGAGCAATGCAGTGCCTACTTCATTTTTCAGGTCCTAGCGTGCTGGAGGGTTTTCTGCAGCTAAGACAAACCCACAGCAGAGAAAAACCAGGCTCGGTGATCCCAGGCAGATATCTCCCTAACAAAAGAAAGTTGCTAATAACAGATTGTTACAGCTCAATTCAATAAAACAGCTCATCGGGGCGGGGGGGGGGAGGGGACGGGGGACGGGGGGGGAGGGGGAGGTGCGGGAAGGGGATGCTGAAACACCTTATTTCTGTAACGTTATCGCAAAAATGGATGTTTCACAAACCAAACGTGACACAGTCCCAACACAAAGGAAAAAAAACCCAACCAAAAAACCCGTGTCCATGCACATCCCCTTAAGTACATGTATGTAAGGTTAAACTGTTATGCTATTAAATCCATGAGAAAGCTCAGCGTTTAATCTTACGTCCTGGTTAAAAACTATTTGCAACTCACAGACAGTTTGCATATCGTGGTAACACAAGTGTTTTATCTGGGAAATGCACCCACACCTGAATGGTCGCTGCAATCAACATATACAATTAAACATTCAATCGCTTTGCAAACCCCACAGTTGTAGATATCAATGCTACTTCGCAGCATTAACAAATAACTCCAGCAGCTACTGAGTTACATGCAAAAACTGAGCTTTAATACTTCAATTGCAAGGTAGGAACATTAAAACAAAAGAACCCCTGTAAGAATTTGGCACAGATGTAGATACCTTTTTCTTCCGATCCCGGGATCTTTTCCTGTGTTTTCTTTTTTTCTCAGTTTCTTCTTCAGCATTGATTTCTAAATCCCTGTTTTTCTTTAACTGTGATGCTGCATGAGCCATAGTGCATTAAAAAAATCCTTTACAACAACGCTCCCTTGGAAAAGGTGATTTCCTCAGGCACCTTTAGCCAGCCCTCACAGCA
Organism: Gallinula chloropus; assembly: GCF_964237585.1. Classification (NCBI taxonomy): domain Eukaryota; kingdom Metazoa; phylum Chordata; class Aves; order Gruiformes; family Rallidae; genus Gallinula; species Gallinula chloropus. Next base: position 43,053,549 of record NC_140090.1, read on the forward strand.
AACGTTCCAGTGACTGGAAGGAAAGCTGTGACCAGAGCCAGGAACACATTCAGGATTCAGAGATCTCACAGAAGCTTGCAGTCACTACAAAAATACATCGTTGCAGGTTTCTTCCTATAACGTACTGTACCTGAGCCTTTATAAAAGGTTGCAGCCATCGTAATACATTTAACGTAATGAAAAAGACAGCTGGGACAGAGAAAGCTGTATTATGGCTGTATCCCCTGCCACCAGCTGGAAGTGTCTAAGTGACTCCACTGAAGGGGGAATGCTGAAAAGGAGCGCTTTCTATTAAAAAAAAATCCAGAACAGTAACATATGCTGCATTGTATTTTCTTCCCTAATCCTAAAGAGAGTTTTAAAAACTCGTTAAAAACGGCAGCGTTAACGACGTAGGTTTCTCAGCTGGTTTTGTACACTAAGCCATTTAACCTATAATGAAATGGAGCAGCTCCTACTTTAGGTTAACTGCTGATGGTGACAAAAAAATAAAATAAAAATTTCTTTTTCCCATGGAGACCCTGGCTGCATTATGCAGGAAACAATGCATTCATTGCCATATCTCAACAGTGCACCCTTTATACACATTTTTCAATCCCAATCCATTTTGGCAGAGAGGATTACAGAAAGCCCTGTTGTCTTTTTATCCTCCCCCCCCCCCCCTTTTTTTTTTCCTAAACATACTTATTGCAACACATCCTACAGAAAGATAGAGGCGATTACACTGGTGTGTGAAACAGGCATTTAATTCTGGGGAGATTTCCTGACACTGTTCTTTGATGTGGTCAGGGAGGGAAACCGGCACTTTTGGGGTAGTTGGAAATGTACTTTTAGGCCTTTATGGCAAGGCTTGCTTCAATCAGCTTACTATTTTTGCCACCTGAGTCCTCAGTGACTGCAGCTTTTGAATATTCATGGCAGGAGGTAAAATAGCAGCAGTAGCAAGGCCTGCAGGAGGATCTTGTACGAGGATAAACGCAGAGCAAGCATCTAGTAAATAAGGAACCATATTTTTTTTCCACGCAAATATGAACAATCAGCAGCATGCCTCGATGCTGCTGGTTTTAACCTTTCCGAGTATTCCTGGCAGCATACTTCGCAGGGATGAAGATTAGCATTTAAAACAGTCTGATTGCATTCAGATAAGGACCAGTCTCCATAAGCGAAACCAGGGGAGTTTACAGGACAGGAGCATTTCCTTCCAGAAGGGAAAAAAACCAAAAGCAAACCCGAACAGAGTTTGCTGTAAAAAGTTCAGCTTATATTTTAAGCACCATCAGCTAAACTATATTCAATCTTTGGGGCATTCCACAAAATCCCAAGAGGTCTCATGAGTTTATAAATATTCTTCAGAAATGTTTTTCTGAGCCCAGGTTGTTGAGGTCCAGAAAGTGACATGCATGCATTGCTCTAGTCTTCACGTAACATGTCTACAAGTAAAATAACCTTTGAAATCTCCAAAACAGAAACTACTTTGAAGACACCATGTGTTGTCCCAAAGGCAGCGCATGGCGCATTGCTTGTCTACTGTTCACAGGCCAACAAACTAAGTTTAAAAAGCTGTTTATTTTGGAGTGACTTTTAAGAAATGCTCAAGGATGGAGACCACGGTTATATAACCTTAGGGACCTTGCTTTCTGAAGCAGTAAAATCCCAGGTTCCTGTCTGCATCCAAAACTCCCATACCACGCATCAACACATACCTCTCGCTACTCCTCCTCCACATCCGAAAGATTTCTGAAGAATTTGCAAAGAGTCATCTTGCACTTGGGTAATGGCTGGTTTTGAACCACAAGAGGAAAATTCCTGCTTCTTCACGTGCTATAGAAGCTTGAATAAACACATTCCTATTTTCAAAGAGCATACCCAAACAATGACCAAAGCATGCTTTCAACTCTGCTTTGGAAAGACCATAACTGAAAGCAGTCAAAAGCCAAATTCAGGCAAGTACCTGGATTTTGGCTCAGGTCTTCAGGGAAGCACAGGGCAGCAGTGAAAAGACTGTTGAACCACAGGAGTCCTGATGGACAGGAAAACCAGGAAAATCTGCTGACTTGGGGGGCTGAAGAAGGTATCTTAAGGAGGCTGCTGAAGAAACTCTCCAGTTAAGCTAGCAGTATGCCCGGGTGGCCAAGAATGGCAACGGCGTCCTGGCCTGTATCAGGAATGGCGTGACTAGCAGGAGTAGGGAAGTGATTGTTCCATCATATTCAGCTCTGGTGAGGCTGCACCTCGATTACTGTGCCCAGTTTTAGGCCCCTCACTACAGGAAGGATGTTGAGATGTTGGAGAGCGTCCGGAGGAGGGTGACGAAACTGGTGAAGGGTCTGGGGCACAAGTCCTGTGAGGAGCAGCTGAGGGAGCTGGGGCTTTTTAGCCTTGAGAAAAGGAGGCTGAGGGGAGACCTTATTGCTCTCTACAGCTACCTGCAAGGCAGTTGCAGAGATGTCGGGGTTGGTCTCTTCTTTTGGGTGACAAGTGATAGGATGAGAGGGAATGATTTGAGTTTGCCCCAGGGGAGATTTAGCCTGGTTATCAGGAAGAATTTCTGTACTGAAGGGCTGTCAGGCATTGGAACAGGCTGCCCAGGCAGGTGGTGGAGTCACCATTCCTGGAGGGATTGAAAAGGTGTGTGGATGAAGTACTGAAGGACATGATCTAGAATTGGGTGGAGTAGTCAGGGTTAGGCTGTGGTTGGACTCGAACTTCTGGGTCTCTCCCAACCCAGGGATTCTATGATTCTGTAAGTTTTGATGGGAAACTGAGGACTGCCTTGTGCTTATATAAAAAAAGAAAGCACCTAAGGCTTTACTCTTTACTTTCAAGCTCACAAACTGTCTGGATGACCCTGGCAGTTATTTTCTCTCAAGCTCAGTTCTTTCCACAACATGAAGTTGACACTAGTTCCCCTCTCTGACAGAACACAGTCATTAGCAGTGGTTAGAAAACACAGCAGGGCCAGAACTGAAAATGGATTCGATAAAATTCAGCAGAGCTGGATCCCCATTACTCCCAGCTCACTTCCATCTGGACTTGGAAGACTCATGAGCCTTTGCCTTAAAACAACTTCTTATCTGAGTCACAACAGAAGTGAATGCTGGTGTTGTTCACCACTTGCTGGTTAATCCTGTGACCCCCTGATAAACCTTTGAAACGTACTGAACTGTAATTTCTGCCTAAAGAACCTCATTAAAGGGAAATACAAAAAATGTATTATGAAGTTTTATATGTGTAAAATACTCAACGCACACTTTTTTCCAATGTCAGCACGCAGAATAACATGTACATACGCAGGTTAAAAGCTCTGATGCCACCTTACACACAGGCCATACTCTATACAGGTAGAAAGCAGCCCAAGCTTTTATTAATGAGAACAATTCTAACAAATCTGGAGTGAACTCACCCAACCCCCTGAGATGTGTGCAGTGCAAGGATTTTATCTGTCAGGCAAGCCTGTTCCATCCCAAGTGTCTTTTCACCTAATTAACCAACTGGACCAAACACATAGATGTTTGATTATGTGGACTACAATCCCTGCTTCAACCCCAGGGTCCAAACTCCTCAATTAAATTTCGGGGAGAAAAGAAAAATACCTTTTCAAGCTCAGATTTTGAGAAACTATGTCTTAGCTGGTAAAGCACCAGTCCAAAAAAAAAAAAAAAAAAAAAGAGACAAGCCTTCTTAGTTGGAGCATTACTAGGGGAGATCACAGAATCATAGGGGTTGGAAGGGACCCCGAGAGATCATCAGGTCCAACACCCCTGCCAAAGCAGCTCCCTAGCTCATATTGCACAGATAGGCATCCAGACAGGTCCTGAATATCTCCAGAGATGGAGACTCCACCAATTCCCTGGGCAGCCCTGTCCCAGGGCTCTGTCACTCTCACTGTGAAAAAGTTCTTCCGTATGTTGGTATGGAACTTCCTGTGCTGCAACTGGCAGCCATTGCCCCTTGTCCTGTCTCCACAGATCACTGAAAAGGGGCTGGCCATCCCTCCCTCCACCCCATACTTCAGATATTTATAAACATTAATAAGGTCCCCCCTTAGTCTTCTTTTCTCTAGGCTGAACAGGCCCAGTTCACTCAACCTTTCCTCATAGGGGAGATGCTTCAGGCCCTTAATCCTCCGGACTCTCTCCAGGAGATCCCTGTCTTTTTTTATACCAGGGAGCCCAGAACTGGACACAATACTCTAAGTGGGACCTTACCAGGGCAGAGTAGAGGGGGAGGATCACACTCCTCTTGATGCACCCTAGGATTCCATTGGCTCTCTTATAGCCACCAGGGCACGCTGCTGGCTCATGGCCAACCTGTCATCTACAGATGTTGCGTAGCTTGTAGGCTGGAAGAGTCTCAAACAGAGAAGAGGTTAGAAAAAAAGGTGCGAGAAAGATTCAGCCCCCTCTGAAAAACAGACTGTATATGTACAACTTGTGCTTTTGGGGAAACTGTGAGCTTGCATCGTTCCCTGGAAGGTGATAGGGCACTGCCAGAAAAAAGAGTTGGACGGAGCGTGAAGGTTTTCATGCCAGATATGTCATAACTCACTTCAAGGGAATTACTTACTGGAAGACTTCACTGAGTGTTTCTTTCCAGAGTTCAGTAAAATAATTAAACTGTTTGATTTCACCCTTAATTATAAAGTTAATGAAATGCCAATGAGTCTTCCAGCACAATCCATGGGGTCCTGATAAATTTATAGAGAAGGATAAAAATCTATCTTACTTGAAACAATGGGAAATTTACACTTTTGGTGAGCATCTACTTAGCTTCATCTACTTGTCAAGTGGTAATAATGACTGGGAAATGATTCTATAGCAACTTGAAAGTGAAGCATGTCATTTGGTTCAGTTTAACTTGCTGGTCCCACTGTTAAAACTGGATTGAAAAGAGACTGCGGAACAGGGTTAGCACACAACATTGAGACAGATCTTGAAAACCCCCAAGAAGTTGTATGGAGGGAAGTGTTTAAAGTCTAATTATCAGAGTTAGTTTATCAGCTAGCAGCTTAAGGAGCAAATGTAGTATCATCACTAAGTTGTTTATTTTAAATAATTATGCAGCACCAAAAAAAAACCCTCAAGAGAGACAATCACAAAGAGAGTAGTTTACTAAGAGTATGCCAAAAAATAGATCTGTGAAGATCTAAGCTTTTTTAGGTAAAATGAACACCATAGAAACAGTCAATATTTACACTACTTGGATCAGTATGGATCAAAAAAAGGCTTATAATCACACACAGTGCTAAAGGGCACTATGACAACTCTTACTGGTAGACAAAGTATGGGTACATTTTCCCAAAGACGAAAACAAACTTTACAGGTAGACTACAAAGAGCAGAGAGCAAAGGCAAGCAAAACCCATGAAGAAAAATAAAGCCAGTTCTTGATAGGTTACTCTTCAAGTTATCTGATACAGAAGAAATGATAAGAGATGAGAGTCCATCCAGAGCAAGTCTCTGCATTATTTTGTCGCAGAAAAACAAGGAGGGGAGAAGAAAGAACTAAAGATACTAGAAATAAAGGATTATTAATTTACCAATTAATTAAAACAACACTCTGGGAACAGACTAGGCAGAAGAAATAAGAGTTATGGCTTTTGGCTATGTTTTTTTGTTGGTTGGGGGTTTTGGGGAGTTTTAGCTGTTCTTTTTTTTAAAAAAAAAAGCTGTGTGAAAATTAAATTCATGAAAGGACACTTTAAAGGAATCTCATAAGATCTGCCTGCTCATGTGTTAGACTAACAGAACTTGCGTCTCAAAACCAAATGAAAAACCAAACCAACCAAACGAGATTAAAAGCTTATTCAGCATTTAGTTTTACTTTTATCACCTTCACACACATCTGATGTCAGGGTAGAATGGTCCCATCTCCAAACATGCAGAAAATCGAGTACATGAAGTTGCGAATGAATGGAAAATAAGAAAAGTTAAGGCTTGCTTAGTCCTTCTGTTTGCTGCATCGGGTTTCTCCCATCACCTGCCTCTTCTAGGAGAATTCTGCTTTGGCAATACCATGCCCAGAAAACCTCTGAGGACACATGATTGGATCAGAAAGGGATGCATGCACTACATGAAAAGAAATATCTAAATTGCATTTTATAGACCACTTTTATGGAGTTCACCCATTAACTTATTTGAACTTCCAGTATAGAATTAGGAATTTTATTGAATTAAGCATTGTGTTTTTTTCTTATTTGACTTCTTCGGGGCACAACAGCTTTAAAAACCCAATCCTTTGGAAATGACACAAATTCAGGGATGCAGTGATAATGGCCAGATATTTGAGACTATGTGTGCTGTCCTACCAGGAGGTTTAGTGCTGCTAACATAATCCTGCTGCCTGCAATGGAAACGTAAGGAGAAATACTTACAATTGTAAATGTAAAATAACTAAACCCAAACCAAACCCTCAAAACCCCCCTACAGAAAAAGTGTCACAGAATATGCTGTTCACTAAGCACTCTCCAGACATCACCTGCTCAAACAAGCTCAAAGCAGCAGTCATGATCAAGCTCATAGAATTAAGTGCCAAATTACTATTCCTCTATGAAGGTTTGACAGAGTTTGGCTTAACTGATGAAGTTATACCTCCTGCAATCCAACCGAGTCCCAGTATGAGGACAGCTGACACATGAATTTGTCGCTAACTTCCTGTTTGAAACATGCCATTTAAAAAACAAACCGACCCTACCACTGGTTTGGTTTGCTGTTAAGATGTGCATTGTAAATCAGGACAGTTCAAAAGCTGACTCAAGGCTCAGTCCACCCATGACCTCAGGGGCAGAGAGAAAATAGGACAATAAATCTTCAGCTGTCCTAGGCCACCACCACACAGGCATGGTAAATCTGCCTGCGAACACACTGGGAGAGGGAAACACCAGAAGAGGAGAAAGTGTAACTACAGAAGACTGCAAAGGACCCAGGACCTGGAGATTATCACCCCTGACTTTCAAAAGAGGGTAATTTATGAGGTTTATACAGAGAAAGGGAGCTAAATTTATGAGGTTTATACAGAGAAAGGGAGCTAAATGTGACAATTTAATATTAGCTATTCTGTGAAGATATAGCTAATATTGAAAAGAGTTTCATCTCTGACTCATAACAAACTAAGAAAAAGATACCAGTGTATCTTATTTAGAGTGTCACAAGAACTGGAAGAAAGATTTTGAGTGTGTTTGTGGATAGATTTGTTGAGGAGCTGATGCAAGGAACACAACGAAAAATATGCTATTACTGAGGTCTGCATTTGGAACTGGGAAGACTCACAGAATCCCAGAGTGTTAGGAGTTGGAAGGCACCTCGAGAGCTCATCTAGTCCAACCCCCTTGCCAGAACAGGATCACCCAGACTAAATCACACAGAAACATGTCCAGGCAGGTTTGGATGTCTCCAGAGAAGGAGACTCCACAACCTCTCTGGACAGCCTGTCCCAGGGCTCCATCACCCTCACAGGGAAACAGTTCCTCCTGATGTTCATATGGAACTTCTTCTGCTCCAACTTGCACCTGCTGCCTCTTGTCCTGTTGCTGCCATCACTGAGAAGACCCAGGCTCCATCCTCCTGACTCTCACCCTTTACGTATTTATAGACATAGATGAGGTCACCCCTCAGTCTCCTCTTCCCCAGGCTAAAGAGGCCCAGCTCCCTCAGCCTTTCCTCATAAGGAAGGTGTTCCACTCCCTCCATCACCTTGGTGGCCCTGTGCTGGACTCTGTCAAGGAGTTCTATGTCCTTCTTGAGCTGAGGGGCCCAAAACTGGACACAGTGTTACAGTGTTGACAAGCAAACACACAGAAAATTCTCTTCCCATTCTTCTTCCACCAAGAATACCATTACAAACCTACATTTACTAATAACCATTAATATTATATGAGCATGTGCTTTTAGAAAAGGGTTTTCTATGTTTTTCCCTGCTACTCAAATAGATGACAACCAGGGCTGAAATTCACATGTAGAGTATTGGCATCTGTGATGTGATAGTAAACTAGTTTCAAACATTTTAATGGGTGGAAGCTAGATCTGGGACTGACAGTATATTACAAGTGACAAATTTTTCAACGCATCTGTGGAGTGGGAACCCAATAACCTTCTGAAACCTTAAATTCAATATATTAACATTCCTCAGACTCCTAATATCATAGTTACTCTCTGCCTAGGACACTGTGGTCTCCTGGTTTTGCTACTGCTAGCCCCCAGTACAACAGGGGACTGACCAGGAGATCAGTGGGATGGTGCTACATGGCATAAAGCTGAGAGATTTTGTTTTGAAATTGTTAGATGCCTCTGAAAACTACCAGGAAGAGCTATACTGGCATACAGGACTCAGTGCAGAAGTAGGCTATGTTTCAGTTCTGCACTCACACCTGCATAATTTGAGCGCTGTCTGTGATACAGTAGGGGAATCTATCTCTTCCCACTGAGCTTCAAAAGAGAAACCCAAAAGCCATTCATCAGGGTCTTGTGGTTCAGCTCCAAACTTCACCCTGAGCAGGCGATTAATCACTGGTGCATCTGTGGACGACTTCTCCAACACATGAAAGCAATCACCAAATGGGTAACACATCCAGTGAACACTGAGCCTGCAGAAGGGTTTCCCTCAACATGGACAAAGCAGATAGCACAGAAGCCCTGATGTGGCTTTCAGCAGCACCTCTGCCAGGTCATTCAGTCCCCTAGCAGGCACAAGAGGAGTTATTCCCTACTCATCTCAGATGGAAAATGCTCTGAAACAGACAGTTTAAAAACCAAAAAACGCAGCAGGAAATGTCTTTGCAGTATTTCCAGTTTCTGGGCATAGAGTCCCCACCTGCTGTCCCTTTTTTTGAGCAGTAGCAGTCTCATAATAATTAAACCTACATACCCAGCCATACCGCTGTAGTGCTGGGGTCTTGCAACTGTGTCCATGAGTGAATCTGCTGAAGCAAATGAAGCTGCCAAACAGAGCCAGAGGGGATCAACAGTCACAAATAGATGCAACATCTTTGCCTGTCATTAACAGATCATTTTCCAGTGCCCTTTGATTAGCGTACTCTGATTTCTGTCAGGTTTCACTAAAAAATATATACTCGAGCCTAAAAGAAATTTTTATTAAGTGAGCCTACACTTGTAAATCACCACAAAATGTGTACACAGGGCTAGTAAGTCCCTTTGCCTTAGGAAGTTGCTGTCAGAGAATCCCAGAACATTAGGAGTTGGAAGGGACCTTGAAAGAGTATCTCGTCCAACTCTATGGAAGAGTAGGATCACCTAGACTACACAGGTTTTTACATGTCTCCAGAGAAGGAGACTTCACAGCCCCTCTGGGCAGCCTGTCCCAGGGCTCTATCACCCTCACAGGGAAACAGTTCCTCCTTACATTCCCATGGAACTTCCTCTGCTCCAGCTTGCACCCGCTGCCCCTCATCCTATCGCTGCCATCACTGAGAAAAGCCTCCCTTCATCACCGTGGTGGCCCTGCACTGGACTCTCTCAAGGAGTTCTATGTCCTCCTTTAGCTGAGGGGCCCAGATCTGGACACAATATTCCAGGGAAAATGAAAATATTCACCATGAAAGGAAAAGGAAAAATATGCATAGCTTGGGGCAAAGGCAGGTCTTGGCAGCCTCATGAAGTGGGTTGTTCCCCCACCGCCTCCCACAGCAGGAGCTGCACTAAGTGACTCAGCTCCCCTGTGTTTTCCTGTTGCCAGGCTCAGAACATCAACACCAGCTTACTTGTTGTTTTATTTTGAAACAAAGCTGCTGAATAATTCTAACAAAGGAGCCACCTGAAAAGGTCACAAGAAAGAAGGGCTTCCTTGGAAGTTTCCAGCACTCCCCAGTTGCCCTCAGACATTTGACAGTATAATTTTTTTATTTCCAAGGTGCACAAAGTGCAGGAGAAGTGGCTCCTTGATGTGTTTTGCATGGCAGGTACCTTTTGTTTTTCTGAACTACTTGCACGTGCAAAAATATCCCCAATTGCCGCACAACATTCCCAAGCTTCCCTTCCCTCCCCGCTCTGTGCCACACTTGCATGCCGGACCTGGGCTCCCCTGACAAGTACAGAGGAATTATTCACTAACAGTTATTATTTAATTAATTACAAGCTTCCCATCTCTGCAAAACTATGCAGAATTTTCAGTGAAAGCCCCAGGTCACACAATATTTTAAGTTTTAAGGAAACTTTTAAATAAAAAATACATACGCAAACAAAAATTTCCTCAATCCACTCCAGCACAAAACACTCATTTAATTAGACTCCTTAATTATTCACTATTCCTTTTCCTAGGTTCAAATGACCATCTTTGTCTCATTCTCAAAGGATCGTCTCCATAATTAAGTCAGGGAATCATTACGATCTCAACGTGCCGCCGGAGTAAGATTCGAGCAGCGTAAGCATTGGGCACGCTCTGTGCAGCAGTGACTTGACTTTTATGGGGCGGTGAAAAATAAGAATAAATGTAAAACCCAGAATCATTTACAATAAACACCAAGCTGCGTAAGCTTATGAAATGCAAATTGGTCAGATGGCTTTTTCTCAATTTTCCATAAGGAAAATTCACACACCAGTGATAAAACCAACAGGTTTACACTTAAAACCATGACATGTGAAAATTCTCAATTTCTGAAAATAACCAGTAATATTAAAGAGCTTTCAGGGTCATTGTAGAAACAAAGATTTACATTTTGGGGGGGGGGGGGGGGGGGGGGGGGGGGGCAGGGGAAACAAAATCCAGCTATTAGGATTTCAGTGGTAAAATCCTGCTGGAACAAACCCTTGGAGCAAGGGAGAGAACTATCAGACTGGACAAAAGTGAAGGGGGGAGGAATTAAAATCACTGCCACTACAAAACAATTCAGAAGTGTTGTTTCTAGATAAATTCACGTAAAGCCATTAACATCCCAGGAGGCCAAGTTCTTTCTTGGCCTGGCGAGAGCAAGTGAGAGTATGAAATAACACACTAACCTGTATAATAACTATAATTATGACAGATTAGGTGCATTGATGTGGTGCCTGGAAACCGAGATAACATTAGTGCCCTATTCAGAACAACATAGTAAGAAGCAGCTCCTGCCCTGATCTGTTTGTAAGCTAAACGTACAACACGCAGAGGGTGAGGAGGGGTGTATTACTCCTGCTTTAGAGACAGGTACCTGTGAAGTGGAGATTATGACCTTTGGGGGGGATGTGTGTGTGTTGTTTTCTTTGTATCGTATGGCAAACTGAACATAAATTAGCAGAAGGCAAATATCACATCAGGAATGTAAACCCAGAAGCAACAGCCTTGATGATACAGGAAAGAAATGTCTCTCCTACGCAGCTCTGCTCGGGTCTCAGCTGGAACACCGTGGCCTACTTCAGGCACTAGATTTCTAGGAAAAAGTTGTCAGCTGGAGATTTGAGGAGCGTATTGCTTAACTCTGAAATCACTCATCATCACAAAACAATGCTGAATGCTTCTCTGAAGCTGTGGTAAGCAATAAATCGCTTTAGACCTGCATAGTCGCACACACACACTTCCAGTCAGCACTGCAAGCTTGCTTGTGCTCTTCTCCCCCCCAAAATCCAAACCCATATGACTGGATGCATACCTTCCTAAGAATCAGAGCGCGACACTTGTACCTGATGTTGTCATAAGGGACAGGTGTCAATTGTTAGGTTAATCCAAGAGGGGTCCGGTAATGGAACTCAGGAATGAGATATTACCAAAAGGAACAGATGTTATGAAGAGTCTGTCCTGGCTTTGCTTCTCTCCACTGTTTCCATTACTTGGAGAACAGAAAAGAAAGTCCAATAGGACTAACCTATAGGACTAACCAATAGGGATAACAGAAAACTACAAGTGGACATGTGTTATGGAGAAAGATTTTACATCAAAAGGATAAGTAAGACCAGGGGAATAGTTTGGGGGAAACACAGCCCAAACCAACCAGACTGATTTCAAAACAAACCACCCCAGCACAGAAACATTCACCCAGGCTGGGGAACAGGCAGCTAAGGCTGCTAAGTTTTTCATCAGTCTGGAGGGTACAAAACATCTTGAGTTCAACATGGGACAAGGCCCAGTAGAGCATAGAAGTATTGGCTGCACAATAAAGCTATCTTTCTCTTCTATTGAGTGTTTGCAAAGCTGCAGATACACTGCGACTGACTGCTGCTATTCTGCTCCCCAAAAGAGTATTTGGGAAATGAGAGCAAACAGAAGCCTGTAAAACACAACCTCATCTAGCCTAAAGGTGACTAATGGAACATAGCAACAGTCCTCAAGTCCATCAATGCCCACCAGAACATGGAAGGAAATAGTCTGTTCCCTACTAGTATTATGGATAGGAATAGGAGTTAATAGTTTAAATTGCAGCAACACGGATTTGGGTAAGATCCTATGAAAATTTTTAAATTTTTAACAGTAAGAATAACAAAGCTCCACAGCAGCAAGCAGGAGAAACTCAGCAAGTTCATCCCCCTCTTTAGGAAAGACGTTTAGGATCCATACTACTGCAGAGGCTTACAGCAAGTCAGCAAGACACTACAGCAGCAGTAAAATTTCCTTTGCAGGACTCAAGCGCTGAACACTTTTTTCCTACTTAGAAAAAACCCCAAACCAAACACACACAAAAGCAGCCCCAAGTCTGCATCTTGTGGGGCAGACAGTCACTGCCCCCCCCACCTTCCCTCCCCCCCCCCCCCCCCCCCCCCTCCAGCAGCACTCTGGAATGTGACATGCCTGCATCCCAAACGAGTGATGTACTTAACACAACTTTATATGCCACCTACATCATCAGATGTATAAATGTTTGAGGGAACTGAGGACTCCTGGCTCCCTGTCACTTTGCTAGACTAGAAATCTGGAGATACTGGGTATGGACAAGGCTGGTTGTCTGGCCGTTTACAGACAAAACCTTTGCAGTATGAAATTCTAACAGTGAACAAAAAGCAAACTTTACAGCTTTTCTCTAAAACACAGGTTGGGATCCATCCCTCAACCACCCTACCATGAGAGCCAGCTTCCAAATGGTTGTTCTTAATACAGCCTTACTGGGACAGCACAAAACTAGTTCACAGAATCACAAGGTTGGAAAAGACCTTTGAAGATCATCAAGTCCAACCATTCCCATCCTATGCTAAACCATATCCCTAAGTACCTCATCAAACCTTTTTTTGAACACATCCAGGGAAGGTGACTCAACCACTTTCCACATCCCCACAACTCTTTCAGTAATTTTTTTTTTCTAATATCCAATCTAAACCTGCCCTGGCACAGCTTCATGCTATTTCCCCTTGTTCTATCTTCTGTCACCTGGCTGAAGAGACCATTGCCTACCTCTCTACAACCTCCCTTCAGGTAGTTGTAGGTGGTGATAAAGTGTCCCCTCAGGCTCCTCTTCTCCAAGCTAGACACCCTCAGCTCCCTCAGCCGCTCTGCATAGGATTTGCTCTCCAGCCCTTTCACCAGCCTGGTTGCCCTTGTGTGGACACGCTCCAGGACCTCAATGTCCTTCTTATGGTGATGAGCCCAGAACTGGACACAGCACTCAAGTTGTGGTCTCACCAATGCCAAGTACAGGGGCACAATCACCTCCCCAGATCTGCTGGCCACGCAGTTTTTTATACAAGTCTAAAATTATTTCAGGGGTTTAAAAATGAAAAGGAATTAACCACAAACTGTGCAACACACAACAGAGCAGACCTTTCGATATAAATTACAGTCACCTTACAGAATTCTACTCTAAGGAAAACAGTGGGAGCCCAGTAACTGTCCATTTAAAGCTGAGCTAGAAAAGACAAAAAAAAATTGTGAAGGACAATTCCGCATTTTCAGGCTAATGACTGAGATGATCTAATGGGCTTTTTTCATCTCTCATCCAGTCATTGCATTTTGATTACTTCTATGAGCAGAAACCCTAAGCACCACAACTTTCTTATATGAGACGTTCTGCTCCACCGCACATGCCACACTGCAATTTTATAGACTCTTTATAGAGCACCCAAAGTTTGTGGTTCAAATTGCAAAAGCACTACATCAAGTGACAGAGTAGTTAATAATGTGTATCTTCTACATATACACTAGGTAACTTACAATAGGAGAAAAAATATTAAGCTTCAATTTGTAGCCTTAAAGCTGCTTTCTAGAGTTACAGCGGATCTTGTGATGGGTTTCTGCAGGCTGCGGGCTAGACAACGTAGGAGTTAGCAGGGCAACTACCTTGTACAAATGCCATCTGAGTAGCTGTGCAGTTCAGCAGAGACTACATACAGTGACAAAAAAATAGGTTTTGGACTGCAGCACAAGAACTGAGTTTGTGAAGAGAAACTAACCATTTCCATACTACTTGGTGGGGAAAAAAAAGCAGCACTGATAGGAATCGGCTACTTTGCCTGGGCTTCCAGTGCATAGGCTGAATAACTGTCTCATCATAAAAGCCTTTATGGTAACCATGATCTCACCATTGCACTCAAAGATCCAAAATGGTGCTGGTGCTCTCATACCCACAACAAAGCACGCTAAGTCTTTGCATGTGAAGAGAATCCTACTCCTCAGCTTCAGTCCTTGTCTGTTAATGAAGTCAGGGTGTAATCTTGTTATTCTTCATGTCCATGTTTTAAACCAGGTTTTAAAACAGAAAACCTAGAGATTTCCTTTAGAGACAGAGAAGCAAACTGGAATTCCTGTTGGTATCAAGACAAGCAATAGTAAAAATTAGCAGTGTACACCTCAAAATAAGAGAGAGATGCAATCTCGTTTTCTGTAGCTCATTCTTTCTACCTACTTTCTGTCTCACAAAAGCACCAGGTTACCGTGTATTCTGCACTGGGACCAGGGCATAAAACATACCTTTTGCAAGCCACTGCACCCTCCCATCCTATCTTACTGGAGTCCCAGGGCCATCAGCATTAAAACTAGAGAAAAGAATGTATGTACGACAGAGTGGAAATTTACACCAGCCACAGGTCCTGTTAAGCATGCAAACTTGGGCAATCAGGGAGCCAGCATTCAGCAGTGTTCCATCACAACATCCAAGGCAAAATCCAAAATACGAGAAAGGCAGATGACAGTTTTCCACTCCCCTGCTACAGTGTGTTCACACTACATACTGGCATGTCTTTGTCTCTTCTAAAACAGGGCAGAAGCTACTGTCTCTATGATAAATGTAGTACAAACAGCATGCCCACGGAACTAAGGCATCTCTTCTTTGTTTTGGTAAGATACTCATGTATTAGCAGTGTAGTGACTGAGTTGGCACACAAGTATAGACCAAAGGAGTTTTGCAACAACTTACAAACACAGGACAAGATTTTTTCATCAGTAGGAACTGGTGTCAGAAAAGACTGTGAACCACTGCCATCTGGACTTCCACCCTACAGCCTCCTCCAGCTGCATTCCTACCCTTTAAGCACCGGATGCTTGGTGTTGCACTCCAGAACTTCACAGAAGCGTGTCTATTCTTTCTAGCTTTTAGAGCAGAAAGCAGAGACTTATAGCAGAAGAGAACAGCTGCCATGGCATCAGCATGCGCCAGTTCCTGGAAGGCTGCTGGAGCCAGTGCTGGGTCAGCCCAACCTCCCAACAAAGACTGACTACTGCTGCCTGTCTGCGAAGAAAGAAAAGCTCTCTGGCAGTTTGATGCCATGCTGTCTGGTGTGTGGGTAGGCCTGCCAGTATGTGGAAGGTAAATAGAAGCTACCCCAAAGAGCTCTTTTTTTTATTCTTAAAAATGCATTTAAAACCATTACCCCTTGTCCTTGTCCTCCATGCCCTCATGAACAGTTCTTCTCCAGCTTTCCTATAGGCACCTGTTTGGGACCTGAAGGCCGCTATAAGGTCCCCTTGGAGCCTTCTGTCCTCCAAGCTGAACAAGCCCAACTCTCACAGCCTGTCTTCATACAAGAGGTGCTCCAGTCCCTTGATCATTTTTGTGGCACTCCTCTCAACACTCTCCAACAGGTCTGTGTCCTTCTTGTGTTGAGGGCTCCAAAGCTGGACACAGCACTGCAGGTGAGGTCTCCCCAGAGCAGAGCAGAGGGGCAGAATCCCCTCTCTCCACCTGCTGGCCAAACTTCTTTTGAGGCAGCCCAGGACGCATTTGACCTTCTGGGCTGCAGATGCACATTGGTGGCTTATGTCCAGCTTCTCACCCACAAGTCCCCCAAGTCCTTTTCCTCAGGGCTGCTTTCCAGCACATCATCTCCTCACCTGTATGGATAATGGGGGTTGTCCTGACCCAGGTGCAGGACTCTGCACTTGGCTTTTTTCAATCTCATGAGGTTTACCTGGGCCCACTTCTCCAGCCTGTCCAGGTCCCTCTGAATGGCATCCCATCCCTCCAGCACATTAACTTCACTACTTAGATTGGTGCCATCACTAGCTAGCTAGTGTTTTTGTCTAAATTTCCTTCCAAGAAAGGAAATAGAATCCATGATCAAATGATTTAAATTCCAGCTACATACCTGCACCTAGTGTGTCCTGGCCTTTGTGAAGGCCTGGCTAAGAGAAACCGCCACGCTCAGGGATTTTAAACAGGATTTTGTCCCTCTAAAAGTGACCTTTAGTCCATTTCTACCTACCTTTGAGAAGAGTATAAGCTACATTAAAGACAAATTGGATCTGGGATTGGGGTTTTTTTGGGGGTGTGTATGTCTGTTTTGTTGGGGTTTTTTGGGGAGGGGTTTGAGGTGGGGTCCATTTGTTCTGTTGCTTTGGTTTTGGTCATTTATTGGTGTTCTTTTTTTTACTGGGGAAGATTGTGTAAAGCCACGGTTGGAGTAGCAATAAGCCAGAAAAGACAACCTGCTGCCACCTGGCAGCTCTAAAAATAGGACTAGAGATAAAGGCAAACTCCTCTAGTATCCCATGGGAGTTTTGCAAAAGAAACTAAGGACCACCATCATGGGGATAAAAAAGCCAGGTACTGCTTTTTTACTCTTCACTTGTCTAGAAGAGATGGCAGCCTCCAGTCCTTTCCAGAGAAAGGAAGGCTGGTGTTGATGCAGTGCTTTGGCTTGGGGGCCTGACAAGTATTTTCAAGCTCGATGGTTATACAGCTTTGCATGAATTGACATGCATTGAATCCAAAGTGACAGATGCAGCTATAAAGAAATTAAGTAGGCAAGTAAGTCTAGAAGCAGAAATTGCTTTTGGAGCCACAAATACTTTCCACATCCAAGACCATACAGCAGTTAAGAGCCACAATTTAACTGTACCTTGTACATGGGAACATTATTTCCTTTAAACTGTACAAAACCACCAATGATTCATTCCCTGCTCATCATCTCCTCATCAGGCATGATTTTGTTCAGCTTTATCATATTCCCCTTTATTCATTCCTCTCCAAGTTGTAAAGAACTATTCTATTTAAATTCTCCTCATATAAGCAGCAATTCTTCTGCCATTCTTTTAATCTGTTTTCATTTTACATCTTTTCAGTGAGGAGACACGGGACAATGGAGCAACAAAAGCTCCTGTCAATGCAAGAACTGTGCAAATTAAGAAAGGAACATCACTTTGGTTTGTTTTCTATTCTGCTTCCAGTTACTCCTAATGTTATTTACCTTTCTGATCATACTATTGGACCACGAGCAGACACATTAAGGATGCATATTTTAAATTGTTGGTACAAAGTGAATAATTCCAAAGCACCAAGGCTGTAGTCAAATGATGGCACATACAAGAAAAAGACATCCATTTACCTTGCCCAGTCTGTCTCCCTAGTAAGAGAGAATTACATTTATATTTCACCTGCTTCGTGTAGTTGTCATTTAAATGACTGAATCTCATTTTCCCCTAAATAACTGCAAAGTAATTTCTAGTAGTACTCAGACTCCACAAAGAATATAGAATCCTTATATCCTGCACAAAGGAGATGATTCTGATCTCACTACACAAGTGTGCAAATCAGAAGCCTTTCTACCGAGGTCAGTGAAGTAACACCTGAGTACCTGGTATAAAGCGGAAAAAAGCAAGCCTGAAACAATGTTCTCAGAAACGCCACCAAGTCAAGAAAGCAATCCCCACAAATGGCATTACAGAAGAAAGGCTGAGCAATAGACAAATTAGTACTCATTTATTCAGGACAAGAGTTGAGTTGGAGTTTCTGGAAATGAAAGGTAGTAACATCTTGGCAGAGGCACAAGCAAGCAGATAACTCTCTGATCCATCCCAGTAAGACACTGGAACTTGCTTATATTGCTAAAACCATCAGTTAAATACAGTGCAGCTGGAAAGTCACCTGAAAGTTTAAAAAGCTTTTCCCAATGATCTGCTGAAATAGGCAGCATGGTATGACCGGTCTAAAGAGCAGGGTTTAGGCATTTCCAGAGGTAAAGCGATATACTTTGTCCTCTATAAACCACCCCCTCGCTTTGCAATAATCTGACTTCAGGACAACTGAGCGTACAAGCATAAAGTTGCTTCTAGAGACCTTGGGTAAGCTGTCGCAGTCCTATGTTAATGATGTTTTCTTAAGGTTTGAGGTGTCTTTTTCTAAGTGCAAAAACCAAAGCCGATGCTGATCTCAATGAAAAAAAAAGTGAAAACAGAAGAGGACTGAGACCATTGGAAAAACATAGCACAGCATAACTGTGTATGACCTGCCTTGCTTAAATTCATCTAAATCTCTGTCAATCTAAGAGACAAACCCAAACTAACTACCTGTTTGGCCAACCTTTAACCTTTCCAACAATAATTTTTTTGTTGTTAGAGTTACTCCTCCTGATTTGACTATTCTTATGTCCCAACCTGATGACTGCTGAGCTTACAGCTTAGGTCTTCTCTCAGGTACAGAAAGAGTAGTAGTTCCGTGCAATCACACTAGAATCTTTCCAAACCCATGTACCTCTTTTCTGCATTCTCTTGTGTGAACACTTTCCACAAGCCTAACTCTAGCCATCACAAATGACAAGACACAGCAAGCTTCAGCTCCTTATTCAGAACAAAGAAATTGAACTCTGAATGTATTTACTCCATCAAAGCAGAAAAGGTTTTGTCATCTATGGGATTTCAAATGCCCTTCGCAAAAGAGCTCTGTAGTAAGTAGTACATGAAAACACTTCTTGCTCAAATTTCAAGGCAATATTTTGGGTTAGGTTGGTTGTTTTATTATTATTAAAACAAACTCATCCAACCTGGACTACTGAGAGCAACAGTGACATGTTTTACTGATATTTTCAATCTTTCTCAAGGAAGTTATGAAGAGCTTACAGCCTCATTTCTAATCTTTTCTTATCTTCTTTTTGGCAGGGAATAAAGTTCTTGTCCAGGCAAAGCCATTAATAAACGCAGTAACCTAGTGACTACTGCTATCTTATATGCATATGATAATGAAAAAAGCTGACTTGACACCATCCTCCAGAGTTTCTGACTTCTCCGGTCACCTGTTTGTCATGGTGATGAAACTATTGCTTTTAGGATCAGAAGGTGAACATGAAGGGGGATGTGTTGAAGGAAAAAAGAGATGAAGTTCCCCCAGAGGACAAGTCGTCAATTTTCAAGGATATACCAAAAGCCTGTGCAAAGTTGTTGTAAGAGCAGAGATTAGGTTTCAACATAGCCACTCAAAAACCTGGCCCTAAACAGAACATTTCTTCCCCTTTTGGATCATGCTGTTTTTAGCACATGCTGTTCACGCTGGCAACTGTAAAGGAGTTTTGTCATACCTGGCACAGAAAAAAAAACATAGGCAAATAGTCATGGCCATCCAAGAAGTGAAAGAAGGTAGCAAAGGGAGTTGAGCATGTCAGGATGTACTCTATGGACATACTTGCTGAAGAACTACATTAATACAATATTCCCAGGTGGTACTGTAGTTAACCAAAAATAAGGAATTCAGTGTAATTCATGAGTGAATGAGAACACCCACACCCCAACCTTTCACACACCCCTGGCTTTACCATAGAATATACAAAAATGCATACTAAGGATCTGGTTAAGTTGCATATCATACAAAGTACCTTCTATCAGTATAGATTTCAAGATACCTTTGTTCAAAAGTGACTTTTCAGTTCAATGATTCACATTACGATGGCATCTGGCTGGAATGGGTAGAGTTTAAGTGTCTGTTGCTATTTTATGCCTCAATTGCTCAAAAAAAAAAAAAAAAAAGGATTTTACTTTAAAACTAGATTTGCCAGACAAATGTGGGTTAATAGATTTGTCAGAGTGAAAACCATAATACCAAAAAGAAAACAGAACAAGCTCACATCACCACCTGAAAATAAACCTACCCACAAAGTTGATATTTAATCCAGCTATCAGGCCTTCAGAGAGATAAAAAAAGATATTTATTAACCATTTTTTCTGTCTCACTTGTACATTACCCACCAGCAACTCACTGTCTTTCTTAACATCCAGACAGGTTTATACACCAGCAGTCTTCATGTCATAGCACGGGTAATCATCGCATCCCTCAAACACCACAGCCACAGGCTTTGGAATCGCTGGGACAGTTCAGCTCCCCAAATCTGCAACTCAAGTGCAAGCACTTTAAGGACTTAAACTTGTGGCAATCTTTAGCCAACGCATGGTCTGTGGAGCACAGCCCCCGCTGCTTTGATGAGGCTGTGGGAAAGGATGCAGAAAAGCCTTCCCTGCAGCACATACAGCCCTGTCCAACCCATATAAATCCCCTTCTTGCAGGGGACAACTGCAAGCTCAGCTGCCTGAAGAGCTTATGATAAATGGCAAGTTGCTGAGAGGGAAGCAATGCCTGTGCAGCATCCTAGAGGGGGACACTTGCAGGTCCTTGGTCTGAGCAAGAATCAATAGGACATGAAGCTTTTAGGACAACTTATTTTGACAGCTCAGCAATGCAGCTAGCTGTTAGCCAGGGAGGTGAGAGCAGGGACCATTCACACCAGCAACACCCACTCCTGTGGGTTCTCCCACAGTCAAAGACAGCTGGAGAAAGCAACTCCATTCATGGATAAGATAAGATGGGATTCCTTTTCTCCATCTCTAGGTTAGACAGAATCAATGTCACTTAAACTCAGTGGAGGCGCAGAAAGGGACAGAAGTGCTTACATGACTGGGAGCACATGTACACTTCCAATCAATTTGGTATTCTTCTCTCTCTCATTGCTACCAGTAGGATGGGACTCCTTTTCCACCTGCAAATAGGTGGAGGGATCCATCTGTGTAATCCAGAAGGTAAAGGAGCTGCAGACTGCAAAGAAAAGAATTTGCCTCATTCTTTGTAATGATGGCCTAAAGCACAACCATCAGCCAGTGACACATATAAGGATCTGTCAGGAGACCTGCAGTAAATTCAGTAGACCAGTTTAGCACAATTACTCACAGCAGCTAAAAACATGGATGGGGTACAATCACAACCACAGTGACAAAATTCTGATTGACTTCACTCACTAGAGGCAGGAGAAAGCCAGAACTAGCTGAATGAGGCACAAGAACAGGAGCTAAGATGGGAAACAAAGGGGGTTACATCCATCCATGCCTCCATCCATACCAGAAAAATGATTTCTGGGAAACAAAGCTGTAAGTGCATAGAATGACCAATAGTGTTGCCCCGACAAGGGGAAGCTGTAATCAAGGGAAATTACGAAAGCGATTCCTCATCAAGTCTTTTGTGCCCATCTTGATTTCAGGAATATTTTGCAAGGTAGTATTTTTAACGTGTATTAAAAGAAATTGTGTAAAAATCAGATTGCCTGCAGAAGTATTTAATCAGTAAAGTTCTGGCATACACAGCATGTAACAGGGGAAAGCAAAACTGGACACCAAAGTCCCACCAGGAGCCTAAAGGCTAATTCCTAATGCTGTTTTCCTTCCACAGGCAGAGAATAGAGATCCATCTCAGAGATGCACAGAGCCTTCTGAAATTATGTTGAGTATTTAACTTCATGACAGGCAGTTATAGGAGTTACCTGGATCAATTCCAGCATGTCTACTTTCAAAAGCTATTACTTAACCTAGATGAACCCACAACCTATTTTTTTGTTTTATTGTTGAATTGCCAGCAAACTGAAATTAGGTTTAAAAAAAAAAATTACACAGCGTGATGTAGAGACCAAGACATAATTTTGGTGCACTACCATCTTGTGGACATTCTAGGAAAAACAATAAATGGGGTTTGATCTATACAACCAATTGGTATTCAGCGCATATACTGATCTGTGCAAAGAGCCCTGAATCTGTGGTAGGGAAACAGCACATAAAATTAAGGAACAGTTGACGGGTTTTTTGCAGCTTGGTAGATTATATCAAGCCTCTTTTGGACAGTCCAGTACCAATGCATGATGTCACCAGCCTTTCCTGGGAGAAAGCTCATACCACCGCTGCAGGATTATACAGACCCAGGAAGGACGCTGCTGCCTCCAGACCCAGGGCTTGTGCAGCTCCAGGCTCCCACCTGGGCATGCATGGGAGCTTCCCCATGAGCAAAGCTGGGTACTCAGTGCTAGTACGGGGATTTGCTTGTCAAATCAGTTAGCAAGGTTTTCCAACACATTTTCATGCATACACAGGTGAGTGCATATAGGGAATACATGTGAAAATGCCTTTTAAGACACTGGTCCCATGAACACATGTATATACAAACATTTGTGTGTACATATGCATGTACTTTGTATGTATCTGAAATAACAACAAAGTTCCTCTATGGCTTCTACAACTCATTACTGTGGGTGCTGCTAGCGCCTCTCTGCAGCACAGTTAAACCTCCATGATGAATTATTCTCTGCATCTTTCTCACTCCAGATATTTCTTGTGAGCATCCAGAAACACACTAACAAATTCCAAGCTGTGGAGAATAAGTTAAATTCAAAGATTGTGCTGGCATAATGAAACAAATATACAAAGAACAAACCCTCATAAGCCTTTTAGTTCCCTGCCTGGTTAAAGTCAGGTTTTTCTGTTGATAACAAATCAAATGACATGTTTTTAAAAGTACTAAGAACATTAAACACTTCACCATTGACATGATCTGCGCATTCCATATTTAAAAATGTTATTATCACGCCAAAATTTGGTAGTATTTCTATACCATTGGTAATATTTTTTTTTAAATACAGCAGTGTACAGAACACAATTCCTTGTATTACTCTCATTCAACTGCTACATACACTGTTACTTGGTAGTACCTGAAAAGTACTTTGAAAGGATATAAAATTAATTGTAGAATCATAGAAAGCTCTGGGTTGGGAGGGACCTTAAAGATCATCAAGTTCCTACGCCCTTGCCATGGGCAGGGACACCTCTCACCAGAAAAGGCTGCTCAAGGCCCCATCCAACCTGGCCTTGAACACCTCCAGGGAGGCGGCAGCCACCACATCCCTGGGCAACTTGTGCCAGGGCCCCACCATCCTTGTAGTGAAGAATTTCCTTCTCATATCCAATCTAAATCTACCCCTTCCAATTGGAAACCATTCCCCTTTGTCCTATCACTACCTGCCCTTCTAGAAAGTCCCTCCCCAGATTCCTTGTGGGGCGCTTCAGGGACTGGAAGGCTGCTATAAGATCTTCCCTGAGCCTTCTCTTCTCCAGGCTGAACAAGCCCAACTCTCCCAGCCTGTCCCCATATGGGAAGCGCTCCAGCCTTCCAGTCATCCCCATGGCCCTACCAGCAAGATCCAGAGATTTCACAGCAGCAACACCAACACAGAAGGCAATCACCAAAGCTCTTTGGGGCACTGATGCAGCACGGCTCTTCTTTGGCCTTTGCTGTCCAGCCCTCATCAGAGCCACTGTCCCTCTCTCTGGGATGCAGCTGCAAGGGCCTTGCTGCTGCAGGAAGGCACCGCTTACCTTCTGGTATTGATTTCACTAAGCCTGCCACTCACCAGGCCAGGGCCTGAGGCAGGTGAGTCAATACAGGTAAACCAAAGGCCAAACACATCCACACAATTTTCTTACAAACTGGCTGTATCCCTTTCTGCTGAGGGTGAAGTTGCTCTTCCCTGTGGCTCATCTCTGATCACCCAGCACCTCACACAAGGATCACTTCTGATATCTCACATACATGGAAACAAGTTACTGCAGAACTAGGTGAATTTCGGCAAATGCTACTAGTTGGCTCTGTCTGATCAGGACTAAACCCGAGCATAAGAGCCCCCGCGAGCAAGGGCAAACCAAGCACCTGCACAGCTCCCTCACTCCTTCGACATGGCCCATTGCTCCATGTAAACCAGCCACAGCCACTACCAACAACCTGCTCCCTCTCAGCAGCCTTAACCACCAATCTCACTTGCAGGATAAGCAGCAATCCTCTGTTTCTTCGCCCAGTGCCAAGGTGATATCTTAATCCTTTGTCCTTCCATGATGATTCTCAAATCCAAAGCATTCTTACTATTCCAAACAGCACTGTTTAGACCCTCTACATTTTTTGAGAAATATTCTCTGGTTTCCCTCTCACTTCATTTGTACAAAGGCCATTGCTAAACCTCCCTCTTCCTACTTGCCATGATCACATTATTCCTCTGAAACCCACTACCACCACACCCTTTTCCCCAAGGCCCAGTTCAGGGGAAACAGAGATAATGAGCTTGAGAACAAGCAAAACACCCAGAATTGGTGCACACACACTAGACTCACAAGAAACTCCCCTCAACTTTCTCCTTCACCATTTCATCCCCTATTGCAGTAGCACCACAGTTTCCTGTAGCGGTCAAACTTAAATCACAAGGAGCAAATCTCAATGAAGAGTCTCTGACTTTCTAAATCCACCCCCCATCCCCCCACCCCCCAAAAAAATAAATAACCCAACCAGCCTAGTTGTAGTAAGAAAGATCTGAGCATGACAAACACAGTTGAAGCTCACAGAAAATAGAAGTTAAAACCCTCATAAAGGAGCATAATATCACATCAGCAGAACATGATTAACTTCTACATATTACCAAAAATAACTAAGAATTTTATTTCTAAGTAAAATGCAATCATTACTAAAATGGGATTTAGGTTTCATTGTCGAAATGTTTCTCAATGTCAACACAGGAATTGAAAACATAACCAGGCAGTCCTTCCACAGCATGCAAAAATTCTTCCAGGATTATCATGTGTAACAAGCCATTTGACAGGTCCTATAACTGATAGAAGGTTTACAGGGCTCGCCACTTGGCACTAAAGTAGTGCTCTGTATGATATTTATAAGAATCACCATTTGTCATTAAGGTACTGCTAGAAACACTAACATACAAACCTGGCTTTCTACTTTTAAGGGCATAGAATTATAGACTGGTCTGGGTTGGAAGGGATCCCACGGATCATAGATCTCCAACCCCCTTGCCAGAGGTAGGGCCACCAACCTCCAGGCCTGGATCTACACAAGGTTGTCCAGGGCCCCATTCAACATTGCCTTGAACACCTCCAGGGATGGGGCATCCACCATCTCTCCGAGAAGCCTGTTCCAGCCCCTCATCGCTCTCTCTGTAAAGAATTTCCCCCTAATATTTCATTCAAGCCTTCCCTCCCTCAACTTCACCCCATTCTCCTTGTCCTGCCAGTGTCTACACTTTGAAAAAGCTGGTTCCCCTCCTGTTTCTCTGCTCCCTTCAGGGATGGGAAGGCTGCAATGAGGTCCCCCTGCAGCCTTCTCTTCTCTAGGCTGGATAAGCCTAGCTCCTTCAGCCTCTCTTCATAGGGGAGGTACTCCAGCCCTCTGATCATCTTCGTGGCCTCCTCTGAACCCTCCCCAACAGTTGCCCATCTTTCTTGTATTGGGGCCCCCAGCTCTGGACACAAGACTCCAGATGGGGCCTCACGAGGGCAGAGGAGAGAGGGCCAATCATCTCCCTGTCCCTGCTGGACACCCCAGCAGGATGGAGCACAGGATACCCTTGGCCTTGCGAGCTGCAAGAGCACACTGCTGGCTCACGTTAAGTTTCTCATCTACCAGAACCCCGAAACATGCCGAACAATAGTAAGTGTTACAGATCCGACTGAAATTACAAGTCAAAACTTAGCACCACCTTGATGATTTTCACTTTGTGTGCAGCAAAATAGAGTAACAGCTTTAAATATAACCATCACCATAAGAATCAATTCTGATGCAAATTAGAAGATACTTTTTTTTATTATTATTATTTGGGAAGAGGAAACTTCTAAGAAAACTTGAGGTATTGATACTGAAGGGAAAAATTCAGCCTGACTCCCACACCTTACCAAAGCCTAAAAACCCCCAATGGTGAACAGCATCCCCTGACAGTTGACTAGCAAGATTGAACAGGGAGAAAAAAGCTCAGATCCACCTATTAATGAACAAGCATGTACAGCATGAAGACCACAGAAACCTGAATAATTCAGTCATTCATCCAATCTGAGATTAAATTACGGCTTTCATTGGCATGTTTATACCTTACCCAAAGTGGAAGATGGAGCTGGATGTTGGCAGTGGAAGAGGAATGTTGAGCCACCCATAGTAGCTTGCACAATAATTGGATGTCCTGAACCCGTTTTGTGCATCAATGCAGCAGGACAAGCCAATTTCAAAGGACTGGTTTGCTCTCAACCCTGCTTACAGTGTTACCAACAGGGAATACTTTGTGGCACTCCATAAAAATACGGTTTGATGGAGTTTTCTATACAGCTGTGGGTGACTAAAAGATACCCTCTTTTAAAAGAGATATTTCTTCACAGCTCAGTGATTAATGCAGAGTTAACAACATGCCTACTTCCCTGAAACAGTTTCTGAATTCATAAAATCGAAGCCTGATTAGGGTCACCCTGAACTATCCATTACATGAGTTACTGCAATGAATGGGATTGTCCAGTACATGTTGCAACCAGCACAAGCATGAGAGCCTAAGGATGTACGAGAAGCCCTTTTTCATTTCTGAAGCCTACAGACATACATACACACAGTCACTAAATTTGGTTTATCTGTGGAGATATTGGGAAATTCCACTGGAATTTAAATTTATCTCTAATAAGAATATCACGTATAAATTTTAGTTTGGGATTTAAACGAGATGCTTGATTTGATTTCAGATCTTCACATTGGTCTATTCAGCTCTGTTAATGGAAATGCCCTGTAACAGGAGAAATAATTAACATCAGTAGAATTACATTCATCCCAGTAGTCACTCTAATTACATCTATACTGACATGGCTACTGTAACAAGGCACATAATGCAGGCAGCCTTGACATTTTTCAGAGGGAAACAAGGTATTATTTTTAATATGTTGGGTTTGTTTAAATAAAAAACATATTCTCTGCTCTGCTGTCTCCAACTTTATGTCTTGTTCAAAACATTATAGCTGATGAGTTAAGTTTGAGCTTCTAAGTCTTTGTTTTAAAGATTTTTTAATTCACTATATTTTAAATAAATATAAATTAAATAACAACTGGGATTTTCTAGCCCAGAGTTTACATTAAGTGTTATCTAATGATACTTTGCAGCAATGAAAATTTAAGTCCTACAAGGACCATTTATCAGTGTTATGAGCTCCAGAGCCCAGAAATTTTTCATGATAAATCTTTGCATCTGTATTTGTGTCTGTGGTTAAACAGTTCTCAACTAGCTCAGCTCCTATGGTGTTCTGACATTCAAACAAACCGGTTAAAGATTATATATCAGTGCACATTTGTAATGTTTTCCTTTCAGAAATATTGTGAAACCTACATTTGAGGTTTTTAATACTCAGACCTCTAAGAGTATTAATCATTAACATATCAAATTTCAACAGTGGATTATAAACATGTTATAATAATGCATTTGCATATTTTTTATGCAATATCTGTCTTTCAGGGAGGAAAAAAATGCTTGTTGGCTAGCTCAAGTGACACTAATGCAATACCACAAGAGAAACACACTTGCTAGTAGACAAAACCCAACAGAGGAAATAAATTTCATGTGAAAAACTCAATGATTTTAAAAGCTAGTTTTATGAGACATTATCTCATTATTGAAAAACACAAAATGTTCCCTTGCTGATTAACGTCTACTTCAAAACTCACGCATTTAATAACTAGGAAGATCTCCACAGGAAGTACATATGGCAAGCACATCCTGACATCTGACAAGTGTTCCAGCCAACACAGAGCACTGCCTTGCTCTCTGATGAAACCATCTCTCCATTTGAAGGAATATCAGCTCTTGGATTATAAGGGACATGAGTCCAGAGGGAAAACAGCAAAAATAAGCAGGGACGACAGGAAGCAATAGGCATGAATCAGCAGGTGACCAGCAAAGCAGTATCTATGCGCTGTCAACATGCTGCAAGAAAGGCAGTTTCCAAGAGAGGTCAAGATTATTTAAGGAACTATGAGAAAACCTACCTTCTAGCTATAGACTTAAAGCAAAGGTAGTTTGAATAGAGTCACCAACAATGTCTTATTCAGCTTTTAGTTCAGTTGTGTCTTTTAACACTATTCTTGTATGTCAACAGATGCATTTTTAGCCTTCACCTGTAAGCCCTAATAGCAGTTACATTTAATTCATTACTGACTTCAAATGAGTATGTTAATGAAAATATCATTATGGTGGTGTTATAGAAGCAAGAACGCAGGTAATGAGTTCAGAGAGGAAGCCATGCATTTCTGGTATGCAAATAACTACACATGGCTTGTAGCCCCTACAGGAAAAATTGGTGTTACTTATAGTACACTTGACACACTGTCACATTACGACGTTCAAACACACAGGGATTTATTAATGATATTCCTAACAAGAACTAAGTTCTCCACAATAACCAAAAGCATGACATGACATGTTGACAAGTATGTGACAGCTTCTTTCTAATCAAATGTGCTCAACATAAATAGCAATTCACTGTGTCTGATACTCGGTGATGGGCTAAGACATCCTTAACAGCAAAGGCAATGCTGAAAGAATCTCATCAATAAATTGAAAAAAAATAACAAATGATCTATTTCCATCAAAGCTTGCCTGTTCTGTAATGTGAAATCCCTGCTGTTCTCGTGCCACACCGCAGTTCGAAAGCTGCCTTGATCCCCGGCACATGTACAGTCTGTCACTAGAGGGTGCAGTTGTTCTGTTTCTTAAACTAAAATTATTTACAACTAATAAAATGCTAGTGTATGACTAAGCTCTTTCAAGGATTTTGTTAAGCTACCTATGTACCACATACATTAATAATTATTTTCATTCAAGCCCTCTAAATAACTAAGCTAGGAGACAACACACATTCTCTACAGCACGAAAGACCATCCATGTTTAGATTTAAGCTGCCTTTGAGATTGTCCAGGTTTAGATTCAAGCTGCCTTTGAGATTGTCCAGGTTTAGATTCAAGCTGCTTTTGACCACTCT
This sequence comes from Gallinula chloropus, assembly GCF_964237585.1. Lineage (NCBI taxonomy): Eukaryota > Metazoa > Chordata > Aves > Gruiformes > Rallidae > Gallinula > Gallinula chloropus. The sequence continues at coordinate 43,082,744 of NC_140090.1, forward strand.
TGCATTTCTATAGCGCGACATCTAAATAACTGCAAAAGCAGAAGTCCTGCTACAGAATGGGACAACTTAGCCAGGCTCAGCTGTGAGGTTGTTGCTCTTTGCACACTTTCTACAGTGATTGTGCATCTTGCTTTTATTATTTCCTTTTCTCTTCAAAAATACATTACGTGTCAATAATATCCCGGTTTTGGCCCCAGGTCTGAAATCTGCTTCTTTCAAAGTGAACATCAGAGCAGGTAGGAAAGCCAGACAGTTGTGTGAAGACAGAAACAAGCAGCTTACCTTTTCATTTCTCTGCCTGGAAAAGCAACCAGGCACAGAGCCCAGCCTTTATCAGGATAGAACTGAGAATCATTTGAGAACCAAACTGCCAACAAGTTCGGAGTGGTGGTAGCAGCTGTGTGCTGAGGGCAGGCAAAACACCCCAGGGCTGTAGGAACACAGCTAGGGATGGTTGGTCCCCAGGCAGCGGGATGTCATGGCAGCTTTCTGGCTAGGGTTTGTAAACAGCAGTCCCAAACTTGTGTACTGAGAGAGAGCTGGAGGTCCCACATCCTTCCCCAAAAGGAAAAGAAGGGAAAATTCTGCTAAAACCTCCATCAGATGAACATCTGCCTGGAAGAGCAGCCCCAGAGCAGGGAAGAGCACTAGCTCACTCAGCACGTAGGCAGAGATACATCCATCTGAAAGTGAGGAACAAACTGAAGTGGTTATATGCAGGGACTGTCTTCATGAGCCTCTCAGTGGATTTATACAATCAGAATTAATACAGGAGCAACATTATTCAGCACCATTAGAAAATATCACACAGGCTACATCCCAGATCATGCCAAATCTAACATCACCCTGCGGATCAACAAAAACCAGTCCCTGAAGCTCCTCAATGCAGCAGGTGTCCAGCCTTTCAAGAAAGGCCACAGGCTTCCAGTTTTGGCATACCCACCATGCCATCACCTCGCCTTCTGTACCCCAGCCAGCCATGACAGCATGCAGACAACAGTGCTGCATAACAGATGAAAGGCAATGATTTAGATGCTTAACTTTAGCAATACTCTTCTTTTAGAGAAATGTTGCCAAACTAGCATGAGAATCCAGCCACAATGTTGTAAAAACAAAATTTCACTTCTCCTACCCCGCAAAAAAGTGAATTTGGAAGGTCTAGGATTCTTATCTGCAGCAGAATACACGAATAAGCCGCAGCATAAAGTTTTCTATTCTGTTATTTCTCCATTATTTTGTGGAAAGTCTCTTGATTCTTTTGTAAAGCCATCCACAAGAGTGAAGTTAAAATTGTCTACGTGCTTTTTTCCTAATACATTGATAAAGCTTCTCTGAAAGCCGAGAAACTATTCCCAGCAGCCACCTACTATTAATATGACCAGGAAGCTATTACATCATGTAAACCTACAACCCATCTCATTTATTTGACAGACAGGGCTTTTTTCCCCCTTTCATCTCTGCCACAGAGATCTGCAGATTAAAGGAAATAAGGCAGATCTTCCACCAGACAGTTTGATTCATCTCCATCACATCAGTTTAGTAACATCCAAATTTTTTCTGCTTACGTTGAACACAGGCACATGCCAACATCATAACATGTGGCAAGTCACAGAATCACCGGGTTGGAAAAGACCTTTGAGATCATAGAGTCCAACCATATCCATCTTCTACTAAGCCATATCCCTCAGCACCCATGGTCAGTGACTCAAGCCCCTCCCTGGGCAGCCTGTTCCAGTGCCCAATAACCCTTCCAAGGAAGAACTTTTTCCTAATGTCTAATCTGACCCTGCCCTGGTGCAGCTTGAGGCTATTCCCCCTTGTCCTATCAACTGTCACTTGGGCAAAGAGACCAACACCCACCTCTCCACAACCTCCTTTCAGGTAATTGCAGGTGATAAGGTCTCCCTTCAGCCCCCTCTTCTCCAAATAGTTCTCAAACTCCATTCTATATCTAGCAACTAAGCAATTAACTATGCCTTTTTTCTGCAGCAGGATTCCAGGCTAAACACCCCCTGCCCCCTCAGCCGCTTCTTGTAAGGTTTGCACTCCAGCCCCTTCACCAACCTTGTTGCCCTCCTCTGGGCATGTTCCAGGGCCTCAATGTCTTTCTTGTAGTAAGGGAAGAGCACAAGGCTTGCCTACCACCATACCTCAAAGTAAGCCATGAGTGCTACCATGGGGCTACTGCGCTAAGAAAAGACCAGGTCAAGGGCTTGCCTTCTGAGAACAAGACATGCCAGATGTCTGGTAAGCAAAGCTTGGGAGCCACCAAACATCAGCATGGGCTGTGGCCAGTGTTATTGCACAAGCCTGGAGTGAACAGTGTCTGACAGCCAAAGGAAAGGGTGAGTTAAGGCAGCATTTACCTTGGGGACAGCAAGGTCCATCCCCAGCAGAAACTTTTAACTGTTCACTTCTGAGTCTCATTTCCTTTCTGTGCTAAGCACGGACAGCACAATACTGCTGCTACAATAGACACATGCCCTGTTAAAACAGATAAACTGCATTCAGATACCTTATTTACACCATTGGGAAGGAGAGAGTACTTACTCAAGCAGCCTGAACAGAACCCCAAGGCTAGAAATGAGGAAGAGCTCTCAGGTACAAGCCCTGGAGAGGTCAGCAGGAAATGCAAAAAAGCACCTGGGCCCTTACACTAAACTCACAACATAAAAACCAAAAAAACAGCAGGGATCTGAAAGAGGAAGAAGAAAGATGATCATTTGTCTTGGGAGAAGAAAAACCAGACTAAATTATCACATCAATTAAAAGTAGACTCCTGGAATCTGAAAGCTGATTGTTGGCTGTGAGGTTCTTTCTGATAGAAGATCCAATCCATTGTTACGATGGCAGGCAAATGCAAGTAATGTGTTTTGTTCCTTAACCTCATTAACATTTGCTTTAACACTTCACCTCATGACCTTGTCCAACTGCCATACTCAGTATTGTTACTTTCCACCATTTACTTAGTGAAGTGGTTTGAGATGTCCTTAACAGTGTGCCAAGCCCTATCTGAAAGCATGAGAGCTTGTTAAGAGGATCCCTCAGGTAGCTACAATCAACAGCAGGATTCAGTGGATTTGGTTTGAACTACAGAAAAAGGGAAGGCTTTCTCTATATAGAATAAGAGTTCACCAACGTTTTAGCTTGGAGGAGACTGAGGGGTGACCTCATTCATGTTTATAAATATGTAAAGGGTGAGAGTCAGGAGGATGGAGCCAGGCTCTTCTCAGTCGTGGCAGTGATAGGACAAGGGGAGCGGGTGCAAGCTGGAGCAGAGGAAGTTCCATGTGAATGTAAAGAGGAACTGTTTCACTGTGAGGGTGATGGAGCCCTGGGACAGGCTGCCCAGACAGCCTGTGGAGTCTCCTTCTCTGGAGACATCCAAACCCGCCTGGATACATTCCTATGTGATTTAGTCTGGGTGATCCTGTTCTGGCAAGGGGGTTGGACTAGATGAGCTTTGGAGGTCCTTTCCAACTCCTAATGTGCTGGAATTCTGTGAAAAGCTACTAGTGTTGAGGGGAAAAAACCTAACCCCTGCTCTCTTTTCACACATATACGTATACACAAAACCCTGCATAAAATAAATAACAATTAACAGCATTGCATCAAGTGAGAACATACAGAGCTCTGAGCAAATTACACACAGATCACTAGTTGTCACTTTTTACAAACTGTCACTTAATTGCTGATGTAGTCTATAAAATTCTTCAGAGAAGAGCTTGTTAATAAACAAGGACATCAGCAGTCCACAGAGATGCTGTGACAAGCCTCACTAACCCATAAACATCTGGCTATTAAGCCACACCATTAGGTGTGGGCTCTTTTCTTGCAGAAGTGTCATTGACAGCTGGTGAGAAAAGCATCCAGCAATGCAAAGAGAGAAGCCAATCAACAGGCTTTAACTATTCTTTATTTTTTAACTCGTGCTGGATATGAATGTGTGTTTGGATGCTCTACATCGGCAGTAATCTAGGCTTGCAAATTATACTTGAAATTTTTTGAAAATGTTAAATGGGCAGCTACAAAGCCTTCTCTCAGGGGTTATAGTGTCTAGAAAAGCTTATCAGAAAGTTCTCAGATAAATGTTATAAAGTGCCTTTTACATAGACTCTCAGGAATGAAAGTAAATAGAGCAAACTCTGGAAGTAAGCTCTAGAAATAGGAATAGATGAAAACAACTATTTTTATCATGTTCAACTTCATTTAATCTTTCTTCCTTCAAAGAGTAAAGATCAGAGCAGCTGATCGATACCAGGGATGAACAACTAATAAGGAATAACCTGCATTTGACTGAGCCCAGCTAAAAGAAGTGGTGAGAAAACCAGAAACTCAGACTGAAATATGGCAGATATAAACAGTGTCAAGGGCTGTTAAGAAGCAAGGCAGAAGTGACTCATGTTCATCTACAAAAAACCCCCATGTAAAGTCAATCTCTACTGCTTTGTTTCCTTCTTAAAGGCTGGCTATGCTGCAATGAAAGCTTTCAGTTTTTATTAAAGCATCAGAGAGGAAAGCCAAACACAGTCATCATGTTCACAAGATGTTACGAGCACGGTTTCTGCCTTCAGAGGACAGCCATACAGGCTGGTCTCTGGCCTCCTGGGCTTTGCAGTGGCATTGGAGCCAAATGTTTGAGGGGGCAGGTGGCAAGAGGAATTAACACTAGCTTTACTCAAGAGCAAAGTCTATTCATCTGGCTTCCAAGCAGCACCCTTGAAAAACAAGGATCTAAGCCACAAGCGTAACTGAAAGCCGAAACATTTAAACATTAAATGTTAATTCTGTAAATGTTAAATGGAGCATTTGATTAAAAACAAAAAACCCGCAGGTTTTGATGTGTTCTTCCCAAAGCAAGCCACTGTGAGAACAATCAAATGCTGAAAGTGGAAAACCCTGGGACAAGAAGAGGGAATACATGGATAAATCAGCCCCAACATTAAATACAAGACAGCTTGTAGAACATGAGACACAACACAGAAACGGCTCCAAAAATCCAGAGGAGTCATTTCTATGCATGCACGAAATGTAATCGTTGCACAACATTTTTAGAGCCTTTAACTCTAAATGACAGAAAGAGGCTGATAACCCATCTTCAAGTTCATTTGGGAGAATTTTCATAAGTGTTGTCTCTTGATATTTATATCCATAAAGATGTTCAACTTTATATCGAGCAGGATCAAAACAAACCCATCACTTCACACCCTTGACTCAAGAAAGTCATTACAAGCTTACAATAGCAGCGAAGAAGATATTTCGGAGTTTAACAGATTAAGCATCTGAAAGTTTACAACCAGGGTTTACACCGAAATCTGTTCTGAACTTTTTAACAAGGGGAGGGGGAAGTGCAGTCACAGCACCTAAGGGCAACTAATAAACAGCAGCGAGCGAGACACAGCTGAATTTGTTCATTCAAAAGAGAAAGGTCACAGGCTAAACTGCAAAACAGAAAAAAAAGCTACAAAATGGATGATTGAACATAATCACAGGCTTTGGCTTTCCTTCTGGGATTTCAAATTGAAGCTCTAGATTTCTATCTCCCATCTCTGTCTGTAAAGCAGGCTGCGTCACAGTCCATTGCATTCAAATGCAGAGAAACTGGGGGAATAATGCAAGACAGAAAACAGATGAATCAAGAATTTCTAGACTTGCTTTCTCTAAGACTAACTCAAAAGAAAGTATATATATTATGTATACACTCGAAAGATAGTACATATATGCTTTAAACCTATTGCTTTGCTCTGCTTGGGATTCACAAGACTGGAACAATGGAAAAAAAATGATCAGACCTGTTAAAATCATGTTGGCTATCTAAAGCATTGTATGACTTATGGACTGCAAGTTATCAGGTTGTCATACACAAGTCAAGTCCGAACACCAATCATGCCAAAGAATGTATTTTGGACAATAAGGATCAGTGTGTTTGAAAAATTAAAATCCTTGCAAAACCAGCAGATTTAAATCCCTAAACAATATATTTCCTCAGGGAAAAAAGCACTTTAACAGGACAATACATTGGAAATGAAATATTCAAACTAAGAGGTGAGGTAAAAAACGATTGCCACAGTTTAGGAGAACTTCAGCACTTCAACACCAGTGTTTTTACTTGTTTCTCTCAACTATTTATTAAGTTCAGCTACAGATAGACAGGCATAGCAGCTGAAGACACCTCATCCTTACAGACCCCATATATAGACTGCACCACAGAACAAAGTTCTTGTGCACAGATTTTCTTAAAATTATGGCATCACTATTCACTGCTGGCTAGTATCAGATCCTTCAATTACAGGTTTCTGTGTGCTGATAGCCTTTGTTTCTGTAAAATAACAGTCCTACAGTACTTTCTTTATAGGAATACTAGAAAATAAGCTTCTTTTTTAATAAATAATAGGACTGCTTGCTACACAGACATCAGACTGGCTGCTGCAGAAATCTCTGTTGTTGATATCTTCACCAGAGAAGAGTAGCTGCAGGGCCTGAAATGACTGCCAGACTCGCTGATGTCTGGACAGGAACAAAGCATAATATAAATATGCCTCAACAATAGCTTGACAAGTGAAGTAAGGATGACAGTCATGATGGTGCAACTTGACATTGGAAGGAGAACAGAGCCCATGGTGATTAGCTGGCTGTTTTAACACAAAGGATGTTGAGACCATGTGTGTGCATACTAATAGCCAGCCTTCCAGTAGGCTGCGCATAAGACCCATTTAGTTTTAGATCCCGAAGTGCCACTAATCCCAAATATTGGCATTGGAACACCAAAATCTATCTTGGCATAATACATAATTCCATTCAGACTGTTCTGTAGCACATATATTAACATACCATTCTGCTTCTGAACTTTTACTGAACAAAGATTTAGACAGGTTTTGTGTGTGAAAGACTGCACAGGAACACTATTCAATAGTTCTGTGTAATTTAACAGTTGCAGCTGTTTCAGGTGTACACCTGTTGGCACATCGGGGTTTTTTTGTTTGCCTACAAGGAGGGACTCATGGAATACTTCCTGGAGAAGTTAAAGCTGGAATACTTCCTATGAGACACATATTGAAGCCTGGCTTGGTTGCTTGCGTTTTTATTACCCTGGATGGAAGTTTGCTAACCCACCTGAAGCCGCTTGCAAGGCAGCTTTACCAGCTGTGGCTGACCACCGTGGGCATAAGCTCCAGGGTTTCAGAGGACCAGAGAAGACATTTTCCTATGAGCTCTGCTTTCATGGTTTGGAACTGCTGTTGCATTTCTTATCCCCACCTCAGCCTGTGAGAAAGCCTAAGCAGATGTAGATAACCTATGCAAAACGGGCATGTCTTACAACATCTTTTGTTCTTGCTAGGACTACAACCAAAACTGCATTTTGTAACTAGGAAGGCTACAGTTCTGCTGGGGCAGATTGATAAAAGTATTACTCTTACCACCATCCCTCATTTTATTGCAAGTATTAAAAACCATGTGCAGAAGACTTGAACTGTAGGTACCATCTGGTACATCACCTTTTTTCCCCACACAATTTTCATTCAGCTTTTATCTGTAAGATCCTTCCAGAGCTACAGTTCTTTCTCTTCCTATTAGCCTTAAGTCATCATCCCAAGACAAATGGCATCGATCACGCAGCATCTTTTAGGGCTCTGCCATACTGTTTCACGGGAATGAATCAACCAAAAGAAGGAAGCAAAAAGCAAAACTCAAAGCATGGTCAGCATCACTTCATTTCAGGAGATACCAATACACATGCCGTGATACAGCAATAGTAGAGGTCAGTTAACAGCACATTGGAAATCCCCTAATCTTTGGCTTATTACGAGAAGATACATAATAATGATGGTGAAGTATGAAATATCTACCAAAACCTACAAGAATGGGTACGAGCATCAACACTTGCAAATACTAAATTTTAAAAAACGGAGACTAGCTGGATATGGCTTTAAGCAGCAGTACCCTATTGATAATTCAGCAGTGCTCTGCTCTTCCCTTCCAAGCCTGCTGACGGTAACAGAGCAGTTTAAGTGGATCAATATAGATAAATATATTTGGTCTAAACCCAAAAAACAATCATAGAAAGCACTATTTCCTCATCATTCAGGTTGGGCTGAAGAAAACGTGCCTCAAGTACCTCAGTATTCTCAACATGCTTATAAACAAGTAAGTGAGAACTGTATGGGATGAAGTGTAACATTAGAAGGGCAACCAGGCTGGTGAAGGGGCTGGAGGGCAAATCCTATGAGGAGCAGCTGACGGAGCTGGGGGTGTTCAGCCTGGAGAAGAGGAGGCTGAGGGGAGACATTATCACTGCCTACACTGACCTGACAAGATGGTGCAGAGAGGTGGGCAATGGTCTCTTCAGCCAGGGTACAGGAGATGGGACAAGGGGAAATGGCCTCAAGCTGTGCCAGGGCAGGGTCAGATCAGATGTGAGGGAAATGTTCTTCACTGAAAGAGTTGTGGGGATGTGGAACAGGCTGCCCAGGGAGGGGGTTGAGTAACCACCCCTGGGTGTGTTTAACAGATGGGTAGATGAGGTACTTAGGGATATAGATTAGCATAGGACAGGAGCAGTTGGGCTTGATGATCTTAAAGGTCTTTTCCAACCTTGTGATTCTGTGACTCTGTTTTACCCAGATCCACTGCTCCACTCTCCTTGGTTTTTGTAGCACTTCTTCCAGACTTCAGAAAAACTAACAAAACCGAGATGCATCTTCCCTTTTTTATCCAAGGTCCTTCACTTTAAGGCCAGATGCATAACTAGAATCATGTCTGCTGATGATGAGTAACAAAAAGCAGTGACATCTGTCAGGACAGGATTTGCAACCCACACTCTCCTTGGCACTTTGAGGATCAGCTCTGTAAAAGGACAGCAGTCCAACAACTATATCAGAATGGACAGCATTACCAGTACTGAAAAATTGTTGTTGTGGCTGGAATCTGGGCAGAAGCCTACAAGCAACGAGGCTACCAGTGCCAACGCAGAGATGCATTTAGGATATGTAATGCTTTAAGATTTCTGAAGCTCTAGCCCAATCACCTCCTTCATATATTTATCATGCCCACAAAGCTGGACAGACAAAAGACTGCCTTGGAGTAAGACTGTTTTTCTGTGGGATGTCCCACAGATAACTGGGAAAGAGCAGAAATACTATTGCTGTCAAACAAATGAACTGCAGCACAGGGGCACTGTGGGTGGCCAGGGGCAAGCCTGTGCCCATCCAACAGGAGCAAATCCAGGAAAACATTACCTGCACAAGGCAGGGGCTGTAACCCAGCCATGCAAAAGTAGCATGTGCCTTGGCAGCCTGGGAGATGACCATCTGCTGTCCCAGCTCTGTGCTGGGGGCAGGAGGTGTGTGACAGCGGCTGTTGCACACATCTGGGGCCACAGCACTGGCCGGAGTTCATACAACCCTGGGCACAGTTAATTTTCATTGGCCTACTTTTCAATACAGACTATTTATCACAAGACAATATGCTTGGAAAGAGTATGGCAGGGACTTGCTCTCAGCATTGGACTGCAAAGAGCTGCTTTGAAGTGGCTACGGAAAAGAGTGAAACATTGATCTCAATTTTTTGCCAACGCAACATAAAATAAAAACAGCCAGCTGCAAATCTAAACGATGTCTAAAATGGTACAGAGCCTACCGTTCATCATTTGAGTAAATAACTCACGCTTTCATTGATTTCAACCTCTCCAATGGGTTTTGCAGAAACAAAACCAACCATGCCATACAGTTTCTGTCCATAGGAGGGCAAAAATGGGTCGCTCTACAGAAAAAAATCCTTCTCTAAACAAGTATGTAATTGTATACAGCTTTTCTCCCCACTTTTATTTCCTTATTTCTAATCAGGAGAATATATTAACCAATTTTCCAAATTACTCTTGGCTCTTCTATATTTCATATAACGTTACAATGATAGTCTCATCAAGCCACTTCAACTAATTCAAGTGCTCTTTCTCTTGACTTCTCACAACACTATTTCTTCCTCTCTTCTCTGCTTCTGTATCTTCCATGAACAGTTCACGGATAAAGAGCAAAAAGGGTCTTCAGAAGTTGTCTTTGAAATGCTTTAGCAACAGATCTGTTTATTGAAGGTTTTAATAACCCAGCAACACTACAATACAACCTAAATTTATACATAATTTTTGGCAGAGCTTGCAAAAATACAGTGGACTGACTTATATTGTTATATATCCTAAGATCTCGCTTGTTACATTTCATATTTGCAGAGTTTAAAGACTCTGAAGAACACTTCTGGCCCCAGCATCTGCAGACCTCAATGTTCTTGGTTGTTTTTTGTTTGTTTTTTTTTAAAGTTTAGCATACACACATTTAATCACACATGTACAGCTGCATAGAAAATGCGAAGATTAGTGTCCTGGCTATCCGCTTTAGAATGGATCCACTGGGGTTTCAGTTCACTCTCCACTTACTGAAATGAAAGAAGCTTCTCAAGAAGTGGGCATTTACTAAGCATTCCTTAAAAATCAGTAAAAAATTGCTAGTTATGCTAATAAGCTAAAGACCCAAAACAAAAGTAGGCTGAACGTCAAGCCATTCATGGCACACCACAACCTGAAACAGGCTGTATTACACACCACAATGTGTGGCATAATGTTTAACCATTCACAATGGCATGGGCTTTAACAACGAGTGCTGTCCAAAGGTCTCAAAGCATAAAACATACCGCAAGGTAAGTGAAAAGCAGAAAGTCCTGATTAGACAAAGAGCAGCTTGCCTATTCACAGGTGAAATCAACACCACACTGACAGCTGAAAGAGTCAACCTCCGACAAAGAGCAGAGCTCCTCCAACCTCTCTCTACACGACTGTACTCTTCATCTCAGGAAAGGAAGATGAGATAGCCAGAGGTGAACTTGCTTGCAGGCTAGGACCTGTTTATCAAGGGGTATTAACAGAGTATAAGGGTGCATTATTCCTGACTGGTTTGAGAATTACAACAAAGTAACCTGAAGAAATAGAAGCAAATATTCTTTTCCCACAAGACAGCAACCACAGTATTCAAAATCTTTATCACTTGCAAAAGACCACAACAACTGCTTGACCACTTCACCAGGTGCTAAACTGGTTTCCAGCCCAAAAGCTGAGCAACAGGCCTAAAATTAGGCACGTTGTTTTGCACTTGGAACATGAAGATCAAGATTTGAACCGTTATAAACAGCTGAATTACCTTTCTGCCACGAATCCTCATCCACATACATAGTCAGCCCGCAGCATTACTGCCTACAATTCAACAGCCTTTCCCTCCAACTAACTTTGGCTGCTCTTTGGACAAGCAAATCTACATTCCCTGGGATATCTGTGGAGCTACTGTGAAATCCTGTTATACAGACCTCCAAACCAGGATCAGCTGATAGTACAGTCTTTTTTTGGTGGTGTTAAAGAACAAAACGAGAGTTGAGGCATTTCATAAGGCTGAGTTTTAAATACGTCCACAGCCACCATTAATCCAGCAAGTAATATTTCACTGTATTATGGCTCACAAAGAAACATGAAGATGTATTATCCCAAACATCATCTCAGTAAACTACAGGGTAGATTGCTGCATCTTGTCAATTTACATCATTTTCACTGACATTTCTGGTGAGCAAGGCTTCAGGCAAAACAGCACACTCACAGAAACATTGGTTATAACGAGCATGTGGCCATTTTCCCCAAAGACCAGAGCGCTATCTAATATTTGTTCATGGCATCTTTTCTCTGAATTTGCTTGAAGAAAAAACCCTCGATCTTCATAGTGACTTCTCTGATCAAGTTGCATCTAGATCATTTTACATGATGTGCAACCACTAATTTTACTAGATTATTCGTATCTATTTTCAGCAAGTTGATTTATATACAAAAGCAGACGCACATTATCTGTAGCTTACCCTGCAGCATTTTGACTATCCACTGCAATGCTTAGTAACAATAAACCTTAGCATGAGCAGAACAGCTGTCCTTCAGTTGTAAAGCTCAAAGGAAACAGAATCAAGATGAGATTTCTCAAAGGAAACATGAGGATGAGACGCCAATATGAACAGGTTCTTCCAATTCTCATAAAAATACTTCTATTTTGAAGCATAACTGAAAAAAGCACTTAAATCTACAAATACAGACCTCTGTGCCCAAGCCATGAAACAGTAGCAATTTTGCTGTGAAACCTAGGCCTGCAAAGCGTTATAAAGTATTTCATATGGGTTCTGCACTTGGAAATCAGTAGGACTTGCAATTTTTTTCATAGGAGCCAAGTCTGTAATGAATATAAAGTGTTTTCTCCAAGAAAAATACATACAGGCATAAGCCATCAGACTTGGCCATGCAGGCTTCCTCCTCTTCCACTGCTGTATCTGCCTTTAACTCACTCACAAGGCAGAGCATTGGACTGCCAGAGCAGCACTGCATGGGTTCCCTTCGAGGACACATGCTTCTCTGGAACCTCGCACTTGGGACATTCTCACAGTAGGAAAAGAAAAAGGGTAAGAAGTTCAAGAGGAAAAGATGATAATGAGAGGCCAGAGAGAAGGCTAGACCAGGTAAAGGGTGAGTCGGCACCGCAAAAAAAAAACACAAACAACATGATGTTCGTGGTTTTGTACCACATTTGTGATTCCCTCAAAAAGACCTGGAAATTGGTGATTAACCAAGTCATGGGAAAACGGGGATCTAAAAATCAAAGCCTTTCACAGCTACATTACGATGAGGAGAAGTATAGTGAATTATGACATTCATTCAAGACACTACATCATTTCATTCTGCTGTTGCTGATCAAGTGTCTGATTAATGCAGGTTCTTAGGAAGTCGGTTTTCTGTACTTGATTTTCTCTTTTAAAAAAAACAGAAAGGAAAAAATACTTTGTGTATGCACACAGTGTCGTTTTTCAGTTTATGGTCCCCCCAAACCTGAACTATTTTGAAGGGTGCAGATAGATAAAAAACAACAGGGAAAGCACATTGATTCTACAGGGCACTCACTTTCAGTGACAAAAGGGGGTATGAGGAACTTAACTCGTCCCTGTGGTAGAAAAATATGTGCATGGAAAAAACCCAATACAGCATTTTTTTCTCTTATACCAGCCTAATCCCCACTGCCATAAAAACCCTAATCTTCAGGGCTTGGTTCTCATAAAAAAGTAAGACAACAAGTACTTTTATCCCAGAGTAATTTCTGACTGAAACATTTTAAAAGTTTTTCTGCTGGAGCGAGCTAAGGCGTTGCTGCACACCAGTCCCAGACGACTTCAGGGGCTTGCCTTTGCCAAGTTGCCTTGGCCTATTTCTGCACCTTTGGCAAAGCAGAGTTGAAAAGTTTTGCCCCATTTCATAACAGTGCAGCAATTTCTCTTGTTCAAAGAACAACTAGATTGGAAAAGACCTTTAAGATCATAGAGTCCAACCACGCCCATCCTCTACTAAGCCATATCCCTGAGCACCTAATCTACTCATCTTTTAAAAGTGTCCAGGGTTGGTGACTCAGCTCCCTCCCTGGGCAACCTGTTTCAGTGCCTGACATTGCTTTCAGTGAAGAACTTTTTCCTAATGTCTAATTTGAACCTGCCCCGGCACAGCTTGAGGCCATTCTCCCTCGTCCTATCATCTGTCACTTGTGTGAAAAGACCAACACCCACCTCTCTGCAACCGCCTTTCAGGTAACTGTAGGAGGCGATAAGGTCTCCTCCCCTCAGCCTTCTCTTCTCCAATTAGTTCTCCAATAGTTCTGTAATTCTATTATATCTAGTAACCTAGCATTTAACTATTACTTTGCCCCTCAGCATTATACCATTTGCTGGATCCTACAGTCAAGCTAAACTATGTAGCTGTGATGCTAACAGAGAAACCACACAATATTCAAGTGTTTGGACAATTCCCGTTCTCCAAACGGTGTTCCCTTTTCTGCCTTGGATATCAAGAAAACACATCTGAGTTGCAACTCGGCTAAAGTATTGGTCTTTCCCATTAAATTAGTACCTGAAAAAAATGGATCTCTCAAAACAGACAGAAAAGTCTTCTATGCCATGTGGATTCCTCTCTGACACAAGCTGTACAATCTGAGAGCAGGTAACAAAGTAGTCTGAGTGCATCCTGAGGGGGTACTAGGAAAGAGGGAAGATGACAACGGAAACATGGTGCCTGACAGCCACAGTTAAAGTTACCCCTTGGCAAATCAAATACCAGCTTCAGAATCAACTCAGCTGCCAATCTCTTTTCCTGTCGAAAGACTCCTTATCTTAGAATGCAAAGTACAATCAGAAGCAGTGACAGGTTTCCTTGGTGCAGAAGCCACAGAGCACCCTGCAGTGTTAAGCTCACAGACTGGCAGTGCCAGTAAGGACACTTGGGCAGAAGTGGCAGAGGCACACCTGGAAGCTGAACCTTAAAAACAGAAGCTTGCAAGACAGCAAGACAGTACAAAAATGCCCTGCTCCATCTCTTACTGACATCACCATTTGTGGATTTCTCCTTCCATAAACCCCATCGATATTTTCCTAAAGAGGACATGATGTCACCTTTCACCCAACGCTCAACACTTCTTTGTTTAATCAGAAGCCATCAGCAAAGCAAACATCATGCTTGAGGTCACTACAGGACATCATGTTTGTCTGTTTGGTTTCTGCAACCACCATAACACAGAATTAGAGAACATTTCACCACTTGAACACACTGGACTAATAAATTACAGAAATAGTCTCTCCACACCTGTAAAATCTGAAGATATCCAACAATACCCTGGCACATAATTTTCCTATCCAATTTGCTTTGTTTAAAGGTGGTGTAAAACATGTCATAGACATGCAAGACCAAGCAGGGTCAAATTCCAATCAATCCTCTCCCAGTAACCATTAATATTGCCAGCATCATCTTCCAAAAGTCATGCTTGGCACTGTAGTGTCCACAAAAGAAGGTAATAGGCACCGGGTAAAACACAGACAATTGTACTGGTCAAAGGCAGCTGGATTTGGCTTTACCACTTCAACAACTTCCCACACCATATACCAGTAATGGAAGAAGTGGTACAGAGAATTTATCACAACAGTGTGACATGGTATAGCACTGCTGATGGGCTCAGACAGCTGAACAGAGAAGGACCCACCAACAATAATGAGATTTGAAGAAGTCCACATATTTCTAAACTGCTTACTTTACTTGGTTAAAATATTTCCATAGCACATGCATCCCAGTGGTGAAACCTTGCAGTGAATATGGCAGGTTAGCAGAAAGTGAACATTGTTGAAAAGCGATGCTCAAAACCCACTCACAAATAAATCTCAGTTGCTTCAAATTCACATTTTGTAATCTCAAACTGGCAGGAGTAGGATCACTTAACACATTTTTGCTTTAGCTTTTTCTAGTTCAAACCGTTCAAACAATTAAAAATAAATTTCTAGATTATGCATTTTGAAGCGGAAGAGTCAAATATCTTTAAACATATTTAGGCTAGGTATGTTACCAAATACTGCTTCTCTGCAATTTAAGTGACATCACAGGCAACAAAGCCTGAAGAGGTAGGAATGTACTATCCTGGGCTAGAACTGAAAAAAACACATCTTCAGCAGTGTCACAAAAAGACAACATTACCTTCCTCTGCAGGAATAACAGAAGATTTCCTGCATGTCAACATTTCTCAGGATCAATGGTAGTTTGCAGGACCTGTGTCCCAGGGTCCTTTCTAGAGGAAGAGCAAGCTCTACAGAACCTTTAAAGCAGAGGAGCTTTAATAATAAGGAGTGGGAATGTAAAAACTAAGGTCAGTAACAGAAGGATGCTTTGAAAGTGTCATGTGTTCCACTCAAAAGCTGCAAGAAGGGATATATGAATTTAAGCATGATTCACTACGCATTTATAGATATTAAATATTGCACATTCTATTTACTCATCTTGCTACGTTCATCTGTATCCATATTAAAAAACATTTGTGCTTACTTCACAATTATTGTGTGTCACTACATCTTTTTCATCTATTAGTAGTTCTCGGAGACAGGTGCCATTTACTAAATAGATACATAAGGGAAGGCACATGCTGCACATGACAGTACATTTATTAACCTTAACTCACAGATAGCACTATACACCGCATCATAGAGGGTATCTCTTCAATAGTACCAGACCAGCAGTAGTTCATTAATAACACCGTAGCTTATCTCTGTATTCAGAATGTGTAAGCACTAAGGACAGGAAAAAACTCATCTAAGACCTTCGGAATTTTTCATTATTAATGTTACTTTATATTGGTTTTGGTGCTACTTGATTACTTGAGACCCCGATAACAGCTATGCATGACAAGGATATAATTTCTCAGCAGAAAGATTCATTCCGGTGTTCTTCCTCTGACTTGGATTTCTAGTCCTACCCCAATCACACTGGCAATCGCCTCTAACAAGCTTCTGGAGCAATCAAAAGTTCAGGGTGTTGTATGTTGCACGTATCGCAACTGTGTCAAACACAACTGAGTGCTGCAGTCTGTGGCATTAAACTGTCACTTAAGAAGCTCCAAAAGTAAAATCCCAAAAGTAACCCACATGGTTTCACCATCGGAAAAGAAGATAGAATGATAGTGATGTGCAGCAATTATTCTGAATTTGACTGAAAATTAATTCCCCTCCATGTTCCCCTCATCTCCTCCAAAACATGAAAACCAACAAGGGGCTTTGCCCTCCATTTCTAGCCTGACATTTGTGCTGAGCTAGAGAAAAAAGTGGATCAATTGAAAATTAAGGAAAGGAAAACCCACAAATTCTTTCAGCCTGATCAGTTCATTCAGCCAAGCCAATGAACATACAAACAGTAGTAACAGCATAATGCAAGCAGGAACAAGAGACTAGGAAGTGGAAAAACAGTAACCGCAGAAGTGCCTTTTTCAACCTCTAGCCAAAGCTAGTGAAAAGGATTGTGAAACACCACTCTGAGTGCATCTCAAGGCATGGGAAGACTGAAGGGTCTGCATCTGGGATAGCTGCAAGGAAGCAATGCAGGATCACACTGAGCTGCAGGAATAACATCTTCCATGGGGACGTGACAATCTTAGTTACAGACTTTTCCCCCTGCTCTCCAAGTCTTCAGGTTTACCAGTGGCAATCCTGAAGACTGTATCTCACAGTCCCGCCTCCATAAGCAGAATGTCATTCACAAAACCTAGAGCAAAAGCATGATACTCCCTCAGCAGATGTCAAACAGTACCTCCTACAATATCCTACACACATCAGCTCCTCTACATTTTCAAGCCTATTACCAAGTAGGCTTCAATAGACAAAACACCCAGGAATTCTTTAATCGTTAACTGAGTAACTTTATTCTCTGACCTTCTCCTCAGTCAAAATACTAAGTAAAGCACAAGGGAACTCTTCCCTCACATAAAATCAAGCATTCTTTACCATTCAGGATGACCTAACTGCTTGTTAGCACAGACTAATATTCTCCCAAATACCTATTGTGCTATTATGTGGCTTGTTCCCATAAAGCTACTAGGCTGGGCCAGAGAGAGGGAGTATGCGACTCCATCAGCTCTCACAATCCTGAGGGGGAAGGTGAAGTTGGCCTAGATGGTGTTGACAAAAAAAAAATGTTCTAATATTGCAACCTCCAGAGATCATTGAGTCCAAGTCCCCTGCCAATGCATGTTCTCCAGGACAAGTTGCACGGGTTGGTGTTTAGACAGGCTTGAATATCTCCAGAGAAGGAGACTCCACACCCCCCTGGGCAGCCTGTCCCAGGGCTCCGTCACCCTCACTGGAAGGTTCTTCTGTATATTGGTGCGGAACTTCCCGTACTCCAACATGAGGCCATCACCCCTTGTCCTGTCCCCACAGCCCATTGAGAAGAGGCTGGCCATTTTCCCCTGTCCCCCACACTTCAGGTATTTATAAACAAGGATCAGATCCGCTCTCAGTTGTCCTCAAGGCTGAACAGCCCCAGTTCATTCAACCCTTCCCATCTTCCAAGATTCCAAATATTAATCTCCCCGTATGTATCCTACTGTGCCCTCTGTTTTGACACACTTGTATTATCTCTGCAGGCATATTTAACTGATTTTGCCAAATTAATCATGAAAAGCATAATCTTCTAAGAATATTAAATATGTATTATATAATCTTAAAGTAATAATCATCACACTTTCAAAAATAAGAGTTACAAATCGTAGAGTGAGAACCTAAATCTTTTGAGATGGAGATTTCTGCTTTGTGCTTTCTATTTTACAAAGTCACATGCATGCATTGGTTTACCTCAAAATCAAGTGAAAATCTTGTGAAAAGACTGTGACTACATGATAGTGGTTCCGATTATGCAGAACTTAAAAATAAATTCATTGTTTCCTTTATCACCAGATATTGTGTGGGTTTCTGATGACCACATTCAGCAGAACAAGTTTTTCCACCAAACCAGAATATTTCACCACACTACCACATATTTCACTTGTGACTTCCATCTGTAACAGGTGGAGTTAGTAAGTCAATTACCTAAAGTTGTCTAAAATTAACTAAGATTTATTTGTTCAACATACACTACTTCCTTCTATACCACATTTCCAAGTAACGTGATCCAACCAGGGTCTTTTAGGTGTCATTTGGAAAGATAATAGTTGCCCAAGGAGAGACAACTTCAAGTATTTTTCTTGTTTGGCTATCCCCTTTAGTTGCTGGTGACAGAATTTTATCTCTCTACGCACACAAAGCTTCCCCTACAGCATTACTCCCAGGGACTTCACGGACTCGAGAATACCAGGTTGGAGGGACCTCAAGGATGATCTGGTCAAATTTTTCTTGGCAAAAGCAGTCTAACCAAGAAGGCCCAGCACTCCATCCGACCGAATCTTAAAAGCGTCCAATGTTGGGGAATTCACCACTCCCCTGGGGAACTTACTCCAATGGCTGGCTGCTCTCATTGTGAAAAATTTTCCTCTTGTGTACAATCAGAATTTCCCCAGGAGTAAGATGTACCCATTACCCTTTGTCTTCTCCATGTGCTCCTTATAAAAACAGATTCTCTGTCTATGTGTAGCCACCCTTTAAATACTGGAACATGGTGATAAACTCTGTCCTAAGCCTAAGACTTCATTCAGTGCTCCTAGCCACTGCTTCAGTAGAAGGAAGCAATCATGTAGCTTTAATTTCCCCTGCAAATTTTGCTTTCTTTTCTTGCCCGCTGCTGAGGAAGCTTTTGTAGCCTAGCACAGTCACCAATGTCCTACCACATACTTGGCATTCAATTTCCTGTTTGCTTGTGTGTCACCGAATTGTCATTGCATTTGACGCTAATCTGAGCTTGACAAGTCATTTACTTTTGCTGTTTTGAACTGCTTTCATGTCACATATATGCTATCTCCTCCTTGTGAGTCACCGCTCGCCTTCTGAAAATAAGGTACTTCTCAGTGTAATGATGTCTTCTGCTACAATTACTCTTCTACTCTGAAGGCTATCTTCAACCACTATGTTTTTCTCTGCTGGACCCAGGTTGTAATTGTTGCATGTGTTTTTTGCTCTGTAATCATACTTTTGCAAAGAACAGGAGTCCTACAGCAGCATTTTCATCCTTATCCTGCAGTATCTTGTGAAATTCCTTCCTGCCATACATCTTTGTGCTTGTTGTACCATTGTCTTTAGCCACAGTTTAAGTCGATAGCTTCACTCTGATCTTTCTTGGGATCTTGTTTTTCCTGTTTGCTTTCTCAGGCAAGTTCTTAGATTTTTCATCCTTGAAACATTTTTCTATGAATAAGCTTAACTTTCATGAAGGTTTTAACCACCTGAAACAGCTATCCCGCCCAATGTGGGCAATGTAGGGATCTACTTTTCAGATGTGGGCTACAGCAGTTTAACATATATCCCTCGTATACACTTCGTACATATCTTGTCATGATTTTTCTTCAAAATATTGTCCTCTATCTAATACTAAGACATGTGTGAAAAGCTTCTTGAATTTTGTAAAGCTTTTCCCAGCCTACTGCTCATGAATCATGAGTCAACTCTAATCTCTCTCAAATAACAAATCATTATTATTCCTTCTTCTAATCCACCAGAATGACACAGTTCTCCTTTTGGTTTATATTGCTCACTCAGCTATAGGGGACTGACCTACAACATGCTACATATATTAGTTTCACAGATGCGTTTTGTAAATCGAACTTTTTTTGATTGCACAACCCCTCTTAAGAAGCCAAATCACACCTAAAAGCAGCATTTTCTGCACCACAGAAAATTCCTTATGCCAAAGGTGGATTGTTTTAGGCACTATCAGTTCTTTGACATAGTGCTTAAAACCTTTCTTCTACTTTTTGCTATAACACACCTTAAACTGGCAACAAATGCAAGAGAGGAAGTATAAATTCAGGTACAAGCATCATTACCAGAAGCCTGAGTCGTCATACTCATAATCCAAATAATTCTGTTTCTAAACAGACATAATTCCCATCAGTAAGCCAATGGTTTATAAAGGTTTAAACACCACAGATTGCAATTTTAGCAAGTTTCTCCATGACAACTCTCTCTGTCAGTACGTGCAATATTACCAATGTGCCCCTGTGCTACCAAGCATTGCTAGAATAGCAACTGGCAACCAGGACGACAGCATTAAGGATCCAGCAGGCTACAATGCCACCCATGCAAGGCAAGTGCTTTTGATTCACAGCCACCGTTCTTGGAGAGCCATCCATGCGCTTGTTGAGATAAACAAAAATGTATTCTTAGCTCCATACATAAGTTATCAGTTTCTGTACTAACCCCCCTGAGGTTACAGAGATTTTGGTGGTTCAGAATTCATGGTTCATCTTCTGCTTCCGTCAAAGTTCACAAGGAAGTTGAAAGTGTGAATGAAACCAGAAGCAGATCAAGCAGGGAAATGTAATAACCTGAAGTGTATGCAAGTCTTCAGGAAACGAGTATTTGATAATTAAGACTAGGACATCGAACCACCGCAAAATTTAAGCTATGATGCTTTGCATTTAAGTTTGTGCTGCCTTCTGAATATCCCCTCCACCCCCCAAGTTATGTTTGGCCCTGACGCAAAATACAGGGAGGTATCAGACACTTTAACACAAAAGGAGATGGCCCAAATCTCATGTAGCAGTACTTTGGGAAATACAGTGTCATTTCCCCTCTCCAGACTAATGGAGACATGAAGATGTAAATCTGAACCTATATTTAAAGAAGCAAATGTGCCACGCTGATAACGGCGCTCATTGACTGTAATCCTTATCGCCAGAATACATATGGTGCAAGCCGAGACACGACCACTCTCCCGCACTTGTGTATAATTCCATGTTGAAAAAACTCAACTCACGGTAGCCATGGTTACCCATAGAAGATAAGAGCAACATTTTTCATCCAACAATGTCAGAAGTGTGCATAAATTCAGGATCTGCACTTGATGTTTTTTTCAGGCCTCCCCATCTGCACATTTATTTTCTGCTGCCTGTCTGTATCTTTCAGCATCCCAGGATGCTAGGATATTTCAAGGAAGAGTTCTTTTTCACTCCACTTAATAGAAAAAGCGGTTTTCACTTACCCCAAGAGCACAAATGGATTGCAAATCTATGCTGAAAATCAGAATCTTAAGCTTACAAGAAAGCTTTAAAAAAAAAATCACCATGTTTGTAACAAGGCAGCTACATTTAACACTTGACACTTGCTGAAAAAACTACGCTGTCAGCGCACCAACTGGTATGACACTGCTTTCTTCCATAGTCACATTATAAAAAACAATGCTAAAACGCCACTAATTTATTTCTTCTACCAAAAAACAGTGTCAACACTTTATTTCATGATTAGCTTACCCAGTGAAACCGTGTATTGCTTCAGAGTCTACCTCTTCATACAGGTAATGTGGGAACAAAACATTGGCAAAATGAAAACTGGATTAGCCTACCATTAAACTTTACAGACACAGAAAGCATGAGTGTTGAGCATCAAGCCAAGCACAGTGCTGCCTTAATTGCAAATGCCATTTGCAAACCTGGGACACAGGTCATATGCTATTTGTGGGAATGCTGTGTTTGCTCCGCAGGGCACTTCCCTTCAAAAAAAATCTAATTCACCAAAAGCACAGGCATCATGCAGAAGCAGGCAAGCTGCAATTACTTCTCGAAAGACAGACAGAGACTGTCTACTGAAGAAACATTTAAAAAAACAACTCACCTGCGAGGGAGGTCTGCTACCAGCTCATCCCAACCAGCTTCTCAGTTAACTAACTGGGAGGATCACCTTCAAATTTAGCTCCTGGCGTTTCTAAGACTCTCACATGGAAACAGGGTTTCCAAGATCAAAAAAAATAAAAATAAAGTTAATCAAAGCAGGCAGCCCAGTACGCACTGAACCATCTGAAAGATACTGGCAGTCCTGTCTCTATGTGCATGAACATGCCAGGGACAGACAGGCAGCTGCCCATGGTGATGGATACAACACACAGAAGGGACTCCTTTACTAAGTGCAGGAAGACTCCCCATTCCCACTTCCTGGATGGCCTTTGTACCTCCAGTGTGCTAGCACAGATGAATATGGACTCCTCTAGAAGCTTTTTGGGATCCCAAGTTACAACAAACCAAATATATTTAGCAGTTTAGTACTGTGCAACTAAAAGAGTCAAAGCTATTTGAAAGAGATGATAGTTTAAATCCCAACAGCTCAGCTTCAAAGGAACACATCACATGCACAGCATCCCAGACCTAGATCAGCCAACATCCCAGACCTAGATCAGCAGAGAACCGAAGGAAGCCCCTGTCTGAATAGGGAATTATTAAGAGTGAAAACAAAACTGAATTTTACACCTTATTGAAACGAGTGAATATTAGCATTGATTGGATTTAGAGGGGGAAAACCCAAACCAAAGCCATCTCAGAGACACACGGACATAAACTGTGCATTGGACAAGGATGGTAGGGTGCAGTGAAGAGGGAAAGCCTACAGTCAGTATCATTGGTCAGGGGAAAAAGGAAACACAGCCCAGCTGGGCCAGGATGGACCCACATGCACAGCAAAAATGTACCACTGAGATGCACCACACATCTCGTGGAACCCAGCATGCAAGATGGGCCCTAAGGAGATGCTTTCAAGAGAGAAAAAATATTACGTTGTCACTTGTGCAGGACTTAAGATGTAAGCTCTGGATATTTGGGAAACCAAAGGCTGAAATTCTGGTTTGGAAATAGATTAGGGTAGGATTTCACCTCAGAATTTTACCTTCAGGGAAGGAATGAAAGCTGTAGTTAGCAGAAGATGCTCCCCTAGATGTCTATGGCGATATTTTCCCAAAATGGTATTTACTAGATTCTTTTGTGTGGCCCTGTACTTGTAAGAGACTCGGAATCCTTTCCACACTAACATTCAAGTATATATTGTTTTATTAGTCCTACTGAAGAAAAATATTTTTGTAAAGAGTCAAAATAGAGAATATTACAAAAGAAATAATTTCTATGTTTTAGATGTGCTGAAAAAGCCCATGTGTTTTAGGGATACCTACTGATAATTTAAATTAAGAGCAATCCTCACTGGAAGAGAAATCCATTCACCCATTCCTACAAAACATTCCTACTTCATCTCAACAGTTCTAGACTTGCTCAGCCTATGGGATTTGTTTGAATTGAGCAGATCTGAGGGACAACCAAAGCTTTGGATTTTTTTTTTAAAGCAAGATATTCATAGGCCTAAGTTTAAACTCAGACCTACCTGTATTCATAAACATCAGTAACAAAGACACAGCTAAACATGGGGTTGATGACTTCACATACCTACTGCAATTGTGCTAGCCATATAACTGCCACAGGATATATCCTTCAGGATAGGAGACAATTTACAGAGTAAACTCTACATAAAATAGCATGATGTTAAAGATGTCAGAATGTGGGACACAGCTTTCACATTTGTTTCTCACACACAATACTAACTGCCTCTTTCCACTCGTACTGTGTTTTAGGCAATGCCTAACTTAGAGGTCTGCAAAGATCTCACACATACCTAAGTACATCAGATATTTATAATTCAATTCACCTTGGCTGTTTTTCCACCAATGATGCTTTTTCTCTAAAACATTATTTGTATAGATTAACACTTCAGTTAATTAATAACATTGTTATTACTATTATTGTTGTTATTATTATTATTATTACGCTGATCTGTACAATGCTATAATAGGTCTGTACTAGAAGTTATGTAGGAGACATCTTATTGAGGTGTTGGTGGACTGGAACTCTAAGCAGCCTAAGGCCCCCTCCTAGAGATGCCAGAGGGATAGCAAAAACTCTTTGCACTTCTGGAAAGCTGACTAATTGCATTTATTAACGTAACAAAGCCATTATGCTAACTGAAAGCTGACAACGGATATCTAAAGTGAAACAACAAAGTAACAAATATTTTTTTTCTTTCAGGTATAGTTCTCTAATGGATTATCCAGGCTGTCTTTTTAGTGAACAAAATGATCTCTGTTGACTCCGTGTCTTACTAGTGTGTGTGCACACAGATAAAGGAGGACTGAAACAGCTGCCAAGGGCTTTGGCACAATACTCCACAGAGTAAAATATTAATACCCATAACTACATTTATTAGAACATTATCATTCCCAAAACCATATTGTATCATATAAACAAGTGACTTCTCTAAGGCACTAGTTTGCAGCAACTGAAATGCAGCAAAGCTACCAAGAGAATCAAATCCTACTCACTGGAGGAGAAGAGAAAGAAATCTTCAAGTACCACTATAAATAAGTGTATTTTCCTTTAGCTTTCTCCTGTATAAAGTGTTAGTAAAATAGCTGTATAAATCCCAAAATAGCTTGAAGATGCTACTTAACACATTCTCTAAAGACCAACAGGAACACTTCACAATTTTTTTTTTATTTTACTTAATAATTAATGCTAATTAGCCATTTAGGCTTCAACCTCACATGTGTGCTGTCTCAATATTTCTAGGTTTTATTTCTTTTTTGGTACACTTACCCACTAATGGGTACATGTTCCTACAACGTTCATTTTTTACACGTCCAAAGTAAAGGTCAGCACTGACTAGCAGTTACTCCCTTTTGTTGCTGGATATATTTTGCATATATTCTCTCTCACAAACACTCCGTATGCTCTCCGGATGCTTAGCTGCTCACCAATAGCTAAGGACCACAAAGATACTCTCATCAGTAGATGTTTTACTTAAGCTCAGTAGATCCTGTTCCTGTTGCAGAGCACATTAGCCAGCATTTCAGTCCCGAAAGCATAACTTCAGGAGACTTGATTGCTCCATGTTCAATAAAACAATGTAATGCTGATCATCAGAAATAGAATCACATGAGTTTACTTCGATCAGTGTTTCCAAGACCGCGGTTACATGAAGGTGTTTCAGACATGTATTGAAAGTACTGGGTGCTTCAAGTGTGACTCACCAGTATACATCAGGGTTTACTGCTTGTCAAGCTTTGTTTGTCAATCCGGAAACACAACAGGCACAGCAGAATCAAAGCGTTAAGCAGGACTGAGTCACGATAATGGCAGAGAGAGTGACCTCAGTTTTTCTACTCCACGGCACGTCATGCAGACTTTTTTTTTTTTTTTAAACTCTGAATAATTATTTCTGGATGATCTGTTTGTTCAGGAAAGCAAAATCATCCAGAATGACTGAATTGGGAATTAAATGTCTGAAGATTTACAGAGCAGTACTCGAAATCCAAAAATAATGATTAATCAAATATGCTCAAAACCATACTGCTGGGGGTGAGAATCAGGCCTTCCTGACCAGGGTGATTCTAGGTTGGTACTTTGACACGGCTCAGAGAAACACCTAGATCTGCAAGGAAACAGAGCAACTTTGTGTTGAAACAATTCTCCCATGTGACAGCACAGCTATCCTGCTGCAGTCATAAATGAAATGCAAGAGAAGGTCCTGACCATTTGTGATCATTACAGCCCCCATGATAAACAAATTCCAGTTGCAGTAACCCAAATAAATTACAATTTGGGAAATGTCAACTGACTTTTAATACATAGGCTCTGCGGGTTCATTAGAGTGTAATATTCTTCTTCCAGATTACCATATTCAGTGCCATGCAGAGCAACAACAGCCATTACATTTTTGTGGCAAGTGAAGTGTCTGCTATATAGAGCTTGCAATCAGGGTGTACAGCATCTAGTCAAAGGATGATACAAGTAAGAGACATTACGATGATTCCATTTTCGAGCCAGTACCACGGAAATCCAGCATGATAATGATTTAGCTTTTTAATTCCTTGCCTCTATTCACCCCGGAAGAATCATTCTGTAATTACATTATTCAGCTTTATAGATCTCTGCTGATATTTTTCTCAATGTTTTGCATTTTAAACTGGATACCTACAAATAAAGTGTTAAGAAATCACTCCCTCTCTCAACATGAAGCACAAGTAATCAACTACAGGACAGTTTGCAGAGAATTCATGAGTTTTAGGAAAACATAGTAATTAGATACAGAACTTGTGACAAAAGAATTTACAGAGAACAAGGAGAAACTTAGAAGTATCCTTTTTTTTGTTTTACTTTCTAATGCAACAGAAGGTACTAAATACCTCAGAGCTCAGAAATACATGACAGAGAAAGCTGAATTGTTGCCAAAGGTTTTATGGATCAAGAGCAACACCTCAAAGCCACTCAGAGAGCGCCTCACTGGCTAAGACCTGGAGTCACACACAGTTCCAGTTGGCATGAAGACATCAAGTTCAGCATTCATAAAGTCCAAAAACTGAGAGGGGTGGGAAATGTACACCAAAGGCAAAAAGCTCTACACCACATCGCAGCAAAACACAAGTCAAAGGTATATACAGAACCATCTGCTTTGTATATAAAGCTACAGATAAGGGACAAGCTCTCCATTAAACTGCCCTGAAGAACGTGATTCATTGCATCACACAGCTCCAGGCCATTGCAGGGCAAAGGTGCACTAAATTGAACTGGATTTTAATGTATACTCCACACCTAATTGCTACATTAAAGTTATATCCAAGTGATACAGTACTTTCAAAGGGAAGTAAGCATTGAAATGCTGTTTCACACCCTCCATCAAATAAGCCAGGCTGGCTTCATTCACACGCTCTAACAAATATTGCTTTGAGTCTTTTCCAGTTAATTTGTCCTCAATAATTAAGGTGCTTTCTCCAAGCCACTCAGCCAAGGAATTACATGGAGTTATGTTCTATAGGCTAAACGAAGGATATTGCCTCTGATATGATAGCAAATTTTAAGAGTGGTTCATCCCGACCCAATTAACTTGTCCTGTTAGACTGATTGTTTTTGCTGAGAGATGCAGACCAGAATAGCTTAAAGCCAGGCTGCATGAATCAACACATGCTGGCATCCTTAGCAGCAAGGATTAAGAAGAAATGCAGAAAGCTCTGTATATAGTTTCCATGACCCTTAAGATCATAAAAGGAATGTCCTAGCCCAGACACCTGAACAGCAGAAATTACAACAAGCCAAGGCTGTATTTAGTTTTGCAGTTCCACAGCAAATGAGCTTGTCCATCTTTTCTGTCAACAAGCAGTGGGTTAATCATACACAGCAGACTTCTGTTATACAACAAGAGGGGTGGGAAAGGGAGGCAGTTGAATGGCTTATTGCGTTCTGCACAACACCCTAAAGTCAACATCTGAGAAATATATACAGGAAAATTAGTATTTACTGCCATGATAGCAACCCCAGGGGGTTCTGATGCTGCACATGCATATGTGAGAGAGACTTGCTGTATATTGCCAAAGTTTGTTTTACAGGGGAAGGTTTCTTCTGCAGATACACATATTTCAGCCCAACTGCGAAAGCATGAGCAAGAATAGACCGCCATGCAGGTAAACTGTCTTAAAATGTATCTTCATGCAATATCAAAGGGGAGAATAAAATCCCACCCAGATTCTCAACTGCTAGAAAGTTATGCTTGATCCACCGACTTCGCCTGCTTGCACTTATTTTAAGTTCTAGTAGCCCCACATCACCTCCTGTTGCTCTCAGACAAAGTGCAGTGATAACGACACCGCAGGACTCAGTGGCAGGACTCAGATAATTGCTCAGATATAGCATAGAAGCATGGTAGCCAAGAATACGCGATGATGCTCGGCCACACCAAGGAGAGGTGAAAGGAAGCTACATGAGTACCACCATGTGTGATGGTATGCTTCCCCCGTTGCCCCCATGTTTTCGTGACATTTTCCTGTAAATACGGATTGATTGATAACCATTGGTGTTGATTGTGATTTCTGCATCCGTCTCACAGTGAGTTCAAGAAGACAGATAGCAACACAGTAGCCAAGGGTTATCTATGCTAATGTGCCCACCCAGACACTGGTCAGTGTCCATTGGCATATAAAGGTGGTATGTAAATATGACTATGAGCCAATCATCTTACTCCATAAATAGTGATCAGTCCAAGAGCCCTTTGAGCTCTCCTGAGATGACAGTGGGCTGCATGTTAGGATCTCCCCTTGAAAAGGACGCCTTTCAAGGTTACTCCTCAAGGTAGAGAGAATCCTTGCCACAACAGATCTGCAACAGATCCTCCGTGAGTGAGTTGGGAATAAGTGCACTAACATTTGTGATCTTAGCTAAGAAATATAAAGGATTGATTATATATATAATCCTTTAGACATAAACCGTTGACCAAGTCTGGGACTAAGACTGAATCCAGCTGCACCTAGGCTCGTCTCTGAGGAGTTTAGAAAGCAAGGGGATTCTTTCTGAACCTTGCTACTCAACGGGAAGGTCTCCCTGATAGATTCATCTGACCCTGTTCTCTATGCACTAACTAATCAAGATTACCTTACCATCGAATCTTAATCACTGTTGTGTTTATTACCAAACACTGTTACACCCTTTTGTTTTATATCAATGAACATATTACTGCCTCTTTCAAGAATGAAGTGCATCCCTCTTATCTATCCCATCTGTGACACCATGTTTCTGTTAAATAGCAAAAACAAGAGACCAGATTTCAGTCTTGCTTCTGCGTACTGCACACTGATCCTGGAGGCAGGAGCTGCAGGACATATGGACTGCACCCATTCTCTCCCACTCAAGCTGCTGTTCTCCCCCTTGCTGGGCCCATTTTCAGGGTCAAAGTTGGAGGGGATCAATTCAAAGGGGATCAGAGTCCTTTCCCAGATACAGGGGGTGCTCATGTACCCTGTGAGGAAAGGAGAGGCAAGGCTGCACTGGGCAAGGGATGGGCAGCCCCAGAAGGTTATGGCAGCCCCATGGCTGGGCCACTGGCACCACAGGGGAGTGGAGGCAAGAAAAGGGAAAGCCCCACCATGAGCAGGGAGTGAAGGAAGGAGGCCAAGGTGGGGAAAAGGGGGATCAACGGGTATTGTCCATCCACCCCTCCTTCTCATTCCAGGTACAGCCAGGAGAGCCATCACAGGCAGAGGACAAGAACTTCTGTCTCTAACCATTCTGAATCGATGATTTTTCAGAGGCAAATGGCATATGCCACTTCTATCTTACATTTCCAAATGCATTTCTGAACACCAAATGGAGCACACATTAATCACCGATGGTGGAATTTTGCTTTCTGAAAGAGGCCAATTCTTAAGAGGTGAGGATGGCTCCTTGTGAATTCATACTTACATAGGGGACCTAAAGGACTGAGAGCAACCAGTTTCCTAAACAAATTGTCAGGCCCTAACAATAAAAATGTCCTCTTCAGCATTTAAAAAAAACACAGAAGCAATTAGCTGAGTATTTGAAGCAAGAGCAGGTATTTGAGTAAGATAATACGGTGAACATTTCAATTTCCCTTCTTTTCTTCAAGAGCAACCTTTCCAACACACACACTACTTTTGCTTCCAGAGTAATAAGACAGAGAAGACAGTCAAAAGCCTTTTATGTAATTTTGATTAAGGATACATGTTGTTAATGACTTGATTTAGAGTATACATGCCTGGCAAAATCACAACAGTGACGGCTATTTCACTAGCAAAATAGTTTATCCAAGCACATAGTTTACCAAAACTCTCTATCATCTGAAACTTCAAACGAGCTCCCTTCTCACTTTCTGCTGTGGAGTGCTGCATGGTTGGCTTATAAGCTTAGATATTTTTCCATGTCAGGTTTAAAAGTACAGCAGCTTCCCCTCCATTAGCAGGAGCTGCTATTTATGATGAAAAGCACAAATCCAACTTCTCAATACCCCAGTAAATCCAACAGTATTCTTTTTGGGGATTTAAGCCTCAGCATTCATAAAAATTGATCCCTTCAGTGCAGATTCATTGTGCTTTACCTTCTCTGTAAGGGGTAAGGGTTATTTTCACATCACTGCATTTGCACCTTATTGAAAACGAACCTTTTACAATATTTATATTTCATTCCCATAGTTAAGGGCAATGATTCAGAAAACACCACGTTACTTGTGGCTTTGCACAGGCCTTCTATCCTGTATAACATCCCTCCAAACCTCACTGTGCGTCTCCCCCATTATAAATTTAGTAGTTACAACATCACCACATCAGTCTGAACACCATAAGACTTCTTTCTCTGTAGAGTTCCCCCATTACATGATCAGGAGCTTAGTTCTATTAGCCCAAAAGAATAAGCATAAATAATAAGCATGTTTCCAACACCTTCTTGCAAAGGACTTACTTGTGATAAGAAGTCCATAGGAGCAGTTATGCAATGCACTTCAAGGTTATTGCTCCCCATGTTTTGATACACTTGCTTTCGAGCAACAAAGAAACAGTGCTGTCATGAAAACAATACCTTGCAGAAACAATTCCTTGAACTTACATTTTCCCACCTAAGCTAAAGCATCTTACTGGGATAACAATAGCACAGGGAAAGCACCGTAATACTAAACCCAAGACATCTATATGGATATGCCTCCTCCACTTCATTGTAAACAAAATTAGCACAATGTATAATCAATATAAAATTGTGTTAGAAAACTGCCTGTGCAGCTACCAACATGGAGCTAAAAGCAAATACACATTCAATTTCAAAAGCTCTCTATTTTTACTTTGACACAGTAGAAAATGCTATGCCATCATTATAGAACGAAATTCTTCTTTCAATCAGAAATTATGAAGTATGTAAGTGAGAATATGCAGCAAAAAAAGACATGACAAAACAAAACCAGTTACAGCCTGAAGCTGTACTAGTTAAAAATCAATCCATTGCCAGTATCTTACACCAAGTTAAAAATCCCAACAAAATTAAGATGGTGTGATACAGTAGCAAGACAAGAACTGTGTTAATTAAAAAGTTAAAGGTGAGGTGAAATTCCACAAAAACTAGGAATTAGTCTCATAGCTGTCTCCAGAGTACTGGAACTGAATGTTCCACATTCAGCATGAATTATCAGAACCTTCTAAACCTCTGCAAGGGAGTGTCTACCACGTCAACCTGACAGTGGTTCTCCTCTGAGGGGGATCTACCCTGGAACCTCCCAAGCACACACCTCGGAACAGAGTTTTAGCCAAGAACAAGTCTGCATAAAGAAGCAGAAGTGCAGGTAATAGACTTGCTGAAAGGAAATTGCAAGCATTAGCTCTACTGCTATAAAACACATTCAGTTCCATTTACCAGAACACCAAGAAAGCCATTAATACCTCGCTTCAGGAAGGCAGAGTCTCAGTGGGCAAAAAGCAGAAGTGGGCATTTCCAAGCCTGGCCCTGAGCTTCTCCCTGGCTCCCAACCTACTCAGCGCTCACCTTATCTGCTCCCCTATCTCACAGGGCTGAGGGCAGAAACTAGAATAAGTCTGCAACTTCTGTTCTCCCCTAATTGCCACTGAAGATACATAACAGGTGAGGACAGTTGTAGCAATGCATTTTGAGAGGAATGGATTTCATGGCCCATTCAGATTTACTGCTGACCCCCTCATAATCGGGCCTGGGGAAGCTAGCAGGGACATGTCAGTATGCAGTACCAGGAGAGCAGATTTTTGTGAGAACAGGAGCTTGTCAGAAATTCCATGAGATAAGAAACTGCAAGAATGTTAACAGCTGCCTTAGAAAGGAACGACGTGACTGTGTAGCCTCAACCAGTTATTAGCAATAGTGAGACACATGCAAGGCGGGTGAACAGGGCATCTAACCAATAGCAATGTAATGTAACTCATGTACTGATATAGAAACCTATATAAGCTCTGTGTGTGTTTCAATAAAGGAGCTCAGCACTTGATCACATTGATCCGATTTGAGTCTGCAAAACCTGGGCTACGGCAGACAGTCCTATCTCTAAATTGAATTTTTTTAACACCTACCTTTATTTTTGTAATTATAACCCAAATCAGCAAAATTTTACATGCACAAGTTTCTGACAATCCACAAGTTGTGTCATCTTTATTTTTATATCTTCGATTTTCTAACCTCAGCAAATTTAACAAACACCCAAGTGATTCACAAAGATTTGCCAGTATTTTTACTGATGTTAGTAAAAATAGGAGACATACCAAATCAGCCACGTCCTGCTTTTATCTTACAGAAAACAACAGGATAGCATTTTTAGTATGGGCTTACTCTAATGAAATAGCAAGGGTACACAGTAGCTATGATCTGATCATAAATTATGGCAGTTTTCCATAAGGAAAAAACATTAATATAGTGGAAAGGGGTAACAAAGAAACTAATTACAGGCATTTTAACAGATAAGTTTACAGGGACATTCAGCTGAGTGGAACACTTGCAAAATACCTAACCAGCCATTTTCACCCAGAGAGGGTTAAGATGCTATTTTTCATCAAAATGAAATTTAACTACTGATGCAATTCACTTATCCCTGAAAGATCAGCCACTGTGGGGTCTGGTCCTTGGACTTCAAGTTTTGTTCTGGAATACAAAAATAGCAAATGAGGAAAACAAGAAATCCCCTGAACAGCTCAACCTAGCCTTAAAGGACATGCATGGCCACACATCCACAGTAGTTCACATGCTACAATCCCAAAAATCTCAGGTAGGAAACAGGTGGCCTCAGTTGAATTTCCACTCCTGAGGCAGACATCATTGACATCCAATAATGCCACCAGCAAAAACTCTTTCCACTTTTAACGGAAATTACTTACAGAGTTGACAGAGCACATGATACAAGTGGCCAAATTGGATTTCTTTTTTTCATGGAAAACAAACAAGAGCCCCAACTGCAAGTCAGGCAGTGGTTTGTTAATTTCTAGTCATGGCAGCTTCTCAGGGTAACATTCTACCAACAACTGTAAAGGCTGTGTGCGTCATCAGAGAAAATACTTAAAAACCATGCTTCTGAATAAACTGGTCAGTTCAGATGCAAAGTGGTTAATGGGTATCTAATACACGGGTATCACTGACAAACACCACAAGAACAGAACACAGCCAGAAATAACAAGCAAGTGTAGTCTCAAAAACAAATGTCCCTTAACAATTCTTAATGCAAATAGTAGCTTCTACTAAGCACAAGTTAATCAATAATTAATCAATTTTTACAAGCATAAAATAAGCCAGAGGATAAACATAGACTAATTTCAAATCTTAGTATGCTTGATGATTTGGTACTGAACATGCAGGTACATGTACGTATACATAGTGTCATAAGGGCAAAGATGTGTGTTACCATGACCACAGCAGATTATCAGGTGTCTTTCCAAGAACCTTTAGCAATGTTCCAGAAGTAACCACCAAAACATAGGTCAAGAAAATATTCAATATATTTATCAATTTCAACTTGTTACAGTGTAACTCTTGCACTTCAATTCAAAATCAACAGGTTTTAATTTATCCATATTGGTAACTCTGCTACTTTGGGAAACTGGGGTTTTACTGACCTGTAACCCACATCTGACAATTACGGATTCCTTCAAGACCTTCAAATACAGAATAGGAAGCAGGAAAAGGAAAAACTGATGTTTAACTGATACAAAGCCAGTTTTGAACCTCCTTCAGGAGGATGTCCTTGCAGTTTTAGAACTATCTGAACATTGTGGAGGTTACCCAACAAGAATGCCAATAAATCTTTTAACTTGTTAGTATTCTTTAATCATTCAGCCCCAATGTTTATAGAAGCATTACAAAATAATACAGAGGAATCGAGTCCTC
Source organism: Gallinula chloropus (assembly GCF_964237585.1). Taxonomy (NCBI): domain Eukaryota; kingdom Metazoa; phylum Chordata; class Aves; order Gruiformes; family Rallidae; genus Gallinula; species Gallinula chloropus. The sequence goes on from NC_140090.1 coordinate 43,116,718, forward strand.
ACATTGTGTCAAACATTTTTTCATCATGAAAAGCTGGAGGAAAGTGAACTTCACCATTCAACCCAAAGGAAACACAACCTAGACTCAGGGCATTCACGCCCATATGCTTTGTGCCAGAAGTTGATGTAGTTGTTTCTCAACACCTAATTATGCCTGCTGTCAGGGAGAGCGAGAGAGGGAGTGGTTTTCTGAGGAAGTCAGCAACTTCTTTTTACAAGACAAAATCAGTGGTTCATCCACCCCTGAACATTCAACAGAAGTTAAGACAATCCAGTATGGTTTTATCCATGGCATTCACCGCTTTGCAGCATCCTAATAAGAAAAACGGGGTGCATTTAAGACATTGTGACAATTGGAATTTAAAATATGACAGCTTGACAGGTGAACCAGTGATGCTCACCAATGTCAGTTATTGAAATAACCCTGAGGTACAATTCCCCACAGCTTGGTCAGCTTGAGAGGACAGACACAGATGATGGCACCTGAGTAACAAAGATGCTCTGCCAGTCTGGAATTCACTACAGCCTCCCCCATCTTTTTCAGTTGCTTCTCTCCCTTTCATTACTAGCTCAGTCTTGTTTCTGTTGATCAAGACAGAGATTTTTTTATCTCATTCCCAAATTGTTTCACTCCCTCAGGTGTTTCCAGCTGGATTATCCCACCACACTCCATGGCCTCGTAGTCCATGTTTCATTACAAACCCTCTGGCCTTGGAACAATATGTATGTCATATGGCAAGAAAACCACTTACTTTGATATCTCATAGGAGAGGGCAGGAGAATAATTGTCCCTAGCTATGTTTGGGGCCTCTTGATCCTTTTCTCCTCATTTCCCCTCAAGAACAATCCAAGATGCAAAGGTGGGGGGGAGGGGGAAGGAGGTAGCACTATGATAGAGAAATATGGATATTTACAGTCAGCCAGTCTCCAAATCTTAGCTGTCCTCATAAGCCTGCCACAGAAATTACTGGTGCATAATGTAAGCCACCTATTTAACAGACACAGATGATATAATTGAATCTTCTGGAACTATAAATGTTATTTCAAGTATATCACAGAGGAGGGTTTAAAACCCACATTTGTACAGAAAAAATATAATACGTGAATGATTTACATATGTATATATGTGTAAATGTGACAGCAGAAAAAAACTTTCTATAAAACAAAAGGTTTCTAGATTAATAACTATCCCATGAGAGTTGCAGTAAGGCAGTCAGGGACAATGAACCTAAGTACTTAGTGCCTATACTTTTTTCCTTTAAAATCTATTGTATATTATGTTTGATATTCCAGTATTTTACCTGCTATAAAGAGTCTGCAAATGGTTATGTAAAGTAGTTTTAACTAATGTTGTAAACAGGTTTTCAGCTATTTTGCCATATGTTAAAGATGACAGAAGATGTTACAACAAGCAATGAGATTCATTCACAAGGAGAAAGGCCAAGAATTCATGGGGTTTTATGCTGTAAGGGTAGGAAATCATTTTGGCTCTTTCCCAGAATGAACTGTTTAATCAGAAAACATGTTGGACTGAATTTACTACCAGTTCTACATAGCAAATCTCCCTGATTCTTCACATCATTAAAATACACATTTGAAAGATAAAGCTCCTCTCCCTTATTCCCCACAAATATGAGAGTGTGCAGCTGTGATTGTTAAGGGTAAGCAATGAGACAGACACCAGCACGTCAGCATCACAGGAGTTGCTTTTAACCTTCTGAATACGCCAGGAAAAGTCCTCATTTGCCATTGCTGCTAGACTGCAAATCAAGTATCACAGTAATGGTTGGACTGGCTTTTGGGTCCTCTACAAGTGCCAAATGCAATGAGGAGCTAGGAATTTGTATCCCTAAAAGAGGGGGAGTAACTTGTCCCTTTGAAAGTACTTTGAAACACCTTAGAATATCTGTGAGCAAAGCCAGGACTGAAGGGGACATCACCATTTAAAGACACCCAGTCAATATGAATGCTCCTACTGATACTTCCTGGTGACAGCCCTTGTTTATAAGGTTTTAAGTAGACCAGGTAAAAGGTATTCTTATGTCAAACTATGGATAGGGGCTGCTGTGTTTTTGCCACCTTTGACAATGCTGTGTAATACTGAGCTCACTTGGAGCTCTATCTGCCTTAACACAGAGATGAATGAGCTCATTATTTCACCTTTAAACATCAGTTCGAGGTGGTATATTTCCATTCCACCAAAAATCTGCCCTGCATCATACATCTCACGGAGCATGATTAAGTACCTGCAAAATCCGACTAATTTCCAATTTATAAAAAGTAATGCAATTATCTTGTTCAAATTAGATTTAATTACAAAGCTTCCAAGTCATCTAAGAATATTTTCTTGATGCATGCTCAGCTGAAAACTCCCATCATTTTCAGCAGGGTACACAACATCCATTTCTGGTTGCATAGCTCTCCTAGTCTGATAATCTACGGTTGATTTCACAACCCTGGAACACATCTTTATATGACATCCATTTTCCAAGATAAAACATCCAAATCTAAAGGAAAATGCTAATGACCCTTCATGTCCAAAACCCCTGAAATCCAGGAAATAAAGAATCTGCAGAAAACTAGTATCCCCCAATCCAAAGCATCTCCCATTTTATCCTCCTTTCAAGCACTGTCATATAGAGCTGCTATCCAAGAGCACAACAGGCTGCTGCTAGGTGTCAGTGACATGATGAACGTGAAGATGGAAAACATCCCACCTACCGTCTTCCTCAAAACATACATTCCGATAGCATCCACAGTACCTGCATGTCAGTATTCTCTTACTGCCTTGTTTTCATTCTATAAACTGTCATCAGAAATAACAGCCAAAGAAAGTGACAATAATGTAGGTAGGGATGCTCAGTGCCACATTCACTTACCTGCAAAAGGAAAAGCACAGGGTTTGAGCTCGCTAATTACAGAAGTTAGCTAATCTCATTAGATTGGCTACTAATTATCTCTGACACAAAGAAGGATTACATGGGGCGGGAAAAGAAGAAAAAATTTTAATCAACATTGGTCGATTATATGGGGGAAAGAAACAAATCTTGTATTTATCAAAAGATCATAAACATTTCCCTTTCTGTTTGCTGAAGAGCAGATGTGACAATGAAACAGGTGGTGGAAACATAAACCCTTCTAAAACCTCCAGGGTGTTTTCTCAGGAAGTGTCTAATGATTGTCACTAGATCTGTTGCAGCGCTTACTTTATAGGCTAACATGGTACAAGGAGCTGCTGGGGCTTTGCCAGTGATCTCCTAGGCAACTGACTGCTTAAAGGAGCCACAAATAGAAGCAGTAAACCCCACTTCAGATTTCAGTCTCAAAGCTGCTTGCACTTGGAACATTCCCTGTGCAAGAAAACCTGCATCCCACAAAGGTACGGGTGATCAGAAAAGCACATATCCCCCTCCAGAATGTACTGCAGCCACAGATGTTGGGAATAAGGCTCAGTCACGTAATAGTTCCGAGAAAATAACCAAACAGCTTATTTTTTAAAAAAATGCTTTCAGTTTGATAGGTTTTACAAAGAAAATCTCCCTAGCAGTACGGTGTTTGCACCGAAGGCTCCGTAACAGGGTTCTCATTTGGGCTCATCAAGCACCAGAGAAAATGGAAATTCATTCTCTTATTTTTTGAAGGTTTATTATAATGATTTTATGCAGTTACATATTTCTGTTTAGCCAACAATACAAGCATAAATTTATTAAACTGAGGTCACTCATGCATTTCATTAAGAAAATAAATAGCAAATGAAAACATAGAAAGGGTAATTCTCTGTCAGCTGTTCTTAATAACCAGTTTATATATTATTTAATTACATTTCTAAGAATAACAATTCGTCATTCATGCTTGCTCATTAAATACACTTTATAATTTCCTTGGCAATTTTCTTTGTAACTCATTTAAAAACCAGCAGGTATTTTCTTTTGTAAAGTAGTATTAGAATTATTAAATATCAACACAAGCAGCTTATTTATATCTTCACTTCCTCTAATATCATACAAAAAAATAACCATTCTCCAGGATAGATCATGGAAAGAGATTGGAGTTCCCAGAAAATCAAATTATCTCTAGTTTTAAAATATATTTCAACATAAAATGTGGATGATTTTAGCAAAAGATATTCCCTGAGTTTATCAAACACTGAGTGCAGATAATAGATAACAACAGGCATAGATTCACCCAAGCAAACACAACCAAAACACAAGAAAACCTCATGCTGCTAACTAATGTCAACGTCATACTGATAAGGTCAAAATTAATTTTAAAGCCTCCTACAGTCTCTTAACAGAGAAAACATCAAGGAAATACTACAGTGAACGTTACTCATACAGACATCTTTAAACACAGGCATAAATACATCTCGAGCGTACACAATTTCACAGAATCACAAGGTTGGAAAAGACCTTTGAAGATCATCAAGTCCAACCATTCCCATCCTAAGCTAAACCATATCCCTAAGTACCTCATCAACCCTTTTTTTGAACACATCCAGAGAAGGTGACTCAACCATATCCTTGGGCAGCCTGTTCCAGGCCCTAACAACTCTTTCAATTAAAATTTTTTTTCTAATGTCCAATCTAAACCTGCCCTGGCACAGCTTCATGCCATTTCCCCTTGTTCTATCTCCTGTCACCTGGCTGAAGAGACCATCGCCCACCTCTCTACAAGTTCCCCTCAGGTATGGTGATAAGGTCTCCCCTCAGCCTCCTCTTCTCCAAGCTAAACAGCCCCAGCTCCCTCAGCCACTCCTCACAGGATTTGACCTCCAGCCCCTTCACCAGCCTGGTTGCCCTTCTCTGCACTTGCTCGAGGACCTCAATGGCGAGCCCAGAACTGCACACAGTACTCGAGGTGTGGCCTCACCAAGGCCGAGTACAGGGGCACAATTACTTCCCTAGACCTACTGGCCATACTGGTTTTGATACAATTTCAGTCCATTTTCCTTTGAATAAACACATTTTTCAAACTTAAAGTGGTTTTGCAGGTGTCTGAATGTTTCTCTATAGAAAGACTCTTATAATATCTTGTTGAAGTATAGAGCTTTACTATAACTTGGAACATATTATTTACAGGTTTTTAACTAGACCTACAAAGCTGTCTGGTTAAAATGTACACTAGCCCAGTTTGTAGTGCATGACAGAGATGGGAATGAAAATGTACATAAGCTGACCTGATTATTAGAAACAGCCTAGGTGCCTCACACAAACCTTGAGTCAATACAATCTACATTTCAGCTGCATTGGTTTCAAGATAACTTCCAGATAATTCTATGATACACCTGTACAACGTTGCATTCTGTTACACAGACAAAGCTCTATCAGATTATCTCATTTAACCTCTACTAACACAGGTATGCAACTTCTGGACACACAGCATACCCAGAATTCAACTGCTCTGCAATGCTCAGCTCCCCAGGCAGGAATCCAGTTCTGAGTAGATGCTGTCTTGAACTGCTCTTTGGTGGGAAGTGTTGAGCATTAGGAGGCCCATCTTTACATTAGCAAACCTTGTTCACTAACAGACTTATCTAGTCAGCTGCTGGAGCAACCAACATCTCAGGGGATCATTTCCTCCCTTTTCTTGAAAACCTTCTGTTTGGAGTCCCAGTAGCAATGCAGAGAGTTCATCTCTAAGCTCACGTGAAAGCTTCCACAGCTGCTGATCACATGAAGGATCTGGGTAGAATGAAAGGAGTGGGGACAGCAATTACCCACAGAGCCTTTGGAGAGGTCCCAGGAAAGGTCTTAGCTGGACAAAAGGAGTGGCTAGGGGCTTTGCAAGCTTGGCCTTCGGTGCACAAGGTGGACAACAGAAATGTTTCAGGCATTTCTGCAAAACAATATCAGACCTTAGCAGCAGCAGCTAAGAAAAGGACAAGGTGGGGAAGTACCCTTTTGGATAGGCAGTAACAGCAAGATAGGCTGGAGTGCAAAAAAAGAACAGCACAGAGCAGCAGCAGCTGTCCTGAAGGATGTAAGGCTATTAGAAGATGAGGGCAAATGGCTTTCCTCAGTATTGATTTTATCCAGAGTGTAACATAAAGAAGAAATGTGAAGTAAGACCTTCTGCATTAGGATTCTTCCTTGCAGGGACAAGTTTTGCAATATGTCATCAGCCCTGAGAGAAGAGGAGCTACACCCGGACAAGTTACAGCACAACAGTTCTTTAGTGTTTAAGACAAAATGCCTGTGACATTCCCCCAAGGAGTTATGAATGGAAAGCTGTTCTTTGCTATCCGAGAAAAAAAGCAACAGTATCTAGGGAAAAAAACACCACAGACAAATAAACTGTTGTCTAAAGAGGTCCTGAAGGAGAGAAGAAAATGTATTAATTTCAGGAAAAATTTATGAAGAGACCTTGCATTTTACATTAAATGGACTAGTAATTAAGTTATTTGCAACTGCTGCATTTCCAGGGAACAAACTTCATTGTAAGTCTGGTAGGAAATTATAAAACCCAAAGGCCTCGGGTTTATTTCTACAGCTGCAACCAGGTTACCACAGGATAAATGAGCACACTTCCCACATGAGAGAAACCAAGAATTTTCACTTGCTTTCCAATGCCCAGTTTCTCACAGGAAGATGACAGTGAAAAATTTCACCAAGTTTGTCATGTGCTTCTACCTCCCTGAAGATGGTCTGTCAAGGAGATGAGGGGAGAACCAGAAGAGATGGCTCCCATTCTCAATCACAGCCAGGCAAGACGAAGAGAAAAAAGCAACACTTAATCAGCTAAAATACCTGTGAAGTTTATGTCTGAAGGTATGAAAAGCAAAATAAAAGATATTGCATCAGCTAAAAAGACAGAGAATGGGATGGAGGCAGTGACTGAGCTGGGCAAAAGTCTTAGAAATAAGAACACAGACTATTAACTTCATGAAGAAAGACAGAGATGAAAAGAGCAGCATGGCAAAAACACATGCCAAGCACCCAGCAATTCTGAGGGGGAAAAAAAGGTACTCAGGCTGACAGAAGAGGGATGAGCTTACAACAAACCCAGCCAAGAGAAAATCATGGCATAAGCCAACTTTACATCAGTAGAAAAGAACAGAAAATGACAGATTTTAGAACTCTGTGGTATGAAAAGCTAAGCCAAGAGATGATAGAAGGAGGAAAGCAGAAGAAAGACTTCCCAGAACACAGTCCAGGTTAGAAAAGGATCAGTATAAGAAATGGAGGAAAAAATTGCCTGTTTCTGATGGAAACACTGTTTTATACTGTGGTGGTATTAGGAAGGCAAGGAAAATGGCACCTACTATAAAACACAATTATTTAAGGAGTGAAAACAGAGAAGTACTAGTCAGTATGCAACACAGAAAAGCATCAGAACAGAAAAAACCTAAGGAGAACAAGCATAAACAGAACAAAATACTTCACACAGTTTGAAACCAAAGTAAGCAATGTCTGTAGACTAGGTTAGGGTATGATGGGAGAAGAATGGAATCAAACCAAGTTTCAAATATGGCGTAAAGCAGCATGGTAACATCTGGTCAAGTGACAAAGTGGCCTATCAACATTCCGCAAGGGACTGGAACAACTTTGAGTTCCATTTAGGTGTTGAATCCAAAAGTCAAAGCAATGCCAATGGCATGGTACCTTCTCTGAAAATGTGAAGGATTCTGAAAATCAGGGCTTTTGGCAAGATAGACAGGTGCTGGTGATAGAATGAGGTGATACTCCCTGGAGGAAGCAAAAAAAACCTCCCCAAAGCACAATTAAAATCAACAAATGAAAAGCAGCTATAGCTTAGGTAAACACATCATCAGTTCCCACTCCGTGCACGCTTGGTCAAACTTTACATCAGTTCTATCCAACTTCTAAGCTGTTGTCTTACATGTGGTTCTCCAGATGACATTGTTACCTTCTACTGCTAAAAAGTTAACAAAACCAGAAAGATTTTATTTTTTCTTTTATCCAATAAACAGGAAACAGCCAAAAAATTATTACATGAAGCGTACTAAAATACTCTCATCAGTAAAGCAATAATTCCACACAGTGTAAACCAAATAGTCTGGAAAAAAATAAGAGGTTCTCTGGTCTGCAAGGAGATGTCAGTGGAGGCTCGTATCAGCACTTCAGCTGACACTCCAGACACTTCAGAAAAGACATGATCTGTTTACTATTCAAGGCTATCTTTAAGGAGCAACAATTCCTGTTGCCCAACTAGTGACAGTGCTAATGGCCACTTTCAACTGCAGGAGATGATCACAAATTCCCAAGAACTTTCCTCTCATTCCACCAGTAGGATAGAAAACAAGACCAATGAATGCAGGCCTACATCAAGTACCTAAAGGCAGTATAGATTGACCTCTATCCCAGAAAATAAAGCATTGCAAGTATCAGTTAATTCCTGTCCATGTGCATCAACTCCTGTTGTCATACAGTTAAGAAGCTAAGCAAAAGCCTGGGGTTACTCAAAGAAGTGAACACCTAGAATCTAAAAGCATTGTCTCACTTGAAATTTGTCACATGCTTTGATGAGATTGAACAAAACCATTAAGTGGATTTTTGGATCCAATATCTGCAAAATAAATTAGATTTCCATCAGTTCACTCTAAGATTTTATGATATCAATAGTATGGTACCAGCTTTTACTATCTGCAGTCAATGAAGGAATGTAAATCCAGGAAGTTTGTTTTCTATAAAGAACAATATGAGAATCACTGATTCATTTTGGTTAGAAAAGACCTTTAAGATATTCTAAAGTGCCCCTTTGCTCCATTTACATTTCAAAATTAAAAGACATTTCCTATATCTTTCAGACATCATTTCCCTTGCCCTGCAACTCGCTATTGAGAACCAAGGACTGCTGAGAAATAAGGAGTGTCTAGGAGACAGCAATACTCAAAAATAAAAACCTTTAACTTTCAAAATGACACATGACATTTTTTGACACAAGCATTTTCAGCAGTAGAGGAAGGCTTGCATTCTTTTGAAAAGTCTCATGTATAGAATATGATACTATTCACCTCATGAAAGTTACACAGTACTCCTGTAAGTCACTGACCACACCTGTTAGAAGAAAAAAAATCTAACCAGCTGTGTTGCAATTGGATTAAAACCAGCTAAACTGAAGATGACAGAGTCAGCTGGTCAAAAAAGGTTATCCACAGTTAACTGGTCTCATGCCACTCAACAGTTTAAATAGGCTGCAGTTAAAACACATCCACTCCATGCATTCTTTTTAATCACACAAACGTGATTAAATAATCCAATATGTGCGAAGGCACATAGTAATGACAGATGTACAAATGACACCAGAATGTAGTGGTAATCTCTTGGAGTTTAATTTGTCAGTGACTGCGGATGGCTCCAACTTCAGTTTATACAAGTTTTAAAGAAGCTGCAACTACGAGAAATTGGACATGAGAAAATTTATTTCCCCATGAAATCCCTGAAGCGCCAAGCCTCAATTTGTATTTTAGCAGAAGTTCATCAGCTGGCCATGTCACAGATATCCCTCACCCACAGTTCCTTCTTTTTGCTCTGCTCTTGGCTGGATATATTTGACCAGGACTCTCAAGTGGAAAAAGTGGAGGGGGAGACAATAGCTAAGGTCAGCTCAGAAATTTTATCCACACCTAAAACCCCACACAAGTGTTGGGAAATACACAACGGCATACTGGGAGCAGGGGTAATAAGCTCATAAGCTATGTGAAAGGAAGTATTTATTGTGACACTGCGAGAAGCTTCGGAGGGTAACATTCAATACTGACATACTACACTGAATGAGTATTACATGAGGACACTGGAAGCTGCTTTGGGAAAAACCTAGAACAAAATAAACCCCACAACCCTGCTAAAGAGTTTTTTGAAGAGCTGACCTTTACTATTGATGGAAGCAGAACTCACCACAGCTAAAACTGCTAGTTTGGAAGGACTGTGCAATTTACTAGGATTTTCATCTCTGTCACTTAGAGTACCTTTACAACAACTTTGCTGGAAATGCCCTTTAAAAATAAACCAGTGTTTGCAACTTGCTACAAAAACCAACTTAACTAGGTCTTCTATTTTTAACCATGGTGTATATTTACATGTATGAAAATCACTGTGGAATTTTTATTATTTCCTGCACTTGATATATCAGTTTAATGTTATTTAATCGGCATAGATTTATGGGTAATTACAGATGTCCATCCCTCAGGTCTCAGCCAGGAAGCTATTTAATTCCCCTGAATTTTGGGAAATTGTACAATAGGAGCAAACAACTCAAGTCCAGTAATGCAAGCATTCTGCAAGTGAGATTCACACTCCTGGTGCTCTAAGTAAAAGATGCGATGTTATTCACTGTGCCTTGTCACTGGCAAAGTGTTTTTTGAGTTGGTTAAGCACTCCACATGGACCAAGTGATCCCCCCAAAGAGCGAGCACACCTCCTTGGCCTGCCAGGCACCGTGACAAAAAGATTTTGTCAAGAGTATGGTTTGAAGCTATCAGCAGAAATCATACCGAAATAAGATAGCTAATCTAAGTTACACTAGACCTCTAGCTGCAGCACTGTACTAATGTGGCTACAGAACTTAGTATCACAGAACCATTTAGGTCAGAAAAGACCTCTGAGATTGAGTCCAGCCATTAACCCAGCACTGCCAAGCCCCCAGCTAAACCGTGTCCCAAAGCACCAAGTCTACAGGGCTTTTAAATGCCCCCAGGGCTGGCGACTTCCACCGCTTCCCTGGGCAGCCTGTTCCAGGGCTTGACAACCTTTTAGGTGAAGACATTTTTCCTAATATCTAACCTGGTTTTCATCAGCCAGCTCAGACTGAACATACAGTCTTTTGCACTGCTCCATACAGGCATAAATATGAAGCTCTTGAAAATAAATTATTTGAGAACAAGAAGATAGTAAGGGTTAAGAAAAATCATATAAGTAGCACAGATTCAGTACTCCACGTCACACTGTTTTTCTGAAAGTTGCAAAAATTATTTGAGAAACTCCACAGCATTTTCAAGCATTTTCACTCTGTACTGTTGCTGGAGAGACCTGGGAAAAGACTTGCCTGGAAGTACAAACACAAGGAAACCATTACGGTAGGCAATTCCAGGCCTCATATTACTTATTGTAAAGAAGAAAGTGTCATTGCTTTAAGAACTTGCTTTCATTCTCCTAATAGCTACTGGTTCACTGATCACAGCTTGTGAAACAGCTTGCTCTGGGTTTATAGCCAGAATGTAATCCAAGTAGGGCTAATGTAAGATTTCATGTGAAAAGCTACAGCAGTGACAAAACAGGGGACGCTTCTCTCCCCCATTTCCATCCTCACTGGTGGTAGAGGACAGCTTCCCCAGGGGCTCTGGAGATCAGGTCAGGGTCTGCTGGATACGCAGAAGCAGGCATTCACCAGCATAAAAGAGAGTGAAAATAAAAGTCTCTTGTGAACCCCTCCATCCTATGGACCTCCTTCATAGGCCCTAACAAAACCCTCTGCCTTTTGGAGGAAACGGAGCTATTGTCAGTCTGTCAAAATACTATGATAGCAACTGTGCCATGGTGGTCACTGAGACTGAACCCCGAGTCCTTCCCTTGTTAACCATTTGCTCCTCCTGACCCCTAGTTATTTCCACAAACAGGCTTCCTCCCTAATTCCTCTCCAACTTTCCCTTTTTGTTACTGTTACTATTGTCTCTAGCCTAACAGGCCTTCCCAAATTAAACCTTCTGTGCAAGAGATAAATGATGAAGTGGCAAGATTCAGAGAACATGGAACCATCACAGTTCAGCTCTGCTTGATTACGTATTTTGCCCCCCAATTTCTTACCACTTAGACGGTGAAAAGTTTGAAGGCAAGGACCAGGTCCTTACCTCAGGCAGACTGCAGCATAGAAGGGCTCTGATTATAATTGCAGCTTCTGTGCTACTACTGAGAAACAATTCATGATTATACTTTACTAAACAGGAAATTTCTCATCTCACTCTTTCACATCTCAGAACAGCAACCCAAACCAAAGGTTGTTTTCAAAATGTCTTCTCTCTTGACTGCTTTCTCACTATAAACACACCTCCCTTTCCTCCCAAAAACATCCTTGAACTATCCTGCACTGACATTTAAAATTTTATGATGGCTGTCCAGTGAATGGCATGCATGCAGAGGATAACCATGACAACAGACAATTAGCAGGTTTGGCTTGGCTGAATGCCACCTGTAAAGAAAACAGCAATTGGAATTCATCTCCTTACAAGAGACAAAGCCTGAAGGAGCTCCAAGACATCTTGTATTAAACCATTATATTCCTTCCCTGCAGCATAATTGCTTATTTAAACGTATTAACAGCTTCTGTACATTAGAGACAGTCATGTCCCCCTCCCTGCCCCCACATCCCCTCCCCTTTTACACAGCTTTAAAATCAGCTGAAATAATGCAAAAGCAATTTGGGTGATAAGCCAAAGCTATGTTTTATTTCTTTTTCAAATTAAACAGTTTTAACTTTAACTGGTGACACAAACTGAATTGGATTTTTCAATTTCTTAGATTGCCATCAGTTGCTTTTTCACTGTTCAGTCCTTTGTGATCTTACTTCATTTTGCCTGGATATGATTGAAAATTAACTGAAAGACAAAATGGAAGTGTTCCTCCACTTTAGTAGGAGTGTATGGCTGCATTAGCTGGAAGTCTTCATTCCCTCTCTGCCTGTTATACCCACGTACCAAAAGTGGGAATAAAAACTTTCTGTTTTAATTTCAGACAGGATTCACAGCCCTTCCTCTATGAAATCGCATCAATCCCTCACTCTATTCCATCTAGCAAACATGTAGAAACCCAATCCCAAATCCTAGTGACAGAAGAGGAGGATCTGGGCAGCAACTGTGCTGTTACTGTGATTCCTATAGCTTATTCAGTCATGGACACAACTACAGACACTTCTGCAAAGCTGGGATGCTATTTTTCAAAGCCATGGCAGAAGTACCGGCACAAAACCACACAACTAAATTCCTCTTGTCTTTTAGGAGCCCCAAATCCAGTGAAGGAAGCCATGCAGGGGCACAGTGGGATTGAGTGGGAGGGAAAACATACCCTTCACACAGATTATTCCTGAAATTCTGCCTGCACCACCCAGCTCAAATTCACAGGATAAGCAGTTGCAAAGGCTGCAGACCAGCTGAATGCCTCTAAAGCTAACACAGACAAAAGCAAGAGCCACACTAGTTCATATAGCCAGAGCAGGCATTCACTCCTCCGCACTGACAAGACAACTGCAGTAGCTGCCATGACTCTCATCTTCACCTCATACCAAAGCACTAAAAAATTAGTCAGTGTATCTGAAAGAAATAAGAGGAACAGAAAATTTTGAGGTTTTCAAGTAGACTAAGATTGTATTTCCTAAGATTTCAGCTCCACTGTTAGAAAGTCATATCCCAGAGAGATCTGGTGTGGTCTACAACTCCTAGTTGGTAATTCCAGTTTCTCAGCAGCCATCATGCCTTAAAAGCGATGTGCTTAAAAGTTCTGGCACATCAGACACTTGAGGCCTGCTCACAAGCCACACATGGCTTGAGAGAGGAACCACTGTTCCCTAAATGGGAAGGCTAAGATTAGCTTCCTGCACCTAAAAGGCACACCTCTCAGATAAACGGCACGCTTTGAAGAATGAAGAAAGACACCAGGTTACTATTTAAGCTCTTGAATCTCTTCCACAAATCCTACTGAAAGGCATTACCTTTACAATGAAGAGGTGTTACTTGATGTTAAGTCTGCCTTGAAATTGTGTGCAATACAAAGGAGCGGCAAATCGAAGAAGCATGGCAGAGAAGTGAGAAGATGGGCAAATTGCTACTGAATATATAAACACTGCAAAGTGTTAATCAAGTGTGTTTCTCCCTACATCAAGTTCACGGCATACGGGTACAACGTAGTGTGAAAGTTTTCCCACTAAGTGCTCTTCATTGTGAGGAGAGAGCAGCAGATTTTGTTTCTGCTGAGATCAGGGTCTTGTTTGAAGCCTTTATATCTGACAGCATAACAGTCAGAGAGAACAAAATTACTCTTTCCATCCTTCTCCTGAATGCCCATACCTGTGTATCCCCAAAGGAACCCAGTCATTTTAAAAATATTTCCAGCATTAATGTACCCGACTTGTTTAAATCTGAAAATACATATGTATTAGTCACATAAAGCTTCAAAACTATCCACAAAACCTACAGCAACCCATGCTCATTAGCATATCTTTGCTAGTTTAGGTGGATGACATTGATTTATCTCATCAGATAAACACATTTACCATCAGCTATGCTTCTCCTGTGTTTCCAGTATAAAGGCTTTCTATAATCTGCTGCCATTTTCCCTTCTATTCTAGAAGGAGATCTGCCAAATTGCCATTTCTCTGTGCCGTATCACATCTATCTCAAAAGTCCAATCTTTCAAACACAGGTTAGTGCTAGTAGACTAAAGACAGCAGGCTAACTAGTTCAAAACTGTGACATTTAAGCTCAGGAAATCAGGAAGATTTATCTCTTGTTCCATAATAAGCAAATCCTACTTCACTTACACTGCGGTTTTACTTGACTTTGCTATCATTGCTGCATTTGGCAACTAAGACAGAACCCTGAGGGTTTTGTAAATTTTCAATGGAAGTAGTGCCATGGAAGCACTTGAAGATTAGATTTTTGGTAATATTAACTCAGTAATATCAAATATGGTTATAGCCACAAAGGCGGTGATGTTGTATGTGTCACATCATCAGACACAATTTATGCAATATACAGAAACTTGACTTGAAAAGACTGTTCCAGCCTGATACATTACAGATGCAATTTGAATTTGTCAAGTAACTCAGTTGGAAAAACCCCATCGAATCAGACTGGTTTGGCTTGGAATGGGCCTTAAAGACCATCTAACTCCAATTCCTCTGCCATGGTGGGGGGGACCTTCATTAAACCAGGTTGCTCAAATTGATCAGCTGATATACTGACAGTTCTTCTTGCCTTGTCTCCCTTTGACCTTATAGCTATGTGTCCAAACAGAAAGATTTGAGAAAGACAAGTACTCCCTTTCCTGTATGTGAAGGGATTTGAACGTTACATGTTTCCAATCACCAGACAAAAGCTTCTATCAGTTCAAATTTCTATCCTGAACCATCAGATAGTGGATTAAGCATAGAATTTCCACACTATCCTGGGGTGGATCCTTGTTAGGTCTGTTGTGATGACTGCTCTGCTTTGCAATAAAAAACCAAAAAACAAAACCAAAAAAACCCCCCCAAAAAAACACAACAAAAAAACCCATTTTTATATAAGAAAAAAAAAGACGCATTATTTGAATTAGTGAAGCTGAAATAGAAGGCAGGACCACCATCACTTC
This sequence comes from Gallinula chloropus, assembly GCF_964237585.1. Taxonomy (NCBI): domain Eukaryota; kingdom Metazoa; phylum Chordata; class Aves; order Gruiformes; family Rallidae; genus Gallinula; species Gallinula chloropus. The sequence continues at coordinate 43,132,016 of NC_140090.1, forward strand.
TGTGTAGGGAATTATCACATGCTCATATCAATAAGTAACCAAGCATTGATTAATAGGTACTCAGTTTTTTTTCATTCTATCCATGTTTCTGCGGTCATTTCTGTAAGAAAAGCCTTCCTTAGCAGATTTATATTACTCCAGTCACACCCTGTAACAGCATCTGAGGCAGACTAATCAGCTCTGCTTCCTGCCTGCAGCATATTAGGTCATCCTTCCCCCAATAGCCCTGCTCTTTAGTCACACAGGGAACTTCAGGCAGACAGCAAGGAGGACAAATCTGTTCTTCTCCAGTCAATCCACGTTAAAGGGCTTACAGGGCAAAGCAAAGGGAGCGCTGGAAGAGGATACAAATAGATTAATATTGTTACAGCTTGTAAATGATCCTAGGAAATGAAAAACAGTCTGCTTGAAGAACATAGATTGATGTGCTACAGACATCCTCCACAGATCTCACTATAGTAGCCAGGATAGCCAAAATGTCTGCACCTGTTAGGTATAGCATTTATATTTGAAAATATTTCCCTCCATTCTTGTGACACATAATTATGCAATTGGGTGAAGGACTTGTAAATGGGACAAAAATAATAACCAAAGCCTAAAGGAAATATTTCATTCTAGAGAGCAAAGGAGAGAGAAAGCAAGCTCTGTAGCCTGGTTTCTGCACACATTGAGGCCTTCTCGTTACAGAGGTATGTTAAAATTGCTACTCTGGAAAACATACATCTTGCATTCCATCACAGATCATAGATTTCTGGTTCTGTGCGTAATGAGCTCATTTATTTTGGTAGATATTAATACTAGGAAAAACATTTGTCTATATTTAGATATTATACTGAAACACTGTTTCCCCGAAGTTCTTGCACTTGAAATGTATATAAATAATCAACAGCCAGTAGACAAAACAAACAGATAAATTACAATGAATACATAAGTGAATACAGTTCTGATTATTTTATTCTTTTCAAGCTTTATGGTAAGTTTTCATTACAGATCAAGTTGAGCAGATTCAGTACAAACACAGCAGGCATCGTACTTATGTTGAACACACTCCTTTGAGCTTATTCTGGAAGGTCAGGCTTCAATCATACCTTCCAGCTTGCATCTTCCTGGCAGCTCATGCAGATTATTTTGCTGATAGCATGTCAAGGGGAACACACTTCTGTCTGTACATTTCCCTAATACACTTTGAACACCTCCAAAAAAAAGGGCTGTATTTTTTATTTTGAGTTCTTTAGTTCTATTCAAGCTAGCAAACCTGAGGAGGTACTCTAGTAGCTGTGCAGCTATCCTGCGCTACAAAGTGTAGCAAGGATCTCTAAGGATCACCAGCTTGGGGGCGGGGGGCGGGGGGTGGGGGGGGGTTGGGGAATCAGCCCCAGAGACTGCAGTCAGCTCCCTGACTGTTGTAGCAGACCATTTGTGCAATAGAAATACCATGCTGAGGGCCGAGATCAATGCCAAGCCCCTCCGAGGGCTGAGATCAATGTCAAGGATCTCCGGTCACATCTTGCCTGAGCATACCTAGCGCTGTGACCGCACATTGGTACGAAAGTCAAAACGAAGCACATGGGCACAAAGGATTGATACAGTCCAGCTAAGACATTTTGCACAAAGAAGTGGTTTTATATGCCTGGGGTTCAGTTCCTAAATTTCAACCAAAATGGAATGTACCCCTCTCACTTCTCTGTAAGCATGCAGACCTTACAGTTTTTTGCAACATAATTCATCACAGAAATAGGCTGTCAGCGTTGCCATTTTGTGCTGCCACAGAAGATTTCGCTGAGATAGCCATTAGTGCTAACTGCTATCTTGGCAATGGATCATGCTACTGAATAAATTTGCTTGCTGTAATTATTTGAATTACTTAAAATTAGCAAAGTGCCAATCATTTGTTCAGCAGGGAGACAGACACATTTTCAAGAAAAAAAAATCAAAGCAAAGTTGTCACGATTGACCAAAATGGATTCTCATCTTTAAATTCCTCTTAGGCTTACAAAACATTTAAAATTAAATGCCTCTCAGGCCTAACTGAAGTAATCATTTAAGAAAGGTTCATAAGGTGTGCGGTTTTAAACTGAGGGCTGTGAAAAACTCGGACAAGAATGAATATACAGCAGTTCCAAAGGCGTGCAAGTATGTAACTTGCATACTTCCGCAAAACTACTACTGCTACACGTAATGCTAATGTTGCTACCAAACGGCCATTGGTATGCACTAAAAATATACCACCTGGAATGAGTGACTACGTTTTGCAACACGGTTACCACCTTTAGGCACAGCTTGTACTGCCCCTGTGAAGCAACGGAAGCGTTGGAGGCAAGTCAAAAATGTAAATCCTCACCGGATGAGCTATCAGTTCAGTTTAAACTCACTGTTGTTATACACCCTCATATCATGTTTACAAGTTATAAAAGGTCCCAGCTGTAAGCAAGCTATTTTCCTGGGTGTTTATAGAATCATAAAACTGCCAGGGAAACCCCACAGATTCCTCAGCATGCAGTGAGCAGCTGTTCCTATATCCACAGTGTTTGTTGAATTCTCACATTTGACTTTAATGGACAGTTCAAATACAAAGTCACAAAAACATTGCAGCACAATAGTTTCACTGACCCTGGTAATTTCAAATGAACACAACTGTAAACAGGAAAATAAAGTATCATTACAGTGATTATTAAGTGGATATTAACCCCCCACATCTTCACTTGCAGGTGTTTAGGAACAACTAGAGCTTGTCTTGAAAGGCTGTGCCCTCACAGGACCCTGTCTCTACTTTTATGACCGCTTGTTTCAGGATACCTCCACAAGTGGAGCAGCAAATGCCAGTGTTAAGGTTCCAACCCTTGTGTGCCTTGCAAATTTGGTAGGCGTACTCACTCAAAACAAGTACAAAGGAAGTGAATGGCAAATTTGGGTTTGGAAGCAGTACACATCCACACTTTTCACTACAATAAAAATAGATAAGGAAAAGGCAACAGCATGTCAGATTTAGATAACCTACTTTCGAGGCAGATGCCCCAGATCTCCTCTTTCCCCTCTCTCCTCAAATCTTTGATTACATTCTTCTCAACTTGGATTTTTTGCAAGCAGAAACTTAAAGAGTTCCATCCAATTCAAGTGAAGTGTGAAGGTACCACAAAGCCTCAAAAACCTACAAACCACAGAAGCTTCAAATACTAACACTGAAGCTGGAAGAGAAAACACAGAATGTTGCATCTTAGCTTATACATCATATATATCATCAAAAACATTCCCTCTCCTGTTGAATCGCAGTTAGAGTGACAGGTTTCTTTCATTGTCAGTGGTGTAATATTCATGTTTTAGCCAAGAACCCTTGACTGGAGAAAAAAAAAAAAAGACACTATTTTCGTATAAATTATACATTAAAGGACTAAAGGAGTGATGTGCTTATTTGCATCATGCTATCATTATATGAAAATCTGACCTCAGAAGAAATGTTGTAGCATTGAGTGAATAGATGACATTCACTTATTTTTTTGACCACTTTAATTTCTGCATTAGTGACTAAATCCAAGCAGTGTACAATATGAATCAAGATGTGATTCATTCTGCCATGAATTAATATGCATTAACTTAATGAAAAAAATCTAAAGGTTATTTAAAAATCCCATCAGGTTGTACATGTTCCAATTAATCAGACCATGTAAGATTTCAAGACAGTCACAACTGGGCAATGTAATTGTTTTCAGCTCTTCATGACTTTGGTTTAGACATGAGCCAGGTGCCTGCTAGCACTTCTTCCCATGGCTGTTATGCACGGTGGGTATAAGGGAACAGTACTTCTGACAAAAGTACTCAGAAATTCTCCATCTGAACCACTCAAGGCCTGATCCAGACCAGCCATATCACCCAGCTTGTTTGGGTCCTTGTTCATAGAGTGATACTGGCTTCCATGACCACCCAACAGCCAGCATGCAACCCACATTCATCTTCATGAGGCCCATGTTCTCTTGCCCTGTCTATCCTCCCACATCACCAGTAATTTACCACTACCCCAGCCTCATCAAAAGCAAAGGAGATACTCCTCAAACCTTTTGATATAGCATCTTTACAGTTGAAGAGTAACTCAGCACAAGGTGGCATCATTTTAAATAGCAACACTGGGAAAGAAGACCACAGTGCGACTAATGTTGAACTGAAAACTCTCCCTAATGCTGAAATCCTTCAAACCTCAGTATAAACTACCGTCTCATTACCTATTGTCATTAATACAGCACCAAGAAGTTATTTACTTAAGAAATGTGAAAAAAGCAGCAAAAGGCTAGTCTCTTCTCCACAGTCCTGAATTACGCAGCCACTTAGTCTCTAATTAACCTGCAGAATCAATTCATTTTTATCATTTCATTCTACATTCAAGCACCATGCTTACCAAGTGGGAACAGTCCAGATATGCAATCTTCAGTATAGCTTTTTTAAAAACATGGTTTATATGTTTAACCAGGCCTTTAGGACATTATCTTTTCTGCCAAAATATGCACCCTGGTAGTGAGGTGAAAATAAAACACAAGGCCATAGGTAATCGTGATGGAGTACTTAGTAGTAGTTAAAATTCCTAAAAAGAAATATCAGGCAAACTGTATGACTGATTCTTTCAGCATCTATCCTGTACATGACTATCTCTTAACTGCAACAGAGATCTTGATTCAGTTTGAGACAGATGACTGGAACAAGCAAGTGAGGGGAGAGTAACTCCAGGGATTGAAGTTGCTCTGAGAAGAGGCTTGTCAGAACATTCCATCATGCTCTTCCCAGCAGACTGAGCACAGATTCTGCTCAGCTCCAGATGGATGCATCACACTTGTTCAGAAATAAAGACATAAAGTGAAAATGTGTTCCAAATAGCTACTTTCTCTCCTCCCTTCCCCCAAGGTCTAATTATAAATCCTAGTTTTGTTGGATTTATCTCTGCATGCACTCTGCGGTATGCCTATCATGAATGGCAGAGAATTGCATAATGGCATTGTTAATAGTCATTCACAGAAGTGTGCTGTAATGCATTTTTAAAAACCACACAGGCTAAGTCAGGCTAAACAAGTAGCCTGATTTTAAAACTGCTGAACAGACAAGCAACTCCCACTCTTCAGTGAAGCTGCCGAGTGCTCAACGCTTGAGAATTAGAGCACTCCATAATCTCCGCTCCTAGTTTACCTTCTGAAAGTTTTGGCTTTTGACAGAATCTATTCAATACGAATCCCTGCTATGGGAATAAAATAAACAAAGACAATTTTTGGTAGGGGTCCAGACTATTCTAGCTTTGTACCGGTTATGGAGCTTTGACTTGAAACACAAGGGCAGGCAGGAGGGGCACTCACTTTCCGCAACCTGTGTTGTTAGAGAACTGGATTCTGCCCACATTCTCCTACATCATATTAAGGTAACCTTTGGAAAATCTATTGCATACCCTTCTTCACTAGACCTCTGGCTGTATCCTTGGAAGCTCCAAGTCTTACACAGTAGTTAACAGTCTTTTTGACATTTTGCACCACCACTCCAGCCCCTCACAGATTAACATTGTTGCCTATTTTAGAATGAGTCCTGTCCCTCCCAGCTGTGAAGTAGCTTCAAGCAGCAGTAGCAAACATCAGAAGCCAAAACAGTAACTGAGTTTGACACAAAGCCCTCAAACTGTATTTTACAGTCTCACAGGCAAAGTGTTATTGTGTATTTGTTGTCTAGGTTTTTAGTTGCAATTAAAGAGGTGATAGTCTGGATAAGAAGAAAACACACAAATTCAATTATTGTGGCATTTTCCTCATCTTTCCAGCACTCCTCACTAGACTGATGGTACAAAATGCCGAAATATTTTATATACCTATCTGAATTCCCTTATTTCCAAATACAGGATGACTTCTGAAAAACGAGCAAAAGAACAGATGACATCTACCTGGTCAGTTCCTCCTGCAGCCAAGAGCACAAGCCCCTGTTTTTATGATCTTTTGCTCAATAAATATCAGGAATATTATCAAGGTAAATATGAAATCACTAAAATAATGCCATTTTCTTCTAGGGTCATTTTATAAAGCCAGGTTCTCTTCAAAAACCAAAGCACACCACCCTTATATATAGCTTGAATGACTACAGAGAAGATAATGTTGACATTAATAACTCCAAGTAGTCCCACTCTTTACTGAAATTTGCTGTCCTTTCAGGTTGCCCTACAGAGACTTGGACAAGATGAGAAAGACATTATATTTCAGGACCACTAATACTGGGATCAGTTGTGACCTTGTCATTTTGATTTCTCAGTAAATTCCAAATGTGAGAAAAAGACTTAAGAAGCAATATACAAATTTATTCCTAAACATGCTGTATGGCATCTTATTTTATCTTTTTTTTCTCACATACACTTTACACCTCAGGTAATACTATAATATAGCAGACTAATCCAATGGATCTATTGGTGTCTAAGATATTATTATGGGGGGAAAAAAGGACCATAAGGGATATGCTGACCATTCCTGACCCAATTCCTTTGCAGGCAGATTTCCCCTTGTATTTTGGGGTATACTACAAAGAAACTGATGGAATTTGAAGTATATGCAATACCCAAGAAGGCAATCATTAGCAGCAGCAAGGTGAGAGCTACAGGAACAGAGGTCACTCATCCACCTGGCCCAATCTGATGGCAAACCCCATCCCCAATTCCTCCCCCCATCCCAAATCATCTGCTCCAGGAAGCTGCCACCATTTTAAAAAAAGTTCTTGGTATTTTTAATAGATGGAGTCTTTTAAAGGCGCAAGTACTACGGTAGCTGGCTAGTGCCTATTCCTCCCTTTCCACACTGCCCTTGACAGCAGCTGGAGTCACAGCCAGCAGCCTTGCAGGTCAGGAAAGCACTGCTTTTCCTGCACTAAAGGGCCTGCCAAAACATGGAGCGGCATATCTCCTCCAGTGTTGTCAGATTTGAGCTAGATTGGTTGTCTTTTTCAAGGCAGCTTGCTTGGTATCTCATGCTAAAAAATTATCTAGAATACTAGCCTTCTTTTTCATACTGCCACCAACAGTTGTTGGTATGCACTGGAAGGAATCAGCAAGTATCAACGAGATAGGTCCCTTCCATTAAATACAATTTCCAGAAAATGAGCCATCTTTGGCCCTAGTTTACAATTAGGTGCTGTAAACACCGTGCTTTGAAATCTGCTGATAAAAACACCCACTCAAGAGATCGAGAGGAAAACAAGGCAGATTCTGTCTACTCTCAGAGCTTACACCACAGGGAATAGCTTATGCTGCAGTCCACAGAAACTCTTCCTGCCAAGGTCATTGCAAAGGGCTGCTGACTGCCCCTCCACACCAACCCTGCTGGCTTTGCATTTAATTTGACATTAGGGTCAGTTCTGCCACAATAGATCTTCCTTACACATATACGTACAGAAGTGAAAAACTGATGAGCCACATCTTTGTTTTGTTTTCAAGATCTTACTGTAGCCAAGGCCTAAGAACAGAACTGTCGGGGAGTATAGAAGTCAGAAAAGCTGGCTGTAAAGTTCAGAGCAAGACATTTCACTGTAAAGACATCTTTTCATTTAACAGAACCACAGATTCTGACAATTGAAAAGCCTGAGAATATCAGAGAATGGTGTCTTTCCTGTTCCAACACATATATACAAAAGAAAGGAGGAGATATGGAAAGAGACAAAACCCCTGTACCAGCACGTCAAGCCACAGATAGAACAGAGATGCCTGCCAAGAGTAAGGTAAATGAAGTATCTGTAGTTGTGGGCTCCTACCTTGTGGCCAACTTCATAGGAAAAACAGGGAATAGAAGCATGCCGTTAAATGAATGAAATAGCACAGACATAGCATTGGGAATACATACAAATTTTTGACACAGTAAGAGTTGTCTGGGTTGGGGTTTTGGTGGTTATTTTTAAGGAAGCACCAGGGGGCAACACAGAAGGGACCAGAAACCCTGCAGAAGGGACTCTGCAGAGAAGGCCCAGCCTGGCATTGCCTTACAGTGTAGTTCATGCAGCACACGTGCACTCTTATTTGTAGGGCTTGGGACCTTTTTAAAGAAAATTTCAAATCTCTCTTCTGAAAGATAATTTTTTCATGCTTCCAAACAGATCATACAACTTCTTTGCTCCAAAACAATATATTGCCAGTAATACAGCAATGCTGATGGGCTCAGCATAGATCTGGTTACACCAGCACATATGTGACTAGCCAAACTGATCAGTACCTTTCAGAGCTGGGTAAAAACTAAAGGTTGTAATTGCCAAGTTTAACTAAATTCCTAAACTCAGTAAAAGTAATTATGATCCTCTTTAATACTTCTCCTGAATAGTCAGCCTTGGATTTTGTCTTCAATTTCTGTTTAACACCACTATAAGTTGGATTGTTTGAGCTCATCATTCCACTTTGAAAAGTTCAGCTTTCAGACAAGTCACCTACAGGTCTCACCACAAATAACGATCCTTCATTATTCTATATAGCTTAATCGATACCTGTGGATGAACAGGCATCCTGTTTGATTTGATTTTAATTGCCAGTATTCTTCCAATACTTTAGTTTATTGAGTTACTAAGTTGTCATGGTTATTGCATTACTAAGCATGAGGCTCCATAACAAGACCTTTATGTTTTCAAAAACTTCCTCTGACTTTCCATTTATTGAGCACTTCTCTGATACTGTACACCTAAAAAAACCCCTGGATGCTGAAATCTGCTTTGGAACAAGGCTGAAAACCATATGTAACAAATGTGCTCAAACCTGTTCTCTCAAATGCTTTGCACAGTACTACCACAGTAAGCATCACCCTTGCACTACCCTTTTATCCTCCTGTTAAAATATCAGCAAAATAAGCAGGCTTAGATTAGCTAACTCAAATGGTACTTCAATCCAAATCTATATCTTCCTTGATATAGATGTTACCTGTCTGGGTTTTCTTACTTAAAACTATCACTGTCCTTATATCCTCCCAATACTTCTAACCCTTTCTTTAAAAAAGGTCAATAATACCATTATATGACCCATGGACACATTCTAAAATAATATAAAACTTTATTTACAGCTGTCCCTCCGTATTTGTGGCGCATTTTTAGACACATGATAGAATGTCTCTCCTGGCCACAAGAGCAAAGCTATTTACTGATTTCACCTGCCTAGGAAATACTTGCTCCTATTTTTACCTTTCAAAACTATTTCAGCTGATGTTCCCAATGACAGAAAATTGTTTCTTACCAGATGGCATTTCCTAAGCACCTGGAAGTTGTATGTATCTGGTTTGGAAGGGGGCCTAACAAGAAGGGAGACACAGCGTAAGTAGTAACAAAGGGAAAGATGTTAATTGCTTCCATTGTCACTTACACTCATCAGTTCATTCTTTTGAAGGAGCTGTGAAAAAATTACATCATGAACAAAGAGCGTTAAATGTTCCAAACTAGCTTGAAAAATGAATGTTAGACCAAAAAATGATGTAAAAAATTTGCAGTGCCTGGATGACTGAAATAACTGGACCCCACCAGTGACTAGGAAGGGCTGGCATCACCATAGTTAGATTTTTTTTTGCATAATAAAAGCACACTTAAATAAACACTGTCTCCTGGATGTGTCCTTCAGACTCAATAGAACGTGAATGGAAACAGCCATGAGAATGACACAGGTCATCTTTGACAATAAATTCCTGCTAAAAACCCAAAGTGATACTGATCTATTTGCTAAGGCTTTCCCCTGTGATAACTCCACACAAATACTAATTACTAATTAGCAATGATACAGCCTTGCAACCACACACAACAGTAATTAAGTAAATGAAATTACAGGTCTGTTTAGGGGATCAGGGAAAAGGGAAGAGAGCCCTTTGCATCCCTCGCATAGCATTAATCCCATCTGACTAGGGTACATGTGAATTCTACAGCACCCTGCCTGCTTTTATGTTCTACATTTACATCCTTCACACAGAGCTGAGATTTTGCCTGAAGGTGGCCATCTCCATCAGGATAAATTTCATCCTCACCACATGACACCTCCTGTTTTAGAGTCTTCTAGTAAAGATTCTCAGAGCCTTCAAGATGAATATATTCATGTGCTTTTATATGCAAACAAGCCCAGGCACAGCCCCAGAGATACCCAGAAAGAAAGAACTGAAAACCATAGCAAAAGAGGGTGAATGCTGCTGCCCAAGAGAATTGAACCCTGGACACATCTTTTCAAAATCCACTTCCTTCTCCACCACTTCATTTCCCAGATTGTCCCATTTACTCCCAATACAGATTCCAAAATAAGAACAAATCCCCAGCACAATAGAATCATTCAGATTAACAGTTTTAGCAGTGTGGTGAATCCTACACATGTTCAGAATCTCTTTGGAAAGATGCTTACTGTTCAGTTTAGATACCAACTAACAGATATAAGTGATGTGACCTTGATTAAAAGCATCAACAAACCCTAAAAGGATGCCCTTAAAAATTGTATTAGGGAAAATTACACAAATACCAGCAAAGTACAGCAAATCTGTTACTTTAACTTTTCATATTATTTCATTAGGAAAAAAACGCAAAATCAATAAGCTTTTTCACTACACATTATTTCATGAACAACACATCCACAAAGAGAAGAATACAGTTTGCAGTGATGTCTTCATTTTGACATTGATAAGCTTACAAACCTGAAGAAAAAGGCCATACACACCAACAATACACAATGGTTAGAACACCGTTATTACCCCCCAGCCCTGTAAACAGCAGTTAAAACTATGAAATGGAAATAATAGTGTACAACACGAAGCACCATATCACTTTATATAATTCCCTTTTACAATAGGACTCCTTGAAAAAGCATTCAGACAAATTAATCCTTGGTTACATTCACAATTTGTCAATGTGGTACAGGGAATTCTCAGGAACCAAAGTCTCTTGGAAGCACAAACCTGAAACAAGTCTGTGATAGTAACGCTTTAAATTGTCTTAAATACACTTAGCTATGCATTTAATTTAGAACTAAGACGTGGTGTCTATCATATATCCAAGAAACGCTAAAGAAAATATCCCATATGCATTATTTTCCGCATCCAGCCAGTCCATTCCTCTTCAATGCTGAGGAAAAAACACTGGGTTTGCTCCGTCCTGTTTTGGGAATGAAAGAATAGCCAAGTTCATGCCTGCTTTAGTTTATCCAGCAAACATTTTCAATTGATTGACCCAGTACCTGGCAGTCAGAAGAATGCAGCCACCTACATCTCCATTAGCAAGTTGTAACAAAAAAACCCCAACACCAACCCACAACAAAAACACCGCAGCAACAACAACCCTCAAAAAATCTCCATGAACTGGAAAACAATGTGGGGATTGCTATTACTTCCATAAACTATTAATTATTGCTCACATTCCAAACTGGAAATCTGAGGTCTTTAGAAGAAGACTAAGGAGAATTCGTTGTGACATTGATTTGATCAGGTATCAAAAGCTTTATCACTTGAAATAAGGACCTAGTACTTATGAATTCAATAAAATGGTTTTATAAAGCATTAAGATATAAAAACTGAACCCGAACCTGTTTAGCAAGTGGAAGATAATAACAGTTGGGCATGGTACCCTGACTCCAGCAGCTGCAATGAATAATGAGCTTCAAAACCATAAGAAAAAGCACTCTTTTTTCAGCTTAAATCCCTAAATTGCCTTGTTTGGTAATAATCTTTCTTCCCTGCTAAGGTACCTTGGTACTTTAAACAGAAGCATGATGGAGCTAGTTCCTTCCTAGCAGAGCATTGACTCTCTAGGCCCTGAATCTCTGTAGAATACCATCCCCTATTCCTTCCTGGAGTCAATCAAACATACAGAAGAGCTGCAGTGGTTCTACCACCAACTTCGGCAAGTGGAAGTAAGGTAAGCCAGGCTGAGGAAGAAAGCTCTTGCAGATACACAGACTCTTGTTTGTAAGTCAAAGTGGGATGCCCAGATTAATTTTTTTTTTTCAATCTGTTATTGACAGATTAATCAAAGTATTTTCAGGTTAAGACATAACCTATGCATAAATGTGATAAGCGGTTAAACCTACCAAATCTACCTAGGTGCTATCACTAAGATGTACTGAAATCTGCAATTGCAGCAGTCACAGGGTTTGAAAACAGAAAACCCCAGGTGCTAAAACAGACCTTTTGGGTTCTAAGGAAACTGAAAAAGATCACCATGTGATTCAAAGTAAGTTGAACTTGGAGCAGGCTGAAGTTTACATGGTGGTTTAATATAAAGACTTTCATACAGAAGCTTTTAGATCATCTCCAACTGATCATGTCCAACTGATAACTGCAAAACCTTGGTACGTAACAGAAGCTGATCCACAATGTCTCTTGTTGCTCAAACCCACTTTCTGTAATTCAATCTAACAGTAACCTAATTGTACACAAAGCAATTTACTGCAAAGGAGACAACCTAACCTAGACTGTAAGTGCCTAGCTTACGAAGGAAACAGCACTGGAAGTCCTCCAGCTGAGGCACCAGGCATGAGCCACACGTAGACCATCCTGGAACACCGCCCTTCACACTCATGCTCTGCCACACTGCACCCAGGAGAGGCCACCAATGAACCAGACCCATGTGGAACCTTAGTCCTTTGGGTGATATGAGTGAAAATATACAGGCTCTGTTCTACAGATTGAAACCTACTACTGAGTGTCTGGTTCAACATGAGGAAAGTCTTGAGAGAACACAAGTTCAACCCAAAAACAGAGATGCAAGATCATCAATTTCCTGGTGGATGACATGTGGTGACAGCCAAGGTCATTGAAGAGATAGAACAGCTCAGAAGCCCAGTGAGGAAATGCTGAAAGTGAAATGGAACAAGGAAAAGGCAACAGGCCTTGAAAAAAAAAGCAACACTGGGAAATATCTGGTCCTATAGCAGCTGGAAACAACTTACTGAGCAAAAGGAAAATCCCTACAATAGAAGCAAAGTATGGTGAGTGGAGAGAAGAAAAATTCAGCTGAAGTGCTAATCCACAATCCTATTTTCTTGCCCTATCCTTCAGAACTACAAGATCTATTCACACACACAGGATTCCTCTGTCTAAAAGGCACAGTAAAAAACAACATCCCTGTTTCAGCAAGAATGGCAGCAAATGGAAGGGCTGTCAGTCAGGTTACAAGTTCTGTCACTTAGCTACAGAGTGAATCATGTCAAAAATTCAGTAATTACAACATACCTTGCTGTTTCATTTAATATAGACTATGACTTTATCACCTACTTACAATTTCTAAACCATATATTCCTAGAGGCTAAGAGCTGTTGACTAATACTACTCAAGATAGACAATGTCAGTTAGAAGGTTTTTTTTTCCCCCCAGGCAAAATAAACATTTGAAATGGCTCATTTCAAAACAATAAGATACTTAACTTCCCATTAAATATGCTTTATTTTTTTCCAGACTGATAAAAGGAAAACAATTATATTACTATATACCAAAGCAATCCCAGTCAAGGCAACAGGAATCAATACATTTTAAATTTCTGGGGTAATTGTGAATGGTAGATGGCAAGATAATGTGTTTGATTCAGGGAACACAATAATAAATCCTAAACTTTTAGGAAATGGAAAAATAAGAATAGTAATAACAAGTGCAAACGGCTTTAAACTACTGTTCTTAGGCTTTTACTATTTGGACATGCAAATGAGGAATATCTTCCACAAGTTCCAAGGACTTTCTATATTCTAATAGATCACTGGATAACATGAGGTCAAGAATCTATCACACCAATAAAATGGACATTAAAGCTGAACAAGTGGAAACTGCCAAGCAAGGTGAAAACAAATCTGTTTATCCATGCTACTAAATTAAGCTTTCAGCATGGGATGCATTGACATATTAAAGTTTAAGACTATCACCAAACAGTCAAAATTTAAATATATCAGAACCATTTCTAAGTCATAGAAACTTAACGTTAACATAGTGTAAACCTTATTTACTGATACAAGAAGACAGTTTCCTTGTAGTCTTTATTTCACAAATTTAAGCAGGTCTCAGCTTCTTAGCTTGTCAAATTCATTAATAAAATTTACACTCCAAGTAATAAGTTTATTTAATGAATAGATTAAAAGCTACAAAAATTTTAGAGAAGTCCACCATGAACATTTGCTTTACCATTACCTATGAGTAATTCCCCACTGAGAACAGCAGTGAATATTCTCCCCCAAACATAACGTGTATAAGAGCTGAACACAAGCATGGGTCATTAAAAAGGGCCAAATCAGTAAATCTAGTTCTAAGAGAGTGCTTTGAAGGAAGTATGATATCACCATGAATCTCAGCAACAAACCACCATTTCTTTGTCATGGCAAAACTTGGTTTTCACAAGTGCCGAGTTGTGATCACCAGAAGTCCCACTATAATTAGATATATATCAATAAACCATTTTTCATTTAAAGATGAAAAGGCCTCAGGCCCCAAATACTGTCCCAAATGAAATGAGTGATGCTATTTCAGTAGAGGCAGGCTTTACCTGTAAATGGTCTGATGCAGCTCCATCAGAGGCAGTGACAGCTCTTCTCCCAAGCCAATGTTGATATTACATTTTTGCAATAGTTGGGGGAATGGCTCGTCACACCTGAGAACCTCTGACATCTCAGTACCTATGCCACACAAATGCCCCTTGAAGTTTCTCATCCTAAATACACACTGCTGCCCAGATTTTCACAGTGGAAGAGTCACTGCTGGAGACAGCCATTAAACACTGCTGAGTCAAGTCTTGGAGTCACAACAGAGCAAATACTCCCTGGCAGAATCTGTGGAGTGTGTTCCCAGTGCAGTGAGCCCAGGCTACTGGCTCAAGAAAAGTGGATTAAGTCAAACCCCTTGTTAGCCCAAAAATCCAAATATTGGCTGCCCACCACATTCTGATCCCAAGGACTGATTTTCAATCCACTGCACAAGCACCTTGCTTGTCCCTGCATCGCATATTCATATTCTACATAAAGGAATGGAACACAGTGTTGAAATCATACTACAGGGATGAACTAAAGGCAGTGAGGTGGATTAATAACCAGATCGCTCCAAAACCACGAGTTCAGCATCAGCTCTCACCCATGTATGCTTAAGAACAAATGTATCTTTTTTCACATTTCTGTTAGGAGTTTCCATTACTGATTTACACTACACATGCACTTAGAGACACAACATTAATTGTGGATGTTGTCTGAGGATCTTGGAGGGGGCAGTGGAAGAGAAACAAAAGATTCCCCAAACCAAAAAGTAAAAACTGTTTCCAACTCCTGGTATGAGAATTTAACAGGAAATTTCCCACTGACTTATCCAGCAAAAACCTGTAAAATTAAATTGAAAAGTATTTTCAACACAGAAGTTTTGAGCTGGCCTAATTATTTCCTGTTCATGAACTCCAAATTATCTTTTAAATCTTCAGAGCATCACCAGTATCTTCATGGCTAATTTCATTCTGACTGTTTGATTCAGAAGAAAGAATACTTCTCTTTTGTTAAAAATCAAACCACATCTTACATCTCTAGTGACAGCTGAGTTCAATGCTCTTTTATAACTGAGATTCAAAAATTTACTGAGAAGTGATGACACAAACATACAAGATAAAGCCACTCCATAACACCTAGGGGTTCAACCCATCACTTTCAAAACACTGACTCTGTAAAAGCCTGGCTGGAAACTTCAGGACAACTGTAGCTCAAGAGCAAGAGGCACAGGCTGCTTGTAGCAAGGAACCCTGAAGGGTGGAACTGAGAATCTAATTAGTCTTCCTCTTTCATCAGAGCTAGTCCTCCTCAGTACAGCCTTAGCAATAAATGACGACACAGTACCTTCATCATCCTTTGAATGTTGTATTGCATTGCTAAACACAGTACTGTTTTGCCTTCATCTATGTTGTCCATCCTCCAAAATCAACAAACGAAGAGATGCCAAGGAGATTTATCTTCACTTTCTCTATCTAGATCAGAATTTTCAACATACTTGCGGAAAATCATCTGCTCTGGCTGCCCTGTTCTAAATGCGCAGTTATCACACTTCTTTGTGCTTAACAGTAAAACACTGCCAGGTTAAAGCTTATTTTGTGAAACACCCTAATTTATACAACTCTGGAAAAATTCAGAGCATGCTACAGATTGTGGTTTCCCTATAACAAACTGTGAGCTGTCCATTTCTGCCCTCCTGCTCTATCTTTATTTCAGAAATTGTGTAAGAACAGGAAAACCAAGAGCTGATGAAGAGGGAAGGGGCTATGAGTGAGTACCTCAGCAGTCAAAGAACAGGAGGAAGACTTGCCACCACTTCACTATGAAGATAAATGAGACAGGAGACAACGGAAAGGCTAAATATGGAGAAAAGCACAGTTGCCAAGAGAGGAACTGTCTAAAGAGAACAGGAAGGCAACCATGGAAATACCCATTTCAGGATACCTACTTTTAGGACAGACAGGTGGTGTAACTCATTGGAATCCCTGACCCAGTTAAGCTTTCACCTAGCTCAGGAGTTTACAACTAAACACCATTTGTTTACCACATTCTTCTTGGAGAGCATTCCTGAGTTAAGTTGTTCTCATTAGCCATTCAACAATTCCCCTTCTGGATCAGACCAATAAATGTAAAGCTTTCCCACAATGAGCTGTGGAAAGCAGGGAAAAATTCTAGTAGGGACCAAATGAAATGGCTGAATCTCATTTAAGCGAGAGGAGTAAATCCCTCTCCGTTAAGCACATTCTAGCCCAAGCCCCCATTGAATACTGAGATGTAAGCAGCCTTGATATTCACTATTCATGAGGGCCCCACCTCAGTCTGATGCGGCATATCCCAGCAACAGTCTCAATGATTCCAATAGCACGAAGAAAAGCCAGAGCAGTGAAACACCACTTTATGCAGGCTCAGAAAGCTCTAGCCACTCCATATGGAAATGGAATGCTTTGCAGTCACACCCTGGTATTAGCTACAGCTCACGCAGTGAAGGCTCGACGCACATAAGGGTAGGCTCCACCATTACCTTGCAAGACATCAAGTAAACATTGTGCTGTTGGCCTTCAATGCTCACAGCAGTAGCTCACAAACATAAGCATGTCTGACAGCCCCCCGACCTGCCTCACCAAAGGCCAGTGACATGTTATACCAGTCAGAGGGTAGATTTGGACTGGGCAGCCATAGCTTCCTGCCTGCAGATAGTATCTCCTTTGCAAGGAGAAGGTACAGGTAGACTGTCACTAGCTATTGTTGTAATAACAGGTAAGACTCCAGGCTTTGCTTAGTATTAAATGACCCAGGCTGCTCCATCTCATTGTCTCTTGGGGTGCTCCTCTAGAAGACATGGATCTATATGAGTTTAAGCCAGAAAACTTGATGCGTTGTAAAAAACTGCAGCTAGATCCAGGAAAATAATGTTTTTACTATGCTGTACAAATTAACAAAGCTAAAATCTAAAATACACCCTAGAATTGAGTTGCAGGTATATCTTCTACTCCTGAGGCAGTCTGTCATGCCTGATGGAAGCATTTTGTATGTCAGGAAGGCATCCTAATTCACCATTAAAAGCGATTTGAATTATATTTTTCCCTTCCTCCTTCCAAAATTGCATGTTGCAATTCTGGAAGAATAGAGGGGCCAATTGGTTTAATTTGCTTTTTCAACACTCCTCGCTGAATCCTTCACCAAGGAGATGGATTAACTATGAGGCTGTCATAGACTTTCATATGGCAAGAAGGCAAACATACGCTCAGAATACTCGAAGTGGGAGTCTGAATATATTCTCTGCAACAATGATAAACCTTTTGAATGTCTTTCTCTACAGTACTTGAGGAAATTCACATTACAAATTAATAGACTGAGTTAATATTTAAAATATGAGTTAGAAAAACCTGAACAAGTCAGCTACCTAGATTTAACAATCTGGCTTTTGAGTGTAAACACATGAAAACCATGAATTCCAATATGGGAGAGAGAAACTACACAGATATCAGTAAAGCAAGAAACTGCAACATCAGAGATAATGATCAAATTTGTCTTTCTGCATACCATCTCACCACAACATCATTTACTTCCACTGAAACTGGAATTTTTTCCAGAGTTTAGTCTGACCACAATATTTTGAAGCCCCAAAGATATATAAAATTGATCAAAGTGGCATATATAAAACACATGGCTTTTTAGAAATAAAAGCTTATTGTGAAACTTGCTTCTCTTAACAACATCCATGATATTCAGTTACATGAGCACATGTTGATTTTCAGTCTCTCCTTTAGAAAAGGCTCCATTTAGATACCTGTTTACTTGTTAATCCCATGTTTGAAATACACTACAAAAACTATAACCATGTTGAAATGCTGTAACTAATATATGTTTAAACACTGGTCTATTTAAATAATGCAAGACAACCGAGTTGCAATGGCATTACCAATTCTAGCAAGGAACACACCCATCAGCATCCAGCATAAACAAAACCACCCCGATTCTACCATCAGCCTTATTTTAAACAACTTATCAAACCAAAGCCACTCCACACCTAGAAGCAAATTGCTACAACACAAAATGACAAAAAAAGGCATTAGAGCAGGCTCTTTCTACAGCGAGTTACCTTTTTTCCTTTCTTTTTCCTGTGAGCTGGTTTAGTATTTTTCTCCTTTGCTTCCTCACTCATTTTTCAGCAGGTAAATAATAAAGGGGAAGTAGAATAAGAGATCACTGCTTGTATTCCAACATGCAACGCCACTGCAAATATTCACAGCGCTGAAACCGAAGTCCATCTGCTGACGTTTCTCAGACAACTAACAGAATAACTGCTGTTTAAAAGCAGTCTCTGCTCCTCCTGCTCAGCCTTGAATCGCTCGTTGCCTTGCTCCGTTTTCCCCACTGAGAAACTGGGTGTTCTCACATCAGTCTGATTCCTCTAAAGAACAGAAAAACCATTTTCCTTTCACATCCTTAACTAGTCTTTACTCCTGAGATAAGATCTTGCCATCGTTTTCTAGCCTGGCCATCCACAGCGCTTCCAGTCTCTTAAATGGGTTTGATGAGCCACAGAGAAATTAGCTGCAGACGGCTGGCAAGTCTGAGAATCCTTCACCACAGGATGATTTGTTGTTTCTTGCAGACAGAGAAAGTGAGCCTGAATTGCTCTGATCGCCAGTCGTGTACAATACTGACATGTGTTGAATGCATCAGGGCACACCAGAAAAGGAAGCCTCCAAGAGTGATAAAAGATCGGGTTACTGGATCTTAAAGCCACTCCCAGGCAGATCCAAACAATAAAAGGCACAACACGCTGCTGAAGAAATTGCTAGACGAGATGTTTATGTTTCTAACAGCTCCACATCACCATTCAAAGGACCTGCAAATTGCCACTCTGAACAATAAGTTTTATAATATTAATTATTCATCTCATAAAAGCAGGAACAATATTTCAGCAAAACACATTTACAACTATGCCTGCCTGTGAGAGCTTGCTCCTCCCTTGCACGCCTGTTCCTATGACAGGATTTGAATGGTCTCTCTGCTAATATAGCTCTCTCACATAAGTGTTACATGCCTTGTGTGTGCACAACTAGCAGGTTACAGATCATGTTTCCACATGCTGTGACCGACTCTGCAGAATGCTTTGGCTATTTCCCTACAAGTCGCATGGAAAAAAATAAAAATAATCAGGAGAGGTCAGAGACTTGATTGCAGTAATTCTCTCCCTTCTGTGCCCATTGAGACACATTGCACGCAACACATGTTACCAACAGCCATGACAGCAGTCATTCAAGACGTGTCTACATTATGTCATTATCACATTTAAGACTATGCGCCTTTCCTTAGGTACATCCACAGATTCCTATACTGACCTTGCCCCATAGGTTCCCTCCCACTCCCACCAAGCTAGCTGGAGGAAGGAGGGGTGGGAAGGTGGAACCGGTATCAGACATCATGTAACAGCCCTATGCACTGCGCTCGTATTGCGGCCCTAAGTTAGCAAAACACTGATTTGTCAATTTCTGAGGATTCCAGACGTGTCATAGGTGCCAATGGGGAGGAGGGGGGAAGAGGTCAATATCAGGATCCTCCTGTGCCCCTTCTTGTCACATCCTCCCACCCCTCACCCTCATTTCAGTAGCATTTCACTCCTGACAACTAATACACACACCACAGTACGAGGAGAAGATTTAATGCTCTGAATCATAATGCTATTTGCCTCAAAGCTTTTTCTTTGTGTCTACAAAAGAATTTCAGTCAGCAGCCACACCACCACCATCACACAGAAGCTGTTTTCTGGGCGTTGGCAACAAGTCCTTGCGCTCACCGTCTTTACGTGCTGGAAACAAGCTGGCTCCATCTGAACCTGGGGCTCCAAACCACAGAGATAAATCTACACATCAGCCTGGTAAGATTGATATTTTGAGGAGCTGTACCTCATAAGGTACAGAGTTTAAACAAACACTATCAACAGACCCCTAACAAGATTTGCCTTGGATCTTCCCTTAAGTCTTTAGCATACAGGAAAGTCTGTACAAAAAGCAGTATTTTTCATACAAACACTGTTGATAATGCACAAACCCAGGAATTCAACTTCCATGGGCACCTTGCTTTTAATGGTTGTCAGAGAAAGAAAAAGAACCCCAGCCTTTTCAAATTTCACTTTTTTTATAGATGTTATGTTATAAACTAAAGTGCTCTCTGCTGGTTAACAGTGGGTAAAACAATGCTTGCACACTCAAAATACCATCCTGTCCTAATGCACATGCAAAGCATACATCCTTTCTTGAAGGCTATTTTTTACTATGCATACACCCCTCATGGATAGCACCTCACTTTCCACAGTAAGTCCAAATAAGTAGAATTGAAGTACAATTCAACTGTCTCTTCTGAGAAGTCAGGGCTTTGATAAATTACATTGGCAGGCTAAAAGAAAGCCTCTAATTTCTGCCATGCTTAGCTAACTGTATGCAAAAATTACAAGGTCATAAAGAGGAGACGTGCTGCTTCAGGAATAAAAAACAGAAGACATCCTCTTCCCAGAGCAACCTGTTAGCTGTCAAGAAGCTGACAAGTTCAAACCATTCACTGGGCACAGATACGTGGATAGAAGAACATCACTGGTGTCCACTGAACTTGGTTCCTGAGCGTGTACCTCTGAATCCAGCCCACACCCTGGAAGCTGTGTTTATTAGGTTTAGGAGTCATGTCCTGATCGTAACTCGCGTAGCACATAATTATTTCTAACACATCAACACTTTCAGTGGCTACTTATTTCAGAAGCCCTTTGGTTTTTCCTGGTTTCTCTCTCATTCTCACAAAAATGAGTAATCTCCCAAGCATTGATATATTTAGAACACAAAGGAAAAATCCAGATAAGCAATAGAAGAATTTTATAGTCACAAGATGCTCTGAGAGGTAGGAAAAGATCTCACACTCCTCTCCCCTCATATTGCTCAGCTAACCATAGCAACCCTGTTGAAAAGAAATGTAATGAATCTATCTTCAGCTTTTTGAGGCAATCATTCTAATGTCAATGTTTAGAGCCCTTACATGAGGGGATTTTTTTCATTTCCTCTTTACCTCAAAAAATTTGCGAAGTTCTTTTACTCCAGGTGAAGCCATTATGACAGGAGGAAAACTTAAGCAGGTACAAGAGCACTTAACAGAAATACACACAAGACTTCTTAGGAAAGGTTTTTAGAAAGAAAAAGTCTTCAAATTATGCCTTTAAACTTTCTTCTTCCATAAAGCCCACAAAAATTACCCTTGCTGGTAAAACTACTAACAAGTGACTGCTGACATCATTCCATCTCTAAATTATACTAAAATTATTCACATTAGCCTTCTTCCTTCCTCAGGCTTTTAGCATATTCAGCGTAAATCTGTGTATTTAAATGCCTACGGTAACTGAAGCAGAAGGAGAAAAGCCAAGACTGTCTGAAAAAATTAAGATTTTCAAACACTCAAGAAAGAAGTGTGTCATATGGATATTAAAGTGCTGCCACAAGGACAGAACCTGAATTTAAAAAATCCTTTTTTTTTTTTTTGAAAGACAATAAAATAAAAGAATTAAACTTTGAGATATTTTAAGGAAGCAAACAAAAGTAACTGAGCAATACCAACACAGAATACCCTCGAAATATTTTAAGGAAGTATTTGCATTCAGAAAGGATCTACATTTAAACATATTGCAATGCTATAATCAGGAGAGGAGTTCGATAGGTTAGAGTTACTATCTTCTGTCCAAATAGTTTTCTTTTTTATAGCACTCACAAGGGGTGTTTCTTTGTAGAAGTGCCTAAGTATAGTTCAGGTATGTTTTGATAAACTACCCCAAAGGAGCAACAAAACAACAACAAAAAAAAAAAAAAAAAAAAAAAACAAAACCAAAAAAGGTATAACACTTCACAATCGCCTAACTCCTTGAAAAACTGAAATTAATACATGAAAATCACAGATCACTGATGAGAACACACAGCGCTCCCTGTAACTTTACTGCTTAATTACAGTAGCGTCTAGAAGTGAACTTTCACAACCTCGTTGATACATATCAGTTCTAGGACAGTTCTATTTTTAAATCAAAATAACTCGCATAAGAGGACAAGAGGATAGGCCAAGTTCTGTCTATCAGTACAGTGCTATTTATATATTGGAGTGACTCGCATGCAAGAAGCAAGGGGGTATGTGACTTCTTATTGGTAACCTGTTTCGTAACTGTGCAACAAGTTTTAAGAGAACAGCTATGATCGTTACTTACTTCAACAAAACATTCCAATCCAAATAGCCAAACAACTTCAAGTCCTGCTAAAGGGCTAGGAGTGCAGAGAAAGGAGGGCAGACAAAAAACCAGCTTGCTCTTTGAATAGAAATCCACAAGCTTAATTTAACATAAATTTATGCCGTTTAATGCTTCCTCTAAAATCACCTTGTTGATGGACCAATTAGTACTTCCTGTTGCACCTCAAACAATAGTCTACACTATGATAAGCCAAAATTCAAGGGTAGATCAAGTCCTACCTACACAGGAAGTTAATTTGTGCTGTGAAGGTAGAAGGCAAATTAACTATAGTCTTCCAGCAATGTTAAAACCAACTCAAGTCACATACTT
The DNA here is from genome assembly GCF_964237585.1 of Gallinula chloropus. Classification (NCBI taxonomy): domain Eukaryota; kingdom Metazoa; phylum Chordata; class Aves; order Gruiformes; family Rallidae; genus Gallinula; species Gallinula chloropus. Next base: position 43,155,040 of record NC_140090.1, read on the forward strand.
TTCACGTACAAGGTAAGTTTTCCTTTCAGATTTGTGAAATTTTTTCAAGACATTAAAAGCCTGAAAGAAAAAGCAAACCCAATCAGCTTTGACGTCAGTCCAAATTCCTTTTCAAATACCATACTTTGAGCCAAATACCAGTTTAAAAGAAAAGACAATTTAAATACTACCAATTGCTGGCTTGATTAGCTTCTAGAAGCCTATTTAACCATTTGCACTTGTTTGCAATAGTGCATGCGTGTAGACATCCATTATATCATACCAACAGAAAAACAACCCAAAACCAACTTATCCTTCAGGCTAAGACTATGAGAGGAGTGGTGGCTACCACTCAGCAACCATGCCTCATTATTAGCATAGTTCACTATAGACTCAACTGCAAGCCTGAAGATTTTTTTGGCCTAAAATGATGCACTACATGCTATGATTGGACCATTTACTCTCCCTCCCCCTTTTAAATGGAGGTGTGTCATCAATTCAGACCTGGAACAATATTCTAAGTTAGAAGCAGAACTCAGCTAAAGACACCTTCTGATTAAACCCTCAATAAGAAGAGCTGAAAGCTCTCTTAAGCTGTCAGGAAAGAACTTCCTGTAACTCCTTCAGGAAGGTAAGTATCTACACTGAAAGAGAGACTTATCCTGATCTTTGAAAGGCTAAGTGAGAATAAATTAGAAGCCAAGACAACTTGTTAAAACCTGGGTTGTTTTAACTTTTGTATTGAAGTCCAGGGCTGAACATGAGATGCTAGTATGAATCAAAACTAAGCTGTCTCATCTTCACAATTACTTTAACATATGTTAGCTAACTGAATTTCGGAGCCTCCAGGACAAACAGTGAGTCTGGGAGTAAAGTGAGTCTGGGAGTAAAGTGAGTCTGGGAGTAAAGTGAGTCTGGGAGTAAAGTGAGTCTGGGAGTAAAGTGAGTCTGGGAGTAAAGTGAGTCTGGGAGTAAAGCCCAGAGCGACAGGGAAGTTACTCTGAGAGAAAGAGAAAACAGATTAAATTCCTTCCCTCACTCCCTTGGCTGGGGGAGGGGGTGTGGGTAGGAGGGAATTAACTTGCCTTTAAATGTCCCTCAGCAACTGAAACTTTTAAGAATTCCAGTTTGTTAACAAAAAAGGATATCAAAACAATAATTAGGTAGGGAAAAAAGTCTCACCACAAAAACCCTACAAATTTTTTTAGCTAGTACAAAGTTAATTCTATGCCAAATGCATTTGAAAATAGTTACAAAGATCATACTTTACATCCAAACTCTAAATTCCTATTTACCTACTATGAGGTACTTCACAACAGATCCTGGCTTTGATTTCATATTTCACAAGACTTTTTCCTGTTATTTTACAGAGGTTCTCTTGAGTTTCAACCTAGAAAAGCAGACCATTTTACTAAGCTGAGATAGCAGGCTTTATATTTTGCTGTCAGTAAAGTATTGTAGCGGAAGGATGGCACTGGAGCAGACCATTTCAGAGAAGTTTTCACAGGACCAGAGCACAAGGCAAAGAAGCCCCATCCTACAAAGCAGTGTTTCAGATTATGTATTTAAAGGTCATCAGAAACCACAGCAGGATCTGGAAGTATGCCTACCAGTACAAGGCGCTTCTCAGAGCGCACAGTGTCCATCCACGTTTACATTTAGGATACACAAGGATGCCAAGCAAGGAGCTGCCTCATCAGGGCTGGTTGTCACCAGGCTGCATAGCAGCACCATGGCCAGGGACAGGTGCATGTCACCTTCCCTTGGGGCTTCCTTATTTCCTAGTGAGGCTGCTCTGTTCCCATGTCATCACAAGGGTTCACCACTTCGGTTATCAGACAATAGTGCCCCAGATGAAGCAAATCTATACATAGATGCACATGCAGCCTCTTTATTCCCCAGAATAATGCATGTTTTGACAGTCACAGAAAAACGCACTGTAGCTTCACAAGCCAAGAAAATGGTATAAGCCTTCATGACAGATTATTCACAACCCTACAAATTCAGTGAACTACTCAGTGGTGAACAACCCAAGTTTTGCTTTGATGCTGAGGCCTCAGGCTGCGAGGTTTTTTTAAGCCAGACATACATCTGAATTTTACTGGTGATATCACAGAAGCAACTAAAGCAGTTCTTTCAGATGCAGAGGAAAAAAAGAGTTATGTTGGAACAACTCTGCCTTGGGACCACGTTTGGAGCATAATTCCACAGCAAGAGCAGCTAGCAGCTTTTCTCTCTAACTGGGGAGAAAAGTATGCTTCGTGACATTTTGGTTAGGTGACAATTTCTTTATCATAGAATCGTAGGGGTTGGAAGGGACCTCGAGAGATCATCGGGTCCAACCCCCCTGCCAAAGCAGCTCCCTAGGACATATCACTCAGATAGGCATCCAGACAGGTCTTGAGTATCTCCAGAGATGGAGACTCCACCACCTCCCTGGGCAGCCTATTCCAGGGCTCTGTCGCCCTCACTGTGAAAAAGTTCTTCCGCATGTTGATGCAGAACTTCCTATGTTCCAACTTGCAGCCATTGCCCCTTGTCCTATCCCCACCTCTAACCTCTTTAAACCACAATATCGTATGTACCCACTATAAACACCATTTTCAAACCACAATAAAAGCATTAAGTCGTAGCACTAACTGAAAAAAAAAAAAAGTAGCTTCAAACTTAAAGTTTCTGCTGAGAAATATAAAATCATCTTTTTTTTTTTTCTAGTCTCATCACTACTATGCCTGACAGTGCCTTTGGTGTGTACAGGAGCTGACACTTTGTTTTTTCAGTCATCTGCCCAAGCACATTTTAAAGAAGAACCCTCCCCCCCAAATTTGATACTGAGATGAGATCTAGTCTATACTAAACAGTTACTGCACCATTATTAATAGAAACAGAATCAGATTCACAGAACTGTAGGGGTTGGAAGGGACCTCAAGAGTCCAAAGCAGGTTCTAAACATGTCTATATTGTCTTACGAACAGCTATCTTATGAACAGCTATACTACAATATAGTTCCAATGTAATCAGTTTCTATAAACTATCAAATTAGATATTAGCTATTATAAGCTATCAAATTAGATATTAGATATCAAATTAGATATTTTTCCCCCTTCCAGAGAAGAATTTTTCATTAAAGTTTTTAAATTCTTGTGTAGTTCTGGCAAAAACATCATAAAAAAAAAAAACCCTTGATGCTTGAGCATGCCTGCTCTTTGAAAGAAAAGAGGAGGGGGAGAATGGGGGAGGGGGGGAAGGTGCGAGGGAAGGGAAGGGAAAAGGAAGGGGCAAATAACAACTCAAAACCAAGAAACCAAAAACCTGTGGGTTGGGATAAGGATAGTCTACTAAAATAGCAGAAAGATAAAATATAGCAATGCTAACAGGACTTTAGAGCAAAAAATATATGAAACTGTTGATACACAATGTAGTTTCTCGCCAAACCACACACCTCAGGCCGTGCCACCCACAGCCATCCCGGAACCTGACCGTCCCCCAAAAACTGCGCGTCCTGGAGCCGCCCTAGGCCTTCCTCCCATCAGCCCCCCTTTATACTGAGCATGACATAATTAGCATGGAATACCCACTTTGGCCAGTTTGGGTCACCTGTCCTGGCTTCGCCCCTCCTTTCTCGTGAATAGAGAAATATGAAGAACTGAAAAAGTCCTTGACTGCTTGACCACAACTAAAACCATCAGGGTGTTATCAGCACTGCTTTCATTTTAATACCCAAACACAACATTCCATCTGCTGCTATAAAAGAAGTTAACTCCATCCTGACAGAAACCAGGACACTGCTCCATGTTTTAGGAAAGAGAAAGGGTTGAAAAATAAAGTTATTTTCATGGTAAACAAGTGATTGGCTTGTGACTTGCTTAGGGGAGGTGGGTTTTGTGGTTTGGTTTTTTTTTGGGGGGGGGGGGGGGGGGTGGGCGGGCGGGAGGTGTTGTCTACTTGTTGGTGGTGTTTTTTTAAATCTCCAACAACAGAACCAGTATCTTTCTTGCCCAGCTGTAACACATACGAAATAAGTGAAGTGGCAACCATCATTATTTCACAGAGCACCACATGATAAGTCATATCCTATTTACATTCAAGGGTGTACACTGGCCATGATTAGATTTCTCTCATTAGAAGATACGTGAATGGGAATAAATTCACTGATAATGGAGAGATGTGGGAGACTGGATTGAAGAGAGCACTTAAGAGGTCACACTGGAAAACGTATTACATCTAACCATTAGGTCATGTAAAAATAGAGACACACCGTTAATATTTATTTTCTCTCTATCATCTTGTCCCTCCCTAATTTGAAGCATCCCAGAGACTTTAAACAAGCAATAGCAATAAATGTGGGTGGTGTTTTGGTTGGTTGGAATTTGGGGGGTTTTACTGTGTGGCTTGGGTTTTTTTCAGTCTCACATAAGCAGTAATAGCTTGGAGTTTCATCTCTTCCCAACATGTCAAGGTGCACTGTATCTATGAGAAAGATCTATATTTTACAACATCCAGGAATTTAAGAACAAACATCAGAATAATTTTAAGCTGCCCTAGGTCATTACCTATTGATTAAAAGTGTTCACTTACACTTGCAATTAATTATGAAAACAATTTACAGCTCAAAAGGAACAACTGCAATTTATAAAGGTCTATCAAATATTTGCTTTAACAGAACTGAATCAAACTTAAGAGTTTCTTTCTACAGTCTGCTGATCTATAACACTATATTAATGTGGAGCTTTATACCTAAAACAAATTGTGAATATTTAAAACAAACATCACTGGTAAATTTGCTTTTCCTATGCCTATAGAACTTCCAATAATATTTTCTAACCTAGTACTACATGGAAGATTATCTGTTAGAATTTACAAATAAAGCCAAGGATGACTACCAGCTAAAACTGTCTTGCCTTTAAGCTCAGACAAAGACAAAAGCCTACCAAAAAATAATAACCAGTGAAGTACTGGAGGGGGAAGGCACACATGACTACTCTTGTCCAGTTTCTGTAATCACAAATCTGATTTGTCACGCAGAACATGGATTTTTCAATTTTAGCCAAGGGCCAATTTGACTCTCTCGGTTGTTATGAAATTAGAGTATTTTTAAAAGAAAAGTATATTTACAACTCAAAATGAGCAGAAGTTTCATTCAAGTACTTAGTTATGAAGCTATAGCAACAGGAAACAACTATTGGCACTAAATAAAAAAACACAGCTAGATATAGTGGAAGTTCCAGCTTCCTGCATGTTGCACACCCTAAAACTACTGACTCCTGTTCAATATAGTTCAAGATCATTTTTATTTAAATCACTGAGGAAAAGCAAACAAAAAGAACTCAGATACCATCTCCTAGAAAGTCAACTAAATACTAGACCTCCACAAGATCCTAATTTGATATATATCTATACAAGTTACACTCACAAAGCCACAGTATTTTCCTTGAACATAACAGATTCTCATACTTCATATTCAAGACCCTGAAGTTTGTAACTAGCTTTGTTTCACTATTACACCAGACTGAAATGAAATATTCTGGAGAAAGTATTTTCCTTTTGTCCTTACTGTCCAACGGTATTTTAATTGGCAAGAACATATTTTTGCCCAGCTCATGACTGTTGTGCCCATAATTGTAACTGGGAAGTGATCTTCCCATCTTCACTTAATTGACAAGCTTTTTCATCCTAGTTTTGGCCCCTAACCACTTTGTGGCAGGGGAGTGAGACAGTGGCTGCATGGGCACCTGGCTGCTAGTCAAGATCAACCCACCACACCAGAGAACACCATCCTACATCAGTCACTCATCTGTAAACACTGTACAGACCTCATCATAAAAAAAGATATTGAAGCTGCAATATTATGTTCTTTAGAGCAGCACATGAGGTAGAAGGACTGACATTCGTGTAATCCCTGTGATGAAGATTTCAGAATTTGTGAGTTAGGAAATGCTAAGGAAACAAAACAAATAGACCTTTTGTATTTGGAAGGATCCAAAAATTTAAAGGGAAAAAAAGGTCAGTACAAACTGACTATCAAAGTGTTCTCCTCATCCCAAATCTATTTTCCTATTCCTCTCATCAGCTAGAAGGTAAGTGGGAGGAAGAAGTTGCATAAGATGTGCTTTGTCTTTATGGCATACAAAGCTTACATATGAAAAGCAATACTTAATGTGCACTTAAGGCCCAGAATTCCACATCTGCAGTTTTTAGAGCAGCTCCACAGAAATGCTTATCTTAAGTAAACATCAGCAACAAAAAGGAAAATAACTTTGACTTTCTAAAGACAGATCAGGCAGCATAGAACACAACAGAATAATTCTTAAGGATTCACATCTCTCAAACATCATCGCTGTGATATGGGTTGCACAGCTCTAATGGTCACTGAATACAATTGTTTAGCCAAGCTGTTGGAAAGGAGAACTTTACCTGTGCTGTGCTTTTTACATACGACCTGCCCTCTTTTAGAAACACTCACTTTCAAGTACTCCAATAATTTGCTGAATACAGAGTTGAAGAGCTATCCAGGAATGGAAACCATACAGCATGAGGTTGCAGCAGGTCTCTGGGGAAAAGTGGTGCTGTGTTAAATTTCTGCTCACATTATCTACACCAAACAAATAACCCCTGTTGCTGCTGAGCAGCTCTTTAATTGTTTGGGCTATTTTTTCACTTCAGATTTAACTATACGGTTACAAACACTGACAAATATAGTAATTCCAACATAAAGGAAAACTTAAAAACATAAATGAATACCACAGGATTCAAAGAACCTTGTAAATTATACCAGAGAATTAAAAAAGGCAAGCATGTTGCTTGAATCTAAGAATCAAATAGTTATAATTGAGATCACTCCAAGAATGCAGGATGAAAAGGAAAATTTATTTAAAAACCTTTAATATCCCTTCATAATCTTGTATTATTTAAGTGGCAGTGATCAAAACTGACATTGTGTGATACTGATGCATTACAGAGTTATACATCCAAAAACCTCACTGCTGGGACTACCAGACTCTCCGCAGACTCTGAAAATATTCCATCACTCCTTTTTAGAAAATAGTTGAAAGGGTACAGTACCCTAGCCAAAACTTGAGCTAGGAAAATTTTCTTAGTTCTTTCAATCCTGTTGCCATCTCAGTGTCCTGTTGAAGGATAATTACCTCCAATTTCAAAAGGTCTTCAGGGCTAAAGAACACTATTCCTGCTGCAAATACCAGGTAGGTAGACATTTAATAGATGCAGAAAACCCTGCACCCGCAACAGCACCAAGAGATAGTAAAGGAAATCCTTTCTGGTCAGGAGTTTCCACTTAAAGCCCTGTTTGTTTTCCTCAAATACCAATCCACTGTTACAATCTTATTCAACTGAACGTATTCTTTTTCCCCTTCACACTCTAAACTGTATCTTACTGTACAAAATGTTTACTCAAATACTCTTCACTGCTCACCAGTTACCCAAGAGATACATACATGATGGTCTCCAGGAATTTTTTGCAGTGCGAATCCTAAAGCACTCTTCCAGCAAGAGCTAGGGCTGTGTTCACCAACATTAAATACCTTATTTCAGCCCATGTATTTCCTCATCATGCAGTTGATTAATTGCACACCATTGGCAGTGGTGTTAGCCTCCTGTAAGATGGCTTTTTGATGCTTATACCAGTCAAATACACTTCAGCTCAGTAGTTTTGTTTATCCTGACATCACTCTTGAGCTCGTAGTTATTTCCTTTCTTCTTTTAATGCTCCCATTAATAGTTCCAACCACTGCACTGGTCTACAAGAATTTGCTGGAAGAACAGACACTTTTCCAAGGTACAGAAAAAAAAAAGAGTCAACCTGCAGACAAAACACATCACCTAGGCCCTTCAACATGCCCTTTATGCATGACCCAAGCTCTTCAGGAAGTAGCATATGACATTGAGGACAACAGCCACTCGCTCCCAAATAACATATATAAACTTACTAAGAGGTAAGCAAGAACCTATAGGTTCTTTCTTTCTTGCTGTCTGGGGATCCTTAGCTTGCCCTGCCACCAGGAACTTTCTCCCATCTTGTTTCACTATGGAGAATTGCTAACACAAGCATCAGTGCCTGCACCTCATACAAAGAGGATTCAGACATGGAATATCTTGAAAGATCTCCAAACAGCAGCTTGCCATCACATTTAGTATCACTTCCCATGGTAGGTGTAAGTCACAAGGGTGTCTAGAGCAAGCGTAAGTATAATTTACAGCTTTCTAGTCAAAACTGTTAAAAACCTGTAATTCATGGGTGCAGGTAATCCATATGACGACACGAATAAAAGCACTGGCATCGGTTTCAGCACCAATGTAGATCAAATTTGCAAAACCAAATCAGTTAAACTTAAGCTTTAGGGCTACCCAATCTTTTCTTGTTAACTCAAACTGGTGTGACCTACTTACAACCACTATTACCCACAGCCTCATTTCTCTAAGGATATTAAGCTCTGCCAGATAAAAACATTTGTTCATCTTTCAGTTTCAGGTGTAATTCCCTCAAAACAAACCCTGCTTTTCTAAAGTAGGAAGCATGAGAAATTAGCATGAAGTTTTTCAAGCTCAGAATAGTTCTTTCCATCCATGAACAAAAACTGCCACAAAGCATTAACAACAACCTAAAGATATAGTTTTTCTATAAAAAAAGATTAAATTCATTTCTTAAATTAATGTCCTTATTTCTCCCATTTCTGTTCACTTTTTTACCTGTATTTTCATTAACCTGAAGATCCTCAACAGAAGCAGGCCCTCAATTTTAACTGTGATCTCAAAGAAGTAGAGGTGTCAAAGAAATTTCAGTACCAAATCCGGTTTAAATACACATTCCTATTCCAAGTAGGAGAAACAACAGCAAGAAAAGACTGAAAACTCTGACTTTGACCTTTAGACAATTTGGTTTACTATTACTTTTCATTTAGCTCATTAGTTAAGCCCTCCAGATATCTCCAGGGGAATCATTACCAGAAAGAAAACTAATCCTGTGTTCTTGATATTTTGCTGTGCTGCATGAGCTAGCATTCCTGCTCCAAGAATCTTTCCAGCTCAGCAATCATGCCCTCTGGCTTTTTCTCAGGACAAATCCTTACACATTAATTCCACATGCCATTTCCACACTATCCACGTAGCAACACTTAAAGTATCTTCTTGCTCCAAGAAGGGCCACAAGAGTTTTCAACAATAATGGCAACACTCATTCTGATAGCAGGAGACATTAACAGGAACAGCTTTCTATGAGCTGCGTTAATAAGGTTCACATTTCACTATCTGCATGTGGCCTTGTTCTTCAGAGGAAATTTCAGCTTCTGTTTATACAATTTTGATAACCAGACAGTAAGCCCAAATGACCATCAGCTAGAAGTGTTATACTTAAGAAGCCTATTTTCAAAGTCCTAATGACTGACCAAGTGAACTGATTAACCATCGTTATTAAACCCCAGGGCATGTCATAAATGTTTCAGGGAGACATTATCATCATGAACACTTTTCGAGGAAAGTAAAACAGTCAGAAGTGTATGTAGTATATGTAACACTTTAAACACTGAAATAGCTCCAATTTACATAAAATTTCAGTTTCAAGCTGGAAGAATCAGCAAACAAGCACTGCTTCAAGTTGTCAGTATTTTACATAACTTAAAAATAAAGTCAGCAATGCTGTCCTCCATAGAACAGCTTACCAGCTGATTAATTCTATCTGGCCAAATAAGATCAGAAAAATTACTCTGGAAGTACAATCCCATCATTCACTTTACTACTTAGCCATTTATATTACATACACAATGAGTTAGTCTTGTTTTTCTACTGTCACATAGTGTATGGACTATTCTTCACAAAATCAGTTTAAAAGTAACTCTGTCCCTTTTCCCTTTTGTGCTTCCTCTAACACACTCTCCTTCCTCTTGAGTTTCCTTTTGTGTTACTTGTCACTCTCTTCCACCACTTCACAAAAATCAGAAGAGGCAGATGAAGTGCTCCATCTCATCACCACCATTGAAACATACCGGCCAGGGAATTCTGACATTTACCCCTCCATTTTCACTTGTCTCATCCCCATGCTTTCCATATCCATAGCAGCTCCACCTTGGTCACACATCTGACTTGGCCTTTTGCATGCATACCAGCCTCTGGGAACAGTGCTTATTGAAAGCTTTGTGATATCCATCAATCCTACCATGAAACACTCTTAATTTTGTCTTAATTTGTCCACCTACCCACTTTTCAGCTTCTTTTCCCTCCCTCTGCCTTGCAGTTTTGAGATATCCCTCTCAGATCTACTATTTAATTCCTTCCTTTCCAGACACAGGCGAGTACCCGCTCACTTCCAACCTACATTTCAGTCTATATCTCATTCTATGTAACAAAGCTAATTCATCCTCACACTGCTAGCATCTGCTCTATTTTTTATAGCATCTTTCACCATCTTTTTATATTTGCTTTTTCACCTTCTAGCCTATGCTTTCCTTAATTTGTTTCTTCTGATGTTTCCTGCCTCCAAAGTCTCTCTCACCATCCATACCTATTTAACCCAGCTTGGCTATTCTTTCCACGTTTAGTTTTCAAACAACCTAATCAGTTTATCCCACTTTGTACCTTCCAGGCACAAGTTTCTATGGCACCCCTTCAGGTGAATTAAACATACATTATTGCTTAAAAAAACAACCAACCACCCACAACATATGATCAACAATGCATTGAACAGTCCCTACAAGAACAATTCTACAAGAAACCTGCAGAAAATTTCAGCATGGGACACCTCAGCCCTGTGTTGGGTCCATTCTTTAGCAGCAACCCTCCTGCCCAAACATTGGCATGACACAATCACTACAAGACATTGTGGCTGCTTCTTCTCTCATCAACAAGGCAAACTTCACTCCTGTTGTACAGGGAGTCATCCTGGCACTCCTGCTTACAGTCAATTCAACCCTTCTTGCACTCAGAGCTTTTCACCCTACGTATCAGGTCTTCCCTTGATCACAGATTAACACTGCTGAGCAGCTACAATTTGAATTTCCCTTCAGAAGCTCCAATGCTTTTGATTCATCCTGTGTTAAATTCCTCTGGGCTGTGCTCCTTCCAGACTACTAGCAGTCTTATTCTTCATCACTCTCTCAACGGTTAGCAGGAAGGGATAAAATCCTTTCAAAAGTCTGACCCAATTGAAAAAAAAGATCCAAGCAAAGTTATACCTCAGATGACATGAGCTTCTTCTCTCTGCTTTGGCCAAAGACTTCTCTGTCCCCTGCTCTGAGGGCATCAGGCAGTTCTGCTACTGGAAGGAAACAAGGCAGTTTCTCTACACAGGTAGAAAATCATCACTTCTTGAATAGATTGCTTCAAGGTGACTGGCACCCCAGGAACTTCAGGGATGCATCACTAGTTTTCCTTACTCCATCTTTCGGGTAATCTCTTGATGTTGCTAAAGATAAGGGTTGCTTGAGTCCAGGAGTTTTCCTCATCCTTAGCTGATTGTTTCTGTGAGCAGACATTGCTTGAAGTGAGTTTTCATTTACTACCCCTCCAACAGGTGCCATCCAGATATAACAAAGTGATCACATAATGGAAGTTTGGAAATCAGCCCAGAAGCCTTGCCATGTTCTGCAGTGGCAGCATTTTGACCCTTTACTTTGGAAGCCAGGAAAATATAGCATTGCAACCTAAACCACCTCCCTGAATATAAAACTGCTGCATTAAGATAAAAAAAATTTTCTTGTAATTAGAGGAGAAAAGCGGAAAATTTTGACAACTAAACCCAAAACTCTTGGCTACTGTTTTTCTACTGAGGAAAAAAAAATCTTACACATATACACTCAGGCTACTAGCAAAAGATTATTTTTTTAATTCTTATGCTGCGAATTGAAAAAAAACACCAATAGAAAACAGTTAACAAAATTGAATAAGTATAAATCCCCAAAACACTGATACCAAGGCAAATGAAATAGGTAGGATTTTACTGATTGCTGATGTTCTTGATAGCCACTGGTACAGTTTCTGTAGCGCTTGTTATCAAGCAGCATCATAATTTGTGTTTCTAATCACTATTTTATTGTCTGTTTGCATACAGTCAGGCAGAACTCATCTAAGTAAAGCTTGAAAGTACAACCAGCCTCCCCATTATTGTGATTTACGCACTTATGAAATTGTTCTAGAAGGAATTGCACACAATAGGTTCCTAGCTAAAGCAGTATTTGACTGCTGAAAATAACTGTACTTACTGAGTAGTTTGTCTTTCAGAAGGGGAAGGAATAGCTTACTTCTTGCCCCCCCCCCCCAACATTTGTGGATTGTCACGTTCACACCCCAGACAAAACAAATGGGATCTCAATTACCATCTACTTTTAAAAAAAAATAGCAGTTGCTGAACATCATCCTGCTCTGCCACCTAACACACTGCATCTAAATCACTTCACCTGTCCCAGTTCTTACACATGCCTGATGTAAATACAATCCTGTAAAAAAGGTGTATGTAAATTGTTCTTATATCAAGTGAGGTTTAGATGTTTAAATGAAAACCCTTAACGTTGCCCCCTACTACCTAGCAATCAGTACACCCCTGACTGTACTGCTCTGCGTAGAGCTTTACACTTTATACAATAAAGGTTTATTTTACAAATGAAAATCTTGGTTGTATCATTTAAGGTAGTTAAATGTGTTAAAAATACTCGTGGGATTTCTAATAAGCATAAACACAAACAGGGAAGAACACCAGAGCTCATTTGATGCTTATCTGTTTGCTGTGCAGTTACATTGTCTTTATCTTCATACTCAGAAGACTTTGGGTGTGTTCCTTGATACACATCAAGGCTAAATACAAACACAAGTAAAAGGTTAAAGCACATGCTACTAGAAGCAGCTTTGTGTACCTGCTGAAGAATCATAGTGGACTCACTGATTATTTGTTTTCCCCACTGTTTAACAATAGAAAATGATTTCTATTTGAAGATCAGATTCTGTAGGAGGGATTAACCGTTTCCCAGGCACAGAACCTAGCTGTAAGACACTATGATATATAAAGCCAAATACTATGGCCAACACTTTGATGAAAATGATTTCGGCCTGGGCTTTATTTGTGCATCACAAATCCCTGCAGACACATCCACAGGATCCTCAATGCCTCCAACATCATCTGCTACATAAAAGGTTATAAAAAGCCAATAAACTTCTGCACCACCCTAGTTACAGGATCTGGTATTGCATATACCTGAATCACCAAACACCATAGGACAGATGCAGTTAAGAGTATTTCATTTCTGTACAGACCATTTATCCTCCAGCAACTTTGCACCTACCTCGTCATGCGTCACTGCCCAAGTGTCAGCTTCCAAGGAGGGTTTTTTCCAGTCCTTACTTCTGGCTCTTTCTATTAACTCAATTTTGCTTTGAACAAAAAGGCCTACAGATGCCAACTCTTATTTCCAAGCCTTTATGTCAAAGTCCTGACCAGACAGATAACTGGCACAAGAGACTGAAGTGGTGAACTAGATTTCTAAAATGCTGCCATCTGATTCTCATCCCACACAAATATGCAATCTACGTAATGAAAAAGGCTTTCATCTCAAACATCAACTTGTTCAAAGCTCTTAAAGTAAGTAAAATGTTGGGATTTAGATTGAATCATGACAAGTTAAAGCGGTAATAGTAAGAAATAACCTTCTGAACAACAGTAAAAAGAACCTCCTTAATGTCAAGCAGAAGAGAAAGCAGCTGCATTTTCAGACAAGGACTGTCAGTTTTAAAACATAAAATGTTAAGAAATTAAGTCGTTTTACCTCTTTCACTTTTTTTTTGATTCTTCATGTGATTTCAAGCTTTGTCTTATTTATGTTTTTATATTATTTTTCTTGCATCACAAAACATTAAAATGAGTTTGTTAGTATAAACTCTTGTCAGTGAAATCTAAAGGAAAATTTATTTGCCTCAGCTATTAAGACATATGGTAACTCATACATTTGTGTAATTTCATGGTAAGCTTTTAAGGGAACAGAAATAAGAATTGAAAATTACAGAGCTCAGGAAGCATTAAATACAGGCCTCATGCATAACAGAGTGTGGGGTACAAGGCTTAAACAACCCCCTTGCCCATGGCAGAGGGTTGGAACTGCATTGGCTTTGATGTCCCTTCCAATCCAAACCAGTCCATGACACTATGGTCAATATAGCTTGGTCATTCCCAAGCAGTTACTAGTCAGTTGTCACTGTAAGCAGGAGGTAAGAAGAGAACTGCCACTAAGCAGAAATGTTTCCTGCTGTTTCCTGGGCAAATCCCACTGTTCCTTCTCTGCCCCCCTCACTATGGGTAACACAGGGTTCAATTTCACAGCCACTTGATAGATGTCAGGTTGGATACAAGGACAAATCAGGGGAACAGCAGTGCAACTTGAATACATAACACTTTTGCATATTCAAAGTTAACAGCTAAATTAAGTTTCCTTAATTCAAGAGCTGTGTTCCACAATCAAACAATTAGACAGCTGGCTTGGCACAAAGAATAAGGTTTTTCTCTTTATTTCCTCCCTCTCCCCCCTCTCACAGGCAATGGATTATCTGAACACTCTAAGGGTCTTCCAATCCCAAGATTAAAAACAAGAGCCATACTTCTTTCATTAAAGATGTTAAGCTCAGCAAGGGCATCAGAGGATGTCCCAGTTTGAACTTGGAAAAGTGATTAAAGGCAGATAGCCCCTGCTTCAGTCATTTATTCCCCTACACTTCTATCCTTCCCCAGTGTGGATTGTCTGTCCTATTTAAATTTATTGTACTTTTAAAGTTCTAATAGTGCTGCCAAGAGACTTTTGTACCAGTACATGTCCTCAGTCGCTGGTCACAGTGTCAATGTGAAAGCTCAGTTTAACCACCTGGAAGATCTGCAAGTATGATCAAAAATGTCTCTTTTCAACCAAGATGATAGTTTCAGGACCAGTCTCTGTCTTTCTCAGCTGACTCACAATACCTTTGATGGCAATATACAATGCTTGTAACTGCAAAGTTAAAAGCACTTCTAAACCTTGGTATTTAAAGCTGAAAACAAAAACAGCATGGAAAATTGGGTGACAGACTTATCCACTGAACCTTTTTGCATGATTAGACACTTCAAACATGTCACAAGGGGGCACAAATGTGGACATTCAGTGGGAAACAGTTCTGCCAAATGCTTTTATTGGAAAAAAGAAACATGTGAAGTGAAAGGCATTTGTTCTATTGAGCAACTCTCTATATCTAAAAAAGTGAATTTCCACACCTTAAGGGAATAAAGACAAGCTGAGCTATGCAGTCAGTGTAACTCTGATTAGGTGATGCCCTAGGTCTTTAAACACCCAACTCCAGCATCCCCAGTGCTAACATTTGCTTCCACAGATAATAGCAACATCTATAAGGAACAACTTTTGTCCAGCTGCAGCACACCACCAGAGAAACTTAAAGAAAATTCTCTGCACAACAGCTCGCCTTATAATTTGTCAATGACTATAAGATCAGTGTTACACAGACAAGAGAAAAACAGAGATGGGAAAAGAAAGTGAGAGAAATAGCAGAAGCCCAAACCTTTCCTGGAATCCAGTTATTTCATTTACCTTATTGTAACCTGACATAAGAGAAAAAGATTACACCAGAGCTTTACTGGACTAAAACAAAGGCAATTAGAAAGTTATACACAGATTTGTAACGTTTGAAGGCTATGAAACTCTTATGCAGGTTTCAGGTTGCATTCTAGAGAGAAAGTGGAAAAACATTCATGCCAGTGCTATACACCACTAATCTCATTTTCTCATTCAAGTGATGAGAAGTTGAACATCTTACTGATGAGGACATAGCTAAACACTTAAGATTGAATGAAATTGCTTTCAGCCACAGGTGACCACACATCTAATAACCAACAGAGGATTTGGGTTTGTTAAGAGTAAGCAAATTCTGTAGCAAGTGGTCTTTAGTGAGAAGTTCTTGTGACATCATGGATGTGTAAACTAGGTAATCCTAAGCAATAATGCATTTCATATGAAGACTTACTGTTTATTTGTTCGTATGAACAAATATCTATGATGTAGAACATTAAAACAGTGCATAAGAGCAACACAAATTCTTACAGATACAGATTAATTAGAAGAGGCTCCAAAGCAGTTAAGACAAATGGAAGGCAGTAAGCATGTTTACAAGTGCTCAAAAAGATCCCAGTCCCAAAGATTTTACAATACACCATTCTTCTTCTTTTTTCCAGAGATAAGTTCAGTATTATAGTGATGCAGAGAGGATAAAATCAAATACTGACAAGTAAACCCAGGGAACAAACAGAAGTGAGATTTTTTAAGTCTTACCTTTTTAGGGTTTTCTGGAGCGTAGAATTTGTGATATACCTAGAAATAAAGTGAAAATAATTAAAGCCGTTAGGAAAAACAATCTGTATAGTAGTACAAAACTAAACATAATTCTTACATGAAGGCACAACATCTTACAGTTGACTGATGTCACAACACTTATTTCACATCCCACACCTGACATCACAATGAGTGTTTCACTTCCCATAGAACTAGGATGTCTTACTACCTCACTGGGATATTACACACAGTTATCTTCACAGTTTTTCTAAATAGATCCATGTGTCATCATGAGGCAAAAGATGAACTCCCACAAAAAGGTAGAAAGAGTAATTGAAAGCTATGAAACACCAAGATGCTATGCAAACTCAAAGCCTAACAAGGACCGAAAAGTCCAGTGCTGCCCAAACCCTACAGATAAGCGAACACAAAAAAGGAAAACACTACACAGATGCAAACAAAAACTACAAAACAGTAGTTGGAAAACACCTGGAAAATAACAAGCACAGAGACAGACCCCATTCTTCAGTGCACTAACATCTTGCTAGTTTTGCATTTGAGGTGCCACCCAAAGAATTCAAATTTTTTCCACAAGGAGAATAGTCAAGACATGACTACAGATTCAACAGAGTTTTGACAAGTCCCCAGAATCTTTGTTGTATCTCTAGAGTTAGGACTATCCAACTGTTCAGTTCTTCAGGTGAAAAAGCAGGAAGTTGAACCTGCCAACCTAATGAAACACTGGCTTTTTATGGAAGTCCATCTGTCAGCTCTCTGGCTCGGAGTACAAAAAAAGTGTAAGAATTGTAAAAAAAAGACTTAATACCAACATAACTTCAGTAAAGAGCATTAACCTATTTGCTCTCTTGAATCCGTTTGAAAGGTAAAGAGATTTATTTGATGAGCCCAGCTGTTAACGCAAAAGGCAAAGTTTTATTTCAGAAATTGTTTGGGAGTTGGGTTTTTGTTATTGCTGGGGTTTTTATTTAGTATTTATGTCTTCCCACAGAAGAGTTGCTCGCTTTAATGTGCTTAAATTCCATAGCCATTATGAAAATTATAGCTAAAACTTTAAATTACAGACACATCTTTACTTTCTCTGAATATAGCATGTAGCAGTCACAAAATTTAGTTGGAACAACCATACCCTTGTACTGTCACTGACTGCCCAGACTGAATATCAACTAAGCAAGATTACCACTTTTATTATAGAACCAGTGTCACTGAAAGAGCACCACCTGTAACTGCTCATTTTCTACTGTTCTTAGACAAGTTAGTTACAATCCCAGTGAGAAGCTTAGCTCAAGATACATAACCTTGCTTTTGTGTTTTGTCACAGAAGGGATGGAGCAATTTTTCAACAGTGGCAATTCTGAATTAATTATTAACAGTATCTGTATAGAACTCCACTAATTCTCTGTATATCCTATGAAAATGCAAGTAGTTCAGCATATATTCTTTTCCAAATAATTGTGTCCAACAACACAGAAATGAAGAAAAGAGTTTTCACTTCAGTTTCTCAAGTTCTTATTCCAAGTTTTAACTTGAATACAAAACACTTTATTAATAATCAGTGAAAAACCAAATGACAAATAGCATTACTGAATTATTCATTAAGTTCTCACCATAAAGTCAAACCACATTCTCGTTCAGTAATTATTTGACTATAATTCTAAACAAACAATAGGTTCTGCCTCTGTAAATGCTGTTCCAGTTCTAAGTCATAAGTATGCAAAACATTACACAGATCACTCGACAACCCGTTCTTAACCTACCTGAAGGGGTCTTTATAATCTCTAGTAAACAATTAATACTTCCATTCTACCTTTTTCTTACAGGGTAGAAGGAGAAACTAATTCAATCACAACACTTAACTGAGGTCTGAACACCACCAACAAATGGTCAAAAACCTCAAGGAGAATATGCTTTACAAGTGTATCTGAAACAACAAACCAACATCTGAAGAGATTGATCATATGCTAAACTGTCAGTCTCCCATACTGAATGATGAATTAAGATGCTTGTGTAGCTAGCTGCTTACTACAATACTGTTCATGTCACTCACATATGTTGCTTTGCCAGTTATTATAGTTTTTCATAAACCAAGCAGCCCATTCGATTTGAAAGCAAATAACAGACGAGCTAGAAGCCCTAGGCTCTTGACTGATTCCATGGAAGTTGAAGAAATACCACAAGAGACTGGAAAGACGTGAAAGGCAATTTTTCTACCTTTGCAATCTGCATGATGGAAAGCATGAGGAAAAACTCAAGCCAAACAACAGTCCAGAACTCAGTATTTTCTGTAGTCCGTGCAGTTTTCTGTTATCTATGCATGACTGAGTAATGCCTGTGGTATAGAACATACAGAGGAAGGAGAAACATTCACCCACAGCACTTAAGGAATAGATAACACAAATTTAACCAGCTAGGTAGTACAAACGCCTCACTGATGTGAGGGAACACTGGAGCTCTTCTCCATATTTGGCATATAGGTAAAGGATTCCATTATTTAAAGAATTAAGACAGTGGCCCAAGAAAAGAAAATAACAAGAGGTTGCATGGTAAAACACAAAGTAGTAATTAAATGTTTCTGCAGTGGCCAGAAGTATCTTGCACTTAGTTCCTCACCATGTTTCTTATACTCCACAAGAATCACAGAATCACGAGGTTGCAAAAGACCTTTTAAGATCATCAAGCCCAACTGTTCCTGTCCTATGCTAAACCATATCCCTAAAGTACCTCATCTACCAGTGACGTCTACAGTCTCAGTGTCCACATCCCCCAGAATTTGCACTAGGGAAAAGGTCTTTTAACAACAACTCTTGAACTTTATTATCAAGGTTCCCGGTGTTATCACATTCAGACATCTATAAAATCTGTTCTGATAAATTACAAGTTGAGGGATTTGGCTTGCAGACTTGCATTGAGGGGAGAAATATATCTGTACTTTCCATAAGCAGGAAAGTATTTGTAAGGTACAAGGGGTCCTCTGAATAATGTCATTTTTGATAAGCTGAACTCTTCCTGCTCTTGATTAATTTTCTCATCCATTTACATTCAGGTTATGTTGAAGTTTCTGTAAATGACAGTACAGCATCACTCAATTTCTGCAGTTGCTTGTGTGTCTTGTCTAATCTACAAGCAGAGTTTGAGAGGATACAGATGTACAGCACCCTGACCTCCATGGAAACACTTGGCAGGAGACAATTAAGGCAAAGCACCACAGTACAAATTTATGCCCATTATTATTCTATTGTGCATGCATGTGTCTCAAATGTTTCTATGCACATTTAGATGTACACATGCTATGTGCATGCTATTCAATGTAGCACTGATTTTAGATTGATACTTACAAAAGGGCATCTGTAAGTCTAGAACAGACACCAATGAAGATCTTAGGCTACATTTTTAGTGTAAACAGCATTTTTGAGGAAAGACATTTAATCACTTTCCAGCTTTAGGGCATTTGACTCCAGGTTAGGCATCACAAACAAGATTTATACCTTGTTATTTTCTCCATGATGAAGATATTAGAAATATCAGGTGTTTCCCATTAGCTAGAACAACAGCTACCACTCCTATACATGTCAGCCATTGCCAGTTAAACTGGAATATCAGAAGATCTCAGGGACAAGGATTTGTGGACCTACAAAACTTCCATGTATTCTTCCACAAAACCTGCCTTAGGAATACATCAGGCAGCTGCTACGAGAGACATATTATGAGACAGAATTATTTGGTCTAATGAATTGCCGAGATGATGAGAATCACAGGATACTGACAGCAGCAGAAAGGGCATTATTGCAGAGGGGTCAGCAATGTGGCAACTAGTTAGTGCTAGCTAATGATACACAAACAGATACAAATACTTTCAGCAGCAGTAGGAGTCCTCTCAACCTCACACTGAGATATAAGATTATTTTCTGCATTCACCAAGACAAGGAGCTGAACTGTATGGGCTTCACCCAAATGCTCTAAGAGAAGAGAAGAGAAAGAATATAACACTGAGGGTTATTTTATAGCTTGAACACAACACAATACACACAGCCCCATGTAAAAACTTCACCGATCCAATAACAACACCAACTTGATAAAAGGTGAAGCTTCAGAAGCATGCTAAGACAGACAAGGACAACATTCATCACTTTCAATAGCGATTCAAATTAAACTATTTATCAGTATTGTTGGTAGAACTCCTAAATTTTTATGCTAAAAAGTTTTAGACAGTTGTTTGACTTATTCCTTCTGCATTTCAGAAGTAAAAGCCAGTAGCATCACATTCCTGGGAGATATTTCAATATTCCAAAGCACCTTTTCCCAGGGAAACCTTCCAGTCACCCTGTCAATCACTCCACATTATTTGTGCCAAAATCACACAGGAGTCTGAGGCTCAGCTTAGTACTGTCATTCACTTTAGCACAATTAACCAAAACACAGAAAACAAATATAGATATATTAGCAATTATTTCTAAAAAAAGTGCATATTTTAGAAGATTACTAGTTTTCTTATAAATTCATGGCTGCACCTTCATCTGCTGGTTGAGTGCTGAGGAGCTCTATAGCTCAGAACTAGCACATTTTAGATGTTTAAATGATGGATCTAGTCCCGCTTCAACAGAGGCTTGGATGGCATTTTCATCTTACCATTTAGTAGCTAGAATCTAGCAAAGGGCATACAGATGTTATTACTGGTACCTAATGGATATTCTCCGTCAGCATAATTGCTGAACTACATTCTGAATAAAGGGCTTGATTCCAAGAGGAAAATAAAACCCTTTCATTACCAGCAAATACTTAGACTGAAGGAGAACTCTCCACAAGTAGGAAGTAGAGGCAGCATTCTTATTTCTATTTCTAGGTTCCCACTTATCAGAGGATAAAGGCATTGCATAATATTTAATTTATCACACACAATACATCAAGTCCTATAGCTGGACACTTTTGAACATACAGTCCTTTCCTATTCCCACTGCCTTTTGTTCAGAATGTTCTTCCAGAAAAAACAGCAGCAAACAGTCTTTTTTCAGCTGCCCCATTACCATATAGCTGAGGTATTATGCTTGTACAGTATGTATCCACCTTGTTTACCTGTGCCACATGCTGCTACACTCACTCTTTTGACAGTGATGCTGCACATGTAAGCAGATCAACATGGGCTTTGACCCAGTTACCTGCCAAAGCAGTAAAGACCCCAGCTTCTCTCCATAGCTCAGAGGAGCAATGCTAGCTCCAGAACTAAGCGAGCACTTCGTAGTCCGCTACCAGAAGTCACATCCTCATTCAGTTTTCAGGGTTCTCTCAGCAACAGAAGACTCTCATGACTACAGACTTTCACAGATGCAGAGACACCCCCACAATGCAGTTTAGCATTGCTTTAAAGCAGGACTCCTGCAAGATTTTAATCACTCCCAGTATATCTCTGCATCCATACTTCACCTTAAAAAAGGGTTAAAACCAAAGTATTTCAAAGGGCATATACCACAGAAGGGGAGATTCTGTTAATACTGCCTGTGCCAAAGGCAGCATCCTGAAGGCTAGCTTCAAAGCATTGCTCCTCTGCCACATGCATGCATGTCTGCAACTACTGATGCAACAGCAGAATGTAGTGTTTACACTCAGACACCACTGTTGAGCATGCCACAGTTGCTGGAGATACACAACCAAATTACACAGATGAATCACCCATTTCCTAGGTAATACCAGACTAACCAATAGCAGATACCCTCAATCCTCCCTTTTGTTCCTTCATACACATAGAGAAGACTTCTGCAGAAGTCAGAGCACAAAGTCCCAGTCTGAAATTAATCTCTTTTTGGTTTATATCGCCAGTGCAAGCTGCGCTTTTTATCTCATCCCAGCAATGATCTAGTGAGAGCTTGGTTTGTTTAGGAGACACATTCAGGAAAAATACTTGTGTCTCAGGAGTGGACATCTGGGAGACCACCCAAACAATCTGAAGTACCACTAGAGAAATCCACATAGCAGCCAATACTTAACAGTTATTGATGTCCATCTTCTAACTTGGACTGTAGCAAGACTTTTTAAAAACATAATAATTATTTTAAGACTACTGGAGAAATAGTATCGCCATCTTAATAAGCACTTTACTAACAAAAAGTATTTTTTCTTAAAAATATTATTGAGACAAACAGTAACTTCTGATAAAACGTGGATATAATGCTCCTTTTATATGATTACATTTCTAGTATGTCATATGGTTTAAGTTGTCTGGGTTGGTTTGTTTTAAGCTCTGTGCCTTTTTAATTTCCTCGTTTTAATCCATTGCAGCTTAAGTATATCAACAAGACAACACACTATTAACTTTAATTGCTCAACTAAAAAAAGGAAAATTTTAATCGAGGTTCAAGCTGCTGCCTTCCTTTGCAGTAATAATTTGTACAGAAGTGCTATGTGTATTAGACAATCTACACGTTCGCTAAACTAAAGATGTATAAGCAGGCTGGGCATCCAGTATAACATTTCATTGCAATCTACTGACATGCTAATTAATAGCTAATCAGAAAACTCCTAACAATTATACTAGCTATTTAGAGTCACACTTGCTGTTTTTAAAAGATAATGACTTACAGCATATAGAATGGTGAAAATAAATCAACAAAATTTACTTCAAATATTTCTCAGAAAGAAATAATTAGCTTCTACTCAAAACGCACTTGTATGAGATTATCATCAATATTAGGACAGCAACAGCATTGGCAAACATGAACTCCCATGGCTATCATTGTATCAGATTTATTTTACCAAACTCCTTCCCACCCATGCATAAAATACTAACATTTATGTTAAAAGAGCTCACATAGTTTCAAACTGCACCAGGGGAGATTTAGGTCAGATATCAGGAAGAATTTCTTTACTGAAAGGGTAGTCAAGTATTGCAACACACTGCCCAAGTGGTGGAATCACCATTCCTGGAGGGATTTAGAAGGCATATAGATGTTGTACTTGAAGACATGGTGTAGAGGTGGACTAGGCAGGGCTGGGCTGTGGTTGGACTCAATCTTAAAGGTCTCTCTCAACTTAAATGATTCTACAATATTTGAATGTACTATGTCTCATTTCATGCAATTAAGCCTGTACTGTCATCAACAGAAATATTTGTACTTAGATTTTAGAGGAACCAAACCTATGGTTCGTTCGTTGCTGTGGGGAAAGGGAAAAAAATAATCAGTAGAAGCCAAATTAAAAACTAGAAAGAAGTTTGGCAAACAAGCCACAACTGAATGCTAAGCACTTCTGTCAAAGATCTGTTCTGGTCACATATAACTTTTGGTTCCATCCATGACTTACGTAAAGAAGCTTCCAAGTTTGATATTATGGAAGGGACAACCACACCACTTCCTTCTCCTTAAAAGTAACCTGGGCAGACAGAATCATAGAATCATCAATGTTGGAAAAAGACCTTCAAGATCAAGTCCAACAGCCAGCCATGCACCACCATAACCACTAAACCATCTCCTGAAACACAACTATCTGTTTTTTGAACATGCCCAGGGACAGCAACTCCACCACCTCCCCAGGCAGCCTGTACAAATGCTTCACTACTCTATCTGTGAAGAATTTTTCCTAACATCAAATTCAAGCCTCCCCACTTTACTGTCCCCAAATGGGCTACAGTCTTACTGATCTCACCTATTATTCTACCAACAGTCAGTATACTTATGGTTATATAATATTTAATTGAAGAAGAAATTTCAACCTTAATACATTGAGCAATAGGATACTTGCCAATATTAGAAGTGGATAAAGAGCGCATCAAAAGTGTTCACATAATATGCTTGTGACAGATTCACTTGGCATACACTGGTACCTTTACAGCTGGCTACTACAAACAAACGATAGTTACCTGCAATGACAACTAAAGTGATTATAACAGGCTAGTCAAAGTTAACATAACCTAAGTTTTAACTTTTCATGTGAACATTTAAGGTTATGTTCTTCATGGTAGAGAACAGGATCATTCCATAAAAACCGTTCATACTCTGAGCAAGCACTCCACATCCACTGCTTATGAACCACCTACAGACTAAGATTATTTCAAGACTAATTTTTGCTTTTGTTCCAGTTGACAAGAAAAACAAAGCTCACAATTTAAAGTTACTAGGCAATAGCTTGGGTTATTTGGTTATGCAACTGTTACATTTCTATGTAAAAGATCACAAGGGGTAAATTTCCAAATTGCCAAACATCAGCTATGCTTGCAAGGTTAGGTTAAGGGCACAAGCACACAGACTGAATTCTTTAATCCTGTCAGATATTTTGGACTCCCTTTTCATTCGTACCTTAACTCTGGCTCTGCAGGGAAAGGCCCTCCTCAAGCTGAACCTGAGCGTGCCCCCGCTATTTCTGACAGACCGAGGAAGCTTGCCAAAGCTCTCTTCAGGAAAGCTCTGTGCTTGAGCAGCGTTTTCATCTTCCAAACTACAAAACCCAAAACTGCACACAGCAGTTAAATGTCTCAAGTACAGAAACAATCCCTAAATGAAGGTGACTGACAAGTCTTACCCTTTCTTCTTATATCCAGGCTCTTAATCTAATTGGGACTAAATATAAAAGATAGGAAGAACCAAGTGGAATTACCCCTTCAAACCTGACTTTGGCCATGTACAGAGTTAGAGTAAGCGTGTTACAGACAGCGATAACAGCTAGATTCCTGTAATTTTGGCAATTTATTCCATGGTCTCAATTCCTTTAAAATGTGCTTGCTTCCAGATTTCCAACACTTGTTCTTAATTTCTCCAAGATAGTTTGCCAGTCAGTGGGGAAAAAAGTGATAGACAGGAAAGGAAATATATAAAAATGAGCTTCCCATCACTTCTTACTCTTCAGTTCTAGATCAATATAAAAAAGCATCCTAAATGTCTGCTCATATTAGCACAGTTCTTCACTGCACAGATTAATCATACTGCACTTACTTTACTTTTTTTTATAAGCCAGTGTTATAAAAAAAACTTTTTCACTTTATTACAAAAATCCTACCTAGAATAAGAAAGGACTCCATGAAGAATCATTGGTCACCAAGACAAAAAGAAAGCCTGTCCTAGTCATTGCCGATGCCTGTCTTCACCTATTGACTAAAAGGAGCCATGGGTTTAATTACTGCTATACCTGCATACAACCTGCAATTAAACAAGCTAGCAGCTGCTTCTGAAGAGCTGCTTAAACCATTGAAAAACAAAACCACATCAACACTGAAGAAAAAAGATTTTTAAAATAAAAATATATTCTTTTCCCCTCACACAGTGCATTTCTTTCTTTAATCAAGTGCTTACAAGCATACTGCTCTAACTCAGGTTGGAGAGTGCTTTTACAGAAGAGTACTGGTCTGATTCAAGGAATGCTGTCTGACTCAGTTTGAAAGCAAACCCAATTTAGAGAAATTTTGAAAAGACAAAAAGCATTCGCTTTCCTGGCTGTCAGCTTTCAGTATGTTGACAGAGTGTGTTGCTTGAAAACATTACTCAGGTTTTTTTGATTATCAAATCACATTTAAATTCATTGTGTTCTCTAAGCAAGGGTATCAAAAAAGGTCTTTTTCAGCAGAGACATCTGAAAAGTGAAACAGCTTGCAGATATAGGGCTCTAGTAAATATCTGAAATTCTAAATACAATTGGGAAAGAGGTCAAAGGTTCTATGCAATCCCACTTTATTGAGTTAAAGCATAAGAGTAAGGATATGAGCTCACCAAGTGATTTCTAATGTTTATATCTTTAAATAATTTTATTCAAATTAGAAGTTTGCTGGTTTAAGTCAATATTTTTAACCACTAACCACAAAGAAACAAGCAGAACCATAACAGAACTAACATGTCTTCCAGGGCTGCATACAGCCTGATGCTTTACAGCTAAACAAAATTAAATTCTCCCAGATGTGTCAGGTCACTTCTCCAAAATACTGCATTATCATCTCTTAACATTAGATTTTAAAGTCTGTCCAGATTTCCACACTCCATCCAATTGTATATTTTAGTTCATTCCTTTGAACAACACAGAATGAGCATCTGTACAGGTGCCAAACCGTCTCATCTAAACAGGCTATGTAGGGGTATGGCACCTTGAATGCATAGCACACCGTATCTGTTAAAGCACTTTAAAACATCACACATGCAGCTTTTTCATCAGCTCCTTCACTGGGTACACTATGTAAACTAAAAAAAAAATATTGTACAAATGGAAAGCAAAATTTAAGAAAAATAAACAGCCTATCATTAGCAAGAAGCTGACAGATGTTAATTTGCCTACCACATTTCTAAACATGTCCAAGCATCAAAAACAATTCTCCAGCAACTTTTCTGATCCAAAGATAACCATCACACCAGCAGTAGTGCCTTTCTCCCTAAGCAAACCACTGCAAGCTGTGTGCCAGAAGGTAATTTGCTTCCTCTTCAAAAAACAAGGGGTGTAAAGACCAAACCTCTCACATGTGCTTGGTGTACACGCAAAGGTTATTGCTGCTGAAAGTCATTCAAGTCAGGAACTCAGGAATATTTTAGTTTTGAATCCAGAGGCACAGGAGAAGGTGCAAAAGACGTAAACAGCTTCAACACCTCAGTTTTGTTTTAAGGTCTTTAAAGGTCAAACTACCCCCTGCTGCTGCTTTCTGCACACAATTGTCCTGAAGTCCAGAGCTGCCTTGTGTAATACTGACCCTAAGGTCCACACAAAGATACCAAACACATTTGCAATGTTAATCACCTGTGGATAGGGTGGTAAAGTTATTTGAAACCTTAATGCTACCACAAGATCATCTCAGATTTAGCCAGACAGATTTGCTAGCGGATCTGCTGAAAGTACATAATGGTAGAGGTTGCCATGGGAACACGGTACAGCTACACACTTTGCCATGACAACCAGGCCTCCCTGGAATACTAATAAGTGCCCATGGCAACGCAAAGCTAAAGACAAGATATCTGCAGACCAAATATTTCATGTATCATTTATAACAAAAGCTATAAATACATTTGTACATTTCCTGCGTGAGATTCAATGGGTTTTGGAACCCTACAAAATGTTACATATGCAGCAACATCGCAAAGTGAAAAAGCTATATGGCTGTAGTATAAATGGAAAAATCCTTTTTCAAGGCAATGCTACGGTTGAAGTTCAATTCCACAAACAGCAAGAAAATACCTTTAGTCAACACATCCAAAATTTGCATCATCTTGCACATAAACACTATCATCAGCCCACGATGTAACACTTATCCGTACACAATGCTTGGTGTATGCTACATCCACCTAAAAGGTGCTATTCTTACCCAGTGCAGAATACTCTATTGGGCACGTACGTTCTCCACATGGCAACAACGGCCCTTCGTGTTGCAAGGAAAGAAAGCATTGCTTTGGTATTTCAGAAGAGGCAACAAGAGAACCTTGTTACTTTATAGGAACGTTCCAGTAACTCAATGCATGAGCAGTTTTTCAATTTTTTGTTTGTAGAAAAAGGAACTGCTGTTCAAAGTTACATGCAAGAACAAAATGGTGGTATTAAAAGCAATAAAGTTATCAGTCAAGTGACATCTGGCATGTTTTTTTAAAAAGCTCTAAAGATTAATTTCAGAACACTTTCTTGTAGCAACACATTTGAGAGGAGTGGGTTTCGTGGCCCATCCAGATTTATTGCTGACCCCGATACAATCGGGCCTGGGGAAGCTAGCAGAGACATGTCAATATGCAGTAACAGGAGAGCAGATTTCTGTGAGAACAGGAGCTTGCACGAAAATCCATGAGATAAGGAACTGCAAGAATGCTAACAACTGCCTTAAAAAGGAACAAAGTGACTGTGTAGTCTTAACCAATTATTAGCAATAGTGAAATGCATGTAAGGCGGGTGAACAGGGCATCTAACCAATAGCAATGTAATGTAACTCGCATATTGATATAGAAACCTATATAAGCTTTGTGTGTGTTTCAATAAAGGAGCTCAGCACTTGATCACATTGATCCGAGTTGAGTCCGCAAAACTTCGGCTCTGGCACTTTCTAGATACATTGCACAAGTTTTCAAAATAGAAGACATTTTCACATACTCTGCCAGCAACCACCTATCATTTGAGAGGTGGCACCAGCTGGGAAGCCAGTTCTGCTTGTCCCAGAAGCACTACATGTGCTAAGTCACATTGAGACAGCAAAATTTTAAGTCACAGAAGATCTCCCAAGGATCACAAGTGCCAGGATTCAGCTCACACCAGCAGTGTGGAAACTAAAGGTAAGTGTATCTAAGATTTTTTCCTCATGGCTTACTACTTGCTTTTATAGTTAAGGCCTCCTTGCAAGAGCTCCTCCTTGAAAATATAAAGATCAGATAAACATTAGGTTAAGACTTTTCTTCCTTCCCTCCACATCCATGCAAGAGCACCCAAAACACAATCTGTGATGAGTATGTATTAGCCATCTTGAAGGTAAAAATAAATAGATCAATTGTTGCATATCCTGGATGTCATAGCACTGAGGTCATCAAGAAGAGATAAAGAAGAGTGCTTTGTACAAGATATTTCACAAAGGTCTCATGGTCAAAGAGCTTCTTAGGTTCCAGGTTGTCATTGCTTTTGAGTGACTGCAAAAACTGATGCTATCCCAGCAGTAAAAGCCCCAAATCACTGTCCCTGCAACAAAGCTCATCAAGCCTAGAAGGGACAGCCTCACATGACAGAAGTTGCCTTTCTGACCTGGATGAGATGCATCAGTTATGCTCATCCATCTTCTAATCTTTCATCTTGTAGAGATCAGAAGGAACCACAAGTACACACGCTCAGAAATACCACAATATAGGATGCAAGAGGTCTGCATTCACCAGCCAAGCATTATCCCAGAGCCAAAACTCAAAACACAAGTCATTCTCCAGTTTGCTATACAAATGTATCTCTGTAGCAGTTCAACCTACAATGCGAGATTAACACAGACTAATAGTCTCTGGCAAATCCCTCTTCTACTTCAAATACTGATGCTGTGGCCACAAACGGACCAATACATGCATACAAACACACAATATTAAATCCATGTAATCACATTCTGTATTATCAGATTAGGGTACATTCTAGCTATGACTACATTAAGGCTTTTCTGTGAACTGCAGAAACACATTAATTGGTATGTTTGGTTGGTATGTTTGGAGAGATCTGAGGAAAAGCTGTGTTGCTATTTTACCCCACACAATGCAGACCATGGCCCTGGTATTGAATTTCAGATCTATTTCCTTGAAATAGCATCATAGGACAAAAAAATGCTTATCAAGTTAAATGAACATTTTTGTCTCATAAGCTTCAATTACAGAATCACAGAATTGTAGAGGTTGGAAAGAACCTCAAGAGATCAAGTCCAACCCCCCTGCCAAAGCAGGTTCCTTAGGACAGATTGCACAGATAGGCATCCAGATAGGTCTTGAGTATCTTCAGAGAAGATTCCTTGGTATAAAGTCATAAAAAGCAAAAAAAAAAGAGCTGACTTAATTTTTAAAGAAGCTTACTAGACTGCAGATTAACAAACTGCAAATATAACCCATGGTGTGCCGTCAGGCACTGGAGTTTCTACAGAGGAACACAGCTTGCGTTGTTTTTGTGACAGCACACAGCATTGCTCTATGAAATATTTGCCTCCTTCTATCTAACTTGGTTGCACAGGACTGGATCTAGTTTTTCATTTTTAACTCTTAATTCCACTAAATACTGGAGTGCCCAGTATACAACCCAGCCTATCCCTAAGTGTTGACAGAAGAAATAGTTCAATAGTTTTAACAGGAACTATTAAAGATAGGAAAAATGAATTTGCATTAAGTTACAAGTTTACACACCACCACACCTATGTGTGGGGCAGAGACTGCTCTTATTCCTATCCCTATTTTTCCATTAATATTTTGAGTGTTTGGGGGGTTTAAGATGATATTTGTCACTCTTGTTCTGATTGCACTCCTCTTCCTTCAGGACTGCTTTAGATTACATAAAGGGGCATGATGGGTAGGTTCAGCATCATCTCCTATATACAAAAACCCACAGCATTTCATTGATCTAGGGTCAGAAATGGCAATAACTACTTAAACGCAAAAAAAGACTTGCTCCATAGAAGGCTTTGTGTCATTTACTAGTGAATTAAAGGAACAAATGTTTTTGTTTGGGTTTCCTTGTGTCCTTACTTTAACTAAAAGAAACAAACTGTGCCACCTGGCCACAATAAAAGAGAAACCCTGGGAAAATCCACAACTAGAACAAACCTTTTTTTTTCACCTAGGAAAACCATTAATGTGAAAAGCACTCCTCTTGAGAAGGTTTAGTAGGACAGACAGCTCTGCACACAAAGTTACAAGCCCAAAAATTAAGACGCTAAACCTTATCCAATCAGTGCTCTAAACAGCAGATTGCCTCATTTTTGCCTCATTCCTAGTCTGGGGCATAGAAAGCCTTTGCTCACAGTAACAGTCTGACATACGAGGATAACAGCTAAGGGATAAACTCAGAATGTTGGCTCAAAGGATACAACTGTCCTAAAAGAAGCCAGTAATTTCTCCAGCCAATTAGGCTGGAGGCCTAATTGCATATGTGGACTTTCTATTTCTTCACAATGATTAATGCCCAGTAATAATGGTTATGCTGTATACAAAGCGAATTTACACAAATCTTGTTCCAGCTAACACTCTGAAGAGTGTCTTCGCTTTCCAGTTAAGCAGCAAAGGATGCTATTATCTTCTTGTATACACTAATGAAGCATCTTGCCCAAGATCTCAACTAGATTTAGGAGCACTGCTGAAGGCAGTAGTCAGAAAAGCAAAGCAAGTTAGAGTTTTACAAGATGCCATTTCCCAAACACACAAAAAGAATGTGTGAGTAGGTCCCCTCTGTACAATTGAGATAATTCTAGTAACAATTAAAAATATCTCATCTCCTGGAAAATCCGGGGAGCCCTAGGAGTCCCATCTAGGAAATACATATTAAGACTTGCTTCGGTCAGTTCAGACTATCAGAGCCTTAAGTCTTCTTAATGCTTCCCACCCAAACACTTACTTTGTACTTCTTTGTAAAATTGACACCTTTCCGCACATATTTTTTTCAACTCTACTCAGTTTATGTAGTCAGTTTGTGATGACCTCTTACGTTTCCTTCCCCAGTCATACAACAGGTATTTAATAGTTGTCTTCAGGGACGGGTCATAAGTGTGAATGATGGTACTTTAACCTGCTAAACTGATTAAATGCTGAGAGGAAGGATCTATTACCAG
Organism: Gallinula chloropus; assembly: GCF_964237585.1. NCBI lineage: Eukaryota > Metazoa > Chordata > Aves > Gruiformes > Rallidae > Gallinula > Gallinula chloropus. Next base: position 43,186,543 of record NC_140090.1, read on the forward strand.
GGAAAAGCAAGCTAGGGGAGCCATACATAACACACTGCAGACAGAACGAAGGACCAATACTACCCCTTAGACACAGTCTGTATCACCAGAAAAAAAAAAAAGGGGGGGGGAAAGAAATGTCTTCTTCATTGTGGCTAAAGGTATCCATCTTAGACCACAACAGAGGAACAAGTATCTACTAACAGAACTTCTCAGAAGGAAGGAGAGAAAGTACCTGCAGGTGTGGGCACCAGTAGATGAGCATTGGTCTTCTTGCCAGTGTTTCACTCAACACTTATCTACCCATTAGGCCATTAAAAGCCCATTAGCGGTGCATTGCAGATAAAAGGCATTGACCTGGAAATGTTTTTGTTTAAGTGCACAATAAGAACAAGCATAGGAGAGCCCCGGGGTTCAGCAAAGCACTTACAGCCCTCAGAACCACACCCTTTAGAGCAGAGCAGCCATTTCATTATTTTCCAGACAACATGCTGAGTATAATCAGCACACCGTTAACTAGGGCTGAGAAAGAACCCACAAGCCAACACAAACACCCCAACACAAAGTCTGTCGCTATCCAAAGGCAACGTCCCATTTCTGTGCCTGATGTTATTCGGTACGTTTGAGGAACAAGATCACGCTCCCCCTTTACTACTTCAAGCAAATACGTTTTACATGATATACCAAAACACGTTGCTAAATACATAAATTCTCTGGAAAGCAGAAAAACAGAGTCAGGCCACAACTACAAGGGCATCCTACAACTCCAGGAGCTTACACAGGAGCTTGACACGCCGAGGTTCCTCCAAGCATGGGGCCTCGATGCCATCTACTGGCCATCTTACTGCGAGCATGTAAGTGCCAGGTTGCCATGGGAAGATGCACTCTCAAAATGTCTGAACGTGGGCAAGTGCCCTGTGATTAACTGTAGCATGACTGAAGACACCGGGTAGCGTTAGGCGGCAGGCCTTCTCACAGAGAGGTACATATTTAAAACGTGTTGCTTGCTCAGGATTTTGGTGGTACAAAATTTCGGCCCAAGTATGGAAATGACAACTGCTTATTGTTTAGTTGTTTCTCCTATTTTCACTTATTATTCAATTAATTATTCTTTCCCCTACACTTTTGATTCATTTCCCAAAGACACCAGCCTCTGAGCCATTATGTATTTACAGGCTCCAATAATAAATCAAGGAGGTATTAGCTTTTACTCAGCCAACTGATATAGGTGAGAGAAAAGGAGAAAGACATTTATACAACTACAGCCCTGTACAGCTTCTTCTGTTCCTTACATATTATAAAAGCCAAAGGTTGTACAAGTTGTTTTACAAATGAGTCATTTGCTCTTTAGAACTCGAAACTACTACTGCTAAAACACTGCCCCTGGAATTATTACCACCACCCACCAGGAGCTCCAGGACTCAGGCTACTTTTGCTTTTTCTTCGTATGTGTCTCCCAGCTCCAGGACACTTGTTTTGAGATAAATGTTTGGCATCACCATCACACGGAGAAAGGTCTGCTGTGCAGCATCCCATAAGAGCGGTATTTAGCAATTACAGCTGTCCTATAACACTGTAAGAGAGAGCCACATGATTTATAAGACTGCCACAAACATTTCGGGGCGTTGGGGAGGGGAGGTCTTGGTGACATGCAAATACAAATCAGAGCCTTGCAGGAGGCATAGGGGTGATTTTTTTTTTTAAAAAAAACATTACTAAAATTGTAATGTGTTTGCAGCATGTGCTTCATACTTGATGAACAAGCCGTAAAACAATCAGGCAGAGTGAGAAACAGGGAAGTAAGGACTCGTAAATAGGAGTGACAAAATTCAAATTTATCCTTCTACTATTTTTATTCCTAAGACACATCAAGTATTGACCAAGGGTGATAACAGTCAGCCACATCTTTTCTTCCGTCTTACAAATGCAGTAAGCTATTCATGGAAAGCTAAGTGCAGGAAAAAAAAGGAATGCTGGAAATAAAAGCACTAAGTGCAAATAATGATTGGGACAGAGCTCAGGCTATGTGATTAGTTTCTAGTACTTGTCTGGAAATAGATATCCATCTTTGTATTCATTCTGCTTGACCTGAATCACTGAAACGTAGTAAAATAATATTATACAGTGATGGCTGGAAAAGAGTGATAGAATGGGTGATTGCTTCTAGCAAATATGCAGGAAATTAAAGTAGCTTCCTTCCTCTGCTCCTAAAAATGACTTGAGTACATGGAGCATAACTGGGAGGAAGCAGTTAAGCAGCAAAAGCAGTAGAAAGAGATGAAAGTGTTATGAAGAAATCAAGCAAGGCACGAGCTTGGTTTCTAGTGAGGGGGAGTTACCCATGTAATTCACAAAAGAAAGTTTCAGTCTCTATATTGAAAGTCATAGAATAAAAATAAAGAGAAATAATTACCCTTATCCAGGCATTAATTCTAAGATAACTTAGTAAAGAAATACTAAGCTATCACAGAATACACATGGTGTTATCACACACAAGAGCTGGCAACACAGGGTGGTAAACTTTCTAGGCACACACAATAAAAGCAAAGAGTGAAGAGAAGCTCTGTTGCATGCATTTTTCCCTCATAGGTCTGTGCATATACAACAGTCCCATGCTTTTCAGAAAGCGTCAGGCCAACAGCATGTATTTTCCAGTGAAAGCTTTCCACATGTGCAGGAAATCCAGTCATTTTGGTTTGCATCAAGCCTCACTGTGCATCTGCAGAAAGGTGAAACAGCACATGCACTGCAAGTCTGCTGCTGCCTGGAAGCACCGAACTGAGCACATGAAACAACTGTAAATACGCATATTTGCATTTATTTATGGGAAACAAACAGTGCTCTCCACACACTCCCACTGGAGAGGTAAGCTATACATAAGGCACAGGAGCCACCACACCTAACAGGACAGTTCACTGGCTTTGGCCTGGAGTCTGACACCCAGCCTGCTTAGAAAGCTACTGGTCACTGTTGGAAGTTCTATAAGCCTGTAATAGATTTTTCCATAGTTTTGAGGAGACTTGTCTTTCAACTGAAAAATGGAACAAAGGGGTAAAGTCAACATTTTAACTACATCATTAGAAGACTACAACAAACCAACCATATCCTGTCTCCCTGATTTTCTTTGTTGTTGGCATTTCAGATGAACAGCTGTTGTTTGTTGTACCCCTATCAGTAAAGACAATGGTAAATCACCATTAGCAAATGGATTAAATAAGCAGGTTTACTAACTTGGTCAGGTCAGCTGAGGAGGACTAATTAACCTGTTTCAGTGAAGGTTAGAATTCTAACACCTCAGATCATTATGCAGTAAGCTTTGTTGCTGTGGTTGTGCAGGCACATACCAGACAGCAGGGCAGAGCTCTGTATCTAAAAGCACAAGAACAGGCAATTCATGTTGATAAGTTAAGACCAATTTCAAATCCCTATTACTGTAGAAGCGTTACTGCCAGCAGACATTCTCCAAGACCCTTCTAGTCACATGTATAAGACAAACCTCTACAAAGTAATTGTTCCCTCAAATATATTTTTAAACTACAAGCCCCATTCAGTGAAGAACAATAGACTGGTGTAGGTGACCTTCAAAGTGCCAGTGTATCTGCCTTAAGAAGTCTAAAACCAATACTATCTGCCTCAATGTCCTTCGATTCGCTGAACAGCATTTTACTATGCTCTATCCCACACATGGACAACACTGTATTGGCCATCAGCTTTGGGCAGTCATTGTTGGAACGTGTGCAAACTTCAGTTTAGCAAGACAGCCACTGTTTTACTGCTACTGACGTTTATATTGCCAACAGTAACAATCATTAGAAAAATAAATTTAAGTAACCTAGTTAAATATTTTCTTGGTATTTTCTCAATGGACTGGAGTCTGGAGTATCAAGTGAGAAAAGCAGTTGTACAAGAAAAACCCTTTTATGAAGTTTCTTGCATTTGTCCCTGTTATCTGGTAAAAACTTGTGTCAATCACAAAATTACAAGTCTCCTGCCGAAAACTGATATAGTCTGTAGTGATGACATTCAAGTACTTTGGTGGTTTAGCCCTGGCTGGAGGCCACACACCCACCAAAGTCAGTCTATTACTCCCCTTCTTAGTTGGACAGGGGAGAAAATTTATATTAAGAGGCTCAAGAGACAAAATAAAGACAGGGAGAGATCATTCTGTCAGCAATGACACGGGCAAAACAGACTCAACGCAAAGTGAAGAAGAGAAAAACTACCTAATTTATTACACTACAACTACAAAGAACAGTAAAACCAGAGTTGGAAGCATGACCAGATCTTAAAACAAACACAACCAGATATTAAAACACTTTCCCCCCAGCACTCCCTTCTTAGCAGACTTTAGTCAGGATTATGCTCCCTTCTTCCCCCCTGGTTTGCAATACAGGGGGGCCAGGGACTGGGGAAAATGGGGTTCTTGGTAGCACCTTCCCCCCACCCCTCCATTCTAAGCAGACTTCCCTTTAGCCATGATTTTGCTCCCTTCTTTCCCCTGCTTGCAGTACAGGGGGGCAGGGACTGGGAAAAAATGGGGTTCTCGGTTACTTCTTCGTAAGCTGTTTTCCAGATCTTAAGACACCTCTAACCTCACACACACACTCCCTTCTTAGCAGACTTCACTCTAGTCATGATTTCACTCCCTTCTTCCCCCCAGCTGCAGCACAGGGGGACAGGGACAGGGGGATGGGGGCTTCGGTCAGTCCCTTGCAAATTGGTTTCCTTCTCAGCCGGGGGGGGGGACACATTCATTCCACACCCTCCCCTGCTCCATCCAGCATGAAGCCCCTCCACAGGCTGCAGGTGGGGTCTCGGCCTTTTCCATGGGTTTCTTCATGGGCTGCGTCTTTCTCTCTGGCACCTGGGCCACCTCCTCCCCCGCCCTTTTCCAGCCTTGGTGCCTGAACAGCTCATTGCATCTTCTCACTCCCTTCTCCAGTGGCAAAATGCAGCTGCTTCCAGTTTTTTTTCTCCTATATGTGACTCTCAGAGGCACTATGATTATCTCTAGCTGCGACTTTGGCCTTGAATTGCCTGATGTTTACATTTTTGGGGGCCGGCAGAGCATTCCAGCAGCCATTTTCTGCAGCCCCCAGACTCTCTCAGCATGCAGCTATGCAAAACTACAACAAGTACACACCTAAGACTATTTGGAAAATAATTTCTAATTACAGAGTTAACTACAAATTCTAGCAAAACCAAGTTTTCTAAATGATATCACTGATGTAATCCACAGTGCAACATCTCCTCAGCCACTGAAAAAAACCCACCCAAGCAACAGGAGACAGAGTCGCAAGTAGTGATAAGACAAAAGGATAATACATTTAAACTGAAAGAGAAAATTTAAGATTAGATATTAGAAAGAAATTCTTCCCCGTGAGGTCAGGGAGTCCCTGGCATAGGCTGTCCAGAGAAGCTGTGGCTGCCCCTGGATCCCCAGCAGGGTTCAAGGCCAGGTTGGATGGGGCTTTGCGCAACCTGGGCTGGTGAAGGGTGTCCCTGCTCATGGCAGAGGAGTGGAACCAGATGGGCTTTGAGGTCCCTTCCAACCCAAACCAATCTGGGATTTTATTGTACGATTCTATAAAATGGATCGCCTAGCGCCTACATCACCATTTGGAAACCATTAAAGACCTAACACACGGTTGCTCACTTCGTGCTAGAAGATGCATATAATCTGATTAGAATGTACATAAACCCATGGAAACCATCCAGAGCACTCAGAGCTCAGCCACATCAAGATAACCCACTGACATCAGATGTGAGGTCAATCATTACATAACTTTCAAAAAACCCAAACGTTTAAAAGAAACCATGAAGAACTACAGCTCTGATCCAACAAAGCACCAGAGATGCACTGAAGTTTAAGCCCATGGGCACATAAGATGTGCTTTACAGAACTCAGACTTAAATGTCTCTAGTGAAATACACCTGGATGTATCCAAATCTAAAGTCTAAGGAATAAATCCACTACAGGTACTACAGCCATTTCACTCTGGTAGATATTTTTCATTTTATCATAACACCATAGGGAAAAAAACCCCACCAGACATTTGTGCCATCATTTCTTTAATCAGTTCCCTTAGCATATTTGAACAGTGAAAAGGATTTTTATTAAGCAGTTACATTTGGGAACTACACTATAGTTTTGCCCTAAACACATCCCTAAATTTATAGGGCAGGTTTCACATGTGTGATACTAATACATACCCAGAATAAGTTATTTTTTGTAATCTAAAAATCTATCAGTTCAGATTCCACTATGGAAAAGTGGCATTGAAAAATCATCATGCCTTAATATTTTTCATATTTCACATCAGAAAAGTCAGTGACTAGACTATTTTTAAATGACACTTACACACATGAATACACATTATGAAAGGTGGATCATCACTTTACCTCTATTTGGAAACCTCTTCCTTATATGTTCTTACCAACATAAAGTTACAATTAAGATCAGGGTTGTGATGCAAGGCCATGGTTTTAATATAGAACTTGATAACCTACTGCAAGAGGAAAGTTAGGAAAATGTCTCATTCTTTTCTGAAAGGGCCAAATGTGTTCCTTTGTAGACCAAAGGAACACATTTGTTAAGTTAGGCTTCTGAATCCAAATAAGGAAACCAGATTTACAAGTTTTGACATCTCCCTCCCCTCCCCCCCCCCCCCCCCCCAAAAAAAAATCTATAGGAGTGTCTATTCAATAGAAAGGCTACACATACAATTTAAGCAATCATTTAACCAAGTAACTAAGTTTGGGCATTACTTTAATCTACCACACAGATCTAGTATAGACTTGCCTTATGCAAATTGGCCATTTAAGTTTTAAAAAGCAAACACATGGAAGACTGCATAAATGAGTTCAATCAAAACTGCCAGAGGCAGAAGCTCTTCCTGTAATGTGTGTAATCACTTTCATTAGTACTAAATATTTTTAAAAATAGATAAATCCTTTTTAATGTCCCAAACACCATTGGAATTCAAAGTGTCATCATGGCAAATAACCACCAAATATATTGCAACCACACTACTGATCTTTATTAATGGCCTTCTGTCTAAAAAAAAGACTTACTTTTTTCCATGCATTTAGACATATTTTTAAGCTCTACTTCTGATTTGCATGGTTCTACTATCAACAGTGCAAATGTATACTGTTTTTTTCAAAAGGCTGTTGTAAGCATATCTGCATATCAGCTAATAGTGTAGTAGAATGTTCCCAAGCCTACTCATTTAGCACAGAAGGCATTAATTTTTACTGCTGATCTCCCAAGTCTAACATATATATTGTCTTTATGTATCTTAAATATTTAATCTATATGCTAGGATAACATACACTCCAATTACTACTTTCTTAAACAGAAGTGATAGAATAAGCTTTTCCCACCACAGTTGTTTTACTTAAAGTGAAAAGTCAAATTACAAAAAAATTAAAAGTGCTGAGATCCTATGTCATGGGAGAGGATGATATTACTTCAGGTTCATAACATGACTCTTACGGCACAAAGTCTGTTATGAACAAAACAAAAAATTGTGTGAAAAATCGCAGGTCTCTCGGAAGAGTGCTCACAACAGTAACCTTAAAGGAAGTCTCACACTGGACAGGCTTCCCAGCTCACTAATAGTTAACCACTGTTTAACGAAATCTCATTGTAATACATATGCAAAGCCTCATGCCAGTCTAATTTGTCTCTTAATAAAAATCCAGTTCTGTTCTTTACCAGGTAGAAGGCTGGTAATTGGCCTCTCACCCAGAGATAATCTAAAAATGCCTATGCCTCCTCCTGGCACATTGCTCACTTGTTTCATTCCAAGGATTATAACTTTGGCAATTTAGTATTCTAAACAGCTGAAGCACTGTGCTGGGTACTCAGCCTGCATGTAATTCATGCTGTACGTGCAAAGGACTCCATGTGATTCCTGAGGGAATCAGAAGCCACTCTTTAAAACCCTAAGCTTGTATCAGCAGTTGCTAATTACAGGTGTATGGATAAATGAACTGCCAAGCCAAGAAAAAATAACCAAGGAAACCCACACCATTCTCTTGAAACATCAAGAAAAATAGAACATGCTTTCCATTGACACCAGTGAAACAAAAATGCATACACAAGAGGGAGCAGGATGTAATGAACAAGGAAACACAACCAGTCACAAACACACATATAGCTGATCCCCAAATCCTTGTTGCAAAGCATTATTAGGTCCCCAGAGGAAGAGGTCTGCAGACCATGGGCAGTGCTGGCTTAGGTTCGACAACAGTGAAGCTACAGGAAGAAAAGTCCACAGGTAGGACCACGAAGATCCCACGATCTCTATTTTTTTATAAATTCTTTAGGGGTCCCTGCCTATGCCATAACCATATTTTTTGAAGATGAGAAACATATTGCCAATGGGCACAGGGTCCTAGTTACTATCTAACATAAAAGGAACAAAACCCCTCATTAGTTCTTAAATCTTTGAACATAGCCTCTGAGTTCAACTTTCCTTTTGGTAAACTTTAACAAAAGTTGGCAATGCAACTAGTTTATGAGCATGTGACAATTAAGCAAACCACTTTGTGAACATTGCAACTTAGCCAGTCTGCTCCCCACCCCCACTTAGATTCTTTGCTGTGTAGTAATAGGGCTAAACTCACACACAGCATATGAACTGGGAACATGGACTTTTCTGCCCACCTATTTTCATGAAACTTGTGGAAAATTAACCTTGAACTGTTTCTGCTCTGTCAGATTTAATCCAAAGCAGCCAAGTTCAAAATGCCTTGAGTGTCAGTAGGGAGAGGCTGACAAAGGATTACCGTGCAGGAAAACTCAGATTAGAAGTACATTTTCCTCCCCCAAAATAGTCTGTCAGTTATGTATTTACTAGCTCATACAGTAACACACACAGCAGATGAAAAGGTTTAAATGGTTTGACTTGGATCACTGTCTTCTCAACTAGCTGTCCCCATATCATTGCAGTCTTAGAAGAGCCACCACAAGCAGTTTAGGATTCAGGCTTCTTTCCATAAATGGATCAGCTCACAATTTCCATCTCACTTCTCAGACCTGGCAGCTCCTACTGGAGTGCTTACCGATAAGCAGAGGCTATGAAAGTGACGAATAGTAGAGAAGGCCATAGCAATTCAGAATTGTGTGCTTCCCTCTCTCCCCCAGCTTTCACACGTTCCTCTGGCTGTGGCTGCTGCTTTCCCAACTGAACTGATGACAGCAGCCAGATGAACTGGAGGAGGCTGTGGAAAACAAGAAGTCAGCTGGATACAGACAACAGGAAGGGAAGGGGCCACCATCAAGTTTCACAGCTTTGCCACATTGGCCTCCTCACAGAAGAGTTGTGTTGCCACAAAAGCTCTTCAGATCTGCACAGGGCTTCAGGCTGTCTGGGATGCTAGGCAAAGATCAGATCCTATACACTAAACTGATACATACATTGGCTTAGCATCAATTTTGGAGCTGAAGCAATTAAATGCAAATGGAAACAAAATAATATAGCACAAATTTAAGTAGCTACAAATCACACCCTCCCTCCAATACATTAACTGCTTTCCCAAAACATTTCAACAGTATAAACTGTTTACACTTCAGGGGCAAGTGCACACAATAGGTATAGGGCTTCTTTTTCAACATAGTAGAGAAGTGATTAGCCTGAACTTTCTAACTTCCACCTGCAATTCCTCCACAAAAGAAACTAATGCAAGGCTAAACAGTGATTTTGCTTAACACTGGAACTGTGATTCAACAGCCTACAAAGCACTTACATGAAACAGGTCTTGTGCATCTTTATAACCAAATTCATAACAACAAACAATAAAAGGAACTTGTAATTTCCTAGTCCTAGAGCTGTTTACTCTGCCACCTCTGGAAACATTTGTGCTTTGGAAGAAAGGTTAAATTATTTCATTCTCTGCTGGAGAGATTTCATAGCAAAGGACTAGAAAAAATTGCATACCTACAATACTTACCTGAACCAAATTTCCTTGTGGTAACTGATTGACATCCTTAGTTAACTGAACTCAACAAACAATTCATGGTTGAGCTTCAGCTTTAAGACTTCAGTTTTACGTTACACTGAATCTTCCAGGAATACCGTGATTCACAGTCACAGCATTGCTACTAATTTCTACTTCCAGGTCAGAGCAGGGATATCCCTGCTGGGGATAACAATTTGTCAGGTGCTACAGTGCAACAGAAAGCACAGATGTTATCAGGTGCTTCCTGAAAGACAGCCAAAAGCAAGAAAACCATAGGATATTAGTATCAATTGCATAGCAATTCTTTTACTCTGCGGCTCTTGTCAGGGAGCAAACAGAAGTTTGTACTGAAGGATGCCGCAATGGAAGAGTTAGAAAGTGATCCAGAACCCATTCATTTCACCTCATAATTAGGCACCCCCTCCAGGCTCTGAGCAGTTATTCAAGCAGCAATATAATAAACTTTGATCACAAAAATCAAGATAAAAAAGCAGCAGCTCTGAGGCAATGTTTATCCTGTTGAGGTTTTTTTTTTGTTTGTTTTCCCCTGAAGACTTAGTCCTGGAAGGATGCCAGTGGCTCTGCAGTTGATAATCCACACTTGACGTCTTATCTTCTTATAGGCAATCATGCTCATTAAATTTCCACATAAAAATATAGCTAAACTCTCTGGATGAAGTTAGCCTACAAATAAAACTGTAAAAAAAATAATACAAGGTACAGAATTTTCTTAGGTAAAATCTCCAGCATACAGAACTGTCCATGCAGTCCCTAAAACAAGTCACCCTTGGGCCCCTCACAGTTCTGCAGGACATTATTTTGGCTATGTTTTGACACTCCCAAAGAATTACCTTTGCAAACTCCTCTTGACATTGTACTCCTGTCTGCTCGTTTTCTCAAAGCAGTGGGCCCAAAAAAACGTGTGACTACATGCAATCAGATTAGCCCAAAGAGCTTAATGAGGAGCTGACAATAGTTGGTAAGTATAGAAATGCCCAGATATTATCTTTTTCTTCCATAAAAGCTGGTTCTTGCAAGCTTGATTTGACAAAGTCGTATATATAGCATTTATTTGTGGCTTCCAAAATGCCTTTTCACGCAGCTGTTAGAGGGAACTCAGCACTATTTGTAATCAGATTAAGTTACATGAAAAATAAAGCAGATGTAATTTGACAAGATCCAAAACTAGTCAAACAGCTTAAGGCCAAATTCTTGAATTAAAGATAAAATAGTTGTTTCCCTCTTGGCAGTTTTTAGTCAAAAAATGTTTCTATTCCTCTGGTATAAAGGAACCTTCCTTCACCGATTGGCAATGAGCATTTCCTAATTTTTAGTCCTCTGTTGCTCAAAGCAAGCTGATTTCTGGTTTTATTTTATTCTCCTCTCAGAGAAAATTCCACAGAAAAATAAAACACTTTAAAAATTCTAGCACCTCACTGCAAGACACACATTGCAGAAATGAGTGTAATAATTTACACTAGAACTTCAGGATTACTGCTTATTCTTTCATAGGTTGGATAACTAAAACAGTTTTAGCTTCCCTCTCCAAAGTTGGAAGTCATTGGCAAACATGCTGAGTTTTTTTCTATCACTAGTTCAAACAAACATAGTCTCTACTCACTTCAGACCCATACAAGTCTTTCTTCAGGTCCTCCTTCCAAATTTCTTCCTTATCTATTTATTCACCAAGAAAACACTTCAGATTTGCCAATATTATAATGACTGGTCTTGTGTTTGGTAACCCTACAGAAATACTAAGACACAAGGAAACCAATGTACTTTTTACTTTGTTTATCTTATCCTGATGCCATAAGAACACAGAATCACAAGGTCAAAAAAGACCTGCCCTGGTGCAGCTTGAGGCCATTTCCTCTCGTCCCATCTCCTGTCCCCCGGCTGAAGAGACCATCACCCACCTTTCTGCACCCTCCTATCAGGTAGTTGTAGGCAGTGATAAGGTCACCTCAGCCTCCTCTTCTCCAGGCTAAACAGCCCCAGCTCCCTCAGCCATTCCTCATAGGATTAGCCCTCCAGCCCCTTCACCAGCCTGGTTGCCCTTCTCTGGACTCACTCCAGGACCTCAATGTCCTGCTTATGGACAGGAGCCCAGAACTGCACACAGTACTCGAGGTGTGGCCTCACCAAGGCCAAGTACAGGGGCACAATTACCTCCCCAGACGTACTGGCCACACTGTTTTTGATACCAGCCAAGATGCCATTGGCCTTCTTGGCTGCGCGGGCACACTGCTGGCTCATATTCAGCCTGCAGTCAAACAACACCCCCAGGTCCTTCTCTGCCTAACAGCTCTCCAGCCAGCCTCCCCCAAGCCTGTAGTGTTGCATGGGGTTGTTATGTCCCATGTGCAGCACTCTACACTTGGCCATGTTAAAATTCATCCCGTTGGTCTCAGCCCATTGGTCCAGTCTGTTCAGATCCCTCTGAAGAGCCTCCCTACCCTCAGGCAGATCAACACTTCCTCTTAGTTTAGTGTCACCTGCAAACTTACTGAGGGAGCATTCAATCCCTTCATCAAGGTCGTTGATAAAGATGTTGAACAAAACTGGACCCAGGATTGAGCCCTGGGGGACACCACTCGTGACCGGCCTCCAGCTGAATATTGTTCCATTCACTACCACCCTTTGGGCCCATCCATCCAGCCAGTTTTTAACCCAGCTGAGGGTCCCCCTGCCCAGGCCAGTGGCAGCCAGTTTCTCAGTCAGAATGCTGTGAGAAACTGTGTCAAAGGCTTTACTGAAGTCCAGGTAGACCACATCCACAGCCTTCCCCTTGCCCGTTAAGTGGGTCACCTTGTCACAGAAGGTGATCAGGTTAGTTTGACAGCATCTACCTTTTGTAAACCCATGTTGACTGGTCCTGATCCCCTGGCCATCACACATGTGTTACTTGATAGCTCCCAAGATGACCCTCTTAATCTTCCCTGAGACTGAGGTCAGACTGACAGGATAAAGATAAAAACCACTTATTTTGAACAAAGGAAACAACTTTGTAAAAACTTCAGAGAAAAATAACCTACAAGGTTACTAGACACTTAAAATAACATAAATGCAAGTTCTCAGTCTATTACATGAAGATCCAGCCTACAGAACACCACACACCCCCCAAACAGAACAAATTAAAGCACTTCTAACTAATCTATACAGCCTGTGAAGGGCAAAGAGTCTTGAAAAATAACATAGTTTGGCTAGGTGAGCATACAAGAGAATGCCCACTTCAAAAAAGGGGTAAAGCCTGCCTTTTTCATAGCCCCAAAGCCAACTGCAATAAAAGTCACTAATGTCTGATCACATAGAACAATTTTGGATGCTTAAGAATCAAGCTAAATGGTCATTTATACCTCAAAAACATTTTGTAACAGTACATGTTTATATGCTTACAGGCACACTTTCACTTACCCATCTCCAGGGATGTCTAGAATTACAGGCACAGAAGAAAGAGTGGGAATTTGTATCACATGATCTTAGTCCACATGCTACACTACATGAAGCTGGTGGGAGGAAGGATCCTACAGTCCCCTCTCTCCTAGCAAATCCGGGCTCTGATTTAAACAAAGCACTAAAAATCTATTTTCAGAAAGTGACTCCAGAAATCTGGAATCAGGTATGAAACATAATTAAGTTCCCTTTTTACCCATAAGCATTTTCAGTGTTTCTTTGATTTGGAGAAGATCAATTTGCAAAATTGGCTTCTGGTTTTCCTCCCTAATGACCTATTAGATAGTATTAAGAGCAGCAACCAACTTGTATAAGGCTTGATAAAGCCAGTAGCCTCTTGTGTATCTGTCTGTGATACAGTTGGAAAGCTTACAATAAAACTTCATTTAACATTGCGTATTTTCTAAGTCTTAAGGCTGAAGTCCACCATAAACTGGTTTACCTAAAACTGTAGGTTCTTGCTTTATCTCAGCCAGCCTGATGCAGGACACGGGGCACTTCAGTTTACAGCAGATTTTTTTTTTCTGCTTGTTCACTCAGGACTGCCCGAACTCAAACTGACTGCTGAGACGAAGAGAGGGAGAGAAGTAAGCCCTCACACAATCTCACTCGCCAGCTCTGGGATTTTCCCACTTCTTTGGGTTGCAGTTACTTGGAAGATTCCTCAGAAACACTTCCATTATGTTTGTCACTTGTAGGGAAGTGAAAACACCCCACAATTGTCAGACTCATTTGCATTTGCTTCAGACACTAAATATCAACAAGCACAGCACATCTATTCTTGCTATGTGGAATTTTAAGTTCTTTAAGGTTTGTAATGGGCTTACCAAACAAGAACACACAAAATGGGGCTATACCTGATCCCGGTTGCTCTTTCAACTTCTTCCAAGACATCTCTCAATACTCTGTCTAGATCCTTCTCATCAGAGCACACCCAGTGTTTGGGTACTGGTAGCTATGATTTACCTGTGACATCACAATTTACAGGTAAAATCTCTTACCTTCCTCCCTACATCCTCTCTTTACCAGAAAAGAAAGTCTTTGTAGTTCACCTTTCACATAAATCTGAGTTCATGAAAAGGCAAGCAAAGCAGTGTTGTAGCTTCTCTCGAAACAGCACCTCATTATTTGATGGGGAAACTCCAGGGTTCCTTCCCAGAAGGGCACACCCTGAACCACCTGGTTGGGCACAGGGAGGGGAAGGATGAGGAAACAAATACACCAAGTTCTTGTATACAAACCCAAATTAGACAACTTTCTGCTAGTAGTAAACCAGGTTGTGAAGCATGTGTTTCTTCCATTTCAAAGCATCTTACTACAATTTAGTGAAGATTAATGTTACAATGTCAGCCTCTTCAATTTATTTCTCTACCGAGCATGCAATTTTCTACTTGAATAATCATTCAAACATGATTATGAAACGAGAATACACACATCACCGAGCCTCCTTTGGAGATCACAGAGTTCATTTATTAGAAGTTAGCCATGTCAAAGAAAGCAGATAAATGGAGTTTTACTACTGACTAGCATCAAAACAAGATCAGTTTCTATACACGTTTTGGTTTAGGTTTTTTGGTTTGGTTGCTTTGGTTGCTTCCAGGCTGTAGCCCAGGATTGGGAAAGGAGAATAGGTAGTGCCTCACAGGATTTCTTTAGCAATTGTTATGATTGTAGTTCATATTTAAATAAGTAATAACCACCTATGAATTTGAATACAGATTTTAAAAATCCTTTTAACACATTAATAAATGTTTTTTACATGTATAAAGTAATTATTATTAGTCAATTTCTTTGTCCTAATCAGATTTAACTGGTAGGGAAGTGAAAAAAATCTCTGAATCCATTTTCAAATTAACCTCATTTTTTATAACCAGCAAGTGTGCAGTCTAGTGGCATTTCCATCTGCAGTAAAAGCATGTGATCGTTATTACATATTCTAGTAAGTTTATCCTTCCAAACTACCATGTATCAGTACACAAAGCCCTGTTTATCAGCACGGCTGAAACAATACAGACATTGATACTTGTCATAAAGTAAACTAATCATTAACTGGAAGAGTTACTGGAAATAAGAACGAACACATTCCACAAAGTGGAACAGCTTTCACATTTAGTATGATCATAATATCACCAAGCTTCAGCCATGCTCTAAGGGGATCAGTTAGCCTGCAGTTCAGATGGACCTTACCAGCATTCAACAAGCTTTCTGACCCAAGGAATAATCAACCACGTGGTAGGTACAAGTATCTGCCAGGAAAGCAGAGCAGAAGAAACACTGACAGGAATGAAAAACATCTACCATTGTAAGCAAGAGAGATCATAAAGCGGCTGGCAAGCTCCCAGAGGGACAACTATATTGATAAATGCAAGTAAAATAGCAAGGACACTCCTTCGGAGAGGGAACCTGCAAGATACCTACATACCAGCAGAGGTTTTTGGAGGAGCTGCAGTCCTAGAGGCACTGCTCAGTCAGCGGCTGGCAATAAAATTCCAGACTCCACTTTTGCTCACCCGGTCCCTCCCATATACACTAGCCACACAGAGATGCAGCACACATTTCCCACTCAAGATCCACATCCTCGTTTCATGTCTGGTTACACAGAACACGATGCTAAATCAAAAGCATAGAGGTAGATATTTTCATTGATCAGTGCCAAGGGTTTAAATAGCCACAGTTAAAAACAGACAAGAAATAAGTTTCAGATGAGTATCTGACAGCACTATTGCAAATCCTAAAGAGCAGAAAATACTTTTCACCACAGATCTTTAGGAAAAAGCTTAAGTTTCATTTCTTACACCAATTCTGTGGATGGTCCTCTCTGGTTTAGCACTCAGAGCAGGCAGCAGTCCCAGAAAGCACAGAACTTGCTCATAGAAGTATTCAGGAGCTCTAGCAGTAAGGGGGAAAAGAGTCAAGATCTCAGGAGAGAGAGGAAACAGTGTATCTGTGATTTTGATTCTTTTTAAAACATTTTGGTGGGCTTGAAGGTAAGATTGTAGCTCACTCCTCTAGGACACAAGTCTTGCATTTTTTTAGAAGTTGGAGCGATTCTTAGGAAAACAAAGTCAAAGATGGCCAAGGATGGCCTTTCTCTTACAAGCTTTGTATGAGCAAATGTTTGATCCCAAAAGAATGGCTTTTTAAACATGATTTTACTCAAGGACGTAGAGAAGAAAAACATCAAGCAGTGTAAATTTTGTCACTGGCTACCCAATCACTCTGAAAAAGAGCAAAATATTCATGTTAAAGTATAAGGTTCCTGCAACATCAGTTACAAAGAGACCCACTCTAGCGTCTATAATTAGCTTCAAGTTTCCTGTCAATGTCCACAGGTTTTTGAGCCCAAATTCTGTTTGGCATGGTTCATCAAATACAATAATATTTCTTAATGACTATCTTTCTGTTCCAGATTAGTTGTAATCACAACCAAACACATTTAACTATACAGAAAAAAACCCCACCAAAAAAACCCCACAAAAAAACCACAAACCCAATAAAGCATCCCCCATACAACCACAGAAGGCAGCATCTGTATGGGACAGACTATGACCAAACCAGCACCTGAAGTGCTAGCAGAGGGCATGTCTTCCAGCTCTGATGCCAGCCACTACCATTCAGCACCCACGGGAAGTCAAACTAGCCCACAGGTCTGCATACACAATGGATGAAGCCAGTTCTGCTTCCCCAACTGTACAGACTGCCACTCTCCACAGAGCAGAGAAAGGCAGAAACCCAGTGAATGACTGACTCCATTAAAGATAAATATGCAACCTTTTTGCAGAAGTACTGCTAAGAAATGGCAGGACTGCATTTTTTCAACCATTGGAAGTGATCACATACAGCAGCAGTCACACACTACTTTCTTTTCATCCTTTAGAGATGGTTGCAGCATAATATATGACTATTTCTTAGCTTTTCCATTATTGTTATTTCAACAGAATTTGCCAAATGAAACTCACTACAATGCTTGAACACATTTCAAGGGAAGACAATCTTGTTTGTACTTCAAAATACACCGCTTAAATCAGTGCTTTCCAAGGTTCTTCAAGCTTGGAGCTTCCTGGCTACTGAAGAGCACTGTATGTAATTTAAAAAAAAAAAACAAAAACCCACACCCTGGCAAGGGCTTTGAGCTACTAGCACAAGCGGATTTGCTGTACTTAAATCAGCAACAACTGTCACAAACAAGAACAGGAACTGGTTTACATAATAAAACACAAAACATTTGAGTGGTTTATTTACACTAGTATCACTTTTTTTTTTTCAGAACCTGACATTCTTATCACACTACACCGCCAAAAATCATCTGCAGTCCTGGCACAAAAATAAGCAGATGAAGTTACATGTGTCCAAGACAATTACTTCTTCTGTGGAACAATCAGAACTGTATTCCTTTTTGTGGTTTAAATGTCACAGTCCAGTTAAACATACCACAGACCTGACTAAAAGTCATCATATTTAGTTAACTGTAGTCAAAGAAGGGTGTAAAAGCAGCATTAACTGTGAACTGCACAAGCTTTATGGGATTTATGTTACTTATGAGTATCTTCTTACACACATTCCTCTTACGGTGCTTTTAATTGATAAGGTTTCTCTATAGCAGATACGTAAACCAGGTTCTGTTTCTAAGCTTTTCTCTCCCCAATACCTAACCTTCATAATAGCCATGTTCAGCATACTTCCCTCCCCAGAGAGAATATATTAGAGCTCATTATAAGGTTAATGATCTTTATATATTTGCTTTTCAAGCTATAGATCACTACTGATAATATTTTCTTTTGTTCCACTTTGAACAGGGGACTGTTAATTGACAACACCACATTATTTAACAAGTTCTTTAGGAAGATGGACACATTAAAAACAAGGGAAAGACTGCAGAAACATGCATTTCATTAAAACTAAGGCAATTTGAACAAACTCAATGGAGTGAAGAATGCTTAATCTCTTCAGAGAGACGTTGTTACCTACATGTATCACCATAACAAGCAACTCCAAACTGCTTATAACAAGCCAGTGTAATTCATTTGCAGAACAAAGGACACTTCACTTTGAAAGCAGTTTAAGTTTTGCCAAAAAAACGTGCTTGTTTCTAGCCTGGAAAACCAAAGCTGTCAGTGAAACTCTACTAGTGTCAAAGCACAATCATTAAAGGCGGAGAAAGAGTCAAAAAGATGGGCAGTGGTATAAAAGCTGCCAGTTGGAGGCAAGGCAAGACAACTTTTAAAGGGCAACTAGAGGGAATCCTAGATGAAATTATGATTTTCCCAGAGAAGAGTCGTTCCTTTATCTGTATCAAAGACTTATTAGTATTCTTGTCCCCATTAGTAAAGTTTGAAAATACTGCTATGCCAATGGTATTGCCATTCCGATTACTAAATCACAACTTATAATAATTATCAAATATCAGGAATGGGTTATTGCCTAGACAAGACACAGATTGAAACAACTATTTGGGAGAGTGATTACAAGTGGGACAAAATTCCTCTGTCCTCTCCCACATGAGCCCAAAGGACTGATAGCTGTTGATGGTAATGGAGAGGGGCAGGAGGAATGTTAACAATCTTCCCCTTTTGACCCATTATCAAGACTGAGATCACAAAGCAGCTTTACAGGGATGCAGTCCATGGAAGGAAACACAGGCCACACAGGAAACCATGCTGAACTGACAAAGACTGGTGTGTGCACAGTCTTCCCTTTTTTTGTACTAGATTTATGTCTCAATTAGACCAGTAGATGATGTATATCATATAGAATACTAAAGATGTATATATTTATATTGGAACTACTGCTTTTTTGCACAAGACTTGATAGAACAGCTTCAGTTAGGACTCTTGTCCTAGTCACAGATTTTTCCAGCTGCTAAACAGAACTCAGGTAAACTCAGACCTTTCCCACAGCCTTCCAGAAAGATACTGTTTCCAGCAAGTTTCCTAGACTAGGGCATTAGCTGTTAGCATAGATAGCATATTACTGCTCAGACCTGTCACATTCTTTCCGAACATACTTAGCTTGCTACCTCTGGCACCTGAGGTTTGAACAACATGTTACATATTTATAAAACATCACAGCCCAGAAATCAGAGGAAGGTCTGGACGTATTTACATGAAGTGTTGCAGCAATGAAACCAGATAGCAAAGCACCTGCCCTGCTCCCCTACCACCCCCTGCCACAGCATTACTACAGATCATCTCTCCCCAACTGCAGAAACCAAATACTTTTCGAAGCTGCGCTGTAAAGCACATCAACATGACTGAAGGCTGAGAAAAAGTTTAACCTGTATCAATATAAGGAAAAGCAGTAACTTCAACAAGACCACCTTACTGTATTAGTTATTTCAAAGTGAAATCAGAGGGAATCACAGGTGTTGGAAGGGACCTTGAAGGATCACCTAGTCCAAATGCCCTGACAGACCAGGCATAATGCACCCCAGGATGCCCTTGGCCTTCTTAGCCATGAGGGCACATTGCTGGATCATGGTCAGCCCACTATCCACCAGGACCCCCAGGTCCCTCTCACCTATTCTGCTTTCCAACAGGCCAGGCCCCAGCCTATACTTGTACCTGGGGTTGTTCTTCCCAAGATGCAAGACCCTACACTGGACCTTGTTAAATCTCATTAAACTTCTCCCTGCCCAGCTCTCCAGCCTGTCTTGCTGAATGGCAGCCCAGTCCTCTGGTGTGTCAGCCACCCCTCCCAATTTTGTGTTATCAAGACAGTAAAGAGGCAGAATTTAAGCAAAGTATCACAAGCATCATCAGAGCACAGTAAATTTGATGCACAAAGGGAGGGGGGGAACCCCAAACCAAACAACTCACCATGGAAAACAAAGTTCTGTGCTAGTGTACTTGGAACTAAGACACTGGAAAGAGATGCTGAAGCTACAGAGTTCCCAGCCCAGGATACAGACACCCAGTCTAAGACCAAGCACACCTCAGGATGAGCTTTGCAAACTACATATGCTACTGGATATATAGCTGGAGCACCTGCACTGGTTGGTGCTGCCCTACATGGCACCTTTAAGAGGCCTTTTCCATACTCACTGTAACCAGGGGCCCCTATCGCAGAGTACAGCCTATTTATGCATCTGCAAAGTCATAACCTGTGAAATGGTTTGCCTTCTCAGTCACATGCCTGAGTATTCTTTGAATACTGCAGGGAGAACAGAAGCAAGCAGAATCAAGGCGTAGAGAATAATAAGAAAGGAAATTGGTTCTGACATCAGAGATCCAAAACATTTAATCACATCCATAGATCATTTACCCACAAAGTGGGGTCATATCTGTGGCACAAGTCTTCATTACTTGTAAGAATGAACGTCACAGAAGGAACAAGTCTACATCCTGAAGCATGCTGGACTTGTTCTCATCTTTGTCAGGTTGCAGGTGTGATGCCCTAAAAATGAGCAGAGTTCCCTAAAAGCCATGAAGGCTTATGAGGCTGTGCAGAAAAAAGAATACAGGCAGCTTCTTATTCAACAGTGCGAATGAGCAAAGTATGCTGTTACAGAGGCTGAGGTTAAATAAAAAGCTGCTTGTGCTACCTCAGGTGAAGCACAGAGCAGCTGTTCCACTTTGTACTAGAAAGGACACTGGAAGCAAGAGCTTTGGACACGGTGGTGCAGATTGTAAACCAAACAGGCCAGATGCTCAGAAGCCACATATGTATTTAGCTTTTCCTAATTTCAAGCCCAAGGAAACTCACAAGCACACAACCACTTGGCAGCTACTATGGCTGAAGTGTCCCACAACTCCAAGAGCAAATCTAGGTGCATGCAGTGCTCTCAGATCAAGTGTTTTAAGGGGCTCTTAAGAATATCTTCCATCCTTATCTTCCTTTACCTAAGAACATTTTGCACCTCAAAGGCAACTTACTCCACAGTTCTGAGTGATATATGTATCTCAGATATTACTCAAAGGACTCATGAGTAAAAACATGGGGCAATAACATAATTACGATGCCTTGTCTCTCAGAGATTAGTCATTTGCAGAAATGGACTAAGATACCTAGAAAAACAAAAGAAAATTAAATCCACCACCAAAATAAGACATGCCACATGGTTTCTCTTTTTAAGATAAATTCTAAAACTTGTACCAATTTCCCCTCTATTTTTTAAGATAGCCAATAAAGGCTTCCTTTACAGAAGAGCACTGAGGTCACTGGACAGTAAGCAGTGAGTAATTTTCAGCTTTGAAAGACTTATTACGGAAGTTATTCATTACCATTGTCTTTCCTTCAAAGATTCAAGCCACTACTGCTCTTTCTGCTTTTGCCAATTTAATAATGTCTCCCTTAACACCCACCACATGATTACACGTTACTGTTGCTTTTTAATATTATTGAATATATCTACCTATAATTGGACAATTCATCTTTAGAAGTTGATTTTCTTTCCCTGAGTGCACTGCTGACTGTTAGAAAAACAGGCCAGCTGTCTCACCTTTTATATTAAGCTTTTTTTGGTTTATTATACCCCAAATATATAATTTAAAGAGCATACTAGGGTCATTTGACCTTGTACTCTTCCCTTCCCACACACAATGCACATTCTTTACCTCCTCACCCCAGCACCTCAAACTTTGGATGTCAACCCCCAGGACATCTTCCTAAAAACGTCAGTCCTGCAGTTCAGAAACAAAGTGGTCTGCTTTTGGGGATTCCTCCACAGTACAAACAGAAAGCTCCAAAATAAAGAGAGAAAAGCAAACATCAGTCTAACAAGTCAATAAGCAGCACCTTTAATTCTGCTGCTTACCCTCTGCCGGCTCCATGAGCATTGCCTTTCCCATTACAAGAGCCTGACTTCTGTGCTTTTAAATCTCTCTTGTGGGTTGACATATAGACCAGACTCATCTCAGCAAGAAAAGGATAAAACATAATTACTAACTTGTCAACTTTGTCAGATCTGTTCTCCAGTGTCAGCTTTGTCAGACCTATTCTCCAGTGTGACTGGGAGTTCTTTGCACCATCAATTTCAGGATGAATTTTCTTTGAACCAGTCCTATAGCTAAACAGGCGATTTGAGGAAGCTGAACCTGTGCTTTGTTGCCTGAGGCCACACTAAACCCTTACAAGTGACAGAAATGAGTCTGAAATTACAGGGTTGAAGAAGGAAACTCAATAAAATCTCCCCTCAAAGAGTGAGGAAAAAACCAAAAAAAGAAATCAACTTAAGAGCAAGATATGCATCAAAAAAATCTACAGAATAGTAAATTAAGGCAAAGCCAAATGAGTCATTTGCATATTATGTTTCTACAAAAATGGGGGTTTCCCACTACAGAGGGCTTCATGCTTCTAACTTTCAAACTCAGGAGGAAAACAGAGACAGCTACCTGAACATCTTCATAGTGCTAAGTAATTCCTCACGAACTGTGGAATCAGCACCCTCAACACAGTAACAGGCAGAAATGCTAACCTTACAAGGAATGAAAGCAGAACAACTTTGGTTGATTATTAGGTCATTGACACCTTTCCAGTCCCTGTTTTTTCATAGAGCAAGATAATTGTTGTGGGAACTAGAGATTCCATATTTCTTCCTTTAAAAGAAACACATACCTCCACCATACTTAGAACATAAGCACCAGTAGTAACAGTAGCATGCAAAGACTGCAAAGCTACCTTACACCTATTCTACACAAGCTATCCAAAAGTGATGTCCAGTAGCATCACTTTCTTTAAAAGTACTTTCCAAAACAGCTGCTATACCACAGAGACTTTAAAACCTATTATCAGGTCTCTAGGAAGACTCTTGGTCAGAAACAAGCTCTCATATGACATGCATGCGCTATCAACTACTCTGTCATTGCAGAATGTCACATTAGTTTCTTATGCTAAAAGGAGCTGTCATCACGACCAGTTTAAAATAATACAGAAAGACCAGTGCAGCAGCTTAGCCAGCTCTTGCGGTAGCCCTAGGACACAAGGCAGATGGGAGTTTCAGCCCATAAACACTCCCAACAACAGCTATGCAGAGCTCCTTTCATCAGCTCATAACTTTTGAAGTCATTATGAGATAGGATCAATAACATACTGATAAAGTCAGGATGCATACATCAGCTGTTATATGGAAACTTTGAACAATTTCTCCTTTGAAGGATACCAACCTAAGTATGCCCTTCGAGAATAACTTTCTGAATTTTCAGAGGAGATTGCAAGTCAGTGGGAAACAAAATGTTAAGTGGATTTAGAAGTTACAATGTAATTAAGTAGCTAACACCAAATTATTTTTGTAAAACATTACAGGAGAGCATAAAAGGAAGAGCAGCCACTACTCCAAGACTAAGCAGGATGGGTTTTTTTCAGAGCACTACTAAAACTGGGCAAGACTGTAGGAACACACAATCATCACACAAGCAAGGCAAAGACTGCCAGAGGAAGGTTCTGCAACCACCACACTAGTCAGTGTTTCAATAAAGCGTTTCTTTGCCATCCTCTTCACCCTCCTCAGCCATTATTCTCAACCTGCAACATCATCTCTGCATAGTCATAGGGCATCCCAGTGGCAAGGAGAGCAGAAAGATACAGTGCAAGCTGCTATGCTTTTCTACAAATTTTATGTGAACGCTAATGTAACTCAGCATTAGAGAGCAGGAGCTACAAGCACCAACCATCAGGCAGTATATGCACATTAGGAAAAGCGTAGCAACTTCTGGCATTTATTAACTGAAGATGAGAGCAATAGTTTGGAGTTCCTTCTTTTCCCTCTTCCACAGATTCAAGAAAGCAACATTTTATTTCAAATTTTTGCTTAATTTCCCAAAGTTTTCAGGGAAGAAGGGACAGAATCCAAATTAGTTTTATCACATTGAAGAAAAAATATACTCAAAATTATTTGGAATTCCTTCTTTCAGAAAACTCAAACGTCTCATTTCTGTTCTTAGACACATCAGCATCAGAAATAGCTACTTACCATTATGTGTTTCAGAATTCAAGGATAAACCCCACGGCAAACCCCACCCTCATGTCCCAGGTTCTACATCACTCTTGGCTTCCCTGGAAATGCTAATATATACCACGACCAGTTTCAAGAAAACAAAACAAAGCCAAAACCAAGCAGGCTTCCTTGAGCCCAGTCACTAACAAACTCCAACAAAGAGTTAACAAAACTTTGCCTGATCTAAGATTGAAAAAGCATGCTTTTCTCCTAATTAATGCAACATGCCAGGTCTTATTCTCTCATTCCCAGAGCCGTGGCAACAGGAGAACGAGTACCATCATCAACAGGTTATTATGAAACCTGGTGTATATGGGAAACATTCACACTTTGGACAACATGGTGTGGCAAAAATAACATTTCAGGGGTAATCAGCTACTGGATTAGTACAGCAACAGTTTTTACACTGTGTCAAAAGCACTTCAAAAACTCTGGAGCAGAGAGGAAAAGCAAAGTTAAACTGATAAAAACATAGGATAAAACTGGAAGAGAGAGCAGTAGCTGGAACCTGCCTATGAACAACATTTGTCTGCAGCAGACTCAGGTATATTTACACAGACAGGGGAGTTGGGAGCCTGGGAGGATGCGATGTTTTGTGGGATGTTTTTTTCTCATAACTGCAGAACTACCATTTTCCCCCCAAAGCTTACAATGATTGAAGAAAACTTAGATTTATTATTGTTTTTCAGGGGAGCTATAATTGAATTCAGTCTTACTTATTCTGTAAAATAAGTTTCTGCTTCAACAGTTATTTTTGTTACTTAAGAATAACACAGGTTTCATATTTGAACAAAGATTGGGGATTTTCTTCCCTGGCACAGCAATCTGACCACTACCTCATCTCTTTTCCCACCAACACCCCAGTTTCAAGTTAGACAGCAAAAAAAGTTCTCATTTCTAAAGTTCAAAGTCAGTTCTCCTACAAGTCATACATATCCCCACACTTCCTGCACTGTAAAATTACCAGATATAAGCACTACAGAACAAAACACAGCATTGTCGGTGACCCACAAGAATAAATTAACTTACTTTTAGGTGTTGATCTTTATTAATAATCAATGTTTGGGCTCAGAACTGTCACAGCAAAAGAACTCAAATTAAAAAGAAAGTTTCTGTTGCTTTTTTAACAGTGCAAACTTCAAAACAGAACTGTTTAAGAGTGCAGTGAAATTAAAGAACAAACAGTGGCATCCTTGTAATTACAAGCAGAATAGTGCAGTGATACAATATCATTAACAGCAAGTTTTCTTCCTTGTGCTGTTACAACAATTTTGACTCCCTCTGCAAAGCTTTGAACTTATCAGAAAAAC
The DNA here is from genome assembly GCF_964237585.1 of Gallinula chloropus. NCBI lineage: Eukaryota > Metazoa > Chordata > Aves > Gruiformes > Rallidae > Gallinula > Gallinula chloropus. The sequence goes on from NC_140090.1 coordinate 43,212,184, forward strand.
TGGAAATAGAACTTTAAAGGAAGAAAATGTGTAATTATTAACATGAATTCATGAGTCACTGCATTATACCAAATAGATCTCGTACTAAAAAAACCCCAAAACAAACAAAACCAAAACAATAGATTAGTATCCAGAAAGATGGGAGAGGTGATAATATTTTCAGTAACAGAAATCCCCAACCTTAGCCTCTGGCAAGTATCAACAGAGCAACAGCATGTGATAGTATGGTATCATTTTGTAACAGAAATCAAGCCATGAGCATTAACAAATTCCCACAGAAATTATCCAGGGCATCAGAGCACAGTTTCAGGTGATAGAAAAGACTCTAGGAATTCAATAAAACAGTGTGTCAAAGCATGCCTCCATTTCCAACGCCGGGCATTAGCAATGTCTCAAAATCCAAGCATCTTATACAACCACCACACAAAGAGACACCCTAAAAGTTCAGATCTTGACCTAGTGGTCTTGTAAAACCAATGGGAAGTTCGCCACCCTTCAATGGTCTGAAAGTTCAGAATCCAGAGGACAAAGCTGAGTCTCCCTGACAGCCCTCAGGCTACTCCAAGCCTAAAATGTAACTGAAAATAGTCCCCTTCTTTAAGGACTCAGTGCTTCAACACTTGTAGCACAGCCTAGGTTCCAAACTTCCAGAATCAGTTTGGAAGCTCGTTGCTCTGTGAGCACACAATAGTTCGTGCTGTCCCCATTGATCTTTGAGCCAGCTTTTGAAAGAGAGGAACCAAAAGTGTCTGGAGTACCAATCCCACAGTAAGAAGTGCTGTCTTCACATCCCAGGAGCTCCCCTTCAATCAGAGATCTCAATGAGTGAAGTGATGGGCAGGGAGAAGAGCAGTTTGTTGAGCCAGAACTTAGAGAACCTGACAGCCAGAGCTGTGCTTTACTTCTAGACAATCAGTCCCCTTTAGGCATTAGCTTACATTCCATCTTAAAGCACGAATGCTGGGCAGATTTGAGAGAGAAGCGTGAGAAACCGTGGCACTCCACAATGAAAGAGATAGCTGGACAGGGAGGATGGAATATTAAGTGCTTCAAGGAGTGGCAAAGGTGGTGTTAAAACCAGGAAAGTTGAATGATTCAAAAGTTACCAACGTCACAAAAGAAAAGGAACACAGGATAAAGCTTATTTGTCCTTGGCTAAATATAGCTTTAATCTTAGGAGTTTTCAGATTTAGTTAGAGCATTTCTGTGCACATGTAGGTCTCCCCCTGCCACAAAAAGTCACATGTATCATAGTTTCTCAATCCCTTAAAACTTCTACTAGAAGTGTAATTTTGTGGGCCAAACATTGTGCAATGAGCAAAAAAACCCGCTCTTTTTCTGCCCCAAGAACACAAGTCTTTGCAGTTAGAATTGACTATGTCATTTGCGTTCAGCTGGAAAACTGTTGGAGCAGCCCCCTCAGTCACGACACAAGGGAGCGTTTGTCAGAACAATAAACAGAGCGCGGTCCCATTCAACACCTAAGGAACACAATGCAGAGGCCAAGCTCCTTCACCTGACCCCATGGCCCATGCCTAACCACTGCGAAGGAGGAAAGACTTGGGAGAAAAAAAAAAACAACTCCCGCGGCCACCCACGACACGTCGGAACAACGCCTTCGACAGCACCTTCCCTCTGCCCGCCACCGGCAAAAGCAACGCTGGAGGCGGCTTGATGCGCAGACACCCCCCCACCCCCCCGCCCGCCCCAAGCAAGAGGGTGTCAGCCAGCCACCCTTTGCCAGCAGCGACCCACCAGCTTGGCTCGGCAGCCGGGTGAGGACGAAGGAGCCTCCAACCCTGCGCCCGAGAGGGTTTTCAGCCTCCACCCCGCAAGCACACCGCTGTTGCGCGGCTGAGGTGCGGGAGACAAGCGAGCCCGACGCTAACTTGCTGCCATCGGCGTGCGGCAAGCGTCGACGCGCGGTCACGCCGCGGCATTAAAGGACGATTTGGCCGCGTTTTATCCTGAGAGAGCGTAAGGGAGCGTGACCCACCCGCCCCAGGCGGCCCGTTCGCGGTACCGGCTTCCAAGCTTCGCACCTGGGCAGAGCCCGAGACGGCCCCCCCGCTCATTTCCCCCCGCGCCGGGCCACCCCGAAGCCGGCGCTGACAAGCGTCGACCGTTAACAGCCGCGGCAGCGCGAGCCACCCCTCTGTCCCGGCGCGCACTTCCCGCCGCAGATGCCTCCCAGGGCCTCCGTCGGTGCCGCGGTCCCCCAGGCGCTGACTCCGCTCTGCCCGAGAGCGGCCGGAGGGGAAGGAGGAGTTGCGGGGGGAATGACGAAACGCAGAAAGAACTTCCAGCACGGGCGGCCCTGCCCTCGTCCCGCCCGACGGCAGCTGCCCGTGGGGGCTGCGCGCTCACCTGGTCTCGGCCGCCCCGTCCCGCGGGACGGGAGGAGGAGGATGATGATGATGAGGAGGAGGAGGCCATGTTGCAGCGCTCCCAGGCACCTCTCCTCACCTCGCCCAGCGCGGGGATAGAGCCGCCCCGGTCTCACCCCCACCGGCGGGCGGGCCTGCGCCTCGCCGCCGCCCCCTCAGGTGGAGCCGGGCGCCGCTGGTGCCTCTCCTCCCGCGACAGGCAGGGGAGGAAGAGAGTGAAGGAAAGAGGGGCGGGCACGCTCGGCTCCCAGCCGCCCAGCTCCGAGGGACGCCGCCGTGCCGTCCCGCCCCGTCGCTGGGCAGCGGGGTGCGGCCTGCCGGCTACAGTCTCCGTGGGCCGGGGGGTGCTGCCCGCCCTCCCTCTCTCCCTCATGAGCTCCCTCAGCGAGACGCCTGCGGCGGGCAGGAGCACCCCGAAGCGTACCCCGCGGGACAGGCCGTCAGGGCGGCTGCTTCCGGAGGGCTTAGAAGGGCTGGGGAGCACCTGCGTCCCGCCGGAACCCTCCTTCCTCCGCCCGGGGGCTGCCGGCCCGTACCTGCCCCGCGGATCACCAGGAAACGGCGGTCGGTGGCTGCTAGCCCCGAAGAGAAGGCAAAGAGGGTGGCGGCTGCTCCTTTCTGGCTGTAGAGCACTGGGGCCTCAGCTGCAAAGCAAAGAATTGCACAGCCCCGTGAGCCCTCTCGCTGGGCGCAAATTAACTCCTTGCCGTGGCTGAGACGCTGCCGCTGGTTTTCCGCCATGGGCGCCACAGGTGCAGCGCGCTTGGTGTCATTTGGAAGCCGCTGGCCCGTGAAAAGCAGCAGAATGCCTCACACGCCAACTGCCGCCGGGAGCTGCTCCGATATAGATAGCTGCTAGGCTTGCGCCCGGGCCAGCCATGCTGGGGTCGTTCTCCTTACCCCGCCGTCAGACCTCACACAAGGGCTGTAGTAATTCATACAAGTCGGTAGCTCTGCTCATGCTTTTTCTCAGTGATAAAAAATATTTTAGCCGATCTTGTTAAAGTGTATTTTATCACAGGACTCGAAATGGTGAAATTAGCGTGAAAGCAATTACGATTATTTTAGCTTTGACTTCAATGCCTTTATCCCAACATTTTACTTTCCCTCCCCTCTCAAAAGCCAGTTCTGGTGCACCAACCTATTTCCCCGTTGCTATTACAACTTGATTTGTGGGTTGGCCACAGCCAAGGGCATCAGTTCTAATTTAGCTGGAAACATTGGTGCTAGTGGGTTCAACAGCGCTATGGGCCTTAGTTCACCCAGTGAACACCCAGCTGTATAAACTGCCCATAGGTGTTTATACCTCTCTGTGACACAGGGTAACTCAATGGATCCTCACTCTTGCTAGGAAGTGCAGGCTTCTTTTTCTTTGTATACAGAGCCAAATGAAAATATTTAACTGAAGACCTCGGCCCTGTCTCTTACCACAAAGTCAATTCCCCAGAAGGTCGTCATCCCTCTTGTTTTGGATGTGACTCATTTCCTCAGCCCACTCAGGGAACCAGGAGTCAGAGGAGAATGGGGGGTTGGGGGGAGGGGATCACAACCTCCAAGTTGGCTAAAAGCAAGCATGAAGCCAGGCCGGTCACATCTACGATTCCTGGCAGTGGCAATTAGCAGCTCTGTGTCTGGGCCATGCGCTATTTTTAAGCAACTCACATGCCATGTCATCGCTGCATACCACCTTCCATTGCTTTTTGGGAATAGAAACGGTGAAGATTTACATGGAGTTTGCAGACTGTAAATGAAAATAACTCTCCATGTTTCTTACATGCGGGAACTGTCCTACGTTACAAGTTAAATGCATCACCTCAGGTATGCATTAAAGATTTACCACCCCTCTAACATTATCTGGCTTTTCTACATGCTGCCAAGTCTTTCCTACTGTACATTTGCTTTGCCATGTGAACAAAACAACCTTTTGTATTTAGCAAATGTTAAAAGAAGCCAATCAATGGCTTTATTGCAACATTAATCTGCCTCTGAGCACAGAGAACACTATCACAGACACCCTCACTGGTGCTCAACAAACTATTTGACCTTTTTTTAATCACACCATTATGTACAAGACAGAATACACTCTCTCTCTTCCTTACAGTGGTGTTATTGCTGGGGACAATATGATTAATACACGAAAGACAAGACGACGTTGACTCGTGCAGCTGCCTGCTAAAAGGAACAGAAGGAGTCGTTCAGGGTATTACACTGGGTTCTTAGCCATGAACACGACTGTAATACTATAATCTGAGCTTGGCGTTGTACATCTGACCCTATATGCCTTGCCCAAGCAGCCGTGCACTTCAGGCAAGTGGAAGTTCTGGATTCCGCAGAAGTTTTAATATGCAAGTCCCTTCTATCTAAGAAAAATGGCAATGAACAGTCAAGGTAGACTGTCAAGGTAGATCCAGATTCCTTTGCTGTTTGCCTTGGAGTTTTCCCTTGGCTTTACACCTGGATCCATGTTTTGTTGTAAAGGGGTGCAACAAAGGGATTCCCAAATCTGCACCTCTCCATCCATCAGCAGGCTCACAGTTACTAGTCCTCCAAGCAAAACAGTAAAACCCCTCAGACAAAAGTTGATACAAATGTAGCTGTATCACTCATATCGAGCAGTATTGCTTGCTGCCGGCACATCTAAAGCAATGATCAGCCTGAGATAAGCACTACCCGGTGAGGAAGGAGACACGATTTATATCCCAAGGAGACACAGACAAGAGCAAGAGGCAAGCTGAGCTGTCAGACACTGGGCAGGTGAATGCTGTGACAGATCTCTACCTACACGTGCCCTGCCTTGCAAGCACACTAAGCCAGAGCTTACTGCGACACAGAGGGGGATGGAGAAAGTGCGCATGGAGAGAGTGGGCATGGAACAGCTCTCTGGGTGTCTGTGGAGTGATGCATTGCACGACCATGCTGTGAAGTGACAGGGACATGATGAAGTTGGTGTAAGCTCCTTTTGGTCAACACCCACCATCAAAGCCAGAACACCCTTAGCACCTGCTAAGGACAAAGCAACCTCCACCGTTCTGGAAGGAAACCACTGCACAAAGGCATTCTCCAGCACTAAGGACGCAGCTGCTAGTCTGCTGAACACAGAGACTGTGACAAAATCATTTCCCTGAGATGCTTAGCCCGTGACTAAGCCAGCAGAATTTGTGTGCCCAGGCAGAGTCACAAGAGCAGACACAAAGGCAGAGGCAGCTATGGGGGGCTTTGAGTGCAACAGCACTCAGGCGGATCTCAGAACCACCTACCTCCTACATTTTTACTAGAGGTGTCAGAAAAGCCTAAACCTGTCACCTCCAGCACGAGTGGAGGAGACCGCCACCTCACACACGTCATTGTGATGTACACTGCTGCCTCCTGGAGCAGTCTCCTCCCATGAGAAGCAGAAGTAAGGCTACTGGGCTCCTGTGGAAGCAGCTCAGTTCTCCTTGGACCACAGCTTTTTTTTCTGGTGCCTCTCAGGCTTCCCCACTCGAAACTCATGAGGTGATGGGACATGTGGAAAGAAAGATGTTATCTGCAAAATGTTTGAAAATCCACAACAAATGCTTGGCATCCGACAGAATCGACTAGGAGCGCAGCTAAGAAATATTTGTGCATATTTAAACCAAATCTGGTTGAAATGGGAAAAAAGAAAATGTCCCAAAGATTCAGATCAGTGTATCCAATACTTTCAGACACCATATATTTTATATGCAAATATAATCTGTGTGCATTTTAATATAAGTTATATTAACTCACAGTACTAAATGTTCATGATAGTGCTAACCCTGCCCAAAGTTAACTAAAGTTACCATACGTCTGGGATTTCCCAGACGCGTTTTTATCTGAAGGGAAAGGTGGGCTTTGGCCAGCTCCCTAAGGTCTCTGGAGCTGGCCAGCGGAGCCAGCAGCAGCAGCTCAGATCCTGTGCTGGCCATAGAAAGCAATCCCCAGTGTGGAGCATGCAGAGCTTGCTGCGCTGTCCGTGTGCGGAGCTGGGCCGAGGGACACATCACGTACATACCTCGTCCAAGCTCTCCCAGTCGGTCCGAGTGCACTACTGGAGCCTGGGCTGTTCTGGACATGTTGGACTTACTACACACTTAGAGAGTTTCTCTGCGGCTGTGTGCTGCAGAGCGTGCCGGACTCTTTTCCTGTAAACTGTGTGAGCCATGAGGATATTTCCACCCAGAATTTTCCAGTGATGCGAAATCCTTGTTCTAGGCAGGTAAACCTCTGGCAAATGCTGAGAATTCAAGGTAAACAGAAACCTGTGAGCATGCGCACCATATGCCACAAAAATTCCCCAGAAGGGAGGGGAAGAGGGAGGATTTTTCCCCCTGAGACATTATGTGTGCGTCGGCAGGGAGGAGCTGGAGAAGCTGCCTCTTACCTCCTCTGCCATGGGCTGGGGCAGTGCGGACCACAAACAGTCCTGCCTACTGGAATTACCCTCCCAGGAAAGTATTTCAGGAGACAAGCTGCATGTTTTTGCGTACCGCAGCCTGCCTTGCTTACATTTCACAGGATCCCAGAACTGTAGGGGCTGGAATGGGCCTCCAGAGCTCATCGAGTCCAACCCCCCTGCCAAAGCAGGGTCCCTATGACAGGTTGCACAGGGAGGCATCCAGATAGGTCTTGAATATCTTCAGAGAAGGAGGTAGTTTAAGAGGAGCAGCAATGCCGTCCTTCAAGGATGTTGTACACCAGTGCAGTGAAGTGTTACTTCAACAAGGTGGAGCGGTGTCTGTACCTCACCGCTGCTGGGGGGTGCTGTAGGGCTCCAGAGGAGCACCTTGACCCCACGCCCTGGGTGCTGGACAGAGTGTGTCAGCAGCGCCGCAAAATCCACAGTGAAGCTAGCTTGTAGGGGAGAGACCTCTAAAACTGGAAACACATTTGCCTTGCCAATCGATTTAACACTGAAGTTTCTACACAACACCGTTTTGCGATGTTTGGAAAACCATTTTCCCAGAGTTTTGGGTTAGGTTTTTCTTTTCCTCTCTGTAAGTGTATCGCATCGCTACTCCCCTGGGTACCGATAGAGTGCGGTCGCAATCACCCCAGTGCTCCCTGAGCGAAGCTGGCGGGTGCCTCAGTTACATCCCTGGCGCAGCAATTCATGACTATAAGTTACCTTCATGCCCGTGTCCCAGTTGTTGGGGAGTTAAGCCACCCCATGACCTTCCATCCATGCGTGCGTGTTACAGCCGGCTCCAAAGGTCACAGCAGCACTTCCTCACCCATCAGCAGCAACGAATTAACGTGTCGGCCGGCCGCGGCATCTAAACCTAAAAGGCTCGGTAGATTAAAAGGAGCGGATGCCGAAAGCCTAACTCGGTCCAAACACGACTCCCCGTACCGCGCCAACAGCCACCAGTTTACCCAGTAGAGCCATCCCAGCGCGACCCACCTCAGGGTCCTGCCTGCTCCCCGCACCGACCGCGAACCACGCGGACGCCCGGCGCAATCCTTAGCTTGCCGCGCCCGGCCGTTTCAGTTCTACCGCCGAGTTAGAGGCCGCCTTTCGGCCTCGCTTTGGCGCCCTGAGAGCGCTGGGTGCTGATTGGCCGTTTTGAATCAACTCTGCGCGTCGCTATTGGCGGAGCCCAGCCGCGGCGGAGGAGCGGCTAGTTCGAATGCTCCGTGCCTGTCCGCGAAGGGATTTGGGGACGTCTTTGCGGCAGGCAGCGGACTCGGCAGTGGCTCAGGTGAGGGGCGCCGGTGCCCGGCGGACCGCTAGTGGGGGCGTGCCGGGACTCCGGGCCGGGTAGGTTGTCGCCGGCCCTGCGGAGGAGCCGCTTTTCCCCGGCCGGTGGCTCTTGGGGAGGCGGGGGTACGGGCACAGGGGTGCGGGCCGGGCCAGGCTGGGCTGAGCTGGCCGCTCCCAGCCCGGCAGCAGAGCGAGGGGCACGTAGGCTGGCGCGGGGTCGGCGTCCCCGCTCCGCTTGTTCTGGGTTTAGTCCTCGCAACGCGGGCGTGGAAGGGGTCCCGCTCCCCGCTGGGGCAGCGTGCCGCGGCGCTCCCTGGTCGGGGTAGCATCGCCCCTCGAGTGCTGGGGACCTGGAGTGGTAGCGGGGGAGCTGGCGGGGACGCGCGGCCCGTGACAGCTGGGCCGCAACGGACGCCTGGCTCTGCCCCGGGTGGTGCGGGGAGAGCTCGCTGCTCGGCCGCAACTCGGAGGCCGCCGGAGCCTCGAGCGGCTCAGGCCCGAGCGTTACCGGCCAACGCCCCCGAGCTGCACGGAGGGGGTCAGAGGGGGCTCAGGGCCAGTGCCGCCCGGCGTTACCGCCGCCCGGTAAGACAGCTCGCGTTCGCGGCTTGGGAGGCTCGGGTCCGCTCTTGCGGGGCTGGAGTTCCTTTGCGCTGCGAACCTCCAGCCTGGTGGCGGCCGGGCGGAGGGCTCCTGCCAGTGAGGAGCCGCGTGAAGCTGGCAGGTAGCATGGAGCTTTTGCAGCTGCTCGGAGGTCTCTTCCCAAAAGCATACTTCCACTTGGAGTTGATGGCTCATTGTATTTTGGAATGTGGCCTTTCTAGAAAGTCAGAGCTCTCAATAAAACCTTTTATTGAGAACGAGCTACGTTCCACATTACACCCTAATTGTGTAAGGCTAAACTAGCTTCTGAGGGCCTGGTGTGACTCCAGTGACCTGGCTGCGTTAAGGATAGCAACTGCTCATGCTTGTGGTTTCTTTTTTGCCTGTTTGTTTCAGGGATAATCAGAGAGATGGACGATTACACAAAGGTAGAGAAGATCGGGGAAGGTAAGTATGGAGAGCTGTAAGCTGTGAGACACTCCACAGCTGGGGTTAGCGGGTGTCATAGAAATTCTGTGTGCTTTGGTTAAGAGAGGAATTGCCAAGATCCAGCAGAACAAGCCTACAGTTGGCTGTGGCAATGTGAAAGCTTTCAAGCTGCCCTTATGAAGGTGACATGATGTATTTGAAACAACTGCTGAGCTTTCATAAGCGTTTACTTTCACGCTGATGGCTAATGACATAACTTCCCCTAATGGGAAGGGGGTATGGTCTGAGGCCTGAAACTACCTTTCCAATTTAGGAAGCTCCTCTGTTCCTTTATATGTGAACTTGCATACCAGTTGCTCTTGAAGTTGCATTGCATGGTGTATTTATTTTGCTTGGAGCTGCAGGTGAGGAGTAGTGATTTCTGGATTGTCTGCTTGGATTATATCCAGTTGCTACACTTGTTCAGGGAAAGAGTAGACTGTAAACCTCTGGAGAAGGGAGATTTAGTGACTGACTAACTGTAAGGTACTACAATTGTTTGGGTGCAGATGTTTGTCACAACCCTACTTTCACTGGAAATCCCACCAATGTTAAATGTAGCAATTGGTGTGTTTTATAATGCTTTGGCCTTACATAGGCCAAATGTGTTACTTGGAAGATGCTCTCTAAGGTACTTGCAAAATGAATGGGCTTAGATTTTTACAACAAAGCTTTGTAACTGAAGCTTTGTGTGTGAATCTTCCTGAAAGTAACTAGTTTGCTTGAGCTTAATCTGCGTGGTTAATGTTTCAAGAAGGGTGAAAAGGGAGTATTAATGCTGTCTTGGATTGTCAAGGGTTTGATTTCTGTGACTGATGGTTAAAATAAGTCATTGATTTAAGATTTACTACTGGTTCCAATCTTAGCTTGTGCTGGGACCCACAGCAATACCCTCTCTCGTGCACTCAGGAATGTGCTAGAGGTATTTCTATGGCTCTACCAATGGATTGAGAGATCCCTGACTGCAGAGGGAGCACCAAGGTTCTTGGCAGCTAAACCTTTCACCTTGTAATACAATGTATCAATGTCAAGGCCATAACCCCTTGGGACTGAAGAGGTGTAGCTGTCTTGCCTGAAAGCCAATCAACCTGAAGCTCCAAAGGTATCTCATTTTGGCAACAGTATCTTCCAAACATTCCAGTTTGAGGCTCAGGCTATAAAATACACCCTGGTAACAAATGATACTGTTTATGGGCAGCATGTTTTAAAGCAAACCATCACACAGTTAAGCTACTGAAACTGAGTAGCAGTTCATAAGCAAGCCAAATCCTTCAACACAAAATACTTGATGGCGAGGGCTCTTACCCATCTTAGCAGTTCTTGTTTGCAATGATGTATCTGTACTTGAAGCTGGTATTTCTTACCTGTGTCTCACTGTCATTTTATTCAGGTACCTATGGTGTTGTGTATAAAGCTCGGCACAAAATCACAGGCCAAGTGGTTGCAATGAAGAAAATACGTCTAGAAAGTGAGGAGGAAGGTGTTCCATGTACTGCTATCCGAGAAATTTCTTTATTAAAAGAGCTGCATCATCCCAATATAGTCTGGTATGCATATACTGGTATTTAGTTAAATTGTTTGAAGGGCGCTTGGGCCCTTCAGATGAGAAATTGTTCTTCCACCCTTGTAGTGACGGGAGAGCTCATCTGCTCAATACAGTGTCTGCTTTGCAGTGAAGAGCTCTAGTCTCCAATTCTGTATCTATGCCAGCTTTCTAATTAAGACTTCCTCATGGTCCCTCTTCCTGTTCTAGGAAGCTACCAAACTTTTGCTGATTTCCTAATTTATGTATATAATCTGCAGAGTGGTTACTGTCAGAATGGGGACAGCATATCTCCTGAAAACCTTTTGAAGCTGTTACTTTAGAGAGTCTCAGAACTCCATTTGCCTGTTGCCTTGGAGTAGACCGTTTGACCTTAGTGTTCTTACGTGACCTTCTGCCAACAATCACTTCCTTGCCATTTTGGAGCTACGTGCTGTGTTATGATGCTGGCAGGCTGGCACATCTGAGCCATGAGTAAAACTTCCACTGGTGACTACTTGACGTGTAGAACTGCAGAACACAGCTGATGCTCTCCCCACAAAAATATTTGCTTGCTCTTTGGTGCAGCAAAATACTTTAAAGCGCCTTAAAACTGGCCAAGCTCCAGCCATGTAGTGTCTCTGTATGTATGCTGGGGCTGAGGAACGTTTATGATCTATTAAGGATGAGGGAGGTACTTGAACCTGTGCAAGTCCTGCTGTGTCTGCTAGGTTCCTGGTATAATATTCCTTTAAACACTCCTGGTAATTCAGGTTCCGCCCCCCAATCAGCCAGCTTCAAACAGAAGCTGGGCATCAATACCCCCAGTCTCCTCTTCAAGACAAATATCTTGTCCTCAGACTTCCTGTGTGCAATTCTAGGCAGGGGGAACCTAAGTGAGAGGAAGCTGTATAGGGCATTTATTTCTGTCTGGAAGGATTTTGGGTGGAGTTGATTTCCCAGATGCCAGTGTAACTCATGGAGTCTGTTAATCTTTGCAGACTGCAAGATTTTTAAGGCTTTGGTAATGGGAACCTGGAAATGTCAGCTTGTGGCCCTGCTCAGAGGGGAACTGTAACTGTGAGTCCATGCGTTTTGCAATAGAGCTGACTGTATGCTCAATTTTTAGTCTTCAGGATGTTCTTATGCAGGATGCAAGACTATATCTCGTCTTTGAATTCCTTTCCATGGATCTCAAGAAATACTTGGATGCTATCCCATCTGGCCAGTATTTGGATCGTTCACGTGTTAAGGTAATGAGACCCATTTCTTCATATGAGCAAAACTAACCTAAAGAAGATGACAGTTATACTAAAAGTAAGAACCACTTATAACTGAGGCCTTGAGAAGGAATGAAAGGTTAAAGAAGCAGCTGTGGGTCATAATTCTTTTAATTACTGAAATTAGACTGCCTTAAACTAAGCTTAATTGAAGAATTCAGTTTTGTTACTTCATGATAGTTCTTAACTCCTTATCTGCAATGCTTTGAATCTCCATTTCCTACTACTGTGGGGAGCGCTAAAGCAAGGGAAAGCTTTATGTTGCAGAACAGGAACTTGTAATAAAGGTTACTTACTTTCCCTTTTTATCCTTTTGACAGAGTTACTTGTATCAGATCTTGCAAGGTATTGTCTTCTGCCACTCAAGAAGAGTTCTGCACAGAGACTTAAAACCTCAGAATCTCTTAATAGATGACAAGGGGGTGATTAAACTGGCAGACTTTGGATTGGCTCGAGCCTTTGGAATTCCTGTGCGGGTGTACACTCATGAGGTGGGTGAGTCTGAACATCCTCTTAGTGATTTGGGTGATGCTTCCTGGTAATAAGTGAATAAGAAATGGCTAAAAAAAGAATAGAATCACAGAGCTTTTGAAGTCATAAGCTAACAGCATCAAAAAGTTCTATTTTGCTTTCTTTTAATTCAATGGCTTTCCATATTCCTGACTGTGGTTTTACTCTAAGGTTTCAAAGCATCTTGTGAATCCCGCTATTACCTTGACAATGAATCAGATGGGCCAGAACTTGTTGCTTACTGTCTTGTGAGGACGATATTGCTTTGCAGAGTAGTCAGGTTTGAGGGTTTTAGAGGTTAGGGCAAAAGGCTTCATGCTCTCTTTGGAGTACTGTAGGCAACTACTGGTAGAAACCACTGCAGTGGAGTTTGTGCTTGTCTGTAGATGAAGCTTAAAATCAATGTTTTCATTAAAACTTCTGGCACCGAGTCTTTTGACAAAGAAACCCTCAGATGCTGCTTCATAATGAAAGAGCCAATGTGCTGGCACTCAGAGGGCATGATTTTATAAACTTGTAAAAAAAATTTCCTTGTTCCCTAGGTAGTGACACTGTGGTATAGGTCTCCAGAGGTGCTGCTGGGATCTGCTCGTTACTCTACTCCTGTAGATATATGGAGCATAGGAACCATATTTGCTGAGCTGGCCACTAAAAAGCCACTTTTCCATGGGGACTCGGAGATTGACCAGCTCTTCAGAATCTTCAGGTATGTCAGGCTGAACCTATCCTTGTTGCTTGTGCAGTGTTGCACACCGGTGCTGTGCACATGCCAAGACTGTAGTCATATGTACAGATTTCAGACTAAACTGCTTGGTATTTTGCTGATGCTTCTGTAGAGCTTTAGGTACCCCCAACAATGAGGTATGGCCTGAAGTAGAAACCCTGCAAGACTATAAGAACACATTCCCAAAATGGAAACCTGGCAGTCTGGGAACACATGTCAAAAACTTGGATGAACATGGGCTCGATCTGCTGTCTGTAAGTAGTCTGTCTCAAACTGCTGGTTAAGAAACTGGAACAGGTCATCTCAAATACTGAAGAACACACAAAGCTCTCTATGCTGGTCAGTTTTGTCTAGAATGAAGGTGTGGAGATCCTCAAACTACTGGCAGTGCCATGGGCTGCTGATCTTGTAGGGCTGATGCCTTGTGTGAGATTTGCTTGCTTGTTTCTTAAATAATAGATACCTAACTAGAAGTTGTCTGGTTATTTATGCCTCAGCTTTTATTTTTGTATTAATAAGCCAAGTACAACTTGACAGTGAGGATGAGCTTTTACAAACAGGTCTGAGATGGTGGGCAGAAGCCTTCACTAGCTGTTGCCGTTCTGCTGCCAGTGCTCATTATGATGTAGCTGTGTGACTGCTGATCCAGTTGGAAATGTTTCTTTTATGCTAGTGTGTGGATTAATCTTGGTGAGCTTGTCTTGGTTAAGCTTTCACGGTGGCTTTAACTGAATAAGCAATCATGGAAACAGCTGAATTTATTGATAGCTGTTAAACCAGAGCCATAGTTTAAGTCAGTCTGTAGCATCTGTCTCAACTGCCTTTAGATTTTGAGTTTGCACACCAGAGCAAAAAACTTGAACTTTCAATCGGTATATTTGTCAAGTCAAATTTACTTCAGTTCTGCAGCCATGCAGTTGAGCTACCACACTAAATAGTCATTTGACAAGCTCTTCATCAGGCCTTTCCATTCAGTGCTCTCCCAGCTCATGTGCTGCCACTGCAGATAGATTTAGATAACATCTTAGGTGTGACTTCAGATGTACCTATGTATTAGAAGGTGCCTTAGTGATTTGTGCTAAGGCTGCATTTAGAGTGCAGCCTTGCATACGGAGGTGTGAGGTGAGCAGTCTGTCTCTAGTTAAGCTGAAGCTTCAGGTTCCTCATTCAGTCCCACCTTGCTATAAGGGGAGGCCTTGTACAGCAATTTTAATTATTTTAAGCAGTCAGAGTAGCCCATTACTAATATTGGCATGTCTACAGCAAAATACTGAGTGGTGTTACCCGAGAATCTCAAGTGGCCACAACTTCTCACAAGTTTTCACTTTGAGAGCAGAGCCACAGGTCAGCCTGATGACCTGAACAACATTAAGCGTATAACTGCTTGGGATAGCTCCTTGATCTTTCTAGCAGTATGGTTTTACAGAGACAACCGACTGAGGCTGAGAATAATTCTTCTGGGTCCATTGAGACAGCATCATTATTAAGTCAGGTTGAAGTAGAATTGTTACTATTTACAAACTAAAATCAATTGAACAGGCAAGTGAATGTTTATAGTCATGTAACTGGCTTGCTAAGCACTCATCTGAGCTTAGTTGTGGATTTGTGCAAAACAAATGTTTTGGGCTGCCACTAAGAGGCAAAAAAAATTACTACTTCCTCAAATAGTGTTAGCACAATACTAATCTCAAAGCATATTAAATCCTGTAAGATATTTAAGAGTTTTGCTTTAAACTAATGTTGAACTTTAAGCTTCTTATGAATGCCTGGTGACAGTGATGTGGCTGAAGTCTTACACATCTGGAATCTGTTTCAGTTTCCTGTGGCACTTCTAAGCCTGAAGCAGTAACACAAAGTATCAATGGAAACACCAACTTCTCCTCTAGACCATTGCAGATGGGGGAGTAGTATATAGAATAGCTGTCTTTCAATAGGGTTTGTGTTTTTTAAGACCAATTGCTTGAGTGAGGATGCAAACTCAAGACCTTCATAAGATAAATGAATTTTATGGCCAGTGTTTCAGAGTGTTTAATTGCTGTCATCAAAAGCTTTGGTCTGGTAGACACTAAGTTTCAGGATCATAAGAGTTCCAGACTCTTCAGCTGTTTGACTGTTTCTTCTCTGAAGTGTTGTAGTCCTAATGTCCCAGCATCCCCTTTTTAGAGAGAGACTTGCCCTTTTTAGTCTGAGCCAATTCTGGGAACCTTTGGTATCAGTACTAGCCATAGGATACTGCTGTTCTGGGGAGGGAACCTCTCACTTCAACTTAAGTTGGATGTATGAGGTTAAATCTAGTGTTGCATGTGGCAGGAGTTCAGAGAAGATAAACCAAATTTAGTGATTTAAATTTACTTGGAAGATGCTAGGATAAAGTTTTGAAGATAGTTAACTGTCAGGACTGAATACTGAGCAGGGTAATACAGGTTATACTTTTTTTCCTGAAAGAAAAACTTTGTGTTGGGATGGGGGAGAAGCAGCTGGCTAGGATCCTGGTTACTTGAATTTAAACTCTAATTTCCCTTAGTAAAGAGAAATAAAAGTAAGGACTCTGTCAGGCTTAGGCCTAAGAGAAAGCTGCTAATGTTTCATTCCTTTCCTCTTTTTGGCCCCTGGCTGCATGATCCAAACTGCAGATGAGTTTAAATACAAGCAAAACAAATCTCTTGTCTGTTCTAGAATGTTCTGGAGGATATGTGGGTCCCCTGCTGAATGAGGCGGGTGTCCTGGTATTGGGGGTGCTGAGAAGGTGGAGATACTGAATGCCTTCTTTGCTTCAGTCTTCACTTCAAAGGCCCCCCAGGACCCACAGACACTGGATGAAAGTAGGAGAGTTTGGGAAATGAAGAGCTTCCCTCTGGTTGAGGTAGGGGAGGTCCAGGAGTGGCTCAAAGGGATTAATGCACACAAATCCATGGGCCCCAGATGGGTTACATCCACGTGTGCTGAGGAGCTGGCGGAGGTGATTGCTGAGCCGCTCTCTATCATCTTCAACAGGTCTTGGAGGACAGGAGAAGTGCCTCAAGACTGGAGGATAGCCAATGTCACTCCAGTCTTTAAAAAGGGCAAGAAGGAGGAACATAGTAACTATAGGCCAGTCAGTCTCACCTCTGTCCCCGGAAAGGTAATGGAACAGCTTGTTCTGGATGCCATCTCCAAGCAATTGGAAGAGAAGAAGGTCATGAGGAGTAGTCAGCATGGATTCACCAAGGGGAAATTCTGCTCGACCAGTCTCATAGCCTTCTATGATCTCATGACAGGCTGGGTAGATGGAGGGAGAGCAGTGGATGTTGTCTACCTTGACTTCAGCAAGGCCTTTGATACTGTCTCCCATGACATCCTGATAGCAAAGCTGAGAAAGCATGGGATAGATGAGTGGACAGTGAGGTGGGTTGGGAATTGGCTGTCGGACCGAGCCCAGAGGGTTGTGATTCGTGGAGCAAAATCTGACTGGAGACCTGTGACTAGCGGTGTTCCCCAGGGCTCAGTGTTGGGTCCAGTCCTGTTTAATATCTTCATTGATGACCTTGATAAGGGAATAGCATCGACCCTCAGCAAGTACGCCGATGATACAGAGCTGGGAGGAGTGGCTGACACACAGGAACACTGTGCTGCCATTCAGCGAGACCTGGACATGCTGGAGAGCTGGGCAGTTAGAAACTGGATGAAGTTCAACAAAAGCAAGTGTAGAGTCTTGCACCTGGGAAGGAACAACTGCTTGTATCAGTACAGGCTGGGGGATGACCTGCTAGAGAAGAGCTCTGTGGAGAAGGACCTGGGGGTCCTGGTGGATGACAGGTTGGCCATGATACAGCAGTGTGCCTCGGTGGCTAAGAGAGCCAATGGGATCCTGGGGTGCATCCAGAGGAGTGTACCAGCAGGTCGAAGGAGGTGATCCTCCCCCTCTACTCTACCCTGGTCAGGCCCCACCTGGAGTATTGTGTCCAGTTCTGGGCTCCTTGGTATAAAAAGGACAGGGATCTCCTGGAGAGAGTCCAAAGAAGGGCTACAAAGATGATTAAGGGCCTGGAGCATCTCTCCTATGAGGAAAGGCTGAGTAAGTTGGGACTGTTCAGCCTTGAGAAGAGAAGACTAAGGGGGGACCTAATTAAAGTTTATAATTATCAGAAGCAGGGGATACAGGGGGAATCAGCCAGCCCCTTTTCAGTGGTCTGTGGAGACAGGACAAGGGGCAATGGCTGCAAGTTGGAGCACAGGAAGTTCTGCACCAATATGCGGAAAAACTTTTTCCCAGTGAGGGTGACAGAGCACTGGAACAGGCTGCCCAGGGAGGTGGTGGAGTCTCCTTATCTGGAGATATTCAAGACCCATCTGGATGCCTATCTTCAGTTCCACCTGCTTGTGTACTGCTTTTCTGTTTGGGTTCCGTAGTTCAAGCATCGCTCCCCTATTTCACTGTCAACAGCTGCGCTGCCAAGCTCAGGAGTTCCTTCAAGTCAGCTTAATGAAACAAGTGTTAGGACCAGTGTCCTTGTAAACATGTCTGGCTAGAATAGCCTAAAGCTTGTTAATTTCCCTTAACTGGGAAGCTCAGGCTAATAACCACTGCTGCTTAATGCATGGTTTGGGGTTGTGTTCAGTGTCTGTGGTAACTCCGTGCATGCATGGGTTTGGTTACTGAATGGCAGAACAAATGTTTCCTCATAGTCTGAGATGTTATGTGTTCCTATTGATCTGTAGGTGGAAACAGCCTCTCCCTCTGGGAGAAATCTGGTAATGCAGGGGAAAAATTAGGCTCATTTGATTCTTACTGTGGTGGTATACCTAGCTGTGCTATGTGACTCTTATTTACTCCCTCATGAAATGGAAACTGTTTCCTTTGTCTTCCAGAAAATGCTAATTTATGATCCTGCAAAAAGAATCTCTGGCAAAGTGGCCTTGAAGCATCCCTATTTTGATGACTTGGACAGATCAACTCTTCCTGCTAATCTGATTAAGAAATAACAGACCTTTTGGACTAAATCAACCAGAGGGAACAAATTGATTTTAATTTTACTATTAAGTCTGTCTTTAATGTGTATGTCTGTCTTTCCACTCTGAAACTGTGGCTGTGTTTAGTTTGGTTTCAGTGTTATCTAAATGTAAATATTAACCTGTTAGTGCTGAGTCCAGACACAATGCAAATATCACTGCTGTTAACACAGTGGACTTTCTATAAATAAAGCTTGAAATCCAGTAAAGGACTGAATTTCTCTCCAGACTATGGGTGCTGTCTACAGCAGGACTGTTTCCCTTGGAATGTGGTGGTAAGTTACCTCTTATCTCAAAATAAAATGCAGGTAACCCAGACTACTTGTGATATGGTAGGTAATTCCTTTTAAGTTTGAGCTGTTTCAGTATAACGTTAGCTAGAAGTTTTGCTTGAGCAAGGCAGGCACGTGAATTGAGTGGTCTGGAACTGAAGACCTGCAGGTTTACTTGAAGTCAAGTAAGTGGCCAAGCTCACTTAAGGGTTTGAGTTCTTGAAGGTATTTGCAAATCAGTGTTTGGAGAAGTCCTTGCTCTGCATGCTTCTGCTACCTTGAAGGCCCAAGGATTTACCTAGGTATTTGAATTAAAGAATGTGTTAGGTTGGAAGGGACCTTTTAGAGGTCATCTAGTCCAATCCCCCTGCAGTGAGCAGGGATATCTTCACTAGATCAGTGTCGCTCAGAACCCCATCAAGCCTGACTTTGAATGTCTAGAGAGATGAGGTCTCCACTGCATCTCTGGGCAACCTGTGCTAGTGATCTACCACCCTCAGAGTGAAGAATTACTTCCTAATGTCTAATCTAAGCCTACCCTGCTCCGGTTTAAAACCACTGCCCCTTATCTTAATATGGGCACGTTAGTCTGTGAATTGGCACAGTCCCAGCTCCTGGACCAGGTAAGGTATGATATTCTAAATCTCACATGGACTCTATTCCAATGTGTACCTGCTTACCAGGGCCCCCTCTAACTGCTAGTTACTCTTACTGAAGGTAGACACCCCGGAGGGTGCTTGAACTTGAAAACTTGTCTTCACATAGTCAAGTAGCTGTTGACTTAACATGACTACTATGAATTATCATCAGACAGAGCTGCTCTTCCTCTAGACTCGTGTGATTCAAGCAGGAGCTTTCAAAGGTCTCCAGCCTGTAACTGGGGGGAGGGTATTGTGAGATGTTCAGAACAAATTTCTGTACAAAGGCTACTGATTGTATGTTAGATTCCCTCTTGGCCTTCAGGTACATGGACAGGGAGAATCCTCCATCTGTGTATTGGGCCTAAGCACCATGGTGCTCCTTAACTTGCTGGTTAGGGCTCCAAGCTCACAGCAATGGGTGGGATAGGTATGAAGGTATTTAAGTGTCTAATTCAGACATGTGAAGGGAACACAATGGACCTTCTGATGCACGGTAAGGTTTGGAAAGGTCCTGTCCTACAGCTGCTGAAGAGTGAGACTTTGAAGTGAAAGCGGTGAAGGTGATACCATCCTGTCCCTCACTGCTGCTTGTGTCTACCTATGGATAGCTGAAAGCATTAACGGTACATCTTATCTTCATTAACAACTCCTGCTTTTGGACTGAAATACCAAATGGGGCATTAGTATTGCTCTCTGCAGAGTGGTTCTTAACCCCCAGAAGTATCTGGATGCTATCAGCTTAATGGAATCATGTAGCAGCAGAGAGCAGAAGAGGTTTGTTTTAAATTGCTTCTACAAGAAAATTCCTTCTTAATTGAAGGTGAAGGGGAAGAAGATTGCCATGACTGACTCCTTTCTATTAGCATTAGTGATAAGTTGTGATTTCAAGACAAATTAAACTAGGAACTTATCTGCTTTTGAACGTGTACTAACTTGATACAAGCTCTGCAGACCAAGCAATAGCATTGCTGGTGCCAGCCGGTTACCCCAGTCTAGAAAAGTAAGGGGAACCTGCTAGCAACTGCTCTGAAAATCCAAAATGAA
This sequence comes from Gallinula chloropus, assembly GCF_964237585.1. Lineage (NCBI taxonomy): Eukaryota > Metazoa > Chordata > Aves > Gruiformes > Rallidae > Gallinula > Gallinula chloropus. The sequence goes on from NC_140090.1 coordinate 43,232,328, forward strand.
TCTGTTTAAGCAAATACTGGGGACCTTAACATCGTTGTATTTGTATGGACAGACAATTAAGTTGGTTGTGTGCAGAAGACTTCAGCTGGTCAACTCTGTAATACTGGCAATGCCCTATTTTTGTCACGTAAGTACTGGTGTCTGTCTGGGTTTCATGTGATACAGTGAACACTTTGTTATCTTAACTATAAGATTTCAGTACTAGAGTTTCTAAAGAACGCTTTTTAAACAGTTTACTACAAGTCTGCAATCTTTGTGTACCCTGGCACTGTTATGGCTGGTGGTGTAACATGGCCAGCATTGTAGCTCTGAATGAACTGTTTCAGTACTTGTAGTACATGAGACAGAAAGGAGCATACTTCTGTCTGTCTGAGGTCAGGTAAGGTGAATATCATAAGCTGACATGACTCATTTTAATAGCTTTGTGAAATACAGAGCAAGTAACTTCAGGAGAAATACATCACCTACACCGGGTAGCTAATCTGATGTCTAGACAATATATGTAGAAGGCTTGTGATGCTCAAGTTTTGGCCATCTGAAACTTCACTTTACTCTGGTGGAACTCCATGTTATACTGGTGTGCTGTGCTTTTCAGGTGTACCCCATTGTAGATAATAACTGGCAGCCCTCTATTGATAGTGGTGTGGCTGTGTACTGAGATAATGGAATTGCTGCTGTGTAGAATCTGTCAACTAAGGATACTGTAGTGCTTGGCAGGGCTAATTGTCCAAACTTTTATTAGGATGTTTAAGCAGTTGAGTTGTACCAGTCTAAGCGTTGGATACTGGCCCACCAGGCAGCCTTTCTCATTGCTGCAGTGGGGATGCAAGTAGGACTGACTAGCAGAAATAGGAAACATTGTACCTTTACTGAATGACTGGCAGTCAGGGCATGAAGTGGTTTGCTCCCCCAAATGCCAGTAGATATCCTACTACTAATTTGCTTAGTGCTTTCTGGGTGTTATTACTGGTAAATAATGTAACCATGTTGAATGTGAAGTTACCTTTATGTGCCTCTGCTTGTGCTCCACAAGCTTGTAGTAAGACTTTTCTGAATGTGGCAAGAACTGGGGGAGGGGGACACACACACCTTACTTTATTTCAACCAAGAGCAGGCTGCTTTTAAATAAAGTTCCATAATGTTGTTGGCATCAATATTACTTCTGGGGCTATGGTGGCTGCTCAGTAACCTGTTTTCTACCAGAGCACAGACAAACCCCAGCCCAGAATAATAGACTTAACTTGCTAATTAAAAAGCAGTGCAGATGAAAGCTTGGCATACACAAGAATGGGACATGCAGGGGTGAATTAGGGTTTTGGTGGTCTTTTTAAGGCTTCCAAGTGAGAGCAAACTTTGTCCTGTTCAAAATAGCCAACCACCTACTAAACACTTAGAGGGGGGTGGGGGGGGGTGGTGCTCTGAAGGAAGTCCTATTGGTGAGAAAGAGGTGGTCTTCCTAAGTGGGTAGTAAGCTGCTCAGAGCATGGGCTGGAGGTGAAAGAAAGGATGCAAGGAAAAAAAGTGCCTGAAGGCAATGAAAAACATGGAAGACATGCAAGAAGTTTCCTAAACACTTTTTCAATGGAGAAAGCTTTTAGTTTAAGACTCCACTGCGCTCTTTCCTTCCTGGAGTAAACCTGATGTCAGAACCTTCCCAACAGCAGTTCTCTAGTTCAGAAAAGAAAACCCGTACTACTGAAATCTGAGCAGGAGCCAGGGAGCACCTGAGGAAAGGAAGACTTACTTATTTTGCTTCTGGAAAGTAGAATCTCCTTAGACCTGAGTCAGGAGCTTCATCCCCTCTGGGTTTTGTTGACCAGCCTTGTGCTTTGCATGTCCAAGTGGGTCTGCATGCTGTGTCTGGCACCCATGCTGCCAGGGTGACCTGGTATAACCAAAGCGCAAAATGTTTAGGGCTGTTGTGAGCCCGGTCAGCAAGTTGTAGCTGATTTAATTGTAACCTGCTCTGTTGGTTCTACTAGGCCATCTGGTGATATTTGTTCTAGAGGAATCAAAAAATAAGCCTTCAACCCTCACCCACAATTTATCTTCCTATCCAGTTCTGGAAGAGTAAGGCTAAGCATGGTATTTTGTTATCCCTACCCCCATCCCTCACTAGGTGGACCATAATTACACCTAGAAGGCTTGATAACATCAACTTTGGGTGCTGGAGAAATGTCACAGATACAACTAGTGGTAACTTGTCAATAGTAGGAAAGGGCTTCTGACAATTTGAGCTGCTGAAAAACTTAAGTGCTCAATACAAGGGTGGTTACTAGAACCAGAAAGTATATTTACTGGTGAAACCAAGTCCACTGGAACATGTCACAGTTTGCCAGGAAATGAGACTCTTACCTGCCGCTTCACACAGCGTGCAGTTAGTGCTGGAGGGAATAAGGTGAGGGCAATGAGGTGTGTGACAAGAGGAAGGAGGTTAATGATTAAAGAGTGGCCTTATTAAATAAAGGAAAATGCTGCTGCATGGCTCGGAACAATTAAAGCTGGAAAGTGTCCTTTATGCATCAGTCGATTTCTGACTGAAGACTAAAGCTGCTGTTAACTAAATCAATAGAGCAGCTCATGGAGGTATCAGGCTTTGAGGGGCTGAAGAGCCTCTGCTGTGGGACAGTCCTGCAGCAGCTGGCAAATATGTGTTTGATCTAGTTCCTGTGGTGCCAAAAGAGGACTGACTTGAGCTTTCACTGCTGGGCATAGATCTGCTTTCAGCATCTGCCAAATCAGTTTTCTCCAGGATGGAAGGGGATATCAAGCTGTTGTGATACTGCTATAAGGGATCATGTAAGCAGTCTCCCCCTCTCTTAATTAAAGAGGCCTCCTGTTTGTCCAAGAATTTGTACCACAAATTGTTTCTTCACTACTTCATCTCTTGAAGTAGGGGGTAAGTGTAAGTTTTGTATTGGCCTAGAGGGAGTGGGAAATTTACCTGCAGGAGTCCTAAAGACCTCTACTCAGCCTGACTGCAGCTGCATTTGCTACACTTAAAATTAATTTTAAGCAGCAAACAAAAGTTCTGCAGCAAATGATTGAAACTTGTGTTCTGTATCAGTAAGTGGGGTTACTGCTGTTCAAAACAGGCTCCTCAGAAGTCTCTTCTGCTTGGTGTTTACAGGCCTGCCATGAAGACATAAGACTACTACTGGCTCTGTCAGACTTTGTTTTGCACCAGCTTTGTAAAGACTGAGCAAGACTAAGGAAACACTGCTACAGAGCCTCATTAAGCTAGACTTCGTTAAGCTAGACTATTCATTCCAAACAAAGCTTCCTTGTTTTATTTGCTGAGAAGCTGCATCATTTTATGGGGTAATGGAAAAACTTCCCATTGCTTTGACCCCCATCTGTGCTGGTTCATATCTGCTGTGCTGATGGCTGGTTTTGGGTGATGACTCCTGGTTTTGTTCCCACTGAATTCCTGTATGAAGTGTTGCCACCTCACATGTAGATGTCAGCAGGGTAGTGTGGGGTGTTCACCTCTGTTGGGTGTAGTGTACTTCCACATGCTCTGCCGTCTCTGTCAATGTGTTCTCATTGTCTTCAAATCGATAGCGGTCTCTATTGATGCTGTTGATTGACTGAACTCAAACCTATGTGTCTAGTGTGGGTGGCTGCCTGCCTTTAATGGGAGAATTGAAAGCAGTAGCTGGTCCCTTGTGGTGGCCAAGATGACAGGTATTATTATGTCTTTGGCGCTAATTAGTTGCTTTACAGCATTAGTTATATTCAGTTCTTTGTAGGAAAAGCCTTTCTGTTGACCTCTGTAGGGTTTAGACTACAGTATTGGAGGAATCTGTATAAGAATATATTTTTTCCCAAACGATTTTAAACAGGAAACTTGTATTTAATTTTCTAAAGGTTCTGCCTACAACTCCCAAAATACATGTTGCCTTGCAACAGTCAAAACTTGTGATGTTGGTAATTTCTAGCATGGATCCTTAGTCCTGGGAGAGTTCAGGTTTGTCCTTAGTCTTTTTTCCCAGGTGAGTTCAGGTTTGATGAACTAGCAATACCCCATGGGACCTCCTAGTCCAACTGGGACTAGTGGAGCTTCCCAGGCTTTTTGTTTGCTCTGCACCTACTGCTTTTCTTTGTAAACAACCCATTAGCTATCACTCTTTCTATACATTGATACCTTTTCAGATAAGTTATTTAAGTTTTTTACTTTTTTGCCATAAAAAGGAGAGGATTTGAGCCTGGGTCATAAAACCCGCTCAGCATTATTGCCTTTGGTGCTATTTTCCTTCCTGTCTGAGTCTATTGGCTCAGGAGACATCAGAGAGACACCTTTCTCCAGGCCATTCTCCTTGACAGCAGTTAGAGGAAGAACATAATCCTCAAACCTAGGGCAGGCCCTATCTCTCTCGCTTTCAGTGGAGACTAAAGACAATGAGGAGAGTTGTATAATGCCTAAGGTTGTCCCATCTTGACTCATTAATATCAGAGGGAGCTCAGGCTCTAAAATGCTCCCAATTGGTGGCATGGGGAATAAAAGGAAAGGTCAGCCCTCTTTGCTGTCTAGGCTCTCAATGGATCACACTGCAAACAGCTTACTGCTGTGACCTAGCAGGCTTTCAGGCACCTGGGGGGATCAGAAAGGATTTGACTAGTTGAGCGAAGGCAGGGAAAAGACTTAAGCATCTTAGTGTCCCCCTTCACGGGTCATCTTTGGTTGCTTCCTACACAATCTTGACCTTTATGCTCTCTGAAGAGGTGCTCATCGCTTAGTGTGGGAAAGTCCCTGAGCTTTCCCGCTCCATTTCAACCCATGCTGTGCAAACTCTGGACAGGAGTGTAACTATTTCACAGCTGCTTGAACGATCTTTGCTCTGGGCTCTGAACATATACCTCCCACTCCAAAAGTGCCTGACACTGGCCAATTCCACTCCCCCACACGCCCCTCCCTATCACTGCAGGCAGGTTTTTCTGAAATATTTCACTCACTGGCTGCAAAAAAGGAGGCAGGGTTCTCATCTATTAGGTTTGTCTTGAAGCTATTTTAAAGCTATAATCTGAGGGTGAGGAATTACAGCTTCTGTGAATTACCTCGCTCAGCTCAGCACATCGCCCTGACCTGTATGGGGACTGGTGACTCACTGCAAAGCTAATAGTTACTCAGCATCCTTTGGTCACAGATAAAGGGAAGAAGGGAAACAGTGTAGAACATGTAAAATTGGCAGATCCATAAGAAGGCTTAAACCATTTTCATGCTCCTTTTATAGAAGCAAAGAAAGGTTTGGACAGGGCAACAGGACCTTTCTTTAAAATTTTCTGAGAAATAATAATGACTTTAATAGTAATGAAAGAAACCAACTTTGTGGAAATGTGAGCTCTTTTCTGAAAATCTCATTGCAGAAATCTGGTACTTCTCCCTGGATCAGTAATGCATACATTTTATTTTTTCTTAGGATTTGGGGTTTAATGCATAAATTTATGAAAATGAAACCCACGGAGCTGTAGGAAGCATGATTTTAGACGAGCTATGACAAGAAGCAGTAAAGCCTGCTGTGTGTTTACTATAGGAATTACGTTCTTCCCTTGCTCCTCCAGTCCCTCTGTTTTGCCTCCTAACCACAAGGTGTCACTAGTACCTCAGTGCTGACAGCCACTGCAGGGGCCAGGAGAAAAAACTCCCTCAGACTCTCCTGGCTCCATGAAAAATCGAAGCGTATTTATTTTCTGGTAGGCAGCCAGGCTGAAAATACTATCTGAATTGAAAGCCTTTCATGAAACATCTGGGCAGTTAAATTTTGCTAACTTCAAAGCTGTCTAGTACCATGCCGACACACTGATTTCTTTCTTTAGTGAAGAATCACTTAGTTTTACAGAGGCTTTTGTGTGTTAGTCTATTTCATGCTGAAATTAATGATCAGAATGTCTATGCTTAATAAAGCAAGTGTCACAGACATGCTGGTCAATATAGTTAAACTAGAACAGGCTCCCAAATCCTTATGAAAGATCCAGTGGCCGGTCTTGCTGTGGGCTTTTTGAAGCCTGCACACTTACTCCCTACATTTCCCACTCTGTGTTTGATATGCGTGTGCAAAATTGTCCCATCTCTGGTGATATTCAAGACCCATCTGGATGCCTACTTCTGTGATTTGTCCTAAGGATCATCCTTGGGTGGGGGGCTTAGACCTGTGGAGGTCCCTTCCAACCCCTACAATGCTGTGATTCTGTGATCTTTCTCAGCATCTTTCCTAGGCTTGGCCAGTCCCTGCTGGTAAAGAAAAAATACAAATCAAGTTTAGAGCTGTTGGGAATCTGGTCCTCAATGCTGACTTCAAACATAAGGCTGTGGGTTTACTTGTTGATATGGTGTGCTCCTAAATGCAAAGGCATTTGGCTAAAAGCAGAACTATGTAAAATACATCCTGTATTACTCTCTGGTCTCGGAGGCATGGGATTATAGTCACATGCCTGGTAAAGTTCACCCCAGTGCTGGTACATGAAGCATTAGGAATTTTTTCTCCCTCTCTCAATGTATAGAGGGACATAGAGGTATATAACTAACAAGTTTACACTAATAATTCTCTTCAGCAAAGTGCTTGAGGCAGAAATGTAGGTGCTGATGTGTAGGAGATGTCATGACAGTTATCCTTGGGAAGGGACAGACCACACTACTCGCTTCCCAGGTCTCATCCGAGTGCTGGTAGTATGGACTAGGTAAAAGTGCATTTTATATAGCCAGGAAGCATAAGTGTATGTAAATATACAGTAGGTCCCCTCTCATGAGATGTGGCCCTGTCAAAGTACTTGTTCTGGTAAGTCAGGAGTAAAGATGCTGCTTTATAACGGGGGTGTTTTTCAGAGGCATGTGAAATCACACATAACATACCCATCTCCATGGGTAACCACAAGTTTAAGGATGGATACTGAGTGCAAAGAAAACTGTCTTTAGTAAAATCTGTCAATGGTTTAACTTGGCGTCACCATACATCATTCAACTCATGGAAACCCTGCCACCCATCAATGGTATGATTTAGGTCTTACTGCTCCTCTTCAGCACTCCAGACCACAAGCCAGGCTCTGCTTCTTCCCAACAGGAATGCTAAACCTCTTGAGTTCAGTGAATGTGCTTTGCACACCACATCCAAGGGATGTGTTCTCCGTCGTAATGTGGTGAACACACACAAACCCAGATGCAGGAGGGGCACAAGCAAGTGCCACAGGTGCGAAAGAACCTGTATCAGGGGAGCTTGGGACATCCCAGCTTCTTACCAAAAGCCATAGGAAAGAAATTTACAGGAGACGCTTTCTTTTTTGGCTTGTGAAATGATTTAGGTAGGATACATCCAATGAAACTCCTCTGGCTGCTCCTGCTATGTATAATAAAAATTAGGCTGGAGTCCTCAAAACAAAAAACCCCACAGAAATGGAGTTTTATTTGCCCTCATGTCAGTAAGAAGAAATTTTAGCTCTAATATTATGGTCTATTGCAATTAAAAACCGTTACATTAAGTAAGTTGGTATGTAGTGTTTTCTCATGCAATGCACGTCACACAGTTTGAAAATACTGCCTTAGTTAAGAATAACCCTGGCTTTGAAAAAGACACGTTAGTGGGTAATAAAATCAGTGCTTGTCCAGGTTTTCCCTTCTTCAAGCTTTGAATAAACATCAACTGCTTTAATTAGCTCTTAACACCTCTCTATTGTCCTTTGAGCTGAAATTGAGAGTATTGTCTGCATTTTACCTACCGCTTATTTTAAGCGGAGTGTTTGCAAAGCACAATATTCTGTTTGCAATCTCTCTGTGGACACACAGCACTGAAAAAAAAAGCTTTTGCATTGATGCCATGGTTTATTTGATTTGATTTCTTTAATTCCTAGGCTAGGAGTAAATAGTCTTATACTTCATTTGGCATTTTGAAATCTGGGGAGCATTTCCCAGCTGACAAAGCCAACAGCATCAGTAGATGTGATTTAGAGAAGGTCCTTGGTGCCTAGGGTAGGTTTATGGTAGCTCTGAATTTGGGCTTTGGTGTTTCTATCACCACTTCTGCCATGAGCTTTGTGTGACACGATGGTTTGCCTGGGGGAAGCTAAAGCACAGTTGCAGGCTCTGGGCCTTCTACTTGCAGACCGCACATGCCAGTTTTCCTCTTAAAAATGTGATTATTGCATTTACAACACAAATCGGAGCTGAAACTTCAACAAAACTAGGAACTAAGCCATTCAGTGCTACCTCCAACAGAGAACAAAATAAATACACCCCTGCAGCCTGCTTTTCCAGGGCCAGACTTAAATTCCACATCAAACAGATCTAACAAGTGACAGGTCACAGCACAGGTCTGTAAAATAGCAGGGAAAGGAAAGCTTCAGCAGCAACTGGATAAACAAAACCGAACCCCCAGAATTCTGAAAAGCCTCAAAACATGTTATTGGCAGGTCAGTAGTGAGCCCACCTTCAACAATGGTTGTTCTTCCAGTTGTTTGTTGTGTTTGAAGAGGGACTGTCTTGCTCTTAAGCCCTCTCCTGAAAGTATTCTGTTATTTCAAGTCTCTTGGGAGGAATAAAAACACCCCAACCAAACTAAAGAAAACTGACACACAACCACATTTCGATTCTGGCTTGCTAAGATTAAGGAGGAACACAGAACCAGCTCATGGGCTTCCTTGCTTTACCAAAAGCATGAGCAGATGAAAAAATTATTCTGGGATGTGACATTACCATGAAGCCTCTAGTAGATGATATATGCTTTTAGCCTATGACAAACCAGAGGCAATCCAAGCTTAGTTTTAACAACCAACCAACCCCCCAAAACCGAAAAAACCCATTCCCCCCAAAATCCCCCGAAAATTAAATCAGCCTGTTCTAAGTAACCAAGCCTTCAGAAAGTTCCCTGACCAGCAGGAAAGTTTCTCACCATCTGCCCCTACAATTTCAAAGTGACAGGCTTGTGATGGTTCCAGCATTTGCTGTGATTTTGACACTGCTTGACTTTGCCATTTTAATAAGCTGGCTTCCAAAGGAAAGCTTTACCTGCTCAGTGAGATCTCTTAGAAAGGCCCCAAAAACCTTTCAACTATTGAGGAGTTAAAGTCAGCTTTTTAGATATTACCCATGGGGTGGTGGAACGAAAGCATGGGGCCGCTCAGAAGAGTTTCAGGCCATGGGAGTTATATACAAGCCAGAATCAGTCAGTGTCAGAAAGATTTGACATTAAAGTAAGTGAAGGTTTATTATTATTGCTTTATTATAATATTTTAATAGTTTCTGGCTATAAAATTATGAGCTGTGTGATCTCCATAGGCCCCATAAGACTTTCTGGCCAGTTACATGAGCCAAAGTGAGACATCAATACTGTGGGCTTAATGTCCTATGGCTACATGGGATTATCAACATCTCTCCTCTCATTTAAAAGGCTTCTTGTTTCATTTTAAAGTCTCCGAGCCTCACAGATGGACTGGAAGGCAAAAAGTTCCACTGTTAGAGCAGCCAACTGTACTGGAGGCATCTTCTTGACAGAGAAGCGTGCATCTAGACCGTGCAGATCACGTACCAGATTGACAGAGCATCCTTGAGAGCTTCATTGTGCTGAAGAAAACACAAAGCTCCAGAAGGCCTCAGATGGACGTATCTAAACCCACAAATGTCCCTAATAGTTCCTTTATGTATTTATTCACACACATACATTCCCTACAAGACCACAGGCTGCCAACAAATGCAGCATCTCTGAAACAGGTAGAGCAACCATGAAGGATTTTCCTTTTATTGTGCAAAGGACAGGAATACTGAAACGCGCATTTCCCTCACAATTTGTGGCATAACAGAACCACAAATCAAAGGTTATAAGGAAAACTTCCATGGGAGGCTGAAGGAGAGGCAGCAACACACTGAAAGGATTAAACATCACTACCTTGTTCTTTTCTAGTCAGGAAAATTCTCTTACCTTCTGCCCTCATTTGAGGCCTTCTCCAAGATCCAAGCTCCAAATGTTCCATAGGGCTATAGTAGATGGTTCCTTACAGAAAAACACATCAAAGCTCATTAATAAATCTCCACTAAAAATAAGCTTAAAAATATTTTTCTCGTGTAAACTACTTCACCTTGCACAGCAAAAAGAAGACAACATCACTGTGCTTAATAGAACACAATTTCAGCAGAAAAAGATGGACAGGAACAAGAATTAAAGCCCACACTACACCTGAAATAAATCTACTCTCCTAGAAGGTTAGAGCTCAGGGGAGGAGAAAGAGGAGGAGGAGAGGCTGTAGAGGCTTCTGGGGAGTGGGAGGGCTATAAAAGCAGCAGCAGAGGGGACCAGTTCAGGGCTTGTTGATGGAGGGGAGGAGTAGTAGCCAGAGCTAAACAAAGTAAAATGTAAATTGCTTCATACTTACCTGCCTTAAACTGATAATTTTTCTCTGTTGTGTAAGCTGCAAAATGAGATCTTTAGATTGTAGGGTCTATCAGAATCCGTCTTCCTTTGTGTGAAATGTTTCACTCTGTGACAAGTCAGCAGTTATGTGCTGTTAGCAGTTTAAGTCTATATTTGTTTAACCTGTGTGTTTGCTCACAGACTGAGCCAAGGGTTCTTTATGGCTTCCCCTGTCATGTTCTGGTATCCAAAACTTCAGTTTGCTAAAAATCTTCTCTTCCTGGTTTCATTTGGGTTAGCCCTGTGCTAGTGTGTAATGCTCTAGGATGTTTCTTGAAAGGAAATAGTTGTATGCTCCTGTCACCTTCAGAGTTCAGTCTCTGCTCTCTGCTGCTACGCTAAACTATTGTGCTAAAGAAAGAGTTGTTTAATTAAGGAACTACTAGTAAAACATCTCACAACTGTAGGGATGAATAGCAGGGGAAAAAGCTTTGCTCAATGTTACAGATGGTATTGCTGCTGTAGCTTTGTACAATAATTGAGGACAAATAGGTGTGGGGCTCTCAGTGCAGCTGATGTACTTAGCTTCCACAGAGCATTTTCATGTACTGCTTTTTACCTATCCAGTGGGGTAATCCACCTACTTAAAAGTGGTGTTATGGTGCTAAATTAATTAATCTTAGTAATGTGCTTTTATAGCACTGCCTCATTTACTACAGAAGAGCTAATGATCAGCCACTCTTGTTGCCTGAATAAGGCTTTCAACAGCCAATTTGGCTCTTAATTTACCCTTTTTACACGTTGGAATGCATTTTTGGGGTCACATTTTCCTTTGTTCCTGGCAACCTTCAAAGCTCTCAGCAGGTGGGTAAGATATCCCAAAACAGAGGAACCAAGCCTCGTATTTGTGAGGGAACGTGATGGTCTTTATGACTAGCTGTGCAACTATGTTCTAGCTAACTAGGCAAAGGCAGATTTGATCTGAGAATGGCTTTAATATGTACAACTCTGCAGAAAGCAGAGTTGAAAAGAAGCCATCTGTGTGGCTGGCACAGATCCAAAGGGAATGGCATAAAGGTTGTCATAGTGCTCGCCTGTGGTACTGCCTACTGAGCTGCTCCAGAGCTTTCCTGTAGTGGAACGTAAGGGATGTGGGGTAAGAGGGAGGATTAGGACCTGTGTGCATGCATGTTCTCAGCTGAGGTGAACCCACTCATTCTGATGATTTGGCATGTAACAACAAGCCCCAGGTTTCTGCTGGGGACCCATACTCTTCAGCCTCTTCTAAACACTGTTTTCCTTTTGCCTCTCCCCAGTGTAAGAGGCAGTGAAGTGTGCACAGTATTTCCAAGGGCCCAGCCTGGAAAACAGGATGCCACTGATGCAGGGCAAGGACAAAACTACTCTCCCTGAATTTTAAATTTTCTGAGCGTGTATTTTTAGGAAAAGCTCTGGTTTTTGTTAACTACCTTAGTACCAATAAATTCAGTGTTGACTGACCAATATAAGTGTTCTGCTGAAGGTTTGGGTCTCTAGTAAATAAACCCTTGGCACTAAGCCCTACATGAATGTAGTTCTGGGTTAACTGAGCCTGGGCACCTCCCCAAAGGCATTTGTGGTAGATGAAGTGATGTGACTGCAATCTGTTATTGGCCTCTCTGGGATGAGTGTGCTGCCCCTTCTTTTCTCTTACAAGAAACAGTAAGGAGCAGTCTGTGGCTGATGGCTCTGACTGTGACTTCTCCTGTCCTACCCAGCTTGCTGCAGAAGCTCTCTGTCACTAATGGCACTTGCACAAACTGACCAAAGTTTTCCCTGTACTTTGATGTGAGTATCCCCACAGCCATCTTTAATGGCACTCAATGCCTGGACTTTGCTACATAGCTTAAGCTACAAGAGGGAGGAAGATATATGGGGAGAAAAGAGCCATTTTGATTTTAAAGGCAGCAGTAGGCAAGAGCCTAAGCTTTCTAAAATATATGTAACTTAAATGAGGGGCATGGAGCCAGAAAACTAAAAGATAGTAGCTTAGAGGAATGGCTGTGGTTTGCCATTTGAAGGGTCCTCAGCTGCTCTGGACAGAAGGGAGAAGGTCCTGCTGCAGGGAGGATGGCAGGTCCTGCACTGTCTGTCCAGACCTGAGAATTGAACTGGTTGGAGGTGGCAGAAGTCAGCAGGTTTGAAGCCTTGCTTCTGGTGAAAAATTGCACCGTGAAAGCAGAGAGCTACAATAAAAAAAAGAGAAAAAAAAAGCCCAAAACTGATCCACTAGCTGGAAAAGAACTCATCAGAGACATATAAATACAACTGCACCCACTTCAGTGTGTAAACCACTCAACAAAATAAATTATGTTACACTGACAAAGTGGCAAAAGGCCTTAAGAAAATTGAAAATGCTTATAATAATAAAAGATTATTCCCAGGGCAGTAGAAGAAATGTGTATCACTAAGTGACAGTACTTTGTCAGCCTTGAAAATAAGCAAAGCAGGTAAGAAGGAAGACAATGAGGGGAGGAAGAAGAGGTGGCTGGATGCAATCCACAGTCAGCAACAGGCTGATGGTTACGCTTACGGTAAGACACATCTCCCTACCATCAGTCCCCATGTCTGAGTGACTTTATTTTTAAATATACTACTCTGCAACTCCAGAACTGGAAACTGATTACCTTTGAAAGGCAAAAGGGTGTCCTAAAGAGCAAGGCAGCATAGGTGACTCGGGATTGCAACATGAGGACATGTTACTTAGGTGGTAAGGGCAAAATAATTCCAGAGTCTTTAAAATCCCTGCCAGGTGCCACATTGGTGCTGCTTATTCTCATGTGACTTATCCAGAATGATGGCCAGTGTTTGCTGCAGACAGTGACGTCAGATTTCATCATTAAGTATATTAGGCAGGACTAGTCTAACTTACTCCCAGGAGCAGTCTGTGTCTGTAGACACAATCACTTAATGGATCTGACCTCTCTCTTCTGAAAGACTAATTCTTTGTGCAGAACAATGTAGAGGCACTGTAATCCTAGAGTGAATTCCTTTGCTTTCCCCCCCTACCCCTTCGCAGTCTGAGCCTGCACTAGGCAACAGGTAAGCGATGAGCTCTTAAACTGCCACCAGATAGAGGACTGAACTGTTTAAATACAAGGGAGTCCCTGCAGTGAAGGGGGAGGAAGAGAAGACTTAGGTATTTCTGCAATGAAGTAGGAGTGTCCTGAATGAGGGTCCCAAGAACAGCCACAAGCACATCGCCAAAGTTCTGTTCAGCCAAAATCCTGCCCCTGACAGAGGCCCACAGCAGATGCTTTGGGAAATGTAACACTAAGGTAAGCATGAAATGCTATTTGGTGGTATGCTCCCAACTTTCAGTGCCTTGGGCTTAAGTCCCTGAAGCAGCGGTGATGATCTTGTATTGGAGAACTTTCCTTCCCAAAGGTTTCCTTTGGGAGCTGTGTGAGCTTCCAGCCAGTGTTCTCTGGGAAGAAATTTTGACGCTCAACTAACAATGGTGTGGAAAGGTGTCTCTTGAGTGTGAACCTGCCACATGGTAGTTTCAATTGATGCCATTCCCCACCCATAGTATGGAAGTGCTTAGTTACTCCCTGACAGGAGTAACCTTTCTTGAGCTTGGGCTTCTCCAATTCCCCTGTCCCTCCATTCCAGGCTGAGCGCAGCCCTTTATGTAATACAGATGCCTCCTTTCTTAGTGGGCTAGAAGGGCTAGCTCTCCTGAAAAGCCACCTGGTTTCCTAGAGTATTCAGCTCCCTACAAACATGCAGAGGACTCGGCACGAATACAGTGACTGTGCCAGCCTGCCCTCCCTGTGCCCAATTACAGCCTGTATCAAAGGATGAGGATGCTCGCAAAATGTCAAGTGTCCATATCAAATGGTTTTGGCTTGATTAGCTGCCAAATCAGAAGATGCCGGTGTAGCTGACTGCTGAAGGGACAAAGGGACAAAGTTGTGGCTGCATTTTTCTCCCTAGGTGTTGCAATTAAAACCAAAAGGGAATTCAAAAAGATCTGTCTTGCACTGATGGGTTCCTGAAAGAAAATAGCAGTGAATGAAACACTGAAAGAACAAATTAGTTGAAACTGTAGCTTACACCTGACAGTCAATTCAAGAGTTGATTATGATGAGCTGTGCACCCGAAGGAGAGAGATGGGGCCAGGTCTGGATCACTTCCATGACTCTGGCAAAACTGCTTCTGTTTCAACTCTGCTACAAAAGAAAAAGAATAATCCAGAGCCAGCATGGTACAGCTTTTGGATAAACAACCAGAAGGTGTAAGGTGTACTAGAGAAGTTGTGGACTCTTTTAGAGGGTGGACAGCCTGGCAAGATGTGGCTCGGGGACTGGGCAATGATCCTGTGAAGTGCAGGTAGTGCACTAGAGGCACACTGGCGTGCAGCACATCAACCTGCAAAAAGTACATGTGTGAGTTTTTAATGCATGCTGCCATCAATGTCACTTGGGTTTGTTAGTAGCATTAGAACATCACAAGAACATCAATAATGGAAGATGATCAGCAAAATAGCATGGAATTTATTATTATCCTTGTGAAGGAGCACATGGGTAGGTCGGAAAGGCTTCCCTCTGCACTGAATCCTTCATCCCAATGGCATTTCGAGCACAGAGGTCAGTGGATCCATCTGTCCCTCACACTGTCTCTGACAGTGGCTAAAACCTGATGCCCAGAGAAACAAAGAACAGCACAACCAGTTAGCGATATCTCTCCTGACTCTCTCAGGTATTTGACTTTGGAAACTGCCCAGTCAGGCATACTTTCTATGTATTTATTAACTCCTAGTAAACATCACATCCATGAACCTCTCCAGATTAGCTGGGAACTCATGGAAGCTCTTTGCATCCCTAGAGTCATGTGATGAGTTCTGCAGCTTGGCTGCTCTCTGAGGGCTGGCTGGTAAGGACTGGGAAACAGCTTGGAAGGAAGGGAAGTGTAATGGGCAGAACTGCTGGATTTCTTTGTTATCTGTGTACCCAGGATACAAGGAAACAAGTTTCTGAAGCCTGAGGGGAGAAGGTAATTCTAACTGAGAAGTAACCTCCCTGGTCCAGGTCTCACCCTTTTTCAGTGGGCTGGGAGGGTGAGGAATGTCTCCTTGGTATCTTTTCCTAGATAAAAACAAAGCCATAGCACTAGAAGACAACAGCAAGGTCATTCAATGCTGTCCCTGTAATTGCAGCTTCTGCAGCCGGTGCCTGCCTTTTACAGGCACATGTGCTCTGCACCACTACCTGGTGCAGGACACGGAACCCTTTCTGGATCCCTACAGCAAGCTCAGGCTGGCACTTACTGTAGTGTTTACTCCGTAGGTAGCAGAAAAGTTTGCAGGTGACTCATTTTATGCTTTCCAAGAGACTTTGAGCTTCCTTGCCTCTCTGTTCAGCTATGCAGGAGCAATCAGTCCAATTAAGAGTAAGGAAAACTCTGTCCAGCAACCCCTGCACTGATCTTTAGTCCCTTCCTCACCTTCAGACAGTGGTCTAAGAAGAAAGGAAAGCAAATTTTTAACTACCCACCCATCTTTTGATAATCACCCTATTATCTTTTGTTGTGGACATTTTTATTTCCTATTCCGTCTATCTTTTTAAACATGAAACAAACCTTGCTGTGACTACAGCAAACAGCCCCCCCAGCAAGTAACCCCCCCCCCATTAAGTGGAGACACGAGTCTCTACAGCTCATTACCCCTGTTCCTTTTCTAGCCTTGGAAACCTGAGGTGGAAAGGCTGTGCAGCTGCAGGAACTGCAGCCCTCTGCTGACTGCAGCACCTGCCAGAGATGCACTTTGTCCTGCTGGCTAGAAATCACTCCATGTACCCAGACTTTCCTGCCCTTGGCCAGCTGAAATGAAGAAGGGATGAAGCTGGAGAGGACATACCTCAGCAGAGCAGCCTGAGGTGGGCAGGAAAAGCTCTGGGTACCCCTTGGACAGCTAGAGTAGAGGCAAATCTTAATCTCAAAGATGAGTACTAAGTGTGTGAGTACTTACAGCTTGATTGAGGTGGTTTTACAGAGTGCCGTTGGATGTCCTGATGACTGCAGGACTAGTGACACTCAATTGCATCCCCTGCAAGTCCATGCAGCTCTTCCTATGGACTCTGCTGTGCAGGGACAGGGAGGATTCACAGATCGTCCCTGGGGGCTCCTTAGAACCCCCCTTTCTTTATTCTGTTTGTAGGAAAAAGCATTGTCACCTAACAAACTTTCATCACACCGTGAAATCTGTTATTTTAAAAAATAACCCTAAGTGCTCTACAATTGAAAATGTAGATGTGATACAAATAGCACAGGGGTCCCCAAAACTTTGCGAGCAGGCTGTAACTGAGGAGCCAGGGGAGAGGTCTAGAGAAATGTCTTTGTAATATGTAGTGCACAACTACTGTTTATAACAGCTGGAAGGCTGGGGCTCCCTAGATCACATCTGATCATCCAGTCAGAATGACTAGCCTATATTAAATGCCTATGATGCCAGTTTACTCATATACTCTTAAATTCCTGCTAATTATAGGGGGTTTTAACCTGTGAGGATAATTTGACTACTCAGTACTAAAACCTGGAATGCCACGTAATCCTTATTATCTAGTCACAATTTAAAAGAAAATTAATCCCCATAGGGAATAAAGAATCCCCCCCTTTTTTTTTTTTGAATGTTAAAGGCAAGAAAATGTCTTAAGAAAATACCAGTGTCCAGGCTGTCACACAGCTTGTCCCCATGTGTTCTCTGACTCTGAGTGTTTTTTGGACGTTGATTACTTACTGTTTTTATCTTGAAATCCCTAAACAGGCCGATACCTGGCTGCCACAGAGCTTTGTTTTTCTGCTCTGTGCTGTCCTGGCAAAGGAGACTGACACCTGATCGTTCATACACTGGGCTAAGGTGCTTGCCACTCAGGAATGTCCTTCTACACAGTTCTGGGCTCCTTGCCATAAGGAGCACATTGAGGTCCTGGAGTGGGTCCAGGCTGGGGAAGGGGCTGCAGGGCAAATCCTGTGAGGAGCAGCTGAGGGAGCTGGGGGTGTTCAGATTAGAGAAGAGGAGGTTGAGGGGAGACCTTATCACCACCTACACTGACCTGACAAGAGGGTGCAGAGAGGTGGGCGATGGTCTCTTTAGCCAGGGGACAGGGGACAGGACAAAGGGAAATGACCTTAAGCTGCACCAGGGCAGGGTCAGATGTGATGTTAGGAAAAAGTTCTTCACTGAAAGAGTTGTCAAGGGCTGGAACAGGCTGCCCAGGGAGGGGGCTGAGTCACCTTCCCTGGATGTGTTCAACAGACATGCAGGTGAGGTACTTAGAGATCTGGGTTAGCATAGGACAGGAATGGTTGGACTCGATGCTCTTAAAGGTATTTTCCAACCCAGTCATTCTGTGAAATGAGACAAATGCATTTACTGTGTCCAGCAGCTAATACTGGGCTCTCCTGCAGGCCAAAGAACAGAGGGAGGGGTATCAGTGCTATACTAGGAAAGGACTTGAGGGGACCTGCACTATGAGACCATCTATTTTGCTGCCGAACAGCCCAGTGGGGGCTGTAGCTATATGGCCTGCTTACAAATGAAATAACGAGGCCAAACAATTACAAAGGAGCCATTACAATTCTGCTGTCCCACGCTATCTCTCTGAATCACATCTTTATCTCAGTTTGACTTTCTCTAGAGATGGGATGCATTAGCATAATTGTTCTTGCATCCTCTGATGTTCAGATTTTCTTCTGTCTCCCGCAGCCTTGATCCAAAAGCTTTTCATATTTCTACCAGAAATCAAGATTTTCCTGTAAGCAGCAGTGAGGGATTTAGTTTGCATGTATAAATAGACAATAGTCACTAACCTGGCTGGTAGCACAAAGCGAATCCATGACACTGGTTATATTCCTTTAGCTGAAGTCATATGTTAACTGTGACTTATCCTACAGTAGAGCCTTCGGGATGGGGATTATTGGTGCTAACACACTGTCTTATCCTGCATACAGTACATAGAGCAAAATTCCGTTACCAGATTTGGAACACAGGCAAATGACAGATAATGTGTAAATACATTAGGAGGCACCTCAGACCCCAAACGTGCACACACACACACACACACATTGGGCTATCACATCCATTTCAATAGGAATGCTGCCTGCAGAAGTAGATTCATGCAAAAGCTTCTAGATCACTTCCATAGACCAAAAATTTAAGGGAATTTTAATACTTATCAATAAGTAAAGGGTGAGAGTCAGGCGGACAGGGCCAGGCTCTTCTCAGTGATGGCAGCAACAGGACAAGGGGCAGCAGGTGCAAGCTGGAGCAGAGGAAGTTCCATGTGAATGTCAGGAGGAATAGTTTCACTGTGAGGGAGCCCAGAGAGGTTGTGGAGTCTCCTTCTCTGGAGACATCCAAACCTGCCTGGATGTGTTCCTGTGTGATTTAGTCTGGGAGATCCTGCTCTGGCAGGGAGGTTGGATTTAGGTGATCTTTCAAGGGTTGGACTAGATGATCTTTCGAGGTCCCCTCCATCTCCTAATGTTCTGTGATCCTGTGTGAATTCAGGAGTTGCAAGCAGCTCCCCCTCAAAGACACCTTACATACCTCGGAGTCCAACCCAGAGTAAATAATGCTGGCCTATCCAGTGACAAGAGCATCAAGACTCTGACATAGGAAAAAAAGGGGACAGACTAGGGACAAAACTGTAGTTTCATCTGACAAAGCTCATCTCTTCACATAACTGTAACTTTAAAAGTCTGGAAGAACTGAATTATTTTACCATCCTGGAATTTAGCTACCAAAATGAATCCTATTTAGTATATTAGATCTTTAAACCTTTTTGTACAGAAGATGGAAGACTTGGCCTTCAGAGCAGGATTTCCAAGTTCTCTTCAGCTGGTCTCCCAGTTCTTATTACTGGAACATGGGGAAAAAATGACTTGATTTTACAAATCAAACACTTTTAGTTGTCAGTTACTCCTGCGGGATAGCTGTGGGTAAGTTGCTGAAGAATTAGGGCAATAAAGCACAGTGCTGCTTTTGCCTTACTTGCTCTGGTACAACCCTGCTTTCAGTGCTCAGAAGGGATGTACAGATTAGCCTCTTCTAGTAGACAACCCTTCTGTACCCACTATTTACTGCTGTCTAGCTTATCTTTGCATGCTTTGAGGCCTGATCTGACTAAAGGACAGTGACGGGCAGGTCTTCACTGAAAGAAATTAGTGAGTTGTTTCTGAAGTCTGGCCAGTTCCATCTTACTCAGAAACCACTTCTATTTCTGGCTTTGGTTTGCTATTTGTGGGGGAGAAACCACAAAGTTCACTTTGGGTTGTGATGCAGAGGAACTCGCTCAAGAGAAGTCTGTCTTGAAGAACAAACAGAAACAAGACATTTTCTAAGAAATGAGTGTAATGAGACTCCCCAGAAACAAGAGACATGCAGTACCCTTCTAAATGGTCATAAAAAAAAAAAGAATGCCCCAAAAGCACTGTTTCTGCTTTGCTCCTTCCTTCCATGCCACTGGTTCTATTGCAATTAATCAAGAGAAAGGTTTTTACATCTAATTTCACCACTCTTCCCGTGAAGCCCATTACTTTTTCTAATGGTAAGAAATAAAATTCTGCTTGCACAAATAAATACCTGATGTGCAATATTCTCATAAATCAGCATGTTAAATGTACACCATGTGCTGAATGTGCTTACTTTCAATGTCCTTGGATTTGCTTAAGAGCTTTAAGCAAATGTGGGCATGGCGTCTTGAAAAAATCTTCTAGAAAAGCACCAGCTTTCTCTGTCCATTAAGCAGCCTATATTTGGGGAGGTAGTTGCTGAGAGTCCACTAACACATAATGGGAGATTCCACGTAACAGTTGATGGGCAGAGAGGAAGTGGGGAAACACAGCCTACAAAAGTTTACAATGTATTGAAAACCGTACAGACTTACTGCTGTTTACCTGCATGCTTCCTCCCCATGTCTGTCATGACTAATTAGTTTCATGTCCCTTGGGTAATATCATGGTAATTAAATATCAGAAGCCATGGGAAGAAGTGGCAAGAGATTTCCTCGCTTCTGTGCGGTTTAACGTTAAGTGACAAACATCGACCTTCCACCATCATGTACAAATACTGTAGAATTTCCTTGTGATGTTCACAGAATCACTACGTTGGAAAAGACCTTTGATGATCTTAAGTCCAACTATTCCTGTTCTATGCTAAACCATATCCCCATGTACCTCATCTACCCATCTTTTAAACACACCCAGGGGTGGTTACTCAACCCCCTCCCTGGGCAGCCTGTTCCAGGCCCTGACAACTCTTTCAGTGAAGAACTTTTCCCTCACATCTGATCTGACCCTGCCCTGGTGCAGCTTGAGGCCATTTCCCCTTGTCCCATCTCTTGTCTCCTGGCTGAAGAGACCATCTCCCATCTCTCTGCACCCTCCTGTCAGGTCATTGTAGATGGCGATAAGGTCTCCTCTCAGCCTCCTCTTCTCCAGGCTGAACACCCCCAGCTCCCTCAGCTGCTCCTCATAAGATTTGCCCTCCAGCCCCTTCACCACCCTGGCTGCCCTTCTCTGGACTCACTCCAGGACCTCAATGTCCTGCTTATGAAGAGGAGCCCAGAATTGGACAGAGCACTCAAGGTGTGGCCTCACCAATGCTGAGTACAGGGGCAAACCAGCAGTGTACAGGGTTTCCAACCATAAACCCGGATATGCCATGCAACGAGCGGTTCGTTCAGTGTGTGATACCACTACCAAGTGCTTGTAAGCAGCACAAGAAAGGGTGTCTCCTAATGCAAAATTGGGGAAATTTTCTTCAAAGCTTCAAAGAGCTGGGAGACAATTTGTAACTAAACAGTTTTATTGACTTTCTTTTTTTTTGCAAAATAAAAAACACAAAATAACCACCAAGAGTAAAGGCCATAGACAGCATTAACCAAATGAACCAGCCACTTGGTTATAGTAGCTGATAACTAGCACAACTGGATATTATTGCATATACCTCATTTATATATCCTTTACAGTTTGGCAAGATTACAATCATACAGTAGCTTTGGTTGTGTAAAACCTAGTAGCAATACTTACTTAAAATGTGACTGGTTAACATTTTATGACAACAGGTATTTATCTCATCTTAGTCCTGACATGTCTTCTCTCATTCATCCTTGTCCTCCACAAAACATATCATTGCTGACCAAGAATTAAGGAGACGTGTTTGCGACAATCACTGATAGCCCTTCTGTATCACTGCACAGTGATGAATCTCATAGGGGTAGGAATCTGTCACTCGCTTTCCTTACAAAAGGTTGTAGAGTAGCTTCTTTTTCCGTGCTGGGTGGCTTCTACCATCCTGCGGTAGCATCTGCCAAGAGTTAGTCCATTCAGAATGCAAATATGTAGAGATGTATATGGCTTTCAGTCCAAAGCCTCTCTCTCCTGACCTACAGTACTGAGGCTGACTGTTCTGCCTTGCCTTTGAATACAGAAAACAAACACAAACAGAGTATTTCACACTGGTATGCTGTGCTGCTAGCACAAAACAATACTAACAAACCTAATACACAATACTACCATGGTTATAGAATTGTGCCTGAGATGCTGTACAGGATTGTGTGTGTATGTTCTACAGACTATGTAGTTTAGTTTTGGTCTTTTTTTTTTTTTTTTAAATGCTCTTATCCTTACGTAATCTAGCATAACATTGCAGCTTTAGAGTAATGGTTGATAAAAAGTCATAAACACACAGTCTATTTGAAAACACTGGAGGCTTTTTTGTTTGTACTTGCCCCACTTGTGCAGAATTCCTGCCTTTCTGCCATTGATTTTCCCCCAGCTTTCTGGGAATATCTACTTCCCAGAGAAATAGAAGATCTACTTAAAAACAATTTAACATTTTGAGATCTACAAAGCTATAAAACAATTTGGATCAAACTCAAGTGATCTTGTGGGTGAAGACCCTTCTTCATTTTACAACAGACAACTCGGTTTTGCAGCCCTTTCATTTGCTTGCACTGAAGCAAAAAGGAATTTGGTGTAAGGAACGGCTGCGTGGCTAAGATCCCGCAGAACAAGGTAACTGCCATGCAGTAATTCAAATGCAAGCAGTGTAACTGCTTTTGGTATTCAAAGCCATACTTGTATAAGGATATAAATTAATAAGCCCTTCTAAATGATTTTAGAAATATTCTCTTTGATCTAGACAGAGAAAACCTCTGAATACTTAGAACCACTAGATTTCACATGGCCCACATAGTCATAATTATTTGCACTTACACGGCAAATATTAGAAATACATTTGCCTGCAGTTGAACAGGCAAATGATACTGACTCTTATGATACTGACTCTTATTCAGCTGAGCAAAGATCAAGCGCTCTATATCTTGCAGTTATTGGATCTTATTCTAACCCTTTACTTTAGAAAGGGGAAATAACCATCTAATTATATTACTGGTGCGCAGTACTTAGTTTAAAAACAGATGACCTACACTAGGTAACTAGAGGGTTTTTTTCTTAAGTTGACTTTTTACGAGATACTCTAAAAGAGGTCTCTTACTACTGAAGATTATCTATTTCACTGTACTCACAGAGTAAAAATAGTTAAAATCTAATTACAAAGCTGCTACATGGTTATCTTGTGGTCTGTAAAATAAAACAGTATCCAGAATTTTATCTGAACAAAATACACCAGACAGTATAAAAATATTTCCCAATTGGAGATTGAAATGTTAATGCTGGATTATTATTTATTTTTGTATAAAAAGAAATGTAATAATGGTAGACATCTACCTGCTTCCTAGCCAAAAATATACATATGACTTCAAGGAGCTGTTCCAGGCTCACTTTCAGCGAGCTTGTGCTTTTGACCCTATCAATAATAAATGCACATGTGGAACAAAGTTTCCTGAAAACCTGAACTACATCTTATTTCTAACAATAAGACTAATTTCTGACACTGGCTATGGATTTCTGCTTATTTGCTTTGTTCAGGCAACTACAGCAGAGGAATTCCAGAAGCACCACTTCCGCTTTGAATGATGTTTATTCAGTGCAACATCTTCCTTTTCTCTCTCTTTTTTAACTCGCTGGTAGTGATCCTCTTCCTTTAAATACCACACAGGCGGCCAGCGATGCCTCTCAAAATATTCTTGATTATCTGGTTAAAGAAAAACAATCAAACCCCCCCCCCAAACAAGCCAATGAGATACACAAGTCCCTGATATGTCTGCAAAAAGCTATGTCATTAATAATTTATCCATGCTCTATGTTAGCTGACTTCTCAGGGATGCCCTCTGTTTCCTCATACGCCTGATTTAAAGGGTGAAAAGACTTTGAAAGCGGTTTGTCTAGCAAAGAGTGCAAAAAAGCAAGCGCTTTAGAGGGTGTATTTTACATTGTGGAGCCTGAAAACAGCTCCATTCCTTCTATAAACACAAACAGGCATAGAGCATAATGCTTGCTCAGGAATCAGGCTTATGGTGATGACCTTTCTTTAGGGATAAGCTAAATTTACGAATGCCGCTCAGGATAGCGCAGAGGTTCAGTCTCATGGCTTAGCTATCTGAGCCTCATCTTTGTCTTCATGTTTAATCAGAT
Source organism: Gallinula chloropus (assembly GCF_964237585.1). Classification (NCBI taxonomy): domain Eukaryota; kingdom Metazoa; phylum Chordata; class Aves; order Gruiformes; family Rallidae; genus Gallinula; species Gallinula chloropus. The sequence goes on from NC_140090.1 coordinate 43,256,243, forward strand.
GGGTGGGAAGAAAAATGGAAAAGCCACATGAAAACTGGGGAGGAAAGTTGCCCGTACCTGAAGATTTAGCTTTGATTTCCTTGCGGAACTTGGAGCAAACACTGTTGTAATTGGTGCAGATGTAGTGCAAGCACCAAGCTGCCAGCTGGTTAGCATTGTGAAACTGTAAAGAGAAACAAAGGCCTTACTCCATTTGCTGAGGTTATCATTCGTTCTACAGCCCCAATTAACAGCTAAACGGTCCCCACCAGACTACCCAGCAGCACTCTTCCAAACATATAGGGGAGCTTTCGAGGCTCAAGTGGTCTCCAGACACCCCAGACCTCGTCACACAATTCTTCTAGAACAACCAGAGTCCCAAAATACTCGCGAATAGGTGCTTAGCATGCACAGCACCCAGAAAACTGCATTCAGCCCCACACAGGATTTGAGGCCAAGGTGTGCTGGACCTGAATTGGCTGGTGTGACTGTGCCAGTCATACATCCCTGTTGGGTACTGCAAGCCCTGCTTTGAAGTGACTCTCTGGAAAACCGTGCTTGCTGACAGAAATCAGGTATTACTGAGAGCTCAATACAGAATCTCACACAGGCTTCCTGTGGTCATAAGGAAGCACAGGTATAAGGCAAGTCATTGCATAGCATGTGTATCTATTTTGGCATTATGACCGTCTGCTATGATCTTCTCAGGTTATAAACACATCATATTGATGTAGGTACTGGGCACAGAGGACATCCTAGCAGTAGTTAAACGTATTCACTTCTGTCTTCAACCAGGAGGAAAACACACAAACCTAAATCACACTGTTCATGAAATCAAAACAATGTGAAGCAAGATGCCTTTTTTTGGAAGGGGATCAGTCCTGGTTTTGCAACAGCATTGTAAGTATTGCAAAAGAGGTGCTTGAAAGCATCTGCAGAAGGTCTTGCATGGTGGCTAGCTTATACTGTATTTCAGTGTTACTTAAACCCCAGATTTCAAGCCAAGCTGCAGCCTGACTCATCATTAGCATGAAATCAAGAACAATAAAAAAAATAAATTAGCTTGTACTACTGCATCTAGGAGACTGCTGCAGCCCTCCTTTTGCAAGAGAGGTGTGAGGTTTAGCTGTGAGCTGGGCTCTCTCTTTTCATGGTTTCTGGGACTCAAGAAACAGAGAAACACATTTAAACATAAAGTAGTAAGATTTGCACTCATTCTGAACTATCAGGTGACTGGCTCTGAGTAGTCAAGCCTAAGAATACAAAAAATGTTGCCTTTGCAATAAAGGACTAAATATATCTATGAGAACTGAATTGAAAGCCAAGAATCGTTCACCATTACAAAGCGGAACAGCTTCGTTAGATTGCATTTCATGTTACTGAAGCGCAGCCATGAGAATGTGGAGCTTGGAAGGCCCAGAATCAAGAGAAATTGATATTGAGATATATATATATCTGTAAGTTTTATATATATATATATATATATATATATATGAAAGAAGTCCTCTGAGGTTACTTAAATAGATTTTTCACCTTTGCCACTAATAGAAAAACCTTCTTTAAAACAGAAGACAAAACGAAGTTTTATGTCAGCCACTCTCAGAACTGCAGACTTCGAGCTGCTTAGAAGCAATGCTCAAAACCAGTAAGGTGCTAAAGGCAAGTCCTGCAGTTGGTCAGAGTATCTCCAAAATCAGTGCACACTGACCTGTGCCAATTCCAAATAGGACAGTACTTCTCCATCTATTGCAATGCCGCTCACGGAGGCTTTTGTCAGCTCTTGTACTGCATGCTGTTCTGTTAGAGGAGAAAAACTCATCACTCACATGGGAAGCAGTCATAGCCCAAGGTCAGATCATCCACAAATACCAAAAAAACAAGGCAGCATGCTCTCCCTCCTCCTAGTGTGAATGCTAATGTTATGCAAGTGGCACATTCACCCAGATATTCTGAGCAGTTTCAGATTTGGGTGAAGTCAGATTCTGACCTTTGGAGCTGTCTGGAGATTCTGCATCACAGGCATAAATTGTCTTGCTCCAGTGGAGCACGGTTCATATGAGGATTTGCCCCTTTGCCTCAACCCCACGCTATTTCTGGTTTGACACACAATTCTTACCTCTCTGTTACAGAAAGCATGCCCGCAATTAATAACTGCTTATAGAAGGATAAAGTTCAGCATCCACTAGTCTCTTTCTGGCAGAATGGATGGGTGCAACATTCAATATAATTCAGAAATATGGATCAGCTGTCTTCTTTTGGGTAATACAAAACAGTAGCCAATTTTTAGGCAACAGTGCACTTGCCATTGCACTGTGGCTTTATTAATGAATGTACCTGCAGCACCTACACACTTCAGACCCTCTTCAGATTCACAGATTAGTCATTCCCAGGGATCCAGGTGAAGGCTGACCTGCTGCCCTAAAGGTCACTTCAGTTTAAGAGTCTCATTAACCTTTTCCTAGAACCATTTCCTAGCACCCTAGAGGTTGGAGGGGGGTTTTTTGGGAAATGTTATCAGCTGATTTGATTCTGCTCAGTTCAGTTGTTGGCAGTAGGTTTAGAATTAAAAAAAATTACTTCATCAAGAATTAAATATTTTTAATACTGTATGTATTTTTATGCTGAAACTACTTTAAAAAAAACCCCAGAACTTCAGTTAAAATGTGTATATAAAAATCAAGCAGTAACGATTCGGTCTGTCAGAACTAGTGAAGACAAGGTACACAGTACTGATGAACAACTGAAGGACAGCTAAGATTTAGTATGTTATTAAATTTTGCCTAAATGTTGTCCTGTAAATATGTGTAGCTTTGCTTCATCTGTCTCTGAGTTTTGGCCTTGGCCATGTCTTCAGAATAATGCCAAGTTATATACACAGAGAGATAAACAAATAAACCAAACCTGAGCTAGATCAGTTTTAAATTGGCTTGGCTACTCTCTTTGATTAGGAATGTATAATGGAGCACTTCATTCATTATGTAATGGAAAGCCTGGGTCCACCTTGTTTTCAGGTAAATTAACAACGATATAAATTCATATATTACAAAAGACAGACGTTACATAAGTGCTAAAGGGAAGGTTTACTCTTTCTGTTTTAAAAGCACAAAATATTTCAATGTTCTGAGCTGGTTTAGCACAAAATGAAGGTCATGAAAAGGCACATACAAGTGAAAATACCAATTTGTATTGCAATATCCCTTCCAGAAAAAAAAAAACATGACACTTGAGAAAATCCTGTGTGCATTCCAAACCCATCAAAACACATTTCAGCCATTGCAGGTGACACTGAACTGTGGAAAGCCACAAATTCTTACCTGCTAGTGCAACCAGGTGAGGAAGGCAAAACCTATTTGCCAGTGCGATTAGCTCCAGCGTGTCTAGTTCCTGACTGGTGGACAATTGCTTGGTATACAAGTAATCTAAAACTGCTTGCATGGAAGTCTTGTTTATGTTGGGAAGAACTACCTGGAAAAGATTTTTAAGAAAAGAATGATAAGAAATTTTCATTTAGAGGCCATGTTTTACTTTCGCCGTTTTGCTGGGCTGCCTATTTTTCTCCTCAGGTCATTTGAGAAACGCCTTTTCACAACAGAAATTTCCCATTAAAGTTCAAGAAGCTGCCAACAAGGGAGCACACCTCCGGAATCAGATCCTTTGCCAGTTTATATACAAGCAATGCTACCACGTTACTGGAATTCAATCCACACCAAACAGTGAATCTGTTCCAGGCTTTCTAGCCTGTGAACGAAATGCTTTGTGGGATACATAAAGCCATGGAGCACTTCCCATGCCAAACCTCCCTTGGTAGACTTCTTGAGGAATGCAATCTGTCTGCTCCTGGCAGGGGATATTCTGGGGATTCTGAGAACAGAAACCAAAGGATAACAAAAAGCTACCTCTCTCAGTCTCTTTATAAGTAACAAAATTATCCAAGTAAGTGATGGTTGGAAAGGGACTGAGGACAGAAGAAATGAGGCAAAGAAAATGTAAGCCATTTTTGCCACACGTGTAATTAAGTGTAACCACTGTGTAATGAAACTACTAAGACTAGGACAAAAGCTACCTAGTATCTTGCCAGTACAACCTTAACTCGACTTCACTGCATGAAGGCCTAAAAGAAGAGGAAAGAGAGTTAGAAAGCCTCACTGTAACCTAGCACTGGAGCATCTCAGCTATGGTTTGCACACAAGATCACTCCCCCACAGGACAGGGTAGATTCTTGCGGGGCTCAGTGTTGTACCAGGTACATCTGTTTACAACCCCTGAGCTAGCCGGTGCCATTAATCATTAAGTTTGTAACGTACATCTTCATAACCCAGGAGATGCTGGCACTGAGGAAGGAATGCACTGTTGCATTCTGAAGAAACTGCAGTTAAAGAAAAGGCAAGCAGAAAACTAGTAATAATTCAATTATGATACAGAATTAAACATCCATGCAACTTAGTCTGACCGCACGGAGCAGCACGTGCTTCCTGCTTGCTGGGGGTTAATCGTCATCACGTAGCTGGTCATTACTCTCTGGGGGCTTGGGAATTTTTCTTTCAGCTCTTCCTGGCTCATGGGATTCAAAGGCAGATCTGTTATCGCTAAAGCATGAACCTCTTACACATATCAGCCACTCTGGGAAGCAGAGTGAGAGGAGCTAGTTATTAATATTAATATATTTTCATTAGCAGAGAGAACAGTAAGTGCAGTGAATGTGTTTATAAAATGTTGTGTCACAAATACAGGAAAAGTAGTAAGTAAAAAGTAAGTGCCTTTGGTTTTTGTAAGCGAGTCAAAGGAAATAATTCCATTCCTATCTATCTATATTTTACAACTTCCAACAGCATTACTGAGTGCTTTAAATTCTACAAACTGGAAGCTAAATATTTCGAATTGGAAAGATGAGCCAAGACTGTTAAGTTAATCATTAAAAACAGGCTGGTAGGAAATAAATGTGTATTCTTCATTGCCAAATGCTGCTTACTAGAATCAAACTATGTATTTTTAATGAACCACTCGTCAAGCGTGCCTCTGGGAAAGGAATTATGTTTACAGCTGTATTAGAAGCAAGAAAAATCTAAGTAGAACACAATCTTCCAGAATATTATACACAACCCCCCTGAACTATTCATAAGCATGGAAAGCATGGAAAGGAACAAGAAAACCAAAACAAAAAGTCAAAACCTGCGTACAGATAAGACACAAGAAAAAAAATGCTAGCAGAGTGTTCAGAGTTTGAAAACCAGACCAGGAAGGTGCCTGAAAAATACAGCGCTGCTGCTGCTGCAAACTCTTAATTCAAAGCACTGAGATACTTGTACTCTATACCTGCTTTACTCAAGACGACAAGCTGATGCACCAGAGAATCTGAGCTTAGTTTCTACTAAAGCAGTGTGGAGCCAGCCCCCTTTTCTAGTACAACACTCCATGCTCTTTAAGCCTTTATTCCCTTTAATTCCTTCCTCAATTCCGCGCTCCAAGTATTGTTTGTAATGCTTCTGACTGTAGAAATATACATTCACTCAGGTTTAAAAATTATTTTGACGAAATTCACAAATTTATATTTAATTTCTCCCTCCCCAGCCTTTAATATTTTAAAGGATTTCAGCTTTAAAAACACGCTCCAGCACTGGAGGAAGTCTCATGCCTTGCACAAAATGCATTACCCTCCCAGGCATCCTAATTTATTGCCTTAAGAAAAGCATCCCAGGTCTGCAAGGGAAGAATAAAAAATAATTCCAGGGATTAATACAACCCTTCAAATAGATACAAAATGATGTCTCCATCACCCTAAATCCATGTGACATTATACTCAAAATGGACCAAAAAATAAATGGACAAATACCTCACTGTTTGAGCTTTCAATAAATGATCCTCCAAACATAGCAGACATCCATTCACAGCTACAGATCAGCAGTGGCTTGTGGGCATTTATGGTTCCATCATCCAATTTAAATGTCACATCTGCCATGGGAACAAAGCAACAGGCATGCTGCAAGTGGAGTTTAGAGTGAAACCATCTCTCAAGGATACATTTCACTCACCCACTGTTAACGAAGAACTTCTGTCACTTCCCAGGACCCCCACCCCAAAGATAATTCTGGTGTTTCATACAGTTAAATAAAAAGCCTTAAAAGGGGAGATTGCACGTTCAATGCTTTGTAAAACTGAGTTATTTAAAAGCCTGTGTGTAGATTTAGATAAATTAAACTGCAGAATCCTGAGGTTGGAACAGTTGGCCCTGAGTAACACTGTAATTTTCGGCTCATCCATCCTCCCAGAACAATGTAGGCTGTCACAGTTTTTGAAGTCTGTGAAGCAATAGTAACATGAATGAGAAAAGAATTGGTGCTTTTCCTGTTGTATTTACTTACCAGAAAAGGTCCCTTTGCAAAGGCACTCCTTTATCCGATTAGCTTTTCTGACATGAAATGCTTTCGTGATTTCTTGATTCATGAAGGCTTCTTTATTCATAATATTCTCCACCATCATTCGCAAATCAAACACTTCCAAGATTTCAGCGATCTGAGCCAGTCTTGTGAGATCTTTTTCATTTTCATCCAGTTGCCCTGTGTATAAAAACTGCAGAACAGTTCTAAAAGGTCCGGCCTGCACAGATGAATCCATTTTGACCACAGTTAAAGAACAAGTCCTGTTTGAGGCAGGATTCACTTGCATTTCCTTATGGACACTGACAAACCCCTTCCCCCAGGATGACAGAGATCTGGTTGCAGAATTTGTTTCCCTGGGTTCGGGTTCGAGCACATTTAAAGAGTTAGTACTTTCTGGGGGGGGAATTTTAACATCAACAGATTTCAAGGATGCCATGTCGCTGTCACCATTTGCCTCAAGGTGACTTGTCAGACCATCCTTAGTCGTGTTTTCTTTATTACACTGCGTTTCATCCAGGTCTGGACTGTCCTCACATTCCATTAAGAAAAGATCATAAAACTTTGAAGAGGAGGTAGCTAGGTAAATCTTGTGAGCAAAAATATGGTCCTGCTCCTGGAGAACAAACATAACATCTGCACACAGTGGGCTGTCCAATAAATACCCAGCTTCATTCATGTTCACTATGGGACACTCAGGAATTTTGATAACCGGAGGAGGGGCTTTCGGAGGTAGGAATGGAGCCTGAAGCAAAGGTTTTTGTACCTTCTTCAAATGAGATTTCCAGAACTGCAGATGTCTTCTGGAGATCAGGGCAGCTCTAATGGCATTGTCAAACACATCTTTAATCCCAAACTGGTCAAACACACTGGTTTCATAGTAGGGTATCCCAAGTTCCTTGGCAACCTCTCTGCCTCTTTCTGGTGGCAAAATGTCTCCTCTTTTTATCGGCCTAGGGTTAAACAAAAAATAAACCTTCTCATGCATAAGGACCATCACAAAGTTACTCCAGAAAGTATGGAATTTTACAAAACACCTCAAAACCAATTCCAAGATAACTCACATTTAAATGAAACAAAATAAAAAGTTAAGCTCTCAAAGCCCTTTAGAAATCTACAGCCATGACTCCATGGCATTTTGCAATAGCACATACTTGTAATGTTGTTTAAATTTCGTGGTGTCTTCGCAATGTTACTAAAAATATGTAGAAATCATTTACAAAAATGGAGCAAGGCTTCTCTTCCTTAAAAGGAAATTTGCAGTAGAAGAAGCAGCAGGATGCTTGAGAAGTTTCATTGTTCAAAATAGACCCTTAACACCCCTTTCTCCTCAGATACTCTGTCAGTTTGTATCCATCATTTAAACTCAATGGGGAAACTTTAATGACATAGAAATGCCACAAATACAGCTAAATATGAAATGAAAAAAATATTTTATAGAATCACACACGCTGGTTTGGGTTGGAAGGGACCCAAAGGCCATCCAGTCCTAACCTCCTAGTAGGGGCAGGGACACCCTCTACAAGCCCAGGGTGCCTAAAGCCCCATTCAACCTGACCGTGAACCCTGCCAGGGATACAGGGGCAGTCACAGCTTCTCTGGGTAGCTTGTGCCAGGGCCTCACCATCCTCACAAGTCAAGTATTTCTTAAACTTATACATTTTATAGAAAATCACCATAGAAAGGAGTGTAATAGAACACATGCTTCAACAGATAGGCCTATGCTGGCTGTAGAAGCATTATGCAAAGACTCATGAGTTTCCAGAGCAGTTCTAGTACATGATGTAGGGTAAACAAACCAGAAAAGAGTCTGGGCTAGGATCCATTCCCTCCTTCCCCCCTCCCCCCAAAATAAAATCATCTCACCAGAAGACACGACCCATCAGCATGTTCTCTGAGCATACCATATTGGACAGACACAAGCTGGCACAGACTTTAAACACTCGAGACAACAGCTTGCTTTACTTGCCAGCTAATAAATAATCAGTTCAGGTGGCAGAAGTCTGTGCTAGACATGCAGGGTACCAATTTAAACTTTATTAATGGCAAAATCTGAAAGGAGGTTTAGGGGAGAAGACAAATTTTGAAAAAAAAAGTTTAGATGTCTAAAGTGCAAAAATATTGTGGGAATTGTGTAACAACTGCACGTGTTAAAGTAACCAACTCAGAGAATTAAAAAGAAGAAAGCACGTATATTCTCATTTTATTTAAAAAGGAAACTACTGTCTCTCGTGTCTCTTTTGAAAGCACTGTACCTGGTTGCCAATGTGGTTTTTAATTCTTATTTTCCCTTAACCTTTACCTTGCCAAAGGCCGTCTGGCTCTATTAACAGCCTCAAGATCTGCATAGCGGAGATCTAGCTGGCAGCCCACCAGAATGACAGGTGTGCGAGGACAGAAGTGCTTGATTTCTTGGTACCACATCGTTTTCACATGATTCAGGGAATTAGGATTAGCAATTGAAAAGCACAGGACAACTACATCAGACCTAGAAAGGCACAAGAAAACATCCAATTAAAACCCAACAAACATGTTTTTGTTGCAGCTTTACCCATTTTCATCACTCCAGCTTAAAGCTACTCCACAATACACTTCAACAAATCACACTGATGCGCAGATGTCCAAATACATGTTGTTGTGCAGAGGTTTGATTGAGAGAAGCTACACATTTCACCACAAAAGCATGGGAGCACAGATCCACATACCTAGGGAGCACTGCTCCTCTATGCCGAGGGATGAGCCCTGCACCGATGAACAGAGCGCGAGGAAGAGAAGTAGGGCTTGCCAGTCCCTTCTTTTACACTACAGCTACTCACAGGCTGTCATTGCTCAAGAAATAATTCTGCTGACTGGACACCTAAATGGCAATTCAAAGATCACTGATGCTTAGGAATTAGAAAGGAATTATGCAAGACTTCAAAGCAGACACACAGGCAGACATCGATCATTTCTGAACTTGTCAGGGAGAAAACCCTTTATTGTACCATTTTAGAAACCGAGGTCATCACCTCTGCAAGGCACGTTGCACAACAATTCTCTAACATCTTTAATAAATGATCTGTTTGAAGGGCAAATTACTGCAGAACAACCACTTTTACAATACAAGCAAAAATAAACGTTATGATGAAAGTAAGGTCAGTGAAGTGTAGAACAGGACAGTGGCTTAAATTTGGGTAAGCATGACCATATTTGCAGGCTTTTAAAGGTATTAAGAAAACAGAGTACTCAGCTAAATAAACTTGCTTTATAAATCGTAAGTCTAAGGATTAAGGTTGACAGCTCATCCACTAAACCAATACCTAATTCTTGTCAGAACTATCACCCTAAGGCAGAGAAATGCTGGAATACTTGTCTCGGGGCTTGCCTAACTTGGGGCAATTTCATTATTTACAAACTGGGTTGGGATGTTACAAATCAGTTCTCAAGCTCTCGGGTCTCTCAGGGGAAAAAAAGAAAAGAAGAAAAAGGAAAGTTGAATTGAAACTCCTAAAAAAAATTGAGGGTAAGGGACATTTTGAGGAGGCAACTTAATGCTACCGAACTGTCAGCAGGGTAAGCGCAGCAATACTATGTCTATCTTGTTTCTGTTATTCTTTAATTTAGCACAAATGTGTTCCGCCTGCAGTTTGTGTAATGTATAGAGCAGCAGTGAATCTTAACATTCACCTTTTAAATAATGAAATACCTCCTCAGTACTGCTGCTTTCTCTGTTTCACTAGGGACACAGATACATCCAGCAAGACTGTTTCTAAAGATAGCCACACATAATACGGGTACTGCCGTGAGCATAAATTTAACGCAAGAGAAATGCTCCTGCACCTAGTTTGTGTCTTATATAAACTGCAACACATCTGACATATCTAGAAACAAGGCTCTTTCAACACGGGAAGTTGCCTATTGAATAGCAAAGCAGTAAGCAGCTAATACACCAGTCTTCTGCGTAATTGAGGGAAATATCCTTTAAACTCAAACTTGCTCTGTTCAAGGTCAGGTTTGAGTAACACCAAGGCTCCAGCTGACATTTGACATAGCTCCCAGAAAGAAGAAATGAATGTAAAGTTTAAGATGAAAAAAAAAACCAATCTACATTACATGTATTCTAATGTAGTCAATTGTTTTTAATTCAAGATCATCAGGACTGCTGGAGAGGCAAGTGTTGGCTGGCTGGCTGGCCCTACCTAACTGTAAGTAAGCTTCTTAGAGAGACTGTCTGTCTTGCGTCTTTCAGAAATTAATACCTAAGCCCAGTAAACGCAGTCACGAGTACCCAACCCTCCTGACTCTACAGCCCACAAGACACACTTTGCATCTCAGAAAGCCAAAAAAGAAGCAGAGCTCCAGCAGAGATCACAGGTAGGAGATGACAGCGGCTCCCCTGCAGCACTGCTGCTGACCGCTGCTGTGCTGGTCACAGATCTGGGCACTGAGAAGAGCTGGTGATGACCTCTTTCTTTGGACAGGCCAGGCCCAGCTGATCCAGCAGACTGGCCCCATCACAGTCCTGCATGTGCTACAACCCTTGCCAAGGGAGTCTTGCATTTTTGCCACAGAGCTGCATGTGGCTCTGGAGCGACTCATCACCTCCCACCTTCCCTGGGTGGCCACAAAACTGAGCTGGGGAAAGCTCCCTTCTTCACCCATAGCTCACAGCACACACAGCATCACATATGCAGGACATTTCCATCTCACTGCCTTACAAATAAAGTGAAAAAAAATAATAAAGAGGTATAAAAATATGTGAGTTGTGTATTATTTATCCTGTGTTAAAACCTGGACTTCCATATAAAATAAATATCCTGAGAGTTCTGTTCTGAACAGGGAAAATAAATGGCCCCGTGCCATGAGCAGGATGGATGGGAATCATTGAGTGGTGACAGGGTTCACAGGCTGAACCAGCACCAAGCTGGGCCTGCTAGCTCATAAACCAGATCCACCTTATCACAATAAATTAAGTTTTCATTCATGGCATAAGCATGATTTGCACTTTTAGTACCAGCTGGAGACAGTAATATATGAGGAAGATTAACTGACTAAATAATACGGTGAGCATTTGGGGAAAACTATCCTTTGGAAACTTTAATTAAAATACCTACAATCCCTTTTAATGTCAAAGGCACATTTACAACTTCCTAATGCCTCAGAATAAACTTTGGTTTGACACGTGTTCATAAAAGCCAGAACCTGTCAGGTTAAAATAATGCATTAATATTTCCCAAACATTAAAAATTTACCAAGGTTATTTTAATATTCTTAGGGAACATAAAAGGACAGGATTTAAGAGAAAAAAGCCCCTCTAATTTATTGCTATTTTTGTGCAGTTTGCATACTTGGAGAATGAGAAAGGATGAATCAGGTTTACTCCTGCTTTCTCCTTTGTCTCTGCAGCAATATATTTACAAACACAGGCTGCTGTTTTCCAAAAAGAAACTTCGTAACTGTTTTCCAGTAAACTTCACAACATTTCCACAGGCTTGAATACCAAAAGTGCTTTAGAACTTCCGCATCACATTCCTCCTAGAGCACAAACCAATTGAGATGGGCAATGGGTAAGGCACTGAATGCCTCCACCCTTGTTGAATACAACGGAAGCACATGAGTAGGCTTACTGATATACTGATGCTTCACACTGAAGTGTCACAAGAAAAAAAAAAGATAAGTATTACAAATAAATCAGCAAAGAGAAATGGTAGCTTGGATAGCCAACACATTGTCTTGCAGATTCAGTGGTATGTGTTGGAACCACTTAACTGATTTATTCTTACCTTCTGCTTTTCATAGGTTTATCAGAGGAAACTGTGATTCATCTGCTCTTATTATCTGTAACACCTTAAATACTTAAATATCACCAAAACTGATAAGTTCTATGTGATCTGCTCTAGGTGTGATTAACCACCACCGAACCACTCTGCATCACCAATGTAAGAAAAAACGGGTTTCTTTCTCCTCCAAACAGGGGAGAACACAATGCAGACGTGCACGACTTGGCAGGTGGAAAAGGGGACAAGACTGTCTCAGCTGTAGGCAAACCAACCACCACTCACATGTTTGTCACTCCCTGGCTGACCAGACGCCTGGACTCGAGTCTCACATTAAAGCATAAAAGCACTTCAGATGCTCCCCTTGGAGCTGTGGAATTCTAATGCAAAACATTCACATGTAAAGTCAGCCCAGCTTCATCTAAACGTAGTTACAAACTACCTATGGGAGGCTTCTGTGGGCAAAGAACAAACCTTTCCACTATTCCCAGAAGCAACCCATCTACCCAACATAGGAATTACCTCAACACATTCAGTGGTATTTTCCCAAATGTGGATAAGAACTTTTGCTGGAAGCAAATGGCTCTTTTTAGACTTCAGGGAATGAAAAGAAACCCTCTAGACAACCAAATCCCTGTCAAGAATCAGCACATGGTGTGCTGCGGTCCCGCGAGATTCTAGCATGTGAGTTACAAACTGCACCCGATGCACACAGAGCAGCCCAAGTCACTGCTGAAAAGCAAGCAGTAGAGCACTTGACAAAGACAGGACAATACTGAATTATCAACCTCAGGTTTCAGCAGTAGTCAAGCTCCAGGTAGCCCCTGTAACCACCTGGAAGTTACTCTGCAATCACTGCAACGAGAAACCTGTGAGGTGGGGGAGAAAAAGCAGTACATGAGCTACATAGCAGGCCTTTCTGGTGGAGGTGTTAGAAGCAGCAGAGAAGTTAACATTTTCTACCTAGAGCTGTTTTCGTGTAACAGCACTCCATTGGTTTGGGACTGAGATTTTGAAATATTCATCATCTTACACGCTGTGCGTATTGCAGGGCTGCTGTGACGAGCTGCACTGCAGTGTACCTACACACCGCACTGCTGATACATCTCTCAATGAGAAATGGCTATGGATTCCCATCTTCCTCAACACTCTGACTCCAGACAGAACTTCAAGGAAACAGGAGTATTAAAATCACATCATCTATGTGCCATACAAGGGTGTTTAAATGTTTAAGGGTTCCTAGCCTGAATCTGGAGTTACGAACCCTGGTGCAGAAACAGGCTGCCTTCTGAGGTGTAAACACTGCATTACCTAGGAAGAACTCATGCCCGTTAGTTTATAATTTACAGGTTACCGGGTAAAACTGCTGCATGCAAGAATTGCTGCTCATGTGTGAGGGGTATCATTTGCCATAGACTCGTGGAATAATACAACTGGGTTTGGAAAAAGGAAGAAGTAAAGCTGTGAGGAATACAGAACATGAAGAGACGTGTCTGGTCTGAAAATCAAGGCAGGGAGTGGGAAAGAAGAAAAGGAGGAAGATTATACTTCACTGCCATGCTATCTTCTCAACTCTCTAGAGAACAGCTCAAAGGTACATATTTTGTTTTACAGAGCTTAAACAAGACCCAAGAGTTAAATCTGACAGAATCAGTTTAAGGGATAGAAAAATTATAGGTTGGTTGACAACAAGTCAGTCACACACATTTAATAAAGTCACATTTGTAGAACAGGTGGTGGTGGTGAAATATGGATTGCTCGTATTATAGTCTCTATTTTTTCCTTATTTTTATCTCAGCTTTCTCTGAGAAGCAAGGCTGAAGTAAGAGTCTGTTAGAATTTTACAGAGCAAACAATTTGGTTCATCCAAATCGTTAAGACTTTCACAACTTCACCAGAACAGCTGATTCTTAGACATTTATTTATCAACTAAAAATGTTTTATTTTTACTCCTCCTGTTCTCATATTTTTTCCTCTACACATTTCCCATAATTTTCCTAAGGTTCCTCAGAGACAGCTGAACTTCTCCCACCAAGTCCCAGATTTGAACTGTCTCTAGTGTCCACCTGCATGGTCCACCTGAAAAGAAAGACTGCCTAGGGCAGCAGCTCGAGTGCCAACTTCAGCTCCCAAGTTCCCAAATGCAGTTGGTTCAGGTGGTAGAAGGACATCTAAAAAATCTAAAAATCCAATTAGGAATCTCTTCTATGGCTGAACAAAATCCTGCTACATCTGTGTCAATCCAGATACATTTTGAAGAGAGATTCACTCAGCTACACAACATTTTTCATGCATGCATCTCACTGAGCTGAAAAAAAAGGTGCACATAAGCAAAGCTGGTAACATTTTACATGGACTCAGTTTTTAGTAAATGCAGCTGTAGCCATCACATGAAACGAGAAGAAATTCATTAAGTGATGGGTGAGCATAACAAAATGACCTGAAGACACAGGACTTATGACTATACACTCAAAACAGATGGGAGGCTAGGAAAACTGAAATGCAGGTAGTGCCTGGCATGTGAAGAACTCAAGATATCCAGGTAAGGCAGGGCAAGACCATGTAGTGCCCTGGATATGAGTAGGAAAATCAATTAGTTCTATACTTTACTAACAGCAGTGAAGCTTCTTAAGCACTGGTGCAACGTGCAAAACTGTCAAAATGCCCTGAAATATATTCAGATTTTGTTGTGAGTACCATGCAGATCTACTTCCAAAATTTCTGTAACATCATTTTTAGTAGGAAACAACAGCAGGAAAAAAGATAAAAGTACCTTCAAGAAAATTGCATATATCAAGACCATGCTTCAACTGTAGAAAGAGTTTTCCCATACATTCCTAGCAAACAATACATCATCCTTAGATGTTAAGCATTTTTAAATCTCTTCTATTTCCTTTGAGGTACTCATGGGAAATCAGTGATGGATTTACAGAGAATGACAAAAAAATGTTGTGATATCACAGAGAATGATTAAAATATCTCATTTTCCATTGCAGAAACCTAGATGAGTGACTCTCACTGTACGAATGCCTGATCAGGAGTAATGCTAAAAAAGAACAGCAATCTCATATGAAACAAGGTAACAGAAGGAAAACTATTTATTATTAAAGGACCGCTTACACAGTCGTGGAATTTGGTTCATTTTATTGCTGGCTATAAGAAGCAAATTCACCTGTAATTCTGGTTTAGCATTTGCATATGAAAAATTCCGTCTTGGTCCTAAATAGGAGTTTGCAGTTGAAACAAGCTGCCTGCAAGGTACCCCAGAATGAGTCTGGGCCAAATTTTGCCAGTAAGGTCAGGAAAACTCTCTTTGGAATGAGGTTTGTTTACAATATACACATCCACCATAACATACCTCTAAGTGCCTTTTCCCGTTCCCCTTTCCCTGAAGCAGAGATCTCTATTATAAGAATTTCTAGTGCAGGAACAACAATTGTAGGATAAATAGAATTCTAGAGATAGTTAACTGACGCTGAAATACTGGAATATTCCATGTCACACACAAGGTCATGCGTTTATAGAAGTAAGACACAAAGCCGGAACACCAAATCAATGGAGAAGGAGGAAAGGAAAAGATGGAGCAAGAAAAGGTACAGGGCTAGATGGAACACATCTGATCAACCCAGGGCAAACCCCAGAACTCACAGTATCATTTAAAACATATCAGGTGAAGGTTGGGAAATCGAATGATGAGAAATAAATTGACAAAATGGAGAAAATAGAAACATAGGCAAAGGTGGGCTTTTCAAACTTATTTTCTGTTACTGACGGGAGGCATCTTACCCATCACAGAATCACAGAATCACAAGGTTGGAAGAGACCTTTGAAGATCATCAAGTCCAACCATTCCCATCCTATGCTAAACCATATCCCTAACCAGTACCTCATCAACCCTTTTTTTAAACACATCCAGGGATGGTGACTCAACCCCATCCCTGGGCAGCCTGTTCCAGGTCCTGACAACTCTTTCAGTAAATTTTTTTTTTCTAATATCCAATCTAAACCTGCCCTGGCACAGCTTCATGCCATTTCCTCTTGTTCTATCTCCTGTCACCTGGCTGAAGAGACCATCACCCACCTCTCTACAGACTCCCTTCAGGTAGTCAGGTTTCCCCTCAGCCTCCTCTTCTCCAGGCTAAACAGCCCCAGCTCCCTCAGCCGCTCGTCATAGGATTTGCCCTCCAGCCCCTTCACCAGCCTGGTTGCCCTTCTCTGCACTTGCTCAAGGATCTCAATGTCCTTCTTATGGTGGGGAGCGCAGAACTGCACACAGTACCTGAGGTGTGGCCTCGCCAAGGCCAAGTACAGGAGCACAATTACCTCCCTCGACCTACTGGCCACACTGTTTTTGATACAAGCCAAGATGCCATTGGCCTTCTTGGCTGCGTGGGCACACTGCTCATATTCAGCCTGCAGTCAGGCAACACCCCAAGGTGCTTCTCTGCCTGACAGCTCTCCAGCCAGTCTCCCCCAAGCCTGTAGTGCTGCATGGGGTTGTTATGTCCCATGTGCAGCACTCTACACTTGGCCATGTTAAAATTCATCCCGTTGGTCTCAGCCCATTGGTCCAGTCTGTTCAGAACCCTCTGAAGAACCTCCCTACCCTCAGGCAGATCAACACTTCCTCCTAGTTTAGTGTCATCTGCAAACTTACTGAGGGAGCATTCAATCCCTTCGTCGAGGTCATTGATAAAGATATTGAAAAAGACCGGACCCAGGACTGAGCCCTGGGGGACGTCACTCGTGACCGGCCTCCAGCTGGATTTTGTTCCCTTCACCACCACCCTTTGGGCCGTCCATCCATCCAGTTTTTAACCCAGCTGAGGGTCCACCTGTCAAGGCCAGTGGCAGCCAGTTTCTCAGTCAGAATGCTGTGAGAAACCGTGTCAAAGGCTTTACTGAAGTCCAGTTAGACCACATCCACAGCCTTCCCCATGTCCATTACGTGGGTCACCTTGCCACAGAAGGTGATCAGGTTAGTTTGACAGGATCTACCTTTTGTAAACCCATGTTGACTAGGCCTGATCCCCTGGCCATCATGCATGTGCTGTGTGATAGCTCCCAAGATGACCCTCTCCATAATCTTCCCCGGGACTGAGGTCAGACTGACAGGCCTGTAGTTCCCTGGATCCTCCTTCCAGCCGTTCTTATATATGGGTGTCTCTACCTACACAGGGCTCTCTATCTACATAGAACTAATTTTAATCAAAGATACTGCAGAAGAACAACTAAAAGAAGAAACAGGCCCTTTCTTTACTCCTGGACCCATTCTCTAATAAAATCCAGGAACCACTGATCAACCAGAAAAACATTAAGTTTAAATGGAGCAACAGATTTAAGTTAAAACATTGTTTGAAGCAACATGATTAGAAGAATAAAATTATTCCAAGGTAGGGATGTAAGGATAGGAAAGAAAAAAAGAAAAAAGGAAGATCCATAGCTAAGTCCCAAAATTCAAAGCAAAATTCCTTACAAGCACTGATGAAGAATACAGATAGGAAGCCAGGGACAAGATAAAAAGGGAGGTAAAAGTCCAGAGAAGATGAAAGAATGACAAGGTCTGGTTTACATCCAGTATGAGAGTGACTTCAGAAGTCACAGAAAACATGAAAACTGAGCATTAACAGATGCTAGATGTATCTCTTTCTCAGGGGAGAAAAATAAGGACTTTGATATTTTTCACTTGCTTTGGGCTGTCAGCAAAACCAGCCTTTTCCTCCCCTTTTCTTTAAAAACTAAGAGTCAAGAAATTTTAACTGGCAACTTGATGTCACAAAGTCATTGATAAGAACTCAATTTAGAACAGTTACAACTGGTTGTGTAGTATTCTGATGTATGTATGAGGAAATCCAGACTGAGATCCTGGGATCCCTGGAGTAGAAAACAGCTCAAGAAATCCATCTAGTAAACTATTTCTTTGTGAATAGGTGCTAAGATCGAGATTTTTATGGAAAGTTGCTTCCATGGTTTAGAATTTCCAAAAGATTTTGATGCTGTGCAGTCTTTTCGGATAGAGCCCAAACGCTCTCCATCCACTCAGCCACTGACTTAGGAGCAAGGAAAAACAGGAGGTTATGTCATACTGCAAACACCATTGGATATTAACTTTTTCACTCCATTCAAGGAAGGCTTAAAATGTTATAGGTGTCACTATTAGAGATAGATGACATACACATCACGCTGAGTCTCAGATCCCACCGACACGCATTTGACATACTTTCTAAAGGAGGGAAGGATTCCTAACAGCAATTCAATAGCGACCTCTTTCTACTCACAGTATAGAGCCATAGCAGGATAAAGGAGAAGAAAAGTAGCAGATCTGCATTCATTTAACCAGTGTAAGTATACAAACAATACACTTTCCCAGTGACTGAGTGAAAAAGCCTCAAACGTTGATGCAGATAAAGAAAGACCAAAAAAAAGTGCATACGGGCACCACACCAGAACAAAGCTACTGAGAACGCACTCTCTTTGTGAACCTCTCTACTTATTCTAGTTGAGGTTGATCTGAGTCAAACTCAAGAGAAAGAAAATCATAACAAATATTAAAAATATGTTTTTTACAGTTCTTCAGGATTGTTTGATGAAGAACCCAAATAGCTTAAAAGCCACTGTAAAGTAGACGGGGAGGCTCACAAATTTTTATATTTGAAGATGATGTGAAGATGCTGTACGTGACTTTTAGGGGCAGTGGACTTTCATTCAAAGCATTTATGAAGCCATCTCTGAAGAAAGGTGAGGAGCTTGGGGCCTACATCAGCTTAGGCACAGGCGGTGGGCGACAGCAGGCACTGATCTAACTGAAGGCAGACACCTGCCTAACCCTAATCTCACTGAATTTGCTGAATGCAAATATCATTTTACATCGAAGCTACCTGGGTTTTGTTTTTATAGAAATATAAAATATTACCACTGTCCTTTAAGAAAAAGAAAACAAAACAACCCTAAAGAGACCAGAGGAAGTCTTCAAATATTAGTGATAAACCCCTATGCTCAGGGATCCTTTCCAGCAGCATTCAGAAGGCATATCTTTATGGATTCAGCTACACTGAAGTAACTGGTAAAGGGAACTGTAATCACAGAGAAAAAGATGAATGCATGTGTTCCTCTGCATGCATACAATACCCACAAGGTTTATAAAACCCATTCACAACAGAGGAAATACTCTAACCATATTTTATAAGAGGCTCTGCAGCAGTCTCACAGCAAGGCTCATTCACATTTGTAAGTCACGAGGAAAAAAACTGTTTTCTATCCATGTTGTACGAACAGATTTTGTTTGGTCTATAGCTCATATTTAAGTTGCAAGTAAATAAATCATCCTGGCTGAATTAGCTGACAAACCACATTGATGGCATTGAGGATAAATATTTGATTTGGACTGAGTAAACTCTTTGAAGGTTTGTACTGACGTTTACAGATACCAGAGCTGCATGTATAAAAAGCCAGGATGCATAGGATATTAACCAAATGACAGTCAAATATGTTTACCTGAAAAAAATAAAAAGGATGTAGAAGGAAGAAAAAAAGTGAAAGCCAGTCTATTTCCCATTTTGCTCTTAGAATTAGTTACCGCTGACAATGTCGACTCTCATTTAAAATAAGATTGGACAGGAGGATAGAGGATAGTGAATCCTGACAAGCTGAAAGGTAAATTTAAATGTTTTCATCTATTTACACATGCAATTTTGTGCCTCCCAGGGAAAATGGTACATAACAAAACCAACTCGAGCTTTACATGAAGTTCCCATCTTATTTACAGGCTTAGAGAATACAGTAGCACTAAGACTAGATTGTTATTAAACAAAGAGGTGATTAGGAGCTGGAAATCAATACACTAATCATAACAAAGACATCATCATTTTAGAACATTTTGGAATGATTTTACATCAAATTAAAGCCTGTGGGACCGTATCAACAAATGACTGTTTGGCTCACATAGTGCTTCCAAAACTAAAGCAGGCACTCTAATTTAGGGGGAGAAAAAAATGTTAACTATAAAACTGCAGCAAATATTTCCACAATTCCCTCCAGCCACATCTCCCTCCCTCCTTTAAGCTGTCAGGAACAGTTTCCCAAAATTTCCCCGAGGATTGTGATTAGTAAACTAAACACCACACAGTAGAACACTTGATCTCCATCTCCATATTCCTGTTCTAAAGGATGGCAGTAGCAACATTAACTATTCCGTCCTCAGTGGCATTCAAATACATCTCCCCTTATTTTCTGTCATACAAAAAAATAGTGGGGAACACATTCTTTTGTCATTGCCCTGCGAAAACCAAAAGAATTAAGAAGGATTTATCTTGGTTGCAAATCCTATGAACTGTCCACCCTGTCACCTATGGCATAAGCTATTTACGTAGCCTTTTGGCCAACTGTATGGAGCAATATTTTCCAACAAGTAAAGGGTGAATTAATGACCAGCTGGTTCTCATAACACCAGGTTTAGGATAAATGAGGCTGACAGAAGCCCCCCCTTGCACAAGGGGCATATGCATAACAATTTTGAAGGGGAACAAGGGCTTATGTTATTCCCTGATCCTTCTGACAGTCAGAAACATGGGGCACTTGGTGGTGAGGCCTTGAACAGTTCGGAATAAAAATATACCTTTCATTGTGTCACAGAACCACAGAATGACAAGGTTGGAAGAGACCTTTGAAGATCATCAAGTCCAACCGCTCCTGTCCTATGCTAAACCATATCCCTGAGCACCTCATCTACTTGTCTGTTAAACACATCCAGGGATGGTGACTCAGCCCCCTCCCTGGGCAGCCTGTTCTAGGCCGTGACAACTCTTTCAGTAAAAATTTTTTTCTAATATCTGATCTGACCCTGCCCTGGCACAGCTTGAGGCCATTTCCCCTTGTCCCATCTCCTGTCATCTGGCTGAAGAGACCATCACCCACCTCTCTACAACCTCCTGTCAGGTCATGGTGTAGGCGGTGATAAGGTTTCCCCTCAGCCTCCTCTTCTCCAGTCTGAACACCCCCAGCTCCCCCAGCCACTCCTCATAGGATTTGCCCTCCAGCCCCTTCCCCAGCCTGGTTGCCCTTCTCTGGACTCTCTCGAGGACCTCGATATCCTTGTTATGGTGAGGAGCCCAGAACTTGGCCCAGCACTTGAGGTGCAGCCTCACCAGTGCCGAGTACAGGGGCACACTGTACTGCAAGACTCGACTGGGCTGTGAGCAGCCTGTATTCCAATGTACAGGGGCAATTTAAAATCCTGTCCTACAAATGTGAACATTTAATATTGGAAATCTCTTATCAAAATGCTAACATAGATAAAAGTATTAAACAGTTGGTTTAAAACGGAACATCAATAACTTTCAAAATAATTAAGTGCTTACAATTAGGGAAGTTTACAATTGAAATTCTGTTTATAAAATAGTTTCTTTAGAGTTTTCCATTTCTTTCTGCATTAACAGCCTTGCAGAAAAGCCACAAACAGCACAGCAGGTTTCCAGAATAGCCTTTTTAAGTTGATCAGGGCACAGTAAGCCTGATTCTACACCGGTTCAGTTTTGCTAACATCACAAATGAATCGCTGCATTCATACGCTTAATCCCACAAGATCTCAAGTTATTCATGTCCTCCTTGGCATTTGTAGGATTAGAATGTTGTTTCCCCCCTCTCCCATCCTGTCAGTATACATGGGATCAGAGTTCAGAACATGTCCGGTTTTGTCCTCCTAATCTCTAGTAATCTTCTCTGTGACACAGTATCTGTTGCAGAGTATCAGGAGGCCACATCAAAGAGGAATAGTTAGTGGAAACATTAAGTTACATCCATATTTATCAAAGTAGGCTCCATATGCTGCCATGTGGTAAAACTGTATCTATTCACATACTGGAGCAGCACTAAATATTGTTACCTTAAGCCAGTAACTGCCCTCACTCGCAAAGCTTATTTACAAAAGGAACAGGTTGTGCCGTCCAGAGGTGCTGCTACTTTAGCTTCTGACACAAAGTTTAATGTAAGTAATGACTCTGGAAACAGGACTAAGACAGTGCTGCACACAAAGGAGGTTTTGTACCAACTGCCATACAGAGTTTGACAGTGTAAAAATGTAACTGGTGGATCCAACCCACTGACCCCTCTCCAGCAGTTCTAAGGGGATGGAGAATAAAAAGGATAGTCATCCTTCAAAACCATTTGCTTCATCAGGTAGCACAGAGAGAAGGAAAACAGTAAGAGTATATTTTGGGACACAAGTTCTGCAAAGCTGAGGGAAAAGAAAATAAATCTGTCTATTGAAGTTTGATCATCTGCCATGGCTGAAGCAGGTAGGAAAAAGTTTAAGAAGGTGAAAACACGTGAGGACCAAGACCTCACTCAAATGTCAGTTACGAAAACATCTGTCCGAAACCCATCTTCAGGTCAACATTTGCCCAAAGCAGTTAATCTGTTCTCATTATATGTGTATGCAAATGCCCGTTACTCAGGTGTTTTGCTGTCTATACTGCCACAAGGTCAGATGTAATTACCATCAAACACAACAGAAAGACTATTACTGGCTTTGGCACTTGTTGAAACTATGCTGAAGTTACATTATACATGCTAGCTAGAAAAATCAAGATTACATTGATTTTAATTATTTTTTTTTTTTTTTTTTTTTTAGAATTTCCAGGCTTAATTGACTCACACACAGACACTTGCTATTTATAGAAGGGGGGGTGGAGAGAAAGCCTTTCCTTTCCTCAGCTTTAATTAAGAAAATACAAAAGAGCCTCACCTTTCATGCAATTGGCTCTGCTCTCAAGAGGCCAGCTTCCCATTCAACATCACAGCTTTTAATAAAATAAACATTTCATTGAGTAGGAGTGATGTTTCCCAACATCCCTCCTTGTTAGTTGCGTGTCAGACAATTCTATCATGCACTACTTATGCAGTGAGGGAATGCTGACGTTCAGTTTTGTAAAACTGCTATCTTATTTTGGGGAGCGTTCTTTAAAATTTGAACTAGGACAATAGTTGTTGACAGAGCTTAGCAGGCTGTTCAAGGAAATGTAACATAGTAGAACTATGCTGCTTTTTAAATATTTATATCTTTTTAATCCTTGTGGCAGATAATCCTCTTTAGAGTAGGCAGAAATATGAATACCCTGGGGTTTTTTTAAGTCTTTGCTTTTCAAAAATCAAGACTTGCAAATTTTTTTATCCCTAACATTTTACTACAAGTATTAAAATTCTGCTTGGATCAATTTACCTTCCGTAAGCAAAGCGCCTGTCTTTGTGGTGGTCCCCAAATGTATCCCACAGCCTGAGAGAAACACTCACTTCATCCACCACATCTCTTGAGCGTTCGAGAACCTGGAAGAGAACACACATAACATCCTCTTTCCATCCATCCAACAAGTACATTTCTAATTCACCCCATAAGAAAGTCCAAAGCATCCTAGACCAAGAGTCTATCACATCCAGTTTTCAGCAACTGCAGTATTTTATAAAACAGGCAGAATATGCATCTTCCTAAAAATAGGCTAGATTAAAAAATATGTATATACTTTGGAATGACAGACTTTGAGAGGTGGGTATCAAACCATGGCTGCAGTAGAGAGTTCATTGCTGCATCCTGACAGATCAAGGCTTGCCAGTAAATAGGATGACCTCACAGTGTGTGCTGCCTACTTGGTACACCTGCAGTCCTTACCTCTTGGCAGACGCGGTACTGATCGATGGCCCAGACGGTTGGTACATGAGTTGCCAGCAGCTGATACTGAGTCAAGGTTGTATTGCACGCTCTTGCACAGATTAGACGAGTCTTTCCCACCGCGTTATCTCCAACCACCACACACTTGATAGTTTCAACATTGGGTCTTTCGTAGTCCATGTCAGTGTCCATTTATCAAAAACTGTAACAAGACAGTTAAACTTGTTTTCTACAACTGCGCATAACCAATGCTATTTAGAAGCAGAGCCTTCTATTTCCACTTCTGGAGAGATGCCTGTGGAGGACAAACTCTTAAGGAAAAGCTCATAGTAAACTGCACTCAAGTAAGCTAGCCCTTCCTTTAAATACCGCACCGTTATGCAAATGCACAACTATTTTGACCACAGTCAGTTTATGCTGTTCACATGCTATTTTCACTTTGGTTTCTGTAAACACAAGCCTGTTTGCAGAAGATAGATCTCGGTGAAACAAGGACAACTAGCACAAACTTACCTCTTACTAAGACTTTTTATGCCAAGAAGGAGAAAAGACTGACACCAGTGGGTTTAACCTGAAGGATTCCAGTATAAACCTGCCTTCTGTAATCTTGCCCATTATAGATTTGATTTAAGGCTGTCCAAACAATATTGCTAGCAGCAAGTCACACAGATGGTTTTCATTCTATGCACACAATAAAACTCACTTGTAAGATGACTCCAGAGACCCTGTTCTGTACAAACCACAACTCCCATTATATCCTGCATGTATCACACACTCTAAGTTTTCCAAGGAGAACTCTGTACAGATCACGGACGGAACCAAAACCAAACAGTCTAACAGGAACTTGTAAATATACTTATTTGTATCTGCAAATCTTTTCCACGTGACAACGGAAATTGAAGAGAAGGAGATTTTTGAAGGTACTATCTTCATGGAAAATTGTAAATATTTACTTTATTCTACAGCAATATATGGAGCAAATGCGTGCCTATCAACGTAAGCCAGAAAAAATGGCTATTTGAAAAACTAAACCACACTCCTGTATGTTTACTACAGTCTGTCATCTTCATGTAAGGGAATGTGGGATCATAATTTAATGTATCTCATTTTGGTTTTCCTATGTCTACCAGTCGGCTGAGCAATCTGGTCTCTGCCAGGGAATAGGAATCAACGAGGGAGAAAAGGGAAAATACAAAGCACAGACATGTTCAGGAAGGCTTGCCTAATAATTATTTCATCAAGGAGGCCTACAGCAATTTAATTGACAAAACACAGGTCATCATCTGGAATGACAGTGTCCTTTTTTTCCCCGAGACGAAAGCACTATGTATAAAGAAATCAAATGGTTTGTTTTGATACCTTGTTTAATATTTGCCTCTCAATCATATAGAAATATAGGATATATATTAACGTCAGGCTGCTTAAAATAACAGACACAAGCTGTTGCGGTGTCCATTTTTCACTGCTAGAGGCACTACAGTCTGACTGCAGAAAAAGCATGATTAGTAATTACTAATTTTAATTAGTAATTACTAATTAGTAATTACTAGCCAAACACAAATTTATCTGCATTCTTTCAGTACTTAAAGGGATGTAAACCAAGAAGGAAAAAGTCAGTGTTAGAGCTAACCACCAATTTACTTAAAATTTTGAGTGCAGACTGCATGTTATTAGCTGTAATGGCTAAGGTACACGTGAACAGGAGGAGGTATAGACAGCAAGGTGCAAGGCTGAGTCCATCCCAGTACTGTGTCACACTGATGTGTTTTCACAGAAACCAAACGCTTGTAGAAATGCCACTGCACAGACCAGAGTGTAAGAATATATGTTAGAGAGCTGTCCTAGAATAGACTGAAACACTGGCACAGAAGCTCTTCATCCTGGCACAAGTACATGGGTCCACAACTAGAATTTGCAATCTGCCCAACACAGAGCAAATAATATGGCTTCAAACACACATAGAATCATAGAATCACCTGGGTTGGAAGACACCCTTAATATCACTGAGTCCAACCACAGCCTAACCTTGCCCAGCCCACAGTTAGACCACATTCTTAAGGACTTCACCTACATGCCTTTTAAATCCCTCAAGGGATGGTGACTCCACCACCTTCCTGGGCAGCACATAAATCCTAATGGCCTTATGATACCAAGCTGCTATGTCAGCACAGAGGTTTTAGCTGATAAGGAAACAATGCTATTAAAATACTGCCTTCAGTATATCCCTTCTTCTGAGATGTAACCTGCACCCTGAAAGATTAGTCTTGAGGTAAAGGACTACAGAGAATTGCAACCACAACTGCTTGCTGGATGCAAACTCCCACAAGCCCGATACCTGGGATGGCCCACAGGCTCAGTACCATGGCCATGTACAAGAGAAGAGAGATCTAACTCCTCTTTCCTCCTCCACAACCTTTCCAAGAATATGGTCATGATATAGGTAAAAGTATAAAAACAAAATGGTTTTCTGCACACTCCACATACTTGTGCACCACGGCCCTGAACGAGTAGCAAAACCCCAGAAGGTTTCAGTGCGTGATCTAAAAAGGTTTCAAGTCTGAGAATAAACAGCAACCCCCTGACATAATACGTGGTATTAAATCACTCCATATTTTATTCTTCCACAGACTAGACATTCACAGACAGAATGTGGAAATGTTTACAAGGCTGGAAAACAAAATGAAGGAGCATGACTAGCCAGTGTGTCTGCTTGGTTTTAAACTACCAAGCAGAGATATGCCAAGCCAATTTCTCCTCCAACCCAATATTCCATTAAAATGCTGTTACACAGATTAGCTGAGGTTTTATTTGACAATCTGATTTTTAAATTCTTCAAAAGTTCTTAAGTTCTGCAAAAGCACACTTCATGGTCAGTCACAAAATACGTATTAAGTATAGAGTCTGGAATCTCAGTGAAAATGCCAAGAGGATAATAAAGTCAGTTTAAAATAAATAAGTGAATCTAAATAAAAGTAACAACAGAAATCAATGCAGTTATTTGAGACCCTTAAAAAGGGAACACATGAACATCAAATTTTATTTTTTTTTTATTTTTAAATTTCCAATAAACTTTAAGTTAGTAAGTAATCACAGAGCTCAGACACAGCATGCCCAAATGCCCTGCTGTAGTTCAATGGCAGTCTAATGGAGATATTTTTAGCATGACTCAATACTGCACAGGACAGATATTAAAATAAACTGGGAATAAAACCAAAACTAGAGCTTTGTGGTAATGTTAAATTCTTAAATCCACTCTGGTGCATACATAGAGTATCTGTGTATTAAAAATGCAGATCAATTTAATATTGTTCACTAGTTTGCACAAACTGATCAGAATAGAAATAGCTTCTGAAGAGACCGACTGACAGAAGCCTGGACAGATATTTAGACACTTCAAATAAAAACAGATGTTAACAACAAATTATTGTATAAACAATTAGCTAAACAGGTGGATTAAATGCTTATAAATGTAGCCAGAAGCCTTCTGGCTACTGGAATGATTAAAGTCAGGAATATGTATAAGATCTTAAAAACACAGCCACAGTCAGTTTTCTTAAGGCAGCCTCTAGGTTAAGCTTGTGCTAAACCTATTATGTAATCACACTGATTAAGAGCACTAAACATGAATTTAAAAAAATTAAAAAAAAAATAATATCTAGAGTTGAGCTCTGAAAGTCTGGTAACATCTGGAAAGACCAACTAAAAGAAAACTGGTTATTCCAGAGCAAACCCACAGATGAAGTATAAATAAAGCTTAATTAAAAAAAAAAACAAAACCTGAAAAACCAAAACCAAACCCGGCCTAAAAGCCCAAGGCTAATAAAAGATTTGCTAAAACCAACGACCAACCTGCATCAGTTTAGTTTGCAAACAAACCAGTAAAATAAGAGGAAAGTTACTGGAAGTGTGAGCAGTGTCAGAAAGCACAGTGCAAGAGGGCCTTTCAGCACATGAGAAGCAATGAGAAGCCTCTTAAGTGAAAGATACGATCAAATGCGTCTGTTCCCAAAAAAATAAAAACGATGGAGCTGCGAGATCCAGTTCTAAAGAGAGATAAGCAGATGGATGGAATGAAAAAGGTACTTGCAAGAACAACGTAGGATCACAAAAGACTCTTAGGATGTTTCTAATTTTACATTGTCACCTGTGATTGTTTGTAGATGACAAAGAGACAGGCAGCCAAAAATGAGAAGATAGGAGCAGACTCAAGATCTAAGATAAAGCCATTTAATTAATACACTTGATTAGCAGAAAAGAACTATTCTGAATAAAGCTGATTTATTTCCAAAGAAACAAGGTTACTGTTCCAAACCACAGCTTGCGGGTGGTTACGGTCACTGACTCCTTTCTTGATTCACCTCAAACTGCTGTAGGGTGCTTTGTTTTTTGTTTAGTTTTTCCTCCTTGCTGAAGGAGTTGTTATTATTATCACTAGCAAACATTTGTGGTTGCCATAGCATGCAGGTCCTTCTGGCTAGTCAGACTCGGAAATGAAACACTGCCTTTCTAGAGAAATTTTCCAAAGGTCCTGTAAATGAAGCACATCACTTGATGATCTAGTCTGCTGGTATATAGATGAAACACAACAGATGCAACACAGTTTCTCTCTGTGTTAATGTAGGTATATTTATAGACAAAAGAGAGCAGCATCCTGACCAGGTCTTGTTTTAAGAATGCAGTTTAGTATATTTGAAGCTATGACTGCATTTTTCTCTGCTGGAAGGAAAGTGGATGAAGATCCAAACCCAAGAGAGAGCTCCCTGTGCAGGATCAGGAATCCACTCCTAAGGATCTTACTGCCTATGCAGATAACTGCCTATTTTGAAATTTCTGGATATTTTAAATCATCACTTAGTGCACACAAAACATACTCAGGATTTTTTTCAAAAAGCAACAGCTAATTACTGATGCTTTCCAGCAAAAGACCACAAACAAATGACTAAGAATGTCTACATTAATCAGTGATTATGTAGTGATCCTGCAGGCACTTACTACTTAGCCCTGTACTTAAACACGTCCAGTAAGACTGACGTAGCACCTCTTAGCATGAAAACAAGCAAGCACATTACTTAGCTCTTGTATTAAGACCAAACTCTTCAGCTGAGGGTTCAGAGTGACAGTATGAAGAACCCTACCTGCTCAGTACAGTTTTTAAGTTATTCCATGGGAAAAAAAAATGATAATTCCAACCTGTCTCAAGTAACCTGACCAAACATGCGAACCAGGAAGTCCTTCAAACAAACAGGTCACCAAACACAATTACACTGCCTCGATTCTTGAAGGAGTCTAATGGAAAGAGACACCATTTAATATGAATGTCATGAGGGGGAATGACTTGAAAAATTCAGGCCACCAGTAAGGTAGTAACACCACCACCACTTATCCCTGAAAAACACACTCTTTTGAAAACATATGAAAGAGCATTTGTGGGCACTCCTTATGTCAATCAATTCTGGAGACATACTTTTGAATACAGTTTTAGAGTGACTCCTTCAGAGAGCCATTATGCAATAACTCATCAAAGGAGCATAAAATAATTTACAGGACTATGCAATGCTCTTACCTCCATCCCCATGTTACAAAATTACTGCTTACAACCATGGAAACTGGAAAAGGAGATACAAAACACCAAGGTTTTGAGGCACTGAAGGGACTACCTTGCATTGCAGAATCCCAAGGTACCAGCATGCTGGCAAGGACCAAACAGCACGTGAGCCAGAACAAGCTTGTGAAATACTCCTTCTCTATACATAACACACCATGTGTTGTTTCAGAGTCTTTATGGATTAACACATATATACCATGGGAAAAAGCACGGGGACTTACAGGTGCTTTGTGCAAGAGCATAGAATTCCAGACAGCTCTGATCTGGGGAAGGGACAGGCTGTTTTGCTTCATTTAATCAATGAATTTAGGGCCCCAACCAAGTACATTTGTGAAAGAAATCATACCATGGTATAAGGGAACAGGTAAACTATACCAGCTGACGATCCCAAAACATTTTTCACAAGGTATAAATTAATATTTGCATTGCATTAAATTGCAGCAAGGCCAGTGGGGAGACTGCTTTAAAAATATGAGCTATGCCTTGTCAGCATCAAAGAACAAAAGGTAATAAGACTCAGGGAGGATCAGATCACTAGGCCACCAGGGAACAAAGATGGGCACGACGCATATCAAGCTGGATTCTTGTCCAGGATGAAAATACATTGCCCTGTCGCCATATTCTGAAGTTCTGGCACTTTACAAGGGAAGGCTGAAAAGGAAGTGACTACCACAGGAGGAAGAAGTTCAAGATTAACTCTGGAATTTATGAACTGCTTCCCCTATCCAGCCCAACGATAGAGGATGACAACAGATACATCCAATGTTTGGGAATGGAGAAAAGCCCTTATATTCCAAAGTTGTCCTGATCTGAAGTGTCGGGCCCTCAGATCTACCATGGGCAGAAAAAGAAAGGTAATT
This sequence comes from Gallinula chloropus, assembly GCF_964237585.1. Taxonomy (NCBI): domain Eukaryota; kingdom Metazoa; phylum Chordata; class Aves; order Gruiformes; family Rallidae; genus Gallinula; species Gallinula chloropus. Next base: position 43,286,476 of record NC_140090.1, read on the forward strand.
GACTGAAACGCTGCTTCACTGCATGAGGTCATAAACGAGATAACCCTAACTGATGCTGCCCACGGAAGGACAGTGGAGGTCAGCAGGAGCATCCTTATCTTCTACTAGGGCAGCACCTACTTCTACCCTTTTTCAACTGACCTGAGATTGTTGGGGTGTTTCTGCTTAAGGACAGTATCAACAAAAAAATAAATCTCTCAGAAGGCTGCTAAAATATGATACAGCTGAAGAGTTTATGAATTGAGGTTGTCACCATGACAGACTCCACTTAACTTGCCTGAACCAGTTTCTTTCGTAACAGCTTTTGGCCAAGAAGCATCAGATTTAATCCTGGATGCTAGCCCTTATTTTGCATTACTTGCTGGAAGAAAGAAGTTCTCAGAAGCCTTCGTTCAGCTGCCATAATCCCTGTTCTATCCCTCATATTTAAAATAAGGGAGCAAAACAATCAACCACGGCAACACAGAGAAGTGAAATGAGCAGCCTGCAAGGAAGACGTCAAGTTGGAGACAGAACATGTTTACCTAGAAAACTTCTCAGTCAAATTACCACCTTTGTAGAAGCCGTAGAGACAGGGAATAGTAATTCATGCCTTGTAGTATCAGAAGCCTGTCAGTACACTCTTTCTTAGCATGCTTGACTCCAGATTTGATTATTTCTAAAGGTAAGTTATTAGGGCCTTCCATCAAACCGAAACTACCTCTGTGATGATGCAACACCTGTCGATCAGTAAGAACGAGCACTTCCTTAGACAACCAAATATCAGACATATCAGCAAAATATGCATTCTTTCCATGTTACTGTATAAGACTGTCCTGAAGCTCAGTAGCTGGGCATGAAAACATCCAAATTTAGGGGCAGTAATTCTTTAGCCTCCTGAAAAAGTCCAGTCCATGAGGACCTGCCTTTGTGTTATAGACACTCATGGTCTATCAGACCAAATAGAGATCCAAATGCAAAGCTCAGCAGTAGTCTTGAACTATGACCATTTTGTGACAAATTCTGGAAGACATGAAGGGCAGCAATCAATAAGCTGATTGCACTCAGCATCTTATTTTTTTTTTGACCTGTGACATACCTTGCGAGATCCTTTGTGATGAGATCATCTCTAGAAATTAATCCATGCAGCAGGTGAAGGACATTTAACCATTTCAGAACCTCGCATGTGACAATCTGAGATGAGTGCTTTCTATATGGTAGGACAGCCTGCAACACTGGCACTGCACCCTTCACTGATTCTTCAGAGTCTACCTCAAGAACAAGCCACAACACAGGGCAGCCCCCTGTGCCTCCTTTTGTTTCTTCTTTCTTGCTGTGCAGAGAGATGCGAGGAACGGTGACTGATTTAAGACTCACACTTTGGCTTTGCAGATGCATTTTGTTAGGATTCTGGATGCACCTTGCTGCAACTGACTGCTCTTTCCATTTGCTAGAGCTGGCCATAGGAGGCACAGGGGACTAAGCACTGACCAAGATGTGGCATTGCTGTGCATTATAATCCAGCATATCATCCCAAACTGAAATCAACTGTGGTTGATATTGGTTCTCACACGCTTTTCGTAAAGTAATTGAAGAGTGGACAATACCCATTAAGGGTGTTAGCTATCACCAAAGAGCTGGTACTTCCTAAAGCAGCCACCCATAAAATGCCATTTTGCACCAAATCCCTGGATTAGTCCTCCTCCTGCAATGAAAGATTACGCTGCAGGAACAGATTAAGGGTGCACCTCTGTCAGCATTTTTAGGTCAGATCAAGAATACATTGTTGAAGCAAATGATCTAGTCATCACCACTTAATGTGATTTACTTTGCATCAGGTGTGGTGACAGAGTTCACAAACTGAATTCTTTTCAGATGAATCTGAAGTGAAAAACGTGCCACCCACCACTACTGAACAAGTGTTCAGTCCACAGGACCAGACTAAAGGCAATCTGAAGTAACATCCTTTGCCCCTGAGTTGTGTGCAGTGTGGACGCTGGGTCCTCAGCTCCAACTTTTTCATCCCCAGATGCCCTGCTACCATATCGCACAACCCACTAATGTAAAAAGAGCACCAGAAGCTCTGGCTCCGGGTTTGCTATTTGGATCTACATAATTGGGGCAAAGTTGCAGCTGAATCCTTACTGACTGCGATGTTCAAGAATATCTGGGGTAACATATAGTACTCGAGATAAAAAGGAGAAGGATCACTGGAAAAGCCTCATTTAACACTACTGGTTTTCACAGTAATAAACTACACAAAGCCCTTAATTTTACTCTTGTGTAATTAAGCTTGTACAGCATTAAACTACTGTTACTGTAGCGTAGGTTGCTACTGATTGTACCTGTTTATAAAGACAGGTGCTGGCATTGTATGGCCTGCTTAATTAGGACATTATTCTAAGCAGTGCTCCCAAAAGGACAGAAGGAAAAAACCCAACAATAATCACCTAAAGTGGCATTCTTCCAACTTTTGTGCATCTCTGGGGGGAAAATATTTATCAAGTTTTTCCAGAGCTACAAACAAAGAAAAATATTCCAGAGACACTGGTGACCTTCTAGCACAGAGAGCTGCTGAATCCACACTCTGTGCTTGTTTTCCTTCCAAAAGACAGAACCACGGTCTTGTTTCCTGAACTTTATGTCTCATTTCCTATGCGTTCTCCTCTTTGCTAATCAGTGATGTTAGAAAAATACTATTTGTTATTTTATTCACTCCCACGTGTGATTGTGACATATAAACTACACCAGGAGAGTGGAACCTCACAATGACAACAGGTAACCCTCCCTCACCCCGCCCTTTCTTCCTCAAGACCTAAACACTGACTAGAACATTAAATACTTCATGACAGCAGATTTCAGATAAATGCTACCTACAGATCTTGGGTCAAGTTCTGCACTGTGGGTTGCACTAGATGATCTTTCAAGGTCCCTTCCAACCCCTATCAGTCTGTGATTTATGTCTTAAACAAAAATCCAGCAACATTAACTGAACTGTGCAGGAGCTGAGTGCGTGTGCAGTTTACTTGTAATTTCCAGCACAATGCAGAAACCTATTTGCAAAGGAAAAAAAAAATAAAAAGAAAGAAATTGCCACCTTGTGCCTTTCAGGCCAGGGTGAGGAAAAAACAAAAGTAGAATAGTGTTGCGTGGGAACTCGAGGGAATCCGTACTACCACTATTAATATCCACCAGCACATATCCCGCAGGCTGCACCAATTCATGCACCGTACTACCATTCATTCCTTCAGCACAAGGCTTTGAGTTCTTTCACAGAAATCCAATCAACGATCCAAGGGTACATTCACACCAGCCTGACTAGTCTTGCTATAAGCTGCTACACAGGTCTGTTGTATGCAGCAAGGACTGTACAGCCTTTCCTCCTCCTCCTCCTCGTCCCCCGTCCTGCCCCCCCACCCCCCGGCCCCAGTACATACTTCACAACATTTGGACACTCCTCTGGCAGGATAGATGGGAGCAAGGGAGGAGCATATCAGACACCCGGTGCTCCTCAAGGCTTCTCTGTTCTTTCATCCTCATCATGGAGCAACATCTGGATGCAGGACTTAAGCATTTTTCCAGCAAACAAAATGTATTAGCAAAGAATCAAACATTGGGATTTACTGATCAAGTGATCAGCTCTTCCTCTCAGCCTAATGCTCTACAGTATTTGTGAAGCTTGGAGTTTTAAAAGGGCAGGAGTTTTAGAAAGCTCCCCAGAGCTAAAATTGATGTTTATTTCTTCTTGGATAAAAATACTTGTACACATCTGAGCCTGCCCCAGATCTTATGCTCCTTAAGTATTATGTCACTTAGATAAAGAGCCCCAGCACAAATACCAAACTCACCCAGTTCTTTCTTTCTTTCTCTGTTAATAGTATACACATACATTGTACACCCAAGACAGAGAATCAGGTGCATATAAAAGCAAAGCATAACCTAGTGGGAGAGGACCTCAGAAAAATACTGAAAAGCAATGAAGCTGTTCTGTTTCCATGTACTGTGACTCTCAACCTTGCGACACAGCCTGTACATAGCTATATGCCATACAGCTGCTACTTAACACCCAGCAGTCATACGGCAATTTTTTAATGCAGTCCAAACAACCGTGTTTTTCTCCCCACGTTTTATTTTTGCCTAGAAAGACTGGTAGCTTAAGAACTCCCCTCGAACACAATGAACTAAGTAATTTCCACCTCAGCTTCTATTACAGTTCAAGCTGAACATTTGGCTTCGAGTCAGCTGTGTGTCCTGAAATAGTACACAAACTGAGGATGAACAAAGTCATTGAGAATATTCTGGCATCACTTCCTTGCTCTTGCTGTGACCATATGCAGAGTTTCAAGGGCTTTCTTTTATTATTTGCATTTTTAAATAGGTATATTGCTGTGTCCAGAAGCCTTGACCAACAGAAGGCCACTTGGAGCTCTCTGACTAGTCCATTTCAGTCTGTCCAGTGGCAAATTTCTCTTTGCTCTAAATGTTGGATGCCACAATGCCCACTGAAGGTTGATTTCACGAGTTGAAATCTACTACTTGTTTGTCTCTACAGCCCCTTCCTATGCCGCCCTCGCCCCCCACCCAGGTCCCGACACAGACACCTCACAATCTGCATGCTGCAAGACCCCATAGCAGCCTCCTTCTGTTGTCACAGCAACCCACAACAGACTCCACAGACAGAGCAGGGAAAAGAAGGGGTGAAAAAAAACCAGGGAAAAAGAGAAATCCTTCAGGATTTTAGTACTCAGAAGTACCAAGAGCCAGGAGGTTTCTGCTTCCCGTATACACCTCACCCCTCTATTTTTGCCTTGCCTCTTGTAGCCTCGCTGGAGGAGGAAGCCAGGCAGATCTGCTTCATCAAGGACTTATCCCTCTCTGTCCTCGGAGGCAGGATGCCTCCCCACTCTCCCGACGAGGCGGGAGCGCACCTGCGGGGAAACAGGACGCGCAGGCCGCTGCCACCCGCGCCCTGCGAGGCTGCCAGCCCGCCGCGGCGCCGCACACGCAGCCGCGGGGGCCGCGTCGGCAGGTCGGAGCACGATCGCGCCCGGGCGACGCGGGGACCTACCCGGGAGGGCGGGATGCCCGGCAGCCGGCGTGCACGCAGCGGGGCTGGCCCCCCCCGGCCCCGGTGGGGCGGGACGGGGGTGGCAGCAGCCGCCGCGCCCCCTTCCCGCTGCTCCTTAGGGCGGCGGGGCAGCGCCAGGAGCCAGGCCGGCTTGGCAGGGAGGCAGCATGCCGCCGGCGCTGCTCTGCCAGTCCGGCCCCGCGGCGGGCTCCCCGCCCGGCCCGGCCCGGCCCGCCCCGCCCCGCGGCGCTGACTCGGGCGGCCGGGCGGCGGCGGCGGGAGGCGCGCATCGTGACGTCTCCAGCCCCGCGGTCTATTTTTAGCGCGGCGATTGGATTCATTCATGAAATCGGGATCGCGCGTAAAGGGGCGGAGGCTGGTGCCGCGCCCGCCGCCTCCGTCCGGCCCGGCCCGGCCCGTCTGACGGCGCCTCTGCCCGGCAGCGCGGGGAGCGGGCGGCAACCGCACCGGCGAGCGGGGAGGAGGGGGGTGGCCCGGCCGTGCACGTCCCTATATGCACACATGTACGCACAAGCTGTGCAAAGGTGTTGAAGGCCTCCCCGGGTAATCGCCTCGCTCAACTGATCGCAGGTGCTGCTGCTGTGTTTCAGAAGGGCTTCTCTCCATTCCCACTGACATTCCAATTCCAACCCTTGATGTAAAGCATGATGAAACCACAGCCACCACTTTGCCTAAGCTGACAGTCTAGGCCTGCAGCTTTCTAACCGGCAGGGCCACATCTATACCTGGGAAAAGCATTAGGAACTGACTGTGCTCCCTGCTAAAACACCGTGCCCCAGCTCTTCCATTTACCATTCAGCACTGACATGGATAACTAACCAGGTGGTTAACCTGGGCATGACTGCAGCAGTTAGGGCCACTTTTCTGACATTACTGTGACCATTGGAGAAGACCCATTCTCTTACAGCACCATGGGCTCACACACTGCACCGTCTTGTAGCAGCAATAGCGGGTTTGGGTTGGTTTTTTTCTTCTTTTAAAACAGGTTATAAAGTTGTTTTAAAATCATCACTTCCAATAACATTTTACAGTACCAATAGCAGGTTATCAGCACCCAACTGCATTTGGTTTTAGTCAATCACATTTCTCAAATACCCAGAAGCCGAACTTACATCATTCAGGTCAAACCGCAACCATGAGAGACTGAGTACACCTACATCAAGAAAAATCAGAGTCTGCAACTTCATATCACAGGAGGCTACTATTAGGTGCAGAAGAGCAACCTGCATCACTGCAAATATTGTTATTTTTCTAGCTTTGCAGTTTTGATGGACAAGTCAGATGAGAAACTAAGCCAACACTCAGATGTCTCCCCACAACCAAGGAAGTACTGAATTGATAATGCAGGCAACAGAAGGTAAAAAAAGAAGTCAAATCCCTATAACCTACAGATGAAATATTTACAGTATAATTACCTTCCATTTTTTGTTTCAAACCTCCAACATGAACTTTTTTTCTCCCCCAACAAGGAGAGGCGAGAACAACAATCCCTGTGTATTCACTTTTTTCTAGGACATGTAGCTTTTAGGAAAACAATAAGACACAGTTTATCCCACTTAATTCAGGAGGCTGAGCAAAGCAGGGTGATAAAAAGGGTATTCATTTTGCTGGCTTCTTTCAGCATGGCAGATGTTATTTCATTATTGGTACCTTTGTTTTGCTGTCTAAATGATCCCTTTCTGAAGACAAAGCAGAGCTAGAGCCCCGTGTCTCCATTCAACACACCTTGACTAGCACTGCTGCAAACAGATAGGAAGCTACCAGGCTTGCTCTGTAGCAATTACTTAAGTAGTATCTCACTGCAACTAAACAAACCCAAACTCTAGATCTGTTTGCAAGTTTGTTACAGGGTTTTGCTATAGGAATAAAAGAGGAGGGCAGGAAAAAGGAAGAAAGTGTTATTTTTAGTGCACAACAGTAAAGGTAGCAGAATACAGCAATGATAAAGAAGAGAACCAGGGCTTTGTTTTTTGATGGGAATAAAGAAAAGGTCTCAAGTTTCTCTCTTTTTCCTGTTTCATCAGAGTGGCCAGAGTTTGAAGGTTCTTGCAGCTGTGGAAACAAGAAGTTAAATATAATAGCAGTTTTTCCAGCAAAGTATAAAATAAAAGCACAGGGCAGCTAGATGCTCTCTGTTCCCTAACATATAATTCTACTGACCCATATTCACATTTTTCTATACTTTTTAACTGTAGAGTTTTGACCATAAACCTGAGTGACACACCTTGAGAGGTTGCTGGAATGCATCTCTACAGGGCGTACAGCAACTGACAGTTCATAAGCTTTGATACAAGAAAGCCCAGTAATAAACCACAAGTATTCTCCTGACTTAACATAAACATTAAAAATACATGACTAGCAAAGCTTTACTCAATTAGATATGTAAGGATTTCACATCAGTTAGGATTCTTTTATTTATTCTCAGGGGAGAATAACGGCTAGAGGGAAAGGGAGAAGGAAATAAGTTCCATCCTTGCAAGCAGTCCTAAAGGATGAGGCATGGGACCGTGGCTAGCATTTAACTACAAAGACTGCTTTTGACAAGTCTGTACAGGTTTCCAATATATGATGCTGGGCTGCCAAGTGTGCCCCATCATTGGATCTCCATTGTGTGCTTTTAACACTATCACCCAACTTGGAGAATAACTGGGTTTAAAAAAAAAATAAAGTAAAAAATGCATCAATATACATGGAGAATTCTACTTGGAATTACTTCAGTTTTGCTAAATCACAAAACACATTTGGCAGTGTAAATGCAAAGGTATATTCCCATATGCTCTAACATCTTATTTGTCACTCTGAGGCTAAATTAACCTTTTGTTTTTGAGAATATATTTCTCAGATGATTAAAGAACAGCAGGAATGAACATCAGTTGTACACAAACCATAACTGTATTTACAAATAACCTTTCTACTCCTGGATGTGGAGAGGCTACTCCAACTTGCAGTGCTAACAGAACTCCTCAGGGAGCTCTCTATCAGCTCAAAAATGCTGATGCTTGGTGCCCTCAGGCCCCTCTGTCCTCCCTACTCCTAAGACACCAGAGAAAGGCGCAGGAGCAGATAGGTTGAAAAAATACCAGTCAAGGATAGCAGGAGGCACAGGAAGAATGGACTGCAAACATTTAATTAGCTTCTTTGTCAAAAGGAGAAAATGGACTAGCCTGTGCTTCTTACCATCACAATCAAAGCCTGCTGTACCTGCAGATTTATATTACTGTTTACCAGCCTTCCGCAAAAGCCTACATCCCAGAGCCATCAAGACTCGAGGTCACGTGGAAGAAAAAGGTTCTTGCCTGTATTTGAGGTTAGGTAGGGTCTATAACAGAAGCCTGTGTAAATACTACTACTACTACTACTACTACTACTACTACTACTACTACTACTACTAACATAATCTTCTAGTAATTTGTCCCCTTGCTCCCTCTGAGGAGCCACTTAAATTTTTAATTCAGGACAACTGAGGCTTTTTCTCCCCTCTGTTTTAAGTAGTAACAGCAGCACAAACACAGCTCCTAAGACAAGTTACACAGGCTGATAACAGTCAGCATGGACAGCTCCAGGACTGGACTTGGCTGTGCACTGAAAGAAGAAATATCTGACATTGCAAGGCAGCCTGGGACAGTCCACACCCAGAACCCCGTAGTACAAGACAAACTGGAGCTCCTTCCCTTCTTATCCCTAAATGCAGGGGCCCTTCCTATCAGAAGAGTTTAAAAGCTCTTTAAGATAAAATACTGTTAGAGGAAATAAGTTTAAATGCACAAGGAACCAAGAAAAACAAAGTAAATTATCCTGTGTGGGCTCTATGCTGCATATGGAAATCTCATAGGGATAGAAGGTCCATGAAACCTGCTTTCAACAGCAGAAAAGAACATGAATGAATGATGTACAACCAAAATAAGGAGACATGTGGTACTTCAGTTATGGACTTCACCACCCACCCACTGCATGTGATATACGTAGTCTCAGCCAACTGGCAGCATGTGAATAAAAATGTCAGAATTACCCAGCTCCTGTCATTGAAATCTACTTTTTCCCCACAATTAGGTTTAGAGGCTTTAATTATGTGGGTAGATCAAAATAATTTCTATCTACTTCTGTAATGGATTAGTATATATTCCATTAGATTCTATCCATAAAAAATTCATAAAGAGAATAAATGCCTTGAAAAAACTACGCAAATGCATATTCTATACACATTGAAATAAAATTCATTTCCTGTCAATACAATTTTTGTATTAATGGGCAAGCATTCAGAAATGTAATGTACCCATGCCAACTGCTTATGCATTCACAATTAGCTTTCTTTTCAAAGCTATTAGATACTGCACACAATCCTTTTTCCTCTTTGGTCTAATAAGGACAGAGATCAGTGTTTGACGTAAGGTCCTTCCATTTAGTGATGTCAAGATCTATTCTCAGCCAACTGTGCAAATTGGTTAGGTCAGCTGCACTCCTTTCATACTGTCCCACACAGTTGTCAGAGACAGATACATGCAATGTATCTAATGCCATCTTCACTGTGTGCGCTAGACTCAGTAACATGGGACACTGCATTTATTTGTTAGGGTTTTTTCAGCTATTTACTGAATGCTGAATACATTGTAATACCATCATCACTTAAGAAGCCTGCAATGCACCAGAATTTAAGAGCATTCTATGAATGGCATATAGCACCAGTTGTTTGCCTTATGGATTTAGAATCCCAGACATAGATACAGACTGGGAGAAGAGCTTCTTGAGAGTAGCCCTGCTGAGAAGGACTTGGGGATTCTGGTAGATGAGAAAGTTAACATGAGCCAGCAGTGTGCTCTTGCAGCTCGCAAGGCCAGTGGTATCCTGGGCTCCATCAGAAGAGGGGTGGCCAGCAGGGACAGGGAGGTTATTGTCCCTCTTTACTCTGCCCTCGTGAGGCCCCATCTGGAGTCCTGTGTCCAGAGCTGGGGCCCGCAATACAAGAAAGATGTAGAACTGTTGGGGAGGGTTCAGAGGAGGCCACGAAGATGATTAGAGGGCTGGAGCACCTCCCCTACGAAGAGAGGCTGGTGGAGCTGGGCTTGTTCAGCCTGGAGAAGAGAAGGATGCGGGGGGACCTCATTGCAGCCTTCCAGTACCTGAAGGGAACATACAAACAGGAGGGGAATCAACTTTTTAAAAAGGTAGACAATGGCAGGATGAGGGGGAATGGATTAAAGCTTAAGGAAGGAAGGTTTAGATTAGATATTAGGAGGAAGTTTTTTACAGAGAGAGTGGTGAGGTGCTGGAACAGGCTGCCCAGAGAGGTGGTGGATGCCCTGTCCCTGGAGGTGTTCAAGGCCAGGTTGGATGGGGCCTTGGGCAACCTTGTGTAGATCCAGGCTGGAGTTTGGTGTCCCTGCCTGTGGCAGGGGCGTTGGTGCTCTTTGATCCTTGGGGTCCCTTCCAACCCAGACCATTCTACGATTCTATGATTTCTGCATTTTCCAATGCTTTAGTTTTCAGTCTAATCACATGTAGGGTGTTCTACCCTTTCCAAATTTAACCTGTCGATTATAAGGTCCTACTCTCCCCAGGACAGAATCGCAGTTTGGATGGGAAAGGGGCCTCCAGAGGTCATCTAGTCAAGCCTCCTCCTGAACACACAGCTAACTTCAGAGCTCGATCAGGTCAACAGCAGTAAGCACACAGTCTCCAGCCTGCCCGTTCCATTGCTTAGCCACTCACGATGAAAGTGTTTTTCTACACACCCAGTGAGAATCTACCTTGCTGCTACTTGTGACTGTCACCCCTCGTCCTTTGGGTGTAAAACTGTGAGAAGAGTCTAGTTTCCCCTATTACCTCTTGTTAAATACCTGAGATAGTAATTAGATGCCCTCTTAGCCTTCTCTTCTCCTGGTCAGATAAATATCTCCCTCAGTCTCTCAGAGTACCTCTCTTGTTTCAGTCTCCTAACCATACCAGTGGCCCTTCATTGCACCCTCTTATGTTGGTCAATCTCTCTTCTTCCCTGTGAAGCCTTACACTGACATAGTACTTGGGATGCAGCCAAACTAGTGCTGCGTAGAGGGGAATAATCACTGACATGGAGCTACTTGCTATGCTCGCCCTAGTGCCGCCCAGTATATGGCTAGCGTTCGCTGCTGGAAGGGCACTCTGTTGACTCGGGTATGTCTCAGCCTGTTCACCTGCACCCTCAAGAGTCTCTCTCATGAAACCTTAGGAAACTCTATTACAGCCTTTGCTCCTGCTACCTCCTTGTAGGACCAGATTATGCAGACTGTTGAGAGAGGATTCATTTAAATATTCCCAGTTTGCAAAGTTATGTGGACCAGGACACAATTAAGCCATACAAAATTTTGACTTAATACAGAGAGCAGTACAAGAAACAGCTGAGCAGTTACATAAGAGTCTCCCAGGGGAAAAAGTGGCAGGGTTATGGCTCACTGCATTCACAACCAAGGGAGGACAAGGCTGTATTAAGAATTTGTTGCACAGCACAGTTTTGTATTAGATGGTTTTGTTTTCTTTTAAAAATTGTAACAAGTTTGAAACAGCTTGTATTTGCCAACAAAGCGCCATGAGACATTTTCCCCCAACTACTCAAAGCATGTCTGCTTTATCAGTTATTTCCAGCATTTAAGGGGTTTTCCAAGTTACAGGACATTCATCTTTAAAATCAACGGTCTGCCCTTCATTGCAATTTAATGGAACGTTTTATATTATAAAGCTCACTAACCAATATTAAAGGTAATGCTATGCTTAATGTGGCAGTGAAAGTTTGACTAATATGAGAATTATTCTAATTTTTTGATAATTCTGTCCCTAGCTACTGCCTCTGCAGACCAGGGCATACCAGAAACACATTTTCAGTCCAGAATAACTTTTTGTTGCCAATTCATAGGACAGCATTCCTGCACACATGTAATGGAAATCCTCACCTTGAGCTGATTTCATGTCTGTGCTATGTTATCCATTTATCTCACCCGCAGCGCTGGTGCCTGTTGTGCAACTGCTCAGAGTTTCTTAAAAGGCTTCTGTCATCTAATCGAACGTTGATGAAATGGAAAGAACTCTTTTGTGGTATGAAACAAGTGTCACAGCAAACAGCCAGCTGGGGAAGACTTTCTGTCTTCCTGACCTTCTGGCTAGTTGTCAGCCTCAGTCTCTCCTCTATGTAGATCAGTCAAAACACACCCCTGCCTGAGTACTGAGTTTCAAAGGGATGGTGATCTCTTGGAACCCCTTTATACTACAAGAGGAGGTTTTCAATGGCAAACATAATCTTTGCTTCTTACTCGTGATCTGAGCCATTGAGCTTTAAAAGCCATATATAAATGGATCAGCTCTCATTCTTTAAAGCATTATAAATGCTCTCCCTGCCTTTTGAGGTTTGTAAAAATCATCTGATGTATTAAAAGCCTGGTAGCTTTATATGCAGAAGGATACAAAATGTAGACCAAACTTTTGAAACTGAAATATTGGTTAAAGATTTCATACATTCTACAGGAACAATACATAATCAGACATGTCTGCAACAATGCACCATCACTGCTCTTAGTTACTCATACCAGTGCTATAAAGAGATCCTACAGACAGGTCTTGAACACAGGTCTCTAGTTACAGGAACTGGAAGGTGTAGTTTAGGGGTGGTGAGGGGAAGAGAAGCAAAGTGGATTTCCTCTCCTTTCTCACAGTTGCCAAAGACCAGTAATACTGGTGTCTGGACCACTGGTTATGTACAAGGACAGCAGACAACAGCCATATTCTGATCTACACGGGGTGTCAAACCGACAGAGCAGGATTAAATAGTAGAATCAAGGGCAGCTTAATCTCACTGTCATTAATCTTTGAGAAACAGCTTGACTAAATGCAACTTACTCTTCTGCCCCTCTGTCCCACAGTTAGCTAGACAGGAAAGTAAAAGACCCTGCTTATGGTTTAAGAGCCTGAAATAATCCTACCAAAACTGATAGCGAAAACCTTCCATGGACTCCTCTGGGCTTCAATTCAGGTGATAAACCAGGAATAAAAAGTCCACAGAATTAGCTGTAACGTGCCTGTCCTAGAAAGATGAAAACATATAAGAAAGTAGCTTAAAGAAAACAGCACTGAGTGAAAACCCCATCACTTTAATATTTTTCCACTAGGTTGTTCAAAGAATGTACTGACTTCCATTCCAATTCCTCCCTATAAGACTGCAGTACAATTCTTCATTTATTTTGAATAGTGTGGTTCTTCACAGTAGCAACACTGAGTCTTGAATTATTAAAGACCCAAATTCAAAGTCTGAAACTCCTGTTACATTCTGCACATTCTCTACTTTTGAACCACACAGTTTTTGAGAGAGAAAGCTTTTCCAGTAAGGTTAGGCTTTTTGCATCATAGGACCGTTTACACCAGTTCAGTGACATTATTTAGTTCCACTGGCAGAGATTGCCTTGCAAAGACTGCAGTTCTGTAACACAAACTCAAATCCAGTGGGTTAGATTGGATTACATCAACCCAAGGTTTCTACTCTACTGTCCAAACATTGCCCATCTATTTTAGCAGTTCACTTCCATACGTCTAAGCAAATCTAGTTACCACAGTTCTTTAGTTCCCGATGAGTCAATCCTTTATATCATATGCAGAAAGAATATGACTCAAGGGATGCACACAAGCGAAGACAGCTTGCATGTTTCACCACAGTCAGTTTGATAAAATTTTCCCAAATCAAGTTTATTAAGAATAGTTACCAAAAAGGACTCTGTTCTTTTTTTAATACCATTCAAAAGCCATCAACCATGACAGCACCTATTTGCTGGGGCAGATCATACTCCCTCCAGGAACTGTCAATGTATCAGCATTATGGGTCTGAAATACAGATTCAGCAAATGACAGAGAGCTTAAAGGATTCAAGCTGATATATATATATATAAATTTATATATATTTATCTATTATATATAAAATATATATTTATATATTTATATATATATAAATATATCCCTTCCTTTCTCCTTCCCCTTCCCTTCTCCTTCCCCTTCCCTTCTCCTTCCCCTTCCCTTCTCCTTCCCCTTCCCTTCCCCTTCCCCTTCCCCTTCCCCTTCCCCTTCCCCTTCCCCTTCCCCTTCCCCTTCCCCTTCCCCTTCCCCTTCCCTTCTCCTTCCCTTCCCCTTCCCTTCTCTCATCCCCTCCCCTCCCCTTTTATAAAGTAGTAAGGCATGAAGGTTTTTATTTTTAAAGAACCATTTATGGTCTTGGCCAAGTCAGCCAACAGCCCTTTTGCTGGGTAAAGACAGGAAGGAACTACTATTCTTATTTGCACCCATACACATTGCCAAAAGTGCTAGAGCAGGGTGATTTTTTTGTAGCATTGTAAAAGCCTCAAATGAACTAAATGCCTCCCCCAACTCATCTCCAAACTATTTTTTCAGGAAAAAGTATGAATTATTTACAGAACCATCTGCCTATAAAATTTTGTCAAACTATATCTGTTACAAGAGAGAAACATTTCTCCACCATTCCATTTTCAAATAGGTAAACAGCTCTTATTTTTTACATTAGGTTTCTAGCTGAAATTCAGAACTAGAGCTAAAATACTATTGTACTATAATTGTAAGAGAAATGTTGAGAGTTCCTTAATTATAGCGTTGCCAGTGGGAACCAGCAAACACACAAAGCAAGGAGGATTAAAAGAACTAAATTGACCCCTGGAGAAATGTCAACAGAGACAGTTACATTGCCTCAAGAAAAGCCTGACCCATGGGTGTTTTCCTTAGAAGACTGGGAAGAGTTTTTGGAAGTGTTCCTCTGTATTTAGTGACCAGTAATCTACATGTATGCCTAAGCACATGTACCTGAAACAGAAAAGCCAAATTTAAGTGGTTCAAGGGTCAAATCAAGAACTGAAACATTGATTAATAGTCACAAAGGCCACAATATATAAATCAATGTTAGGTGTAAACAGTACCTGTTGCTCAGGACAAGGACCTGTTGCTCCTGCCCAGCTAGGAGCACATTTCACCACTGACAAAGTGGTGAAAACTAGCAAGTATCTAAGCTCAAGTACTGTTACCACACTGAGTGGTTTTACTGCTGAAAATCCTCATCTTGAGAGTGTTAGCCCTTCCTTCCAAAAGCATAAGACACAGGTAATTCCAGGTGGCAAGAGGATGTGACAGCACTACTCTTGTATCACAACTCGGATTTCTTACTGCTTAAGCTCCCTGAATCAACGGACAATTTAGAGCTTCAAGATTTCTCATTTTTCATTTCCCACCTAGCAATTACAAACAACTGTCTCCTGATTCTGCATAGGTGTTGTGAGAATCATTCCTTCTTCTTTGTCAAAGGCACAGGAAATCCCATAATGAAGTTAGAAATGTCAGTATGGGTAAAGGATTTCAACAGTCTGTGATAGACAGCGAACATAAATTAATTACAGGGATTAAAAGCAACAAACAGCAACACTGCCCCTTTCTCCCACACCCCAACCACATACACACAGCAGGCCCCCAATTTTCTGATCTCTAGTCACAAGCAATCATCAGCTTGTGAAGAATTAGCTCAAGAAGTTTTAAAATTTGTGTGACATTTAATTCTACTGAAGGTTACCGTTTCACACACACAAACGTATCCCCTTTGATTTTACCTATCTGAATTTTCAGGTAAATTAAATTGCCAGTCTGCATGGTGGTAGCTAACCTACACCTAACTATTCTATTCCCCTGACTGCAGAAAAAGTAGTATCTTCTTTAACCAGAGCACTACATTTACTACTGCTTGTCTCACAATGCCTTAAGTGACACAAAAACTCATAAGCAAATAACACCTCTACAAAGCACACGCTTTCTGTAGAGACAGCATTTTCTGACACACACACTTGAGAATACCTAAGGTGACTTTTATCCAGGCCTGCAAGTACCTTCTCTTCAAGATGTGAGACCAAATCACACTGAGTTCACAGAATATATGTTCTGAGAACGTTATTCTGTAACTTAATTAGCTAAGCTGTGTTATCCAGAAATGTATTTTGAGACAGAAAATCAGCCTGGGAAGTGAGACTTCACACTGGGAGCAGGGGTGAAGAGAGATATTTGGGTTCTTAGGTATGCCATTTGCCTTAATAAGTACCTTGTGATGCTGAGATCACTCATAATTTTTATTAAATAATTCATAGCATCACAACTTGCATACATGTAATGTTATATACCAGCTTTCAGGAACTGCATTACCTATAAAATGATTTCTATTTTTGTTCACAAAGTATACATTTGCCTTTGATGATGCTCTGGAGGAGGCTCATTAAATTACTAATGTAACTATTAAAGCTATTAAATTACCAATTTTGATGGATCAATTTGAAATACATTAAGATAAATATAAATCCAAAGTAAACCAAGTGTTTCTTCACTTCAGTGGCCCTCCTATCATGCTCTGTATGCTGGAATCTCACTCTCCTGTCAGTGTGTCCTGGTTTCAGCAGATAGGGAGTTAATTTTCTTCCTAGCAGCTTGTTAGTGCTGTGGTTTGGATTTAATATGAGAATAATGTTGATAACACATGGATGTTTTTAGCTGTTGCCAAGCAGTCAAGGACTTTTCAGCTTCTCATACTGGCCTGCCAAGGAGAAGGCTGGGAGGAGACACAGCCACAATAGCTGACCCAAACTGGCCAAAGGGATATTTCATACCGTGTGGCATCATGCTCTGGATGTAACTGGGGGGGTTGGCCTGGAGGCAGGGCAGATCAGGAGCTAGCTAAGCCTTGCCTTTGGGTGGTGAGAAATTGTGCTGTTCATCACTCGGTTTGTATATTATTTTGCCATTATTTATTACTTTCCTTTTCTGTCCTATTAAACTATCTTTATCTCAACCTATGACATATATCTTCCTCCCCCTTCATTTTCTATTCTCTCCCCCATCCCAGGGGGAGAGTGAGCAAACACCACTGCCTTGTTTTAGCTGCTACCACAACACAGCATTAACTCCTTCTTTGTATGACCCTCCCTGGCCAAAACACTGAAGTAGTTATTCCTAAGGCTCACAAAGGACTCTGGTGGTACACATTGATGAGGGGGAACGTTTCGTTTGTGTTTACTCTGAGAGCATGGGGTAGAGAGAGAGATCTGTCCCCAAGCTTCCTGACCAGAGGCTTATTTTTATTCACATTGTCACTATATTTTCACATAACAAATATTTACACTTTCAGAGGAACCTTTTCAGTAATGTGTAGCAGGCTGGATAAACAATATCTTCATTTCCCTTCCCTTTATTATGAGAAAGCAATTTTGGTTACAGGAGAGACTAAATACACAGGTGCCCTAGAGATGCCTGGAGAGGGGGCCATTCTTGCAGGGAACCCATGTGAAAATACTGGCAGCACATTGCTGCTTTAGATGACCTGTGTAGGTTCCATTTGTAATTGCAAGTAATGAATACATCAGAGATTTCCTTTTGTTTCCTTTGTTCAGAGAAAAGAGACTATTCTTGTACAATGCCATTTTAATTAAAAATACTTCCCCCTCTGACAAATTTCAGTTGCATGTTACATTCCCACCTGCATTATTATAATGTACATTTAATGCATATGGCAAGGCATCACTCCACCTCTCACTGGTGCTCTTGAACATGTAACAGACTGGGAAGGTCAATGGGTGAAAACAACTTCATTTCATTGACTGCTGGAAAATTTGACTGGGGAACTTGACAATATGACCTTCTGAGGTTCCTTACAACCTGAATTTTCCCATGATCCTAAATTAGGGAGATGGTTTGGGTTTTTTTTTACTAACTCACACCTTGCTGTATGAACCAGTGAAGATCTGTGTGTGAGACTTGGCAAAAGTATTATCAATATGCACCCATAGTTCAGCCTCGCAAGAGCCCCACCTTTTCCCCAGGCTGCAGAGAGCAGGAACAGAGAAAGCTACCTGTTTGCATAAAGAGTATCTGTGCATTCATGGTACAAACTCTTTCTTCATTCCAGGATCTCACTCATTTCCGATCTCTGCAGACAGTCTAAGTACTCAACTCTTGAAAATTAGGCTTAGCAGGTTCTGTTTCTTTGATGCTTTGTAAAAAAGCTTGACATTGGGTCAAAAGCTACTACGTGTGGAAGCCGTCCATTACACTAACTCTGCAACAACGCAGATCCTTTATATGTTTGTTTTTATCTACTGGAATATCAGCACAAAGCTGACTAATCAATCCTGTAAATGGAAGGATTAATTCCAGGACTTCTCAGTTAAATACAAAGTTCTCCAAGTTACAGATGCTGTAATTTTAAAATACCTGACCAAAAACTGCTGGCCAGAACAGCAGTGGTGACAAGCAATACTAAGTGAAACGAGCTAGTGTTCTGGGTTCTGTGGGGTTTCGGTTTTCTTCTGGTTTGTTTTTTAAATTCTCCATGGGAATACTTACCTCACAGGAGAAAATAATGTTCATATCCATTTTTAACACCTTGATCAAAAGCAGAATTCCACCAAAGATATTTCACGTCTTTCCTGTACTGTGGCTCTCCTGAAGGGGAAAGGAATTAAAAAAAAGGAGATTACAAACCTTACTATTTTTAACCTAAGGTTACAACATATGTAATACCAAAGACACCTCTTAGGATACCAAAGACATCTCTTACATTTTAAGACAGGCCTGCTGCTTGATCAACAAAACAATCCTTCAAATAGATAACATGAATATCTGCATTAAGATAAACTCATTAAAATGAGTGGATAGGCAGATCAACCTTTTGAGCATAACTGGTGATCGACAAAGCTTGGCCAAAGCTCATTCTTGAATAATTTTCCTTGATTTAGACTTTAAAAAATGATCCCTTTACGTGTCAGAATCAAACACTGCTGTTATTGCAGCTCTTCGTAGGTTAGCTAACAGACTCCGAGGAGGGGTTTTTTTGTCCACACTCAAGGTGACAAGACTCTAAAATATGAACTGACAGGTCCTGTGACACATGAATCCGGACTTCTGCACTGCTTCCACCTTTGGTCCCAAATGAAATTAATTACACAAGTGCTTTGCTGGGTTTGGTAAATGCCCGCGTTATTGTGGCCTGGTTCCCATCCAAGAGCAAGGCTGAGGTTTTCCAAGAACCTAAGGTGGGAACAACATTGATTTCACCTCAGATGCTGCCGTAAAAGCAACATTCAATGAAACAACCAGCTTTCAGAGGTTTCATGCTAGCTTGAAAAGCAGAAGTTAAATACATTTTTTTTCCAGCGAAGAGACTAGCAGCCTGCTTAGCTTTTAGTGGCATTTCTCCCTCCTTTCAGAGTGAAATTTAGGACTGAGTTTAGTTTTTCACATAAATTTCCAACTTATGCAGATATTCTGCACAAGACAATGGGGAGGGTGAACATAGAAAGTGACATAACACTTTATTCCATCTTTGTATAATTGACACTTGAGCTAAAGGCATGATCTTTATATCCCTCTAGAATTCCTGCCCTAGAAGCATCTTTGCTACTTATCCATGAGAATTTTGCCAACAAAACCCATATCCTTCTTCCTCAACTGCCACATTTCATGCAGCTATGACTGTTGAGAAACCTATCACCATCAAGATAGTGAATTCTTCTTATGATCAGAGGACTCTGGGACGACCTTACAGCAGCCTGCCAGTACCTAAAGGGGCTACAAGCAAGCTAGAAAGGGGCTGGTTACAACAGCACACAGTGACATGACAAGGGGGAATGGCTTTAAGATGATGGAGGAGAGATTTGGATTAGATATTAGGAAGAAATTCCTCACCATGCGGGCGGGGAGGCCCTGGCACAGGTGTTCCAGAGGAGCTGCGGCTGCCCCTGGATCCCTGGCAGGGTTCAAGGCCAGGTTGGATGGGGATTTGGGCAAACTGGGCTAGTGGAGGGTGTCCCTACCCATGGCAGGGGAGTGGAACGTGATGGACTTTGAGGTCCCTTCCAACCCAAATCAATCTATGGTTCTATGGCCTTTTTCATCATCTTCACCCTGACTTTCTGCAAGGCAGGCCCTGACAGCTCCCTTTGTAAGCTCAACAGATAACAGCCTTATCCCACAGTGAAACACAGCTCCCCAAAATGAATCAAATAGAGGCATTAGAACACACAGGGCTCTCAAACTTTAAATACCTATTTATGTGACAACTGTTTATTTGTTTCTTCAGCACAGGTGAAGCAAGTTATTTGCAACTTATTCCAGAATATCCCCTCTCAAAACAAGAAGGATATGGTTTATCTAATCATAAAGCTGGAGTTTTCTCTGCTTTTAATTTCACTGAGACCTCAGACACTTCAACAAGCTTTTTCTCTGCTTTGCCCTCATTCAAATCCATAGACACAGCTTCCATAGATACATCAAAATCCTTCCTACTCTCAAAAGGGCCATGCAAAGCCCTTTCATGAGCTCATTCCTAATTCTTTTTCAGAATTAATTAATTATTTACAGTACTGTCCTACTAAAGGCCACACTAAGACTCTGCTGCTTGCTGATTTTTGTAACTGTTATGCTGTATACTCAGACCAGTTGTTCGAAGAGTGTAAACAGACAGAAATGCAGTTAAACCTGATTTTCATCATTACTAAAACATAATCCTAAAAGTTTTACTTCACAGGAAAAAAAAACCCACAACCCACCAGTTTCTGCCTCCATTCTCCTGCCCCTCAAACCTTTACTTCCCCCCTTTCTGGTTTCAAAGGTAGTTGGGACCACAAAAGTTCTAATCTTAATTAGCATCGTGCTGCCTGACTACAAGTCCAAATTATAAACATCTTCCCTACCATGGTGGTGGAAGCAGATCTATTTCTGTGATGATGATCCGCACTCACAAGAATAGAGCAGATAAACCTTACATACAACTTCCTGATCTGAGTCTTGAGGAGCTCACAGCTCAGAGGAGAGATGGCTTTATATGTCTCCTACCCTGCGTGGCCACACCTGAGAGCACCAGTCCCGGTCTTGGCAGTGAAATTCCTTCTCTCTCATCCAATCCTCAACCAGGCAGGCATTACCTGAACCCACAGGTATGCTCACCCACAACAGCAAGTGCACTATGGTGCTGTCCAGAGGACACATGGTAAGATCACCATAGGCTCAGGGAAACAGAAGACAGCCAGAACAGAATAATTCAGTAATGGTCTCATTCTCCAAGGTGGGCACCTGCCTGTAAATGGGTGGGAAGGGGAGCAGCAGGTGATACAATCCCAGCATGTACCACATGTGGAAGGAATGTAGACAAGTCCATGTGGATGGCTGGGCTCCCTGGATGGCTTTACATCCCTGGATGTTATCAACTGGTCATGCGTGACTTGGCTTAGGAGCCTCTTCCGGTGTGTCACTCCTCTGACACAATGACACTAGAGAAAAGTTCAAGGAAAACTCAGCCCAATTTTACCTTTGGGTGGATCAGTAGCCTAAGCTGAGCCAGTCTTCTTTTTTACAGATTTCTATCAAAATAACAACATTGCAGAATTTTATCCTCTCAACCTACTTAAGAGCTTCCTTTTACAAGCCTGCCATCCTATGTACCATTTTCACGTCTCTGTAACGCCACATATTTTCACTACATCTGCCCAAAACCTCCTCACCAACTTTGCAGGATTATGTGAGCAAAAAGTAACTGCTTATAAGCATGATGTTTCTGCTTTAATATGGTCTTACTTCAAACGTTTGACTTTAAGAGAGAGCAGAAACTTGGTTCAGAGTTGTAATCTTTACTATGACACACCTTCCTCGCTGTACATTGCATGGTTCAACAGACAGTAGAAATTTTACTGCCCATCGATACCTAAACCAGTATTTCCCCTCAGCATATTTTCGAACCCACAGTAAATACAAGTGTTTTGCCTCTCCTACTTCAGTTTAGACAAACACTGTTTCTCTTGACTCTCCCTTAGAAATAAAGAATTCCCCACCCCGCCCTTCTACTGATTACATAGACAAAAGTATCTGAAGACGTATCATGAGAAATCTTGTTGGTGAGAAATCAACAATCAGGTCCTAAAGGAAGATGGGAGTGCCACTGACCCTACCTTAGGATCACTCACAATGACTCAGTTTAACAGCCGCCTCACAGCAGTGTATTTACTCTCATTTCCTATGCTCCTCAAGTAGGAAAAAGTTCTGCCTTTTTCATTTTCCTCTTTTCCAAGTACTGCAAGAGAGCTGGGCAAGGGTATGGCCCGCTGCTTCTCCCCCAGAGGTCCTCAACAGCTGTAAGGAACAGAAGGGGCTCCCTAATAACTTCATCCTCCTGCTGCTTTACATCCTTCTTTGTAACCAGTTCCTCTTGGATCCAAGTCCTCTACCATCTACTCCGTACCAATCGCAACTTTCATTCATGTAATTCAGAGACCCGTTAATAATTTAAGATCACAAAGGAACCTAAGGGCAGGAATATTCCATTTTTGCTCCCGCGATAGACGTTGCTTTGCTGGTAACGTCAGCTCAAGTTATCTCTGTGCATGCTACGTTAACTCAGAAAATTGCTTTTCAAACAAAGCGTGTTCAGAAAGCGCCCGGAGAACCTCTGTGAGAGGAAGCTTGAATTTTGCACGGCGAACGAGCCGGATCAATATCCAGGGGGAAAAAAAGAAATAGGAGCAGATTTCAGTCCCGTCCACCAGAGCCTGCAAGAAGAAGGGGCAGCTGAAGGAAACCGCGCAAGCCCCCGCGCCATCGAGTCAAAGTCACACCGGCTGTAGCAATAAATGCCCCGGCGCTAACCGCACGGAGGAGTAACGGCTCCTAACCGTATTTAGCGCCTCAACGACGCCGCGGCGGGATACCCCAGGCAGCGAGCGGCACTTCTAGCCGGGACACGGGGGAACGGGACGCGGGTCGGGCCAGGCAGATGCCGGGTCTTCCCCGACTTTCCCCCCCGCCACCCGGGGCCGGAACGCGACGGCCCCGCTCAGTGTTCCAAAAGGGCCGGGGTTCGTGTCAAGATCTGCCCCTCTGTAAAGGGCTGCGGCCGGCGTTCACCGTCCTCGCCCCCCCGGCCCGCTAGGCAGCGCCGCGGTGCCTCGGCCACCCGCAGCTCCTTCCCCCGCGGTGGCTGCCAGAACCTCCTGCCCGGCTGCTTCCCGCTCCCCGCCGGTCCACCGGAGCTAGCCACCCCGCCAGGTCACCCGTGCCCGGCGAGGCCCCTGGGAGACTCGGTCAGCACCTGCGGCGACGCCTCCTCCAGTGCCCGCCTGCCCACCCCGCGGGAGCGCGACCGCGTCCGGCGCCGTGCGTCTCACCTGAACGCCGAGCAGGACCCGCTGGGGCCAGAGGAGAAGTGCCAGCCACCGCTCGCAGCGCCCTGCCTGACGCAGCCCGCCTCCTCAGAGTGAGGCGCGGTGATGAGCCGCGCGGCGCGGCTCGGCCCGGCCGGCGGGGAGCGGAGCGGCCAGCGCACCCCGACAGCCAACCAGGGGCGGGCTGCGCCGGGTCGTCACGTGAGCGCGCCAGAGCACGCGGTGCCGTTACGGCCGCGTACGGCGGGAAGGGAGGGCGCGAGGCGGAGCTGCGCGCCCTCCGCTCAGGTGAGGCGCAGCCACGGCCTCGGTCGGCTCTTGGCTCCGGCGGCGCGGCGCCCTCCCTCCGCCGCCCTCGCGTCCGGGAACCGAGCGGCCGAAGCAGGAAATTCTGCGGAGCCCGGTGAAGGGAGCAGCCGCCCCGGTGGGGCTGGGCTGGGGTGGGCTGGGCTGGGCTGGGCTGGGGTGCCCCTCACAGCGGGGAGGTGCCCCGGCCCCCTCTCAAGCGTGGCTAGCGAGGGGCGCCCGCGCTCCTTGCAGTGAGGCGACGGATCCGACGGCGGAGCCGTGGTCTGTCGAGTGCTTCCGCTCCTGACCATTTTCTGTCTGCCGAGTGATTTGACGCTGCGCTGGGCGCTTCCTGAGGGAAGACCTTATCACCACCTACACTGACCTGCCAGGAGGGTGCAGAGAGGTGGGTGATGCTCTCTTCAGCCAGGGTACAGAAGATAGTACAAGGGGAAATGGCCTCAAGCTGCCCCAGGGCAGGGTCAGATCAGATGTTAGGGAAAAGTTCTTCCTGGAAAGAGTTGTTAGGGCCTGGAACAGGCTGCCCAGAGAGGGGTCTGAGTCACCATTCCTGGATATGTTTAAAAGATGGGTAGATGAGGTACTTAGGGATATGGTTTAGCATAGGACAGGAACAGTCTTTTCCAACCTAGTCATTCTGTGATTCTAGGGTGGAGAAAAAGTGATACGGCGCTTGTAGACAGCAGGAGCTTGCCGTATTGCTGGGGGAAACAAATGCTTCCAGTCAAATGATCTCCTATTCGAAAGGCGGGTATTGTGTTTAGAATGAGAAGCATAAGTAACCTTTGTTGCATGTGTGGTACCAAGGGCAAAGAATGATTGCTAGGCCATAGTTACTCCCTAGGAACGGAAGGATTATTTTGTTTGGGAAGAGTTTATTCAAGAGTTCTGGGCGCTTCTGTTTAGAGCCCTGTTGAGGAAGCTTCTGGAGTGCTTCCACAGCATTTGTGTGCAGGAGTACATAGTTGTGAAATTTCAGTTAGTACAAAGAGACTGAATTCCTGTAAGTTGTGATGGAAACACACCTATCATTTGCAAGGTGATTGGAGCAGACCAGTGAGCTCACAAGGTTATCGTCTGTGTCTGTTCAGAAGATGGCCTCAAACCTTGGACGGTCTGACATTTTTAGCTCTGCTAAGTAAACCCACATGAGAGAAAATTCCCCCTGTGCAACAGGTTATGTAGTTTGCTTTAAATCAGCTGCATTCTGTGAACACCGAATGGCTTGCTTCTGTTTCATTTATTTCCCTCATCACCTCAAAATGCATTTAGATTTTGTGATAGGTTCTTGACTGACAGTTTTGGGAATTGAGCTCCCATGTTTAAACCCAGACAAGGAAGCTTCTCAATGCTCCTATGGAGGAAACTTTGCCAGGCTGAGGATAGTCCCATTCGCTTACTTTCTCAAGCAGGATTTCCTATTTCTTCACTGCTCTGTAGTTACTGTTGTTACATTAAAACTATACCTTGGATACTAAGACTGCATGTTTAATTCGGGGAAAAAAAGCAAGTGTTTAGTAAGTTATCTTAAACTATGGTTATTCTGTTTCAGCTTTAAATTATTTAGGCACTAGGTTGGAAAGCTCATGGTCTTTACAGCATGCTTGCTCAGTTTTCACCAATTTTGGTTTATTAACTTTATAGATTTTGGAAACACATTCACTTACGCTTTTAAGATGCAGCTTCTTTTTTATGCAAAATTGCAGGTGCTGAGGCTATAAGCAGAGATGAAGAGTGTGATATCCTTCAAAGTGCACATGGAATAGACAAGGAGAAGCCATGTAAGTTCTAGGCTTCCAGGAATGGGTGCCAAAGCATTTTATTAAGTTTGCTGTTAAGAATAATTGTTGGCTGGCAGTTGTGTAACTTCTGTGACAGTATCTCTTGAACCCAGTCACAGGACAGACTGATGATACCAGTCTGTGCTGTCAGGACTGTGATTACAGAGAAAATACTGTGGTGACAAAAATATTTATGCTTGTGAGTCTTTTCATTGCCGCACCATTGTAGATGAACTGCAGTTACGTGATTCTGACTATAGTAGCTCCAGATGACTCATGTTTTCCATTGTACATCAGAGTTCTTAAAGGATAATGGATATGGGAGAGGTTTTTGTTCTGTAGAGAGGTGATGCAAAAGCTGTTCTGTGATGGTGGGTACATTTGTCCTCATCGGATGGAGCTAGACTGCCTGAAGATTCTGAAAGTCCCAACACCTGTTTTCAACCAGTGCCTGAAAGCATCAGGTCTCACTGACAGTTAACGGAGAGTAGACCTTTGTGCTGCTGTGGAATGGGGAATGTTTCTGCGCTCGGATCTGCTAAGTGAGCTGTGGTGACAAAGGAGGTCATACAGGAGGTAGCAGTGGGCAGGTCGGTGAAGTAATGTCCCTGGCCTTTCCAGCTGGTCCTAGAAGCCAACGATGTATTATGCTACAATGTGCTGAAAAGTCTGTGATATTTTACCCTCCATTGTCACAAATAGGGGCTTTTAATACTGTACTTTCTATGGTCTCAGGGTTATGGCTGTCTGTTAGGGCAGGTAGAATTCCTATTCTCCATGCCTCTGTGTGGCAGAGATTGTACTGTTGGTGTGGCTGCATCTTTGCCCCAGGAGACATCAAGATCACAGTGATTCAGCTACTGAGGGCTTTCAGTGCCTCTCTTAGAAGGCCTCATTTTTGCTTTTAAGCTGTAATACAACAAATCATTCTGGAGTACTGAGATTTTTTAGTTCTTTCCTACAAGGTTTTGCAAGCCCATACCAAAAACACCGTACAGCATTCAGTGGGAGTTGTGAGCAGAGCAAGAGCTGAATAAAACATCAGAAGGCATGCAGTAACCTTTTCCCGAAGGTCTATGTTATCTTTATAGGGTGTTAGAATATTCTAGACACTGAAGCAGTCACCACTGTTAATCAGTTTGTGTTCGTACTAGGCAAATCTTAAGACCGGTGAAGGTTTGTCTGGATAAAGATGCTAACTTTGGAAACCACATGAAAGAGAAAGGATTTCACTGGCAGATTGTTGCAACAGAGAAATATTTTACCCTGAGCAGAAATACTAGTTAGGTTCTGGAGGTGTGAAATTTATAATACGCAAAAGTAATGAGGAGGGATTCCACCGTAGATGCCTGGATCTCCCTTTGTTTTGGGGCTCAGAAATAGGAGGAATGAAATGACACCAGAATTCCTAAGTGGTTCTATCAAATAAACTTTTGTTAATTCTGCTTTGACAGATAGTTTCTGTTTATCCAGCATTGCTCAAAATGGTGTCCTCATATAGCTCCTTCTTTTTAAGTAAAAAAGCTTATAACCCAATTAGACAAACAAAAGGAACACACCCCAAAGAACACTGAAAAGAGGGCGGAGAAGACAAACCTTTTCCCTCTTTAATTTCCCTAGTTTCATTAAACATACTCCAGTGAATAGATTTAGCTGCACTCATCTGCTGCTTTTGGAAAGCACAAAATTCAGCAAGGAAAGCTTGTATGACTTTGTAATTAAACATAATCAAACCAGGCAAAAAGGATCCTAAAGTAATGTAGGTGTTTATAGAAATTTTTTCAACAAAAGCTTTTGCTATTAGAAAGGCCCAAACTCAAACTTTATGTATTACCTTCTGCCATGGGCTGTAAGTGTCAGGGTTCCTCAAAAGCTGAAGCCAACACAGCACAAAGCCATCTCTGAGAAGGCAGAGAGGACCTGAGTGTCGAGTAGGCCACTTCCTTTGCTGAATGAATCCCTAATTTGCCGTTAGCTTCTGAGATGGTAATAGTAGCGTTTGGTTGGGAAATCACATTGCAGTATGTCATCAGGCTATGACCAGCGGAGACAAGAGTTGTCTGGCTGTAAATGAGATGACAGTTACAGTACACAGTCCTTGTGTCTGGATTCACATTCTGACCTCTTTGTTCTAGCAGGATGCTTGATCAGATGATTGCTTCTAAATTAACTGGATTTTAATTGTGGAGCTGGAGAGCAAAGGAGGATCAAGAAAGAGGGTTACGGTTCTCGTATTACCTCTGCATTTGAAGCTTGTGATATACTGCATGAGAAAGCTTCCAGATATTCTCTGTGTGTTTTCCAACAACAGAGACATTGAAAAGGTGACAGATGCATTTAAATTAACCTATTAAAAGTATAAGAAATGTTTAAAGTATAGAGAAAAAGGGGAAAACTGAGTATTACTTTCAAATTTTGAGATTTATGTTTTAATGGAAATAATTACATAAATAATGCCAAACTGGTATTTCATCTATGGCAGGCTTCACTTGGGCTGGAGGTTTGTACGTCTTGATAACCACAGAAAGGTTGCTTTCTGAGTAGCTGGCTAGCTCAATAAATATTGCATAATGTGCTTGTAGATTAAAAAAGAAAAAGCATGAAGGTGTTTTTAGTATGGATAGAAAATTTTGGCAACTGCCTGCATTTTGTTACCAAGTACTTACTTTTTTCAGACTGGCTGCATTATGCCCCTAAACGCAAGACAATTTTCAGTTGTTCTTAATGAGATCAGTCACTGTCAAAGCTCCCTCAGTGTTTCTAGATATTGATTACTACTTTTCTAGAACTTTCAGGAAACACCAGAGTGTTCAAAGAATTGTAGTTTGAAATATCCCAAGAAAACTCAGATGCTTTGAAATGTGAAAATGGTACAGAGCATTTAGTGCAGGCAATTTTATTGTTATTTAACTATTAGCTCATAAGCAGGTGTACTGAAGGAACATTTCAACAGTTTGAAAAGAGCTAACACATGTGTTTACAAGTACTTAATATTTAGGCTCAGCCATGCCAATTGTAACTATGGATAATACTTTTTTGTCCCAGAACTGCTTAAAATAAATATAAATCATTCACTCAACTTTTGAATATTATGCTTGCATTTTTGGATATTTCAGAAACGATAAACTCTTTTGATTTTCTTTTAAGGATTCTATAAATTTAGTGATGAATTCCTGATATATTTTTGCCCCTTCAATTATAGTCAGTTGTGAAGAACAACACCTTTAAATTCCTATTCCTTGTCCAGAAGACCTCCAAGCACAAGTATGACTGACATATACAGCTTAGAAAGATTTCCTAATGTCTCAACAACCTGCATTTTGATAAGTTCCTGACAACTTCTGACAAAAATTCTTGGCAGTGTTTTCATGTTTTGAAAATACAGCAAAGTATGACTCGCTCTTTGTACCCCGGAACTTGTCAGCAGCTGAGGTTAACACAATCAATTGGTGATAAACAGGATCGATCAATGCCCATGTCTCAATACACAGTTTCATTCAGTTGGGACTGTGCACAAATCCTCTACCCAGTACAAAGAAGATAGAGGGGAAAGTGAAGAATCAAATCTGGCCACAAATTCTGAAACAGCAAAATAATCTAAAATAAGAGTCCTACCAGTTTGGATGGCAGCAACTAGACTTGCTAAACGAAGTTGTTACAAATTATCTGCATAAACCTCAGTTATTCCCAAATTCCCTAAATAAAACTACTGAGACATTAGGCCATTTAAGGCTGCCAGTGAATCTTAAATAAGCAATCAGACTTCCAGCTTCAGGGATGAAGGCCTGGCAATGCTGATACTGCAGTGACCAGCAGAGCCTACTGGGCATTGACATTCAGATCTATTAAAAGGGATTGAACTTCCAGCTGTGCAGTGACATGCACTTTCCCTACTGAGTACAGAGAGGAAGGACTTCTGCAGGGTCTTATCTTAAGACTGCTCATCAGCAGGTCATAGACTGTGCTACTGGTAGCAAACCAGTTACAAGGACCTACCCTAGTAAGTCAGTCATAGATGGGAAATCAGTGTCAGTACTTCAGACTGCAGAAAATTTCCTTCTCTTCCACTCCTGAATCTATTTTGGCTCTTTGGAAGATAACATGGCAATCTGTCCTGTCATCTGTTCTATCACATCACTTACAGTGTTATGTATTGTGGCTTCCAAGAACAGAAAATACAGTGGAAAATCTTGACAAAATCCATAGTTAAAAGCCAGGTTATTTTTAAATTCTGTGTTTGTTTTGTGGAAAACAAGAGTTTTTCATGTCTTAGGCTGAAGTAGAACTCTGAGTTATAAAAAACTGTGGACTCAGTGAGATGATTAGCTTTCTGAGTTATTTGGCAAGGGCATTTGTATTTTGGTATTAATCTGGACCAGTAGAAAGAGAAGTAAGAAGTAGTTTGTGATTGGCCACTGTAAAATTGATTAATAAAGCACATGCATTCATCTGAAAACATTTTAGTTCTCCGGCTGTATTCCTGAGCTTTCAAGCGCTCTTATTAATTATTCATTGATAATTGATCCTGCTGGGAGTTAAAAGCAAAGAGCACTGCTAACTGCATAGTGAGGATAATATGGATTCATATCTTCCTTTAGTGGCAGAAAGGGGCGATGAAAGAGGAAAAAGTCCATGGAGTGAACTCGTGGAAATCTGAGAAATTCTGCAGCAAGGGGAGATTTTTTCTGGGAGGAGTATCTGTGATAAATTCAATGTCTTCAGTAGTTGCTCTATCACACGCATGGAGAACAGAACTGTCATATATGCAACTAGATGGCTACCAGGAAAGGAAGTGAGCACTTTTCTGGATCTGTCAGGGCACCTTGTCTAGTTTATGTCTCTCTCTCGAATTACAAATAGTTCCGTGGGTAGTGGAACTGAGGAAGATCCAATTTCACGGTTGCATCTTCTGGGGATCTAATCGTGTCTGGACTGTGACTAAAATTTTCTCCAGAGTTGGAATATTCGCTGACTAAAATGAGCTGGATATTAGGATGGGACTGGCTATGTGCGCACAAAGAAAGCGCCATGCCATAATTGTTTTTAAGGGGTTCTTTACTTGCTAGCCTGTTTTTCTGTGAGATCGCAGTGTCTTACTTTTCTGCTGTACAGTGGACTGGGGCTCCTGAGCTAAAGCCTGGTTTTTTTTCTGGTCTCCTGGTATAATGCAGCAGAAGTATCAGCTTTCCAAATAGTGGGGTATTGCCAACGGCTCAAATTGCCATTAGCTCAAACGCTGGTTTGGGCCAACGTGGTTAACATTGCTTTTGGTTCCGGGGTAGTGTAGGTTTCCTGGGTATGTGTGGTGCTAATCTCCTGTCCGTGTTTTGTGGGAATAACTGGCCCATTCTTAGGGCGTTTATTTATCCTGATGCACAACTGCAGGCATAGTATCAGCCCTAACAGATTTAGTAGGACAGCTTCCTTAAGGAAAGATTTGTAGTTATTATTGGGTTTGTAAGAATTCATACACAGACTTTACAAATGACGTGTGGTAAAGTCACTGTAGGTTGAAGGTAAAATAAGGTGCAGCATTAACAAGGACTTTGCTGTTTAGCAATGTCTGCATATGTGGAACATTTCAGTTCATTTTCAGCCCTATACTTACTTTTCTGCTTCCCTGCTTGCTTTTTCCTTACCTGCAAACCTGAAGAAGATCATGTCTCTCAGAGTGGAATTGCACAGTGTCATTATATAGAAGATACCTTGGTATAAATTATTTCTTTGATGTTTGTGCAAGTGGACAGTTACAAAGGAAAAAAAAAACAGTGTGGTAGAGAGGAGCAGATTAAATAGCTTTGTACAACTAAAGTTTACAAATGATTACCTGATTGCAAAAAAAACCCTATCTTTGAATGGTAATGGAGGGTGTAGGTAGAAGAGCAATGGGATGTAAAACTTCATCTCTCCATAGGCCATTGGAGAGATTCCAAGAGCAATTTAGAGCCTGGGGAGAGGTGGGACACCGAGGTGATGAGACAGCTGTGGATGGCAAAGCATTCTTACCCAGTTCTGCAGTTCTGTACAAGGAGTAAGACATACAAAATCCAATGCATGCAGACAAAGGGATGTGAGTGAAGCTACCTGAGTACTTTTGTCTTCACAACTGACAGTTAGTGAGAGAGAAAAGGCAGGCTCCAAGGTCATTGCACACCAGATGCTGGGGAAATGTAAATACAGTTTATCTTAGAAAGACATTCCAAGTGCTTTGCACCCCTCAGCCTGCCCTGCCCCTTCCCACCCTCCAATAAACCACATAGCTTTTGAGCATCACATACTGTCACAGAGAGAGGTCTCTGACTGTATTTTTTATTTAGTTGCACACAGTAACTGGGCGCAGTGCAGCAGGAAGCAGGGAAATAGCGTAATCCTCTGTGTAGGTCTAGTGACATCTGCTAGAGTTGTTGCTATATCATGATTCTAAGGCAGCTTTATGAAAACTTCTGTCTACTCCAACGGACGCAGCAAGGGAGAGAGTTTCCTCTAAATACAAAAGCTTCCAGCCGCTAATAAAGGTTTCTTATGTAGAATTAATTTAGCCATCAGTTTCCCCTCTAATCATTAAAACACATATGTTTTGCAGATGTTAGCAGGGTTTGCCTAATGCAAAATATAAAAATGAGGTGTACCCTTAATGTAAACAATCTTTCTTATTGGAATAAAGCACTGTTTCCAAGGTGTTCGTTGCTCATTCTGCCTTCTTTCTGGAAAGTGTGGAACACCTGTGCTTTGAAAAGTCAGTCTTCTTAAGATGTCTCAAATTTGGCATCCTAAGATTAAGGTACTTTTCAGAATCCTGTCTATTATCTTTACTCAGGCCAGGTGACCACACATTGCACCATGGGGGGATTCCTTATTGTCACTTTTTGGTTAAGTCTTAAATCTCTCTTAGTCAGAGCTGTTGTTATTGTTCTATTCCATATTAAAATACAAAACCACATTAGCCCATCCTCAGGCAGTGCTCATGAATCTGGAATGAACATGGCAGTTTGACTCCATAAACTTGAAATTACATTCCAAATCCAATTTTTCCCAAATGGTACTCTATAAAACAGCATGTAATTTCCTTACTTACACGTTTTGTACTTCACGATCCTGGGCAGAAATAATGTTACCTGGAAAGAACTTAGAATAATGAGGAAAGGAACTCTTGCAGTAATAGGTCAGAAAACATTTGTGGCTATAGGGATCTCTTATCAACCTTATTTTTTTCTCAGCTTTATTAATCTGAATAATGCTAATTAAATATCTTAGATGCACTGGAGATATACATATCTTTTATACCTTTGGTAGCTCCTCAATTGCTTAATTACTGATAGCAAAGTATAATCCTTCAGACTTGCAAAGACCATTTTAATGCAAAATAGGGAATTACTTTGAGCCTGAAAGCAAAATGAGTAAAATACAGCCCAGTTAACTGTGGTCTTTGGGATCCACTTGGAACAAGGGTATCAGGAGAAGAAGATACCTCTTACTTGCCCTGAGATGCAGGTCTTGCATCTGATTCTATTAGGGCTTGAGGTGACCACCTCTGCCATAGTGAACAGGCCATTTCCTCTGCCACATGGCCACATAGTGTGATGATCCCTTGATACTGATACAAACATTAATTCCTGGCTGGGATTCTTAGGTTTTATCCTATATGCCTGGCTCTGCAGGCCATATGTATACATACATGCCTATATGCAATATTCCGCTGTATTCATTTGTGGTTCAGCTTCATACACTGTTGTGTAGAAGCGAACATAGTGTGAGATGGGTAATATGTTATGCCTTTAAGGGAAGTGATATGGAAGGGCACAGGTCAGTGAACAGTCAATGGAAAATTGAGCTAAATTATCAGATCAGAATTTGGCTTTTTTGAAACACAGTGCATAGCTGTAGATGGCAACTTCAACCAAAAAAGCCTTACATTTAAAGTATTTATGGTAACAAAAAATAGATCCACATACGGAGAATCAGTTACCTCTTGGAAAAAAACACGATCAAGGCACACTTTTCAGTGCAGATTTCTATCGTGATACTCTGACTGTGTAGGTGTGCCATAAATCATTCCTGACAATCCCACCTGCTGTGATTAATACTAACTGCGGATCAAGGAGAACGGGTTATTTGGCAAACTGTGTGAATGTTGCAGCAGGGTGGTTCATAGTCTGGTTGAGACTGCTCCACTCTGTGGTTGTAGAGCTGTGGCCATCCGTGCCAGTATCTGTGGCATGGGGCTCGGAGGACAAAGCCTCAAGCACTTCTAGGTTAATAGATAATGTGATGGAGCCTTTAGGCCATAAACCATGGGGAAACTAAGCAGAGGTGCAACCTTGTAATAAACAAAGTTGCAGGCCTACTGCTGAGTTAGGCTCCAGAGGAAACCTCTTCCTTTGTTAACATATATGCCTGCTGTCCGGTGAGGTTTTAGAAGTTCTATTAGCATGATAAGATAAAGATGCTGGGGTGACAGTAGGCTGCTGACCAACCAGATGCAGCCCCGCGAACAGTGTATGTATGAAAGGACCAATCTGTTTAAAGCACGCAGTCTTCTGATAATATTTAAAGGAATGATTTTATACAATAAATCGACTTTTGCTTGCGTCAAGCTGTGTCCCATCCCTCCGTCATGGCAAGTATCAGGCTGGTCACAAGCACACGTGGTAACAGCCCTGTCACTTGGGGTTTGTACCAGCAGGGACTGTACATTGCCTTCTCCTGTCTGTGCCTCTCGAAACACAAGAGGCCCATTGGAGAAGATGGTGAAAGAAGCTACTCTGGCAATTACATGCCCTCTGGAAGTTTCCTCTGTATAACAAAGATCACTCACATAGTCAAATTCAGTAGACTGAAGGATGCTTTGAGCATCCCAGAGAAAGAAAAAAAATAAATTGATTAGTGACCCAATTCTTCCATTCCATTTGAATGCTTTATTGAGCCAGAATTCCTGATGCCCCAGCAATCCCTGGAGTCTGATAAATTTGGTGTGAAAAGAGATGTTTGAATTAAGCAATTTATGGATGAAGACGGCACAACAGCTCAAAACAACTTTGGCCGTTCCTGCTTCCATTAAGAAACTCTGGTAATATTTTGAGTCTGCCTGCAGGTTTTAAATTGAAAGTTCTCCTTCCTCTGCTGTAGTGTGATGTTTAATACATGATATATAGTAGGCATGCAATGCATTTCTGATACTATTATGTGTAAATCACCTCCTGTATGCACAGTTAAATACAAGAAGTTCCCACTCCCATCAGGCTTATAATTCAAAGAGTATGTAAAAACTAAGAGCAGAAAAAAAAGTTGCAGGCTTGTGAGAGGGAAGTAGCTGTAAGAGTTTGTCTTCCACAAATGGGATGGGATTTGATAATTTTTCATTTTTTTCAAATGAGGTGAATGATGGAGCTTTTCACTCATGTTAGTGATGCTATTTATTGCACAGTGTATTTGCTGCATTTATTTCTGATGGCAAATATTTGTGTCTTGTTATCGTAGCCCCCAGGCCTGGTACATTCTCCCTCAGTTCATCAATAACCCTCCATCATCAACCCCCCTGAAAACCTCTGACACAACTGCTGCACTTAGGAGATTTTATTTGTTCTGTTCCCTAACACTAAACTCCACTGAGCACCCACTGTTGCTGGTGTGCTTAAGATGTAGCTAAGGTTTTATGAATGTTACCAAAACGAAGCTACTAGGTTTAGTGAAACCCCCAATCATTCAAATGCATTAGCAACTTTATATATATCAGATGAAAGTAATTCAAGTTGAGTGAAAATAAGAAGTCATAAGAGATAGGAATCTAGTGAGGTCATTCACGTGCATAAAGTGAACATGATCATGATCACGCACAACCCTGGCTTTGTCAGAAGCTCATTGTTCTGCCATCAAAAGCTATGAATGCATCCATGGTACTTTTCTGCAGCAAGCACTAACAAAGACACCAGTTTGGAAGTAATTTGGCTTAGAGGCACATTCTGCATCTTGGGAATGTGAGAGATTGCATCAGTCTGGAAGTTTCTGATTATTGCACTTAACAGTTGGAAACCCAAAACTTAAAAGTTAATACCAAGTTATTAATGAATCACAAATGCTCATTGTTGTCAGGCTTCCCTGTGTATTGCTTACAACTTCCTGTAATTCTTCAGGACTTACTCATGGATGACTTATAACTCGCATTGGAACAAATACCGTGTACAGTAATTATGTAAGAAGATTGCACAAGGTGCCTTTCTCATGATGTAACTTATATTAAATTGTTAATCATAAACCTAAGGCTGCTCAGCTTTAAATAACATATACAGCTGTTATACAGCCAGATGAAACATCGTCTGAGGAGTCTGGTGAAGTTGCTGTATTGTTTCTGACATTTGTTGAAAGCCATACTCTGCACATAAACCAAGAAGAGAGCAAGACTTTCCTTCAAAAGTAAAAGCTTTGTGTATGGGAAGGATGCTGAAAAACTACTTTATTTTAGGAAAGATATGTCTTTTTTGGACACATGGTGAAAACAAGCCCTAAGGGAAATAGTTTGCTACAGCTCAATGGTGTGTTGTATTATTCTCTGACAAGATTTGTTTGCTATGTCAGTTTTACAAGCAGTTTACAAACTAGTCATGTTGATCAAAACCAGAAATCTAAAAGGTTCTTAAAAATACACTGTGAGGTATGGGGTTTTTTTTCCCTAAAAACAAAACCTCTTTCCTGTTTGTTACCTTGACTAACACAAACTTTTACTATATCGATGGTCGGGAATAAAAGGTAATCTCCGTGGCTGAAGTTACTCATCAGCTGGAGCGTCTGTACCGTTCTCGTGGTGCTATGAATTGTAAGCTGGTCTATAAAGCAGGACTATGTTTCTCTGCATGGGGTATGCTGTCTACTTTGCAATTTCACTGGTTTTAACCTAGCTTAGATTGTCCATTGATACAAATCTTAAAGTAATGCCTATTTCATTCTAAGTGTGTTTAGCACATCACATCTTTTGTTTTATTGCATCTTTATTCTGCTCTTTTGACATTCTTGTCCTACCGAAGGTAACCTTTAGACCATGTTTATGGAAGGCAGATGAAGAAAGCATGTGCTGTGGCAGACCACTGTGCATGTTACAGTAGGATAGTACGGTACCTTACCATACAGGGAACCATGAGCAATACATAGGAGTGGTCTCGATCGGTTCCTAATAACTTTTATGTGCTGATTCAAACATCATTAGTTATTTCTGATATTTACTGATATCATGACTAAAATTCTTCCTCTTAGACTCAGTGCGCATTTAAATATTTATACTGAAGGGAATGGGTGTCATGTGTCTCAGTTATTGGCATAACAGCCAAGAGGGAAAGAGAAGAATTCTGTTTTGTAGCGTAATGATACTGTATTCGTTGATAATGTGCCAGCTTTGAGTTATCAATGCAGCAAAGGTGTGAACCCACCCCTACAGAGTTTATACTGTGTAGGGCCCAGGTTGCTTCATGGTGCTTTAATGACAGAAAGATTGCTGATTGAAATTCTTTCCTACTGTGAATTTTCTGAAGTGCCACTTCACTTTCTAAAGCAGGTCCTCCCAAGGTGTGCTGTTTATTCCACGGTACTACAGGAACTAGTTGGAAGTAGTCCATGGACAAAATCTCTCTCGCTGTGTTTCTCTGAAGGAAGCTGGCAGCAGCTGATGGAGCAATAGATTTTTCATGAAGAATCAGGTCTGCTTCTGTGCTTTGTGAGGTCTGGTAGAGAACATGAAATTCTTTGCTTTCAGGGTGAGGGTATGGGGAGTGGAATGAGCCACCTCCTCCTCTGTGCTCACATAACCTGACAGAGAGTTGAGCATAGTCCCCTTTCTATGCCCACAGTACCCAAGCTAGCTAAATTAAAAAATGAAGGATTTTAGAGAGTCGTTAAAAACTTCTGTGCGATAAATACATTGTAAGAAACCATTAGCACGGGGAGCAGCTTCCACAAATTTCCTTTCATCAGTTAACTGCAGTTGAAACTTGCTATCTCTCCTCCTCGTCTCCTCCTGGTATTATTGAGTCTTTTGCTATCTCTCCTCCTCGTCGCCTGCTGGTATTATTGAGTCTTTTTTGCTAGCACACTCTGACTGTCAGTCACTTGGCCAAGAGGCAGTGCTGAATCAGACCTTCAATTGCAAGTCCAACACTAGAGTCCTCTGTATCTCAGCCCCCTTTTGCTGGCACTGGCATGTTTTGCCTGAGGCTGCTGGTGGCTGAACTCTGTACTTGATGACATGGCAGAAAGAGGCTTAAAATATTGCAGTAGGTGCAAAAGTCAATGTGTCACTGTTGATGGAGGTAATTACCTTACGTCAGCGTGGCGGGATGGCATGCCGTGCTGTTTTCCTT
This sequence comes from Gallinula chloropus, assembly GCF_964237585.1. NCBI lineage: Eukaryota > Metazoa > Chordata > Aves > Gruiformes > Rallidae > Gallinula > Gallinula chloropus. The sequence goes on from NC_140090.1 coordinate 43,324,172, forward strand.
TGCTGCAGCCTGTTATACTTTGATCTGCTCAGCAAAACAGAATGAATTCGTTTTGTCTGTAAACAGCGGCTGGGTGAAAAGAAAAGATAATGGAGGCTGAAGGTATTTGACAGATTTGAGCTGGTTTTGAATATATTCACTGCCAAGATAACAACACATAGGTACATTGCCAGTGTCAGTTTAGTCCGTACTTGTTAACTGCTTCTAGAGCGTAGTTGTGGTCTAGATCAGGCTGCTCTGATTTTACCTGGAGAGCTGCCATTCTAGAAGGAAACTGTGGCCTGGCTAAGCTGGTGTGGTGTGCCTTCCTGTGACCCCCTGATTACACGTGTTATTCCAAGTAAGATTCCCCTTGGTCCTAGCAAAAAAAAGACAGACATATTCTTTGGTGAGTATCTTGCATGTCCTGTTACTTTTGAACTTGGATCTTCACATTTAAGGAGTTTCAATTGTGCAAATGGAGCTGGTTTGTACCATTCATCAGCTGCAAAGCTGACTTAAAATGAGGATATGGAGGCATATGATAGGCTTGTACTGCAGTTGAAAGTCTCTGAGGGTCAGGGTGGAGCAGCTAATTTAGAATAAATAATTACATTTTAAAACATCTATTCTTGAGCCGGGGCAAGTGTCCATGAGACTTGTAAGACAGCATCATCTCATCCTACCTCATCCCATATTTTCTAAGCAAGTGTTCATGCTTCAAAACTGCTTTATTTACTGCCTGTTAGATTTACTGCATTTTTATCATATATTAGAAAAGAAACATGTGGTTTCAAAATGGGATTGTAATTCCTGGGCCTTCAAATGCTCATGTTGCAATGAATAAAAGCAGACTTCCCTGATTCATTTTGCAGAGCAGAAATGGTTGTTAGGTGGCTCATACTGTATAAAATGATACAGAGCAGTTCTCTCTCTGACTCTTAAATCACATACTTGGGAACAAGCATAAGTTGTGAATGCGAAATTCGTAAATCTTACAGTGAAGTGCAGAGTTCGAGACGTATTAAAATTCTTAACATACCAAGGGGCGTGAACTAGATTTGGAAATCTGATAGTGGTTTTTAACAACTCTTTTAAAATGAGGTGGATGCAGAATAATCTAATCAAGATGTGTGTGCAAAGTATGGAATGAAATCTATTCTGAAACAAACCTCCTGCATTCAGGAACTGCACATCTTTGTGGTGCTCAAATAATGTACAGTCCGGGTTTCTTCCTCTTGGTGGGCAGAGAAAATGGGAGATATTTAAGATTCTAACTGTGTGTTTTGCAAAATCCTGCTTTAAAAGTAAACATGGAGTGTGGTTGCAAGCGCAGAGGCAAACATGCCTCTCGTGTGCTACCCCTTCACATCAATTCAGCTGATTATGGGTAATTATAAACATACTTTTGATTGTGGTGGAGAGCCAGGCCTCTTGAAGGCTTTGCAGACTTGAAAATGCAAAGGGCTTGAAACCACTTTTAGTGACAGCAAGACTGCTGCAGGACACAAACATAAATTACCTTCCATCCCTGTTAAAATAAACACATGCCTCAGCTTTAAGTTTGTTTTGACCCCGATTAAAGCAGATTGAAACAAGGCAAGCTCTTTCCTTAACATTCATAGTGGGGAGTGCTGGGAGAAAGGCAGATTTGGGCATGGAAGTGATAGGGGAAAAAAGCCTCCTTTTGCCTTAGCAATAAGAAAGGGGTTACCTTCAATGCTATCTGTCCTTTTCTCTGTTTCATTTATACACCATTTCCCTAGGAGGAAAGGCTGAGTGACCTGGGGCTGTTCAGCCTTGAGAAAAGAAGACTGAGAGGGAATCTGATCAATGTTTATCAATATCTGAAGCGTGGGACACAGGGGAAATGTCCAACCTCTTCTCAGTGGTCTGTAAGGACAGGACGAGGGGCAATGGCTTCAAGTTGGAGCACAGGAAGTTCCACACCAATATGCAGAAGAACTTCTTCACGGTGAGGGTGGGGGAGCCCTGGGACAGGCTGCCCAGGAGGGTGTGGAGTCTCCTTCTCTGGAGATATTCCAGCCCCGTCTGGACGCCGACTTGTGCGACCTGTACTAGGGACTCTGCTTTGTCAGGGGGGTTGGACTTGATGTTCACTGGAGGTCTCTTCCTACCCCTGCAGTTCTGTGATTCTGTGAAAATGCTTTCAAAGTTATGTAGTTCACTGTTTATCCTGTGGCTGAAATTTTTCTCTTTAATTTTAGCTGCTTCTAGTTATACATGTGCCCTTTCCAATGCCCTGTGGTGCCATGTGACATGCCCAACATTTTGTAAGATACTGGCTCAGGACTGGACCCTTGCATTTAGTCCACGGCCAAAACAAATTATCTTAGTTTTTTCTGTGGTCAGAAGAGAAAGGTTGGCCCTTTCAAAAGATGTTTGTGTGTGCCTGCTTTAGGCATCTAGACAAATCACTTATCCCCGCAAAATATTTATCTCTTCTTCTTCTATCCCAGAGTCCAGGTAACAAGATCAGTTTAGGATTCTAATTTGTGGCTGGCAGAAGATAATTAAGGCAAATCTTGTCCTTAGTGAACAAAAAACTGATGAGCTTTTAATGCAAAATTTGTATTTGTTAGTATTTGATAGCTAAACCTCATGAATTAAAGATGAAACTGAATTATAACTTTTTCTTAGAATTGGGTGGTATTCTAAGGAATACAGAGAGGCTTTTATTTGTTTAATCAATCAGAGGAATTGTTGCCAGAAGATATACATATATCTTTTTATAGTAAGCCTTTCTGCTCAGTTTTAAACTGACTTGTTAACTGTCACCTGTCTAAAGTAGATTTGTTGCTGTTCTGATGGTCTGGGGATACAAACAAAGCCTCATTTATGATAGGTAAAGTTATATTATCTTTTATTAGACCTGCTACTCTAGCAGGAGAAAACAGAAGACCATTCAGCACACAACCCATTGCATTAGGTTCTGCAAGCCTCTGTTTTGTTCCATTGTTTCAGTGCAGCTATTAAAAGATACTAGTCCTCTTACAAGACTAGCCTCATTTATTACTGTCTTAAGGAATACAAATCTATTAATAGTGGAAATGAGGTAAGGAGGTCAGGATTCTGAACGGAACACAAGATATAACCTTTAGAGTTGTCCCTGTCTCACTTCAATTAGACTCAAAATGACAAAAAGCTTCCTTTGGTGTTCTGAAGCAGCAATGAAGTTTAGTGTGGTACAGTTTCCAGTGCCATTTGAGTGCCAATAGCACAATTCTGAGGTTTGGCAAAGTTATTCAGCACAAAGCTCCAAGAGCAAGGAAAGGACTGTTGATGTCACTGTTTTTCATCCCAACAGATTCATACAGGACATACATGTCTAATTCCAGAGAACAGTCCCTACATAGTTGTGTGGTGCAAGTGCAGCCCAGTGGACTGCAAAGCATAATAAAGTCCAAAGCTTGAACTTTCCCAATTATACAAATTTAAGTCCTTGCCTAATTTTATACCACCACTGTTTGGCCTTTTAAATATTCAAGTATCACTGCTGATACAGAATCCCTTGTGTTAATTTTAAGGGATTCTGGCATTTTGCAATAAAATGAGAGTGAAGGAAAAAAGGTTTCTGGCCTTCAATTTAAAAGCTAAAGGACTTTTTTTTTTTAATACTAAATTTTATAGGAGATGAGGGACCAGCTTTTCAGTTAGATCTACTAATAAGGAGTTTGCCACTAAAGAGACTGAAGATGTTGCCTGATGAGGCTCATTGTACAACAGCGAAAAAGTCCTGTGCAAAGACATCTGTATGATATCAGATGTTAAAATTAGGTTTAATCAACCTATAAGTGGCTTAATAACTGCCTATTGGGCTTGGGATCTAAAGTGATTTCCTGCCCCTTGGTTGTTTTGACATTGGTGTTTTGACTTTGGTATTTTAAATATATGCGATGATAACATTATTCCCTTTGTACTGGAAAATCATGTGTGTAATAAGCATGATCTGATGAACTCTGAATATTTATTATGTTTGTTTCTTCCCTGCACTTCCTTGCATGTTTGGGAATATGTATGCATAGTTTCTTAATTAGATTTCTTTTGTATTCGTTTCGTAGACTACTTTATGATGGGTTGTGGTCTGCCAGGGATCTCTGGACCACAGGGTGAAGAACATTTTGAACCCTGAACACAATTATCTATGTCCGGTGGAAAAGATGATTTGTTTTGTTAAAATGAATATATGGCAAGATTTGCTGTTGAAAGCTCATAGCCAACTAATACTAGGATTTATTTTAGAAGTGTCAAAGTGTATGAGGTAATTAACAGGTGAGATAGGATACAGCCTGCTGGACAGCTCTCATCTGAGAACTTCTTTGAGGTTTTTATGCCATATTCTTCCACTGAGTTACTAATGATTGGGCTAGATAAGAGGTCTTCCATTGCACACGCTGTAGGGTCTGAACAAATAAGAATGAAAGATCTGCAGAACCCCCTGGAGCTCACTTCAGACCTGGGCCAGAGCAGCTACTCTATGAGGCGTTGGTGACTGCACAGGACCACAGTTTTGCTAGGTCGCTTGGCATCCTTGGACTCCGTGTGCTTAAGTGACTATTGTAGACAGAAGGTTAACCATAATTATTTATTTTAAAGGTTCCTCTGGGAATTCTGAATGAATTAATTATCAAGGCAACATAATATTCCTAGCCATGCTAAGCAAAGTAACTGTTGGTTAATATTTGTTTCCATTGTAACTTTGGTAATGCATGATCCAACAACATATGTTACCGATAAGATATGTGATGTCATCTTGATAAATTCGGTTACTTTTCCTTACCCACCAACATTTTTCAAAATTACATGTTTCCTTTGTCAGCTTTGAATGCTCAGAAAAGTTGAGGCATGCCCTCACAAAGTAATTTTGTACATCAAGTATGAATTGCTTAGTTTCTTTTTCACAATGCCCTAGTCATAACCTTAGAACACTGATACTGCATGTGCTGAAATTTATGACATTCCACATTCCTCAAAAGGCAAATGTGCAAATATAGTGGGTGATAAATTACTCCATGTCACTTCTTCTGGAAACAAACAGAGAAGTTAAAAATTTGAAATTTCTTTTATTCAGAGCCCTCAGATACCCGACTTCTGTTTTTAATTTCATTGAATAAAATTATCTTAGCGTGATTCAGCTAATCCCTTAAAGAAAGGTTTATGCTTTACAAAAATGTGGATAGGGTTTATTTGATGAATATTATATCCAGAGAGATTGTGAAACATGCTCTCACATGAAATCTTGGATTAGAACATGACCAAATGTTTTGTGATCTCATGCTCCATCTTCATATCCTAGTTCTTTCAGTCTACTGTCATTTGAAGACTCTCTTCTGCCAATTCCTACATTCAGATGCTGCAGCTGAAAGACTGTTTTCCAGACATAAGCAAACTTAGGCCTGATAGATTGAGTCCGTTAAGGCCAAGTATGTATTAAAAAGTTCATTGTTTGAATAACAGAACAATTATAAAATTGCTTCAGTTCTGTGAAACAGAAATTTAGATTGCTTTGAAAAATATCAAGAGCCAGGATAATTTTCCACCCCCAGCTCCCTCAGCCGCTCCTCAAGGGATTTACACTCCAGCCCCGTCTCCAGCCTGGTTGCTCTTCTCTGGACACGTTCAAGGACCTCAGTGTCCTTCTTGTAGTGAGGGGCCCAGAACTGGATACAGCACTCAAGGTGCTGCCTCACCAATGCCGAGTACAGAGGAACAATCTCCTCCCCAGGCCACACTGTTTCTGATACAAGCCAAGATGCCATTGACCTTCCTGCCCACCTCGGTACACTGCTGGCTTGTGTTCAGTCGGCAGTCACCCAACACCCCAAGGTCCTTCTCTGCCTGGCAGCTGCCCAGTCACCCTTCCCCAAGCCTGTAACACTGCACGGGGCTGTTATGTCCCATGTGCAGCACTCTGCACTTGGAGTTGTTAAACCTCAACTAGTTGCATTATATGACAGTGTATATAGCTAGCATACCCTTGGCAAACCTGCCACTCCTATCCGAATCTAGTTAAAACCAACTAGAGTAGACAGATTAGCATTGCATATATATAAAAACTGTTGGTAGGTTTTTGGTTTTTACACTTTACCGGTGACCTCAGTAAGACAACGCAGTGAAATCTGCAGAAATATTGACATGGGTTGTGTATTGCTTAGGTAATGCTAATTTGCTGTCTTTGGGAGCAGTTAATAAATGAGACCAATGGGTAAATGATCCTACTTTATCTGCTCATAGCCCCTAAATAACTTGACCTAATGCACTTTCCTTGTAGTCCAGAGTCCTGCTTACAAAGGGACCTGTCAAAGTTGATCAGAAAGTTTGAGTTTCAGTAGAATCAGGCCATTATTATGCAACTAATGTGTTTTTCTTATATATAATATATATTTTCATATACATATTCACTTTCTTAATATATCTACACATACGCGTATAACATTTTAGAATGCTTGAAATGCCTGATGACTGATATAAATATAGTGGCTAATAATACATTTTATGTCATAAATATCTGTAGGCACAAATAAGATCTTTATCTCTTGTGCAATTTCTTGGTAACAAATGTATCTATTAAAACCTAGGAGTCTTCAACGAAGTTCTGTACTTGGAAGATGAGAACAAATACATCCCTCTGATCTACTGACAGGAGAGGATAACTCAACAGTGACACTGAAGCCGTTGTTATCCACCACCTTCATGCAAGTCTGATGAGGAAAGATGTAGGAATCAATGACTTGGTGAGCTGGAAACAAACTGTAAAAATGAAAGTGAGTCAATTATAGTAAAATGCTCAGTAAAATGATGGATTCTCTACCTCTTGATATATTTAATCAAATCTGGATGCCTTTTGGAAAATATTTTGACAGACACTGATGTTGTCAGCACTACACAGATGTAGGATGGGACACTGCATGTTGTTTATTTCTGAGATTGTATTAAATGATTTCTGATGTCTGCAGTCTTGAACATTATGTACATCAGGTCAGATAACAAGACTAAGTTAAAATTAGTTTGGCTTCTTTTATCCATATTGCTACATGTAAAATGCTTGTGACTTAGTGATTCAAGGCCATAAAATTATGAAAGTACTGAAAGTCTTCAAAACTCCACCAGCTCTTGAGTGAAGATATCTGTGGCAGAGTCAGGTGCCTGACAGTGACTGTACCACACAACAGCAAGGCTAGATAGGAGAAAGGGGGCTGGGCACAGCATACTTGGTCATTCACACTGCATGAAGTGTCCATCTGGGCTCACCTCCAGAGTAGAATGGGACTCAGCATGCCTTGGAGCTCACGGAAGGTAACATGGGTAGGAGAAGTGTTTAAGCTTAAGGATGGGTATGACTTGGAGATCCTGCCCCAAATACACTGTAGATCTGCCTTAGGCATCTGAAAATTCTGTAAGTTCTGGAGAACCTGAAATGTCTTAAAGCATTATATATCTGACTCTTTGTAGTGTGATGGGCGGTGGTCCCATGCCAGGTTCATGGAAGCTGCATAGTTTCCTCCTGTCTCTAGCTTCCTTTGCAGACTACAGAAAATAAAAGATGGCTTTTATAGTGACATTGCTAAGTCATAAGGTCTATCTCCTTGCTTAAAAATGCTATCAGCTCTATCAATGACAGCCTTGAGAACTGTGGCTGAAAGTCGGATGAAAAAGTTGTAAAACATCTGACTATCCTTTCTTTGCCTTACAAAGTGTATTAAAATCTACACTCAGACAATTCTACATGGCTTAAAATTGGGGCAGTTGCATATGCAGCAGCAAATTTGATCACAGTGCTATATTTGTTCAGTCAGTTGCTCCTGGAAATCCATCAGCATCTGTAAAAACGCACAGTATTATAGCAGATAATATCGCAGTATGGTGCACCTTGTTCTCATTCACAACAGGATGTTCCCATGTATCATCATCAGAAACTCATGGGCATAATAGGAATAGCAGGAGTCAGAGCTTATCATAGCACAAAACCATGGTCTTGTGGTCATGACTAATAAACAACCCGTATCAGAGCATGTGAGTCATATCGTCTCCATTTAGCTCTGCAAGATAAGTGGTTGTTTGCATCACAGCAGTTACCATGCGGCCAGCAAAAAAATGAAAGGTACAAACTGGTCATCTTAACTGCTACAAGAATAATGTGGGGGGGTTTCTGATGTGGTGAAGGTGTCAGCAGAACTGTGTGTTGGGAAAAAGTAATAGATTGTGACATGAAAGGCAAGACTGGATGCAGTTACTTTATTTAAAACTTATGAAATATGAGAGGTAGCACCAAAACTTCATTTTCTATAAAGAGTAAACATGTTCTCAGTCTGCTCTCATCAAAACTTTCATGTGCTTAATGCCAACTGCTAGGCTACGGGGCTGGTTCCTGCAAAAGCCATCTCTTGTTCCCTTGTGTATGATTGGTGCAGATCCAGCAGTTCTTCCAGAGAGGTTCTTTTTCATGGTGGCATGGGTGGTTTAATGGCAATTGGCCTTTATGGCATTGTTAATGAGATAAATGCTGCTCAGGCAGACTTCAGTGCTGCAACGGAGGGATGGGACACAGCTTGATGCCAGCAAAAGTCAATTTATTGTATAAAATCATTTCTTTAAATATTATCAGAAGACTGCATGCTTTAAACAAATTGGTCCTTTCGTACATACACTGTTCGGGGGGCTGCATCTGGTTGGTCATCAGCCTACTGTCACGCCAGCATCTTTATCTTATGCTAATAGAACTTCTAAAACCTCACCAGACAGCAGGCATATATGTTAACAAAAGAAGAGGCTTCTTCTGGAGCCTGCCTCAGCAGCGGGCCTGTAACTTTGTTCATTACAATCTTGCCACAAGCCTGTTTATGGCCTAAAGGCTCCATCACATTATCTATTAACCTAGAAGTGCTTGAGGCTTTGTCTTTCAAGCCTCCTGCCACACTTGTGATAGTTTGTTGTATCCCATTTTTTGCTTTTGTTTCTCAAATTGTAATCTACTTTCTCCGTTTTGTTTCTCTTGCTGCTGGCAGGGGAACCTGAACTCTTCCAGTGTCAGCTGAAGTTTGTTGGCTGCACCTGCCTGAGAGGCTTGCATGGTGGGGCTGGGAACTCAACATCATGTGAAAGTACTTTAAAGTGAATTTCCTCTAGTAGGAAAATCAGATGTTTATCCTAACTTCATGCTCTTCAGTCTTTGGAGAGGGCATGAAAGTCTGCACCACTGAACCCATGCTCGATTTGCTTTCATTTTCTACACGTGTATAGAGTTTTTCAGAACAGTCAAGGACCACACGCATAATGGTCAATACTGCAGGTTCCTATAGCATCCTCTGATTTATTCCTTGTACTATAAACAGTACCCAGTCTCCTTCCAAGCACTATGATTTTGGCTGAAGAAATAGAATACTAGTATGTAAAGAGTTCTTACTAGAAGCGCTTACTAGAAGTGGCAAAGTTTGATGGCTTTAGTAGTATGTTCATGAGTTACATTACTACATACTTGCTCTACTCAATAGCTTTACTTGGCTGCAGCTTGCAGAGGTGAAGATCGTTGAACACTATGCCAAGTACATTTGCATGAATTGCTTTCTCTAACAGTTTGGTCTCTGTATTTATACAAAGGAATTAAACCAAACTTTTCCATAATACCTCAATAAGAAAAAAAAAATTCTCTGCATATTCTCCTGCTGTAAGTGTCTAAAGAAGTTATTTGCAAGTTTGTGTATAACTCTTGCCTCTAGGAGACTTTTTCCCCTCTTTTTCTGTTATGTAGCTGAGCGCCATGGAAACAAATGAAAAATACATTTTGTATCCGTTCACAACTACTCAGATATTAATTTTTGTAACATGCCACATTAATTCCCATTGGGAATGTAATTGGGATTCATTACACTCACAAGAGTTGTTATAAACGTGTTCTACTGCATATTTACACCAGAACAAGCACCTTAGACTTCCATAGGGCTGACTTTGGTCTGTTCAGAAAGCTGCTCAATAAGATTCCATGGGAGGCAGCCCTTGAGGGCAAAGGAGCCCAAGAGGGTTGGTTGCTCCTCAAGAAGGAAATCTTGGTGGCACAAGAACAGGCTGTCCCAGTCTGTCGGAAGAGGAGTCAGAGAGGAAGTAAGCCAGCTTGGCTGAGTAGAGAGATCCAGGAAGGTATTCGGGAAAAGAGAGAAAAATATGAGCTTTGGAAGAAGAAGCAGGTGCCTTGGGCTGACTGTGGGGATGTAGTGAGATCATGTGGGGAGAAAGTCAGAAGGGCTAAAGCTGAACTGGAACTCAGACTGGCCAGTTCTGTAAAAGATAATAAAAAGTCCTTCTATAGGTATATTAACAGTAAGAGGGGGGTCAAGGAGAACCTCCAGCCCTTACTGGATGCAGAGGGAACATTAGTGACACGGGATAAGGACAAGGATGAGGTCCTTAATTCCTTCTTTACCTCAGTCTATAATAGCAAAAATGGATATTCCCTGAGTACTCATCCTCAGGATCTGGCTGACAGAGAGGGGAAGAATAACAAAGTTCCCATGGTTAAGGAGGAAATGATTAGCGACCTACTTGCCCAGTTAGATACTAACAAGTCAATGGGGCCAGATGGAATTCACCCGAGGGTGCTGAGAGAGCTGTCAGATGTGCTAGCCCAGCCCCTTTATCATCTACCAGAAATCCTGGCAGACTGGGGAAGTTCCACTCGACTGGAGGCTGGCAGATGTGACACCCATATATAAGAAGGGCCAGAAGGAGGATCAGGGGAACTACAGGCCTGTCAGCCTGACCTCCGTCCCAGGGAAGATCATGGAGAGGGTCATCTTGGGAGCTATCACACAGCACATGTGTGATGGCCAGGGGATCAGGCCTAGTCAACATGTGTTTACAAAAGTTAGATCCTGTCAAACTAACCTGATCACCTTCTATGACAAGGTGACCCACTTAATGGACAAGGGGAAGGCTGTGGATGTGGTCTACCTGGACTTCAGTAAAGCCTTTGACACGGTTTCTCACAGCATTCTGTTTGACAAACTGGCTGCCACTGGCCTTGACAGGTGGACCCTCAGCTGGGTTAAAAACTGGATGGATGGGCAGGCACAAAGGGTGGTAGTGAATGGAAAATCCAGCTGGAGGGCCATCACGAGTGGTGTCCCCAGGGCTCAGTCCTAGGTCCAGCTTTGTTCAACATCTTTATCAATGACCTCAATGAAGGGATTGAATGCTCCCTCATTAAGTTTGCAGATGACACTAAACTAGGAGGAAGTGTTGATCTGCCTGAGGGTAGGGAGGCTTTTCAGAGGGATGTGAACAGGCTGAACCAATGGTCTGAGACCAACGGGATGAAGTTTAACGTGGCCAAGTGTAGTGTGCTGCACATGGGACATAACAACCCCATGCAGTGCTACAGGCTTGGGGGAGACTGGCTGGAGAGCTGTCAGGCAGAGAAGGACCTGGGGGTGTTGCTTGACTGCAGGCTGAATATGAGCCAGTAGTGTGTCTGGGCAGCCAAGAAGGCCAATGGCATCTTGGCTTGTATCAAAAACAGTGTGGCCAGTGAGTCTAGGGAGGTAATTGTGCCCCTGTACTTGGCATTGGTGAGGCCACACCTCGAGTACTGTGTGCAGTTCTGCGCTCCCCACCATAAGAAGGACATTGAGGTCCTCGAGCAAGTGCAGAGAAGGGCAACCAGGCTGGTGAAGGGGCTGGAGGGCAAATCCTATGAGGAACGGCTGAGGGAGCTGGGGGTGTTTAGCCTGGAGAAGGGAAGGCTGAGGGGACACCTTATCACCACCTACAACTACCTGAAGGGAGGTTGTAGAGAGGTGGGTGATGGTCTCTTCAGCCAGGTGACAGTAGGTAGGACAAGGGGAAATGGCATGAAGCTGTGCCAGGGCAGGTTTAGATTGGATATTAGAAAATATCCAGGGATGGGGTTGAGTCACCTTTTCTGGATGTGTTTAAAAAAAAGGGTTGATGAGGTACTTAGGGATATGGTTTAGCATAGGATGGGAATGGTTGGACTTGATGATCTTCAAAGGTCTCTTCCTGAGACCTTTCTGTGATTTATTATCTTGTGTGGATTTCATATGCATAGATGCATATGCAGTATGGCTACGTATAAATTATGCCTAAAGTATAAATACCCTGATATTTTTTCAGATACTTGGAAATGCAAGGAAAATAAGGTAATTCTAGTAATATTCTTAATCTCTTTCTATGTCTTACAGTAGATTGTTTTATTGTTGGTGTTCTACATTGTGAAAAAAGTATATATTGCTTAGGCAGCTATTGCAGGAATCAGTGAAATGCAGATCAAACAATGACTGTCCAATGTAGCTGCTAAATAATAAATAAATGTAGCCTAGTTAAGCAGCATTTTGGTAGAAGACAATATTAGTGCTGGCCTTTTGTCTTTAGTTTATTTATTCTTCTTTTGCCAAGAGATTACACATCAGAGAGATTCCCTCTGTGTGCCATCTGTTTCTTTGCAATTGGGAATGGTAGAATAATTTTCTGAAGAATTGCTGACAAGATGTGGCAAGGGAACAGTAATCCATAAGGATGAGATTTCTCATTTAAGTCACTCAGCTTATCTGTGATACAGCAAGCTCTTGATTTTTACTGGTCACCTCTGGAGCAGGGAGGACAGTGACTGGTAAGCTACATTTTTTTATTGCACAGGCTAATGGTGAGGTTCTTGACAGTAACTGGGATTGCTGTCAGATCAGTTTTCATGACACAGACACACTTATCTAAGTGAGATTATTCCGTTTAGACAGTTTATCATCATAACAGATGTGACCATAGATGCCTCTTGACTTTAGTTACTTCATGATGTCTTAATGTTGGCTAGCTATTGTCATACCATTCCCTAGGGTTTTGTGAGGATGGGCAAGTGGACTGTGCCAGGCCCCTCATGAACTAGAGCAGACCTCTCTTTTTGGGCTTGTGGCAGAGATCTTAATTTATGCTTTTGTTGCATGTGTGTGCCTCCTGGTCTTCTCTCTTGAGCAAAACCTTGCCGCAGATTGCTGCTCCTGACTTGATGATCCTTGTGGACCCTTCCAACTAAGTGTATTCTCTGATTCTGTGATTTTTGCTGAGCAGCCAGTTGGTGGCATATTGGCACAGCTGGACATGTCAGCCAGTTGACAACAGCTGTAAGCAGGAAGAGGAAATTGTTCTAGGGCAATTAAAACATTAAATATCTGCCATAGAAGGTTGGGGGCGGGGTGGAGAGGGCAAGGAATAATGTGATAGAAATGAGAGACAGAATCACACCCATAGTGGTTGGAAGGGATCCTGCAGGTCATCCAGTCCGGTCTCCTGCTTAAAACTACATTCAGAGGGCTGAGAGCACAGGGGAATGTACATAGGTAGGAAGTAAACCTGGACTGAAACAGGAAGAGATGTCCAGTTGAGGATGTCTTCCAGTTGAGGCACCATGTCTTTCCACAGTAAAGTGAAAGCTACTTTTAAGTTATAGTCACCTTTTCCTCCACCCCTTTATTTCCATACATCAGTGTTTCACAATAAATACCAGCTGTTTTTTCAAGAGTGTCCTCAAAGTACTTGAAAATACAGAGTAAGTTAAACCTCTCTATAATGTTAAAGAAAAGAAGAAACCTATATAATGTGAAAAAAAAAAATACATAATTATCATTTAAGTAATTTGCTGGAATAAAGGAGTTATTTCTCCTCTGACAATGGGTGGATGCTTTGCTCATTTTTTATTTTTAGTGTGTAAGAAGCCTCATGGCAGTGTCTTTTCCTACCTTACACAGATGTGAGTAAAGAAGTGTAAAAGCAAATTAGCTTTCAAGTGGAATCATCTTTAGTCTTGAGCTGCGCTGAATTTCCGACCTGGAAGTCTGTGTTCCTTCTGCCGTATCCATTGTTAAAAGGAGAAAAACAAAAATCTAAGATTAGAATTTTATCCCAAGCCCCGAACAGACCAAAAGAGATGTGTTTAGTTTCATGTAGAGATGTAGTTAAATATGCTCGGGACCTGATTTCAGCCCAATTTCGTGATTGGAGGAGCACTGCCTTAATTATCCATGCTGACAGTTGGTGATGGGATGACATATGGTTTTAACAGGAGTGACAGTCTGCTATTTGTCTTACATGGCAGATCTGAAAAATAAATAATTTTTCATAATGTTTCACTCCAAATTTGCTTTTAACATTGGTTCTTCTAACCTTTCCTTCTCCCAGATGCTCCAAGGAAAATGTAAAAATGTGGCTGGAGGCATTAAAACAGTCAAGATCACGGCACCAGGTAGAGTACCTAATCAAAGTATCTGTTTAGTAGACAAAAGGGTATGTGCCTTTAAAGAGTGAGAGCCCCAGCTCTCATGAGGTGGTGGATAAACTGACCCACATCCACACCTTCAGCTTTTCTTCCTGGTAGTGTACATTTTCTTTCACTTTGTTGCCAACCTTCTAGCTGGGATCCTTTGGAAATAGGAGCCTAGAGGAACAGCATGATTGTCTTGAAAGATGATTTTGTTGTGATTGCTAAACCAGCTGCACTCTTCCACCAGCTCACCATGTCAGATTCACATAAGCATGCTCCAGTGACTAAAAACACTTCTCTTCGCTCCTTAAGGGCTGAGATGAAGAGGACTGTGAGTGGCAGATACTGGAGGAAGGGACTGGAAGATCACAGAAAGTCAGACTAACTGGTGAGTTCCAAGTCTCTTAGTCAGAACCACTTAGTACTGCCTTAATTCATCAAGACCAAGGATATATTGTTAGATGAATAGAAATGGAATATTCTAGAGTAGTCACCCCAATATCCCTCTGAAAAGTATGAAACATTAAAGAAAAATTTGGTTGTATCCCTCCAAGTAACTCCTAATGAAGCAACTTAGGATGTTCCCAGAGAAAGTTCAGTCCAACTGTCTTCAACATGGATAAAGATGGTTACTGCTGCCTGGCTGTTTCTCATTGTCTCTTCCTCCAAGCAGACAGTCTACATGTGTGTGACCTTAGCCTGGAAACTATGCTAGCAGATTTCTAAAATACCAGTTCCTTTAATTGAAATTCATTGCTCTCTTACAAGGTAATAATACAAAACTTCTGAGCCCAACAACTTCACTTGGCCAACACCATCTAAACAGAAAAACCCATTTCTGTTGATTGCAATATTGCTAAGGTTCATTAGAGGACACTTGAATGTGCTGGTAACACGCAGCTTTGAAACACTGGTAGTTTTTTGAACAAAAAAAAAAAGCAAAACATTTAAGATATTGCATATGAAGATGAAAGATGCATAATTTAAATGGAAATCTACAGGGGGGATGCTGGAATAAAGGTGATGTGTCTGAAGAGTGGATTAGTAACAAATTATTTTTGCCAACTGCTTGACTTTTTTTCAGAAGCAGAAGGTGTAGTTACCTCTTAGTAAATACACAATTCTAATTTGTCCATACCTGTAAATTACATGTGGTTTGTTCAAAATCAAATTCTCTCTTTACGAAGTAAAAATAAGTAGGAAATGCTCTATATTTCTAAAATATAACCAGCTTCAGATTCTTTTCATCATGGACACAATCAGAAACTCTCCCACCTCTTATGTGATCACAGCTACCTCCATATTTGCAAGTTACATGAGGTCTCAGCAACCTTGAAAGCATCGCACAGGTTTAGGAGCGAAGCAGTGGTGAGTGACAGTGTATTTATTGTCATGGATCCTTTTGCTACTTCTTACTTGCCTTGCATAGGCAATGAGAAGGCTAAGAAGAGAAGGTGGTGATTTCTCTTCATCTCTGTACCTGGGCCCCTCGTCATGACAGAATCCTTGTATACATAGAAAGAGGGGAAGCTGTTGCTGTTAAAAACATGCTCATTAAATGAGGCTGATGCTTTCATTCAAAAAATATTTTCATGTGTTTGGATGTTTTTTCTTGATGTATTTTTGCCATGTGTGTTGCTGGATGCATGCAAAGCTTAAACACTCTTAGGGAAAGCCCCCAAAATGCAATGCTTACAGCCTTTGAAGCTAGATGGTAGTCTCATATTTGACAGTGAATATTTAAATTTATACCAAAAGGGAACACATTCAGAATGCCTGTCGTTTGAATGGATTTGGTCCTTTTTATTCTATGTTTAGTGATGACTATCAAATGATAAGGGAATCAAGACAAGTGTCTGCATTCTGCGAACATGCTGAATAACCGCTAAAAGTAAAAGCAGTTTTAAAAAGAGATTTGCCACTGAAAGTCCACGTGGCAGCATGACAACTCGTATAATGTACCAAGAATAAGATAATTTCACATGCTTCACAGGGACTTGGAAATAAAGGCCTAGTGTTCCTCTGGGCCTGGTGTTATGGCATTGTAAACCACAGAAAGACCTGGCATTTAAGCAAAAGTGTCTCATCCTGATGTTCACCACTAAGATGACATAGAAGGTTATATCAGAAATTGAAATTAGCTAGAACAAGCATTTAATGTTTGTGTAGAAGGCTTTACCTCCTACCAAATGTGTACACTGAAAAATATATTACAGTCCTGGCATATTGAGATGCATCAGCAGATATCGGAGGTTGGGCTTTGATAGCTGTTGGAGAGAGGAATTCTAGGTATTTATGGTCTCTCCAGCAGAAGGATTCTGAATGTTACCTTTGGCACTTGCTAAGGCACTGACGGGCTTCCACTTTGATAGCCTGTGCAAGACAGAAGGCTTTTTTCCCATGCTGCAGCTTCGCTTAGATTCTTCCAGCCCTTCAGTTTACTGTAAAGAGGCTTCAAGCGTGTCACAGTTTGCTCTTCCGTGAAAACTCCTGTAAGAGATTTATAATGCCTTTCGCAGGTTTGGGTTTTTTTTCTGTCTTTCCCAACCATTTTCTCAAATGAGGGTTGGGTCGGGGGGGGAGGTAGAGTATGTCTTCCTAGGTAGTGGGATGGAAAGAGACTTTGCCACAATCATTGGTTGAGTACATTTTATTCACTTAAATTCTTGTCCCAAAGTTAGAGACTTTTGTCAAAAATGCACCTCCTTAGCTTGATCTTGCTAGACATCTTTAATGAGCGTTTCCTGCTCAGACAGTCTCTCTGTGCCAGTTTGATTGTTGGATATAGGGACTGAGATTGCTTGCACTTAGCATAATAAATATAAAGTTATTTGCTGAGACCAGAGCTATAGTCTTTACTCACTGGCTTCTCAGTGGCAGCTCCAATTAATCTCTTGTAGAAATACTCTGTAGAAATGAATGTGTTGCCAAATATCAAGAGAGAATTTACGTGACTGAGGCAGAACATTTTAATTTATTGAGAGGGAATCTTTCTGAAATCTAATCTATATGTACCCATGATAGATACAAAATGAGGCAAAGGAACACATCTCCCATCAACTAGACTTCTGTATGCTGCTTAAGATCTTGTTTTCTTTACTTTGGCAAAGAAGTATTGGCAGGTCCTGCTGAGTTTACAGAGGAACAATAAATAATAGAGTTGAATTAACAGCCATGGTCTGAACGATGCCATGGAAAGTACTGTGCAGCTTGAGCACTGTAGAACTTTCTGTATGTGGTATTTTCTTCCTAGTTGTTCCACTGGGTGGCACAACTCCTACATTGCCTTTTTCAAAGATATCACTCAATATTTGAATATGTTAAATTGTTTTGCCATGTTATTTTGTACTGACAGCTGCAGCCTCGAGTCCTGATCACATTGCTTAGCCAGATGAAATAGGGACTCCAGCTAACTGGAAGACAAGTGCTGCTGTACAGTCTAATCCAAGACAAAAACTACTCCTCCCCTCTCCCCCACTCTCCGATCTTCCAAATGATGGTTATCTGACTTTGAAGAAAACCTAAGTTGTTAGGAAAACATGTAGCTCAGGACTTAGGAGCAATGAAAGCTTTCCACAAGCAAAGCACTTTGGTTTCACAAAGAAAATAAGAAGTGTTAACTCCCTTCACAGGAACTACTTCATGACCTGTATTTTAAAAAAAAATAATTCTGAGACCCTAGTGCTTTGGATGGTGGAGGTAGTAAGAAAACTGTCCTGCGCTTAACATGGATCCATCCATAGTATTTTATTCAATCCCTGCCAGTGGTAAAGAAGAAATGTAGACCTCCAAATCCTGCCTGCTCAGAGGAATGGCCATTAGAACCACTGACAACATTTCTCTCCACGTGGTTGCCTTGCAGATGAAGAATACCTGGTTTTGACCATCAGAGTTATAGAATGCTCTGAGAGACTAACAAGACTCATCTGCTTCATAGTTCCCCCTGTTGTTATTTGCTCTCAAATCCTTCATCTCTTTAAGGATTTTCTTTTAAAAAATAAAATAAAAAAAAATTCACCAAATCTGCTCTGAAAGCTAGTTGAACCCAATACATACCCTGTTGCTCAATCTCTGAAGACCTTCAAACTCTACAGCTGGTTGACTTTGGACGTGACCAGGCTAGCCCATTATCTCAGCTTGTCCTCAGGCAGAGGACATACAGTGGCATACACCAACATTTTCTTTGAAGTTACACACTTGCTGCCTCTCATTATGAATATGTGTGATTAAGGAAAGAAATCCTGTCATGTTTAAATGAAGCTCTTCGTTAGAGGGGCAAGGATTCTGAGGTATTTCCAGATGGGGTTTTTTTGTTCTGTTTGTAAATCTGGTGCCCAAGGAAAACACTTGCATAGTGTAGTGGCTGCCTCTGCTGTGTCTGCCCCCACCTCCATTTACTTTGGAGCCCAGGGGTTAATTGCAGGGAAATCTGAAAGAGGAATAGGTAGGACCCGTGGAGTGTCTAAATGGGTACAAACTGTGGGAGAATTGGCATGTGACTAGAAGAGAACTATAAATGAAGATCCCCTTGAGAGTACTCCCATGTTATATATAACATTTGATTGGAGCTGATCAGTCAAAATGTACCTGACCATCCAATTAGCATTTGTGTGCTGTCAGATTAGCTATATCTCTGCTTTCTAACTGTCTCTTGCAGGATGCAGCTGGAAATATTGCTGCAGGAACTGGGTCATGACAGTAGGGGACAAATCTGTAAGAAAACCGTTTCATTAGTTATGCTACTCATGCAACAACTAATTTTAAATGAAGGAGATGTCTCAGCAGTCAGGTTCACATAAATCTTTTGTGTGGGAAGCTTACGCTTTTATCTATGAATACACTGTGGTTTTTATTTTTCAAATAAATATATTTGGGGGTTGTAGATTTGCTTCTCTTCTGCTAAATTCCTGATACTGTAGGGTTAGCTTCTTTGTAACTGTAAAGGGAGCATGGCTGTAAAGGCTATTCTGTATGTCAGGTGACAGCTCCAGAGAAGTAAATCAGGATTACTTACTGAAGCTCATTAAGTTACCCATATAAGCAAACTGCTCATTTTTTGTGTCTAGAGTGCTTCAACTTTTCCGCTTTCTCTTTAAGCTACAGCTGCTCTGCCCCCAGATCTTTATACACATGAGATAAATTCCCTTTGACTTCAGTGGAGTTCTACCAGACAGAAATTTTGCTTCTGGCCTTTTTTAGGACTTACATTGTGTGTGTTGGAAGAAAATGTCAGATTACACTCAGGAGAAAAAGAAATATGATAAGTACCCACATGTCCAAACTGTAGGCAGAAAAAGGAAAATAGGAACTGGAGCTGGATTATTTTAAATTACATTGTTTATTTGCTTGGATATCCGAATGTGGCTTTCCCAGGTGAAGTGATGTATCTGAAGTATTGTTTGGGACAGCAGACAGTTAAGACAAAGCTGATATGAATAAAAATTTCAAGTATCTTTTACTGCTAAGTGTTGTTTAGTCCTAAAATGGAAGAAGGCGTGTTTGGGAGAAATGAGGAGGGCATTTTTAAAAAATCAGGTTTTCTATACTTGATTTTTTCCCCACATCTAAGGAAGTTTCAAAGGACAACTTCAGCTTCCTTTTACAGGAAAAAAAAATATGCTGCAAATATGAGTTATCTTGCAAAAGAACTTTGGTTACTTAATTGTATTTAATATCTGTGTGGCTTCTGCAGTTCTAATCAAACTGGTATATTCCTGTGCCATGGGTGTAAACCGGCATCCTTGCTAACGCTTACTTTGTTAGTTCCCCAGTTCTGCTGTGGGTCTGCTGAGGGCTTGCCTGTAGTTAGCTTACCCTTGCAGATGCCTGGTGGAAATTAGTTTCTGTGAGGGCTCTGAGTGAGAAGAGGGGAAAATGACAGAAATTAAATTGTTAGGACCTATGTGTCTGTGCAATGGTGGATGATTAAAGGGCAAGTACGGGACAGGGTGGATGGCGCCCCAACTCATAATGCGTGTCTTTCAAACAGCAGGGTGGCTGAATCACCAAGGGGCTGTGGTTAGCAGTACTTCCCTGTGCGCGCTTGGAGGCCGTAGATACGCTGCACAGCCTTGTCTTGCATTTGAAAGCAAGGACTGTAACTGTATGAGCAACAAGGATGTTTGTGTGAAAGGAAGAGGTTCAAAGTGAAGCTTGTATGAATGAGAACCCACAGATAAAGTGAGAGTGCTTTTGCTGGGAGACTAGTGTTTTTACAGGAGATAAAGTTGCTTGTCCTGTTTCCTTTTCTCTCTTCTGTTCTTTTCTCTCGTATCTTTTTCTAAGAGGGAACAGAGCTTCTTATCCCCTTAATGGCCTTTATTTTTCAAAATGCATTTTTCTTGATGGCAAATACCAGCTCTGAACATGATTGTTTGTGTAAGCCCACACCTCCTTTTAGTGACACAGTTTTTCACTTTGTTTAGGGAACAAAGGGAAAGTATGCTGGCCAAAACACTCTTTCCAGGGGAAGGTGTGTCTCTACTAACTTAACTTCTGAGCACTTCCACCCTGAGCATAGTTTCTTCCTTTAAAAACTTTTGTTGGTTTGGAAAGGAGAGTCAGGCCTTTGGTGATTGCATACAGCAGTCCCAATCGCTATAATTCGAAATTTTACTTCATTTCTTAGGAAAATGAAACATTCTGTGTTATAGACTACACAGGACATTTTCTTTATGAACTATTATCTAAAAATAACCTCTATCTTGCCCAACAAAACAGCAATGAAAACTCATAAAATGAAGTGAGAGTTCATGATTATTTGTGGCTTCTCATTAGGGTGTGAATCTAATCCTTTAAACCCTAAATTGTTGATTTTTTTTTCTCAAGCTGTTTCTCCAGCTCTGAAACTAGCCCGCCTAGCTAGATGCATAATTAATTTCAACATCAGAAGAACTTCAAATAGAACAGCGCTGTGAACTGGGTGGTCTGGTTCCTTTTAAGTGCTTGCCTACTGCAAAACTGTTAGACATAGAAAGTGTGGGTATTTTCCCTTCAAATTTTAAATTTACACCCTTGCTTGCCCAGATAGATTTGGTATTAAAAAATAAAAGCAGTAGATGACTTAAAGTTTTGGTTTTTTTTTAAAGAGAAATTTGCATGGCATCAAACTGTGTTAGCATAGTTATCAAAGTGGTTTTGGTAGCTAATTCTAAGTAAGCAATATTCAACAGAGGAATTTTTATGGGTTACAGATAATTAAGAAAGTGTCAGGAATGTCATACAATCAAGAATAACTGATTCAATCAAGAATAACTGATAGCACTGGAATAGGCTGCCCAGGGAGGTGGTGGAGTCTCCTTCTCTGGAGATATTCAAGACCCGTCTGCACGCCTGTCTGTGCAATATGTGCTAGGAAGCTGCTTTGGCAGGGGGATTGAACACGATGGTCTCTCGAGGTCCCTTCCAACCCCTACAATTCTGTGTGATTCTGTGTGTGATTTTAGAGAACTTTCTGCCCTGAAGTGAATCAGCTTACTAGTGATCTCTGTAGATGTAGTGTGATCTGCAAGGAAGGACAATTTCGGGGTTCCAGAAAGTCTATGATGAAAAGTGACTGTTCAGGATGTGTCTGTAGGGTACGATGGATTTGCTGTCCATGTGTAAAAGTTTCTGCTGTTGGGTCACTAATACCATTGTTTGTTGGACCATCAAGGCTATCGCAGATAACTTTATCTCCGTTGTGTCTGTAATGATGGACATTTCCCAGCACAAAGTGTATCTCTCTGCAGTAATAGAAGTAAAGGCATGTAAACAAGTACAACTCTAAAAGCAAAGACCATTGAGAAGGTACATGGTGAACCCTGGAATAAATCCAGCGCTTGTTGCAGCTGATTGGTGGTATTTAGATATCTGTTGCATTATCCCATAGAATGTTTTAAAGGCCTACAGCTTAGCAAAGTACATAGTGAAGACTGATGCAGGGGCTGTGAGAAACAGTCCAGCAGAGGTGGTTAATGCTAGCCATAACAGATAAGGAATGTGGAGATTGCAGTGATTCAGGTCATGTAAGTACTTGCAGACAGATAAAGAGAGAAACTTTACTAATGCCAAAGGACAGAATGTACTGAAGGGAAGATAAGGCTGGAATGATTTTGCATGATGGGTTTGATGTTAATGACGCCAGAGGAGCAGAAACACTTAGCTTTTGCTGTAGAATTGGCTTGGGTAAGAGGTTTTTTTACTGTTTTTAATTAAAAAGGTAAATAAAGTATTAGGGATGTTGAGAAAGCAGACTAACATTCAACATCCCTAACAAAAGAAGTCTTTGTTGAAGCATATTCTTTAAATGAACATCACCCCAAAGCACTTGCATTGGCTTGTGAGCACTCACACAGTTAAACCACTCCAAACTGCTGAAGAACACCAGGATGACTTAAGGAAAGCTACTAAAATGTAGATCAGTCTCCAGAGGAATAGGCAAGTAAATGAAGTGGAACGAAACTCGAAAAGTTTGTGCTGGAGTGAACTCCTTCAGTCCTGAAGTTGGTCATGTAATGGGTGCTGTATGTGGATTCAGTGGTTTTCCTGTACGTCTCAGCTTGCAAAATGGGGTGGCGAATGATCTAATGCCCATCTTCTATTTCAGTATGTTCACATCAGTTTAACTCCACCATAACTCACAGAAAGCTTTCCTCCAGTGCTGTTCCCCAGGGGCATGATGACACGTGACATTTGATGTACCAAGTAATATCTTTTTGTATCACTGAATTAAGTAAACCTGATACTTTATTTAAAGAGGGAAAGTATGGGTGGAAGAACCATGAATTCAAGATGTTAAGGTTAATAGGTCAAAATCTAACCTAAATAAAACACTCAATGAGAGTTTTGCCTAGGCAAGGACTGTGGGATTTAGTCTTAAGAGAATTAACAAGGTACATCAGGTCTCTTCACTGTTCTGATTGCCAGAAGTCCGTCTGGACTGTGTCCAGGAATACATTCTCAATCACAGCAGATTAAAGCAGCTAACACAGGAAATGATGTGTACTGTTTCACATTGTCTGTTCTGTTTTTATCTAGACAAGTACAGTAATAACCGTACAGATTAAATAAGAGGGGAAAACACTGAGTTATTTTCATCAATCGATGTTTTTCTCATATACCTGTTTTCAGGGAAAGTAATTCTTTTTGAGAAATTGTAAGCTGACTTTTAAAAATCCTGTTACAGTTCTTCACCTTGGGAATCCTTTTTGATCTTTTAAAGCTGTTGTGGATCCTTCCCCCTTTAAAAAAATAAACAAACCTTCATAAAATGTTTACAAGTCGCGTTTATATTCCCATAACATTTTTCATTATGCTGTGACAGCGTCACTGAAAAATTATTTTAATTATCTCAAAATGAATCACACAAAGAGGGAATATGAAAATATAAATCTTATGTCTGACTGTACTTTAATTGCTTCAGCTAATGAAAGAGGCATGAGATATCTACACAAAGTGAAAGCTAAATTGCATGAACAATATAACCGGTATTAGAAATGTGCTGAATCTGTAGTAATCACTCTGCTTCGGTGGGAAGATATGGGACTGTACCTGTTTCACAGTGCTTGTTTTCTGCTTCTAATGTGGCAGGCTCATTTCAGTGGGAAATGGTGTTGAAAACACCTAATAATTATCTCTTCTGTTCTCTAGGTCAGCAGCATGGAGACATTAATGAACGAAACAAAGTGAAATTATGTTCTAGAAACTGTGGGCCCTCTCTTGCTAACCTGTGACTTCAGTTATGTGAGTAGTTCTTATATCACAGTGTAATGTGTGCCAATGCCTTGTATATGTTATTAAAGCAAAATGTATATCCCTTGATTGTAGTAAGTAACCTATTCCTACAAAAATGTCAATGAGGCAGGATAAAAGCGGGCACCAACAGACAACAGAATGATTTTAAGAATGTACACACATAACAGGTCAAATCTGTAGGTCTAATTAGGTATGGTCTGTTCCCAGAGTAGAAATTTTTGCTTCATCAGTTCCTAACCTTGTGATCTTTGACTGAATTTTATCCAAGGCTTTATGCACAGGCATTTTGCTTCTACAGACTTCTGAACTTTTGTCTGTTTAGAAGCTGCTGGTTGAAGGTGATGAATTCAACAAAGAACAAGGGTATGACAGAAAACCAGTGTTCAGACTGTTACTGTCAGTGATTCTTCCAGCAACATAATGCAAAAATGCTGCAAGGTTATTAACCAACAAATCTCTCCTCTGTAGTCTAAAAATATCTCCCAATTGGGTGCCTCAGTGAAATGCCATGTGTTATAAATGGCAAAGCTGATTTCCAACTTACAGGGACAGCGAGGAAGGACTGGAGGAGCTTTGATATTTAGCAGAGTGGTAATGGACATGTTGCCATACATGTAGCTCACCCTAAGTAATTGTTTTCCTTCCATAGATTAGATTCTTCTTATCTTGTGATAATGTCATAAATCAAAATCCTGCCATTGCTTAACATGTCTTTATTGGGTTGGTTTGTTGGGGTTGTATGTCTATTTTTTTTTCAGTTTTGCAATGATAATAATCTTTAACAGTCTTTAAATCTAAGAGAGTTTTCCCTTGGTTCACAAATATTGTACTGAGTTGTAAATCTGTGTGATTAGTGACAGGCATTAAGGGAACTCGCTGACTCAGGAAATTAGTAATGACTGGGAGAGGCTTTCACTTAGGTCAAATCAGCAGTGACAGGATGTTTGTGCCATCTGATGGTTGTTTTAGGTTCATACCAGCCCTGCATGCTCAGAATTTGTACAACATATTGCTTTTTCTGCTAGGATATTTTACCTTCTGGGTTTTCAACAGTAATGCTTTTTTCCAGTGTAGCAGTGGGTGAGACTTTGCATTAGTGTAAATCAGAGTGATATTACTCTCTCTTACGCCAGCAGCTCATCTCATCGGTATATATCTCTAATACCATGACACATACCCATCAAACCAAAACTGTTTTCTGTTTCCAGAAAAGCTAATCTATGTGTTGTTTATGGGAGAAAAAATGTGGATGTTTGTAATTAATGCTGTTTTCTCACATGCAATAAAAACATTCTGGATGAGCTCAGGATATAAACCAACATGGCACACTATGTCTCCAGGGTATAAAGTGTGTTCATACCCAGATATGTTATTTGAAACTGTTAAATATTTTTCTCCTAGGAATGTCTTTTCTAGTTCATATTTCTTTGTCTTTACTTAGCACCTCATGGCCCAGCATTCTGTCACTGTACTGTATTACGTTAATCTGTGTTGGGCAGAGGGATAATCTGACTCTGTCAATAGCAACACCCTTGCTGTAGGGGGCATCAATAGGTTCCTCTCTTCCACAGTAATCCTCTCCCTTGGGAGTAACCTCTTGCATGCTGTAGAAGCAATGTTCAGGTTGGATTTTCCTGTTATTTTGTTGGCTTTAAAATAAAGGAAAAGTTCAAGTGTTGTAGATAGAGACTACATATATACGTCACATGGACAGGCAGCAATTTCAGGGGTGATGTTTTAGACACCAGTTACACGTACATATCAGAGAAGCCAACTGGTTTTTACAATGTCATTGCATGAATACAAGTAGATTTTCCTCATTTGAACATCTACCATGTTGAACTTGTTCCAGGCTGTTGATTCACCTACGGAATGTCCCACCAGTCAGCAGCACTGTCTGTGTTCTGCTTTCTAAATATTTAAACTGGCTATGTACTATTTCATACTCAGCAAGCATTTCAAGGCTTTATAGTCTTTCTAGCCTGTTGTTTGGAACAAACAGTTTGGGATCTGTTATTGTGTGCTCTTGCTGCTAATTCTGTTTCACTATAATTGATGTAAGTGTTTACTTAGCTCACTCCAGTGACTTGATGAGCAAATAAGTCCATGGTGTGCTATCGTTCTAGATATTGCAAAACATGTTACCCCAAAAGGCAAGTTCAGTTCTTTAGATGAGATTATACATAGCATTCTGCAGCATACTGAGTAAATACTATGTGCTAAACCCATTGTAGCATATAATAAACAGAGCAGCTGAGATTTGCTACATAATTCCACTATTATTTATTATTAATACTTTTTTATACTTGGCAGAATTAATGAGTGAATTTCAACATGAAGTGGGAGTGAAAAAGCTCCACACTTCTAGAAGATCATTAGTATTTTTAGGAGAAAAAGGAGTAGGTTCAGAATCTGAATTCATTTAGTGAGCTGTATCAATGATGTTCCTTCAATCTCTGTAATGATATGCAGAAAAACACTAGCTATAATCAACTATGGAAACAGAAGTCCCAAGGAAAATCTGTGTGCTTTTACTAATGTTAGACAGAACAAATTTTACTGAGATGGGGTCCATTTGTTACATCTGCGCTGGCTTTGAATTACATTTGAAGAACAAAAAAAACCAAACAGTTGTTGATGAGCTAAATTGAATCAGGAAATGCTCTTGGAGCTGAAAAGCTATGGTGAAGGCTGTGCAGATAAATTGCTGTAGTATTCATAATAGGAACAGGAAAAAATGACAGTATAAAGAAAACTGATGAGATGTTCAAAGGGAACTTTTAGTCCCATGTGTAAATGGAAGGTTTGCAGCTGATTTTAGCTGTACCACGACGTAAATATGTCAGAACAGTTTTGGGAAGGGTTCTTCACAGTTGTGCCTCCATCACTGAAAATCTGTCATTAAAGACTTTATTTTCAGAGGATTGCTCTTGCAGCGTGAAGAATTCTTTT
Source organism: Gallinula chloropus (assembly GCF_964237585.1). Taxonomy (NCBI): domain Eukaryota; kingdom Metazoa; phylum Chordata; class Aves; order Gruiformes; family Rallidae; genus Gallinula; species Gallinula chloropus. Next base: position 43,351,122 of record NC_140090.1, read on the forward strand.
TAAAATTTATTAATACCTTACCTCAATTCCTTAGGTGTGTCAATAAAAACAAAGCAAAAAGGCAGTGAAATGGCTCTTAGCAAGGTTCTTCATGTTGAGACACATTCTCAGGGGTTATAATTTGTTACTTGTTTTATCGTAGCTCTAGGAGGTTCCCTCAAGACCAAGCAATCACTGCATTAGGCCAAAGCTCTCATAGTGCCAGCTCCGAAGAATTAGGAGAAGATGAGAAGTCAGTATAACACTTCATGAACTGGCATCAGGCTGAAGGCAATGACAGGAATTGAAATCCTGGCTAAGGCTGTTGGAGTCTTATTTCACCACAACCCCCCCCCCCCCCAAACCCCAAAAAACAAGGTGGAGGGGGAATCACAAATACAAGAGATTTTAATTTTTAATTTGATTTTCTTCTTCACTTCTCTTTTCTGCAGTTTATACTTTTCTCTTCTATCCTACAACTTTCTCTGTGTTCAGTGGGAAAAGCAATGAAGGAAGCAGAAAAAAAGAAAGAGGAGGCGAAGAAAAAAGTGAAAAGAAATTTAGATCATCGTCCAGAATTTATACAAATATACCAAATTTGCTATATAGAAGAAATAATGTTTCCACAGCAATATAACCTGTGGAAAAACACATTTTCAAAAAACTGCAGTGCACAGAGGTTAATCTAAAATCACAAGCCTGATGAGTACAGGTGTAGAGCTGAGACACAGTCATGGTTCTGTGTATGGTCACACACAGCAAGCAGAACAAGGGCTACTCACCTAGGTGGACAACTTTTCCCAGTATGTTTATAATTTAAATGTGCCAAAGGCAGGTTTAGATGCTGGGAAAAAAGCCAGTGAGCATCTTCTATGAAAAAATACGTACTTTCTTGTGGAGATTTGAAAAAGCAAGTTCAAAAAATTACTGGAGAAGAATTAATTGTCAAAAAATAGAATGTCCTGAAATCTGGGACTAGATCTTTGTTTCTTAAGGGTACTTAATGGTAACAACACACAAATTTTAAGTACTAGGAATTTTACAATGTAAATAATTCCCTGATGGGCCACAGCATTTTTCATTGTGCAATAAAGTAATACAAAGTTCCCCTATTGCAACCAACAGTGAAAGAGTATGACTCTTCCCTTGCTTCATTTCATGAATGGTAATATATTCAGTGGGATCTTTTTTGTGTCTGTTCCTGGGTGGAAGGAGTTGTCTCGGTGTGTGTATCTGTCTATAAACTGTGACCTCTAGTTCTGCTGGAAATTTACTTATTCACCATAATTGCCACAGACCAGCATCATTTTTATTCAAGTTGAAATGTTGCCCATTACGAAGCAGGAAAAGGTGGGCCAGAGAAGTTGGCTTTGTGCTGTATTGTGACCATGATGGGAGTACAGCTCATTTGTATCTCCAGTTCCAGAGTGAACTTCGTTCTGTGTTTTGGGTTCAGTTATTGTTCCCGCAGCTAGGGAGTCACTGCAATGACCAGAGTGTCTTCTAGTTTTGAGGTCCCAGAGCTGCTACTCCTGCAGCCCTGTCTTCCTTACAGCTGTATGTGCCAATGGCAGCACAGGTCAGCATCATCCTGGCATATTTGAGCACCTCTTTCTCCTTGCTTGCTGGCTCCCGTTCTTCTCCTATCAGTTTGTTTATTCAGGCAGGACACAGCTGATGCTGGCCAGGGCCACGGGGGCTCATAAATACATAGATAGATCTCAATAATACAGCTCTCTAATCCACAAGGCATAAGTCTAAAAATCAATCGCCTCTACAGCTCAAGAGAAAGCTACTAGCTTTCTCACACTATAGCCCCAGGACGGGTGGTCTTATTTCTGGATAGAATGAGGAGCTTCAGTGGAAGCTCAGTGGGCAGGAACACCCCTTATAACTAGCCAGGTCTGGGGTCAGATGATGGGAGAGCATTGCCTTTCAGTCAGCAAGTGAAGTAAAAAATGGGCATCCAATAGCAGACCAAGCTATTTACACATTCTGTGTAAAAAAGAACATAAATGTTTTAACTCATTTGGCCGGTGAGACAGAAGAACTGTTCATACCAGAGCTGTTACAAAGAAGATTTTAAGTTGGGTTTTTTTGTTTGTTTGTGTTTTTAGGTTGTCAAATCAAAAATGTCACCCACCTGGAGTATTAAATTTTGATCACTGAGTCAGAATGTCGGAGTCCTTTTGTTAGGTCCTCTGAAATGAGAATGCTGCTCTGTTGCTAAGCTAGGTCTCTCTGAATCTGGGTTTGTGCTGTTTATGTTATGGTTTGCTCATGATTAATAAAATATTAAGTCTCCCTTTCTGGGCAGAAATGAACAGATGGGGGAATCAGCTGATCCAATGAACTCCATGTGTACATATATGCAGTCAACAAATAATCAGAAAAATAGGAAGGATCATGCTCAGATGTTACCTATTTAAAAATATTTATAAAATCACATACTAAATATGCTGCCAAAAAGGTGGATTGACTAAGGAAAGTTTATTATATATGCATTATTTATCTGTTCTTTCATTCACAACAGGTTTAATTAAAAAACTGCAGTTTTACTAAATATTTATTCAGGATGCTGTTATTAAATGTGAATGTGGCATTTTGCATAACATAAGTGTTAACTTTTTGGATTAGAATTTTAAAGGGAGGTAAACAAACCACGGGTATTTCTTAGGAAGCATTTATGTGCTTTTCATTTCAATAACACCAAGTCATCTGGCAAAATTACGTAGAAAATAAGTAAGGAGAAGTAAGAAATGGGTCTGGAGCATATTCAAGGTCTCTTTAGTGTGTTCAGGGCAGCAAAACCCAACAAACCCCCCATGTAAAAATAGTCTGAACACAACAAAAGACTAAACCCCAATTAATCCTCAGCTTATAAAGTAAACCTGTATGATTACTTAGTTTACCCATGCCCTAAATAGTGACTCATGCCCGTTTTAGAGGTAAAACGTCTCACAGAGCAGAGTCCAGCACCTGGAGCAGAATTGCCAGCCTTGGGGAGAGTGAACGAGCCCAAGGAGGGGGGGGGTGAAAATACAGAAGTGTAGGGAGTGAGGTATTCCCAGCCATGGCTCCCAGACCTAGAGAGCTCTCGTGTGAGTAGGGGCACTTTAGGTCAGTGGCTATACTGAGGAAGCAGTCCCTGACAGGGCCTTTGGTACCAAATGGTATCCATGGAGAGGAAGATGCCTAAAAGGAATCACAGTGGCTCAGTACAGCAAGAACACTGCAGTCCACTTCAAGCTCACAGTGGTTTGGCTAGATGTTCCCACCAATTCAGTAATAGAGGTCTTGACACCCAGTTTTGGTCCTGAAGGTCCCCATGGGTGGTTCTAAAGTCTGACCATGTGTGACTCTCAGGGAGGCAGTGCTCTCAATCCTCTATAAAAGGCACATGGCCAATAGAAGATATGCATTTGTCTGCATCACTGGGTAAACTGTGTTCGGAGGACCGTGACCAAAAGAAGGAAGGCTGTGTTCAGAGGACAAATGGGATTCACACAACCCAACCTGCACATGATACAGTTTCCGACCTTGAACAACAATGACCCGCAACTGATTTAATACTGGACATGGCTGGAGACTTATAAAAGACATTTTGCTTATCTGTATATCTAACTTCGCATCACCCCAGCAGTCCTTTACTGAAAGGTGATTTCCCCATTGAATGACAGTCAGGCTACATTTCTATTAATAGCATTGAAGAAGTACACATCTGCTCTACCCTTCCCACTTGCTGTCAGAGCTAAGCACCTAGGAGACAGAAAATGTTTCTGTTTACTAATGAAAAAGTATCTGGACAGACCTCACTTGACCTAGGAAGGCTAAAAAGTGGGCGACAGGCACTTTCAAGATAGGAGGCAGACAAAACACATCCAACATAGAGAAAATACAGGAAAAAATTTTATTGCCTCTCTTAATCCCTGTGAATTCCAGCCAAAATGAAATTTCAAGGCAGCTTTACTCTCTGAGGTAGCCCTTCCTATCAGGAGGCTTGTGACTGAGGGAATCTGCAGTTTTCCCAGTTTCCCACCGTCTAACAAGACATGAATTTCTGGGATTGAGCTATCTTTCCTCTCTACCCTGCCTCTCTCCAAATACCCTCTGCACTACACAACCCTGATTCATGGCTAGGGCACCTCATTTTGTGCTATGCAAGGAGACAGAAGCCGTGTTCAAAACATGGGATAACAAAAACTGAATTTCATTTCATGATAAATGTCATGAAATAACCCTTCAATAACTTTCAAGAAGCAGCTTTTAGAGCACATAACAAGTGAGGTCATTACCGCTTGGGAGGGTGGAAACGGAGGTGGCATTTTGCAATGCTTTCATACAAAGTTGTATGGAAAATCATAGAGGCATCATTAAAAAAATACCAAGCATGATAATTGCTGTTTATTCTTTTTGCTGCCTGAGAGCTATAGAGATGAACAGAGCTCTGTCTGTGTCTACAAACACTGGGTAAACTCACAAATGCGTTTTGAGTGTATTACACACAATGATTTGGTTTAAGGGCATTTTAAAGCTTTTATCATCTTCTTCAGCAGTCTTGACCAAAGGCTCCCTGACCTTCCAGGGGTAGGCAGGACCACAAAGATGGGTCTTATATGCAAAATGTGAGACTGTTTAATGGGCGTATTATCCAAAGGCTCCCATACTATGTCTCACTTGGATAGCAAAGTTTGCATTCGGTACACCGCCAGCTTTTGAGAGGGCTCAGGTACATGCCCAGAATGTCTCTTTGCATGAAAAGGGACCTTGTGTAAATAACAAAAGAGAATCACCTCAAACAGGAACTGCTGAACTCTTTTACTAAGTGAAAGAAAGTTTAAGAATCCTTTTTCAAAAATATCTCAGGAATACCTCATCTGTAATTGTTTTGTTAGTCTGTAGGTTATTTTATTGGTAGCTTGATAAATGTTGGTCAAACCTCAAATCTCATCTTTTTAAACATTCATGTAGCTCTGGGCAGTTCTGTGCTGGAAAACAGCTCTAACTTTCAGGCAAAATATGATCCAGTTCATTTATGAGTACCTCTGTGGAACAGATCTGATACCTCACCTAGTTTCTCTCTGCTCGAGATACCTCAGTGCCACCATAACCCTGGCTTTTGTAGTAACTTTGACTAGGTGCAATTTTCAGCAAATTAAATCTGCTGAAATGTGAATTTTCCTCTTGGTACTAGACCCAAAGCAGTTTGCTGTCAGTCTTGTTGCAGCTCTCTTTGTGAAGCCATGAAGCATCCAGACATGTCTCCATTGCTGAACAGCCTGAGAAACATGGCTTGATAATGGCAACTTGGGACCATATCTACTTAAATGCAACAGAAATCATGCCCATGCAAGGCTGCTATTGCATCGGAAGTTGAGGACTGCACCTTATGATGGAGTACAAGAGGTGAAGGCTTTATTTCCTCACCCACTCCATGATTCCTGGTCAATATTTTGGTGACATGCGTGTGAATTGGTTTTACCTGGATCTCTTGAGTGTTGGATAAAAAACATTAGACAGACTTGCCAGAAGCCAAGTTATTATCAAATGTTCAGGAAGATCTTCGAGTATGAGAATGACCCTGGTCCTTCTGTGAACTCATGTCTGCACTTTGAACAGACACCTCAGCGTTTTTTGCGTATTGCTGAGGATCAGAATCCTTTAAATGGCTGGAACGGTGCCTGTGCGCTGGTGCGGGTCTCCTTCTCAAATGGCATATTTTATACCCTGGAAACACTTAGTACTCAGCGATGTTGGAGTAAGCCTAGTTCATCCCAAAACAAGTGTCAAGTCCCGGTAAATTACAGAGTATAAAAGCTGTAATTTTCCCCCGCTCCCCACGGGCAACGTGTAATTCATACATAACATTATTTTAATGGAAATCTCTTATTCTATTCCTTGGTGGGGAGGGAAAAGGTAAAAACTATCACAGTGGCTAAATATTTCTCCTTGGGCGTTCATATGAATGTTTAAGTTGATTTCTCATTTCATTTAACACAAATACTTCACACTCCCAGGGGAAATTATTTTCCATCATATTTTCAATGTTACTGTCTTTCAAGGAACTAATTTGTTACATACGGCTGTTCCAAGGTGGAGGTGAAAGAGGAAGGAGAAAAACAAACTAAACTTCAGTACTGGTTTTGAAAAAAAACCAACCCCAAAACCCAACCCCAAATTTATGGAATATTGTAGGAATTAGCTGAGTCTTGTCAGCTGCCCACTAAGGCTCAGTGGCAGCTGTTCCGCCTGCTCGACTCATCTGGGAAACATTTGCATTTTAATCATTTTGACAGTATTTATAAACCATCCTGAGGAAGAAAAAAACCCAACCCACGCCACGTTTTCTGGCCTGTGTCATGATACCTTTTCACCGTAGCTTTTTACAATATTACATGAGAGCAGAATCAAGCTTAGTGAGAGTATTACAGTGATCTTTATCAGACAATACAGGATGAGAGTTGTTGCCGGTAGAGATTACATCACTATTTTAGGCAAATCGTTCCAGATGTTCTGCTCGTTAAGAATATGAATTTTTTTTAAGAAGAATAGGACAAAGTAAGTCTTTAAAAACTCACAGTGGGCTGACAGACAATTGCAGTATTCTTAGATGTAGGTTGCGTGGCACTTGCAGCTCCTGGAATGGAGTAAAGAGGGGAAATAAAAGGAAAAAGTCCCATTTTAATAGGCTTCCAGAAGGAAGTTGAACACTAAATCTCTCATTGTTCTCACTGGAATTTGGGCTGAAAGACCTGGTCTTTTCTCAATTGAGAGGGTTTAAAAAAAAAAAAAAAAGTCTTTAGAAAAGTGTTCATCTGTCCTTTTGTATTACTAATTGGAATATGTGCAATACATAGACCAAATCAGGTTTTTTAAGGATGAAGCTGAACAGATGCTTCAGAAATCAGAATTTTCTGTGCACGGCGGAGGGAGACAATCCTTAAAATCACTGGAATGTGTGAGTGGTTAAAGTGTTGTGTAAGGATATTAAAAATCAGCCCAGAGGACTATACATGTGAGAACCCAATTCATTCAAGTCCTGCTCTGCCTCGCGGTATTGTTTCTCAGAGCGCTTACAAGCACACTTCCCTTGCTCAGCATTTATCATCTGTTAGGAATGATCTGAGAAGCCAAGTTTGACATACGCATATTCTTAAATAAAACACAGGATTCCCACATTGGAGCATAAATGTTCTCCTCAATTATGGACCAAGAAGAGCTGTTTTCAAGGAGGTCCTTTAGTGACTCCGCTTCTCACAGAATCCCAGAATCACACAGTTGGAAAAGACCTTTAAGATCAAGTCCAACTGTTCCTATGCTAAACCATATCCCTGAGCACCTCATCTACCTGTCTGTTAGACGCACCCAGGGATGGTGACTCAACCCCCTCCCTGGGCAGCCTGTTCCAGGCCCTGACAACTATTCCAGGGAAGACCTTTTTCCTGACATCTGCTCTGACCCTGCCTTGGGGCAGCTTGAGGCCATTTCCCCTTGTCCCATCTCCTGTCATCTGGCTGAATAGACCATCACCCACTTCTGTGCACCCTCCTGTCAGGTCAGTGTAGGCGGTGATAAGGTCTTCCCTCAGTCTTCTCTTCTCCAGGCTGAACATGCCCAGCTCCCTCAGCTGCTCCTCATAGGATTTGCCCTCCAGCCCCTTCTCCAGCCTGGTTGCCCTTCTCTGCACTCGCTCCAGGACCTCAGTGTCTTTCTTATGGTGAGGAGCCCAGAACTGGACACAGCACTCGAGGTGTGGCCTCACCAGTGCTGAGTACAGGGACACTATTACCTCCCCAGACCTACTGGCCACACTATTTCTGACACAAGCCAGGATGCCATTGGCTTTCCTAGCCACCTGGGCACACTGCTGGCTTGTGTTTAGTCGGCAGTCACCCAACACCCCAAGGTGCTTCTCTGCCTGGCAGCTCTCCAGCCAGTCTCTCACAAGCCTGTAGCGCTACATGGAGTTGTAATTTCCCAGGTATAGGACTCTGCACTCGGCGTTACTAAACCTCATCCCGTTGGTCTCAGCCCATCGATCCAGTCTGGTCAAGTCTCTAACAATCTGTCCAGGCAGACCCTTGATTATACCAATGCCATAGTGAAAACCAACAACTTCTCGTTCACTGAAACTACTCATTTTTCCATATACTTATCTTACTCTGGTTGCAGGTCTCACAGACAGTGAGCACAAATCGTCCCTTTTACAGAAAATAAGACTTTGATAGAGGACAATATTAAATGCCATGTTTTGTATTGGGAAGAAAAGCCGCACAGAAGCCTTTTCTTGACGCTGAAAAATTTGAGGTTACTGTCTTACATTCTCACAGTCAATGACATTCCTAGAAAATATCTGTACTTCCAAGTATTTTAGAGTCACTTCTGTGATAGTCTAGATAATATATTTCATGAATTATATTTTAGCTGCTTCTTTACAAGGTCTGGATGGCTTTTTTTTTTTTTTTAAACACAATTTTCTATTATTCTTTTCCAGTGTTTTTTGATGAGCTTGAGATACTAGTTAAGCTTTTGGTGGATTGGAACAAACGATAGGAAATTAAGAAGTGTGTATGGTAGGGATTTGCAATAGCAGAGAAAAATGATTAAGTTCAACAAAATGATGATTTTTAGGAAGGATAGGAGGGAGGGAGGGGAAAGAAAAGAAGGGGAGAGGATGGAAGGGGGCGAAGGAGGGAGGGAGGAAGGAAGGGGGGGGAAGAAGGAAAGAAAAAGAGATATTTATCATGTGAGCAACCAGCGTATCCAGAAAAGAAAGAGATTTGCAATAATCTGTTTGCAGAGGCAGCTTTTTTTATATATAGTTTGCTGTGGTGTTTTTTTGCTATATAGGACAAATCTTTTCTGAGAATATACATGGCTTTAATAAAAGCAAAAGGAAGCCCAGCCTTCATAACAACATTTGGCTCTGGCATGCGGGAGCGGTGGGTTCCAGGGGCTAAAACCAGATTTTGAGAATCCGTATGACCAAAGTCAGTGAGGTGCCCTGGTACCATCTCATGTTTGTAACCCTCAATACTGGGACATCTGGCCCTCATTGCACACAGGACAATTAGCATAAGTTGTTATTAGTGAAATCAGTGATGCCTGTGAGAGTTACGGGGATGTTTAACATGTTTCAGAACCTGAGTATTCAATGTCATTTATCCTTAAGGTGCTCAAGGAGTAATGAAAGAAATTAGTGCACTGTGTGGAGCTATGCTTGTTTTACCCTGTCTAAATTTACAGCTATTAATTCCATCTGGATTCCTGTCAGCAGATATAAAAGCAGATATATCAGATAGCGAAAGAAATACCTCTGCAGCTATTTCAATTATGATGTAGAATTCAGAGGATTATAGCCTTGATGTATTTCCTGCTTAATGAAGTACCATTCCTGTCAGATGGGTAATTGCTGCAGCAGGGCGCTGTTCAAAGACATTTCTTCTCTCTGCCCTTATCCTGCGCTTACCACTGTGATACCTCAGGTTCTTGAAGTTTAGGATATTACTTTTTTTTGTGAGCTGCAGTCCTAATGAGGGCAATTGCTCAACATTGGCCCACACTGATTATAGAATCATAGAATCGCCTGGGTTGGCAGAGATCCTTTAGATCATAGAGTCCAACCACAGCCCAACCACAGCCCCCTCTAGATCGTGTCCTTCAGCACTTCATCCACACACCTTTTAAATCCCTCCAGGGGTGGTGACTCCACCACCACCTTGGGCAGCCTGTTCCAATGCCTAACAACCATTTCAGTACAGAAATTCTTCCTGATATCTGACCTGAATCTCCCCTGGGGCAATTTTAAGCTGTTCTATCTTGTCCTATCACTTGTCACCTGAGAGAAGAGACTGACTAACATCTTGGGAACCTGCTTTAACAGGGGGTTGGACTCAATGATCTCTTGAGGTCCCTTCTAACCCCTACAGATCTGTGATTCTGTGATCTCTGCAACCACCTTGCAGGTAGTTGTAGAGAGCAATGAGGTCTCCCCTCAGCCTCCTTTTCTCCAGACTAAAAAGCCCCAGCTCCCTTAGCCGCTCTTCATGGGACTTGTGCTCTAGCCACTTCACCAGCTTTATCACCTTGATGATTTGTAACAGGTCCTATATTGCAAGTATCCTCTGTGTGGTCTCCACTGACATTAATGGGGCTGCAGGTAGAGACTTTTTTGGATAACACACTTATATGGAGCAATTGATCTTACATAAAATGAGATTAAACATTGAATTTCCTTTTTGTTTGGTGGTGGCAAGGCAGGGAAGAGGTAGTGACACAAAGCACTGCTTTAACCTGGATTCTGAGGTGCTAAGAGCACTGGTCCAACAGTATTTCTCTCTATTTGTACCTGTACTAAGTAAATATCATTGCTGCTGAGTGTGTACCTGGAGCATTCAACAGTCTTGACCACACAGGGCACTGGCCCACTAACAGAGTTCAGTGATCCTTCCACTGGGAAACTGATATTGTTCCTTACTAGCCAAAGCTGAAACAGGAACCTGCCGAAAGAAAGGGAAGAGGTTTTGGAACAAAAACTATGCCAGTATTTCTGCTTTTGCCACTCTTCTGTTATCTGCCTCTGAGCTGTGCCAAGCCATTAGTTTGAACTGAGTCCTGACACTGCTCGTCATGGGAACTATGAAGAAAAACAGTAGCTAAAATTAGTCATGGGTCTACTCAGAGTAACCGGGAAGTGGAAAGCCATGGGTTTCAGTTTTTCTCAGTTGCTTCTATCAGCCTGTTGCTGCTACTGCTGAGTTAGGGAATTGCCGCTGGACCACATTGCTGCTATTGTGATGAAAGCAATGGCATGGCTATGCAGGTTAATTCCTAGTCCATGCATTACATCATAGCACTGTATGCAGACTAATAGTAGGTAATTGAAGTGCTTTCCTATCGGTCTGTCTTACATAGTGAAGAAAAGAGAAAAGGGCAACCAGGCTGGGGAAGGGGCTGGAGGGCAAATCCTATGAGGAGCAGCTGAGGTAGCTGGGGGTGTTCAGCCTGGAGAAGAGAAGGCTGAGGGAAGACCTTATCACTACCTACACTGACCTGACAGGAGGGTGCAGAGAGGTGAGTGATGCTCTCTTCAGCCAGGGTACAGAAGATAGTACAAGGGGAAATGGCCTCAAGCTGCCCCAGGGCAGGGTCAGATCAGACGTTAGGAAAAGTTCTTCCCTGAAAGAGTTGTCAGGGCCTGGAACAGGCTGCCCAGAGAGGGGGCTGAGTCACCATCCCTGGATGTGTTTAACAGACAGGTAGATGAGATGCTCAGGGATATGGTTTAGCATAGGACAGGAACAGTTTAACTTGATGATCTTTTCCAACTGCGTGATTCTGGGATTCTGTGAAAGGTGAGTGTCAGAGACTTGTGAAGACCTGTAGGTTATAGTCTGCACTCAAATATCATAATTGAACCGGCTGAATGGAGAATATATATGTTTTTTCCACACCTACACAAACATATATATATAAAATGTATGTATATAGGTGATAGAGCACATGGAATAGATATCTTGTTTCAAGTACTACATCACTCTTAGGCTTTGAAGTAAGTCCCATTAAGCTTTGGATGAGATGGCATGCTCACTTCCCTTGTACGCTCTCTTCCAGCACTTTCTGGGCAGCCACAACAACTGTACACTCAAGGCAAACATTGGCAAAATTTATTGAGCTAAATCTAGTCCATAATTAAGGCTTTCCTACAGAATATTCCTAATTGAATGTTAGAAAATGACAGATCATTGACATTTTCATAAGCAAATCACATTATTTCAACCGGAAGTCAGGGGTTAGTCCTCTTGGTGGAGTTTAGATTGAATCCAATTGAGATTTCACTCAGAAGGGAGAAGAAAATGAGAAGTTTGAAATACATCCCAACAAAATAAACTCCCTTTTTTCCTTTTTTAATTCAAGGTGGTGCATATTTGTAGAGCTTTACTGATGTAATAGCTAACTCTAATCACCTCTGATGGCACAAGGAACTTTATTTGACTGCACAGTTAAAGAGGTGATGCAACACTCCCTCTGATCCAGTTGCAGGCCATCGTAAAATATGTGTTTGTGAGTCATGAGCTGGATCTCTGCAATTTACCATATTTTTATTAATTACAGCAATGATTAAAACAATGTATTTTATTATTTGGAGAAAGAAACCACTGTGTGCTTCATTGCTGTATGCATTTTAGATACCTGAACTCATTTTCCCCCAGGATCATCTGCTACAATGCACATCCCCACAACAGCACTGGTTTTCTGGAATCGAAAGACTTGTCCTAGTAGACCCTTTGGTTTTCACAGCAATGATCATCATGGGAATGTATAGGAATCGTTTCTTCTCCCCTTCTGGGCCCGTCCAGAACCAGTTCCACAACCAAAATGGGAAAACTGCAGAATGTAAATAAAAGAAAAGTCTGAGTCTGTGTTTAAATGATCCATAAAGAAATGGTGATGAGTAAACCTGTACTTTCAGGATCAAAATATTTGGTATAAGATGTCTTTAAGAGAGACTGGATAACAACACCCCCCCCCCCCCCACATTAAAACCCTGAATAATTCCATTTTCGTCCCATCTGCCCCTTGTTTAATTTTGGCAATCATTGCATGCTCTTTATATTTCCATTTCAATGCATTATTTAATGATAAAGGGAGTTTGGAGAAAGGGAGGAAGATAGTTTCACTTGGACGGCAATCAGAGAGAATTTTGGTAAACATCTGGTTCCGTTTAAGACAGTTTTTAAAGCATTCTATACAAAACACTATTAGAAGGTAGCAAACGAATGCTGAGTGTTCTCACTGTGTAAGCAAGACATTTTTCCCTCCTGGAAGTTTGCATACAATTGAACTTGAGTCAACTTTGTAGAGAGGTTTTATAAAGATAACCTTGCATTACCTAGTGTGAGTGAGAGAGACTTATAAGAACAACAGTTAAAGTTGTTAAGGACCTCTTGAAAAAAGAAGTTCAAAAGATGATAAAGCCCAACTGGATACATTTCAACCAGCTGGATTTCAGTAATTGAATGAACATAGTTGAACAAAGTAGTTAGAGATGAAAAGAAAGTAGTGAATAAAAATGGAGACAATGGAAAATTCATGACACAATGGTCTAGTCTTTTTTTCATTTGGATGGGACTTGGTAGATGACTTGGATGGTTGCCTGTCTCTCTGATATTCTCCTATTAAGTGATATGCTCAACTGATAACACCAATGGGCAGGTTTTTAGCACAATTCATTATTAATAGCATGTTTTTATTGTCTTGAAATACTTCAATCAATCACAATTTTATTTAGTAAAAATAAATGCTCCAAAAAGATATAAATAGGATTAGTGTCACAGCTGCAAGTAAATGTACTTAATTTAGAGATTATATTGAGTAATTGCAATCTTAGAAACATTCATTCTTAGAGGAAATAACAGGCCAAGAATGAAAATTGCACTTCTGGACCCTACTGCCCAGGCCTTCCTATTTTGCAGGTCAGATGCTTTTGATGCTTGCTGAGCAGGTTGTAGTCAAGGTGGTCCTTCCTCTAAGGGATGTTCTGAGGTCAGGTTTTCATTTTAGAACAGAAACTCTAAATATATCAAAATAGAGTGGAGACCATCAAATGCTTCTCATTTTCAAAGCAATGACCTCAAAAAGGTACCCGTGGCCTGAATAAGCAAGTGCGGATGACATCCAGTACAACTCTTGATGTATATAAAGACCTAAAATTTGAGGGTTTCCTCAAATGCTTGGGCTGAATAATGTAGGGTTTTATATGCTGTGGTCATTCAAGACTAGCCCTGAATATTGTATTGACGTTACATAGTTGATACAGGACTGGCTGTTCCCAAACAGGTTTGATCTGAACAAAGCAACAGAACAGGCTGATCTCAGAGGGGGGACATCATCAAACTTATTTTGTCCTTAGGATTTCTGATAGCTTGCTGTTTATTTTATCTTAAGAATCAGTCCTCACAGCTAGCTGGTTTCTGCTTCTGCCCCAGATTTCATGTTTCTGGTAAAGACTCTGGTCCAGATCTAAGGATGGGACTGCAAAGAAAGACATTTTGTTTTGTAAATAACATTGTTTATGAAGACAATACTCAGTATAAATAACTTCACCTCTTCAGGCTTATATGGATCTCTATCCTTCTAAATAGTCTACTACTCTTCTTCCCTCTTTCACACAGACTTTCTGACCACCCAGCTTCTTACATCAGTTCTCATTCTCCTGAGGTGTTTTCTTGGGAATTATTCAGTATCGAAAGCTGCTCTAAATGAAGGTCCAGCTTGTGGGTTTATTTGTACTGTTGAAATTGCACTTCAGGAATAACCAGCTGCTTCCTACTTAGCTAGATGGAAGATGTGGGGCTGGAGTTTTTCTATTGAAGTCCAGTTTCAGTCAGTGACCATATTTACTTACCACTTCCTCTTCTAATTTAATTCAGATTTTCTTTCTCAGTTGCTCAGAGTCTGAAGTGCCAAACCACGACTTTGTTGCAGTAATTTGACAGGAGAACAGCTGCAATATATGTTAGAATTTGGCTCAAAGAACAATGGTAAAAGACAAAAGAGAATTTGTATTCCAAGCTTCAAAATTTAGTTGCATCGCAACTGTCTTTTCCTCGTGTGTTTTCAGAATATTTACATGACAGAGTAGCACCATTTTTAAGTGGGTAGAAAACGGGGTCTGTATGTCACTTGTGATGTTACTGTGAAACCTGAGAGTGATGAGTTTGTAACACAAGAAACATTTGCTAAGATGAAGCACCTAGCTTGGTGTATTTATAATTTTATAATTATTTATAATTTTACACTCATGAATACTAGGTACCGGCAACTTTCTGTGTTTAGAGGTAGGGCCAGAGGGCAGCATGGTTTGTACAGTTTGTAGCATGGCATATTTTGGACCCAGTTTGACCCACACTGGTTTCCTGGGACACTTTAAGACACTTTTTGATTCTCTACCTCCCTTTCTGATGGAGGTTACTGAACTTGTAGCAGGAAATACTGGATGGAGATCATGTCCTTGTTTCTTAACTCCCTAGCGTAAACCAAATGTCATGGTCATGGAAGGTGGAGATTCAGACACATAGTCCCTTCTGTTGCCTCTGCACTGGGAACAGTGGTGGTCATGAACTCGGAAGTGGTGGATTCTTGAATCAGCTCTGGAAGATATGCTGAATGGCATGTGTCAGGGCACTGACACTTGTTTTGGGGGCAGGAAAGTTTACTTCTTCCACCTGTTATCCACGCTGTGCAGATGGTGGATACTAATAGAATCAAAGAAAGTGGAGTAAGAAGAGGGCTGAAAATAAATTTCTACCCATTCCCACCCACTGCTCCTTCCTGTACCGACTCTGCACTTGTACAGGGTTTAATGATAGGTCATGGTACTGCATCTGTCTCAAAAACCCACCGTGAGACTTGAATCCAGCTTTGCTCAGGGCCCTATTTTAAAGGTGAAGTTGGAGACAGAAACAGGCAGTGGTTCACATACAGTATTGTTTTAGACATGAGTTATCGGTGGCATTATGGCTGTTCAAAGGCAGATGAGGGATTGTATAACTTTTACAAATGAGGAATGAAAGCTCAGAGGTTGAGTGACCTGCACATGCTGTATTGCTGTCTCCAGAGAAGCAAGCTGTGGTCCGAGGCCAGTTCACTTGGGTCAGCTCATGCTCACACTACATAGGTTCTGGCAAATGAAGCTAGACAGCTAAGCTGTACCACACTCAGCTGGGATCCTCACCCAGTCTGAATCATGGGATCACAGAACATTAGGGGTTGTAAGGGACCTCCAGAGCTCATCGGGTCCAACCTAGGACAGGTTGCACAGGGAGGTGTCCAGACAGGGCTTGAATATTTCCAGAGAAAGAGACTCCACAACCCCCTAGGCAGGCTCATATCCCAGCTGGCCATTTCCCCTGTGTCCCACACTTCAGATATTTATAAACATTGATCAGATCCCTTCTCAGTCTTCTTTTCTCAAGGCTGAACAGCCCCAGGTCACTCATTCTTTCCTTCTAGGGGAGATGCTCCAGGCCCTTAATCATTTTTATGGCCCTCTGCTGGGCTCTTTCCAGGAGAAATGATGTGATATTCATCTGGCCCTTTGCACCCTTTCTTGGTGCTCTTCTGTCAGGAGCTCAAATACTCAAAGGCCTCTGCTGCAGCAGGCCAGAGAATGCTGTTTCACAGCATGACATGGGGCACACAGGCTGCACACTCCTGGGTTGGCTTATGTAGGATCTTGCATGGCCACAGCACTGCCTGCTGGGTGCTGTTGGAAGACTGATGCTGGTAGATAGGAGGCAAACCAGTTGTGGTCCATGTTCTAGCTTCCTACATCATCTCTGGAGTAAACCAGCAGTGAACTGTTCCATGCTGCAGTTTCCTCTTGGGAGGAGCTAGTCACTTTTCTCTGGAGGGCAGCCCAGAAGTAATTGAACAAGGAGATAGGCAGTAGGGATTAGCAGAGCATCAGGCCCAGGGATGAAATAAAGACCAAGACCAACTGACAGGAATGCTATCTTGAAGCCAGGATATGCCCTGAGTTCCAGACTAGTATATAATGCCTTCCTGCCTTTCTGACCAGGTAATAGTTTCTGCTTCGCCTGAGTGGTTTTGTGTATCCCATTGTTTCAGTATCGCACTCTCGATTTTGGGGATAACATTACATCAGAAACCACTGGATGGGCCTAAGTGCTGCTTGCTGATATTTTAGAGCCATTTGTTGAAAGTGAAGCATGTGTGACCATACTGATACTGTAACTTTCACTGAGGTGTGCTCAGAGAATTGAGGTGACCCAGGCAACCTTCTGCAGCACCCCTTACTGCGCGTTTCCAGGGGCTCATATCCACATTTTTTTCGATCAGACAAGGTGTAGGTTTGCATCAGGACTGAAGGGTGTTTGAAGCATTAAGTGGCACTGTGGATAGAGTAAAGTTTTGGTGGATTTCAGTGCTATCCATGTGAGAAGCCTGGCATTTTAAAACCTGGCCATTCACTTACGTTACATGAAGGAAATGCGTGGAAGGTAAACCACCAAACTTTGAAAATGAGGTAGATTTGTTTGCCCAACATCTAGTGTACTGCTGTAGTAATATTTACAAAGTTTTCAAAACAGAGAGAGAGGATTTGCAAAGGGTTTGCTGTATTTCAAATACTTAACTAGAATTATTTTAAGGCAGTATGAGAATAACGTTGCTATTTTAACTTCTTTGTTAAAAAAATTGGACTGCCCTTATGACATTCTCCAAGAGAAGGCATGTAATCTGATGATGCCAATAAGGGAATAATAGTGAGATAAGTTTACAGTGAGAATCGTTTATCATTATCTTAAATACTTCCTTCAGAGCACTTTGTCTATATCAATTTCCTTGTATGTGAGGTTGTTCAGAACAAATACATCTTATAGATGAGCATATTTCATACTGACAAACCTTATTGTATATTGTATACTTGTACACACCTGTGTGCACACTTGTACACACAGGCATGCACACGTTGAATCAGCCAGCCTTGTCATAAATACAGTTTGGCAGGCATCAGTTCATCTGTTGAAGTGCCTTTCACTGGCACGTTGTGTCAGGAAGGGATCATATCTCTGTGGACTCACAACTAGTAGATACAATCTGTGCAATGAATTCCATCACTGGTAATGTACTCCATAGATTTCCTCAAAAAGAAACAACTAGGAGTTAAGCAAGTGGACTGCATTATATGTAAGAAACTTATTATTTCCCTTAAAATTATATTCTCCTTTGCCTACTGCTTATGAAAAGTTGGCGCTGCCACAGTAGATCATTCCAAATAAAGAACTGTTGAACTGATATAGTTAGAAACTGTTTTCTATTTCTGGTTGTCTGGATTTGTAGTGACAAGTATGTTATCCCTGCAGGAAAATGCAGAAAAAACCCAACGATGTCACTCATTTTCACATCTCTGTTCTGGTAAAAATAACTGCTGAACCTGTAGGAACACCGATGTAGGAACAGTGACAGCCTGACTGCAGTTACAGCTTCATCATCTGTGCCTGGCTCTCAGTAAAGGAAAGGACCAGCGTATCTCCTCCTCGGCACATTGGATAATACGTGCTCTTATACTCTGGGTTACACATGCTCTGGAGTTTATTTATCATAGCATCATAGACTGGTCTGGGTTGGAAGGGACCCCAAGGATCATAGAGTTCCAACCCCCTTGCCACAGGCAGGGACACCAACCTCCAGGCCTGGATCTACACAAGGTTGCCCAGGGCCACATCCAACCTGGCCTTAAACACCCCCAGAGACGGGTCATCCACCACCTCTCTTAGCAGCCTGTTCCAGCCCCTCACCACTCTCTCTGTAAAAAACTTCCCCCTAGTACTGAATCTAAACCTCCCCTCCTTTAGCTTCACTCCATCCCCCTTGTCCTGCCATTATCTACCTTTTTAAAAAGTTGATTCCCCCTCCTGTTTGTATGTTCCCTTCAGGTACTGGAAGGCTGCAGTGAGGTCCCCCTGCATCCTTCTCTAGGCTGAACAAGCCCAGCTAATTAATCATAAGGAAAATTAATAAGCTAATTAACACTTTCAAGCAGTTGCGAGTATGTTCCACAGACACATAATCTGTTTGCTGCACACTTTCAAGTGTAAATATATATATTAAAACAAAATCAAAAGGAATAAAGCAATGGACGGAGTTATTAGAGAGGGAACAAGTTTCTTCCTTTCACTGTAGAAGACTTTCAGTATTTTTTAATTCATAGTTTCATTTAATATGGTAAAAGGACTAAAGCTGGCTATCATATGCTGCTGGGACTGAATAGGGAAGAAAGATGTGACTTTTCAAGCATTCACTGCTGCTGGATGAATGTATGAACAGGAAAATAATGGGAAAGCATTTATTTTCTATATAAGCCAGGTCTGTTAAGACTCTAGATAGTTGTTTCCAGTGTTTTCACTGTAGATCATGCTCACCACAGTTTTTGATAGGTCAGGGTACAGTATCTTGGAAATAAAATATGTGAGAAACATGTATATTGGAAAGTGCCATAAATATCATTAGGTGGTTATTGTTGTCAGTATTCTGCAGTTGGGAGAGAGACATGTCTTTGAATTTTTGAAAATTTTGGAATCTTGACCCCTCCTACAGTGTTAAAATACTCTGGGCTGTCTAGGTCAAGGTTGTACTGTGGAGCAAAGAGTGTGGAAGTCTTCAGGCTCCTCATGATGGTCAGGAGGCTCAGCCCGCACAACTGCCAGCCTTCTGACCAGGAATTTGGAAGCCTGACCTCTGTGGCTGTCCTGGAGCACACACCAGAAAGCTTTGGCATCCTTAGCAGACTGTTGCGGTCCTAGGGAGGATTTGTAGGAACTCTGAATTTAATTTGTTGGAAATCTGCAAACCATGGATGTTTATAGAGAAATACTATGTCTTTGCCCTGTTAATACCCCTTTGATTAGTCTATCTTGCTCAAGTTTCTAATAAACCCAGCAAATTCTTAAAGCAGGACTGAGAAATGACAGCACCTCTCCTTTCCTATCCCCACCCACAGGTGCCTCACGCTATGCCTGCTGTGTATGGATTGCTTTCTGTCATGATTTGGTTGCGTTTGCACAACATTTCCATTTGCACCAGTTCTACACCACCTCATGCTTTAACTCCTTAACCTTAATTCTCTAAAATAATTAATGTGATCTTTTCAAGAATGTTTCCCACTTCTATTCCCCTTATTTAAAGGCAGCTGGCATAAACCTTTGTTTTGGTTTTTTTTATAGCACAAACTGAGGATGTATTTCATAGCACTGTACAGATGTGAATGAGAGAGAGTTCTGGCAGGCTAAATAATTTTCTGAATAACTTGAATTCATCTCATTTTACAGTCTGACTGCCAGATATATAGAATTGGACCTTTACAAACTTTATGTATCCCTTCAGCCATGGGGCATTTGCAGTTAGGCATTGACAGCAGAGAAGGAAAGCAGAATTTCCTATTTTTGGTTCAAAACAGCAAGTTTCTGCAGGAGCCACAAGAGGAGCTTTTATTTTGCTCTTTTTTTTTTCCTTTTATAAAAAAATTAATTTATCAGCTGGAAACCGCTTGACCTTTATTACAGTGATGGTTTTTGAAACAATAGCTAACCATTCATGAGAACTCCTTTCAGCAAATAGTTTTGTATCACATCTGAAAATTTTTTTTACATTTTAGCCAGTTTCTAATCTAATTTCCATATCCTGTTTTTGTGCAACACTTATCTGCTCCAGTGAAATTGTTCAAGGGAATTCTGTAATCATTAACTCTCTATCTGCATTTCCATGATGACTCTTCTTTCCTAGAAATGGAAAGTGAACTGCAAAATTGGTTCAACGCTGAAGATTCCTCTTTTTTTTTTTTGTGTCCATAAGTTTTTATAGCATCGGAGAATGAGAGCATCCCAGACTGGTTTGAGTTGGAAAGGACCTTAAAGCCTATCTGGTTCCACTCCCTTGCCATGGGCAGGGACACCCTCCACCAGCCCAAGGTGTCCAAAGCCCCATCCAACCAAGCCTTGAACCCTGCCAGTGACTCAGGGGCAGCCACAGCTTCTCTGGGCAGCCTGTGCCAGGGCCTCACCACCCTCATGGTGAGGAATTTCTTCCTTATATCTAATTTAAATCTCCTCTCCTTCAGCTAAAAGCCATTCCCCCTTGTTGTCACTGTGTGCCCCTCTACAGCTTTCCTGTGGCTCCTCCAGGTACTGGCAGGCTGCTGTAAGGTCTCCCCAGAGCCTTCTCTTCTCTAGGCTGAACAAGCCCAACTCTCTGATCCTGTCTTTACAGGAGAGGTGCTCCAGTCCTCTGATCATCTTCATGGTTTCCTCTGGACTCGCTCCAGCAGGTCTATGCATTTAAGAACTAGCCTCCAAGTCTATTTCGCAGAAGGCAAAGTGTTTCCATTTAAGCACATTGACATGGTATTCAAAAGAGCTAGCAAAACCATGGGATATTTATTTTCACATCACTTCCACTCTTATTTGGTTTTCTCTCTCATTTGCCTCCTTCCTCCTTCCCATGGATGAACACACACTCTCATTTCTGGTTTAGACATGTTGGAAGTTCCCTGTAAGGAAAGCTTGCTCTACTAAACTCGGAGGAGATTCCTCCATTACCTTTTCACAAAAATGATGAAGATCAAGGGTTATGAAATTTTGCTTCTGGTCCCAGAAATAAATAGTTTCTCCATTTAAACTCACATGCCACAAAGAAGACCATGTCTGTTTATTCGAATAAAGATAGTAACTATTATGTCAAGATATTTTCTGTTTATGCTAAGGCTTTTTATAAAGCTGTGTATAAACTTATATGTCATTTATGCTTTAAAGAGGCAAAAGTTTTTGTTAGTTCTTACAGCTGACATAAGAGTATGAGACTCTGAACAGAAACGGAAATAAATGTATGACTTTAATTTAATATATGAAAATGCACCTGGTTCCTGTTTGTGGAGTAATAGGGACAATTAACTTTTAGGCTTTAGTTCAAAAGGTCTGAACTAACAAATGCAGATGCTTTAGGATTAACTATCCTTACATGACATCTATGAAGTCAGACTTGTTTTCCAAGACATTTTCAATGTTAATCTTTAACGACTCTGTAACTCAGATAATATTCTGGTGTACACATAATGTCAACCAATAGAAAAGAATGTACTGAGGCTATTGTGAAGTATCTAACTAATATTTATAAATAATAGACATATATAAATATACCTACTTTGAAATTATTTTTAGCTGATGCTTCTGTATCTTACCACTATCTCATAGCCAAAAAGGTAGAGAAATAATTTACAAGTAAGAGTTTGGTTTTCATTGAAGACCGGTGAAAGAAATGTACCTAAAGGGCAGTAAACAGGTCTATCTCATTGATTTTACTAGGCAAGTAACTGATATTTCCTCTAATATTTTCTATTTGACTCTTTACTAGGATGCACAAATTCAAGAACAGGCATTTGCCTGGACCCTCTATCCAAAAGTTTGTAGGTGAAGGATGGCTTTTGAAAGCTTGCATATACTCCAGCGAACACACTGGGAATTATGTAGAATTTTTAAATTAGAATGAGCCTCGTGGGTCTAGTTTCTGAAACTCTTTTCAACATGTAGAAAGACAAATTGTAAGCGTATCAGAAGTCAGTTCAGTCAGTTTTAACAAACAAGGTCTGCAAATTCTCAAATAGCATTTACTTGGTTTTCCAGTTGACTAGTCTGTCCATTCAAGAGTAAACAGAAACAAAGGTGTTATTTAAAAGGGAATAATTTAAGAAAGAGCCAACAATGTTGGATGTATTATTTTTCACATAATAAACTCCAAGTTGACGTACTTTAATAGGAGATTTAGCTGCTCTTCTAGTTACAATTAGTTTAAAATTAATCTAGCTGCTGATAAGACGATCTCTCCTGTAAAAATGATTCTATTTGTTCCATGCTGATGTCATATAACTAGTCTAAGTGTGGTCTAGCTGGCAATGCCTGGACAGTTTTTGTGTGAAATCAGTTGCAACATTGGACTCACCCTCGATCTTACAGGCTGTATTTTCTCCTAGGGGCCAGTGGAGTTTTTCAGACACTTTCTGATAATGTGATGTAAAAGCACAAGGCTGCATTTGTAATACTTCATAGTGGCCACAGCACTGGGTACCAGTCGGAAGGACAGCATATCTTAAAAGTATGACCTGTAATTCTTAAGCTTCTATCCACAGAGTATCCCTCTTACTTGTCCTAGACAAAATATTTGCTGTTTTTCCTGAGGGAACTTCGTATTTATCACTCTTCGTAGATACCGTAACATGTCTTCTTTAGCAGTGATGCAGAACTCATCAGGCACTACTAGATCCCAGGTTTATTCTCTGGAGAAATGCATTTTCAGCTTCTAATCAAAACCAGAGGCTGGTAGTAAGTAGGAGTGTGGGTGATTCCTGGGTTTCAAGAGAGCGTCTTTTTCAGAGCTAGGAAAAGCTCATGTGTAATGTAACTACTCAGGAATGGGCGGTTTCTGTTATTCCTATCAGGTTTTTTAAAGGTTTGGTTTTTTGTGGGCGTCTTTAATCCAGAGTTGCAGTAACTGAAACATCACTGCAGTCAGAGTTCCCTGGGAATATCACCAAAGATTTTTTATCATTATGCTGCATATGGACACTTATCAGGTTGAAACAAGCTGGAGTAGTCTCTTTCGCCAAGACATTGCACCAATCTATTTGTTTCAAAGAACACACATTTGTTTTTCCACAACTTTTGATACAGGTCAGTGATTCCATTAATGTCACCTGATAAGCAAGCCATGGCCTTTATAAATTAATGATCACATGCCCTTGGAAACCTAGTCCTTGTTTTAATTTAAAACAGAAGTTCTTTATTTCTGGGAGGGCTCCCTCCTCCCCGTTATTTTGAAGCAGTCAACTGTGTATCGTCTTTCTGCCATGGCAGTTCCTGAGTATGTCCTGAAAAGATCAAAGTCCTGTATTAATTGCTTGGTATGATATACTTAATCATTTTATTGTGATTTGTTGGGTGGAAGTGCATGGTACATTCTTTCAAAAATAGATAAAAACCCAACAAATACATTTCAGCCTAGATGCTGATAGGATCGGAAAGACACCACTGCCTCAGAAAATGGAAATATGGAGTTTTTACTAGTTCTGCATTATGTAAAAATTGCTTTTGTATCACTAATATTAATTAAAGGTGGCTTAATCCTGCCAGGATAATTAGCAATCTTTCTAACAGGTAACAAAGCATCAGTCTACCAGCATGCTTAAGGCACACATAGCCTCACATATAGCTGTGACTTTCCCCTGTACTGAAACGCGTGTTGGTCTCGCTAGACTTACCTGTTCTTAAGGAAAGGATACTTTAAAGCTGATTTAAAGGAAAAACCTGAGTAATAACGTGTTATTTCATTCTGAAATCTACAATCTTAAATCTTTAGTGACTAGGGGGAATTAATTTCCATTAGACCTGTCTTCTGCGTTAAGACACAGTTAAGCCATCAACAGGCTGTTGTGGGAATGTTAACTTAATGTCTTTGGCAAGAAAATGAGGGCACAGAGATTGTCCCATTCATGCCAGGTAGAAACTTAGTCAGATTCTTAAGTTTACTTCACACATACTTGTAGTGTACAAAGCACAGTCTCAGACATGAAGTTCTGAGTGATTGGGGTAGAATTTATTAATGTGTGAGTCAGATTCGGCTTTTCAATACAGTCTGTAAGAACTGCTGAACTCAAGAGTCATGTGTGGGTAACAGATGAGTGGATCGTAATGTTGAGGGGCTTCCAGTACCCTGAGCTTAGTTTGAAGGGACCTTACTCTAGGATACTCGCCATCTCCCTGTTGGATTCCTAGTCCATGATACACATCAGCAGAGAGGATTCTCATGATAAGAACCAACACTTCAGCTGCCAGTTGCCAGGGACAGTAAAACCCAGTACATTCAGATGAATCCCAGCTTGACTCTTCTGGAGGTGAAGGTGCCATTCTAAGTATTTCCTAAGGTGGAAGCATTTATCTTCCTAAAACTAGGAACATTTCTGTTGGTTCTGACCTGTTACAAAGTTTTGAGGACATTGGAAAGTCTTAGTAGAGTTCAACCCCTCTCTATCTTTCTCTCTCTCTTTGCATTTTTATTTTATTTATTTATAATATTTTCCAGGGACTGTGGCTATTCTTTGGTTTTCCTCACCTAGATCTCAGGACTGGTAAGAGATGGGGTAGTATGTCTTCTTATTGTCTGTATCCTCTTATGCTCAGTATGTATTCCCCAAAAAGAAGTGCCGTTCTGCAGCTGGTATAAATCTGGTAGCTTTTTCTGGCTGTGAATGTCTTGAATCTCATTCATTTTGCTGATTGCTTTTGAAAAATGAGCATCACAGGAGCTGAAACTCCCAGCTTGAAGTTATAAGTTGTGTTCTATTATATGTTTACAGGCTCATTAAATAAAAAAAAAACCCAAACAGCAAACCTCAGACTGCTCTGAGAATGGAAGAAAACTGAGAATGAAATAATGGAATTGAGCTTCAGGCTTTTCAGGGTAGCCCCCTGTTTACTGAATGGGCTTTCCAATCCTTGACCATATCAATCTTTCTTTATGGTTGACAATGTTTTATTAAAAACTTGAAGGGTACACAAGCTAATCTTATAATGTAAATCAAGGCAAGGAAAATAGGCGTATTTTAGAAAGCCAGCCTTGTAGCCTGGGTTAAACAATTGGACACACTTGGTCCAACTGTTTTGCAAGTGCCAAACCTGATTGCAGGTTAGAAAACATTAGAAAAAGTCTCATGTCAGAGTACTGAGACACAAAACGGTCCGTCTTTCCCAGCAGCTGGGTCCTTGTGACAGCCAGGCCATTCATCACACCTAACCCTGTAAGGAGCACCGTTTTCTTAAATCACACTGAAACTGAGCTCTGAACACCTTGTGCAGTGGTGTCATTACAAAGATGCTTTCAGGCTGTGTGGGCAGGTTCAGAATACAGTTCTCACAGCAATTTCCTGTGCAAGGCATCGATGAGACAATAAGTTCCTTTATGAGGCTCTATTTGACTACAGAAATGAGCAATTGTTCACATTATGTTTAATAAATCTCTTGACACCCTGTTAAAAGGACCTACGTTGAGCTGAAGTCTTGGCATGAACGTACTTCCAGAGGTTTAATGACCTTTCACTTTTCGAGGTGTTCGTTATTTAAACTAATGAAAATGAGCTCCACTTTAAAAGGCTTTTAAATGCTGATTAAAAATTAAATCAGCTGTTCATTATCCCCAGGTGGCCTTGTTCTAAGAGCAGTAATTCAGAAAGAGTCAAACAAGTAGTCTTTTTTAATGTAGCCCTATCTCGGGTTGGGAGGGCTTTTATTAGAGCTGTTTATTAATCAGCAAACTTTCAGCTTCTCATGGAAACATGGGACATCTCCTCTCCATTTCTGTCCCCTGCTTGTTAGACATGTGGAAGAAAATCAGGCACATTTCTGGAGATTCCTTGTGGCATGTACAGCAGAAATGTAAACAGCAGCAGTGTTCCTCAGATAAACAAAATACTGACCTTCTGGGTCACATTAATAACAATAAACCAAGAAATCCATGATAGGAAGTCTCATGATGTATTTGGTTACTTTGTTCTAGGGCTGGAAAGTTTCAGAAACATTTACAGTACAGATCACAGTGAATAGTGATAAAACCTCAGTGGATTAGCTTTTTTTTGGGGGAGGGGCAGTAGGTGTTTGATTTTCTTTTTTTTTCTGGGGAGGGGTTGTTTTGGGTTTTTTCTTTTCATTATAGTTGCTGAGAGTACTGGCCTGAGATTTAAGTAGTTACACCTGATCTAAACAGCTAAGAGAACAAAATATTTACGCTTATTTATCTGAAAAACTGGAACATTCCCTGCTTGAACACCAAGATTGATTTACAGAACTTTCCATGTGCTATTTAGTTACAAAATTTCACTTGGTAGAGTACTTCCTGATCCTGAAATGCAAGCTGAACTGGTAAGAGATATACTTGGCCATATCAAAATCCTCCCAATCACTTTGAGAAAAGATAAGGCGGTGCATTTCTGAGAAGGTACGGAGATAAGAAGAAAGGATGCAGTGTTATGCCATAAAAAACTCTTGAGTTATCCACCAAAGATAACACTTTCCTTCTTGCTATTTACTGGGACTCCCTGCACTTTGTTACCTGTAGCAAAATGAGTGCCAAAAGGTTGCTGGGGAAGTATGCTGCAGAGGATTAGGGGAGCCATACAACAGTGTTACCTTGTCTCTTCTGCCGGAAGGGTGGAAGACCCAAACTTTAGTTCTCCAAAGTCTTTGGATTTACCTGCCTTGAACAGAGTCCAGGGCTTTCAATCCTATGTCTGCCTAGCAGACTTGTCTGCTGATTTGTTAAAGTGACTGCCCTAGGGATGCACTTGGAGTGCAGGTGGAGCCTTAGGGGTGCATCTTTATATTCACACACCGTGTGAAAGGTCCCACAGAGCTGAATGACACTCCGTGTCCTGTGTGGCTGCAGGGAAGATGAGCTCAGTGCGAGTAGCCAGCTGTTACTTCTCTGCCCCCTGCTCTTCAGTGATTTGTCTGGTAAAACTTATAGGTGGCCCAGATGCTCGTCATCCCGCCTGTATGAACAGGAGCAGAAGAGACTGCACCAAAGACGGTATGGAGACGGGGTTGCAGAGCAACCTACTAGCTAGTGGGTGGTTTATGCAGTCATACTCACGCGCCTTTTACCTCGTGATTTTCTAATGGGTTTTGGAATTGGGCACATGACACCAGGGAATGCAGTGTGTGTGTCTGAGGTAATGAGCAAACATCCCTAAATAGGATGCCTGGCTGGAGAAGTATTCAGACTTTGGTCAGTGAAATTTTAATTTGTCTCCCACCCCCCAGGTTAAAAGAAGCTCTTTTTTTTCTTGTCCTTATTGGAGAAGGAATAACAATGATTTAATCTCAGTGTGAACTTCAGCTTTAAACATCAAATTCTAGGAATCCTTTCTGCTCCAATGCTAATGTGGAACAGATTGGAATATGGTGGTAACTACATGTCTAAAATAATGAACAAACACTGATGTTTTGAAGAATGTCCTTGGCCGATAGGTGTAGTTAATCATCTAATGTAATTGGAAGGTAATGAGTATTCTTCCTAAAAACTTCTGTACCTACCAGTGAAGAAACTTCCCTATTTCTATGGAAGAAATGTGTTTGTAGAAAGGACAATGCTTTGAAAGCAAAAAGGAAAAAAATCTGACCGTTTGGAAAAGCATATGAAATGCTCCCTGGGTAGGGTAGCCCCAAGCTGCCTGCATACATTAGTCCTGTACGCAGGGCTGTACACTCAGCAGAGCTAGGATTCCAATAATGTTACTAATTTTTGGGGCATTTGTAGGAGCCTACATGAAGCGCTACACCTTTTGGGACCAATACAGAGGAATGGCAGGTATGCACACACTAATAAATAAAGAACATGGCATAAATGTTTCACCTTGGAATCCACTCCCTCCTCCCTGACCCTGATTTCAGAAAAAAAATATGGATTTTTAGCCTTTTTTTTCCTGATTTTTTAAAAGCAGGTAAGCAAGCAAGCAAACAAACATTTGTTCCAAGTGGCTACGAGAAATTGTTGCTTCCCGCTGTTCAAAGAAACACTTTATATTTCCTCTATCTCCTCTGGAAAGCAGATGATCATTTTCCAGGAGAAGGAACACCTCTACAGAAAGGTCGGACATATGTTAGCATGGAGAAGAGATTTAAAAGGCTGAAAAAGACTGTGAATGAGGAAATATTATTGCAAAGACTTGTGTTTTGCATGGCTCCTCTCTAATCAGAAACCAAAGGTGTGATGTTCTTCCCTCTCATTGCAGCCTTGGTGCTTTCCCGCAATTGGAGGGGGCTGTTAGCAATCCTTTCAAAAACCTTCTGTATGGCTGGAGATACCACTCCAAAAAAAAAGGACTTCTTCCCCCAACAGTCAAGGCTTTTGTAATTAGTTCCGGTGTTTATTCTTAACTTTCCTATGGGAGGGCATTGCTAAATGGAAATGATTCCTGGCCCTTGGGCTAGATCCAAAGGTCTTGTGTTTTCACGTGCTCATTGTTGCCGTGTCCTGCTCTAATGCACCTTGTTTACTTATGGGAATAAATCACAGGCTCATGTGAAGCATGTCAGGTCTCTAGATGATGTATCAGGGCAGTTAGGAGCTGGTCATATTTCAGCTCGCTGTACCATCAACCTAAATCGATCATTCTCAGTCTCATTTAGATGTCAGAAACAAACCGCTGCTTAGATTTATTCATTCTTCTCTACAGAGTAAATTAGCCTAGTTGGAACATGGTGCTACCCTAAGGACTGTTTAAGCTGAGCCTGGGTGTTTACCTGGACCATTGTTCCTGACTAGGATGTATCAGGCCAGTTCCAGCAGCTCTGCAGACAGGGAGTACCTTGTTTAGTGGCTCTGACTTAACTGTTTGCAGTTGAACATCCCTTGCAGAATTAGCTCAAAATGTGATGCCGCGTCCGTCATAAAGTTAAAATACGTTCCTCCTTCCTTCTATTCCTATCAGTGTAGTCGGTGCTTATGTTGGAGTAGTTTTTACTTTGAAGCAGTTTTGTTTAAAAGCCTGTTCTTGATTTACGGGTTATGCCTTCCTTTAAACAATGTTAACGTTCATCTGCATGTGAAAACAATTATGCTTGAAAAGCTGATGCAATAATGAGAACCTTAGAGTAATTATTTATTTCAGGCATCTAAAAGAGGAGACAAGAACTGTGATCTGACCCTAGTCAAACCTTTTTTGCTGTTTGTGCTATTGAAGTAAACCTTACCAGACAAGAGGATTCTGAGGTGTCCAAGAGACATTTACACATGAACTATGAAATAAATGCAGCCATCGCTCAAATACTCTTAAAGAATATTAATTTTTCAAGCAGCTTATTGCTATCATGTAGGGACAAGTGAGTTGGGTATTGTTACTGGTACTGGGAAAAATAATAAAGAATTATTGCTGGTTAGTTTCTAATCAAATCTTGAGGAGAATTAATTACTTTGGGCAGACCTTAAATTTGTCTTTATTTAGCATCAAGGAAAATGCATATCCAGAAATGACATTCCTATCTCAGTTTTTAATTGATTTAGGAGTCAGAAATTTTGGGGGAATGCCACAAACACAAGTGATATTCTTAAGGTGTAGAATCTACATTTGCAGCTCTGATTTTGCTAAAAGGTGTGTAAAACCTTATGCATCTCTGTTCCTGTGTACCTGAGCAGGCTCCAGCATAAAAATTAGTGTTTCCAGACTCCATTTTGACTTAATCTCAGAAGACTGCCTACAGATTAGTTTCTTTCAGAAGAATCTATTAGGTTAACTTCACCAGAACAGCCTGTTGCGTCCGAAACCAGTGACATTTTGTTGGGTTTTGCCATTGGCAGCATGGAAAATAAAGTCCTGTTTGTTGGCTTTTTGAAAAACAAATCCTGAGAGCACAGAGAGGATCTTGCAATGAAACTCTCCAAGTGAAGGTGTGAGCCCTTTGCCTGGAAGAACTGAAAAATGGTATTCGAAATAGGTCAGGTTATTTATATTAAGTGTAGGCAAACACACCCTCAAGTTTTCCTTTGGAAAACTCTACAGAAAACTCTATCTTGTTGCCGTGGAATAAGTTTAGTCTCATGAAGTAATTATGAAGTCAAACTCAGGGTACCAAAACCAAAGAGGATGTGGAAGGAAGCTGCAAGCTTCATTCTGCAGGGAGGAAGCAGGGATAAGATAATGATGACAGGACTGCTAGCAGCCCTTAAGCCATAGAATCAGACTGGAACTTGTCTACAAAACTTTGCTGTGATACACGCTATGTGGTGACAAAATCCTCTGCATCGTTTTCTTCTTGCCTTCAGTCCTGGCTTGAGATACTCTTGTCTGGATGGTAAAGAGGCAGGTGACTGGGAGAGGTGTTCTCCTTAGCTGAACATTTTTACACCACCCTGGAGTGGTCCTGCAAGCCTCAGTGAGTGACAAGCTGTCTCCCTTGGCTTCTCCTATATACATGTGTTCAACTGGAATTGAAGAAAATAATTTCCTCCATCTATCTATCTGTCCTTGCTAATGCAGGAATGTTCCTGCAGTGCTTGGAAGGGAATATTGAGCCTAGATTTTCCTGGAGCAGACTCCAGACATGCCACAAAGCCGGCTAATGGGCAAGATGCAGTAAATATCCACCACACCAACAACTTGCTTTGCTACATAAACCTGTGCTTGTTTCTGCAAGCTCATGGGTTTAATTCATTCAGAGACTGACTTGTTCGCTGTCTTTGTGCTTACTACTCAGTCAGTGTCAGTATAAATTTCCAATACCACTGTAGAAGCACCTATAAACCATCCTCTAAATGCAGAAGAATGAATCACTAAATAAAATTCTTTCATTCATCAATCTAGTGGTAGGTTCAGAAGATGTACTGCTGGTATCTTAGGGATTGTCAAGGTGTTATTTTCATCAGGAATAATTCTTGTCACACATCAAATATAAGGATACAATATGTCTGTACAAATGCAATATGGGGTATTTTTATGAGGGAGTGACAAAAAGAAAAATAAATCATCTGGACTTGAGTAATTAATCATTTGAAGACTTCAATCCATTTTGCTGCTTGGTCCAAACAAAGCAAGAAAGATATAGAGAGTCAGCCAGTGTTAAAGATTGTTCAGGGATCTCTTAAACCTCATAAAAGAAAAGTGATTTATGGTAATGAAGCTTCTTTGAAAAGTTGTTTTCCCTCCCTCTTTATCAGCTTGGATATGTGTTGGCATCTGAGGCATGACCAGCAAGTCTTTTCACACTCCAGACTTTCTCTGGAACACTTCAAGCTTATGTCCCATTTCAGTTTTCCATTCAAAAATTTGCCTCCCTAAGTTACATGCTCATCTTTAGGATTGAAAACCTGAGTTCATCTCCTGTTTTGGAAACACTGAGGCAGCTGATGCTCTTCTCTGTTTTAGTTAGAATGCACCTCTAGGCCAAGAAAGTCAAAAGCATGAGGAAATGTGGATTTTTACTTGTTTTACATTGTCGACTTCACTGGTAAACTACAATTCAAGGCTTACAACTCAGGTTTCTCCATCAGCTTGAATACAGGCAGAATTGATTTCATGGCAGAGGAAGAAATATGTTAATTAATCTGGCATTATTTTCTAAAACAGTTTTGAACATTCATCCTTGAATGCTCAAACCTTCTTGAGAGTATTCTCTAGGCATGAAAGACACAGAATGTGGCTTTTCAAAGAAGAAAAAAATTGATGTTCTCAAAATCCTGTGGAAATATATGAGCCCTGCAAATGTGAAATTTAAAAGCAATTTCTAAGTGCTGAACACACTTTATGTTCAATGTTTTCACTCAGATTATTTACACTAAATTTATGACCTCTTAAAGATGATGTAAGAGTCTAGGCCTGCATAATTAGAAAGCCAGAGTGTTAATGGTCACATATTAAAAACACCTGTACTTGAAGTATGGGAAAATAGCACAGGGGTAATATCTGGGTTGCAGGCTTCAAAAATGCTTGAAGTTCCCTGCACTCTCTGCCTAATAACAAACTGTAAACCTGCTTATGTAATCAAAGGTTTATCAAGAGGTGGTTTCACAGTAGTTTCTAACCCATCAGAAGAAATTGGTGTAGTTTTACCAAGTGTCTGCTGAAAGTTCTTCATGTAGTTACGTTCCCTGGTCCTTAGTTGCCTGGCCTTCTCTTAAACCAGAGGATTTATTTGGCATCTAGTTCTTTCTTCCTCCCCTTCATGGTAACTCTCCTGGCCTCAAACATACTCCCGCGTCTCCCTACAATGAATGGAAATCTGAGCTGGAGAACCCAACTGGAAAGGGAGCAAGCAGAGCTCATTCTTGACTGTGGGGATGATTCTGGATCCAGTAATGCTTCCCAATGGTTTCCATGCAATCATGCCAATTCCTACCATCTGCTCTACTCATTCAAGCAATTAGCACATTAGATGGTTATCTTCTATTCCTTCAAATTAACTACTCAAGCTGCTGCTTGATGTGAAAGTTTAGACCATTAATGTATTGGTAGTGTTAATATTTAATGATCTAAGGCATAGGGAAGACGAGGCAAATCAATATTTTTGCAGTGTTTTCCATTTCTTAAGAGAGCCACAAAATTTTTGCTGCCTTCTAGGTGTCCATGGGCTGTTTTAATGTTAATTGAAAGGAAGTGGATTGACTGGGTTCCAAAATTGGGCTCTCGATCTCGTAGTTCATTCTAGATGTTCTTACAGGTCGCAGAAAGCCAGAGGCTGCCCAACTTCTGTCACATAAACATGTTAAAAATGTCAAAAAGCCTTCTTCTCTGAAAAGGGAAAGTCTCTCTTATGAAATTTCCTGCTCTCAATAAAGGATTAAAAGAGAGGAATCGATTTCTAGCATGAACATATCTTTCAGGGAAATCAGTTTTTAATGGACAGAAGGAAGAGAGTAGAAATCCAATAACATATGGGGAAACCTTTGGAGCTGAAATCAGTTGTGTTTATTTTCAGCAACTTGGTAATTATTGGTCTGTGTAGATGAGATCCTCGTTTCTTCATACACCCAGTCTTCCAATAATGTAGCTGTTGTACAATAATTCTCTCTTCCGGCTCAAAATAATTCTTAGTGTGTAGCAGTCTGGACATGGATGCACTCTGTATTTCCTTCAATGCTGAGGAACGTTGGAGTTACATTGGAATGCAAACCTGTGAATGTACTGCTTTTGTGTAAATGGGAATGGGAATGGATGCTACCATCCGACAAAGCAAAAAGTCAACAAACTTGTGCCTTTTCAGCATTGTTTTAGGTGTCTTTGTGCAAGGAACCATTTCCAAAGATAAAAGAAAGTTGGTTTTAAGGTGGTTGTAATCCTTGCAAATGATGATCATAAATCTCAGAACTGCTGAGAAAGCAGACAATCATTCATCTGCTATTACTTGTGAATAGCTGTCTGCATAAAATAAAGAATTGGTTGTGTACACCTTTCTACCCCAGTGCTACTAATATCCCTGAGATGTGTTTTAAAAAAGGGTAAATGAGGTACTTAGGGATATGGTTTAGCTTAGGTTGGGAATGGTTGGACTTGATGATCTTTAAAGGACTTTTCCAACCTTGTGAGTCTGTGATTCTGTGATTCTGTGAAATTGCAGCTAACAGCAAGGCAGAGGAAAGTCTACTTTTAAATAGGGACCTATATAAAAATGTTCATAATCTGACAGAACTGTCTATCAGGCAGTAGGTTGAAGGGGGTCCTAATTTATACAAAGTCCTGCAAAGCCCAATTTATGAAGTTAGCCATTCTGTTAAGGTAGCTTGGATCCAGAGTTGGAGGGGTTGGATCCTATTGCCTACTCGGCATCTATAGAAAGGTAGCCAAACACCTCTAGAGACAGACATTACCTGTTTTCTGGTTTGCTATTTTCTGGGTTTGGGGAATTCTGAATTACTTGGGGCATTTGTGGGAAGTCAGCCAGGACCTACAGAAGAGCTGTCCAAATACTTCCACTGGCCAGATTTACAGACACCAGCTGGACAGTGTGTTAATTTTGCTTTGTTTTGTGATGGATCTTGCAGTGGCAAAGAGCTAGTACATTATAAACTGCTAGTAGATTTACATCTGTATCAACTGCATTCAGAAAGGCGCTAATGCATCTTTTGATATTTCAGTTTTAATATTCTTAATAATTAAAACAGAAGATGAATATTTCAATGAAAAATTGATTCATGCCAGTATTAGAGGGACTTGGGCTTCAAGGGTGCCACTCTGATCCAAGCTGGTTCAATCATTCTGAGTATTGCTGTGGCAGAGTTAGGGCATTGCAGTGGAGATGTGGAGCTGGATAATTTTTTCCTCCTCTATAGAAACCTTAACTTGCCAAGAAGTTCAAATCCTGGGAATACTGATAGCACTCAGTGAACAGTTCCGTCCTTTCCTCTCAAAGCAAGAAAGAAAAATCTGATGTTGAAATGAAGTATTTTAGCAGTCAGGAAAAAAATAATTTCTTCAGATTTCTAAAAGTTTTTCATTTATCTCTGTGGCTTGTCAAGGATCTGCATCCAGCAGCCTACCAGGATGGGACCTCACAATTATCCCTCCATGGAATGGAGGCATATGTATGGCTTTGTAGATCTCTGGTAACCTTCAGAACAATGAATTTAGGCTTGAATTGGTCTCTTCTCTGACACATTGCCTGCATTTCCCAACTGCATTGTTCCCTGCTCAGAAATTGCTTGCTGTTGTAAATTATTAGACCTGTAACATGGGTGTAACATCTTGGCTGGTGCTTGAGCGAATTCTGAATAGCAGCATATGGGAAATTACTTCTTTTCATTACCCTGAGTCTGTGATTAAATTCTAAAGGAACTTTTCACAGTCTCTTAAAATACATCTGGTTGCTTAATTTTTGGGTGTCTGACTTTGCTTCTGAGTATCATGGAATGATTAAAAAATTACCTCCTGGGATTGCCAGTCTGTGTGATCAGACTGAATTGAATAATTGGGCCTCACACCCAATAAACATTTCAACTCAGAAAAACATCAGATTTCCTCAGAATCTCCTTCATTGTTTGCAATCTAGATGTCCAGGTCTTCAGTGACCACTCTGCTGAGCTGCTTTGAGATGGGGAGGTTACACTATATAAATTGCTAGTCCTTCATGTTTCATCAGGAAACCATTGGAGGAAGCAAATCGAGTGCAGTGTGTATTAATGGAATTGAAGCTGGACTGGAGGGAGCTTGCGAGCATCTTTTGTTGATGAGGGACAGTTGGCCTTAAAGTAATCTTTATGGGAACAGAGAGGAGCAATTGTGTCAGGGATGATGAGCATCTGGGTCACCTAAAAGTTTTACCAGACAAAGCACTGAAGAGCAGGGGGCAGAGCAGTAACAGCTGGCTACTCGCACTGAGCCTGGTTTCGCTGCATCCGCGCAGTACACGGAGCGTTGCTCAGCTCTGCTGGACCTTTCACACAGTGTGTGAATACAAGGATGCATGCCTAAGGCTCCAACTGCACTCCAAGTGCATCCCTAAGGCAGTGACTTTAATGGGAAAATTACCAGATAACTGTTAGGCAGGTGTAGGATTGCAGGCCCCAGCCTCTGTCCAAGGCAGGTAAATCTTTGGCCAACTAAGGTTTGGATCTTCCACCCGAGTCCATCTGAGAGGAGATAACTAGTATATCATAAATTCTTAGTAAAAAGATCTCTCTAGAAGGCATGTGTATGAATGAGGAATAGAAATACATGTTAGGTGCTGGAGGTTTTTGGCCCACAGGCACCTAGGCAGTCATCTGAATGTTTACCAAGCAGCAAACACTGCTGGAGAAGCACGTAGACCTCCTTTTAACATGTCAGTAAGCATTCCTTTCACACAGAGACTGGCTCTTTAATGGGGAAACAAAGCCGTAAGGATTAAATATTTATGCTCCTAGTGAGCTTGGATGTTTCTGCATATCTCTGGCAAACCCACGGCTTGGTTTTCCTTGCTTCTAGGTTCTGCTCAGAGCTCCAGGTACATTCAAGCTGGAGTGGCTTGAGAGTTTGGGCTGAGAGAGGTCCGTTTGAGTCCCAGCCTGATTAACTCCAGGTAATGAGCACCATTACAGAATCCTCCCTCAGAGCAATGCCCTGATTCTGGGGGGAATGAATCCCACTGAAATTAATGGGATTCATTCATTAATTAATGGGTTCACCAATGGGGAACTGGTTCAGGACTGCATGTTCACATGGAGATCTGCTTAGAGACAATGATTGTGCCAGCTTCTCACATAGAGAGAAGGGGAGGGGGAAGATATCTAACATATGTGAAAGCTCTCGCAAGTAGCATATGTTTTATATATTGGATTTAGGATGATGAATGCATTCCTTTGTGTATGTTGGCAGGATTTGATTTTAGACACATGGTGTATGGTATCTCCAATGTTACATGATTTGATGTAAAAATACTGCATACTGACAGCTGGGATCACAAACGTGGTCTGTATGCTGATGATCTCTCAATTATATTAATTACATATATGCAGACCATACATATAATTATGGGAGTTCCTTGATCATACCTGTTCTCATGCATTTTCACAGAAGGTTTCTTTGTCCTCTGGGAGCTATAACCTTATGCAAAATATAATTGCTCTGTATTTTTTGTCAGCCCTGTAATTGAGGCTAGGATAAAGAATGCATTATTAACTCAGTGTTCCTCCCCACACCCAGAATCTGAAAGAGCTGACAAGGATGCTGCTGATAATGTGAACGGTAACATCAGCCCCTGATAATTTTATCATTACTTTAATAGCATGTGGAGCCATTATGCTGGATAGCTGATACAGTTTTGAGCGTGGTTTAAAGAGCATTCAGGTTTATTCCCATGTGAAGATCTACTACTACCATGAGGCTATGGGTAGGAGCAATGTGTTGTGCTCTTCACCCTGCCTCGCTGCTGTGCAAGTGGATCAGCAGCCCCTCTCCTGCTGCCCGCCCTCACAGCTCAGCGGCTGCAGCCGACGTGCTCTGTACAGGGTGGTTACAGTTCCCAGTGCCATCTAGTGGTGTTCTTCCTGAAAATAGCTGGACAAAGAGCCAGGAATTTAATTTCCCTGAATAACTTGCCACTAGCTTGGTAAATTCTTCCTATGTGGAATGGTTACAAAGCTGTAATAGGTACTGGTCTAAGGTAGGGCCAGCCTCCCCTTCTCTACCCATGCATGCTCCTGTGCCCTTGCACCAGCCCAGAGGTAGCGCTTGGGTTAGGGAA
This sequence comes from Gallinula chloropus, assembly GCF_964237585.1. Taxonomy (NCBI): domain Eukaryota; kingdom Metazoa; phylum Chordata; class Aves; order Gruiformes; family Rallidae; genus Gallinula; species Gallinula chloropus. The sequence continues at coordinate 43,388,372 of NC_140090.1, forward strand.
AGGCCAAAGGAATGGGAAATCAGAGGGATCAGTGCCTCAGCAGACGCTTATTTTCTGCACAGTGCTATGGTGTGTCCACACACTGTCTTCCCATCCTCGTCTCATTCTTTGTTGGGGGTTAGAAAGAAAAAAATATAGGCAGAAAAAGCCTGGGGGTTGCCTATTTTTCTTTACCTGAAAGTTGTAATGCCATCATTTAATCTGATGAAGCAAACATTGAGAAAAGCTCAGTTCTTCTCCTCCTGCTCTTGCCCTTCCCTCCCACCCATTCTGCCAAGGCCTCTCTTAAAAGCTTCCTTTTGTATCTCACAGGCATATGTTTCAATTTTCACTTGCTGGGTGTGATATTTGGTAACATACGGATGAGTCATATTAATAACTTATTGAACCAAAACATAAACTGCCCTCAATCACTGCTAGATGTGCCGTAGCCTTTATTCTTGTGGTAGCACCTGTCTGGCCTTAATCACGCTGCACTCTTTGCTGCACCCAGGCTTTTCTCAAATGTCTTAGACATAGAAACCTCGTCAGTTCTAGCTCCAGCAGGAATAAATCTCTGCTCTGATTTCCTGAAGTGCATTTTCATTTTAGGCCAAGAAAGGGTTATGGAAATCCTTTAACGCAAACCATCTGATAAGTCTCTTCTTAAAGCAACAAGCACTGAAAACTATGGGATCCATTTAAGTAATATTTGTACTTTAAAAATAAAATATTGGCAAAATGTTATCAAAACGTTAAGAAAACAAACATTGAAACTGTATATCAACGGAGCCACATCTGCTATAAGCAATATGGGAGAATTACTCTGCTGTAAATTGCTATAGTTTTCCAAGCTATGGGACACCATGAAATCTGTCTGCAGATGAGACTGGAGTCATCTAATATGACAAAGTCAGAAGTCCTATCCTACAGTAAAGTCTAGAACTTTGTCTACATAAAATCCTCCTGCCAGAATTACAGTGACTCCCAGGTCTTACTCCCAATGAGCTTTAAGCCTCTTCTAAGTGTCCCCTCACTGTTTCATGGCCAAGATGGCACAGAACTGCTTCTCCTGGAGGAAGATAAATAGATTCAGTGATGCATTCCTGCAGGTCTAATAGGAACAAAGGAGTTTATTTTCTCAAGAAACCCTTGACTTTTGCTGGATGATGAACTTTGGCACTGTCCAGGAAAACATCCTTAGTCTGTGTCCCCATTTTGGTTGCTTCTAGCTGACCAGATTGTTCTTATGAGAAGATGGACAGGAACCCTTACGGCACTTATCCCTGGCAATGCTGAGAGAAAGGCAGGAGCCAAGTGGTTGGTGTGTTACTGTCAACAGATGTATTGCATGTGATTTTCCACCAACAAGTAAATAGTAATTCATTATTCTAGAACAAGCTAAGATATAGAAGAGGATGTATGAGCTACCTAGAAAAGCACTGAGCCCTTTTGGTAACAGAGAAACTCCTAACCCTGACAGTCAGCTTGGAGTCAGCTTCACAGCTGCCAAATCACAAAGACCCAGGAGAAAGAAAAGAGAGATAAAGCATGGTGGTGATGGTGTTGTAGTTTTGTGTGGCCAAAACTAGGACAGTTGCTTAGCTGAAGGCAGCTGCTCTCCTAAGAGGAACAGGACGGCACTTCTGTTGGGTATCAAAGAGGCAGAGGGGGCTATAGTTGTCCTGAGTTTTTGCAGGGTGGAGTTGCCGTGTTCTTCTACTTGATGATTTGTATGCAAAGTAAGCTGCAGTACACATCACGCTGCTGGCAGAAGCCAGAGCTGGCCTGGTTCCGTAAATGTTGGGTTACTTCACTCAGTGTTTTTTATTAGCTGTGCCTAACTGAACACGTTCTAACCAGGATTAATATTTTCTTTGCTTCTGTTTCCCCTTTTGCAATGTTTTATTTTAAGAGGTTTGGTTGTTTTTTTTTTTCTTTTGGCTGATCTAAAGCTTTGTTAAACTGTGGGAGGTGGTCATTGTAGTATCTTGTTGAAACATCCCTGGGAATATATTTTAAGACAAATTCTTATTAGATTTGTTTCTACTGGCTTCTTTGTATTTTATACTGCCAAAGCCAGCTCTTGGGTTTACAATGACATTGCTACAGATCAGGACATAGAGCCAACGGAGTTTAGTCTAGATTTTAATTTTTCCTTTAAAGCTTTGATTTGCACAAAGGGAAGAGAATCAATTTCTCGCTGGGCAGCACAGCCATTTCAGCTTAGAATGGGGTATTCCTAGCCTTAATATGTGAATCGCAATCTTTCCTGATGAGTAATGTATCACCTCCTTTTTAGTGTGGAAGTGCGCTCAGCCCTGATATTGGACTTTTCTGTTCTCTTTCACTATAGCAGACAACTAAACCTGTTGCTGATTTAACAATACCATCCAAATGAGTCTCATCTACCTTCTACAAAACAAGTCCCTACAGATACTTACACGTCTCTAAAAGATCTGGTTTAATGGGAATAAAAACACCCCACTCCTTTCCTTCCTCGCTCCTTTGAGCTTGTTCTTCCATGGTAAAGTATTAAGTGCAGAATGAGCCTTTTGTTTATGGCCTTTATAACAATGATATAAAACCCAACAAAATAGCTCAATCAAAACCCCTAAACCAAATCAAGACAAGCCTCAAAGAAAGTTCATTTCCTAAATACAAATAAACCCAAAATTTCCTCTGACTAGACTCCTGGAGTGCTCTAGGGCAACAGGACAGGAGTAGTAAGATGCTGCCAAAGAAGATCACTGAGTTAAGTGCAGGGCACTATAGCAAGTGTTGTGGGTTAATCCCAGCTGGCAGCTAAGCCCCACACAGCCACTCGCTTACCCTCCGCCCGTGGGAGAGTCTGCTTCTTATTGCTGATCATGACATCATATGGTACAGAATATCCCTTTGGTCAGTCGGGATCAGCTGCCCTGGCTGTGTTCCCTCCCAACTCCTTGTGCACTCCCCCCACCAGTCTACTCACTGGTGGGGTGGCATGAGAAGAAGAAATGGTATTGACTCTGTGTGAGCACTGCTATTTCTGTAGACCTTTGAGGTACTGGCAGGCTGCTGTAAGATGTCCTGGGAGCCTTCTCTTCTCCAGGTTGAACAAGCCCAATTCTCTCAGCCTCCCTGCTTTGGCAGAGGAGTTGGACTCGATGATCTCTGGAGGTCCCTTCCAACTCCTGCAATTCTGTGATTCTGTCTTCATAGGAGAGGTCCTCCAGCCCTCAGACCATCTTTGTGACCTCCTCTGGACTCGCTACCACAGTACCATGTGGGTCTTGTACTAGGGGTCCCAGAGCTGGGTGCAGGGCTCCAGGTTGGGGCTCACCAGAGTGGAGCAGAGAGGAAGAATCACCCTAATCATAGAATCATAGAATCTTAGGGGTTGGAAGGGACCTTGAGAGATCATCGGGTCCAACCCCCCTGCCAAAGCAACTCCCTAGCTCATATTGCACAGATAGGCATCCAGACGGGTCTTGAGTATCTCCAGAGATGGAGACTCCGCATCCCCCTGGGCAGCCTATTCCAGTGCTCTGTCACCCTCACTGTGAAAAAGTTCTTCTGCATGTTAGTGCGGAACTTCCTGTGCTCCAACTTGCAGCCATTGCCCCTTGTCCTGTCTCCACAGACCACTGAAAAGGGGCTGGCCAACCCCCCCTGCATCCCATGCTTCAGATATTTATATACATTAATAAGGTCCCCCTTAGTCTTTGCTAGGCTGAACAGTCCCAGCTCACTCAGCCTTTCCTCATAAGGGAAGGACCTCCAGGCCCTTAATCATCTTTGTAGCCCTTCTCTGGACTCTCTCCAGGAGATCCCTGTCTTTTTTTATACCAGGGAGCCCAGAACTGGGCACAGTACTCCAGGTGGGGCCTGACCAGGGCAGAGTAGAAGGGGAGGATCACCTCCTTCGACCTGATGGCCACAATCCTTCTGATGCACACCAGGATCGCATTGGCTCTCCTAGCCACCAGGGCACACTGCTGGCTCACGGCCAACCTGTCATCAACCAGGACCCCCAGGTCCTTCTCCACAGAGCTCTTCTTCAGCAGGTCATCCCCCAGCCTGTACTGATACAAGCAGTTATTCCTTCCCAGGTACAAGACTCTACACTTGCTTTTGTTGAATTTCATCTGGCTTCTCCCTGCCCAGCTTTCCAGCTTGTCCAGGTCTCACTGAATGGCAGCACAGTGTTCCTGCGTGTCAGCCACTCCTCCCATCTTTGTATCATCAGTGTACTTGCTGAGGATGGATGCTATTCCCTCATCAAGGTTGTCAATGAAGATATTAAACAGGACTGGACCCAACACTGAGCCCTGGGGAACACCGCTAGTCACAGGTCTCCAGTCAGATTCTGCTCCACTGATCACTACCCACTGAGCTCAGTCCAAACCCCAAAAACATAAATAGGTTTCAAATAATGCTTACAGTGGGCTAATTTTGGGCATATTGACTCCAGATATTTCCCTTCAAGAAGCCTCAATTGACAAGGCAGAACACCGCAGCTGGAAGCAAACTTTTAAAATGCCTTTTTTATTATTTTTATCTAGCACATACCGGTTTGTGAAGAAAGAAATTATGTGCTTTCCCTGGGCTCTCTTGATGTATAATTTTTATTTGGTAGCAAAGATTGTGGTTATCGGTGCCTGTCGCTAAGGATGTTCATTAGATATTATCAGCTTCAAATACAAGAAACAACCTTTGCTCCTACTTATTTTTGTGGGGAAAATGATAGCACACAATGATTGTTAGTCATCAGTATGCGTTTCTGACAGTTTGGTCATGCAATATGCCTTAAAAAAGATGCTTTTGCTTAAAGGAGAATTCAAGTGATACATCCAAGTGTGACCTATGACATGGTTTAAAATAAACAAGGACTCAGAAAAGAGGTAGGAATTTCCTATTTGTGTCATCCCTGAAAGCTGCATGGAGATTTAATGTTTTTTCAGGGATTGTAAGTAATGTGATAGATGAGCCTTTGTTCAGTAAACCACATGTACCTTGAAACAGGTTGTAACGTTCTGATTTTGTAAGAATGATTGTGTAACGTATATTGTTAGTTGCTAACGAAGCATAGAACTGAGTTATAGGTAACTTAGAAGTGGAAACCATAGAAATTAAGTATCCAATGAATGAGCTTGCTGTTAAAGATGACCAAATATGGGAGAGGGGTCAACTAAGGGACAAGTGAGGAAGAGGAGCAACTTCATCCCATCGACCACTAGAAGGTAGAAGATGACCCCCTAACAACAACTGGCGCATGTGCAGAATAAGCCTCAGTGAAACAATCGGGACCCGGAACTAAAGGACTATAAAAACCTGAATTCGGAGAGGGACGGTGCGTGCCGTTGATAGAGCTGAGACGCTCTGGCCGCCCAGCGCTGTTTGCTTAATTGCCGCCTGCTAAATTAATAAAATTAAGTTTGTAACTGAATTAACTGGTTTCCGACTGGTGACTGGGAAACCCACGATAACAATTTGGTGCCGTGACTCGGATGGAGAACAACCGGACGTGAGCCTCTGAGCAGGGAGGCGCCCCGCTGTATCAGCGGCCCTGCCAGAGTATCCGCTCGGCTCTCCACCGACGAACCGAAATTCTCGGCAATAAGCAAAGAAAAGCCGGCAAAGCCCCTTAATCTTTGTGCACGAAGCCCCGAACGAAGACGCAGGACGCGTGAGTATAGGCCAGTTTACCGTTCGGTTGGGGCTAGGATTCCCGGGGTGGGAGAGGTATGAACCCCGAGAGGTGGGTAAGAGTACAGACCCCGGATGATGGGACAGAGGAAAAGCAGGCCCACTGTCACCATGGGTGGGGGAGATCCTGTGAATCTTTCCCCAGTACCCCCGAGTAGTCCATTGGGACTGATGATTAAGTACTGGGATGCTCACCCTTCTAGGCGGGGTAAGAGTAAAGTAAAGATGATACATTAATGTATGGAAGTCTGGGCAGGACAACCCATAAGGGGTGAATCTGTTCGCTGGCCCAGGTTTGGTTCCTTTGAGGATTGGGTACGTCAAGCTCTAAATTTGAGTGTAAATGAAAAGGAACCCTTTAGTTTAGAAGAAAGTGAATATGCAGCCCGTTGGATAATTTCTGAAACAAGGGCAAATTTATACACTTTAAGTGAAAGAGAACTCCTTACGAGAAGTGGCAGTGGGGGGATGAGAAAATGTTTAAAGAAGACTAGGGGTGTCAAGAACTTTATTTGCTGGGGATAAGGAGTAAGACAGAGCCCCTGGTAAAACTGAAAGTATGTCCCCAGCAGTAAGAAATTGAGTTCCTCGTGGACTCAGGGACGGAAAGATCCACCATCCAAAGTTTACCCCCGGGGATGTAAAATTTCCTCGGAGACAGTACAGGTAATTGGCGCAAAAAGGAAACCCTTTGCAGTACCCGTGGTCAAGGAAATATTATTTGAAAGCAACTCCAAAATTGGCTTAGAATCATTGTTGCTGGTGCCTGAAGCCGACTATAATTTATTGAGATGAGACTTAATGGTTAAACTAGGAATTTCTTTGGAAATAAATAAAAAAACAATTACGAGTTAAATTATGCTCCCTTAAAGTCGAAGACGAAAAGCAAATTAACCCTGAGGTATGGTATACCCCAGAGACCACGGGAAGATTAAATATTAAACCTTTTGTGATCGTGATTAAGGACCCTGAGGTCCCGGTACAAATTAAACAATGCCCACTACCTGAGGAGGGTAGGAAGGGATTGAAACCAGAAATTAAAAGACTAACAACTTTTACGGGAATATGAGCCGGGCCAAGGAGTAACCCTCGTCCAGTATGTGGACGACTTGTTGTTGGTCGGAGAAGATGAGGAAACAATTAGACGGGAGAGTATTAAACTTTTAAACTTTTTAGGTTTACAGGGTTTAAAGGTGTTTAAACAAAAATTACAGTCTGTAGAAGAAGTAGTAAAGTACCTAGGACACAGACTCAGTAAAGGAACTAAGAAATTGGATCGTGAAAGGGTTAATGGAATACTCTCTATGCCTCTGCCCAGAAATAAATGACAAGTGTAACAATTACTGGGACTTTTTGGGTATTGTAGACAATGGGTTGAGAATTTTAGTGGAAAAGCAAAATTTTTATATGCTAAATTAGCTCACGATGGGTTGCTAAAGTGGACTCCAGAGGATGGAGAAAAATTGGAAACACTTAAGAGGGAATTGACAAATGCCCCCATGCTCACTTTACCCGACTTGTGGAGACCCTTTTTCTTATTTGTTAATACAGAGGGAGGTGTCGCATACGGGGTATTGGCTCAGGAGTGGGCAGGAAGCAAAAACCTATAGCCTATCAAACTATTAGACCCGATTAGTAGGGGATGGCCCACTTGTCTGCAAATAATAGCAGCCACGGTACTATTGGTGGAGGAAGCTCTCAAAATTACCTTTGGAGGAGAGTTGAAAGTAATCTCCCCACATAACATCAGGGGAGTATTACAACAAAAAAGCGGACAAATGGATATTAATTGTTTCTCCAAAGTTGTCTCTAAAAACTACCTCTCTGCAGAATCCGGCCCAATTTTTATATCTTGAACCATATTCACAGACTCAAAATATGCTTTTGGAATAGCTTATACATTTAGAAGATTTGGGAATAGAGAGGGTTAACAAATTTACAAGGAAAATACTAATCCATCAAGGCCATAAGGGGCCTTAAGAAAATTGCAGTGGTACGCTTGAGGGGACACCAGAAAGTGTTAACCCCACAAATAAGGGCAAATAATTTAGCTGACCAAGAAGCTAAAAGAGCTGCTTTACTAATTCTGGAGACTAGGGACACAGATATATCGGATAAGAGGCAGAAAGAACTAAATCAACAGGTACCGAAATTTACACCACAGGAGTAAGAAAAACTAATAAAGATGGGAATACAAAAGAATAGTTCAGGAACCTGAGAATTACCTGACAGCCGAGAGGTTTTTCCTAAAACAATGGCCCTCAAAATTTTACAAAGAATACACAGCGGTACACACTGGGGCACTCAAGCCTTAATTGACCAATTTGTAATTAAGTATATGTGCATTGGTTTATATGGTCTGGCTAAGCAAATTTTAAGGGGATGTATAACGTGTCAAAGGGTCAATAGACAATATCTAAGAAAAATAAAGCAGCTGAATCCTGTAGTTTCACAAAATGTTTTTAACTAGTATTTTTAACAGTACTGCTGCCTACAACTGCTGCCTGGGAGTTTTCCTCCTCCCAGGCACTGTGCCCCTCCCCTGTGCTGGCATCTTGCTGGTGCCAATGTATCTGCGGGGTGGACTTGGCCAGGGAGATCACAGAGTTACAGCTGCATGGTGGTGTGCTGACTTAGCATGCAGCTCAGCTGCTTCCCCTGGCTGGTTCACCAAGCAAGCATGGAAGCTGCTTGCACTGGCTGGAGGGAAGCACAAGATGCACATGGAAAAAGCAGGAGGAAGAATCCTGGCCCATAGACCCTTTTCTAATACACAAATTGATTTTACCGATTCGACAACACGAACCACGGCCTGGGTGGAGGTTAAAATATTATTAGAAAAAAAAAAATTAATTACTCCTCGATGTGGGATTGTTGAAACTGTAGATTTGGAATTGAGTAACAACACCACACACCATGGCACCCACAAAGTTCTGGCAGAGTTGAAACAATGAATGGAGAAATTAAAAAACAATTAACAAAATTAAAATTGGAAACAGGGATGTCCTGGATTAGGTGTTTACCATTGGCTCTATTAAATATCTAAACACAGCCGAGAACTGATGTGGGTGTTTCTCCCTTTGAAATGTTATATGGGATGTCATACGACATGAGTAACCCGGGGAATCATCCGCGATTGGAGGATTCCCTAGTAGAAACTTATATAACACACCTAATGGCAAGAAGAAAGGAGTTAATAAGAAAAGGAATATTGGCACAACGCCCCCCTTGGATATGGCGATACACAAGATACAACCGGGTGACAAAGTCCTGATAAAGACTTGGAAAGAATCTTCTTTAACACCTCAAAGGGAGGGACCTTTTCTTGTCTTACAACAGATACAGCCATTAGGACTGCTGAGTGTGGATGGACACATGCCAGTCAAGTGAAGGGACCTATTTCGGATTCAACATTGCAAGAGCCATCCTGGAAGGTCACCAATTCCCCTGGAAGTCTCAGAATGACCCTAAAGAGATCTTAAACACCGATGCTCTTATACAGATAAGTGATGAAGAAGAAACTTGTAACTCTAAGTGTGTAAAAACTTTACAGTTAAGTGTGGAGTCAAACTTTGTAATTGTTATCCTTTTGTGTGTTTTATTTGTAAAATCTGCCAAGGACGGTGGTGGTCTCATTGTTATGAAGGAACCCCTCCTAGGGGAATTTATGGGAATAATTACACACAAAAATTGAAATTGACACAAGAAATATTTGAGTATAAAATAGCTCAAGGGGAAATTGAAAAATGGTCACCACAGTGGTGGAATATATATAGGTTACCAGAATATTATTGTTTCCACCCAAACGAGCCTGTTCCTCTTTCAATAACTATTGTCCAGGTGTGTTGCCGGAGAGACCTAAGTGGAGTATGGTGCAGCTCCCCAGAGTAAAACTGGGAGAAATTCAAACAAAGGTGCGCTAAGAGAAAAATCTCGGCGCCTCCTGAAGAATACCCCTGCTGCCGGGAAGATGGAACACCCCGTGACTCGAAGCAACCGAGCCGACAGGCGAGGCAGAGGTGTAAAAAACTGTGGAGGACGGAACCCCGAGACCAGAGTAATGCGCAAGCCTCGGAGAAGCTGCCCTAGTGCAAATCCCGGCTTAACACTGCCTCAGGAACACACTCACCTATGAAAAGAAAAAGGGGGGCTAGAGGGCAATAAATGGGATCAAGAAAAACCTTGTAGGAAATCGGAATACCACCACCCATCCTGGCTGATTATTTTAATTATTGTATGTATCTGGGAGCAATTAATTAGACCATGTCAATGACCCTTGTTAGGTGGGAGGATTCAAAGGTCCTTAAAGTTAATGTTAACGGAAAAATCCCTAAGATCATGATCTGAGGTGGTGTTACAGAACAGGAGAGGTTTAGATCTCCTATTTTTAAAACAAGGGGGACTTTGCGTAGCCTTAGTGGTTTAACTCTTTCCCGGGTTGACTAAACTCTTATACTAAGCCACCAAGAATTATAATGGTTTACTGAACAAAATGGTGAGAAAAAGAAAAATGGGGGATTGTGATAGATGAGCCTTTGTTCAGTAAACCACATGTACCTTGAAACAGGTTGTAACATTCTGATTTTGCAAGAATGATTGTGTAACGTATATTGTTAGTTGCTAACGAAGCATAGAACTGAGTTATAGGTAACTTAGAAGTGGAAACCATAGAAATTAAGTATCCAATGAATGAGCTTGCTGTTAAAGATGACCAAATATGGGAGAGGGGTCAACTAAGGGACAAGTGAGGAAGAGGAGCAACTTCATCCCATCGACCACTAGAAGGTAGAAGATGACCCCCTAACAACAACTGGCACATGTGCAGAATAAGCCTCAGTGAAACAATCGGGACCCGGAACTAAAGGACTATAAAAACCTGAATTCGGAGAGGGACGGTGCGTGCCGTTGATAGAGCTGAGACGCTCTGGCCGCCCAGCGCTGTTTGCTTAATTGCCGCCTGCTAAATTAATAAAATTAAGTTTGTAACTGAATTAACTGGTTTCCGACTGGTGACTGGGAAACCCACGATAACAATTAACATAGTAGATTAATTGTATAGAAGTTGAGAGTAAGTTTCTATCAACTGGTGATGTGAATGTAGGCACTAAGTGATGCAAGACTGCCAAATTACAGATTCACAGAATCACAGAATTGGAGGGGTTGGAAGGGCCCTCCAGAGCTCATTGAGTCCAACCGCCTGCCAAAGCAGGTTCCCTAGGACATACCACACAGGGAGGCATCCAAATGGGGCTTGAATATCTCTAGAGAAGGAGACTGCACACCCCACTGGGCAGCCTGTCCCAGTGCTCTGTCATCCTCACCGGGAAGAAGTTCTTCCACAGATTGGTGTTGGACTTTTGTGCTCCAACTTGAGGCCATCGTCCTTTGTCCTGTCCCCACAGGCAAAAAAAAAAAAAACCCACAAACCTTTTGTGCTTAAAACACTTCTACAGTTTTGTGTCTTCTGAAATTCGTGCCGTGGTTAGAAAAGAAAGAAGGGAAAGATAAAAGATAATAAAAATCAGAACAGCTTCTACTGTTCTTGTTTAATATGCGAAGGGTACTAGTGGATTAATGTTAGGCATAATGATTTCCCATTTAGAAGATGACTTGTTGCCATTTCAGAATCAGCCTTTCCTGTTAATTTTGATCTGTTGTCAGTCTATTTAATCTTCACCATATAAAACAGCGGGGTGGGGATTAGAACATGGTAAGTGTGTTTCCTCAGAGCCTTTGGAAGTACTGCCAAAGCCTGAAACTCAATACACATCATAGGGCCCTGTCCTAACTGCGCTTAGGCAATGAAGTCTTCAGGATTTATTCAGGAGATCTGGCATTGTTGTGTGCTTGGGTTTTGGAATGTCAATGTTTTGTGCATAATTAGTAAACTAACTCCTTTCAGTTCGAAATTCTGCCTATTTCTTCCATTTGCTTTATAGTCTTTGCTGAGAACCGTATTTTGATGGCTATAAAGCTGGGTAGGGAGCTAAGTTTATGGTAGCTTTCATGGAACAGCTTCCCTTCACTGTTGATTGACCTACATGGAATTTGGCTCCTTTGACCAGCCTGACTTCTTCTGCAGATATACGTGAGGTGCAGGACAGACAAAGCAGGTGTTTATGTAAGGTACACCTAGAAATATTTCCACCTGGAGAGTGTGGAGCTTCTCCTAACCCCGGAGTAAAGACTGCTTCCTCAGTGCCCCCGCCTCCCCATCCCCACTCTTTTCACATGAGTCTTCTGCTGTAAAGTTAGCACAGATATTTTTGTGGTCCATTCCCTTATCCACAGAGGGGTGAATAAGAATCGATAGCGACTACTTTCTTAGTTAAATGGATTTCATCAAACAGTATAAACTTCCTTCCAAATGACAATGCGAAGTGTCAGGTGTTGCACTTGGGCCGGAAGAATCCCAGACATAGATACAGACTGTGAGAAGAGCTTCTTGAGAGTAGCCCTGCTGAGAAAGACTTGGGGATTCAGGTAGATGAGAAACTTAACATGAGCCAGCAGTGTGCTCTTGCAGCTCGCAAGGCCAATGGTATCCTGGGCTCCATCAGAAGAGGGGTGGCCAGAAGATTGTCCCTCTCTATTCTACCCTTGTGAGGCCCCATCTGGAGTATTGTGTCCAAGTCTGGGGCCTGCAATACAAGAAAGATGTAGAACTGTTGGAGAGGGTTCAGAGGAGGCCACAAAGATGATTAGAGGGCTGGAGCAGCTCCCCTACAAAGAGCTGGGGGAACTGGGCTTGTTCAGCCTGGAGAAGAGAAGGCTGCGGGGGGACTTCATTGCAGCCTTCCAGTACCTGAAGGAAGCAGAGAAACAGGAGGGGAATCAGCTTTTTCAAAGGCTAGACAATGGCAGGACAAGGGGGGATTGATTAAAGCTGAAGGGAGGGAGGCTTAGATTAGATCTTAGGGGGATGTTTTTTACAGAGAGAGTGGTGAGGTGCTGGAACAGGCTGCCCAGAGAGGTGGTGGATGCCCCATCCCTGGAGGTGTTCAAGGCCAGGTTGGATGGGGCCCTGGGCAACCTTGTGTAGATCCAGACCTGGAGGTTGTTGTCCCTGCCTGTGACAGGGGGGTTGGAGCTCTGTGATCCTTGGGGTCCCTTCCAACCCACGTCATTCTATGATTCTATGATTCTGATTTTGGGTCACCTGTCCTGGCTGCATCCCGTCCCACCTTCTGGTGAAAATTAACTCTATCCTAGTCAGAGCCCAGGGCACTGATCTATAGTGGAAACAACATCCTACTTTATTTTCGTACTATATGTGAACTTGATATTGACTAGAATATCTGTGCAGCCAATAAAAGGAGATACTACTTTTATTCAGTGCCAGGTGAGGCTGTTTAATTCATAGTCAAGGAAGGCTACCAAGACTAATACCGTGGCTGGAGAGTTTAAAAGGGCTGAATAATTTTAACACTTGAAACTCCTTAAGCTAGGTAAAATCTCATGCTTCAAAATGTGTGTTGGTAGCAAACCACACTTCACCACTTGTCTCCCTCTACGTAATGGGTAGATGTTGGCTTCGAGGTGCTTTTCCCAGTAAAGCACTAACTACATGATTATAAAACAGATTGCTGAATTCCATAGTTTCTGGATCTTGCATGCACAAGAGTTTCGTTTGAGAGACTCTGAATTCCTGAATTCTGTCCTATATGTAATACTAACCACGGATAAAAGGAGTGCTTCCTTTTTTTTTTTAGTTCAGACATTGTTTGTTTGAGCTTCAGTGTTATATCAAGGTCTGTAAAGGGTCTATGTGAGCCTCTTAACTGTAAAATATATGTGTCCCTCTTTTGGACTACAGCGGTAATTTCGTTTTGCCCCATGACTTCCGTTCTCTGCCACAAGATTTGTACCCTTCTATAACATGAAATAAAAATGGAAGCCTCTTGTAGTGCTTCTCACACATCCTCTTTGGATGAATTCAGAGAGAGACATGCACTTTATCAGATTTCTCATTTTTATCAACTTCTAAATAGTTTCAGTTCATGTAAAGTCTTCCACTTCAGCTAATCTTAAGTCACCTCTTAAGCAGCCTTAGGTATACCAGTCTTGTAAATGCTTCACATCTTTCTAAGTAGACTTTTAAATGCATGGTGTTTGGTTCTGTTATTGTAATATTGTCATTGGGGTTCTCATGTTGCATTCTAATTCTACCATAGTGGGGTTTGCAGTATCAATTCTTTTTTTTTTTTTTTTTTGGAGGGGACAGTTACAACAGGAGGAATGGCATATAACTAATTCATACAATTAAGCTACCATTCATCGAGACATAATCACCTCCTTATCTCAACTCCATATAAACCAGTCTAGAGCTGAGATAAAAATAAAAAGGGAAGCATCTGAGAAGATGCAGATATATTTTAAGGTGTCTCCCAGTGGGATAAAGGGAGGTTGCTTTCACTGTGTAATCTGCTGAACTGACCAGGTTCCAGGCCAGGTGGGGTTCATGAGGGTGAAGATGAGGAAGGCATGTGCCAAGGACAGTAAAACCTCTGACAGCTCTTCTAGACCCGCTGTAGTCATATGTTGATGTGATTTTCACAGAAGCATTCCTTTGCTTACATGCATCTCTGACCTTTCTTTTCTGTTCAGAGTGCTTGAGAGAGAAGTAAATTGTCTGTTGTTTTGTGTGACCCACTGATTATACACTTCAAAATTGTTCCATTTGTAAAAGATTTGCTATCAGTGTGTAACATTGTTACATCAGATATGACCAGAAATGGTTGCATTCTACTGCAGTCAGCTGAGACCTAAAATTACCTGTGATTTTCAGTAAGCAATGTCAATTTCTGGAGGTTTGTAGGATCTGATTTTTCATGAAGCTCACCTAATTTTTCTAATTTTTTACTGCTTGTGTCTCTGGGCATCTTCAAGTTGTTGTAGCAGGTTGTGATTACGATCTAAAATACAGAAACTGCTTTATTACAATCAATAACTCTCTGGTTTAAAAGTGCAGACAGTTGGGGACAAGAACCAGCTTTGACATGATTTGATTTCAACACAAACAGAAGGCAATCACAGCAGCCAACTTCGGAGTAGTTCACAATATTAAGAAATATTCTTCCGAAGAAGTTAGATGGGTTTGTGCCCTTTGTGTTAACTGAGAAAAGGGTAACTTTGGAACAGATTGGACTTCTAAGTAGCTCAGCTGGATTGCTTTACCTGAGATGGGTGAAGTGTCATGTCCAGGAATCTAGTTTTTGTAAGGTATGCCAAGAACTTCTTAGATTTAGGGGAGCAGAATTTCACTTTCTTACAGTTTTGCAGGAAATTCAGGGAGCATTGCTTTTACCAGCAATAATTTAGGCTCCACATCCAGAAGGAGTTCTCTTGTGTCTGTACAAAGGCAATATGACAAAAAGTAAAAGAAAAAAACCCCATGACACAAGGGTGCTATAGCAATATATAGGACTTGGGCATTTATCACTGCTCTAATCTGATGATCTGTACACTCACAAAGCCTGATGGTCTGTTGATCTACTTCTATCTGGTTGTATCTCTTTCCCACCCTGCTTGGCATGGAGCATCACTCTCCAGACAGTTGACAAATGCGATCTGACGTGCCGCAGCAGCACCCTTGGGAGGAGCCGCCATTTTGCTTCCCAAGTATGCATGTAGGAAGTAAAATTCTTTGTTACTCCCTTAAAGATATGACAGGGTTTTAAATAATAAAATGACAATGCAAAGACTAGCAGGAAGAGCTGTCACAGCCTAATTGAAAGTTCGTTATGCCGCTTATACTATTATCATAAAACTCTTTATCATGTGTCTGTAAATGTGCAAATTAAAAACCCGGAGGTAATTTTGTATTTTATCTGCATGTAAAAAGATTGTGAAATTATCATCTCTTTCATAGTTAAATAACTTTAACCTGTGTGGTAACCTTTGAATATGCAAATAACCGAGCTTTGTTGGATGGAATACATTTTGTTAATTGTAAAACGATAAGTGGAGAAAATCTGAAGAAAACAGGAATTCATTTTGAAGTAATCATAGTGGAAGGTTTATGTGATAAGGAAGAAGGAAATGTTTTATATTTATGTGCAGGCTCAGAAAAATGATTGTCTACTGCTGTTCGAATCTGTGACTCTGCAGCTGTAATCAAAACCAGCAGGAGAATTTCTAACTTACATCACCAGCAGCAAACTTGGTGAATACATAATACATGCCCAGAGCCTTCAAGAATTTCAATAGGCTCTTAGGTAACAGGGCTTTTTCTTTTTTTCTCTCTTTTTTTTTGGTTCTCAGTTTGTAAGATGCCTTTGAAAAAACGTAATGCTGTGACCATGAAACCAAGTAATAATTAAGCATTTTTCTGCAGGTCAAAATGATCATTTTCACATAAAGAGGAGAGGGAATGTAATGAACACGAGGAAAGAATTAGTTGCTCTTAGGCATGGTACAAGTTGGTTTTGCACAAATCTTGCCATGACAGGAATGCTGACTTGCGACTTTACTGTCTCCAGCCCTGCTTACCTCTCCGTGTGCATGTGAGTGTTTCAAGTGGCCATGCCTTCATTTGGTGATCCCTGGAATGAGGTGGGTTTGCATTTTGTTTTATAGCTAGGACCTCACCAGAAGCTCCATTTTATTTCTCCAAAGGTACATAGTGAGAGTCATAGGCCGCTGTGATGTTCTAGCAGCCTAGTTCTATTGGCCCACATAGCACTACAGTCCTAGAGTTTAAGCAAATGTCACCACTGATCTCAAGGGGGACAGTTCAAGTTCACAACATCATTTATAGCTGACTTGTAAGCAAAGGTTTGGAAAGGGCTGGCAACAGTGCCTGCAGAACACAAAACTTTACTCCAGGGATACTCGCTTGAAGGCAGAGGAAGTCTGTGTTGTTGGCCTCTTTATTGTTGGTACACCATTCACTGGCAGACTTAAGATTCATAACTAGGCATAGAAGACTTCTGTATTACTGTAAGAACAGGCAGCTTGAGCTCTCTTGGATTATATATAAGAAGGAACAACAGAATCAAATTCAAACTGTAAATCTGGGCTAATTCTATTAATGTCTTCTTATAGGAATTTACTTAATTTCATAATTTCCATATTAACCAATGTAAATTACAGTCAAGTCTTTCTTTCATCTCTCATTTTCTTTTTGGCATGTATTTATTCTCCATTGAGCCATACTGTGACCAATTCAGATGCATTGCTTCAAGGCTGTGGTGTTTGTTTCACAATTCTTCTCTGGAAAAGCATAAGATAAAACCTTTGTCTCATTTGATCCAGAAAACCTCACTCTTTCTCACAGTAGATCTCCCTGATTACTGCTTACTCTGTAAGTTTTGACAGGAAGTTAGACAGACTTGGATTAAGATTCCGAGGGGCTGCAAGCATACTATGTTTTGACTACTGCCTACGAATATTTTTAAAGGCTGCAAACTATGCTGTCAGTCAGAAATACATCATGTTAGCAAAATGGGGTTTCTCTGGCTAAAGTGTGAAGGGCTTTATTAATGGACACGGGCATTTTTAAAAGAGGAAAATCCCTAAAGACAGGGTTAGTTTAAGTGTTTCAAAAGAGCTGACAGTAATGTAAATAATCCTTGAGGATATTTTGCTGTAAATACTCTTTTATGACATTCATATGCTCTATGCCATAAAGAGAAACCTCGTAGGTTGTTATGTTCCAAGAAGTGCAATAAAGTTATATGAAAGTAGAGAAAATTGAATTCTAACAGGTAGGCAAGTTATGGACCATTTGTTGAAATAGTCTCATATTTGTATCTGCCCTGGTAATGTTTCTGCTCAGGGAGCGAGCACAGAAACTTCAATGCTGCCATCACACAAGTCACAGCAGTTGAATTTTCTATAATTTTCTCACATACTCCTCCCTATTGGTTTTCATTCCAGAGTGCTGTATTTCTGCTGTTGTATGGTTTTTGCAGGTAATCACGAAGGACTTAGGGCAAATTCCTATGTAGGCCAGATTCCGTTCCTTTGCACTCATGGAGCACAACTAGTTGTTGACATCAGTCCATAGCTGAAATCAGTGGGAATTGCATGGCTTACGTATTTCCTACCAAATCAAACCTGTCAGAAATTACAAAATGATCAAGGCCTTGAGGTTTACTGGCAGAAACTAGCATGTGTTTATGCTTGGACTCTCTCTGGACCTCCATGTGTGTAAGTGCTTGAGGCTTGGGACAGCTCCTGGAATGTCATGACTTTATCACGCACTTTGTGTGAAGAGTGAATACTCTTTTGCTTGGGTCAGAAAATACCGGGAACGATCCTCACTAAGTGCATAGATGTTTACATTTGAGTGCCTGGAAGTGTGCAGGGGCATTACTTAATCTATTATTGTACTTCAGCACAGCCATAGTGGGCCAAAAACCTTCAGTGAAGCAGTAGAAACCAGCTACCCATCCACTGCATTATGCACTTCTGTCAATACAAGCGGAGTTGTCTGGGCAGGAGCAAGCTCCAGGAGCATCATGTGCTCCGAACTAGGAGCCTGCACAGATCAGCCTCAGGAACCCTTAATGGAAATGTATTTGCTGTGCTGGAGAAAGCATTTTTAGATAAGTACCTCTGTGTCTTGTCTTGTATTTCAGCTTCCTTGGCAAAAAAAGGTGGTTGCAGAGATGGTTGTGGCGGTGGTGAGTTGCTGGTAGTGGAAAATAAATCCTGTGTGCTTTTATTTGGTTTTGTGCTGCAAATATAGAAGACTACAAAAGCTGGCAGCAGGAGCAGCATAGTAACACATACTTGGTACTGAATTCAGGGAAGCACAAATATGTCAAAAACTCATTTGGAGCCCCACACTGGTAACAGACTTACCCCAACAGGAAAGTCAAAGCCTCCAGACTTACAAATCTAAAAGGTTTGAATTCACTGACATTGGTGTCTGCTGATTCCTTGATGTGTAAATGAAGAGTGTCATCTGGATCAGAGGAGGAGCATATCCTAAGGGGGTGTGAAAAACTCAGTTTCCTATGGCACCATCTTGCTTTGGGTTCCTGCTAGCAATAAGAAGATATCTGAGGGAATCTCCAGTGAAATGAGCTGGTGAAGAGAGAAAAACAAGCAACAACTTCCCACATACCTTCCTGTTCACAACTATCATAGCTGATTTGGACAGTATTCTTATCCGTTGAGGAAAAAAGAACAAATGCCTTCCTATGCAAAACCATGGTTAACTCTGCAGGGAAACTACATCCCATCAGTGCACTCATTTACCCCTCCACAATAGAAGAGGTGATAGTACCCCTCTAACGTTTTTAATGTTTGCCATTACTAAGTATAAAAGTGTATTCGTATGCTACTGACTCTTGTGATAGAACTGAGACGCAAACATATTCTTCTTATGCAGAAAGGCTGCGTTAAAGGCAGGAATGGACTACTACAGGAACTTAATAGAAAAAAATATCTTTTCTACCACCATATGGTTGTGATATAACACAAAGCATTTTCCTGCCAAGATATCACATTACAGTGGCAGGCTGCCATTAGCTTCTCTCTTCCTCATTTAAACAACAAAAATATCCAAAAAGAATTCTTTGGCTGAATCAGGCTATTGCTTATAAACATGTATGATTGGCTGGTACTCAATCTCCGTGCTCACTTTCCCTAGAGAGCCAGTCCATTTCACTCTGTTTTATTCAGAATAATACTGGAAAATGGCTCGCCCAGCTCAGATGCTCAAGGATATTTCTTTTTGCTGCCAGCCTTAGAAAGAAGAGGTCTTGCATAGCTGCAGTCATCTGTCCTGATTGCTAGATCCTGCTTGAACCAATTTTGATGTTGGTGCAAAACTCTTAGTCAGTTCTCTCTGCATGCATGAATTTGCAGCGTGAAGAGGTCACTACTCTCTAGACTCTTTGGCAAGGTCCATTTGTCCACCGCAGATCAGACAAGGAAAAGCCTACTGAACTAGCCCTTGGCTCTGGCATAACACGGATTTGTCATGGGATCTGTGGTTGCTTCCTAAGGCGACCTTATGTGATTAACTTAAGTGACATCGAACTATACTTTTTGTGTGTTCTGATGAAGAGATCAGCAACCTTCTTTCTTGTTTAATCCCTACCAGAAGAAGAAGCATAATTGTTTAATCGCAGAGCCTAAGGTAGTCAGTAATATCCCCAACATCAAAGCACATGTCCCACAACATTGACACTGAAATGTTAAGTCTGTATAACCATATATGTTAAGTCTTTATAACCATTGCTGTTTTCCTCTACCAGAACTACCAAGCCCTTAGAAATGTATGTGGTACCCTTTACCTGAAGTCTGTAATGAGGGCACAGTCGTATATTGGGACACATCCTCAGACAGTATAAACTATTCAAGACTTTTTGGCTTTTGCACAGACATCTCTGTTCTGCTACTGCTGAACTGTATACAGATCTAAGTCAAGTGCCATCAGATGTGGTTACTTTGTGACCTGAAAGCACATTATCAGTACCCCAGGACATCTGACTTCATCATTCTTCTGTCTTTATCCATACCTTTGTTTCTATGTAGTTCCCTAGAGACTGTGGGAATATATCGAACCATCTAACTGTCCTTCAGGGAGAAAAACGGTATTTGCAAAATACTGAATTCTTTGTCTTTTGGCAAAATAATTTCTTAGTCTTTTGGCAAAGGTTGCTGAGTTTTCAGCCTAGCTGAGCATAAGGAAGAGTCCTAGTTTCCTAGTAGCCCTCACTTCCTAACCAGCTAGAACTGAGCACAGCCCAAATAGATGCTCATATTCCACTACAAATAATCTTCCTCATTTTCATCTGTATTAATATTGGTCACAGATCATCTTATCTTGTTAGACAGACTAATGTCATTAGCCACATTTAGATTTATATGTGTGCTGAATCGAGCAGCATTACGTTATATGGGTATGGCTGTTGATGTAATCTCATGTTCTAAGTGATCTAAGTGTCTTACCATGACACTTTTCTCTTTTACTACTAACTACACAGCTTTTTTTCACTTAGGTGAAGATTGTCCCTCAGTTCTTTTTCTCAGACAAACTAACGGTGTTGGAAACCTTTGTAAAACAATGAGTAATCATAGGTGTTGCATGAATCTTTGACAGTCAGCTTCAGCAAATAAGGAATGATACATGGAACGATAGATGGAGGTCCCCATGGTTGGTGGCTAACCTGAGGGATTGCCATTTTCTTGCTGTAAAGAATTTAAGGAAGGTGTAATCAGGATGACTGTGTGTGAGTTGCAACAGGTCTGTCATCCTCCAGTACCAGAACTCCAGAAACTTCTGAAGGTGTTTCATCTTAGCAAACAGGCCGCTCTGCATTTGGAGGCTGCATATTCTTTGCTCCATTTCTTCATGCATGTGACTTTCAAGAAACGGATCTGTCACTTACTGAACTTAATCTAATAAAACAGCTTTGTCTTGCAATATACCGAATCAAGGTTTAGCACTTGGTCTCACACCCCCTGTCTACGGTGGGACAGCTGGTGCTATTATCGTAGGAGCCCCAGTCAAAGGCTAGGCTGCTAGTGTTAAGTAAACAGCAAGTGGGAAAGAAAAAAAAGAAAAAAAAAAAAGGAAAAAAAAAAAGAGGGACCAAGATGGGGGGAGAGCCTGGCAGCCAGCCATGTGGGTGTCATGGATCCCTGGGTTCCCTGTTAGGAGGCGGGAAGGTCCAGCGTGAAGCACCATGAGCAATGCTATATAGAAAGATAATTGTAAGACCAAATTCTATCAAAACCAGAGAAGTTGGAGGCTGAGATGTGCAATACCCCCTCCTTTGTATGATTAATTACTGTCAGAAAAGATTTTCAGTCTTTAGGGGCACTCATGTTTACCTGAATATAAGGGGCTGCTTGATACGCTGTTGTAGCTGTAAGGCAGCAAATAAGAAACTGGCTGCCACAGACTACTCTGGACCCAAGGTCTGACAGACTGGGAGGATTCTAGAGGAGCCTGACTGAACTTACAGCTGCAGAGCTGTCACTTTCTCCCTTCTACTTGGGGAAAGGGTCTGTCTCATTTGGTGCAGGGATCGGCAATGGGCAACACGCAATTCAATATGAATTAAGGCAAAGCCATTTATTGAGCGAAATCACACAGATTATATACATTTGTTACTGCAAATGTGGTAACTAGAAACCTGCTAATTGGTTACACACACTGTCACACCAAGCTGATTGGTTAGTAATTATAACAGGTTCGGATTAGCGTATCCTATAGCTAAGCATTGTTAGTTTAGTCTGAAACTATCTGCACACCTGCTGTGCTGACCATTTATGGCTGGTTCATGACATGTTCACTTACTCCCAACACCTTCCCGCAACTTCTTGGTCTGTACCCTTGTCTTCATGGCTGCCATGTTTTATAAAGTGATTACAAAAACCTTTCAGCATGAGTAACTTTCCTGTCTCACAGGGAACACGAGGATATTGTCAGGGCCTGTATCTTCTGTGAGGAGAGTCAGGTTGCTGGCAGACCTGCTGCCTTCCCCAACACTTTAGGTCAGTTGTCCACTCTGGTTTCTCTTCAGTGTCTCATAGTGTCTTGTTCCAGTTGCGAGGATCTGCTCTGGATAGACAGACTAGTTCCACTTCAAGCAGAAAGAGATCCAGCTGCTGCGGTTTGTCCTTCTGGAGAAACTTTCCAAGTGCAGGCAAACCCGAAGAGCTTCCTGATATCTTGTTGTGCACAGGCCAGAGATACATTTCGATAATCTTCCTGTCATATTGTGGGAGTCAACAGTAGAGAAAAGAGAGCTTTGAGTCAGTAAGGATCCCCTAAGTGTGAGCCTAATTGTTCAACAGTGAAGTATACAAACAGTTTCTTGATCTTGTGCTTCCATTTAGGTTATGTAGCTTGTCATTCATCAGGTGGTTAGGCAACACAGCTGAGTTAACACAACGCCAATCTTTTTTCCCTGCCTCTGCTTCTTAGTTTTCAGCTGAATTAGTAAACTGAATGTATGGGTTGCTAACCGCAACCAGGTGAGCCCCAGGAGCATAGGTATGTGGGAGGCTGAAGAGTTTTCTTGTTGCAAGTGAGGAATTAGGTTAGTTCAAATGCTTGTGGATCTCTGTTTTTGGTTTCTGAGATATGATACAGATTTCCAGATAGGGTGAGAATTTTTTTTGTTTGTTCTTCTCTATTGATGATGAAGTTATGGATTTAGAAGCTGCTTATTTTGTAGTTTTCTCTGGTTTTGGTCAGGGTGGGCTCATAAACAGCCGGGATGGAGATGTTGATTATAATGTATGTGGTTCCATAATGAGGAGAAAGGGAAAACAAAGAAGTAGTTGAAGTTGGTGAATGCTACCTGTCTTTTGCTGTGTTGAAGGTGTGTGGTTTGAAGAGGTGTGTGTTAACCTGTGGTTGTGCAAAATGGTGCTGAAGTTGTTGTGGAGGAGTAAGGTGATGAGAACAACCTCTCAGGATGTGGAAGTAAGGTAGAATTGAGAGGATCATCTTCCCTTGCTGCCACTGTGACTCAGTAAAGGCTTCTGTTGTTGCTTGTTGTTGTGCTTTGTTTTCTTCTTCCCTCCCATCTTCTTTAAGTACTTGTAGAGTGTAAGATCCTATCTTCCATTAACCTGTCTAGCAGTGACTTCTTCTACAATAAATTCTTTCATGCTCTAATGTAAGTGTAATATTTAATGTTGTCTTTGCTGCTGCTTAGACCTACAATCCTGCAAGGTGCTTATAGCAGCTGCTTTGCAAAATCCTCCACTTTGCTGTGGAAGTGTGGGCTACATGTTGTGGGGTTGGGTAGTTTTGTTTGTTCTGTTTGGCTTTGTCTTTTGTTTGGTTTTGCTGTTTTTTCTTGGGAGCACAACAGTGGTGTAACCCTGAGGTAAGGAGGAAGCGCAAACAGCAAGCAATCGGTACTTGATGATAATAAAATGCTAGCAAAAAGCCTATACATAGGACACCGTGTGATTGAAATTAGGTAATGGGAGGCTATAGCGTGTGAAATAGTGGAATTGGAGAGCTCATGGCAGTTCATAACTTATGGGATATGTTTTGTCTGGGAGATCTAAGAGTGACTGATATGCTTCAGACCATTTAAGACTGAACCATTCTACGGGACAAACAGTAATCCATTTCTATTTTTTTTTCTCAACTTGCAGGGCACTTAGTTCTTAGTAGGCACTGGTTCTCTGTCTACCCCTGCAGCACAAGATAATATGGTGGCCTTCTAAAAGGCTTTGGGTTTGGTGCGGTGTGGATACTTCGTGCTGTTGTACATCTGTTGAGATCACAGTGCATTTAAGTTGCAAAATAGATTTTTCTGTTTTGTTATTGGAAACATTTCCTTACAAAAGTCTCTTTGAGAAGAAGTGTAGATGCGTAGTCAGTTCCTGTTGTGCTTCCTTACAGCCATGTTTTCTTCTAATTTTCAGTGCTTTAAAGAGAACCTTGGATGCAGGGCAAGGTAAAAGGACAGCTTGCTGCAAGGAAACTGCTCAGGATGAGTTGTATGGAGTTAGACACAGAAACATTTGGCACAAATTAAAATGTGACCAGCTGAAGACTTCTTAAAGGATGTATCAGACTTGCTCAGCTCACTTGATTCAAACTGAGAGTTCTGATGCTAGCTATCCCACCTACAGAAACAGAGCTTTAAAACCCAAATGTATTGCCTTTAAATTTTTTCTGGAAGGGGAACAACACTGTAAAATTTTTCCCTTCTCTGTTCTCATTAATTTTAAAAGCATATTATTTCTTATACTTGGTTGATGAGTGGAGGGAAAGGCTGTAACTTCTGAACAATGCTATTGGTAACTGTGTTACATGCTGTTTTCCGCGGCACTGCTCTGTGGCATTAAAGACCCTGGTAAACCTCCGAGAGGTGAGAATAAAGACTTTTCCAAGTCTGGTTGTATGATGTTGACGACTACTGGGCCTGTCTGCTGCTTGGGTTTTGTTCCTCCTTTCTGCAGCGGAAAAACTGATGTAGCTGGTCTCTTTTAATAAGGAAATGGAGTTGAAATCATTTGGTGGGAGTATCATTGAGGTAATGCACTTGGGATCAAGTACAGACCCTGTTTACAGTCTCTTCTTGGGCAAGTCTTTTGGAGAGTCCTAGAAAATTGTGTCCAGACAGACTCTGTCGTAAAGGTTGGGTACTGTGCCTAGGCTGCGGGCAGAGTTCGCAAGTTGAGCATCTTCTCCAGGAGCAGCCCAATCTCTCAGTCTGCTCCTCTGAAATGCTGCACAGATGGTAAGCTTGCTAGGCAGCCTTCCAATTTGAAGAGTGTTTCCTTTGTGCAATATTAGAGCCTTAGACCTCTGTTTGCATGTTTACACATTTCCTCAGCCTTTGGTTGGACTGTGATGCGCAACTGTCATTTAACTTTCCAGCCTTCAAAAGATTTGCTTAAGCGTACAGTCTTTTGATATCGGGTCTCTCTTTCTTTCATTCTTCTCAAATTTCAAAGAGATCATCCCACTTCAAAGAACTCTTTTGAACTTGCATACTTATTGTGGGTTATACGTATTGCTTCTTTTAGGTTTTTTCCCCTACCTCTGAGGTTTTGGGGGTTATGTCTTCACTCCTGTGGTGAGGTCCAGAGCCTTCCTGTGTAGCAAGTAATGTTTCCTTACGTTGTAACTTTAGAGTCAGTATTTTAGGAATAAGAATGCAATTATGTCTGAATCCTGTGGAAAGGAACCTGGTACCTTTAGTTATATTAGCTTTCAGCTTTTGGCAGTGATTGCTTCAATGAAAGCGTCAAACCCCGTGTGTATGTATCTGTCAGAAGTGGACACGGTTGTAACTTTGCCCCTTGTTATTTGTATATGGATTCTAGGACATGGTAATAGAGGTTTTAAAGTTTCCTTCGGCCCCTATATTTGTGCGTGCCTGCTCCTCTCATTTTAAGTTGCCCAGTTGCTAATATACCTCACCTGCTTTCCTGACCATCATCGTGGTAGATTTGTGCTACAATCCTTGGTACATCTTCAGCAGTCGCGGTGAGTCTTGATTTGTCTATGCACACAGCCATGGTATCTCTGCCTTGTCAGACACACTTCCAAGGGAACTGCCCACCTCTGTTTTCTCATCAATGTTTAGGTTTTTCCTCAGCCTTTGTCCCTTCCCATTTGTCCTAACACCTGAAAAATGATAATGTTTTGAGAAGAGGTGGGGGGGAGGGGAGGATAAATACTGCAAAGTATAACGTGACGCAGTTGGAACAAAGGCTCTGTAGGAGTTGTGTTCTTTCTCTCCGTATTTCAGAAATTATGATGATGTGTTTTCAAACCTTTCCAAGAATCTTGCAGTCTTGTAGTATTCTACATCTTAAGAGTGAAGTTTCATCTCTGTGCACATCAGCAGTCCCTACAGGGCTGTGGAGTATTGTACCATGAGGGAATACATCCATTGTAATCAACCTCGGGTACTGCAGAGTGCGTTGCTGCTCTTTGAAATCAATAATAGTATGAACTGATGGTGCTAGAAGAGACTAAACTCTGGTCCTATCAGTTTATTTCCCTTTGATTATCTTCCTCGAAGTTTAGAGTAGTGAAATCATAGTTTCGTTATATCTGGTTTCCTGCTAAAGATCCACAAAATTACTGTTCAATATGTTTGTGGATTGCTCTAACTTGGCATCTATTAGTCATGAATTCCCAAGCAGTCCTTTATACCCACAGCTATCTCTTTGACTCAGTCTAT
Organism: Gallinula chloropus; assembly: GCF_964237585.1. NCBI lineage: Eukaryota > Metazoa > Chordata > Aves > Gruiformes > Rallidae > Gallinula > Gallinula chloropus. The sequence continues at coordinate 43,414,675 of NC_140090.1, forward strand.
TCTTCTCACCTTTCTCAAGCCTACGCACTGTACTGCAACGCTGTAAAAGGTGCAAAAATTTACACAACAGACTGGTAAGTGTATTTGTCCTTCTGGAACATACTCTACTGCAGCACGAGTACCTTGTAGTGTAGAAATTGCCATAGTAACTACTCATTTCTTATTGATTACATGGATAAAAATTCTCATAATATACAAGCAGAGTAACTTGCTGGCATATGGCTTCAGGCTACCCCTGTGGTAGCTCTTACTTATGCATTCATTCCTTTTTCTGCATATAAGAGGGTTTTTTTAATGAATTAGTATTCCTTGGATTAGACCACAAAATAATCTTTTTTTTTTTTTTTCATGCAACAATGGAGCTTAAATTTCAAGTTGAACTTGATATGCAGCTCACAATGCAGAATATTAATTCATATCAGTTTGTTATTGCATTGGGACAACGAGATTTCCCCTCTACATGAAATCTGGAAGGAGAATGGGGAAGGGAAGAAGCAAGAGTTCTCCCCTTCCCCCTCACTCAGGGGGAAAGCTAATCACTTCGTAGAACTGACTTCAAAGGGGTGAATAAGAGTATTCGAGTTTCACAGGCATGATAAATTTCTTTGGAAGGAGCTTCTTAAAACATTAGAATTGGTTGCGTGGGAAAGTAAGTCCTGTTTTTATGCTTCTCCAGTAGTGCTACAGACATAGCAATGATCACTGGCAGTGGCATCCCGCACGCTTACCAAAAGCAGGATTAGGCCCTACAGTGAGTTATAGTGTCTGACAGCTGTCTTGTTTCACGTACCCCAGCTGCTGAACACACTGTCATCTCTTGCAGTCCTGCAAGATGTTCCGACAAGGCTTCCTACAAGTTTGTTATGAAAGGGAAGCCTTTTGTCAATTCTAGCAAGGGACTAAAATTGGGAAGCACTTGAACAGTGTGCTGGATAAAACTAAGTCCAGCATGATTCCTAAACGAGAAACATCACTTTATTCAGAGTAGTATAAAATGAAGGAAGGCAATGCTCAACTGGATTTTACACTGTAAAGCTATTCTAAAGCTATTTTGGAGTCTTTTGCAAGGCCTAGATGTTAGCTGTGATGATATCCCTTTTGTATGCTCATTCCAGGATGCTTTTAGCTCACGTGTGTTAGGAGATTTTAGATGTTAGGAAGATTTTAGAGCTATCTTCAGTTCCACACAGGCCTGCTTTACTTGTCTTGGAGGTCTTTCCCACCTCCCCAGATTAAAAATGCTGTTCTAGAGCATCACTCTTGCATTGTACTGCCCTTTGGCTCCCTTATTGCTTACAGTCCGGCAGCCTCACTTCAAGCTCTGTGACCTCAGAGCTGTTTGAAGGCGATATTAATCCATAGAGTTGTAGGAAATGATGCTGCTGTTTCAGTAAGCTAGTCCTTTGTGGACAGACTGATCAGGAAAACTTTCTTTTCTCTGTAGTAGGCTACAAACAAAGGGAGGAAACTCTTTGGCGGGAGTAGATATCTCCTAAGTTTAACAGGAAGGAATAGACTTGGCTGCTCTTAAACTTTGGCCTGAATTCTTATCTGGTTTTGTGAAGACTTTCACAGGCAGCAGCGGGAAATTCAGTGCCTAGTGTCTTTAGTCTGAGATCTGGAAGGTGGGCCCAGAAAGTAGCCAGACATATAGATGCGGAAAGAACATAGATGAGGTAAGTGTTTAGGTTGACAAATTAATTTTCTTACATTTTTACATCACTTTTCCTCCTACCCCTTTAATTCAGTTCAAAGGGAAAAGTTGGGACCCAAATGAGTCTCAATTAAGAAACGTTTTTCATATATCTTTTTAGGGTCACCTGCAAAACAGATTTAGGACTGCTGGGATTCCTGTGTTATAGCAGCTTGCTGAAGTTCATTGGAATGGAGCTGGCTGATGATAACTCTTCCCATGCTGGCTCTGAAGGGCCAGGGAAGGTTTTCAGAACACAGTTCATGTGTGGTTTTACCCATCCCTTGGTATCTATCCATTCAGGGATCTCTGCTACTTCTGCCATCATGACTCCTTTTATTGCCTGGCTATTGTAGATTATTCCTAATCTGTTTTCTGTTTTCTCCTAAGGAAAAAAAGACTATCTTCCTTGTGAGAATTCTCCATCTTTTTCCACACTGTTGCACAAGGAAGGAAAGACCATCTTCCTTGTGCAATGCTGTGGAAATTGATGGAGAATTGAACCCAAAGACCAGAGGGCTAAGGACTCTCCATCATGGTGATTTCAAGGCTTGCCTGTTTGCTCTTGACACAGAAACAAAGAAAATGGCCTTGAGCAGTTTTAGATGCTAGTGATCTGTTCTAATGGTCTTTCAAAAAATTTTTATCATTGAGGGGCAAATACTGATTGGGTAGGTTTCATTCAACTGAGGAAATCTGCATGGAAGAAATATACCCCAGGGAACTTGAAACACTTTATTTTTGTTTTGTTTCTACGAATCAGTATATTGTTCTGAGAATATCATTTAGAATGCAGACTCGTAAGCTTTGAGATATTTTTAATGCTTAGGTACTTCTGTAAGTGTTTTACAGCCATCTGTAGAGTATTTCCATCATCAGTCTAATACATCATAACAGAAATAAAACCTGTATGTATTAGGCATTACCAGGTGCATATGAGTGTCTAAATGCACGTATGTATTTGAGTGCATCTGTAAAATGCATCCAGCGCACAGACATTAAATGCATCCTCTCTGGGATTATGCTCTGACTTGTGTACTTGGAGGAAATGGTTCTGAATTAAAAAAAGAAAAGAAGCTGTCGGTAACAGTAGAATTTACTGTGGTTGCTGTGGGCTTTCAAAGCAATGGCTGCAGTCAGAATCTGTCCTAAGTAATTAACTTAGGAAGGACGGAAAGGAAAAGCAGCATGTGGAAGATGTAATTAATGGGAACATATAACAGTCAGCTCTCACATAATAAATTGGCAGCTATGCCTGAGGTAACTGCCTTTTATTTGCAAAATAGAGTTGGAATTTTTTTTAGGAGTAATTGCATATTTTCTTCCATTTCTGCGTGGTTCCAGAGAATGTAGTACAGTACAAATACCAACAGGGAGGCAATAAAACCATGGTAGTTGTTGGTTTGGGGTTGGTTTTTGGGTTTGGTTTTTTTTTTTCAAGCTCAGGGCTATCTATGATATTATCTGAACCAATGTCCAAAGGAAAGGAGGAATACAATTTAGCTCAGGAAGAGTGGTAAAATGTTTTAGTGAGGTTTAATATGGAGTAATCTTAAAGGAAAAGGCATGAAAAAAACCCCAGAAAACCTAACAGTAAAGAGATTTAGTAATGTAATTCTGCTCTGTTGAGTAAATAATGGTTAACTGAAATGTTCTGAAACCCGTCCATTTTTGAAGGCTTGGACTTTCCACATGTGGAAGTTTATCGCCGCTTTTCCAGAATAGCAAGTGTGACATCAGTTGTTCTTTAGACAAGTCACACATGCTGGCAGGGCTTCAAGAAAACGCATTCTGCCACTTGCCTAGTGCAAAGCTCTGGAAAGCTGCAGGATGGCACTGTGGTTCTCATCATCCAGCTGTGGATTCAGCTGACCCAAACAGCATGTTGGATCAACAGTGGTGGGGTCCTCCGTCTCGGGGAAACTAGCCAGAGGAAGGTGAGGAGGGCTTGCAACTGAGCTTGCTGCTGTGACCAAATGTCCAAACTGCTGGGCTACTTAACTCCCATTTCCAGGCATCTTGAAGAAATAGAAGGGACCACAGGTCATTCCTGTGGCTCCCTGTCACATGTGATTCCCTTGCCAATGCGGGTGGGTAGGTGGTATGCCACCTGCTTTGTTTCTGTTTGGGTTTTCTTTTGTTTTTAGGCAATCTGTTATCTTATAGTGAGGAGGAGAAGGGAAGTCCCAATCTAATCTCTCACAAGTGCAAGGGAGGATCTAGGCTATTCTGTCTGTGGGCGAACAGGGATGGCATCCGGTAGTAAAAATCCAGTGTTGGTACTGAGTTCTTCTCACAGTAAGTCAGATTAGAAGCTTTAAAATAGAACAGCCTGGAGACCAGGAAATACAGTTCTCTGTAAAATATTTTTGGTCTAACTAGTATCTGCACTGCTGACCCCAGGGGATCCTGCGTTTGCTGCAGGCTGAGCCTTGTAGGCAGCTTGTTGCTGAACTAAGCCCTTTAAATAGACAGCGAGTTAAAAAAAGTATGACCTGCAATTTTTGTGCTGATGAATTTAGAATGATGTTCTAGCAAGCTTGGTACACTCCAAATTAATTAGCAAGGATCCTCTTAACAGGATAATTACTATATCAGCAGGTGGTAAGCTCAAAATGAATGTCAGTAGTCCTGGCTTGCATCAACTAGGAAGAGGTGTGCTGCTGCTCTACTGACTGATTCTAAGTTCACCCTGGTGTTAGATGCTGTTGCTGCTGCTGGCCAGCTGTGCAGCTCTTGCTTGTTTACTTCTAGACTTGAATTAAAATCCCAAATGAATTTGCCTTCCACTGTCTATATGTCTACCTCACAATGCCATGGTGAATGTGATTGGCTTTTTTTTTTAATTTCTGCTGGAAAAAGGCCCAAAATAAGAAAAGCAGGGGGTATAGCATGTCATTACTGCAGAATAAATGTTAGAAATTACTATGAAGTATATGAGAATTCCTTTCTTCTTTATGGCTGTGTAATTTCTTCTTTCATAACGATAGACTGGTCTGGGTCAGAAGGGACCCCAAGAATCACAGAATTCCAACCCCTGCCACAGGCAGGGCCACCAACCTCCAGACCTGGATCTAGACAAGGTTGCCCAGGGCCCCATCCAACCTGGCCTTGAATACCCCCAGGGACTTGGCATCCACCACCTCTCTGGGAAGCCCGTTCCAGCCCCTCACCACACTCTATGTAAAGACCAGCATAGAACAGCAATGGCTCACAAGTACGAACACAACTTCATGTGTTTGGGGGTTGGGATATTTCAACAGGCTGATCCTTCAAAGAATAAACATGTCAGTGCTTACCAAGCTGTGACCACTGCAGTTGCGGTAAAAACACTTCTATGCATTCCGCAGACCAGTTTCTGTCTTTTAAATAGTGGAGGCTTTAGGAAATAAGGTTTACTTGGGATTTTTTTAATAAGGGAAGCTACTGTAATTGGGTCACTTAATATTTATTAGGTTTTTTATAGGTGGTCTGCTCTTTTGTAGAATAGATGCAGAAATCTGTAAAATCACCCACCGTTGTCTCTGAGAATATAACTTTTAAGCAATTTTTTAAAAATTTACACATAATCTAGTTTATATAAACCAAGTCCAGCAAAATCAATGGTCTTACACACATATAAATTGTGTTCTTGGGAGAAATCAATCAGGTCCGATGTTGTTCCCTCCAAACGTCAAATTAGTAAATGAATAATTTTTATTCTTTTCGTAAAAGTGGATCATGGCACTCGACAGACCAGACAATTACTGATGTACTGTCATGGGACCTCATGGTATTTTATAAAATGTGAAGCACAAGCCTGAATTTTTCTGTCTAGATTTACTTGTCAAATTTTAGCAGTAATATTTTCTTTCTAGTTAGCTTGTATGCCTGAGTCAGGCCACTTCTAAAAATCCTATATAAATGAGGCATTTTAAAAAACTTGCCTCAACCTGCTAGCACAGTGAAAATGGGGAGGGGGAGGAGTCTTGGCAAATATTTTGAGATGGTGAGCAGCTCTTTAGAAAATGCCTGTGACATGCAGTTGTCTTTTAATGATCTGTAGGTCTGCTTTTTATTTAAGTTCTTTATTTGTGATATTGAAGTTATTGAGACCCTGCAGGTCCCCAGTAACAGCAATATTTGTGCTGTTTCCTGGTGTTGCATAGTTGTTCAGTTTTTTTACCTGAATCCAGCCAAGAATGAGGTAACATTTGAACAAGACTCTTAAACTACTTGAATGAACAATGTTCAGGTGTCACAGTAACAGTAGAAATGTCATCCACCTTTGTATATCTGCACGGTTGTTGCTGCTGAAGTTGCTCCTGCGCATGGCGAGCATACCACTCATCGCGCTCTGGTTATAGCCTGACCATTCAAGCAGAACTAAATGCTTCTCTACTTCCCAGAACAGATAGGCCTGTCCTTCTGTTTGAATACATGTGAGTACGTATCTTAGGGTGCCACCAAAGGTAATAACCAACCCTTGCTAGTGTGCCAAACCTTTCTTGCTACTAGAAACTATGGCTACAAAACCCCTGTGGATAATAGAGGAAACTAGACAAAACCCAACATACAAATGGATACAAAAAAGTCCCATTTCTATGACTTTGCTTCCGAAATTTCTCTTGCGATTTAGAAGAAATACTTGATCTCTATGTTGAAGAGATGACTTAGGCACTTAGTGTGTGTTTTGAACATAGAAATAGGCTAAGCCCCTCTGAAGAAGCTGTGGGGAATGCAACCTCTTTCAAGTCAGCACCTGTGCTTGCTGATCTTCTGAAGGAGCTTGGGATTCCTCTTTTGGAGGAAATGCAACAAGCTCTTTCATAGTGGTAGCTTGGTCAACATTAGCATGGGTACTAGCTTCGTTATGCTCACATGGGCAACAGCTGACTTCTCCTTTCCTGCTCTTCTGCAGAATGGTGGCACGAAAGTCCAAGGTGATCACTGCCAAACGGTACAGCTGCAGAGTCATGACTAAGATATTTTTGGCTGTGAAAAACACCAGCATCTGATTGAATATTCGGAAGTACCCCATGAGGATTGAACGCACAATGAGGAAGGGCCCATCCTGTATGAAAAGGCTGACCCCAATGTTCCACAGTTCCGCGCTGTACCTGCAGAGCAGCAGGCTGGGGATCCGCTTAGTTGACGCACTTGGTTTGCAGCCAATATGCTGTACTGAAAATGAAACACAGTTATATTAAGATATATAAATGCATTCAACTGAACAATTCAACATCCAACAGATCCCATTTCTAGCATCTGCTTCAGCAAAACACACTAAGCTGGTGTGGAGCAGGAATTTGAGCGGTCTGTACTACGAACCGCTTTTCCTTCTCCATCCCACAAAGCTGACAGTGTTTTTCCACTTTTAAAACAAGCAGCAGATCACTTAATCTTTCTGCAACCACTTCCCAGGCACTTGTCTGTTAATTCAATGTGCTAGACTAATATGTATCTTTAAGGGTTGAGGGGGGGGCAACCCCCACAGCACCCTGCCATGCTGAATGGGAGCAGCCTGAGCTGTAGCACTTGTACTGTTCCAGGCTAAGACCTTCCTGCTAAAAGACTCACTGGATCGCTGTTGCCTTTTTTTGTGTTCTGTAGTAAGAATAAGTTGTGTCAGTGTTGGAAAATATAGAGGATTATGGATAGCAAAAAACCCCATGGTCACTCCTTGTCAAACAAGATCCGAACCACAGGTACTGGTTCGTAGCCGCCTGGGAATGCAATTGCATGCGGCCATTGGAAGGCGCATGGATGTGCATCCCTTAGCTGAACACATCAGGGGGTTGGACTCACTCTCTTGAGGTCCCTTCTAACCCCTACGGTGCTGTGAATCTGCAATAACAATCATGTGGGGGTGGGCTGGAAGGGTCTTTGTGGAACAGTGCCTAGAGAAGGATCATCGCAAAGGTTTGCATGTGGCAAGTGTGGCTGCCTCATACGAAAAATATCTATGTAGTTTAATTAACGTGTCTTCTGGGCAGTGGGATTTCATTAGGTTAAAAATAATCTAGCTGCTTGTAGTGCAGTAACAACTGCCAAACGTTTCAGCTTATCAAAAGATTTCTATTGTCTGAGTCAATGCCGGGGGGGGGGGGGGGGGGAAGAGACTTGAGTGGAAAATGAGTTCCAGAATGTAGAAATTCACTGAATCCATTAGGCAAAGCTTCAGCAGCAGCTAAGTTTTTTTAATATGCATTTGTGCCGGTGCTGTTTGATAGTCTGAACTTCATTGTTGTAGTCCATTAATGAGTGCTTAAAAATGTCTATTTTACGTCATGTTTGATGTGCAAGTAAACATTCTGATGCTTGAATAAAAAGTACTAGCTGTGCATCTGCATAGTAAATTTCAGGGCAATCTGTGTTCAGCAACCTGTTTTTGTTTGGTTTGTTTTTTTAAGAAGATGTAATTACATAAGCGGAAAAGCTTAAGCCAAAGGAAAACATGTGAGGTACAACAGGTTAAATTAATGCTATGATTTTTAAGCCCATCTGAATGTATTTGGGAGGTGGTGATATATATATGGGGGGAGCCTGATGGCTTTAAAAAAAAAAAAACCACAACAAAAAACCAACCAAAACCACAAACATGAGTGGTGTACATCTCAGAGTAGACAGTATCAATAGCAGGTATGTTAGCTCTGATAAATATGAATGTGGTTGCGTCAGGCTTTTTTTCAGGGGGTGCTGAGCTGAAATGTTTCCCAAACTTCAGTCTCGCAAACAAAGCCTAGAGCTGTCCATGAAGAAGAGGCTAAAAAGAAATTATTCTGGGAAATTTTAATTTTCTTAATTATTTTAGTCAGTGTGTCAACCTAGTCATTGATTTTATGTAAGATTTGGGTGAGGATAACTCATCTTTGGACTGGTTGGTATAGTCAAGTTGTGGACTTGTAGCTACAGGACTGAACTAGCTAAATGTTGGGCCTCTTAGTTTGAGATGGCCAGGTTGGATGGGGCCCTGGGCAACCTTGTGTAGATCCAGGACTGGAGGGTGGTGGTCCTGCCTGTGGCAGGTTGGAACTGCATTATCCTTGGGGGTCCCTTCCAACCCAGACTGGTCTGTGGTTCTGTGAGTCTATTTGATGACGGTGCACAGTCCCAGCATTATATGGTCCTTGAGGTTTCTTGTGACTAGGTAATGTCTCTGCAATAACCTCCTCTGTGCTCTTGGCTGTACCGCTCGTTCCCTGTGGCTAACGATAATCTGTCTCTGTAGGGTGTACAACCTGCCCAGATCCAAGCAGTAATGCAATCTGAGACCAGATCTCACTCAAGAGCTCACACAGTGAAGTTTTAAGGCAGAACCAGGCAACTAGAACAGATGCTTCAATACAGCATTATCATTCCATTTTTTCCTGGAAGTAGAGCATTTTATCAGGGAAATTGGAGGTTAGCCAGAAACAAGTGCTTCCTCAAAAGATTGTCATATGAATTCATTGTCATATGAATTGCTCTCCACCAGAAATCTGTGGCACGTACAGCCTACAGCATGTGCACAGCTGCAAGACACCTCAGCAAAAGCTTAAAGCATTTGTTCTCCTTTTTATATCTAAGCACTAACCTGCAAGATCCAGTGGAAACTGTAACATACTCCAGGTCCATACAGCAAGAATCGCATTTATGAGAGCGTAATTCTTCCTATGGGAAAGGGAGAGGGGGAAAAAAAAGTGGTAACAGTGAATATGTGATTTCCTTATGCAGTAACCAAAATGTTTCCTGTAGTATTTGGAATGTTATTTAAAGGGTGGTTGAGTGAGGCAGTGATTAATGCATGCTCTTGAGATGTAGGACTGAGGAAAAAGAAAAGCACCTCTTGATATAGAATTTTTTGCTGTTCAGGTTACATGTCCCAGCTGTGTCAGTATGCTATATATGTAATGCTGATGTGCTAATGTGAAGCATATGGAAATAGACTCTGGGGCTCAAAGAGGAGATATCTCTACCCTTGCAGTGATTACACATTCCTTGCAAGCCTGAAGCTTCTCTGCTGAGTGGGAGGGGCCACTTTTCCTGCTGTGAAGGCTTTTTTTTTTTTTAGTATTAAAAAATAAAATTGTATGCCTGTAAGAAGATGAACAACTTCTGTGATTCTCTTTCTTTGATGGAAGTTACAGTTCATCTGAGTGCTGTGAGGGGGAGATCACAATGCTGAAAACTGACATTGGACTATGCCATTCCCTTTCTTCTTCTCTTTGAATGTTTTATCACGGTTGTGAAGTAAGTCTGTTTGAGAACCATAGAAGCAACTTGGTTAATGAATCACTGAAGCAAACTCTAGTTGCTTCACTGTCCAATTTAAAACAACTGGTTAACCTGAAAGAGCCTTACTGCACATCAAGTGTGGCATCACCACCTGGCAGTGACCTGGTGGGTGGTGATGCTACTTGTACCCCTTTATTGCCATGGATGGGACATGTTTCTCCACTGGCAGCAGAGGAGTAACCTGTAACAAAGCTCATAGAGCCACTAGGTCCCTTATGGAGGGAAAAGTCAGAGTAGGGAAGAGTCCTTGAGTGTAGCTGGGAAATAAGGTCCCGCTAGTTTGAGCACTGCAGATGGCGCATACAAACCTTCAAACAAAGACACTATCTCGTGCTACACAAATTATTCATGTCAGTGCACGGTCCTTACCGAACATCTTCAATGTCCAAGGTTTCACTAGCGAATTCAAGTATATCTGCTGCTGTTCCCACAAACATGAGCAGCAGCTGAGACAATTGATCCCGGGTGATTTCAACCCCAATGGGGAGAAGCCATCTCCCAACTACTAGTAGCAGTAGAAAAGTCTGGTGGAGGGCCAGTGTCCATACGGTCTCACAGATTGTAGAGAGCTGTTTCACAAAGACTTTAGCCTGTTTAAAAGACAGCAATAGTAACATACTGTAACTTCAGGAGACTGACATGTTATAGGTACCTTCAGGCATGGTATTCATCCTTAAGCCTACTTGTTGTCCTCATATTGCTTTAGAGCAAATCACTTCTCTGTGGCAGGTATTACTTGAAAAAGGCATGTTAACACAAGCTTGGGGTAATGAATGGCCAGTATTTCTCTGTGTGCAACTCCTTTTCCAGCTGAGTGCTGGCCATCACCCAGACACTCTAAAGTCAGCTACAGAGCTGTGGAAGGGAAGGGTAGGAGAAGTCTCTTCGCATGGGCTTTTCATAGCAATGATAGTATGCAGCATAGACTCATAGAATCACCTGGGTTGGAAGAGGCTCTTCAGATGTTCAGTCCAACCGCAGCCTAACCCTGCCCAGCCCACCTCTAAATTATGTCCTTAAGCACTACATCCTTTTGAATCCCTCCAGGGATGGTGACTCCACCACCCACCTGGGGAGCCTGTTCCAATGCCTGACAACCCTTTCAGTACAGAAATTCTTTCTGATATCCAGCCTAAATCTCCCCTGATGCAGTTTGAAACCATTTTCTCATGTCCTGTCGCTTGTCACCCAAGAGAACAGACTGAGCCCTGCCTCTGTATCCTCCTTGCAGGTAGTTGTAGAGAGAATGCGTGCTGTAGGCCACATTCACAGTGTGGCTTTCTGAAATAATTTCTTTTTTTAATTTTACTGATTATGTTAGGAGTGTGCCCAAACACATACAACAGTCCTCTAATAGCATAAGATGTCTAGCAGGAGTAGGAAAAGGCATCTCACCGTCTGAATGATGTGGTGATCTGTTCCCTCACTTGCATGATTGCTGTCTCTGGATTGATTGAAGTCTTGATTGCTGACATTCACCTGAACTGCTCCAGGCTCGTTACTGCAGTACTGTTGTGAACAAAAGCATCACACCTGCATGAGCATCCTGCATGTGCAGACACGCTCTGTGGCTGGAAGAGTCCCATTTGGCTGAACTGGGGAGGGTTCGTTTATGAAAGTTGACTTTTACAAAGCTCGCACTGAGTGTAACTTCCTCCCTTGCCTCTCAGAAGGGAGGAATTCCATTCTGAAGGATGGGAGCAATGTGTTGGTAGGTCCCCGAGAGAGTGTAGGACTGTACCGTAGAAGAGGATGTAGATTCAAAGGTGGCCAGAGTCAGTGACACCTCTGTGCCATTAAGATTGCACACTAAACGCAATCTGCCTGCTGCTCTCCTGAAAAGGAAGATGGGTTTCCTATGTGTTCTCTCTCCCTATTGGACTAAAACCAGTAAAATAGGGTGAAAGTTGCTTGTGGTCAGTCCCTATATCCAAACTTTTTCTCAAATTACCTGTTTCTTATCTCTACTGTTGAGGATAAAAGGTCTCTAAAACCACCATTGATTTATTCTGTGAATAATGTGGAAGGCAAGATTCAGAAATAAGTGAGAAGGATGGGTCTGTGTTGTTGCCTACCCCTGCGGAGTAGAAAAATGTGCGGTTTTATTTTCTCCAAGCAGCCAGTGCTCCAGCAAATCAAATGTTGGCTAAAACATACTCTTAGTTCAACTGTGGTGAACCTGTGTTGGGGCTGCGCTGAGAGTCTGGAAAACTGCTCTGCCCTTCTACCCTCACCCCTGCGACTGCCTCTGGAGCAACTGGGGTTTGGGTCTAAAATCTGCCTTCATAACAACCCCTTAGCATCTCCGTTATAATAAAATGGGGATAATTAGAAACCCAAACTGTGCTGTGATCCAAGACTTCTTCTCCTGTCCTGTTTGTGCCAGAGAATACCAGACGATTTGCATTTCTCCACTGGGCCCCACACAACTTTATTGCACGGGGAATGATTCTTCTGCAACAACTGGAATGTGTTCCAGTGCATACCAAGTAGCTGCGCTCGGTGTAACGCCTGCCAATGGAAAGGCAACATATTCCGGCAAATTTCAGATTCTTCCTGGATACTTTACTGGGCCTCCAATAATACTGCTCAGTACCTGGGCTAACGCTGCCTCTTGCCTGACCTTGCCATAGATGAAGGGAGCAACTTCCTGTGCTCTGAGAATCTAGGGGTGGGAGATCAGCGCCTGTCACGTTGCTGGCCTTTCCATTATACAGTGGGTGTGAGAGCTTTGGAAGATTGACCCATGCATGTGGAGAAGATGATATATCCATTTGGAGGAGGGAAGTCTGAAGTCGTGGGCATGGAAACAGTGAGACAGAGGGGCTGGTACTCTGCCCAGCCACAGGCTTGTGGGGCTGACGTCCCCGAGTTAGCCCCTCAACCAAAGAAGAGGGACAGAACAGCTTGCTCAGAGGATGTTTCAGAAACTAAGTTGAAGTGGGGCTCTGGAGAAGCCTTTTTACCTTGTTGCCTGCAGAAAAAGTCTAAAGCCTATGGAGACCAGCCCTTGAGGTCAAGGTCAGCCTTACTGCAGAACCCCCTGCGGGCAACACAATGTGGTAGGCTGAGGAGACAGATTCACAGAACTGTAGGGGTTGGAAGGGCCCTCCAGAGATCAAGGCCAACCCCCCTGCCGAAGCAGGTTCCCTAGGACAGGTCGCACAGGTGACCTGACCCAAAAATACTGTACAACTGGGGTAGCCCCACACCAGTGTATTAAGAAGTGAGTATCTACCTTGTTACCAGTAGTCTGTTTAGGGCAAAGGTGTTACTACCTTGTGCTGAGGAGGGAGACTGATTCACCTTGACCTTTGGTTCATTGCTAAATCTGTATTTGAGCCCACTCCTCTGGCCCCTTGGCTGCCTGGGCAGAGGTGAGAGGAGGGAAGCCATAACCCTGTATTAAACCTTACATCAGAGCTTGAGAAATTTTTGTCTGCCCTTTAAAGCCAGTTGCTTGAGGAGGAATTTGCCAACTTTAAGGCACTACCCGTGCAAGGCAGCTTGCTGGAACATCACATGTGTAAGGACATGGGAAATCCCTTCTAAAGCACCATGAGAACTCCCAGCAAGACAATCACGTGGCTGAAGGACAGGAGAGAAATGGGAGCCTGTAGCAGTGATGCTGCGTGGGTAGCAAGGTGGCTGTGGGTGCCACTGAGCAGACTCTGTGGCTCTCCCTGTGCCAGCAAGAAGGAGCAGGTTGCTCGTGCGGCATGGGGGCGACTGGAAGGAGGTTTGTTTTCTCTCAGCATATTTTAAGTGGTGATTGCACTGGCGATTCACTCAAAAGCTTGGGGAAGAGCCTTGATTTTCATCCTGTATACGCGTGTAACAGGACTCTTGGTGCCGGGAGTGTTTGCCTCGCCAATTATGTGTGCACAGTGACTTAGCAGGAGCGTGACAAGGAAAAGATGAATGCTGAGTTTTGCAGGCACTTCAGACACAGTTCCCCTCTTTACTACTAGAGCTACTCCTAGGTATCAGGACTGTTTGTAGTTAACCAATATAGCTTGTTTTTTTTTTTTTTTTTTTTTTTTTACTGTGGAAAAGTAAAGTAGGAAGGAATCGTACCCATTTTGCATAAGTTCTACCTTGATTCCTTTGGGTATTTTCCTGGCATGAAGCTTTATTCCCTTGATTTATAAAACTTCTAATCAAAACAGAAACAGGGTTGCATGACATGAGGATGTCCTATTGTGTGGCCTCCAGAGAGCTCACTGTCAATGCCTGGGGAACCCCCGAAACGCTGAGATGACTCACTGAATGTCTATTCACGCGCTACTGACAATCTGCTATTCCCAAATAAAAATGAGATGAGCTAAAACTTTCTGCAGTGGGTCGAGCAGTGAGATGGTAAGTATGAGGGTGGAGTGCCCTTGATGTGTGTATGGAGGCTGGCAGTGGGTGTGTGTTGTGGAGGAGGTTAGTCCTTCCCCAGAGCAGGGAAGTCTCTGTCAAGCAACAGGTACCCTGCTTTGCTTGCTGCCTTTCTTGACAGAAACATTGCCATTGCTATGGCAACATGTGTGATGTCAGAAATTCAAAGGAACCATGGCTGCTTTGTTTTGCTCATACAAGAAAGCTGAAATGTAAAAGAAGGGGGAAGGATTGCTTGAACTGTCTTCCTAATTGAGGAAGATAATGGGTATGGGCAGGAAGAAATGGTGGAAGATGTGAGGTCACTTCTAGGAGCGTGGTGCAGCAGAATTGTAGCTGGTCAGAGGGAGGCTGAGGGAACAGGCAGGAATATGCATGATTTCCTTAAAACGCATGAGTCAAGGTGCCTAAAAAATAATTACAAACCTTAGCAAGCATCTGCCTTATAACTGACTGGGAAGCCTACATTGGTTGCAGCACTAGTAGTCAGGTAGTCTTTGTGAAAGGTGGTCAGTTGTCACTCCCTTTGGCAGTGACACCCCAGGCATTTGGAAGGTGACAGGAATACATGTTTATCTGTGATCCTATACATCACTAAGAAAGAATGTGTGCTTGGCTTTTTTTTTTTAATGGATCAAATGGTTTTAATTTTCTTGCTGCTCTATTTTGCAGACAGCAATTTTTTTTTTCACTTGGTAAAGCTCAATTTACTTTATAGCTTCTCCCAAACACATATTTCATCCCTAAATACTTTACCACGAAGCAGCTATTTCTATGTAGCCGGGATTTCGCTGTTGATATATGGATGGTGTTACTTACGTCCAGTTCTGCAGTACTGCCTCTGTCTTTGGGAGGAGAGGCTGCATGTTAATGTGTGCCTGAAAATAGTGGCACCGACGTAAGCAGCTGATGTTTTCTCTTACAGATCAGAGTTCCACTACCTTAAAGACCACAGGCTGTCTTTGTGGTGAATATATTAAATGTGTGGATCTAGCAGCTGCGTTAGTTGCCCCTTCTGTTAGTGTTTTAACAATGGAGGAGATGAAGGAATAGTCTGGGTGCTGCATAGCAAATTGTTGGGAGGGCTGTTCCCCTTCTGGAGGTATGGGCTTTGAATCTGTTAGACTGTGTGTTTCCAGAACTTTCCCTCCTATCTCTCCAGGTATAAAATAAGCCGTTAACTTGATATACTCCCTCTTTAACTCACAGTAGCAGTATATCAATAAGAACAAAGTATGCCATGTTCTAACATCATTTTGGGAAATAAACTGCTGCCTTTGACTACGGAATTGGCCTGTTCCTTGGACCAGATTTAACTGTGACAAATGTTCTCAATATCTGCATTACCTGTCTGTGACTGTTTAAGGAGATTTGGCAAAACACGACGACAATAAATTCCTGCTGCTGTATTTAGAAGAGGCCTCAGGCATTTTCAGTGTAAACACAATTTTGAATATTTGATTATGCTTCTGTGGGCTCTAACAATGTTTCAAAGGAGAAAATGAGGCACTATGTCTTCTTAGTCTAATTTATGTATTTTCCTCTGTAGCTTTTTTGCTCGTGTTCCTATTGGGGCCCTTTGCTGCTGCGGATATAAGGTGCTGCATACGCACAAAGGCTGGGGCAGAAAAAAGCATCCCCTTTTCACCATGGGGACTGGAAAGCAGCCCATGTGGGGAGTGATTCACTGGGGCCACTGGGCTGAGTGGCTCCGTCCTGGCCATAACTGATTACATCTTCCAGAATAACAATTACCTTGGAAATTTTTTACTGCACATTCTCATCCCGAATTGTAATCCAGACACACCAATGCACACACACACACACACACACACACACACAGAGCTTACTGTGCAGCACAAGCAAAGAAAGGCTGTAACCACTGACAGCCAGATCATCATGTCACTTCTCTATGGTAGCGATCGGTGAGCGTTCCTCTAGCTTTGGGCATACATGAGCTAATTTGAGTGTAAGGCCCCCTTCTGTGATGCCTGTCTCAACTTGGGCTTGTTTGGAGTTGAGATCTGCCCATAAGTGCCGCGAAACTTGTACTTTATTATACAAAGGCCCTTAAAGCAATGGCATTCTCTTACTGTCCTGAACAAGAATCAGGCTTGGGTAACCAGGAGGTGAAACTTCAAACTTCTACTCCGCAGTTCCCCAGCCAATAAACTGGCTCATTTTTACCTGGGAGCAGGGTTCACTATTTGATATTTAGGAAACGCACAGTCATCACAGTATAGCTGTAGCTGGATTGGGAGACCTCCCAGGATAAAACAGAAAATGGGAACAAGACCTGTCAGACTTCTGTGTGTGCCCAAATCCACCCCATCAAGTAATGCATCCATTTCAAACCAGCCCGTCCTGTCTCGTAATAAATACCTGAGTCCCATGATGAATTTCTAGTAGCCATAGCGATGGTACTGTGCAAATCAGATACAAAAATATTGCTGGTGAAAACCTGTGAAGGAAAAGATGGCTTGGTGTTATATCACATTGTAAATACAGCGTAGCCCATTGTTATCGGAATCGAAAGGCATTTTCTGCTTCCTACCGTATGGGATAAGGGCTTTGATCAGAATCCCGTGCATTGGCACGGGAAAGACAGCACAAGGAGTGATGGCGTCAAGTTGGAGCACAGGAAGTTCCGCACCAATATGTGGAAGAACTCCCCAGTGAGGGAGCCCTGGGACAGGCTGCCCAGGGGGGTGTGGAGTCTCCTTCTCTGGAGATATTCCAGCCCTGTCTGGATGCCTCCCTGTGCGCCCTGTCCTAGGGACCCTGCTTTGGCAGGGGGGTTGGATCTGATGATCTCTGGAGGGCCCTTCCAACCCCTACAGTTCTGTAAATTCGGTAAAAGCAGAAGTAGCATTAGTTTGCCTAAAACAAGTATTTCTTCACTGGAAGGTCTTTCAGCACAGACAAAAATAGCTTACAAAAATGGCTCTTGGCCTTGTTTATATAATTGCCAGCACAAATGGAGAACTCTGTAGGACTTCTGTCTCTGGTTCTTCTCTCCATGTCATTCTTCTGTATATTTATGATGGTGAAGCTTTATTATCCTCACCTTCTTGAGCTGAGCTTATCTGAAGTATTACAAAGGCTTACTTACTCCTTCCGCAAGCAGTGATTCCTGTGTGAGGTTCCACTGGTGTTTTCTCAATAAACACGTCAGTGTTGTTTGAGGTGGGGTTTTTTTGCCATTTCTATACCTTTGGAGTAGGGATGAGGTCTGATGAGGTCTGCACTGCTGCTGAGATGTACAGCAGCCTTTGCATCACATCTGTGTGACTGGCCTGGGACAGGGCAACAGAATCAAGCTCCTGAGAGTTGCTTGGTACCTTCTGTCCTGTCACTGGCACGTCTTGTGACAAATTTAAATCACTCGGAAGTATGTAACTGAACCAGGTGTTTTGGCAGATTCTTCTTGTGTTTGCTGCTTGTTCCTATCCTGAATGTAACTTTATTTTTTTTTTTTCTCTAACTACAGTGTTTCCAGAGAGGATTAAGTTCCAGGCAAAGAGGAAACCCTGCTGCTCAGAAGAAAGACAGGCTCTGGAGTGCTTCAGTCAATCCCCTCTAATGAAGATTCTCCTGGCTTGTGAGCCTTGTTGTTTTGTGGAGTTCAGGAGGTGATGGTGTTGGCTTTGGGTTTTTCTGTTGTTGTTTTCTTTAAAAAAAAAAAACCCAAAAATTAGTGATTCCATGGGGTTTTAGACTGGCTATTTTGGGAGAACACACCTCTCATTTGAATAGGAGAGCTAACATATTTTACAGTATTTCCTGCAGGACTTGGAGCACAGGAAAATCCATCCAGCTGGCAGGTTAGCAGTACTGAGCTAATAATACCACATCAAGCCAGAAGACTCCAAGGGCTTTAACCCTGCCCTTCTTTCAGAAGGAGCAATCGAGAGGAAACATTCCATGGCCAGGCCCACAATAATACATTTTCTCCACATGTGACACTGATTTTTTTGTGTGTGTGCTGGGGTAAGTCTTCTGTCGGTAAGGAATTGAGACAATACGAGGAGGCTCTTTGAGGTGGAGAGTCCTGTTGCCTGGCTCAGTGGCTGTCCATAAAGTTGTTTCTATTAATGCAGGTGAAGCTGCCTGTTCCAAATGTGTTACCTACCAGAACAGAAAGTTGTCCTGACATAAATAGATGCTGGCTGTTTGTCTACAGGTCTTACCTAGAAACATACTTTACTGTGCTACTTAAAGTACTGGACCACATCCGTTTGCTTCCCAGCTAAACTTACCCTGGTCTTATAGTACATGTATTCATCAAAAATGGATCTGCTTTCTGTATCTCTTTTTTTCCTTTGGATTTTCTAAAAGCTGCCACAAGCAAGTGTTCCTTCGTGAAGTCTCTGCTGCTGCCTTCCTCTCCGCAGTGAATCAGGTCTGCTCACTCTGCCTCCATCTCATAACTCTGCATTTGGAACCCTGCTGCTGTTAAACTTTTCTGTGTCCCAGGCTTTTATTGCTGCTTTCTCTACAGTCAGATTTCGAGCATGGAACACTCGTGTGAATTGTCATGCAATGCTGCTTCTGCCCTAATGAGTTTCACAGGCTGCAGTGGACAGGAATTTAAGAGCACTGAATTACTCTTGGGTTTTTTTCTGTCCTGGATTTGTCTCGGGGCCAGTCTGCAGTTTTGAGTTTTTAAAAATAAAAGGTCCTAGTGAAATCTTGACAATTAGTTATGTGACCACTTCCTCTTTACAAGCATTTGTTTTGGCTGACTGAGCACCGATGAGCTGTAGATGACTTCAGTAGATGCATGTAAAAACCCTTGTCCTTGGACAAACTCCCCTACTATTAATTTTTTTTTGTTTATTCCTCCGACAGCCTTCCATGCACCAAGCTTTCTCTCTGGAATAGCCTCTCAAATCCAAATATTGAGCCGCTCCTGCTGTACTGCAATAGTAGCAGCTGTTCATCTAATATTTGTTACTGAGTCTTGGCTCGTGCCCTACCAGGGCGCGAGAAGCAGGGACAGGGACCATGATACTGGGAAAGGAGATGCAAACCGGGACATGGCAGGATGGGGAAAGATGGGGGGCATCTGCATGGCCCCTCTGTACCTCATGTGTAGTCCCTGGCACGCTGCTTAGGAGGTGCCCAGTGACAGTGAGAGGTATGAGGGAGCGTGTGCCCCCTGCTTCCCCAGCTCTGGAGCACGGACCTCTTGCCTCCAGCTACATCTCCCATGCTCTTGGATGCTCACAGAGACGTGTACAGAGTAGCTCCCGAGTGGTCTGCTGCCAGCCACCCATCCTGAAAGCCCTCTGGATTTGGCAAGGCACTAGCCAGGGCTCTAACAGCTTTCCACAGCCCCCACCCCCCCAACCCCTTCCAGCCCCAGGTGCAGCAGGGGAGAAAGCACGGTCCCTGAAAGCTTGGCAGCAGCAGCCAGGGCAGTACGACTCTCTGGGCAGCGGCCACAGAAGGCAGCTTCGCATCTACAGCAAAGGGACATGCAAAGAAGCAAGAGGGGCTCCGCTGGAGCCAGAGGGGTATGCTCACCATTTGTAGCCTCTGCCTTGCTTAAACTTGAGGGTGAGCCCTGTCTCCAGGCACAGGAGAAGATTGAGAAGTGCCAGCAGCCAGTACTTGGGTTCTTTCTTCACCGCAGTCACTCTCCAGACCCCGATGAGAGAGTGCAACGTAAAGAGCAGGCGAGTAACCAGAGCATTGAGCAGCACCATCAGCTCCATCCTGGACAAGCCCCCCCTCCCCTTTTCCCCGCACCACAGGGGCCCCTGTGCTTTTTAGGAGCCCTGGGAAGTTTCCCAGGGAATTACTGGGAAGCGTGCGCACCACAGGCGTGCAGATCTTTTCTCTTCCATCTCCACAAAGGGGCCCATTATAACAAAAAGAAACAGCATTGCCCCTCCCCCAGACTTCCTGAAAACTTTTTTAGAGGGAAGAAAAAAAAAAAAAAAGGCTTATGCTTTCAGGCTACAGTGGTTTGCAGTGCTCAGTACAGCTCTCAGCACTCCAAGCCAGGGATGTGAAGGGTTTCCTTCTGTCGCCTCGCTGTCATCCGCTCAAGGAATAACCAGTAGGGAGGTTTCCATCTCCCCCAGTTCCCATCTCCCTGCCAGCCCCGCTCGCTGCTCTCCACTTGTAGATTCCTACCTTAGACATTATTCCTTTGAATCTTCCTTGCTTAATACTCTGCCACAGTACTGAGACCTCAAAACCCTTTTCCCACTCCCTTTCCCTTGAAAGATAAAATTCGTATGTGGGAGCTCTTAAAACTGTGCTTTTAACATTGCGATACAGAAAGCAGAAACTGTGTGCATGGTTTGGCATCGCAGTCCCTGCATGGAAAAGCCTGGGTTAAAAAAGCTGACCCACGACTGAAATTCAGTCAAGATATTCAATAACCTGCAACACGCTTCAGGACTAAGCGGCAGCCCCAGCATGGAACTCCAGAAATGAGGCTGGACACTGGGCTCCCCAGTACAGAAAAGACAGCGATCTCCTGGAGAGAGTCCAGCGGAGGCTACGAAGATGATTAAAGGCCTGGAGCATCTCCCCTAGGAGGAAAGGCTGAGTGACCTGGGGCTGTTCAGCCTGGAGAAAAGAAGACTGAGAGGGGATCTGCTCAGTGTTTATCGATATCTGAAGTGTGGGAGACGGGGAAATGGCCAGCCTCTTCTCAGTGTCTGTGGGGACAGGACAAGGGGCGATGGCTTCAAGTTGGAGCACAGGAAGTTCCGCACCAATCTGCGGAAGAACTTCTTCCTGTTGAGGGTGACGGAGCCCTGGGACAGGCTGCTCAGGGGGGTGTGGAGTCTCCTTCTCTGGAGATATTCCAGCACTGTCCGGATGCCTCCCTGTGTGACCTGTCCTAGGGACCCTGCTTTGCCAGGGCCCTTCCAACCCTTACATTTCTGTGATTCTGATGTTACCAAATAGGTGAATAGGGACAGAGACAAAAAACACAAAGAAGCTTGAGCCTTAGGTCACTTACCTCTAGACTGACCTTTTGTGTCTTCTCTAGAAGGAGATTACGGTGTAGAGTATGTTTAACAATTGCTTTGATGCTTCTCATAATGATTATAAATTGTATTTGACTGTATATTTCTGTAACCCAAGAGAAATTTCCTATGACTCAAACTTTTCACTGTTTTGCTCCAGTTTGGGATTTGTTTATGGCCAAAGCACTGAATTAAATTGAGTTGCGCCACTGTAAAATGCAAATGGATGATCAAGTCCATGTAACATACTGCAGTGCCCTGAAGGTCCTGACTTCCTAGTTGATTCAATTTTTTATACCCTGTTCTACTTTGAACACAAGGAGATGCTCTTCTGAGAGTTGTGACCTTTGTAAGCAGGTATTTCTCAGTTGCTAAGATCCAAGTTTTCCTCACTGCAAAAGCAAGCCTCTTTCCCTGTGGACCACTGGAGCTAGTGCCTGGCCAGCTTTTGTCCTTGGAGGTGGGATGAGGGGGTGGGGAGTTGGGAGAGAAGACTTAAAAATACTCAGAAACAAAGACAAACAAAAGGCCTTGCTACAGTACAGATTGCTCGCTCAGGAAATGCCTGAGTAAATAAATGGATTGTGCAGCATGGCTTTTTGAAGGACCAAAGTGAGGTTCGTCACGCTCAGAGGAAAATTAATTCAAGACAAGAGCCTACTACTGATAATCCTGTGCCAACAGCCACCCTGCCATATTGTGCCTTGAGTGCTGTTGGTTCACTGCCCTTCTGCTGGTGCTAAGGTCAGACCTAGTTGAAGAGGAAACAGGGAGCAGACAGAGTTGAGAGACTGTTTAAACAAGATACTCCTCTGTGGGAGTTTCTGATGTTTAACATATGACATGGGTGAGCTGGTATGTCTAATTGTTCGTGGAGATTCTCACAGTGCAGATGTCATAAACACAGAAAGATGATGGTCACTGGGACATTCCTGTGATATTGTTTATTCAGGAAGGATGCCTTGAGCTTTGCTGATAGTTTGTAGCTCTGCATATTAGAGGCACTTTGGAGCTGTGCTGCTTAATGAGGTCACCTCATTGTTCAGACTTCATATCAGTGGAAGTCCTGAATTTAAGCAGGAAGAATATAGAATATTGGCTAATACTGACCTAGCTGGCGAGTGGATGGCAACGCAGCAGGCTGCGTAGAGGGAGGAAGTAATTGGTATGGATGAGTTCAGTTATTCAGCCTAGAAGAGGCAAAAGTTGCATCCAGACTTGTCAGAGTAGGTTTTTAGATAGCCTCAATGGCTATTTTGTGGAGCAGCTGGTTCAGAAACCCATGAGGGCAATGCTTGACTCAAATCCTGAGTGGCTTACACGATATGATGGGGTGAGTAACAGCTGAAGAGCTCCCCTGAAGTGGGGATCTTATGTGCATCTCTGCATCCTGGCAGGACTAAGACAAGCAGGAGCTCTCTACTGATGCTGTGCTCAGCTTCAAAAAGCAAAACTAGACATGGATCAGGGACCTTGTTGAAAGTAAGGCAGATGGAAGATCTAACTCTTTGCAGGGAGTATGGATATTGCTTCCATAAATCACGTGGGAAAGCATGCAGAGAAAACAACTGTGTATCTAGAAAAGAACGTGGGAAAGGGTGAAAAGAACCCTGTGCTGGCAGGGTAAGTGAGACTGCAGGAGCACGAAGGTATCCTACAGAAAGCTGAAGCAGTGTCCAGATGGAGAAAACCAACGTGATTATAAACTCTAGTGAGTTAAAGGTACAAGTGTGATAGGGCTGGCTAAGGGAGTGTGAGGGCAAGCTGGAAAAAAGCATAACAAGGAAAATGTCCAAGATCTGCTCAAACCCTTCATGAGCTGGAGGTCTGCCAGGGAATTGCTGGGTCAGGTGGCACAAAAACCCCTGGGAGCGACAAGTCTGATGAGGAGGAGCTGTGATGAACTCAGCAGAGTCTCAGCACAAGTGCAGATGTACACTGTGTCTTGGGACAGCACTGACTCCTCCAGAAAAGCATATAGATTTGGGTGGGGTGGTTATGACATTATTCCTAGTAGTGTTACACTATTTCTGTTCTTTTCACAGTTTCTACTAAAGTGAAACTTAAAAGGGCTCATTGATCATGGGCTAGGAGGTACTTGGGGGGAAAAACTTGGTGGGTTTCTTGTTCTTCTATCCATGTCCTGAGCACAGAGTTAGGCCCATGGAGGCAGACAGTGGGATAGGCAGGTTTTTGCTCTAATCTCAAACAGCTATGCTAGTGGGGACAAGACTTTCTCCTCTCTAAAGGACTTTACCTGGAGTGAGAGCAGGAGAATTTATGTGTATGTTTAGGTTGGTAGTGTTGGCTGGATATGGTAGAACAAGATTGCTGAGGAAAGAAAAAGGAGTGCTATGATTTACTCTAGAGAAAACTGAGAGATGGAAGTGGCCAAATGTTCAGAAAGCGGCTGCAGGGAGGCCAGGAAGAGCCCGTTTCCCAATCCCAAAGTATAGGGAAGGAAGTGAAAGGCTTAAACAGCAAGAAAGATTGCAATTAGGTGTCTGGAGACATGTCTTGCTAGGAAAGACAGGGAAGCGCTGCAATAGATTGCACAGAGAGATGTCGAATCTCCATTGTCACAGGCTTTTAAGCACAGGATTAGGGAAACATCTGTCAGGAATGACAGCAGTTTAGTTGATAACACTGGGGCAGAGGGCTCACTAGAGGAGGGCTCACCTCTCAGGAGGTTTCTCCAATCCTAGGACTCTAAGGTTTATTTCTTTATTATCCGATCGTTGCCTCGAGTCTCTGAGGAAGTTTCTTGCTTAAATTAAATCTTCTTAGTTTTACTTCCAATCGGGTTCTGAGGGAAGGAAATTGTTCTGTTTTCTGAATGCTTGACTGCAAACTGTGAATAATTATGACAGCCTTATAGAGACATCACAACGAGTGGCAATTAACATACATGTTGAAATGAATAGGAATGATTCAGTTTTACATGTGGAACAAACAAAAAGAAAAGAGGAATCAATCTAATTCTGGCATCAGTGAAAGCCTGACTCTTGCTGATCAAATCCGAGAAGGGAAAGCCAAATCTTTCAAAACATTGTATGTGATAGAAGGTACTAGCTATAGCTCAGTATGGGTGTGAAGGAAATGGATAAAGGAGTGAAAAAACAGAGTATAAAATGATTAGCTCTCCAGTAAAGAGCCAATATGATTGTGGAAGCATTAAAATCCCTGCAGGAGATTTACAGAGGACTCTGCCCTGGATTAGAATTTGATATAAAATAACTTAAGTCATACAATTTCTGTGCCATTTGTAGCTGAGTTAATAGCATATGTTCCTGGAGGATTACAGTCAATGATTAAGGAAATTAGGTTTTGTTGGAATTTAATTTAGTTGTATAAAGCTGCTACAATAATTTACAGCTTTGATATTTAATACTTAATAACGTAGATCTTAAAAGAATCCGAGATATAGCAATGTCCTTCTAGATTGAAATATTATCCCCATAAGTCATTTATATTTGCTAGTTGATAAGAATGTTCATCAACTAGATGGGCTCAACAGGAGCTGTTTGTTAAATGCCAATGCAGTTTTACAGGTGGTGGTAGAGAAATCTTTCTGTATCTGATATCCAGTAAATCATAATTCACTTAAAAAGAAATCCACAGTCTCACTTTCAGTAATCACAAGAATATACCTCTTGATAGTTTTCTTTCGTCTAATTTCCCAGCTTTTGGCTTCATGCATATTAGAAATCCTGTCTCTTCTTTCTTATAAGCTTGCCTCTCTCCACCTTTGATTTTTTTTAATTAAAAACAAAAAACAAACACCAAGAAATCCAACAAACTCCTCATTTTTTACTCAGTCTCCAACCCAGCAAGCTATCCCACCTCTGTGAAGAAGCAAAGGGGCACCTAAAAGAACACCCCCATCTGAAAATCCAGCCCCCCAGCATTTTCAGGCATCTTTCTATTTGCTAAAAAGTTTTATGCGAGCCACAAGACATGGCCAAAGTCCCACCCTGCGCCCACACCACAAGCTGCAGAGCCCGGTCTCAAAAAGTGCTTCTAGAAACTTACCCAACGTGCAAAACTGCACTGTGCAAAGGGAGGGCACAACAGGCTTCTGGTTCTTGTTCTTGTTTTCTCTTTCCCCTCTATAACCAGGACATAATTTTCATACTTCTTTCTTCGTTCTTGGGGTCATTTGTCTCCTTCTCTGCACTCCTTTCTTTGAGGATTGGGCTCATCCAATGGTTGGCTGGTTTGGATGACTGTGACCTATTGTAGGCCGCTGCCTTCCAAGATGTGATTCTGATTCAGGACAGTGAGCTTGACGTGAACTTCAGTTCATATTTTAATTCATTGTGAGTAAATCGTGTTTCTAAAGGCAGGCAGAAGCGTTTTTAGTGGGTATGGGCCTGCAACAGGTACTAGGCTCTTGGCCCTAGTTCTGGTGTGAACTGGCAGAGCTCTGCTGACACCAAAGCCTCTGCAGCCCCAAAATACAGCACAGAGAGGTATGTTTTCCCCTCTGTTTAAAGCTGGGGAAAGCATTATTGGGTGGTTGATGGCTCTCTACAGTTATACATCTTTTCTTCTGGTTTTACAGTTAAGGAAAAAAAAGTCTGCTGGAAGGAATGGGGTTTTTCTTAAAAGATCTATGGGGGCATGGGAAAACCCCAGAGTTTCCAGTATTTTATTAGGATTTTTAATTCCTCCTCTGGTCTGGGCTATAGGTCTCAGAATGCGTGGGAGTTCTGCAGAACTGACTATTTCAAAAAAGAAAGAATACAAGCAACCTTGTCCTGCAGGTATCTTTTCAACCATGGTCAGAACAGGTAGCTGAAGTTACAAACACTGAAACCACAACATTCACCCAGAGAGACAACCTCTCCATTCTTGGCTAGAAGTTCTTCAGTGGTCTTCTAAGATGTTCTCTCCTGTTTTCTAGTGGAAGCATTGTGTGGTGACTCCACAGGAAGACTGTTGTTCGGGGCACAATGAAACAGTGACCGGCCGTACGTTCCTGGCACAGCTGCTGCTATTGAAAAGGTCAGCTCCTTTCATAGATGGGATGCTGGGCATAAAGGCATGATATTCAGGCTTTAGGAGATGGTTGTCAAGACAAATCTGTAAGCTGAAAGCTAATGGCGCTGCTTATGTTTATGCTACAGGTACTTCTGCCCAGTATCTTACAATTTTCTTTCTCCATGATTTGAGCTCACTGGAATTTCCATGAAAGTAATTGTTATGGCCCAAAACTTGAGCTAATTGGTCTGAGGTCAACTTAATGCAGCCATTGTCTTGGTTCCTTTGGCCACGGTGTCTTGGTAATTACAATTGTATGAGCCTCAAACTCAAAGTATAAGGAAGGGAGTTTGATCAGTTGGCAAAATGTTGAATGTATATAAAAAAAACCCAAACCCAATTGTAATGGTAGTGCTGGGTACATGAGAAATGAGGTGTCTCACAAAGTCAGGCTGTATCTCGCAGGGGAGTTGTGGAAGGACTCTCTCTTCTCTGCACATATGTGCCTGATAAATAGCGTCTTTGCTGATTCTTTTATATACTTTTCTGTGCTACGAAGGTTGCGTGTAGGCCTTGGCCATCTCTCAGAACAGTTAAACCATGCTGGTTGGCTATGGTCCTAATAAGCTGCTCTTCTCCCCAGGAATATCCATGTCCAGTGATGATCTGTGTTTAGGTGTATGTATATTAGTATCTTTTTTTTTTCCTGTTCCCTGATGTGTAGTTGGGATTTAATGAAGAAAAATAATACCGAAGCTGCGTACAGAATTCCTTACTACTTGTACAAGCTAACTGTTAAACTGGATCTTCAGTCTCTGTGTTAGAAAGGACTGAAAGACCGGCCTGTCCCACAAAATACAGGTTGGCAGATTGGGAAATTGTAGCACAAATGCAGACAAGGGGAGGGGGGAGCATGGGAAGGAAACAACTCTTCCCTCCACAAAAAAAAAAAACCCAAACCCTCAGTCACAATCTGCTAATCTTACTCATCATCACCACAGTAGAAATGTAATGATGTGGGTCTTTGTCTCAGAGCAAGGCTTCCATAAAGCTGTCAAGATGCTTAATTATGTTATTCTGTTGCGTTTGACCAGCACAGACCTGCTAGGTTAAAAAAAAAAGGTATGATTAGCAATACTCTCTTTGAACTGGAATACTGCACTGACTTTCCTGTCCTCTTGTTATCAGGGAGAACTTCCTAAGGACAAAAAATTTCCACATCTTTGTTGGTTGCAAAATATATTCAATTTTACAAACAATCTTCTTCCCAAAGGCTGCAGTTTCTGAACAAACCATCTGCCCAATCATTTTCTTTCCTGGCAAAATGAGAGGCTGAGTGCCAGAGGTTTGTTGGGGTTTTTTTTCCAATGATGTTTCCCCATAAGTTATTAATACCTATCTGACATCCATCGAGACTTTCAACTTTTTTCTTTTACTGAGTAAACCAAAATTGTTGAGTTACCTGACAGTATATATATATATATATATATATATATATATATATATATATGTGAGTATTCTTTCCAATCACCCACACTGTATGCCTTACAATGCCAACTTGTTTATAAATAATGTCATCTGTTGCCTCTCTCGAGTCCTTTATCCCATTGACTATACTTCCCTTGTCCTTTATTTGAGACATCTGTCTGTGCTGGGCTGGTATGTATAATGACTCAAGAGAGTTGAATAAAAAGCGCTTATGTGCTGTAACAGGCACGTACAAATATCTTCTGGAGTTCAGACTCAGCGGTGTCGCAGTATGTTCCTAATGGTCTTTAAACTGCCTTGAAGTCAAATGTCAATTCTTACTACTGCTGACGGGAAAAAGTCACACGTGGAAAAGCTAGTTTGGGAAAAAGAAAGAAAACAAAACGCCAACAAAAGAAATGACAAAAAACCCTCAAACTAGAACCCAACTAAAAACCCAACGAGTCCTCATGAATTTGCTGAGTCTGATAAACCTGTGTTGGAAACAGTAAAATCTTACTTGACAGGAGGATCTCCAGCATCTGACAAGAAATAATAAGGAAAGGTTCTAGACTGAGATTTGTAATGACCTGCTTAATTCAAATCAAGTCACTACAAAATTCTGATGAGAAGGCTAAAGAAAGAATCTGTTGTGATGAGTCTGGCACAGGTTTAGGGCAGCTTTACCCTCAAGTTTAGGAGTACATCAGAGTATATACATGCTAAATGACAGTCAGAAGACAAAACCAACAACGTCTCATCAGGCTTGATTTTCTCTTTTTTTAAGAGCAAAAACTAACTATTC
Source organism: Gallinula chloropus (assembly GCF_964237585.1). Lineage (NCBI taxonomy): Eukaryota > Metazoa > Chordata > Aves > Gruiformes > Rallidae > Gallinula > Gallinula chloropus. Next base: position 43,443,254 of record NC_140090.1, read on the forward strand.
CATCAAAAGTTTCCCTGTAGTATTTCAGCTATGTCAGCTTAATGGCTTCAGTGGGGTAACACAGATACTGCTCTCTGAAACATCTTGGCTGGTTAATATTCTCCAGTGCCTCTATTTACTGGGAGCCATGGAATGCCTGCTCTGGAATTTAATTTTACTCATTTAGTGTGCTAACATAACTTTATAGAACTCAAAGTTTATCCAAATGTAGTATGTTTTTAGCAGTCCTTCTGATTTGACACTTTTTGTTGGTAATGGAATCAGAAAGCAGGGGCTTTTCTAGAGCAGGATGCAGAATATTCTGTCAGTTCTCTACTTGAAAGTCTCTTCCAGTGTCTCAAAGACAGACGACACAGTTTTGACGTGCTTGTTGGAGGATTTGAGAAGTAACATGATCACAGAAAGAGCTTTCATTATTTTGACTATGCCAAGTAACCCCAAAATCTTTCAGAATAAGCCTGTTAAAATGTAGAGCTTGGAGCATCAACCCAGGGGAAGAAACTCTACGAAAAGAGGCCACTGTTGTGGTTACGTCAGCAAAGCCTTGTCTTACTAGTTAGAGCTAGTCTGTGTATTCTGAGTTGTGTTTGTCTGTGTTTTGGGTAGGTGGGAGGTGGTTTTTTGGGGTGTCTTTCTTTGCTGGTGGGTGTAATGAGAGAAAGAGGTGAGTGAAGATGATCGAGGTCTGATCAAGCTTTTATCGCACAGAGGTACTATAAATCATGTGGTAAGGTATGTTAGCTTGAAATGTGGCCTGAATTGCCCAGGAGCTCAGGATCCTCATTTACTGTACTCTGTGAGCTGAAGGAGCTTTGCCAATTCTTTCATTCCCATGGTGAGTCAGGAAATATTTTGTACTGCTCTTGAGAGTGTTGTGAAAGCTTGGGCTTTTCTTAAAGGAGGGCTGACTCTGGCAGGAGGGAACACTGCAACTTGGAGAGTCAGAAAAATCTTTATTCTTTACATTCGCAGGATGCGTGGGCAGGATGTGGCTCCTGGCTTTTGGAGCAAGGAGCATTGCGTTCTCTGACCCTGAATTACCACGACCATGGAAGAAATGGAGAGGTAATGAATACTCAGCTGTGGCAGGTGTACAGGGAGAGCAAACAAAGTGAACCACTGGTGCTACGGAACTGGAAATTGGGATCTGTATGCCAAAACTTGAAGCACTAGTGTCGTGGTTTAACCCCAGCCTGTAACTAAGCACCACGCAGTCGCTCGCTCCCTCTATCTCCCCTCCCCTCTCTGTGGGATGGGGAGAAGAATGGAAAAAAGACCTTATGAGAGGAGATAAAACCAGTTCAATTAGGATATCAAAATAAGATGATAATATTATATGTGAAAAACAAGCAATACACAAATGCAGTTCCTCACCAGCTATGGGGAGTGTGGGGGGTGGAACACTCTGATGTCCAGGCTGTTTCTGAGCAGTGATCCTGCCTTCCAGCTCATTTCCTCAGTTACATGCTGAGCACGATGACACACAGTATGGCATAGCCCTTGGTTACCTGGGATCAGCTGCCCTGGCTGTGTCCCCTCCCAAATCCTAGCATATCCCCAGCCTACTAGCTGGTGGGGGGGCATGAGGAGCGCCCAAGGCCTCGTCTCTGTGTGAGCACTGCTCGTCGGGAACCGAAACATCCCTTGAATCATCACCATTGGTTTAGTTACAAATCCAAAGCCTGGCACCATGCTAGCTACCGTGAAGAAAACTCCCAGCCAAACCCAGCACAACCGGTATGATGGAGTGAATGGCATGCGAGCGTATGAGTTGTAAACTGTAATTTGGCATACTTTGAGGAAAAGTCATGCATGTAAGTGATGTCCACGTCCTGAGGTGCTAATGTTGCAATAGAGATGGATAGTATAGTAGTTCTGCACTGCTCCAGTTTCAGCATAAACTTTACATAGAGAGAATTTAAGTGATTAACTCATCTTTATGGCTTAACAGGTGGGGTGTTTTTCCTAACTGTCTTATGCATGTTTGATGGCAGCAATTAGTGATAGGTCTGTAAACTCTCAGGCACAGATGTAATGGCTGGTTTCCAAGTACAAAACTTTTCAAGAATGGGGAAGGTTCTACTAAAAAGAAGAGACAATTTACTCATATTACTCATTGCTGCCTTTATTTATCAACTGGTTTATTTTGTTGATGGACAATATGAGCTGGGCTGTACAGGTATCTCTCATCTATGATTCTCCTGTTTTGTCACTGCACGTTAATATCTTTCTTGTGACACTGTTTTATTCTGCACATGTCTAATGAAACCGTCCCAAACTGGCTGACTGCACATCACCTCTTCAAAGGATTAAAGGGCAGTGGGACTGTGATTTGAAATAAGATGTAAAGTTGAATAAACTTCCCAGCTGTTGCTACAGACTCTGAGATGTACGAGGAGAAAGCTATACCAGATGGAGCAATCGGGTGGTGTGAGTGTGTAATGAGAGGTCACTGAGAGCTGAATTAGGAGCTGTAAAGCAGGCACAACTGGAGGTGGGCTGAAAGAGGCATCTGTGAAGGAAGGAGTAAACCTGAACAATGACAGCCAGACCGTGAAAGGACTCTCATGCTAACTGTTGGTACACACTCAAGAATCTTCTAGTGATGTGGCTGGATAGGCATTCCTGGACTTGTGACAGTCAATTTGTGAGCAGGATGGGGAACCAGAAAGGCGAACTGTGACCAAGATCTCAGTTAAGGTAGAATTGGAACTGTATTGGAGGTGTTGAAGGGCAGATTTAGAAATGTAGCGGGGAGGGGGGTGTGAAGGAGGGCAGCATTGTTCAGGATGATGTCAGTAGTGAAGCATGAGTTAATATATATTTAGCAATAAATGCGGTGCATCATGCAGTATCCTCAAGGGACATCCTACATACTCTGGAGGATGTGGATGAACTGTCCACCCATTCCTGGCAAGCTCTGCAGTTTTTTTTTTTAAGTCCTACATACTGAGGTTACAAAACTGAACACTTAAAGAATGAGGAATTTGGGAACTGAAACCCAAGCTGCATATGTGCTGGAGATAAATATGTTTGCAATCAAACAGTTGAGTAGAATAAAGAAAAAATAGAGTAGGCAGAGCTGGTTTCTCATAATCTGGAGTGTCTGGCTTGTTATATTTTGAGCCAGTTACCCAAAGGAAATAGAGAAGTCACAGGATTGCTGATTCAGTGGTAGCAGCGATGTTTTACAAACTCAGATGGTACAGGGTGGTTGTGGGTTTAATTGGGGTTGGCATTTTTTTTGGGAGGGAGAGGGGTTTTGTTCGCTACCAGCTGTACTGCAGGTTCATGCAGGCCCATGCCCTCATCCTTTTCCACCTTCCTTCTTCGGTAATACAAATAGCTTTTAAACATTTCTTTCAGTATTACACCTGACCACCTGGATCTGTCACTACCAGAAGTTAGGGAGGGAGGAGGACGTAATGCCCACACTTACCCTTGATACCATTTACCTCTTACTTTGCATGAATATTGCATTCCAAAAAGATTATTTTCTTTAAGAACAAGATATTTAGTTACTGTTACTTGTGTATTGTGTGCTAATAGAACTGGAAAGAGGAGACCTGTCATGGTAAAGCATATTAAGTAAGGGACCCTTTGTGGAATATTAAAAATATAATCATAAATCAAAATAATTAGCTTTGAAAAACTTGCTGCTATTGCATAAATACGGCTGCACCAAAGAGGTTAAAAAAGATGTCTCCATGGAGGCATCTGAAGGTATTTTAATGCCTCCATCACTGCAGTAACTATAGGCTAGCCATGGGTGCAGCTGTAAGTGATCACACCTGAGCAAATTGCTAAATATGAAATATCTAATGATAACACAAGAAAGCATGTGACTATATTTTGCCAAGCATCTACTCTATAAAAAGTACTATCCTTTAAAATACAGTGTGTGTCTGTGGCAAATTTGCGGTGAATTAAGCTGGTGGCTCTGAGTTGATTCGTTCCATTTCTTGCATTGGCCCCCGAGGTCAAGCTTTTAATGGAGCTTTGGGATCTATTGTGTTTGCACCTGAGTGGCTTTGAGTTCTTGCAGCAGGGCAGGCAGAGCTGGCCGATGGGTGCTGCTCAGAGATTTGTCCTAGTCATAATGTCTGTGTGACACCAGGATAGGAAAGGCAGATGTGCTGTAAAGCTTTGGCATACAAACCATTGTGATGTCATAACAGTGCCTACTGGCCTGTGTGCTGGTCTGAGGCCACTAAGGAAGGAAGCTAAACATCAGGCTAAAAATGGGCTGATGAATCAAAGCCCTCTTCTGGCTCTTGAGGAGATGCAGATCAGGAAATTCCCTCAACTGTCTAGGACCAAATGGAGAGGCAGAGGGGAAAAGCATCTGATTGCGGCTTTACTGTTTGTCATGGACAATGCTGTATCACCCCAGATTTTAAGGATGGTCCTGTAAGCCCCCATTATATGTAACCAAGTGATCAGTGACTGTGAAACTAGAGATTGAACCTGTATTGCTAAACCAGAGACCAGTTTTCAAACACTTCCCTATAAATAAAATACTGCTGGCCACATTTGAGAGAAAAGAAGCTTTACATTGCTGTTCTAGAAGAATCTGGACTGGGTCCAGAGGTGAAACCGAGTGTACTTTAGTAAAACTGTGGAGATGATCCTACTAGGGCTTTGACAAGCACTCTCTAAGCTTAACCAAATCTGAGGCTGTGTACTGGTGAGAGGCTGCACCTCCAACTGGAGCAAATGCTTTCCATTCCAATCCCTGTCCAGTTGCTGCCTGGAGAAGACTGGACTGGGCTATACTATGAAGGTGACACGCATCCTATTTATCTTCTCCTAAATATGACCAAACGTGCTGTCCCAATGCCATGCTACTGCAATGTGGCGTGGTTAGCTTGTGTTTGGTGAATATGTGGGAGAAGCTACACTAGAGTGAGGTGGTAATGGTTCCAGTTAGCTTACAAAAGAGCATTTGTAGATCACAAGAGCATTTGTAGATGCCCTTCTGATAGGCACCTTTGCAGGGGAGCTCAGTAGTACCTCACCAAAAAGCTTTGTGACTCTTGGAAGCCCCAAAGAGCACAGGAGTCTCTTCACCACCCTGAACTCCTGAAGGACGTATTTTCTCAACTGTGCTGACTTACTGTTTAGCACTGAATCAATCCCTCAGTCCTTCTATTCAGAGCCTCTGTTCAGTGCCTAGGCTCGGGTCTGCTAAAAGGCCTCTGACAGCTCTGTGGTTGACAACTTTCTCTTCAAACCTAATGGAACGTTTTTACGATCGAGGCACAGGCCTGTGCCAGAAAGCAGATTTTTCCAAAGAGGGCAGTGTGAGACCATGTTATAAACGTCCCTGAGAACTAGGGACCCTCACAGATATCCTATCCTGCTCCAAGGGCAAAATGCATCTCTTTGATCTTGGTTCCTCTAACATAAACACATAGCTGTGTGCAGGGTTGGGGTTCTTTTTCTTTTAATTTCCTACCAAAACAAACCACTTCACTGCAAATGCTTTTCCCCTTGAGGGACGAGAGTACTAATGACACATGACAGATGTTAGTCATAGTTCTTCATACACTACTAGAAGGCACTTGGGTGCTACGGAGATGTTTATGGCATAAGAAGTTTTAGAATAATGCAACTGCAGCTGATGTTGGTATTTGAAGCTAATCACTGACTTTCAGTTTGTAGCCACCGAGTTGACAATTATTTTCAAGCCCTGTGAAGGGCAGATCTCAGGCAGGAAAATAAGTTATTTTTCTTCCAAGATCAGCACATTAGTAATAGGCTACTTGTGTTTGAGGCGGTTTGAAATCCAGTCCTTAGTGGAACAGTAGAAGAAGTACTTGTGTCTGAAGGGGGAGAGAGAACAGAAAGAGATATTGAGGGAAGCGAGTCTCTATTGTTCTTCCCTGGCCCACTTACAGCCTTGATAAAGATGCTAATGGACCTCTATTGTGTGTGTATCTATTTTGATAACCATAATGCATGGGGGAAAAAAGCATTAAGTTGAAGTGCTGCTACTTCAGCGTATGTATTGAGTTATTCTCCAAAACCCAACTCTGGGCTCCTAGCTTAAATGCTGGCTTTGGATATTAAATTCTAGATCTTGCGCATATGGCATGACCCTTGTCAGAGAGGAGTTTAGGGCCTGTAATTTTCACCTCTTCTGAGTCATCTGACAATTCCTAGGTCTTAGTTTTACTTATTGTAGACTGGGCAAATGCAAACAGATACTAAACCCTTAGCATCCCAAAGGAAAGTTCCCATCCTAGCCAGAAGGTTCAGCAGTTCTTACATACAGCGCAGTCCGTAGTTCATCTCTCTTTCCCAAAGCCTTGGAAAGGAAGATGGCTTAGCTACCAGCTTGCAGATTTGGACTGTCATTTTGCTTGAAGATGTATAGCGCAGAATTTTGCATGCCTCAGCAAGAACATCTGTTTGGCAGCTGCTTCTAGTTTCAAATTAAATACCGCATCCTACCTCCCCGCTGTTACTAAGAACTGCAGATGAGAGGAGTTAGCTGTGGCTTACTTCCAGTTCTGTCGTGTGATCAGCTTACACGCCAACGGGAAGACCCGTAACGCAGCTAGCACTCACCAAGCCTGGCAAGTGAAATGCTGTAAGAAAACCAGCTACATGCAGAAAGTATTTCAAGTGTGTTTGAACTGACCATTTTCATGTTTTGAGGAGATAAGACACCATCACCCAGCATCATGGAGGAGACCAGAATGCTCCTCGAGTCCAATAAAGATTGAAGCAAGTCTTTAAATGCCCTGTGGAAAATCTACCTGCTCCATATAGAATGATATGGTGTTCACTGCTGGTCTTACTTGTTCTTCATAAGGAGGTCTATCTCTGTAGAATCGTGCTGCAAAAAGGACTTGTTGCTGGAAGGATTTAGATTTTTGCCTTGTTACAAGGCCTTGCTGTGCAATCAGGTGATTTCCCAGGTCAACAGCATGTAAGTAGTCCAAGCAAGAGCATCTCCCACCACTGCCTGGAACCGCTGGCTCTGGTGGCAGGAGCAGGTGGGGTGCGGAAGCCAATCTCACTGGGCTCCGTTCCATCCCGTGGCACAGCTGTAGGACTGTGAAGCACCTTGGTTCCTCTTTGCTCCTCTCCCATGCAACGCTGAGGTCTACCGGCACAGCTTGTGACTTGTGACTGTGTGAAGTTTTTGCTGTGCTGGCAGATGCTGTCACCAGTTATGCTGATCCTTCTGCAGTTTGGCGGAGCTTCTGTTTTATTTTCATACATGCAAATTACATCTGTTGTAACCTAGCTCCTTTCTCCAAGTACTGTGTAACTAAGCAGATGTTTACCTGCTTGCCAGCAGGAGCACGGAGGAATCCAAGGTGGGGAGATGGCTAGGGAGCGGAAGGTGATGTAGAGCAAAAGAGAGGAAGGCGCTGGGATGAATTCCCATCACGTTTGCTATAGGTGGATACAAACCCCAGTGCTACTGGTGCTCGGTTTCTGATATCACTCCACAGGTATGTATGAAAACATAGTGCTGGCCAGCATGTGCCACAGGTGGCTTCACAAACAGAGCATGAAGTGGTTTGTGTAAAATGTGGGAGTAAAGGCTTTTGTAAAGAACTAGAACTGATATAACGGATTTGCCCAAAGACCAACCAAATAAAAACCTCCCTTGTTCCAAGACTTGGGCTGTTGTAAGCAAGAGCTTGTTTGCCCAGATGTTGCTACCAGTTGTTTGCCCAGTAGCCCGAGTTTGTTCGGCTCGATGAGCCTTTTTGGGGAGGGCAAAGCAACTGCAGAAAGGGGTGAGAGGCAGCTGGATGTAGCTTTTCCCATGGATTCTGTTCGGCCTCTGAAAGAAGTACTTGCTGTTAAAGGGAAATTTCAGTTCAGAAAAGATGGGGGGTAACATGGGGCTGGATTTCAAGCTACATTAGATTAGGGTAAATGTTATCATTAAAAGTACTTTAATACAGCATTATCTCTGAAACCAATTAGCATTTTAAGGCTTTTAATTGTTGGAGGCATACTTTTTAGGGACCTCTTCTCTAATCTTTTATCATAATCAGGTTCTCACATTTCTAATCTGGCAGTGTTCTCCATACAAATAACTAGTTGAAACTCTTAATTAGATTATAGTGACTACAGGAAAAAAAAATTATTCTGAAAGTAAAATTATAGACTTTTATGACTAATGCTGTGCAAATTAGCATAAAGTAGCTCAGACCAAATTATCCCTGAGAGTTTGCAACTAAGAGCACCTGCTATTAGTGCACTTGCTAAACTTTTATCAATTAATCATTACTTCCTTGAAGAACAAGAATGAAAGTGGATGTTGTGAATATTGTGAGAGTGATTAATTGCTAGTGGTAAATTGCTGACTAGCTCCATTATTACTTCTCCTTTAAAGATTTCCAGAAATGTGTCTATCAGTGTTATGAATGCATAAATTATGCTAATGTAGTCCTTGTCATTTGGGGTTGGTTTTGTCCTACTTAGCTGGTAGCATCTGCTCTCAAACTCGGAGGAGTCACAGAGACTTTTGGAGCTGAAACTATGTAGCAGAATGTTATTCTTACCTTGACTCCTTTTTGTCTTTTGCTAGGAGACTAAATCAATGGCTTTTAATTATCTTGAGTATTGGGTATAGGGTAATTCCCATCATCTAAAAAGAGACCTCTGATACTTGAAAAAAATGCTTGGTGCAGTTAACATCATTGCCTAAACTTCTCTGTTCATCCGAGCTTTATGGAACAGAATTGTCCTGCTTATTTTTCAATCCATACATTAATATACAAAGGGAGTATGATGTGTCTGGTGTATAACTAACGTGACTGGCTTGGACTTTTGTTTTTCAAGAAACCTCTGTTTCTGTGGGTCTTAAACATTCTGTTAAGGCCAGTTACTCCTTCAGTAAATTATCTTATTCGAAGCCTTTTTCATTATACCGACCAGGGATTGGAGTAGATCTTAAATTTTGCCAATTCAGGGGTGTTTTCAGTCCTGTGTAATCAGGGGCGTTGCAGCTTTAACAGAAATTGGAAAACCCTGAGCTAGAGAACACGTCGTTACAGCTGTTGAGTGAAACAGCAGCAGATTGCTGAGATGCATGGCACTATGTTACCAGATTCATAAGAAATACAGGAAAATCTGGAAATTATCAAGAGATACATGAAATGCTATGAAATGGCTAGAATTGTTTGTCTTGGCTGTTCTGAGATGAAGTCACTATGCAGAGGGAACAACTCCAAAGTGCAGCTTGTGAAGACTGCCAGAAAGAGAAATTTCAAAGTTGAAAAAAATAATCTATAAATAAATTTGCAAATCAGCTAGTGGTGGGGGAGCTTGATGTTTTTTACATGCCTGAGATGTAAATGGAGAAGGTATGGGTGAAAGACTTTATCAGTTCTTAGCCCATCAGAGATGGAAAAAACCACCACTTCCTAATAACCTGTTAGCTTCATAGAGGAAAATGTAAGTTAAGGCTACAGTGTTTATTATATTGCTGATGAGCAGGTAGTGATTGTGCATGTTGCTTAGATTACTTAGTCCCTCATAGCGAAATGGTAACAACAGAGGAGCAGCAGAAAACGGGCAGCTACTAACCTAAACTAGCACCTGAAATGTTCTCAAAGCTTCCTGGATCTTGTGATCAAGAGCCTTGACATGATGCTGTGGAAATTCCTACTCAGATCTCTTGGTGAGACAAATATAGTGCTTCTCTGAAGCATGCCCTTATTTGGAGAGCTAGGCTTTTAAGCTGAAACCCAGCTGGAGACTGCTGCTAGAGGCAAGGATGGCAGGAAGGTGGGCAAAGGAAGCTGCTTCTCCTGGGCCTTGTGAGGGAGTAAAAGCAGTAGCTTCCGGACTGCTTGTTTCTGGTTTTAGACCTGAAGATAAAATTAAGAGCAATGAAGCATTTCTGTGCAGTTACTTTCAAGGCAACAACTGAAGTCAGCTTGAGCATGGATTTGGGTGACACAACTGCTTCCTATTCTCTAATGTTGTCCTGTCCAAACACCTGTCTATCTTCAAGATCAATTGTACAAGAGTGCCTTGCAGAGCAGGTCTGCTGTAACGAGCTCTCCTTTGTGATTAATTCCTCCATTGCATACAGTGACTGAAGGCAAATATATAAGGCTTATGCAAGGTGCTTATCATGTTTCGATAATATATATGCACAAGTTTCAATTATTTCATAATACAGCTATAGAGATTAATCTATGTTCAAATATTTGAGCCCTCAACACAAGAAGGACATGGACCTGTTGGAGCGCATCCAAATGAGAGCCACAACAGTGATCAAAGAGCTGAAGCACCTCTCCTATAAAGACAGGTTGAGAGAGTTGGGCTTGTTCAGCCTGGAGAAGAGAAGGCTCTGGGGAGATCTTATAGTGGCCTTTCAGTCCCTGAAAGGTGCCTATAGGAAAGCTGGAGAAGAACTGCTCCTGAGGGCATGGAGGAGTAGGACAAGGGGGAATGGTTTTAAACTCGAAAAGGGGATATTTAGATTGGATATTAGGAAAAAGCTCTTCAATAGGAGGGTGGTGGGTCACTGATCCAGGTTTCCCGGAGAGGTGGTGGAGGCTCCATTCCTGGAGACATTCAAGGTCAGGCTTGATGGGGCTCTGAGCAACCTGATCTAGTGAAGATGTCCCTGCTCACTGTAGGGAGGTTGGACTTAAATGATTTTTAAAGGTCTGTCTTGCTGAGAGCTTGGGCTTGAGGCATGTGAGCCATGGAGATGTGCACTGGAGCCCTGTGGCAAAAGCCCAGCAGTCGCCAGGGCAGAGGTTGTCATGTACAGCGAGGGGCTCGCTAGCAACACACACAGGAAATGTGATGAGAACATGGGGTTGGCATTATGAAATGCAGTACTCATCAGAGATTCCCTTTGATTATTTCTTCTATGATTGATAAACTGGTTGGACCTTTAGCTTCAGCAAACGGCAATGAAAATTACAGAGCACCTAATGACAATCATGCTCAAAGGCATGAAGACTTTTGCTGTTTCTCTAGTGGTGACGTTTCCTTATCTCCCTGCTTAAGGCCAGGTACTTCTGTCAGAGATCAAATTTTTCTCCTTCTACACCTTGTCAAATGCAAGACAACCTAACTTTGTATTTTTAAATGAGCGATTTGTACAAGGTGAGTGTGTGTCTGTCCTCTCCTTTGTAGCAGCCTCGGGGCCTGTGAACTCTTCCTCCTTCCTCCCTCTCCCTGTATCACCCTCACTCTTTCACCACACAGCTTTAGCAAATGAAGCTGGTTTATACATGACGTGGTGTTGAAGCCCAAGAAGAACCTCCTTAGCTACCCTGATGTACGCTGGATCCCACTTGCATTTGCACAGTCCTGTGAGTAATAATTAGCTTTGGTCATGGTGGGTGACCGCTACCATAACTCTTACCTGAGTGAAGCCGCTGCCGCTACTGCATTGTAATGGAAGAAATGGGTGCCGCTGGCTCTGCTCAAAAGGAATAATGACAATAATCTGAAATCCTGGGGGTGGATGCTGAATGTAACAGCACGCATTCTAAAGAAGCTGTGGTGACTGATGTGAGTTGAGTATATAACCACGTAAGGATATATAGGTTGCCAGGGAGCTGATGTTTCAAATGCTTCTGCTAGGCGTTCCCTTCGGCAGTTTTGTTGGCCTAGTTGGGAGTGAATAATGAGGGAAAATAAAGCAATTCAAGTGACCACTGTGTGGCACTTCCCTCTCTCTGCTTCTCTGTGTTTACCCATATCATTAAATATTTAGTTTCAGTCATTCTAGATGCCTGCTCAGTCCCTTCTCTTCTAAACATAAGGCAGGAAGTGTCATGAGTAGATATTTCTCGTGAGAGCATCAGAATTTCCCCATTTGGACTTGGTTGAAAGTTCTGCTACAACAAGCTGTTCTTGTAATACAGCCACTAGAAACCTCTCCAAAACCAGAGAGAAAGCGGATAGGTATCTCGACAAATATTTTCCCAGTAATTGTAACCCACATTCGCTTTGCTTTGGCTTTTAGAGAAGAGAATGCAACTTCAACTCTCTTCATGAAGCTAATTCCCCACATTCTGACCGCTACTGGCTTCTCTTTTAAAACTCTGCTGTCGTGTGGCCGCATCCAAGTTATGCACGTAGCTGATTTGGAATGAAGAAATTGCAGCAGAGAGCTGGGCCCAAAATGCAGTGCTAGAAGAGAGCTGTGTTTTGCTTTTTGTGTGTGCGTGTGGTTCATATGCAGGGGAAAAAAAACAACAACATAAACATTTGTGGGCAAGGCTTTTCTTGGTCAGTTCTCTTTCTAGTGATCTTGTGGCGACGGGTGATAAGTCTTTTCCCAGTGGACAAAGGGCTTCCCTGTCTTGATGCTACACCAGCATCTCCATTTCAAGTCACGATAGGAATGCAATCAGAAGCAGAGGTAGTTATGGTCTGTGTGTTCTGATGAGCGCTATCTGGCGTGCATTAGGACAGCCTCATCTGTATGCTAGATTGCTCCAAGCCAGTCTGCTGGGATGGGTTGTCCAAGCCATCAAAGGATGAAAGCAAACACTGCTGCCTTGTCAGAGAGTGTGAAGGAAAACTCATACTTTGATGGTTGATTGAGAATGTTCCTGATAGTGTGCGAACAATCATGTGTACATCACCGTTCATATATATGTTAATGTTTTGTGAACCTAAGCATTGGAATTCTTTCAAAAATCTCAGTGGTGTTTGGATCAGGCTTGGACTTACACAAATGTGTTTGGTTTCTACTGTTCTGTGCCAAGTAACTGTTAGCCTGTTTTGGCCAAATTTAATGGGATGATAAAAGTCAGAAATTGTTGAGTTACTTTCGTGCTTCACCAACCAGGAGAAGAGCTGTCACGTCACTGGCTAGATACTGGGGAAAGTCACAGAAAGGTGGGAACAGTTATAACCAAAGCTTGCGTACACCTTCACAGAGATTGACATCAATCAATAGTAACACACAACCGTACAGAAATTAGTCTGTTATTTTGCCAGTGTTCCTAGTTGAGCAAACTGGTTTCACAATACCACCCTTCTATCTTTTTTCCTGTGATTATTATTCTCAAGAAGTTGTATTTTACAGACCCTCTCCTGGAGACTATCAGTTGCTACGTCTAAATTTGTGGGAATTCAAGGAGGTCTTTGAAATACTGCTGGAGTTGCTTAGGACTGATTCCTACTTCCATGGCACTGCAGAGCCTGAAGTACGTGCCTTACCCACTAAAGTGTGCTCGTGGTAATTGTTTCAGTAATATATTGTGCAATATATTGCTGAAACAATATATTGTGCTTCCTGCTCCAAGAGATCAGGACAGTTGATAAAAGGCTGGTTTCTTTGAATGTAGAAAACAACTGAAACCCAAAATTTGGTATCATTGGAAGAGACATCTTAGGAACCCCACAGAACAAACAAGATTAAATTTTGTGCACAGGCCTTGTTAGAGATGACTGATTCTCTTCCTTTCCCGAAAAAAGTTGTACTTGCACACACATAGTGCTAAGTAATTGCCTTATAGCATGAGTCCATTTTTCAATACAAATTAGTCTCATTAAAACTAGCTAGTGAGAGAGTTAATACAGCAAAACTCTTGCAGAGAAGCATCTTGCTGCATGTAAACAGGCAGTATTTGACCTGTCTTCGCTGGCTGGCAAGGCAAAACCTACAAGCACTCCATTCCAGTGGTGGTGATTACGCTGTGTACCATGCAACAATATGTCATCACTCCTCTACTCACAGCAATGCAGTAAGGCTTGATGGCATTAGCAGACCTCTGAAAGTACCCTGAAAACTGTGGAATTGCCCAAGGACAAGCTCTGCTCCACAGTACTCCTACAAGCGGTAAACAGCAGGAACGCCACAGTTTCTCAGGTGAGAGAGTTAAACTGTGGTGACGGTCAGCATGACTTCCAGGTCTTGGCTTGTTAGGTAAGGAGCAGCATGTCTCTGTGTCACGTGTAGGCTGTCTGTATCTGTGGAGGCAATCAGTGTTTGTCTTCCCCCGGGTTCCTGAGTAACTCCGTGCTCTGTACTGTTCGCCTTTAGCAAACATTTGTCACTGTTTCACATTAAGTATTTTTAGTGATTGATAGTTCTATCATTCAAGGATCGATGAATGTGAATCTGCTTTTCATCTTGGCCAGAAGGGACCCTTGATGGAGTGGAGCTCTTAGGGACGTTTTTTTTCTATAAGCTTTGAGGAGAGGCTGAGAGACTTGATGTGAAGTCACCGAGGAATGCGAGTTATAGCATGTGGCACGGTCTGTCACTCATTATGTAGCATAATCAACTAAGTGACCAGTTCCAATGGGAGTAAAAATGCTGTCAGCCAGTTTACTCGGAGAACATCCCCTACAAGGAAAGGCTTGTTCAGCCTTGAGAAAAGAAGACTGAGAGGGGATCTGATCCATGTTTATCAATATCTGAAGTGTGGGAGACAGGGGAAAATGGCCAGCTTCTTCTCAGTGGCCTGTGGGGACAGGACAAGGGGCAGTGGCCTCAAGTTGGAGCACAGGAAGTTCCACACCAATCTGCGGAAGAACTTCTTCCTGTTGAGGGTGACGGAGCCCTGGGACAGGCTGCCCAGGGGGGTGTGGAGTCTCCTTCTCTGGAGATATTCCAGACCCGGCTGGATGCTGACCTGTGTGACCTGTCCTAGGGACCCTGCTTTGGCAGAGGGGTTGAACTCGATGATCTCTGGAGGGCCCTTCCAACCCCTCCAATTCTGCGATTCTTCACCAAGAGCAGTGGTTTGAGCCCCAGCGTTAGGCAGTGGCGGGAGGAGGACACCCTGAGAGATGTTCTCCTTGTGAAGCCCTGCTCCCCTGGCTATGGTGTGCAGCCCAGCCACACTGCAGGCAGCCCCCTACTTTCAGAGGCAGCTGGGGGAAAATAAGCGAAGGGTGGTGGGGTGGGAAATGAAGCAGACCTCTTTGAAGATAAGAGCAAGGAAGATAACCAAGGTCCTGCAGTCCCTTGCCTGCAAGTAATAATTGAGGTGTTCAAGCAAGTTCTTGGGTTTGTAGGTATTTATTATTATTTTTATTATTGTTATTATTATTACTATTATTATTATTATTAGTTGTTGTTATGCAAGGTTCAAAAGAGTACTCTGTTTCTCAAAGCTCTGTGCCAAGTATCTAGAGTCTAGTCTTGTATACTTCTGGGATGTAAAACCCCATACTGACAGAACATTAGGAAAAAAACTGTCTTAATGTAGTTTGTTAAAAAAACACCACTACAACAATAGCCAAATAAAACCCCAAACAAAGCAGCACTAGAAACAAACCACAGATCAAAGGGAAGAAGGATTCGAATCTGTGCCCTAAAGCTGAAACGTGCAGGCCTTGGAACTTCTGAATACAGCTTGGAAACAGTTTTCAACATAAGAGGAAGCAATCAAATCAATAGACATTAAGGCTTAAAACTGAAATATCTAGGAGAATTTTACCAGTGAAAGTGAAGAGAGAGCAGTTAAAGGAAAAAAAAAATGTCTTTTGAAGTTGCCAAGATAAAAATCAGAACCTTCTGATGATCACATAGCTTTTGCATCACAAAAATTGTTAGGAAAAAATTCCTTTCCAGAGAAGGTTGTTAGACGTCAGAGGGGGCTGCTCAGGGAGGTGATGGAGCTGCCATGCCTGGAGGAATTTAAAAGTCAGGTAGATGTGGTGCTTAGAGGTGTGGTTTAGTGGTGGTTTTGCCAGGTTGGGTTGATTGTTGGACTTGATTAATTATCTGAAAGGTCCCTTCCAACCAAGGCAATTCTATGTAAATGAGGAGTATTTTATCACTAAGCCCATATAAAGCCTCAGCTGAACATTAAATGCGCTGTGGTCCTGACAAAAGAAAGTTAGCCACGTCACTGATGGAGAAGTGTAATTCTTCAGGCTTCAGGTGGCAACTTGGTGTAATACCTGTCACCTCTTCCTTCTGCTCTGCTGGATTCTGCTTTCCATGCTGGCCAAAGAGACCTCCCATCTCTCCCAGTGAACTGGGAGTGGGGGGGGAAGCAACCAGGGAGGCAATGTAGTATGAAACAAACAGGGAGTAACGCCATAGCTGCTGGTGACAGCAGCAAAGTTAGAGGGTATTGCAAGACCTGGTTTCAATATCATGTAAATGATATAAAACTCGTAAACACCAGGGTCTGAAATGAAAAGCCCTTCACAGGGAGGTAGGCAGGGGTGAGGAGAGAAAGTGTCCCATACATACTGTGCGAGCTGGAAAGAAGTAGTTTGGACAATGTCCTCAGGTTTCTCTTGCTCACCACCTTTGCTTTCTGTTCCTATTTTTCCTCTCATCCTCCTCCTTATTTTCTCCTTTACCGTTGTATTTGAAAGGAAGCAGTAGTCCTCGGCAGCTGCACAGCCAGTAGCTATTACTGTAGCAGCCACCTTGAAAGAGAAAAACTAATGCTGGAGATACCCTGGGCCAAAGGAGCTGTGGTGGTTGTGTGTGGGGGATGGTGAATCACAGCAGCAGAGCCAGGAATCAGATATACGTGTGTTTCTCGCTTCCCAGATGAGGGAGCTATGGCAGGAATGGCAGTGATTAAAAAAGAGGAGATTTTCAGGTTAAAGGGAAACACCCTGATTTCCTGTATGTGATGGTGGATACAAGCTTGTAGTGGGCATCTTGCCACCCATTAGATAGCAAACTCATTTGCTGTGGAAGGAAACAGTGTCTGTTGAACTCTCTTAAGTTGTCAAATGCATGTCACGAGGTAAATAAAAGTTAAGGGAAAAAGTACTTGTGGAAGTTATAGAAGACATTATATGTGATAGGGACCCAGAAGATGTTTTTGTTTTGTATAGCTGTGGCATTTGGATTTCTCAAAAAGCAATTTCTTCAAAATATCAGGTCTGAAAGGCGTTTGGGGCGGAACTTTAAAAGTGCATCAATTGCCACTTTTTACAGTGGATTTTCATTTGGGGGGACAGGCTACTTATACATTTACTTGGTTTTGAAATGAAGTGATGAGCACTTGTGCGAGGTGCTGGGTGGTCAGAGATGAGCCACAGGGAAGAGCAACTTCACCCTCAGCAGAAAGGGATGCAGCCGGTTTGTAAGAAAATAGTTTGGATGTGTTTGGCCTTTGTTTTACCTGTATTGACTCACCTGCCTCAGCCCCTGGCCTGGTGAGAGGCAGGCTCAGTAAAATCAATACTTAAAAGGTAAGCGGTGCCTTCCTGCAGCAGCGAGGCCCTTGCAGCTGTGTCCCAGAGAGAGGGCCAGCAGCTCTGCTGAGGGCTGGACAGCAAAGGCCAAAGAAGAACCGTGCTGCATCAGTGCCCCAAAGAGCTTTGGTGATTGCCTTCTGTGTTGGTGTTGCTGCTGTGAAATCTCTGGATCTTGCTGGTGAGGGCCATGGGGATGACTGGAAGGCTGGAGCGCCTCCCATATAGGGACAGACTGAGAGAGGTGGGCTTGTTCAGCCTGGAGAAGAGAAGGCTCAGGGGAGATCTTATAGCGGCCTTCCAGTCACTGAAGGGCTCTACAAGGAATCTGGGGAGGGACTTTCTAGAAGGGCAGGTAGTGATAGGACAAAGGGGAATGGTTTCCAATTGGAAGGGATAGATTTAGATTGGATATTAGGAGGAAATTAAGAGGTGGTGAGGCCCTGGCACAGGTTACCCAGGGATGTGGTGGCTGCCCCCTCCCTGGAGGTGTTCAAGGCCAGGTTGGATGGGGCCTGGAGCAGCCTGGTCTGGTGAGAGGTGTCCTTGCCCATGGCAGGGGGGTAGGAACTTGATGATCTTTAAGGTCCCTTCCAACCCAAACCATTCTATGAGTCTGTGATTCTCCATTGCAAGGAGCGACCACCATGATCAAGGGAGGGCAAACCGATTTGCATTTGAACCAAGTAGTAGCTGCTGTTACTGACCCCTGAAAGCCAATAAAAAGCAAACAAAATTATTTCAACTATTATGCCTTGGTGCAGCACCAGTAGAGGAGCATTTTGTATTTGTTGTTATTGTCAAGCTGTGAAATAACACTTATAAATCAATTTATGTTACTTTAAGTAAAATATTTTCAAGAGACACTTTAAAAATGAAATTCATTCCTTTGTGCTGCTTGTTTTTTATCCCCCTCGGTAGCAATTTGTGCTAAGATAGGTTTTTGTTTTGGGGTGGGAAGGCAGACTTTGCTAAGAAACAGCATTGCGGAGGATGAGCTTTCGTTTGTGTCCTTGTGCACGTACAAAATCTCACAGATTATTATAGGGAATAAGTCAGATGCTGCAGAAATCAGGGCAGCTGTGTAGGATGAAACTGGGAGAGGCCACCTGACCCTTAAGCCTGGGAACAGAATCCAGGGAACACACATGCAAAATGATCTCAGTTGGACTCTCCGTAGGTTTACGGCTAAAATGGACCTTTTTTGGCATGCTTTGTGATACCTACATGCTAACAAAAGGTAATGCAGGGCCAGATGCAGTGAGCTGTCTTCACCCATTCCAGCACCTCACCCTCTAACCTGCTATTTCCTCTACATTGCCCTCACAAGTTACTGAATTTATCCCTGTGCAGAGTGATAGCTCCCTTTTTCCCATTGTGGGCTTGGGTTTGGGTTTTTTTTTTTTGTATTACATTGGTTTGGGTTTTGTTGTCATTGTCCTAACAACAGTTCAAGCCTGATAGAAGCTTCCACATAGGCTCACCGCTTGTAATCTGTACCTTCCCATGCTCAGGCTGTGTCTCAAGACTCAAACAGGATAAATGTGTGTTGCTTAGTGTCCTACCATCCCAACATTTTTTGGAGTCTGAAACTTCCCTGTATCTAATGCAGAAAAGTGGAATGGAAGGCCTGTTTCAGCTCTCTGCTGCTGCTTTTTTTTTTCCCTACTCTAGTCTTTACTGCTTTCCAGAGAAAAGAAGCTAAAATGACCAAAATGAATCTCTTGAAACCTTTAATCAAAGTATCAGAATGAAAACAGGGAGCTTTAAAACTCAGAAGTCTTATCTGCAGGAGGCAGCTAATATCATCTATTCTTAAAGAAGAGAAAAAAAATCATGTATCAAATTGTTGAAGTGAATTTTCTTTGGGAAAGGAGTTAAAGCAAGGTGATAGCTTAGGGCCAAACATGGTCCTTCACGTTTCATGCTTTCCGGAGAGGCAGGGTAGGTGCACAGTAGCTGAACAATTACAGAAGATAAGAGCAGCCGTGGTTCGGTTCTGTGGCCTCCCATTTCATCTCGAGATCCAGTAAAAGCTTTGTGCTCCCTCACCTCTGATCTTGGAGCAGGAAATAGGGAGCAGAGCTAGGGCTGAGGACACGAAGCAGTGGATTTCTCCTGCAGCCTTTAATTGCGCAAGCAACATCAGATCCTGTTCCTTCCCAAGCCTGTGAGGCCGTTTCCCTCCTGTACCTTTGGAGGGGAGATGAGGAGGGATGGGGGCTGCTGTGAGAGGACAGGCTGAGCCCTCTGGACAAGGCAACAAGTAGAGAGATACCCCCATCATCTTCACAATAAAACTGGGGCTGTGGATGTGCAGTGTCAGAACATAAGGCAAAGTTATGAAAACGATCTTGGTCTCAAGATGATCAGTAGCAGATATACCAGCTCACAGAAATGCAGTAATTACTCAAATACCCCACTACTTTTGGTTCAGTGCAGGCTGTTTTTGGATAGGGAGCAACATGCTGAACTAGTTACCCTGAGCTGGTGTTTCAAGTGCCGCAGTTTGGACAGGCCAGCAAATAGCTCTGTAACACCACCGGAAATATCCTGTCTTGCATCTGACAGCTCATGGAGAGAATATCCTGTAAAACTGATGACCTGACTCTGTTACTCGAGAATAAAATTGAGTTGGTATGGCGAGGTAAACATTGTTACTGTTGTTTGGATGCTGTTACAGGAAATTAAATCCTCCTGCACACGTGGCAATGTTTATTTTACATTCTGTGCGCATCAATAGGAAACAAACTCGTGTGTATCTTCTCTCTATAGCGAGAGAAACAGAGTGCCAGAGTGTTACATCATCCATCTCCAAAGATTTTGACCTTAAAAAGCTGTATCCATGAATCCCTCACACGTACGCTTCCATTTAGGATGGTGAGGCCAAAAGCCCTTTGAGATGCCCCTTCTGCTTGCAGGCTTACAGGCTTCAGTGTCACTGGGAGAAAAAAGTGGGGGAATCAAGAGGGTTCTTGATGAGCAAGAGCTCAGACCTCTCCTCATTTTTGGCAGCAGTGGCTTACCCTGGATCCCAGTGCTGCAGTCCAGACACCAGCTTTTCAGGAGCATGGGCTGGGAAAGGAGCTCTGCTGTGGCAGATGAGCACAGGCAGTATTTCAGTGCTTTGCGCCATGACAGGCATTGCTGCTCTTGCAGAGGTTCACTGCCCCAGCAGCACTGATGTTGCCTTGGTCAGGTTCTGTGCCCCACATCTCCAGTGTGGCTTGCCCCAGTGCAGAGATCTCAGTTGTCATGTGTCAGCTGGAGCTTTCAGCAGCCAGCTCGTTTGCTGCACTCCAACAACAACAAAATACAACAAAAAACCTGGCTTAATCAACTAATTCTGCACTTAGCTAGGGTAACTGACCCTCCTGGCTCTCCTCAAATGTTTGGCCAATAGGAGTTTTCTGGTTGCAGCTTCAATGTCATCAGAAATAATATGTAATGCACAGAATCCCAGAACTGTAGGGGTTGGAAGGGCCCTCCAGAGGTCATTGAATCCAATCCCGCTGCCAAAGCAGGGTCCCTAGGACAGGGCGCACAGGTTGGCGTCCAGACGGGGCTGGAATATCTCCAGAGAAGGAGACTCCACACCCTCCTGGGCAGCCTGTCCCAGGGCTCCCTCACCCTCACCAGGAAGAAGTTCTTCCGCATACTGGTGTGGAACTTCCTGTGCTCCAACTTGAGGCCATCACCCCTTGTCCTGTCCCCACAGGCCACTGAGAAGAAGCTGGCCATTTCCGCCTGTGTCTCACACTTCAGGTATTTATAAACATTATAAACATCCCCTCTCAGTCTTCTTTTCTCAAGGCTGAACAGCCCAGGTCACTCAGCCTTTCTTAATAGGGGAGATGCTCCAGGCATCACTCGGGACATAGACATCAGCTGTGAGAATTCTGACATCTTTGGATATGTGAATGGAGTTAGTTCTCACTAATCAACCTAAAAAACACAATACAGAAATAGGAGGAAAAAACCCAACTTCCATAACTTATTTTCTTCACTTTCACCTTAGGATCATCTCTCTGCATTGAGGAATGTTATCTTTCAATACCTGCCTTGATCTTGTCCTGCTGAAGTGAGTAATAAATTGTGAGGTGGAATAGAATATAAGACTCGCCCTATTTCTAATCTTGAGCTAATTCATATATTGCACGTTACATTCATGTATATTCATATATTGTTCATTTGTGTGACCATAGTGCCCAGGACCTAAAATCTTTTCCCCAGTGAAACAGAGTTATTCTGTAGAGCGAGCTGTGCTTAAGAGAAGTTTGCAACTTTGGACCTTAAAAGGAAAAGCAAATAGTGAAATGGAAAATGATTAATAATTGGGATAATTAGGTAATACATATTTGTCAGATATGTTAGAGTTGAGTGACTTCATTTTTCTCCTTACTGCAACACTCAAAAATGTGATAGTGGAGAAATTATCTTACTCTGTTTCTTTATTCCTAGCTCAACTGTTGCTTGGGCTCCACGATGTGAAATCTGCTTTCTCACAGAATGCACATACCTAACACATGGCCATCGCTGCTGCAGCGACTGAATGCTTCTTAAGCATCAATGCACTTTATTCTCACAATAGCAGCACCTTGAGCTGAGAGTTTTCAGCCGCAATAAGTTGGTGAGGAAGAGAGGAAATGAAGTACCTTGCTTACCTGCTGCAGAGAAGCCAGCCTTTCCTTTTGATTTTTTCCACAAATGCCAGGAGGATTGTTCCTTTCCTCTCTGCATGGTGGGGGAAGCTAAGGCAGGCCATTAGGGACAGGGAACAGAAAGCCACTGGCTCATCGCCATTCCTTTCAAAAAAGGGAATGTCCGGCCATGTGCCAGTATTGGCAAAAGGTACTTGTAAAATGCCTTTGAGGCTCAGATTCAAACTGAGGATCTTCCAGTTGAACCAGGTTTAGTGTTCTAATCAAGTGGTGAACAGGAGCTAAGGCAAGAGAGATGCAGCTCATGCTCTTCCTTCCCTTGCTGCTTTTTTTTCTGCCATTTTTTTTTTTAGCGTGCCCATTATATTAAAATCAGTTAGGCTCTACATCAGAAACCTTACCTGGTGGCTTAGCAACCACCATTGTGGACATGAGTGAAACATATCTTGTCCTGGTCCCGTGAAAGCATACAGAAGCACACGTCCCAGTCGGCCCAAACCAAACTGCTGGTGTAGGTGCTGGCACCCCGAGAATGCAGCAGCAGCAATGAAACAGTCCCAGAGGTATGAATCCGTTCTGCATCTTATTGACATTGTCACCGAGCTCCCTTTATATTCCAAAGTGAAGGATCTGGCTGGCAGCCTTCATGTTACAGGTTTAAACAGCCCACTGTGAGAGGTGAACCACCAGCCAGACGTTTCCCTTCGGGCCAGGGCACTGGGAGTATGCAACTGCACAGCCGGTGGTTTTATATTCTGTGTCTACCGTATGAAAATGTGAGTACTTGGCACCAAACAGCTGTATTTAAACACTTATTTGTTTTTCTTCAAAGATCTAAACTATATTAATATGTATCCAAAATGTAGCATAGGTAGGTTATAGGTTTGTTTCTGTTATACTCACAACAAGCACTTCTTTCTTTCATCCTTCCTTTCTCCTCAGCTTTTCTCCTTGTAGCAGTTCCTAAGTGTAATGCAACTCTGATTTCCAACCTGTCTGTAACCATGGCTTTCATTTTTCTATGTCTTTTTGTTTCCTTTATGAAAAGAAAAATCAAATTGGTTTTATCAAGCTACTGGTAAAGTACAGAGAGCATTTACTGTAATTAGGCTTTAGCATTACAGAAATGATCTAAAGAATCCTGTTAAATGTCATTGCTCTTACCAAAGAAACTGCAGAAGTTGAAATGGAAGCAGAATTTTGAAAAGGAGAGTTGAGTAATTTTCTTAGCTGTTCAATCGTGTTCACAGATGTATGCCGTGAGCTGTGTTTTAATTTAGCAAGTTGGGTTTTCTTTCTGCAATAAAAGATTAGGAGAAATCTTTTGATATAAACCAGGTAACTCTACACCTTCCCACTCTTTGTTTAGTGGCTGTTGCGCCACCCTCCATCCCCTTCGGCAGTTGGCATAAGGCAGGTAATGACAAGGTGCATGATGACAAAGACCTTTACTGTCTCGTTTCCTATTGATTCCTTACTCCAAATTCTTCAGGCCCCTACAGAATAAACCCAGCGCTGATTAGAGTCTAATTCTCAGTCCTTTTCAAGTTTGTTTTTAAGTGATAGAGATTTCGTTCAGAATGAGTCCAGCCCTTCAATCTTATCTATAAGGATATAGCCTGTATAGTTAATTCATTGGAACCAGGCGCCTATCCTCTTAGACGTAAGAACTGCTGCTGTTGAATGGATTGCGAGATTGGAGCCTAAACAAGAGCCCCTGTCTTCTGCAGAGAGGAAATACCACATGATGAAGATCAGCTCGCATGTAGCACCGTTTGGGAATTAATCTTGCAATCAAATTGAATACAGGATTAGGTCTGAAACCCCTTCTTTATATCCAACGCATGTTATGCTAACCTACATTTCTGAGAGCCAGGTGGCTCCTTCAGGAAAGTGTGGTCATCGTTCTCTTGCTGCGAGTTGGCAGCCTCACCATGGCAAAGGCTTAGCCCTGGCTCCTCCTTTCCTTGCTTCGGAACTGCTGAGAGGGAACCTGGCCTATGCTTGAGGCAGATGCGATTATGCAGTCCATGGGGTCATTCAGATAAATTCTATTCTGCTTACTCTTCCACCATGCCTGCTGTAGGCATATGTGAGTTCCTCGCACCTCGGTGGTACATGTGAGACCCCTTGTTCTGCAGAGGGGAGTCGGACCTTCTGTTCATGCTTTCCTCTATGAGTCAGGTGATGCCCTCTCGGTAGCACAACTCTGCAGCCTTGTAAGAGCCCTGTGGCGATGCACAGCACGGACATGGTCATCTTGTTTTGAGTATTCTATTTGCTCATCCCATATAGAAAGGCATCCTCAGATGCCAAACTGTCTGGACTTTATGACATAAAAATCAAATGCAGGTTGGGTTGTGAGGGAACCCTGTAGACACCAAATGTAATGCTGACTACATCAACTCCATCCCTCCTCGATATGTGTGGGATTTCAAAAGAAAAAGGATCAAGCCGCTCTTTAAAGTTCAGATCTTGTAATCAATACATTTTCATCTGCCCCCATCTTCCTTTCCACCTCCTGCTATCTAATGATCTCTAAATATCTTGAGCCAAAGAAATGTGTTGTAGTGTTTTGGGCTGCCCTGGTTTGAGGACATAGTATGCTCTGCAGAAGGAACAGGGAAAGAAAGAGGAAAGAACACAAAGACAAACATTTGGAGGTGATCAAACATACTGTATTCACGTGGACAGGCAGGATGTCAGGGTGAAATAAGATTATGAAAGCAGTTGGATCTGGCACTTGACAGTAAAGAGTGCTTTTGATAGTTAAACATCAAAACTTTATTAAAGGGGGTTGGTGTTGTAATGAAAACAACATCTGGCTGTGATTGCTAAACCTTGATTGCAAGAGGCAAAATGGAATGATGTTATGTCACGCTGATTGACATGAAAAAACCCAGGAAAAGATGGACATTAAAAAGCAAAGTTAGACAGATGTAGCAAAGCAACAGCTGCTGGAGATGGACAGGCTTTCCCCAGGGACGCATTGCCAAGGAAAAAGAAGAATTCTGATTGCCTGCTGCTACAAATCAGCATTAGCTCCACTGAAGTCAAACTAGTTGCACCAGTTGAAACCTGGCGTAAGATTGGAGTTGGGTATTGAAGGCAAAGTGATATAATATGGCAAACTTCTGTCCAGCATCCCATGGGTTTGGTGTTACTGTCACGTGCAGCTCAGTTGGTAACTAGGTTTGGTTTTTATGCTTGATGAGTATGCTCAGTATTGGCAGCATGGTTGGAAACCCGGAGGGCTGTTCTAGAGACACAAAGCAGGCACAGGTTCCTCACATTGTATCAAATCTGGGTGAAAGAAAATTGGTGGTTACCTACTCTTAGGGATGCTTGGGGGTAAGATGGGAGCAGAAAGAAGATGAGCCTGCTGTGTGCCTCATCTCCTTGAAGGCTCCTCCGCAATAGTTTCCACAAATGGATGGAAGTGTTCCCCAAACCAGGATTGCCTGGCTTTGAAACATCCCCAGCTCTCCAAGCTCCACAGCTCAGTATGGTCATGCCTCTAGGCTAGAGGTGCAGAGGCTCTTGGCAGAGCTATCAGTTGGGTTTTGGGGCGTGCTGCTTGCACCAGGCAACAGGCTTACCAGTGTCCGGCTGCTATCAACAGTTACGGAGATGATGCTTGCTGAGCTTCTCCTGCATGAGGGAATGGAGAGAAGGCTGATATTTAGGGGGGGTGTTTCTCATGGCCTGCTTTATACAGCTGTCCAGAGTACAGAGGCTCTTCAGAGGGATCTGGACAGGATGGACCAATGGGCTGAGACCAACTGGATGAGGTTCAACAACACCAAGTGCAGAGTCCTGCACATGGGATATAACAACCCCATGCAGCGCTACAGGCTTGGGAAAGGGTGGTTATCAGGCAGAGAAGGGCCTGGGGATGTTGGGTGACTGCCGAATGAACATGAGCCAGCAGTGTGCCCAGGTGGCCAGGAAAGCCAATGGCATCCTGGCTTGTGTCAGACATAGTGTGTCCAGTAGGTCTGGGGAGGTGATTGTGCCCCTGTACTCAGCACTGGTGAGGCCACACCTCGAGTGTTTTATCCAATTCTGGGCTCCTCTCCATAAGAAGGACATGGAGGTCCTGGAGTGAGTCCAGAGAAGGGCAACCAGGCTGGGGAAGTGGCTGGAGGGCAAATCCTATGAGGAGCAGCTGAGGGAGCTGGGGGTGTTCAGCCTGGAGTAGAGGAGGAGACCTTATCACCACCTATACTGACCTGACAGGAGGGTGTAAAGAGGTGTGTGATGGTGATAGGAGATGGGACAAGGGAAATGGCCTCAAGCTGCCCCAGGGCAGGGTCAGATCAGATGTTAGGGAAAGTTCTTCCCTGAAAGAGTTGTCAGGGCCTGGAACAGGCTGCCCAGGGAAGGGGCTGAGTCACCATCCCTGGATGTGTTTAACAGACAGGTAGATGATGTACTCAGGGATATAGTTTAATAGATGGGTATGAGGATGGGTATGGTTGGACCCGATGATCTCAAAGGTCGTTTCCAACCTAGTGATTCTATGACTCAGTCATGATGCACTATTAGTGTTGCCCCACGCTGAATATGATTTTATCTGCTTTCAGAGACAACACAAGATTAAATAAGTCTCACCACCATGAACTGCTGGCTAACAGAAGAAAGCATTAGTAATGGGCCCCCCCTTTCTCATCGGGCCGTTAACTGTGTGCTTCCTTTGCCAATGATACGTATTTCAGCAAATTTCTTTAAGCTGACAGGAATAGATGTAATGTGCCTCATCAATTGGGCTTTCATCCTGTTCCATCAAACTTCTTAGGCTTTTTTCCCCCTGGCTTTCTGATTTGTTTCCAAATCTTCTACCTCTTAGCCCTCGTCCAAAGAGTGTGTGGGGCAGTGGCTTCCCTTACAGAAACTAGATTTATGGGATTTATAGCATAGGGGATCTGCTTTGCAGTGACCATTAGCCCTCAGGTATCAATGTACGTTTTCTGTGCTAAGGGAGAAGAGAATCTATTCACTTTTTGTATCGTATGCTATTGTTCAAAGTGTGGTATCAAGCTCGAGGGGGTCAGAGAGCTGAATCCTATCACACAGTAGTGCTTTCTGACTTCATGGGCAGGATAATTTCCAAACGGATTATTTGCCCTGGCAAGAAATAAAAAAGGTGTGCACAAACCCTTACTGAAAGATTCTTTTTGGGAAACTGGAATCATCCAAGTAGTTCACAGAATCATAGGAGTTGGAAGGGCCCTCCAGAGCTCATTGAGTCCAACCCCCCTGCCAAAGCAGGGTCCCTAGGACAGGTCGCACAGGGAGGCATCCAGACAGGGCTTGAAGATCTCCAGAGAAGGAGACTCCACACCCCTCTGGGCAGCCTGTCCCAGGGCTCTGTCACTCACCCCATGAAGAAGTTCTTCCACATGAAGTTGTGAGGGTTTAGGTGAGAAGGCAGTCATATAGAACTAATCTCTCCCAATTTGGATTTTAAATCTTTGACGTCAGAAGGCCTGGCACTTGTGTGGGTTGGTTGTTTAATGCTGTCTGTGAGTTTGCCCTCCCTGCTTTTCTGAACTGGGGGATGCTCATATTGAGATTTATCACCCTGAGAGAAGTGTCCTGTGATTGGGGCCTTCCCAGGGTGGGCTTACACGCATGGCAATTTTGCTGGCTGGTCCAGGTAGCACAGTGTGTCCTCTCCCCATCACCTAGGCTGATGCCCAAGCCAATGCTGACTTGGCAGTCCCAGACAGGCTCCTTCTCTGGGGCCCTGATACCAAGCTGGGGCTGTGGCCTGTAACTGGCTAGCACCCTGCTCACTTGGGGTGCAGCCAGAACCACCCACGTCCATAGATCTGTTTTTTCATCATCTCACACTTGCTCTGTGATGGAAACAGGCTGTTTTGATGGCGACTCTTATTCGTACAATAGTATTTCAAGTCTCCGCGTTCTTTCCGACATTACATGCTGCCTGGTCATTCTGTTGACCCTTAGAGAAAACCCCTTTTCTCTTCAAGCAGGTATCAAAGGTACCTGTTTCTGATGAATTTTAATTCATGGCTCGTTTGGCCTTCAGAGGAATCTAAAGAAGCGCTGGCTGTTCTTGAAGCATAATTCCATATTTACTTGCAATTCCAGTTTATTACAGCTGGTGTCAGTCATAAATTCTCTCAGTATTCCATCCCAAAGTGGAAAGTTCATCAAATTACTGATTTCCATTCACTCTGTTTAGCATCTAAAATAATTTAGAAGCTTATGAACACGTTGTAAGCCAAAAATCAGCTTCGTTTCATTAAGCTTAAAATGGAGAGATGAGTCTTTCAAGAAGTCTAACATGTTGTCACCACACAATTGAAAGCAGTTTATCACTTCTTGGTTGTCTTGTATGTCATGTCTGTCCTAAGGAACCTGCTCTGTCCTAGGGAACCTTCTTTGGGAGGGGGGTGGACCCGATGATCTCTTGAGATCTCTTCCAATCCCTATGGTTCTGTGATTCTGTGATGTACTTGGAGGTCTTGTCCTCCTCAGAAAGTCAGCACTCTTCTGTCTGCCTGCACTCACTCATGGGAATGTTTGGGGGTTTTTAGAAGGGTAGCGATGGGTATCGTGTCATTTTGCATTTCATATTGCAGATTTCATGGTTATCACTGGGGCCTTTACCTGCGTGATCATCTAATTATTTTTTAAAAAAAACCCTATTTCTTAACGCTTGCTTTTCATGGCAAAGGTGTGACCCCTTTGATTTCTGAGCAGTGCCTAAAATACCAGATCCTCAATCTGGACTGCAGTGTCTTGCTTGTATTTAATCATTAGCTGTTAATAATTTTCTGCATCATGTAAATCTTGACATAACGAAGTGCTTTGGCATTCATCTCATGCGGTTGTATTTGCTTTTTGATGACAAATTAACCTGTCGCCGGTGTGTGTAGCATTTCAAGTGCCTTCTGCCATTCCAGCCTGATTCCCTTCAAACTTGTGTGGTTGTGTTTTTGTCATGGTTTTGCCCCAGCTGATAGCCAGGCACCACACAGCTGCCCATTCTTTAACAGTGAGTGGGTGGGGGGGGAATTGAGGGAGGCGGAGAGGAAGGGAGAAGAAAATCCAAGGAACCAAAACCTCACGGGTTGGGATAAGGACAGTTTACTGGAATAGCAGAAAGAGAGATATAATAATAATAACAGGACTTTATAGCAAAATATATGAAATTGGTGACACACAATGCAGTGTCTCACTGAACTGCGCAGCTCAAGCCATAGAGCTCAGAGCTGCCATGAAACTGGCCTGTCCCCAAAACCACGTGTCCTGGAGCTGTCTGTTCCTCCCCCCCGCCAGCCCCCTTTTTATGTTGAGCATTATGTAATTGGCATGGAATACCCCCTTTCACCAGTTTGGGTCACCTGCCCTGGCTGTGTCCCCTCCCTTCTTGTTAGCGGGGAAATAGGAACAACTGAACAGTCCTTGATTGCTTGGCAACAACTAGAAACATCCCTGTGTTATCAGCACTGCTCCCATCCCAACTCCCAAACACTGCATTCCATCCACTACTAGAAACTAATTCCCTCTATTCTAGCCGAAACCAGGACAGTTTTAAACCAGGAATATAATATTAAAACATTTACTGGAAATACCAACTTCAGTGTGCTTAACCCTTCCCAGCTGGCCTACCCGTGGGTTTGATGTGAAGAAGTCCTACTTTCCCGCAGTGTCCCAAAGGACTCGCACCCTGCTATTCCGCACCTGAACTGGACCCTCAGTTTGCTGCTCTTCTTTCTCTCTTGGATGCAATGATCTGAGACAAGAGATATAACGTCCAACCTTGTTTGCCTTGTTAACAGCATGTGGTTAGAATATTGTGCTGCCGTTTCAGTAATATTTTTATGCTTGTCCCCTACTGTCTTGGCTGGTGGCCAGCACGGTGATTTATGCTTTGTTTGCCTAATCCAGATGTGATTATTGCTTTTCTTTCCTGGACAGGCTATCTGAATGAGTTCTTCACAGCTTAAAATGATGGAGCTCTCAAATCAGGGACTTGCTTAAACTAATTTTCAGTGAGAATGAGCATAAAAAATCCTAAAGGAATGGAAAACACCTGGAAAAAACCCTTTCCATTTCAATAAAAATTTTTGAAACTAAATTATCTGGGCTTTAAATGATGATGAAAGCTAGTAGATTCCAACTATGTAACCTCATATTTTAAATGCAGCCCTGGGCCACATTTCCTAGTCAAAGGAAAATTCTCTGTGACACTTAGTACGTTTAGTAAATACTCAAACCTTTATGATGAAAAGACGA
Source organism: Gallinula chloropus (assembly GCF_964237585.1). NCBI lineage: Eukaryota > Metazoa > Chordata > Aves > Gruiformes > Rallidae > Gallinula > Gallinula chloropus. Next base: position 43,473,322 of record NC_140090.1, read on the forward strand.
CTTAAGCAAAACAGTCTTATAAGCCTTTGATTTCTTTCTTCTCTCACTTTAAAAATTACTTTAATGCTCACTTTAAGATATGTTGGACTTGCAGGTCTGACGAGGGGTGGCTGAGGGAGCTGGGGCTGTTGAGTTTGGAGGATGGGAGGCTGAGGGGAGACCTTCTCCATCTGTACAGCTCCCTGAGAGGAGATTGGAGCCAGGTGGGGGTTGGTCTCCCAAGTAACAAGCAATAGGACAAGAGGAAATGGCATCATATTGTGCCAGGGGAGGTTTAGATTGGGTATTGGGAGCAATTCCTTCACCAAAAGGGTTGTCTAGCCCTGGAACAGGCTGCCCAGGGAAGTGGTGGAGTCACCAGCCCTGGGGTTATTTAAAAGCCCTGTAGACATGATGCTTAGAGACACAGTTCAGTGGTGGGCATGACAGTGCTGTGTTAGCAGTTGGACTTGACGATCTTCAAGTTCCAAATATTCCATGGAGTTAAAATGTTGCATTCCAAATCAGTGCTCCGTTTGGAGCATTTAACCTTACAAATACCTTTTGCTTCAAGTAAAACTCACCTTTCCCCCCACCTTCCCCAAGTATCCCTGGACAACAGTTGACGTAAGCAAGTCAAAATCAGGCATGTTAGAGGTGAAGAGAGAACTAATTGTGCTTTAATGACCAACGCGAAGAATTTTTAATTAAAATAGCTATTAGATTTTATCCTTCTATCAAGCCTGCCCCTGTCCCAGTATACGTGCTCCTGAGTTTCTTGGTTTTAAATGTACATTGCCCCTGATTTTGGTATGATTGATATACTGGCATAGTTTTCCACAAGATGCAACAAGAAAATGCATTATTAATTTGGAATACATATGAACATCTTTAGTGGAAATGAATGGAATTCAGACATCTGGAAAATGAAAGCATTATGTACTGACCTAGCATAATTTGCCATGATGTCTGTAATTTCCTATTCATTCACCTTGGTACCAGTGAAAGGAGTATTGTATTTAAAGGCAGAACTGCTTGTACTGTGGTATTTAGAACAGTTCTCCAAACCCAGAAATGACTACAGAGAGCCATGATGGCTCGTCTGAATCAATGCACATGCCGGTTCTGTCGCCTGTCTGTAGGGTCAACATGGATTCATTTGTGAAGGCACTTTCGCTTCTGTGGCCATGGTAGGCAAGTCGCTGTCATAATACCAGTTAGTGCAGAAGCTGATACCAGTTAGTGCAAAAACACCCCGCTAGCTACAAGAAATTGGTGCTTTTCATAGAGTAACTGTACTGCACCTAGAAACCTGTACCCCCGCTTCCCAGTCTCAAGTATGTGCTGAGGTAATTTATGGAGTGGTTCTGAGTAATTCAAGGAAAAAAAATTGTCTAGAAAATACTAAATGACTCTTCATGAGCCAGCAGCATGCCCTTGTGACCAAGGAGGCTGGTGGGATCCTGGGGCACACTAAGAGGCATGGTCAAGCGCGGTTGTCCTCCCCGTCTGTTCTGTGCTGGCAAGGCCACATCTGTGTCCGGTTCTGGGCTCTGCAGTTCAAGAAGGGGAATGACTGGAGGGATTCCCATGGAGGGCTACAAAGAGGATGTAGGAACTGGAGCATCTCTCATGAGCCAAGGCTGAGAGAGAGCTGAGGCTGTTTTGCTGGGGAAGAGAAAACTGGGAGCGGATAATATAAATGCTCAGAAATATTGAAAGGGTGGATGTCAAGAGGAGGGGGCCAGATTCTCAGTGGTGCTCAGCGGCAAGACAAGGGGCAACAGGCACAAACGAACACAGGAAGTTCTGTCTGATCATGAGAAAAAACTTCTTTACTCTGATGGTGACAGAGCACTGTGACAGACTGCCCAAGAGAGGTTGTGGAGCCTGTTTCCCTGGAGATATTCAAGACCTGCCTGGATGGTGTCCTATGCAACCTGCTCTAGGTGATCCTGCTCCGGCAAGGGGGTTGGACTAGATGATCTTCAGAGGTCTCTTCCAACCCCTGGAAATTCTGTCTGTATCTGTTAGCCTCTGAAAGTCTCTGACCCAAGGCAGAGGGCTTTTCTAGAATTAAATAACTGGAGAGAGCCATGAAACAGCATTGTGCATGTCTACCTGGCAATTCTTTTTATTACCAGCAGAACTGTGTGCTGCTTGTTCTTTAGAGCCTGTTTGCACTACCTGCAATTACTTGCTGAGAGCTGCTCGGATCTGGCTCTGTGTCATTGTTTGTGTTGCACAGAAACACGAATCGAGGCTGTCAGCCTCTTGATGCACATGCCAAGTCAACAGCACAGTCATTGTAAGTACTTATCAAAACCCCTCTGCTGCTTCTACCAATGGAGACAGAACAATTTTTGCCCGTTTGCTTGTTCTTATCGCTGTGTCGAAGATTCCTCTAAACATGATGTTTATTTGTCAGCTGGGTGAAAAATAGTCTTGTCAGATGTTGTCCTTAATTATGGTTTTTGAGATTTATGAAGTTTATTTTTTCACTTCAGGACACAATGCCTCAAAAGGCATGAAGTAAATATTAGAGCCAGCATTGCATCTTTATGCTTTCTGACTTGGGCAGTTACCTTATAAAGTTCCTCTACTTGTAAGGGATCAGCCCTAGCAATAGTCCTTGCAGAGAGAAGAGGTTTTGGGCAGGTGGATGTTTACTGAATCCCAAAATACAGTTAAATACAAGCTATCCTAATCTCTTTGTGGGAGAATATTAAGCTGACATTGTCAGTTTAATTTCATCAGTGGAATAAGTGGCCTGTTGCCCCAGGGACTCTAGGAAAAGGTATTTTGAGTTTCGGTCATTATGCCAGGCATAATAGCCTCTTCTCTTTTCTGAATCGGTGTTACAGTCTTAAAATAGGAGAAGCAGCAGCATACAGAAAATAATATATCAAAAAAGCCCCAAAACATATGCTTTAATTTGGGTTCTCTGTAATAAACAAAAAGCTCTGACAAAAGAACTATGGTAAAATTCCAGCCCTGGAAATAATGAGGTCTCTTTCTTCCTGCATTTAATATTGTTAGTCTGGCAGCTTTCCTTAGACCCATGGGTTAAAGATTTTAAGCACTCCTTAAAGTTCAACATGGTCCTAGTGGAGTAGCTGATGCCATTGTAAGACCAAATGGATACCAGAACACTTCAGTTGTAGATAGACACAGATTTTGGAACTACGCACCTTCCTGGATTTGTGGAAGAGGTGGCATGGTCCAGGACAGAAGTCAACAGGTTAGCTTAATTATTAGCCATGCTGTGTGTCCTCCTTTAGCAATGACAATCCTATTCCTTGCAGGCATCCCTGGAGGGTTGGAGAGATGGTCCCGAAGCCTGTTGCAGGGCCGTGGGTCCTCCTGGCTTCTCTCATCAGAGTGCTCAGCAGACAGTAGCTGGATCTCAGCCTTTGCCTGAGACGTGGCTCAGCCTTGCTGGGGCTCCCAATCTGCTCCTCTCAAAAGTCCCCACCAGTAAATGACTTCACTGTTACTGTAACTACACACTGTAGGCTTAGCGGGCAGCAGCAGGCTGTTCTCTCTAACACAGCTCTGAAGTGGACCCCTCAAAGATGTACTCATTCACTAGCTGGCAGGTATTAACCCTGCAACTCCTGTAGCAAGGTTTCTCACACGCTGGCCATTACTCTGATTACCTGGTAACAACTGTCAGCAGGCAATGCTGCATCCCTTTCTGTACATTAAAACAAACCCACAAAAGCTAACTCAGTTGCTGCTAATGGTATTTGCCATAAAGCTTCAGCTGTATGCTTAGTGTGGGGAGGGGTAGAAATACCCATCATCCAACCACCCCAACAACCACTCCCAATTCCCAGCCCCACTGAAACCACAACAAAAGCCTTCGTGGCTTAATGCAATGCAAAGATTTCTCAGTTGGATTGGATCCAATTTATTTCCAGTAAATTTCACAGTCGGGGTGGGGGGGGAAGTTGCTCTGTTTAAAGCATAATAATAATAATAATAATAATAATAAAGTAATGGATTAATTTGCATTCTTCTATATTATCTCTGATTCATCCTTATGTCTTGCAATACAGTACATGGATGAGTCATACTGAGAAGCAGCCTCTGCACAGGAAATTACACTGTCATTTTAGAGTAACGTTGCTCCCCCAAACTGAAACAAAGATGGGCCCCTAGTAAATGCAGGTAAATCTCTGCAGAGCCAGAGTGCTTGTCTAAAAAATGCACCCTCCTCTGTGTACACACACCTGGGGCCTGATTCAGAGCTCGTTAAGTGCTCAGTTACTAATTCCCATTAGCGCTGGTGCTCTGGGGAACCTCTGTGGCTCCCCACTTAACATTTGTTTCCTACAAACAGGATATCTTCAAGGATGCCCTGAACTTTGGCGCTGTGACTGAGCCTACTCCCAGGGCTCTTCTCTTTCTGATATACACCTGAAGGCAGGTCGATAGGTGTGAGGCATCATGTCTGGTACATGCAAACTGTTTCAGAGAACATGCTTAGCCATCCTTACAAGCGGCTTGTTGAGAAGAGCAAAGTCAGGTGTATGTGCCAGGAGAAGGTCCCACATTCACCAGGAAGCCAAGCAGTATCTGCCTGAAGAACTTCTGAAGGCAGAACTTCCCTTCTGTGTAGGGAGGTGGAATTACTGCTGCTTGTGTAAGGCCTTTGGTGAAGCAGGGTCCTTTGTACATTGGTGCATCCTCTTAAAATTTCTTAGGGCTCAGAGAACAGCCTGGTCCGCTCTTTCTGTCCTGTGCTTTCATACAGAAGAGAACAAGACATCATCATTCAAGACAGAAGGGATGAAGCCCAACAGCTTCCCAGCTCATCCAGGATGCTCTGGATATTACTGAATGATGGAAATGGTACAGAGAGCGAAAACATGATGCTGTCAGCATATGCTGACTGCCAAGCATGCTGTAATTCCCTAGCCTTTCACATAAATGCTGTTCATATGCATCGTGAAGCCTGCAAGAGGAGGAACCAAACATACCAGGGTTTGAAGCTTTGTACTCAAGAGGCTGCATATCATTCAGACTGCAGCGCCTGAGACTAAATATGAGTAAAATACAATTTTCCCCCAAATCCTGGAAACACAAGAATGTGTACCTTTAATCACTGGTATGTAGTTTACCAGATTAGTGCTTTCAGAGCATTAGTAAAATTCAGAGGGGGAAAAGAGACATGAAAACTAGCGTGTATGCATGAAATAGCAGTGATTATGTTATATATGCATCTGAGAATTGTACTTTATTCCAGTCAGGATCTAATCCAGCTCCCATTAAGCCAGTGGGGAATTTTGCCAATGAAAACAATAGTAACAGGATCTGGCTAAAATAATTTAATCCACCCTCTTCAGCTGCTGTGCTCACAGCAAGAATGTTGCCATTAAGAAGTTTATATGGACATAAATATTCACTTTAATTTCCTAGAGTTTCTCTACTTGCTTAAAATTGCATTTGTGATTAAAAAAAAGAGCAACATAGTGTATTATGGCTGCATTTTAATCACTATAGGTTCAGGAATAAATAGAAAAACAGCTTAAATATTTTATACAGGTTATATTGTGATCTTGAATTAACAATTCATTTTGGAGTTGTTTATTTCTTTTTCTTTCTCACACAATCACAGAATTACAAGGTAGGAAAAGAACTTTGAAGATCATCATAGTTCAACCATTCCCGTGCTAAGCTAAACTATATCCCTAAGTACCTCATCTACCCTATTTTTAAACACATCCAGGGAAGGTGACTCAACCACCTCCCTGGGCAGCCTGTTCCAGGCCCTGACAACTTTCAGTAAAAATTTTTTTTCTGATATCTAAACTAAACCTGCCCTGGCACAGCTTGAGGCCATTTCCCCTTGTCCTATCTCCTGTCTCCTGGCTGAAGAGACCATCGCCCACCTCTCTACAACCTCCCTTCAGGTCATTGTAGGCAGTGATAAGGTCTCCCCTCAGCCTCCTCTTCTCCAGGCTGAACACCCCCGGCTCCCTCAGACAGTCCTCATAGGATTTGCTCTCCGTTCCCTTTACCAGCCTGGTTGCCCTTCTCTGGACTCGTTCAAGGACCTCAGTGTCCTTCTTATGGTGAGGAGCCCAGAACTGGACACAACACTCGAGATGTAGCCTCACCAATGCTGAGTACAGGGGCACAATCACTTCCCTAGACTCACTGGCCACACTGGATGTGGATGCCATTGGCCACCTGGCCACCTGGGCACACTACTGGCTCATATTCAGCCTGCAGTCAAACAACACCCCCAGGTCCTTCTCTTCCTGACAGCTCTCCAGCCAGCCTCCCCCAAGCCTGTAGCACTGCATGGGGTTGTTATGTCCCATGTGCAGCACTCTACACTTGGCCATGTTAAACTTCATCCCATTGGTCTCAGCCCATTGGTCCAGACTGTTCAGATCCCTCTGAAGAGCCTCCCTACCCTCAGGCAGATCAACACTTCCTCCTAGTTTAGTGTCATCTGCAAACTTACTGAGGGAGCATTCAATCCCTTCATCCAGGTCATTGATAAAGATGTTGAATAAGACTGGACCCAGGACTGAGCCCTGGGGGACACCACTCGTGATGGGCCTCGAGCTGGATTTTGTTCCATTCACCACCACCCTTTGGGCCTGCCCATCCAGCCAGTTTTTAACCTAACTGAGGGTCCACCTGTCAAGGCCAGTGGCAGCCAGTTTGTCAATCAGAATGCTGTGAGAAACCGTGTCAAAGGCTTTACTGAAGTCCAGGTAGACCACATCCACATCCTCGTCCATTAAGTGGGTCACCTTGTCATAGAAGGTGATCAGGTTAGTTTGACAGGATCTACCTTTTGTAAACCCATGTTGACTAGGCCTGATCCCCTGGCCATCATGCATGTGCTGCATGATAGCTCCCAGGATGACCCTCTCCATGATCTCCGGGACTGAGGTCAGACTGACAGGCCTGTAGTTCCCCGGATCCTCCTTCTGGCCCTTCTTATATATGGGTGTCACATCTGCCATCCTCCAGTCGAGTGGAACTTCCCCAGTCTGCCAGGATTGCTGATAGATGATGGAAAGGGGTTTGGCAAGCACATCTGCCAGCTCTCTCAGCACCCTTGGGTGAATTCCATCTGGCCCCATGGACTTGTGTGTATCTAACCAGTCAAGTAGGTCGCTAATCATTTCCTCCTTAACCATGGGAACTTTGTTATTCTTCCCCTCTCTGTCAGCCAGTTCCTGAGGATGAGTACTCAGGGAATAACCATTTTTACTATTATAGACTGAGGTAAAGAAGGAATTAAGGACCTCAGTCTTGTCCTCATCCCTTGTCACTAATGTTCCCTCTGCATCCAATAAGGGCTGGAGATTCTCCTTGATCCTCCTCTTACTGTTAATATACCTGTAGAAGGACTTTTTATTATCTTTTACAGAACTGGCCAGTCTGAGTTCCAGTTCAGCTTTAGCTCTTCTGATTTTCTCCCTACATGATCTCACTACATTCCTATAGTCATCCCAAGACACCTGCCCCTTCTTCCAAAGCTCATATTTTTGCCTCTTTTCCCGAATATCTTCCTTGATCTCTCTACTCAGTCAAGCTGTCTTCCTTCCTCTCCAACTCCTCTTCCAACAGACTGGGACAGTCTGTTCTTGTGCTGCCAAGATTTCCTTTTTGAGGAGCAACCAACCCTCTTGGGCTCCTTTGCCCTCAAGGGCTTCCTCTCATGGAATCTTATTGAGCAGCTCTCTGAACAGTCCAAAGTCAGCCCTACAGAAGTCTATGGTGCTTGTTCTGCTGTCTCCCTTCCTTACTTCTCCTAGTACTAAGAATTCTACGTTGGTTTACTTTTCTTCTCTTGGTTCAGGTTTCCAGGCTGCTATGTGAGGCAGACTCTGGGTTTGGATATTATTTTGTTCCCAAAACTGCATTCTGTAAAATTGTCACTGCTGCGGTTGTATCACTGCATCACATCTTGCCTGACTCCACTGCAAGAAGAGGAAAGGTGTTTAGGGACGTGTCGTGCTGTGATGATGTTCAATAGAGTGCTACAAACCTTTTGAGGATGCAAGACATGAACACGGGGAAGTCTCCAAGAGCTGAAGAGTTTCTAAAAGCAGCACTTGGATGTCTATGGAACCAGACCCTAAATGTCCGTGCTGCTGTTGACCATAACTGTCTGCAGGAGCTGCCCAGATTGGGAATTGTTTGGCTTCAGGTTCTTGGATTAGAACTTCCTCAGAGAGAAGGCACCTCACTTGGAGATCTGGTGGATTGTTCCCACCCCCTGCCTGGTATCTGTTCTGAGCCAGTTACACTTGAGTGGTGGTGGGCCTTGGTACCCTCTGTCTTCCCTCCTTCCCAGGGTCGACCTGAGCTGTGAAAATGCTGTGGCTGCACTCAGCCCTTCACAGAGAAGCCAAGCGCTTCCAGTGTGGGCTTTGGGGTGTCTTAGGAGTGAAGGGAAAATGTGGTTTTACTGTTGGCTGGATGTAGAGGGGATGAGCTTGGGAATCTGTTTGGGCCAACCCAGCGTGGAAATAGGGGAGATACAGGCTGTGGCAGCTGTTCTTGCTGCTTCCGGGACCCTGCCTCACTTGACGACCTGCACGGTGCCCATCTACAGATACTAGTGCAGGGATTGTGCATGTTGTGCCCTCAGAAATTGCCACTCAAGCACTTGGGATTTTAAATAATTGCCTCTGGTTTGTTTGAATGACAGCGTGGGACTGAAAGGAAGCAGAAGCAAACCAGGCAGTATGCACAATGGTTGAGAAACCATGTGTCTAACAGCACCTTGCACTGATGGTGGCTGTTTCCTACCCTAGCTAGCTTTAGTGAGGAGGATAGCTATATCTTTCATGCCCGCCCAGCCTTTCTTTCCTTCTTTTCTCCTGATACCCCTACAACCCTGTTGGTGTTGTCTTGTCCTCTAGTTGTGAAAGTCAAAAAAGTCAACAAAACTTCAACTCTTCTCCTCCCTCCTACTTTCCCTCTCCTCCTCTTCTCCATTGGGTCTAGCTGTGCTTACTCGTTTCTGAATCCCTGAAAATCTTGGGAGATCACGCTAAGGTGGAAATGCACCATGTGCCCATCTGAACACCCCACTGTGGGCCCAGAAGCATGTCTTGTATTTTCATTTTTATTAGGAAGTCAGTTGATTTGTCTCAGTTTGCTCAGTTCCTTAGCAAAAGGATAATCTTCTCAGCAGAGCGTGGGCCTGGTGGAGGGGAACCCAGGAGCCGTCCACGGCCCTGCACCACAGCACACATGTTTTACTAGCCGAAGGACTCCACCTCCTTGTACGCCAAACTTTAAATTCATTGCAGGATTTACTCTGTTTCTCACTCTTGCCAGGGACTTGGACATGGCCTTGGTGGAGGTATCCCAACCCTTCTCTCTGCCGTTTCTGCCAGCTTTGATACTATGCCTCACTCTTGCTTCTCTCCCATTGTCTAGTCCTGGTTTCTATGACTATCTCTGTTCTGCAGCATAGAGATGTGTGCATTAGCCATGTATTTTTTTAAAGCGGCGATGTTATAACTGAAAGCTGTTACCCAGGAAATACCTGGATCATTTCACAGTGGATATCTGAATCCTATTAGTGGGCAGTGAAGGTTATGAAATTCTCATGCTCTCTCCTAAAAAAAAATATTTGGAAGGATTTGACATGTGTCTCTGCAAAACCATTTAATTCTGCATTCTGCCTATCTGGTTACGAAGCTGATTGCGTATTAGATTTGGGTTACGACAAGGAGAGCAAAATTCAGTGGATTGAATTAAAATCCTGAAGAGGAAATGAGATATTAAAAAAAATTCCTCCTGGATACACCGAGTTGAGTTCTGTGACTGAACATTCCTTTCTATTTGTATTTAGTGAATTATTTATTCCAAACAGGTCAATTACAAAGACAACCCTGAAAACAAAAGATCATCTCTCAATGTATAGTTGCTTGATTTTGGGGGAGGGCGTCAGTGGGTTATTTGATTACCTAACCTATTGAAAGAATCCATGAATCTTTATTATGCTACTTAATGGCCTGGAAACACATTACAACAGCATAGTAGTTTGTGTATAGCTATATAAAGTTGAATTACTTTTAATGAGCCATTTGCATACAATTATCGCAGCCACACTGAAACAGAGCAGCTACCTCGGCATATTTCTGAGACTCTGACTGAAGAATCCAGGATTTCCTTCTGCAGCTGCTGGAAAAACTGAAGTTCTCCTGACCCGCTCTCCAGGATGCATTACCATTGTTTCTGGATGGAGGGAGCCTGTGTTGTTCCAAATTAAACTGTAAACGCCAATTCCCATGCAAGTCCAATAGGCTGAGTGCAAAATATGAGTAACTAATGTTTTCATGGATGTTAGCTTGCATAGTAAGTCTGTTTTCTATTTCAATTAATATTTTGCATAAATCAGCGTCTCGGTAAAATAAGCAATACCAGACTGAAAAGAACACAAGGCAACTGTAATTAAGCCACATGTTTAGTAATGTGCTGAACAAACAATGGAAAAAATTACTCTTTGGTTACTAAATCAATTGTAATCAACCTCATTCCACCCACTCATCCACCTCTACAAGGGGATAATACAGCTGTAGATATTAGGAACAAATCCAGAAAATAAATTAATAAAACAAAATTGGTGGTTCAGCTACACGTGTTGGCATGAATGTATTACTCCCTACGGCTTTATCTCTACAAACATCTTTTCACTCCCGGAGGGCACTTCAAAATATGTACTATTAAAATAAATATAAAGAAATTACTCAGTCTTATAATTATAGCATCTTTTAAGGCTTTCTTTGCCTGTTGCCAAATGGTTTGAAACACGATTTGCTATTGCTAACAAGCTATTTATCTCTGATGGTCAGATATAACCTATGGGCTCACACGCTCTAATCAATATGAAGCAAACGAGGCTCTCAGAATGTCTGGTGTCAGTTTGCTGCCAGGCAGCTTGTTGAGCTCAAAGTGGTTCCATAAGGGAGGGAATTCGGTGGTGCAGTGGTACGTTATAACAAGTCTGTACACTTCTGCCCCTTTGATGTAAATACAAGATAGTCCAGGGTCATCATTCATCAAACCTTCCCTAATAGATGTGTTGGAGGAAAGGTGTTTTCCAGCCTACCAGAGTGAGGGATAAGATGCCAAGGGGTGGATTTATCATCTTCTGTAGCCTGCAGCCAAAAATTATGTCCCTGTTAGCTCCATGGAAGGCTTGGCAACTGGTCGTGGCTGCTGGCTGTTCTGCTGTGGCACCTCGCTTGTTCCTGCCAAAAAGGAGTGGTACAGATAACCAGAAAGACACAAAAAAAGCGACTGCTCCGTGCCTGTGTCTGCAGTAAGGTACAGGCAAATCCTTGCCACAGGAGAGTTAACTCATCAAGGTGCCGATTCTCCTGTACCCAAGGCAGCTTTGCTTTGCCCATCCAGAAGCTACAAATGGGACTGGACTGCAGAACAAACCCTGACGTTGATTTGAAAACAGGCGGTAGCACACAAGCATCGGTGGGATGCATACGCAAGCATTCGTCATCCTCGCTAACTGCGGTGAGGGAAAGCTCGCTGGGTTACCAATGATTCCACAGTTGATTAGCTGGCAAGGGGTAGTATTCGTGTATGGTGTGAGGTGTTTGGGGATTCGCCTTGGGTGAAAAGCACACAGACAGTCTGCTTAATGTTTTTTTTATCTTGTTAACCTGTAACAATCAGTGAGCACAGCACTATTAAAGACAGAGGGCATCCCCCTTGACAGTTGTTGGTTAGTCTTTGATGAGTAAAGATGATTTACGGGCATGGAAGGGAATGAAAGAAAGGAAAAGTTTCTAATTCCTGAGTTGAAATTCCCTGGAGGGAACATCCAGAACCCCAAAGCCTATTCCTACAGGGAACACCGTGTTTCTTTTCTATATTTCTTATATAAGGCTTCACTAATCGGGATTTCCTGGATAAATTAATGTCAGCTAAGTCTTCATTTTTGTGGGCTTCCCACAGAGCAGCGATTATTAAAACCAATAAATACCTCAAATGAATATATATGCAATGCTGAAAGAGTAATTCCTCTTATAGGAGAATAAAAAGCTTTACAGCTTTACTGGTGGTTTATAAATATTAATGAAATCATTATTAGTAGATCCTTGTGAACTCAGAAGGTATCTAGAAACTGTATGCAATTATTAAAAACCGAAATAACGAATTAGGAGGAAGTGGGGACAACTCTTGAAAGAGAATTTAAGTTTGGACGAAAGGTCTATATATGCACCTTAGGTGCTTTTGTTTGTTTGTTTGTTTAAAAAAACACTTTGTGTAATTTACATGAATGCTTTGGAGCTTTTTGAGAGGCTTGAATGTCTGTTCTTATGTTGAAATAACTTTTCAGAACTCTGTTAGTGGCTTGATCAAAACCACAAAAATGAATGAGAGGCAATATTAAGAGCTGGAGTGAAAGTCCTTATTTTTAAGATCATTCTGCAATAACCAGCTGCTGTGGTGGACTGATTTTTGTCCCAGCCTTCATGACTCCACAGCTATGCAAATACTGCCTGTCTAACCATCCTGAGGCGCCAGGAGGTTCAGCTCTGAATATGCAGTGGAATTATGCCATAAGGCCTGCGGATGCAGATGAGACACCGGGCACAGACGTCAGCGGACCCTGTGATTGCATGCAACCAAGTTAACCTGAAGTACTAACTCCAACAGCAAGCTTGTGCTCTCACACACCTGCTCTGAACATCTGCTGACAGAGGCTACAGCAACAGCTAGATAAAGAAAACATTAACCTCAAGAGAAAGCATAATGGCAAGGGAGAGTTGTCGGCAGGCCCCTCTGTCTGTGTTCACTCATCTTCAGGGGGAAGTGGAATGGGACAAGGTCCTTACAAGCCCACTTATTTCTCTCAACTTTGTTATATTGTAAGGTAATCAGAATAATAAAAAGCGTGCAATTAATCCTGGCGCTGGAAGGGAAAGCTACTCCCTTGGTGTAGAACTGCCCTTCTACGGAGAGGGCCAGGTGTACCAATGTAGATGCTGCAACACTGAGGACAGGCAGGTTTACTGCAGCCACTAGACGAGGGAGGAGGTAGATGTGTACCCCAGTCTGTACCATGTAGGTGTTACGGGCAAAGGGTTAATAAAAGCCCAAGTATTCCCACCAAACCTGAAGCTTCTCCAGCATAAGTAGCAGCCTGCCGCTGCTTTCCCTCCACCTTTTCTTTGCTGGAAAAATGGAGCGTACATGGAAGGCACAGTGTAACCATAAGAAACAAATACAGGTGAACCTGTATCTAGGGATTTATCATAGAATATCCTGAGTTGGAAGGGACCTGTAAGGATCATTAAGCCCAACTCAAGACTCTTTGTATGGCAACTGGTTTGAGACGTCAGTTCTGCGAGTCGGTAGAAGCGGTCACATTTGGACTGCTGTCATTAGCTGGCAAGAGGCCCAACGTACTGCTAGAAATCCTTTGCAACAGCAATGCCAAGAAGCGCTCATGCAACTGAAGGATGGATGAGAGGCTGGATGGGATGTGACTCAGACCCTGAGTCAGCTATCCTCCAAGCAGCCAAAAGCTATGCTGTCATGTACGAGATGTGCGAACCACTCGGGAGAGACACAGTTACTGCTGGCGAGGGGGATGCTGTTCCCTTGTTCCCTTGTTCTGATCCCTTGTTCCCTGGCACTCTGCTAACGGGTGGCAGCAGGGCTGCTGTGCAACAGCTCCTCAGGGCTTTCTCAAGCCATTCTTCAACCCACTTAGAGCCTTTGTGTCTTACAGCGGTATGGGCACCGTGGGGGAGGGATGCTCAGAGTGTCCCAGTCTCTCCCAGCAAGACTGGCGGGCTGAGATGCAGAATCAGCTACATCCTTGGCGTGGAAAAGTTGTCTTGCTGAAATCACGTAAAGCTCAGTGGTTTTACAGTATGTTTATGTACATTTTTAGTAGAGTGGATCAAATGGAAGGAAAGAATAACAAATGCTGACTCCATCAAGATCTATAACACGCCAAAACCCGGGAGAAAAATTTGCAGTGATGATCTAGCAGACAAAAATAAGTTGCTTTGCATTACTAATGGGCAGTTTATGTTGCAAAGCCACTATCCTGTATTACACAATATACATATGCTGTATAATGTCCTCCCTATCTCAAGTGGATAAATAACATCAGCCCAACGCCAAAAAGATTTATGGCAAGAATGAATCTCTCTCTCTCTTACTGTTTTTCAGCTAACTTTCTGTAAGTATTTCTATGGCATATGCGCTGCTTCGCTGGCCAAGCTAATTCCTGAAGCAACTCCCTTGGCTCCAGTGGAAGCACTCCAAAGATGATTTTGTAGCTGTACAGTAAAATAGGTCATACATCGAATAGATGGATGTTATAAAACCAAGTACTTGTGCTAATTGCCAATGACATCATCCCATCACCCCAGAGCAACTGGATTGCTTCTAGTCTCCATTACAGCTATCTCTATCGAAGGGCAGTCGCTTCTTTTTTCTTTTCTTTCCCCTATTGATTCTATCCTAAAGCCATTAGTTGCTTGAAAACTGTGTTTTCCTTTCTTCTGGAGATAGGTTCTATTTTTGCTGATGTTCTTAGTGTTACTGCAAGCTCATATGACTTTGCTTGCTCCGTAGGAAGTATAGCATTGTGCTTATATGGCCTATCACCTCGCAGCTGAAGATCTCAAAGCACGTTACCAATCCTGTGCCTCGTATCACTTGGAAGCTATACTTCTAGAAGGAACTTATGTAGATATATACAAGAGGTGAGAGAAGTTAAAACTCTTGCCTGGCAGATTCTCATGAGCTGAGAGTGCTCGCATGTTGGGAAGGGTCCTTGTGTGTTCACATACCTGTTGGTCCTTCTGGTGGAAATCTGCACGTTGCCTGCAGGACTGTCTGTCTAAACGGACTTCCTGATGTGGGTGGAAGTTACAACAGCATGCTGACAGTTTGTGTATGGTCCTGGATCTGCTGCAATGAGCCCTTATGTTTCTTCCTAACACGTGTATCAGGTCACTGCAGAATTATCGCATCGTTGTACAAATGATTGATACTCTTTTGAATCCAGGAGGGAAGCAAACATGGAAGGAAACTGCACGTGGAAAATTTCAGAATTTTAAAGGCTGGTAAAAGGCTTATAGGGCAATCCCACTATGTACTGAGGTGAAAAAAATGTCTTTATAATAGTTTTAAAATTTCAGATCTGATTTTTCCTGAGTGCTCAGCAGCATTAATCAAGATGAAAAAAACCAAACAAACAACTCAAAGTTGTGTTAATTATGCACATACAAAAGTCCAGGAAATGTAAGAAATCTTGAAGTTATGAGAAAAGAGTTTGATGTTCTGTTTAGTATTAAAGTTCATTGACATGCCCCCATAATTAACAAAAAGCTAAATCATGCCTGAACTTCTTAAAAAGCATACAGGATGACACTAAGTGTGAGTATTTTCTGTCTTAAAGGCATAAAATTGAGAAAATGGTGACCAATCAGAAACAAAAGTTACATTACATGCCTAACTATTGTATCTACAGTGGCCACTACTACTCCTATTATAATACACAAGAGAATTTGAAAGCATTTAGATTTGCTTTTCCAGCTGACAATCTGCCACAGGTGCCGCACCATTATAAATAGCTATTCAGCTGTTACGTGTTATTGTCTAAATCGCCATTTTGAACCTGAAGTATAAGTTGTACCAGCCCATAGATCAAATCAAAGAAATTGGCTCTTGTTTACAATATGGTTATTTTAAAGGAAGAAAATACCCAAGAAATCAAACTCACAAAGAATTTTAATTATGCTGCTTGTTCCTAGGAGCAGTGGGTACGGGTTTTACATTCCGGCGCTGCATGCATGGGAAATGAAATACACAACACCTGTTAACAATGCGTGCTCTGATGAATGCTTGGCTAGAAATTGGATTCTGATTATTTTTTTTTTAATTTTTTTTTTTTTTTTAAATTACGTAGGGCAGGGAGAAAGAAGATTGAGTCTGGTTTTTCCATATCTGGACAAATATTGTCAACTTGGTGTCATAATTTACATATTATTAACATCAGATTGAATCATACAGAGAAACTTCTTTCAACCAATATAGAAATAATGATGATTATTTTACCATTATTCTATGAGTGATAATGGGATTCATGAATAGCAACAAAAGGTGTCGGTAAGACTGGAAAAATGGTTTCCATTATAATACCCTATTGCAGGCTCTGATTTTTAGTTCTCTCTTGGCATCAGAAATTTATGTGGCTGAGTTTGACTTAAAAAATGCTTTATTTGGATTGCATTCAGTTTCTCTGTATTTTCAACAAGATAACTTTTCACCGCGGCAATGAGAAAAAAAGATTTTCTCGTGTGTGTGTATAAAACTTCCAGTTACAGTTTATGCTGTAAAAACACAGCGAAGGCAGTTAAAATTTAAATAGTCATTTATCAAGAGTAATGTCTTTGGAATGGAAAAGGTGGTTCCCAAATAGTAATGTGAGTCCTGGGTGACAGGCTTAAAATCTGAAGGAAGAAGAAAAATTGAGGCTGCGCCTGATAGACCCAGGAGATAAACTTGAAGTCAGTTTTGTGTAGGCAAGCCTATAATCATCTTAAAAGCTAAATCTGGTTTTGGTGCTTGATCTCATCAAAGGGAGTTTCAGAATTTACATCAGAGGAAGAAGTCACAGTTGAAAGAGCATCCTCAATCCTCCTTTTTTCGGGGGGGGGGGCTGGCGGGGGGGGGGGGGCAACACATGACTTTCCACTTTTACTGCATTCAAGTTCTAATTGCTAATTTTATATTGAGGTAATGGCTGAGTCCCACCATCCTCGTGTCAGCTGAACTCCTCTGGGTTTTCCCATAAACTGAGGAGCCACGGTCCTGCTCAGGTGGCTGCACCACTGCGCTGAGGGAGCCCTGGCCTGGGATGAGACTGGTGGGTGCATTGCTGGTTCTTGAGCGGAGAACAACTGGAAATACTACTCATGAAGCCTAATGAAGCCCTGAGGTTCTGAAGACAAATGCCTTCATGGCAGGGTTCCCAGGGAACAAAGGAAGTCGTGGCCTTTGCAAAGTACACAAATGGAAGAAATACTTGTATACAGAGTCTGACTCACAGCTCCTGTAAGAATATGACAAACTTAGTCTAATTCATTAACTCTAAATAATGTCCTTTCAAATGCCATCCCCAGAAGCAGTTTCTATTGGAGCTATTTCTTTTTTCTTTTTCACCACAGATTGTTTTTAAAGAATTATGGGAAATGACAAGCAGGAGAACCAAAGTTCGATTTTTCACAGATGAAACTACAAAACGCACGGAGTAATGTAATCCAGCCAGACAAGTGAGTAAATTATATCTCAGGCGCGACAATGCACCACTTCCTGAATATCAATAAGGAAATGTTCTCTTCTTTAGAGTAAAAAGAATATTTGCTGTTAACGTAAACGGTTCCGAATCTCCCAGATTCGGCACAGATGCCAAACCAGGTTAAAACTTGAGCAGAATCTCATACGTTTTGTTTGCGCGGAAGACCACGTTCACAGATGTTAAAATGAGGAGGGTGATTCGTTTACATTGCTCTACAATAATGAAACTCCATTAACTTCTATCATCTTACTTCAAATTTCAAGTAAATGAGAAAAGCATAAGTTCATCTCCAGGGAACATTGTCCAACAGGGCACTGAGGCTTCTATGTTTCCTAGGATAAGCGTGTGGCTAAGTCTGCTCCCTGTGGGCCAAACTTTTCCATTGTTCTTCATAACTCAGCAGTCACAAAGATCAGCAGAGTACGCCTGGGTGCTCATCCTGAGGGAAAGTTGGGATGACTTGAGCTGTGCTCCCATCTTTGTCATCTTTGATGAACTCAAGAATGGGTTACACTGGGTTAGACTAACTGCCTTTTGCTCTCCAATAGGTTAATTTTAGATTCTGCCTCAACTGAATCAATAAATTATTTGAATAATGATCTTATGGAAGCAGTGGATCCCAGTTCTAGAAGAAATCCATGCTCATTTTTTGACATTGCAGGCAGAGCTGGTGTGCGATATTCTTAGCACAAATATATATGCTGGTCTTAGGTCCTCTGCTCGGTGAGTTTTATTTTTACTAGGAGTAGTATACATAAGCTCTCTAGAGCTCTGCAAATTCATTTTTACATGCAACTACATAATCTTTTTGGAGTGAATATGGACATTAACTCCTCCTTGCAGCTCTCTATAAACATCTGCTTGTACAGCAGATATTTCAGATTCAGAATCCAGGAAGGAAAGTGCTCCCAGGACTGATTACTGAGTTATATACCCTTTTATTTTAATGTACTCTGCCAAGACGAGTCCATAACCTCAAATGAGTCAGGGAAGAAAAGGGGAAGGGCAATAACAAACAGCTCCATCCTAATTTTAACCATCTTGCCTAGTGATCACAGAATAATCTTTATGCTTAGGTATTTAAGGACACTACATGGACACATTCCTTCTGAGCAAGCTCATCCATTCACTGGGAGCTGTACTCTGTGATTCCAGCTACACAAGGAGGAGACCACCTACCCCATCTTTATCATTTTGGTTTCATGGCAGGGACGCTTAAGATTTTTTTTTGCTGGACGGCACAGTGGCAAATTTCACTCTCTTCAATAGACCCCACTCTGTACAGGGCCGGGGCGGGGGACACAGACACTGCCAATGGACTCACCAGATACTGCTGCTGCTGCAGTTGCCATCCTGCTCCGAGACATGGCTTACACATGATGTCATGTCCCAGTAATTCAGGCTTGCAAGTCTGTATTAAATAAATAAAGAATAGCAAGACACCTTGGAAGCTGTTTGTGTAGTCCCACAAGCAAACTATTCACAAATGTACGAAGAAAAAACCCAAAACAACAGTTTAAACTGGAAACGATGACAAGCTTAAAGTCACACACAGATCTAGGCTGGTATGAAAAGTCACAAGGCACTTTTTTCTTTTTTTTTTTTCCCCCCAAAAGATGGTTTCATAAGCTCCAGTATACAAGCCAACTTGTGTCTTGGGTAATTATAGTCTCTCTATTGAAAATCCCCCTGTAATTTCAGCTGGATGTATTTTTTTCTTTTACTTCCCTAAATTGTTAAGTGTTATTCTAAAAGATGGTTAACATCATATGAAGAAGGTAGCAAAAAATCAATAGAGCTTCCCAACAAAGGCATGAAAGACTTAAAGTATGATATCTCTGAAAGAAATGATGTTCCTGTTTGGGGGCAAAAGGGCAAGGACAATGGAATCAGTGAATTTATTTTTTTTTTTCAGGCTCTGCTGTGTTATTAAGATGTAATAATAGTCTCAGGCTTTTACTTTACACAGTTGTGCCTGCCTTTCTTCTTTGGTCTGCCAACAGAATGAAACAATAGTTCAAAATGAAAAGTCAAGTTTTGACTATCAAAATGAAATTTGAAGACAGTTTGCCCAAAAGATGAATGTCTCACCTTCTGCGTGGAGTTTAATATTCCAGGTCGTGCAAACTTGTCAAGATTAATGGTAGTTTATATCTTCAGGAAAGGCGCAGAGGAGATGGGAATCTGAACTTAAAAGGTAGTCTGAAGAAAGAATACATACATATGTATTATATAGTAATAGTACTTGCATATATGTAATATAAATACATGTAGAATTGCATTTAACTTTTTTTTCTCTGTCTGCTATTGTATTTTGTTGTTTAATTAGGGTTATTCCTTCTGATCATCTTCCTTACTACATTAATTGGCATGCTCTGCACTGAACAGCTTGTCTGCCTGAATATAGCTCTTGGTGAATATAGCTCTTGGTGAAACAATGCTTTCCCACACTCTCTCAACAAACCCAAAGAGCTGTGTTAAGTTAACATTAAATTATTGGTTTGTTCCCTCTTACCTGGTCAATTCCTGTCCCAAGGGACTCAGAGCAACTTACTGGCCAGCACTGTTCTTTCTGTCTCTTGTCCTGACTTTGGGCATTCATAGCACAGTGTCCTAGTCAGAACAGTGACTGTGAGGCGGCCTTTAGATCTACAGAGACGTTGGGCTTGGTTTGAGCAGTTGGTAACCTTGGGGGTAAGTAGTCTGAAACAGCTGCGCTCTGAGCTGTGCATATTGCTTTATCTTCTCCATCAGGCCCCACAGTTTAGATTCTCAAATGAAAAGGTACTCAGAGGAGAGAAAATCCTAAGCTTTCTTAGTTCATACTGATAGTGTACGGCAATGTTCTGTGCACGTTTACATTTCTTTTACAATGTAACACACAGTAAGGGACTGTCTTGAACTACTGGGTTAAATAAATTCATATTTCTTCTTGAAGTTCTTGTTGGCAAGAAAAAGTACAGGTTCCCTGGAGATGGAGTACATGTCCTTTTAAGTGTTTCTATCTAATTTCCAGGATTTCTGTGAACCTCGATTCAATTTCTCAGCACTAGATACAGCAGTCTTTTGGCTAAGATCAAGAACAGAATCAATCTAATATTTGCGTCTATTCTCCATTGAGCCGGTTCTTTTTGCAGAGAGAGGATAATGGGATCATTGATAGAGTACATGTTTTACTTCCTTCATTTTTCTGCATATTGTTTTGAATAATTGAAAATTTATGATTTGCTAAATTTAACTTGTACTTCCTTATTGCTGGGATAAGTACTAACATTACAAGTCTCTCAAAATCCACCATCAAGTCACGCGGAAATTTTGCCCACCTATTAATTAAATAGACAGAGATTCTGAGCTAGATTGCATTAGAGAATGGTGAGCTCAAAAAAACCCCCAAGTTTCCCTGACAAGCTGGGATTTATGTGTTTCTTTTTCTAGTACATAATCATGCCCTGAATTTTTCTCCGAAGATATATGATATGTAAAACCGAAGAGCATTACCTAGAGGGAATACTGTTCTCTGGATAGAGTATCTATCTAAAGGAGCCAGGAGAGGATGATTAATGACTGTGTTAATGCACCTACATGCAATAATGCAGGAGTCTTTATTAGAGCCACGTAGCACTAACGTACTGCTGCTTTCACAAATTACCCATTTGTTACTAAGAGGGTCAAACACAAATACTGTGTGCAAGATCTCTGTGTGTGCTCATGTTATTCCGATCCTTGTCCCACAGGGCAAGAATATAAGCAACTTGTTGTCATGAGGGCTGGCAGCTGGGGGAGCTCTCTGCCCATCCAATGGTGGGGTAACGACCAAGGCTCTGCTAGGAATTGCCATCTGCTTTTCGTCCTGAATTCCCCGGGGCATGAGTACTGCGCTTGGTGATGCTAAACTAAAGGTGACTGGATAGGTGTTTGCAATTGAGTGTCTCCATGGGCTCCCTATCAGTAGGAGGATGTGAGGACAGGCTTGGAGTTTACAAACTTTGCTTTTTGAAAGAAGCCTTCTGAAAATTCTTTCCCTTTTTTCAAGTCATAAACTTTATCTACTGCTGAATTTCAAGGACCTCTGCAAATGAGTAACAAAATCAGACTGAATTGCCTTGATCATTAAAACTTTGGAGGACTTGGTGGAATATTTTGGAGCCTTCTTGCAGCTGCTGTTTTTGTGCTAATTGCAGGTAGCCTGCACCCTGTAATGCTTCACGGGCAGCTGTGACCTCCTTTCCCCCTCCAATGGGGCCTTGTGAGGCAGGTATGCCTGCTCCCTTCCTGAAGGCTGTGGTATCACAAGGAAGTTTTTCTAGGAAGACAGCCGTGCAGTTTGTTGTGCAGGGAGCAGCCAGGAATTGCTATCTTCACAATGCTTCACTGCATCATTAGCAAAATGAAAATCTGAGGCCTTGATGAAAATCAAGGAGAGCTCTTCACCCAGCCAGGGCTGAGTGTAAGCAGTGGCCAGTCACCGTGAGCTGAAGAGTTTTAATCAAAGGCAGAATGAAGAGGAGGACTGTGCTCCCTCAGGCACACTCCTATGCTGGGTGATACATCTCAGAAACCTGAAGCCTGGTTGCTTCTCAGTAAGACAGCCATTTAATCTGTGACACTGTGCAAGGCTATGTTTTCAAGTGTGGTTTGTTTAAATGCAGCATGCCAGAACCAACCCTTTCTGGGAGCTCCTGTATCTAACGAGGCTACACCCTGGAGCAGAAGGAGCTCTATAGCAGGAGCTGTTCCTCTCCCCTGGCCTGGAATGTCCATGACCATCACCAGCCATAGATCTGCTGTTGTTACCCATAGTAGGAAAGGACTAGAGCAGAGTTTTAAGATCACTACTTCTGCGTTGTGCTCTGTCCTGCATTTGAAGGAAACTAAAAAAGTGGCCTTAAGCGCTCACATGCACACACAAATATGGGGTTTGTAAACATGAAGGACCACATGAATCCCAGAATCACTAGGTTGGAAAAGACCTTTGAGATCATCAAGTCCAATCATACCTGTCCTGTACTAAATCATATCCCTAAGTACCTCGTCCACCCTTTTTTTAAACACATCCAGGGATAGTGACTCAACCACCTCCCTGGGCAGCCTGTTCCAGTGCCTGATAAACCTTTTGAAGAAGAACTTTTTCCTGATGTCTAATCTGAACCTGCCCTGGTGCAGCTTGAGCCCATTTCCCCTTGTCCTATCACCTGTCCCCTGGATGAAGAGACCATCACCTACCTCTCTACACCCTCCCTTCAGGTAGTTGTAGGCAGTGATATGGTCTCCCTCCTCTTCTCCAGGCTGAACACCTCCAGCTCCCTCAGCCTCTCTTCATAGGATTTGCTTTCCATCCCCTTCATTAGCCTGGCTGCCCTTCTCAATGGCTTAATGCTACTGTGGAAACTTTTTGGCTGGTACCTTTTTTTTTTTTTTTTAAATATCTAACCTTTGTGACACTGGCTAACTACAATTTGAAGAGAAAAGTAGAAAGTTTAGAAGTTCACTACTGGAAACATGGGCTGAGCTCCAATCAACCTGCTGAGTGCAGATATTCTGTGAGAAAGGATGTGGCCGAGGGCTGGGGCCTTTAAAGTGAGTAGGGGAAATGGAATTAGCTCCTTCTAAGGTTTTTGCACCTCTGTGTCTTTCACAGTCAAAAACATTCATGGAAGAGCTGGCAGGCCTCATTGACAGGGCTTTAAACTAGTTAGGAAGGGGGGAGGGGATATAGTGAGGCTTGCTAGGGTAGAGCAAGTAGCCTCTAGCTTTATACTATATTCGAAGGGGGAAGAGGGTAAAATTCAACAAGATAGAGAAGGGCTTGGGGATGCTGAAATTCTACAAGATTGTAGTGAAATACCTCTAGTGTCCCATAGGAACTTCTGGGGACTCCTCAGAGGAGGTAGTATTGCTGACCCCCCCTTCTGGAACCTTCTAATGTCCCTCTAGGAGGCAGTGGGGGAAAACTTCAGATTCCTTCCAGAGGTTTGAGGGAGGGCTCCTCAAAAAAGGTAGGGAGTCAGAAAGCCCAGCTTAAGTGTCTCTATACAAATGCACGCAGCATGGGTAATAAGCAGGAGGAATTGGAAACTGTGATGTCACTGGAAAATTCTGATCTAGTTGCAATCATGGAAACATGGTGGGATGATTCCCACAGCTAGAATACCCCTGTAGAAGGGTATCGCCTTTTTAGAAGCAATAGGCTAGGTAGGAAGGGTGGAGGAGTTGCCCTCTATGTTAAAAAGTGGATAGACTGTGAGGCACTCTCTCTGAGAAGTGGTCAGCAGCAGGTTGAGAGCCTGTGGGTCAGAATTAGGGATGAGAATAATAAAGAACAGCTGGTGATAGGGGTCTACTACAGGCCACCTGATCAAAGAGAGACTGCTGATGAGGCTTTCCTCCTTCAGCTGCAGGAGGCATTGATGTCACAGGCACTCATCCTGATGGGGGACTTTAACCACCCGGACATCTGCTGGGAAAACCGCATGGCAAGCTTCAAGAGATCCAGACTCCTGGAGTCTATAGATGACAACTTTCTGGTTCAGGTTTTGGACAGACCAACCAGAGGTGATGCATTGCTGGACCTGGTGCTCACCGGTGTGGGGGAGATCATTAAAGGTGTTGAGGTTGGAGACAGCCTGGGCTGCAGTGACCATGCCCTAGTTGAGTTTGTGATCTCAAGAAATGTGGGCCTGGCAAAGAGTGGGATCAAGACCCTGAACATTAGGAGAGCAAACTTTAGGCTGTTTAAGGACTTGTTGGCCAAGATCTCCTGGGAGGTGGTCCTTAGAGTCAGAAATGTTGAGGAAAGTTGGCTACTCTTTAAGGATGCCTTTCTGAGAGCTCAAGAGCTCTCTGTCCCTCTGAATAAGAAAGTGGGCAGGAGGGGCAGGAGACAAGCATGGCTAGGCAAGGACCTGCTGGCCAAACTGAGGGAAAAGAAAGGCAAATACAAGCTCTGGAAACAAGGGTGTGTTGCCTGGAAAGAATACAGGGATGTTGTTTGGACTTGCAGAGACGGGATCAGGAAAGCCACGGCGCAGATGGAACTGAACTTGGCGAGGGATGTTAAAAACAACAAGAAGGGATTTTACAGGTACATTGGCCAGAAGAGACAGGCCAAGGAGAGCATACCCCCCTTGGTAAATGAGAAAGGAGAATTGGCTGCAACTGATGTGGAGAAGGCTGAGGTACTGAATGAGTTCTTTGCCTTGGTCTTCTCTGGCAGCCAGGATTCTCACAATTCTCAAGACCCAGAGCCTTACATCCCTGGACCTCTAGGTGGGAACTGGGGGAGTAAATTCCCCCCACCCCCACTGTAAGGGCAGAGCAAGTCTGAGACCGCCTCATGAGACTGAATGTCTACAAGTCTATGGGGCTGGATGACATGCATCCCAGGGTCCTGAAGGAGCTGCTGATGTGTTTGCTGAGCCGCTCTCCATCATATTTGAAAAGTCGTGTCTGTCAGGAGAGATCCCTGGGGACTAGAAAAAGGGTCACGCCATTTATAAGAAAGGGAGCAAGGAAGACCCAGGGAACTACAAGCCAGTGAGCCTCACCTCTGTGCCTGGGAAGATCATGGAACAGATCCTCCTGGAAGACATGTTGGAGCACACGAGGGACGAACCTGTGATCCAGGGCAGCCAATATGGCTTCACCAAGGGGAGGTTGTGCCTTACCAATCTGGTGACCTTCTATGATGGAGTGACAGCATCAGGGGATAAAGGGAAGGCAATGATGTCATCTACCTGGACTTGTGCAAGGCCTTTGACACAGTGCCCCACCACATCCTTATCTCTAAATTAGAGAGATGTGGATTTGATGGGTGGACCATCCAGTGGATATGAAACTGGTTGACAGAACGTAGACAAAGGGTGGTGGTCAATGGGTCTATGTCCAGGTGGAGGCTGGTGACAAGCATTGTACCACAGGGGTCTGTCTCTATCAATGACATCGATGATGGAATTGAGTGCATCCTCAGCAAGTTTGTGGATGACACCAAGCTGAGTGGTGTGGGTGACACAACAGAAGGAAAGGAAGCCATCCATAGGGATCTTGACAGGCTGGAAAGGTGGGCCTGGGTGACCCTAATGAGGTTCAAGTGTCAGGTGTTGCACTTGGGCTGGAAGAATCCCAGACATAGATACAGACTGGGAGAAGAGCACCTTGAGAGTAGCCCTGCTGAGAAGGACCTGGGTGTTATGGTGGATGAGAAACTTCACATGAGCCAGCAGTGTGCTCTTGCAGCTCACAAGACCAATGGTATCCTGGGCTCCATCAGAAGAGAAGAGGCCAGCAGGGACAAGGAGGTGATTGTCCCTCTCTACTCTGCCCTCGTGAGGCCCCATCTGGAGTCCTGTGTCCAGAGCTGGGGCCTGCAATACAAGAAAGATGTAAAACTGTTGGAGAGGGTTCAGAGGAGGCCACAAAGATGATTAGAGGGCTGGAGCACCTCCCCTACGAAGAGGCTGGGGGAGCTGGGCTTGTTCAGCCTGGAGAAGAGAAGGCTGCGGGGGGACCTCATTGCAGCGTTCCAATAGCTCAAGGGAGCATATAAACAGGAGGGGAATCAACTTTTTAAAAGGGTAGACAATGGCAGGACAAGGGGGAATGGATTAAAGGTAAAGGAAGGGAGGTTTAGATTAGATCTTACGGGGAAGTTTTTTACAGAGAGAGTGGTGAGGTGCCTGGAAGTGTTCATGGCCAGGTTGGATGGGGCCCTGGGCAACCTTGTGTAGATCCAGGCCTGGAGGCTGGTGTCCCTGCCTGTGGCAGGGGGGTTGGAGCTCTATTATCCTTGAGGCCCCTTCCAACCCATGCCATTCTATGATTCTATGATTCCATAAGGCAGCAGCCATTTTCAGCACCAGAGGAATGCCGGGTTTAAACCCAGTATCTACCTGCTACTGACCAGATAACAACAGAACAAATGTACACTCTGCTATATTACATCCAAATACCACATTTCATTCCCCAGTTTTTACACCATTCTGCATGCGGTGCTTGCAGCTCTGAATAAATGTCCTTACTTAGCTAGATTTATATACACAGTAAAAGGGAAAGTAACTGCAGCTGTACTGCTATCAGCTATAGAGCACGGCACAAGTTGTGGGAATTCACAGTGTGGGCTCTATGCAGAGCTAAGCAATTCTTTAAAATGCGATGAATAATTCTACAAAACAAGGCAAAATCCAGCACTCTCAACCTCATTCAAAATGATTTCTGAGTCCTTTCAGAAGCATGATTGGTTTATGTGTGTCAGTGAGGGACAGGGTGTTTGAGCAGGAAGAAGGGTTACATATGTGTCTCAAAGTATAAATCAGAATCTTAGTGGGTAACAGGCAGGTTCTCGCTTCTCATGACCCAGCTGAGAAATGGGCACTGTACTGAGGCTTTGCGCATTTTAAGAAACTGATGATGACAAAATTCAGAAAGCAGCAAACCACTCAGAAACAGTGCAAGGCCTTGAAACAGCTGCAGAAATCCCGGGAGGCCCTTGCTTTTTACATAGTGGCACTGAAAAGAAATTGTTTTGTCATACTAGATCCCTCAGCGCATCAATAAACTTTGCAAAGTTAAGTTAGCTGCTGCTTTGTTCCCGTTACTGTTCAGTCACCAAATGCTTGCATTTTACTTGATCTCACAGGTAAGTGCTATTATTCTGAATGATTGCTGCTGCAAGTTCTGCATGCAACACAAACCTGACAGAAAATGTTTCAGCGTGGCTTAGTTTATTAGTCGTCCAAGTTTAAAATGAAATTAAAAAAAAAAAAAAGATAGGATAAAGAGGAGAAACAAGAAACACTGATGTATAAAGTACTGAAAATGCAGTTCAGTCTCTAAGTCTTTTTCCACTTGCTATAGTTTTTTAATTATTCCTACATTGTGCATAAAACGCAAACGTAGAAGTCCAGATCCTTAGCTGGAGTAACACTGCATCCCTTTGTTGGTCCCAACAGACAAGCCAATTTATGCCGGCTGACATCTTGAGCTATAGTAATTGGTGTTGACATTCTTGGACTGTACTTAGGTTTAGATATTTAGGTGTCTGAAGAAGCTGAAAATGCTGGGATGTCGTTAAGGTTACTGTGGGGATTAACTGTGTGATGCCCTCCTTGTAATTGTTATTCAGACTGTTTAGTTACTGGCCCTGTTTTGCTTGGGAAAACTGCAAGAGTGGAATTAGAAGGGGCATGGAAACGTCACTGCATTGTGTGTGCTGGTCCTAAGCCTTTGCCTTGTTAAGTCTCTCCACAGCGGCCTCACAGCGACCAGTGGATCTGGAAGGCAGACATAGGCACTGCCCCAAAGAATGCCTCACACCTCCTCTGCCACCTTTTTGCCAGGACTGTTCTTCCTGCAGCCTCCATGGTGCTGCTTCTAAGTACACCTCGTCCTTACAGCCCTGTGCCCTACTCAAAAACATAGCCTGTGGCATCTGCTGTATGAACCGTGATGCTCACCAAAGCCCATGTGACAGCAACGGACTGGACGTGCTTGCAAGGAGCCGAGAGGAGCCAGTGGAGCTGTCAGGCAGACTGGATCCTTCCACGGGGCACCCAAGGGACTGGCAAGCTGCGTCCTGGGCAGGAGCAGTGAAGGCAGCTCGCCTTGGCCCTGCCTCCGCCAAACCTGCCAGGCTGCTCTCAAGGCATGCTCCAGGCTCGCCGGCCTGCTGCTGCGGCGACAGGGAAAGCCCCTCCGCAGCCCGTCATGAGGTGAATACGCTCGGCAGTCAAGATGGCGCCTGGGTCCGGGGAGGAGCTCCGCGCCCCGCTCTCGCTCTCCGGGCGACGGCGACGCGGAGCCGCGGGCAGCATGGCGGCGCCGGGGCAGGTACTGCCTTCTGTGGAGTTTGAGCCGCGGCACGCCCGGGCTACCGTTCTCCCGGCGGTAGCTCGCCCCGCGGATCGGGGGTGGCGTAAGGGGCCGCAGCGCTGGCGCCGCCGAGGTGGCGTGCCGCAGGGACGGGACTGGGGCCAAGAGCTGAAGGGAGGGGTGCCTGGCCGTCCCTGCGGAACAGTTCCTCCCCAGAAACAGGTGGAGGCCTCGGCTGGCACAGGCCGGGCACGGGTCTTCCCGTGCCTCATCTCACCCCCACATCAGGGAATCATAGAGCATCCTGAGCAGGAAGGAACCCGTAAGGATCATTGAGTCCAACTCCTGGCTTCACATCTCAGGTGCTCATCTCCTCACATCCCTGCTGTGCCTCCCTCCACATGCTTGCTGTGATTCAGTTAGTTAGGGGTTTGCCTGGTTAAGTGTATGGCCACTTTCTTGGCTCGTTCGCAGTGGTAGGAGCCTCTCAATTTTTGATAGCTGAGGGAAAGGTGAATGGTTTCAGTTCAAAGAGCATGGAGGGATGGAAGCAAGTTCAGCAAGCTTGTGCCTCGGCTTCAGAAACATGACGGTTCTACTTCTCACCTTTCGTTGCATTAGGAAGCCAGTGTGCTCTAGAGGATTTTGTAAGTCCACAATCAGTCTCCATAATATGTGTTTTTTTTGTCTTGTCTTTGGTCTCCTCCATTTTTCTGTGTTGTTGTTTTGTTTCTTTTTTTTTTGCATTGCCATTTTTGACTGGGTTGGCAGAGGTGTGAGTTCTGACAGGCAACTCGTGTCATGCCACACATCAAGAGAAATACAAGATTACGAGCTGTTCCTCCAAGAACATATGAGGCGTTATGTCAGCTCAGTTTCTCCCTCAAACCTATGTAGTTGTAGTTACTATGAGATAATTTCCTTCCAGTTGAACTGCTTTGTTGTCTTAGATATCTGAGGAATTACCATGGCTCCTGTGGACATGATTAACCGCTTTCAGCCAGCATAAGGGTTGCTTTCATCTGTTGGCACAAAGCTATGCTAGCTATATGAAACATTTACGTTTCCTTAAATAAATAAATCTTCTTATATGTAAAACGTATTATTACGTGTTCTAAATGCATTATGAAAAATATATACACCTTTCACAGTATTCTCTGTTAGCGTTGTCTGTAAATATTTTGGCAGTTGGAACAGCGCAACACTGGGGTAATGCAGTCAGATCATAGTAAAAGGATACAAGGTGTACTGTATGAGAAATGACAGGCTGTCAAAAGTATGTTGTACATCCACTTGAAATGTACCACTGAATTTTTTGTCGTTTTTACTTCGTAGCTTTATCAAAGGAATCTTTAGGGGAATTCAGTGAACAGTTTTTCATGTATTTTCCCTTCCTTATATATTGTTTTGTTCTACATACGATAGCTTGCCTCTGTGCTATTTCCCACTATCCGTTATGATTTATTTTTATTGTAAACTCTGTGGAATTGTGTGGGTTTTAAATTAAATTATATAGTCTCCAGTTTTGGCTGAAGCTAGCTTTGTACACTCCGTACATAGATTCTGCCACCACCTATACGTAGGTACTGTATTCTGCCACTGCTTTTATTATGTTGTTTCTTAGATAGTGAGACAATTCCTTCTGATTTAAATGGAATATTTTTTATAATTGTTTGGACATGTAATTACTTTTAGCAGAAAGCTTATTAGAAAATCCAAGTCCTGATCTTAACAAGTTTTGCTGCTGCTGCTTTATTTTTAACAACATTTTTTTCCAATAAGTAGTCTGCAGCTGTGAAAACATAAGTGAAGTTTAATGTCATGATACATTCAGTTATCCATAAATCTTGACATTTGGACTGAAATTTTTGAAATATTTTGTTATTAAAAAGATGCTATCAGGGACTGTTGTTTATAATGGTCCTCTGAAAGCTGCATGTATCTCTTTTGAATGTAGCTGAAATTAGCGTTACTATTTTTATTTCTGGATTTGTTTGACAACAAAAGAAATAT
This sequence comes from Gallinula chloropus, assembly GCF_964237585.1. NCBI lineage: Eukaryota > Metazoa > Chordata > Aves > Gruiformes > Rallidae > Gallinula > Gallinula chloropus. Next base: position 43,503,455 of record NC_140090.1, read on the forward strand.
TATGACTAAAAATAGCAACTATTGATTTTAACTTCCCATTGTGGGAGTGGACAAGAGGGACCTTTTTAAAACAAACAGGAACAGGGAATGTGTTTCTGTTTCTGCCTTAACTATTTACGTAGACAGCTTCAAGATTTGCTGCTGCTGCTGCTGCAGTATTTGACAGCTTGATAACAAAATGCATATAATAATACAAATAACAGCCTGTGTTGCCAGTGTGGGGAGATGTTGGGTGGGTTTTTTTCCATTCCCATTTTGATTAAAGCTGTAACTGATACACAACACTTTCAGGGTACATCTCTATGTTTGTCAGCAGTATCGCTCAGGCAGATGGAGCTGAGCTAGCTTTAAATGAACTAGCTCAGGTACCGGAAACTATCTAGATGCGGCAGCAGAGTTTAGTCCAGTCTAATTTCCCTGATGGAGTGAGGCCAGGAGGATCTTGGGTTCCTTACACTTCGCGAGTTTGCTGTAAGTTGGGAGCTGGTAAGCCATTCCTTTCTGAGAATATTTTGGAAAGTCATGGTTTTGTAAAGCATGGTGGTACATCGTCAAACAAGTGCAAAGTGACATCTTCAGCCACTGCAGAGGGCTCACCCCCAAGGAGGAATATATTTTCTTTTCGGAACACCGGTGCTAATTTCCATTGATGTGTTTCCAGGTTTTGCCACTCTGGAAAGGCTCTCACCAAAACTGCAGATAACGGAGTGTTTTTTCTAACCATGGATGGCTTGGTTGGGATTTACATTTTTGAGAGGGGGTTCTTCCCCACCCTGCAATCACAGGTTTTTTGCAGTTTGATATTTAACTGCATCGCTCTTGCGCTAACATTTTCTACTACGTGGAGGTTCGTAACCATTGGCTGAGAGATTCAAGGGAGATCTTGTTCGTTTGATTTAGAATGACTGATTTAGTGTTTAGATGTGATGCCGTTGGCAAGAGCTTCCCAAAGTGTTTAGAGTGATGTGTTGAACAGCCAGAAACATATTGCATGTTCAGAATGGCTAACAGTTCTTTGAAGGAAAATAAAAGGGCAACAAATAATTCTCTAGTAGCAGTCTGTATTTAAATAGGGTTAAGTCTACTGCCACGTAGGATTGGTTTGGATTTTTTTTTCCCAACACATGAGGGTAGTGTTACCAGCATTGACTCACACTGGATTACCTCAGTCAGTCACTACAGTTAACAGTAAAATGAACGATAAATTCTTTGACATCAGTGAACATGCATGTAAAATCTCTGTGAGTTTTTAATGATGGTTGAAGAGAGCAATCAAGAGACAAAACAGTATTCAGTCAAAAAAATTGTAAGTGTTTAGGCAGGTGTCTGGGTATGCCCTACCCAAACGGAAATTTTATGGGATCTTTCACATGATTCATGGATTTTCACTACTTTTTGAATTACAGAAACATTGATAATTTAAAACATTAATTTTCTGAATTATGTCCGTTCTCTCCCATAGTTACTCATCGGTCATTTGGAGCTCTTAATCTGATGTTGGCAGTGGTTGTAGCAGACAGTGATGCCACAAATACATCCTTATGAGCAGTAACAATGACAGGGATACACTGTGGGGAGGGGGGGGTGTTGCTGCTGGGAACACCGTTACATGTGTGAGGTGATGAAATGGTGCAATGGGAAGTGTTCACCTTGCCGTGTAAACTGTCAGATTTTGATGTGGAGATTACGGACCCTTATCTGCAATACTGAGTTAGCACAGCTTGAATATCTCTTAAGTTTAAACTGCAAATTTTAGTTGGTTAAAGAAAAATATTTCTAATGCTAGAGGACATTTGAATGTGTTGAAAGAGATTATAGGTGACAGTGCAAGGCACCTGGAGTTATTTTTAAATTAATTTTTGTAATCTCATATAGTTTATATATTGCTGTAACACAGCACTACATCCTAAGACCTCAGCAAATTTTCCCAGAGGTCCTTCTTGCTGTTTGTAATTCAGAGAATGAGATGAGCCTTAGCACCAGCATGTTAAGTGTGCTGGGCCTCTTAGTACTGTGTGGGATAGAAGGCTTCATACCATAGTAAACCGGGTACATACTGGAGGCAGGAGAAAATTCCTTTTTGGATGAGAGCTTTTTTCTGACATGATAAATGTTGCCTGATACCTTTCAAGAAGCAGTGAGGAATTAGTTTGGGTAAGATTCTTGAGAGTTCAGTGAAAAAGTTGCGTTCCAAATTGGTCAACTTTTTGCCTTTTAACCTGCTCCTTAGACTGTGAGATCCAAGCAGTGGGAGGGAAAAGACTTTTGATGCACCTCTGTACCTAGGGCTGGTGTCACTGTGATCCTAAATGATGGAGAAGTGTTGTGGCTGAGGGTGTGCTTCATTCTTATGCCTGGCTTGTAACTGTGGAGGAGAAACTGGAAGATAGCTTGATGAGAGCAGAACTGCTAAGCCTTCAACTTTCTTAAGCTTTTCTTTCTGATACAGCGCTGAATTCCTCTTGCTGTACTAGTGAAGTCTGTCTGGGGTGTTAGCTGTAAAATATTAATATTTTGTGTCATAAAGAAGTACGATCAGTAAGGTGTTGACTGGTAATATGAAATATGTAATGGTGCAAAAAGACATATTAAAGTATCAAATGTATTGGACGTGTTAGGAGAAAGGGATGAATTGGTATTAATTTGGTTTTGAAGGCATCAGTATAACCTATTTTAACTCAGCTCTTGCAATTCCTAAAGAATCAGTTGCTCACCAGGCTTCTTACACCACTAATGATATGAAGAAAGCATTTGCTTCCTTTCCATTCCTGGCTTTCAGCATCTGTATAATATTAGTGCATCAAGTTATTAATTCTTTTATTTTTATTTTTTTTAAATATATTTTCTGAGCTAGGACATGCAACTTCAATTATATCAACATTACTGACTGTAAGAGTGCTTCATTTTATACGGTACGGATTATTACTCGTAGAAAAACACCCCACAAACACTTGCCATACTACTGTCTGAAGAAGGCCTTCGTTTACTTCATTCCCATTGCTGTGATGAGACATTGTATCTGAGACTAACTTTACAGTTGAGAGTAGTAATTTTTCACGTAAAAGCACTTGTGAAAGTACTTTGGTACTTAACTAGAAGGAGAAAAACCTTGTCTGCCTACTAAAAGTTCTCCTGCCCTGTTTGATCAGTCTCGAGTGTGATCCTGAGCAGGTCCCAGTTTCAGGTCTATCTTGCCGTTCAGCAGCAGCAGGGGGAGCAGTGTAGCTTTATTTGGGGCTCTCCTTGACCTACGCTATAGTTATTAGCCCAGAACAATGCTGTTCAGACTCCAAAATTAATTCCTGTAAGAAAATCTTCTGCTTCTCTCTCTCTAGGTGAGCCAAAAAGATTACTGTGTGAGTTTTGTCTCGTTGCACTTTTTTAAAGCCCAAGTCCAACAGATGTAGAAGTCTAACTGCTGTGAGTAAATTCTGATAATGTTTTACTCAGGGTTGTTTATGGCCTGGTTCAGAAGCTGGTCAGACCAATTAGACTTACAGCCATGAGGCTGGAAGGGAATTTGGGGACATAGAGTCCTAGAATCTCCTGAGCTGGAAGGGACCCATAAGGATCATCAAGTCCAACTCCTGGCTCCACACAGGCCCAGCCAAGTCAGAGTATGGGACTGAGGGCATCGTCCAGATGCTTCTTGAGCTCAATCAAGCTCAAGGCCCCTTTCCTGGGGAGCTGTCCCAGTGCTGTACCCCCTCTCAGTAAAGAACCTCTTCCTAACATCCGACCTAAATCTCCCCTGGCGCAGCTTCATGCTGTTCCTTTGAGTTCTATCACTGGTCACCAAAGAGAGAGGAGATTGCACCTGCCCCTTTGCTCCCCCTTGCTAGGAAGCCACAGACCACCATGAGGTCTCCCCTCAGCCTCCTCCAGGCTGTACAAACCCAGGGACTTTGGCCTGTCCTTGTAAGACTTCCCCTTCAGACCCTTCTCCATCCTTGTTGCCCTCTGGACGCTCTCCAATATATCTTGTGCTGTGACGCCCAAACCTGCACCCAGGGCTCCAGGTGAGGCTGCACCAGCACAGTGCAGAGCAGGACAATCCCCTCCCTGGACCTGCTGGCCGTGCCATGCTTGATGCACCCCAGGATGCAGTTGGCCCTCCTGGCTGCCTGGGCACACTGATGGTTAATGTTTAACTTGCTGTTGATCAGGACCCCCAAATCCCTGTCAGTGTGGCTGGCCTGCTGATGACATGCCTCACCACATGAGCTGGTTCAGCTGCCTGCTCAGAGCTGGGCCAGCACTGAATGCAGCCTTGGGCTTTGTCCAGTTCAGTCTTGAAAACCTGCAAGGATGGACATTCTTGCAACTTTCTGGGTAACCTGTTCTACTGCTTCATTGTCTATGTAGTGAAATATTTTTCCTTGTACTATCCTGTGCTGAGGTATAACCCCAAAATATCATCAGACATTCCTACTTTTTATGAGGTCATTGCATCGTTGGCTCAGGCTCAGTGGCTTACCCCTGTAGTGTGTACAGCCTTGTATTTTTTATAAGGAACTGCTTTCCCTGAAATACCAGTGTTGGTTCCTCGTATGTGTAATGTTGTGTTGCAGCAAACATTCTTGGACTTTTCTTTTTGTTAGGGATTAAGTCGGTGTCAACAGTAAATTAGAAAATGCAATCAAGTCCAGGGTGGAGAGCAAATAGTACAGTAATGCCTCTGTGTACTCATAATATCTTAAGCAGAAACTGAATTTAAAATTTAATTACTCTGCAGTCTGGTATCGTGTTGGTCAAATCTAGATTCATGGATGATTTTTTTGCACCTTTGTATTTTTATTGTTTTTACTTGCAAGGTAATTTAATCTTGTGCTTCACATAATATGTCACTATGTTCCCATATGAATTTAAGATAAAAATACTATTTTCCCTGTATCTGCCTGGCTTTTCTCTAGTGAAAATGTGTTAGGGTATTGTGTTGCTGCCATGTAATTATAGCTGTGTTACATTTTTGGCATTTGTTGATTTAATCCCTTGCATACTTCCTCAAAATAAAAATGTTATTTAGATAAGTTGCCAACATGATAAAATAAACATTATAAAATTGTATTTCTACATACTTATGCATGTAGGAAGAAGAACAAGGTCAGGATGCCAAAGGTGGAAAGAAGGTTATTAATTCGATGTTCCTTTCTGTTTCCCAAATTGCTGCTTTGTCAGAAGAAAATGTAGACGGAGTTCAAAAGTAAGTGGCAATGATAACAATGCTAGAACCGATATAATAATGAAATAAAAATTACAGGCTGTTTGCTAAATTTCTTTTGAGATGGTTACGTCATTAATCTTTAATTGTTCAGTTAAATCAGTGATAATTAATGAGTCATGAAGGAGGGAATACCATTATCTCAAATCCACTTTGTTTTCCTGTATTTTCCCTAATTTGTCTTTGACTTTTTCCCCTCCCCCCAATGTTTCAGATTGATGTGGTTTCTGAGTTTACAATACTATTAAATATGCTGTAAATTAAATACTAATGTAAATAAGAACAGGTCAAATATTGAGCCTTTTTTTAGTAACTCTCACTTGGTAGCTTTTTGTTTTGTAAAACATTTAGGAATCTGTACTATAATGTGAGCTACAGACAAATCAGGAAGGTTTAAAAAATTCAGAAAAGGATGGAAAGCTTAGGGGAGATACTAATAGGTAGTTGTTATGGTGCACTGGGGAAAGAGGGGGCAGCCAAAGACTTATGTTGTAAGCCCATCTTGTCTTATCTTTCCTGTAGCAACAGTCTCCTTTGTTATTAGCACTTAATAGCAGCCCCATTTAGGAGGCCAGGTTAGCCTGAGACTCTGGACTTATGTTTTTAAGTGCCCAGATTATTTAGGAGGCCTTGCATCCACTAGAAAATCCTTAGTGACCTGAAAGCCCAAAGGGCTGATCCATTGGACTAGTTTGGGGTAGGGGGAATAAAAAAATCCAACTTTATCTTTCTGAATAGGTAAACTATTTAATAGAGATTAAAATATTCCTGAAAAATACTCTGTTCTTCCTACTTGCCACTGTTCTGGGGGGGAGGGTGTGGTGGTGCGGGGGGGCAGGAAACGATCTTTCTCTTTTGGGCTTTTGGGTTTTGTTGTTCTGGGTTTGTTTTGGGTTTTTTTGGGTTTTTTTAGAAAACATGAAAGAAGATATATTCCCATCAAATAATAAAAAGATGTATTTCATTTAGTGTTTTCTCTTGCATGATAGGCTTCTTATTTTAGGGGAGACTAAAGCATAGACTCAATGGACACTGTAATGTGCTTAATGAGGCAACTTACTGTGAAACTTTCTCATTAAGATTGAAAAGCATTGAAAGATCATACATTTCTTCTTAGTCTCAGCTGATCACCTGTGTTTATATTTCTATATACTGTAAAAGTGGAACATAACGCATATACTGCATCTGACTGAGAAGAGGATAGTTGCAGGGGATTTTATTCACTCTGAGCAGTTTAGCAGCAGCATTGAAATGTCATTACTTCATTGTAGTGCATCATGTCTATACACAAGTTCAGTTTGAAGGCCACAGCTAAGGTTAGAAAATCAGAACGGGTCTGATTCAGTATGAGAACTTTGATGTCCTGCATTCCCATCTATTGTGGAATTCTGTACTGCTGGCTGTCTCTGTAGGACTTGAGCACCTTCTGTGAAGGAAGAAATAGCAATCCAAAGAATAGAAATCCACATGCCCCATCATTTCCCAGTTGTTCATAGGTACTGTTGTCAGTACCTATGAACAACTGCCTTACAGAATATTGAGAAGATGAGTACTGGCGTTGTTAGCAACACTGGAGAAGTGCCTGAGAAGGTCTGATTATGAAAACACAGAGTTGGCAGAAGCTTCAGAAAGAGAGGACTGTTTCAAACCTTGGAAAGTTCAGCTGGCCATGTTCCACTTCTATTTCAGTACACTGTTAAGTGTTTTTAACCGACTTGCATGTGTGCAGCCATACGAATTTGTCATGCAGAACAAAACTGATTGGATTATATGCTTTACTTTGTTAGCTATTGAGGCTCTAATTAAAAAAAAAACCAACCACTGTCAAATAAAATGAGTTTTATCTCTACCGGCTTTTGTGAAAACTCTGAAAATCTCGTGGTTGCCTATCTGTAGGTCTGAGGTTAATGCCCTTCTTAGGAAAGAATGAGAAGCAGAGGGGTAAAATAAACCCAAACAAACCAGGCTTTGCTCTTTTACAGGGAATTAGAAACTCTGATCAGAACTGGCATCTGTATTTTCAGGTGCAGTTACGAAGCCAAGGACTGCTTTAAGGTGAAACTTAACTACCTGAAACATAGCTGAAGTTATACTGGAAGAAATGGAAAATGAAGTCCTAGTCCTGATGCCCTCCCCTTATGTGGAAAAATGCACGCAATTATTATAAAAGACATAACTAATTCCATGTTTGGATAGAGTAGACATAAATGTGTCAGCAATAGCATGGTCTCCTACAAGGGAGTGCATTTTTTTCATTAATTTTTCAAGTTAAAGTGGAAAAACCTCCACAGCGTGCCAGCAAAAGAAGGATAAGGCTCTTCTTAAATGTCTTGACCATTACAAAAGTGGAATTCAAACCTGTAAATTTTTTAGGTACTTTCAGTGATTTTATAATATTTATATTAATTTTCAAATGTAATTTTTCCTCAGAGGCTGCATGAAAAATAATCTTGAAAGATTATTACAGCATTGTAAAGCTGTCTCAGTCAGAATGAAAGAGGGGTAGTACAAACTGGAGACTAATTGTTTCGTTTCGTCCTACAAACCCCTTCCTGAACAAACACTTGGGGTTTTTTTTCTCCTCCGGGATTTTCAGTGCATTTCTCTTTGTTATGTGCAATTCTCTTATTTTTATTTCATTAATCATATCTTAACATTTAAATAGCATCTTTTGAACATTGTTTGCTTCTTTTTTCAGCGGATATGTCCTCTGATCATAAACATTTATAGTAAGGAATTAATATAGCTAAGTCAGGAAAACACACATACACATATATTAGCATTATAGGTATAACTGATAGCAGACTAAGTTAAATTTTGGAATCTGTTATTTTTAAATTTCATTATTATACTCTGCAAATTTTTTCTAGGCAACTGGAAGAATTTCTGAATTTTAAACAGGTAAAGACATCACTGAAAAAAGCTATTTTGCTGGATTATTATACTGCAGGATTTTTGTGGGCTAAAGAAATGAAGTTCAGTCTTATACAGCTCTCAGGATTCATGGATCTATTGCATTTCCTGTTGAAGAATCTCCTTGGTAAGTATAATTAAATGTAAAGTAAATATCTGAATTGGAAGGCATGAATATTTTCAAGTCATTTTAATAAAGTGATAGTTAATTACAAGTAATTGTAAAGTGATTTATTTTCCTCTTGAACGTTGGCATGTTATACCTTATACCTGAAAACAGTTCTTATTGTCAGGCGTTAAAGTTTCATTAGAGAGAGCTGTATTCTTTTTAGCAGAATATCCCTTATTCTTTGCTTGTACAATATGTGGTATAAAAGGACCAGGTCCTGAAAAGACCTCATCTTTGCTAGGGTAAAATAAATAATAATTATGGTAGAGTGAGTGCAAGGAGCTCCTAAATTCCAATTCCGGCTGTCTCAGTGACTGACTCGCAGTAGCCCTGGGCACATTTCTCTGCTGTTTGAGATATTCAGTACATCCTGTAACATTACAGCAGGTGAATTACATTTATTTTATCCTTGGAGGTCAACTCTGGCACAAAATATATCGCTTAACTAAAGACTGGTGAGAGAAGTAAACTGGCATCACTGCCAAAGATGAAAAATGACAATGAGAGGACTGTAGCTCCTGTGGCTATGAGGAAATTTGCAACAAAGCATGTAGCTTGGGTCTAGTGGGAACAAAATAGCAGAAAAAATGGGTAGCAGCATCCTCTAAAACCTGTATTTGAGAGATCACAATGCTTACTTAACATTCATTTTGAAGGTGATTATTTTGAGAAATGTCCATCCCAGAGGAAGAGTGAAAGGACTCAGTGGTTCTAGTCAAAGAGAAGATGAATATTTAAAATAAACCTCATAATAGTTATTATACTCTTTCATTGTAATTTAATTCAAGGGCCTTTCTGACTTGGAATTTTGACAGAATATGTACGTGCTTTATGATCATTGGAATTCCACTTGTCCTTCCTGTGTCTGATGAGAAAGTATCTTAACATATGCTAACTATATTAATACAACAATGGAGAGGAATGGAAACATGCCAGAAATTAGTTTTATGAGACTGTATGTAATGCATGTGTACTAGGCAGACTGGTAGCACAACCAATTATTAAAGCAGACTGACGTTTTTCAGGAATGGGATCTTAGGGGGAGAAAGCTTTGCCAAACTTTAACTCTTTATGCTGAAATTTTGCACAGCAACGTCTGCCTCTCTTTAATTTTTATATAAATAAATTACAACCAAACAGTTCAATGGACTTCCAGACAGAGGCTGTGGAAATAATAATTTTTTTTAAAAGTAGTATTTTATGCCTTTTTGCCTTTTTTTTTACCAGCTCTAATACCCATATGCTTTGAAGTAAAGACATAAGGTTTGGCAAGCAAGTGATGTGAATTTGCTTTTTGTTGTCCTGTGAAAATTCATTTGGATTTGGCTAAGATACATGACTCTTAGGGAAGGAAAATGCAGTTTGTAAACACTTACAGGGGATGGCTTACATTTTTTTCACAGCTAAATTTCCCAAATAATCCATCTTATAAAGTATGCTGTAGCCCAGGGCTGAGATGAATTTCCTTGTAATTACTGTTCTCAGCTGGTGCAAGTTCCAAGACCGAACATTGCAACTAAGAGCAAAATAATATCTTCTATATTAATGGCCATTTCCTTTCCCTTCCTTACACCAGACCCAAGCGGCCTTGAGAATTAGCTACTTGACCATAGTAGCAAGAATAGCACAGAGCAGGGAGATGGCTTTAGAGAAGGAAGGCAGTGGAAACTCATTTAAGGGTGGTAAAGGAGAAAGGAAAACTGAGGCTTGGAAAGCGGAGGCTTTGGTTGATCGGGAGCCAGGATGAATTACTTCCATAATTTGGTTCATCTTCTAGATATTGAGAATAAAGTGCTCCTTACCTCACCGACACCCTGTAAGAGGAAGCTGGGGCTGAAAATCAGTTGTGCAAAGGAGGGAGAAAATTTGGACAGGCTAGCAACAAGGCCTGACTTCTCATGAACTTGTTCTGTGGCTTCACTTCCCTACTAGCTGTGATATTTCTGGTTCCCATACTGTTTCACATTTCCCCTGGCTTCTATTCTATTTCCTCTACATTCTCTCTATTACTTTCTTGCTTCTTCCATTATGGTTATTTATATTGTGCTGCCTCCATTACTGAAAACTGAGGTGAAATTTTCAGGGTTTTGATTGCTATACCACTAAAGGGCAAAACTATAAAGCTCAGAATCTTGTAATTTCTTTGTTTTCTGTATGAAGAACCAAGGAGCAGATCAGTAGAGAATTAAAACAATAAGGAAAACTAGATTTATTTCACCACTGGTGGTGGATGTTTCCCCATTTTCTACTCTAGATTTTTTTTAGACTTAAAAAGAACAAGGAAATTGTGTTCAAAACTTTTTTAACCACTACCACAGTTCTAAGGATGGCACACAGTGTACAGAAAAGATGCATACTTTCTTTTTTAAGGTTCAGTGAACAGTGATATATTTTCTGTCAAGACAGTTTAAAAAAAATAATTGAAAGTTTTACTGACACTTGGTTTTGATTTCCAGCACAAAAAATGTAAAGTAATTATCTATTTTTGGGGGTGTATGTGTGTGTAAAAACACATCCTGTCCCAAGATTTATGATACATGTGGAGTATTATGCATATTCATGATTAATCAGTTATGACTGTAAGCACCTAAAAATCACTGTTACCCTTTTTAATACCTGTTCCTGTATTAATGTTTTATGTTGCAAGGGGCATGGTCAGAACACAAATCTTTTACAATATCTATGCCAGTAGTAAATTTATTTTTAGAATAAAGATACTACACATTTCAAATTTACATACTCTTCTGACGACGTTTATCTCTGCGTAAGTAGGAAGCCAAGGTGTAGTATTGTAAACAGGCACCGTTGTAATCCTTATGTTATGAAGGTGAAGCAGTGATTTCATGATGGAATTTTAATGCACTTTTTATTGGTAGGAATAATGGCAACAAACAGGAATTTTTTACTCCCCTTGCTTTTTAAGATTTGATGTGGGTCGTAACTTCTTCAACTTAAACTCTTAGAATTAAAATGGGCCAAAAGCCCCCACTGTGTCATGCTTATACTTGGATTTTGTTCTTTGGGATTCCGTTGCAGACAAACATATGACCTTAGGAGATAATTTAAAAGAACTTGGAAGAGCAATGGCTGGAATTGGAGAAAGTGATTCAGAAAGAAGTGGTGACTTGAATTTCTTCAGCATTGAGGAAGCCAAAGCAGTGATTGATTACTTGAGTATCAGGTATTTATTTCTAGAAGATCCATTATTTCCTATTTGAATAATTTAACATGGTGGGAAATTGACTGATAAAGTAAGTTGAAGGCTTTTAATTGGGTATGTTCATACTCTGCCAACATACTGCACACAGCAAACTTGAAACATTAAAAAGAAGAGATAACATTCAAGTATTAGTAAAGATCTGGCCACAGATGTCAAAACCCAGGAAAGAAATTTTAGACTGGAAGTTTATCACAATGTGAGAATACACTGAAAAAATGTCCTGGGTTTTGTTATAGGTGATTAAATGAAAAGGGGAGTGTGGTATATTGAGAATATTCTGAGCTTGCTTTTAAAACTTTCTACTTTTAGATTACAGTTGAAGAAAATCCTAGGTCTTGTCTATAACTGCAAGTATTCATCTGGCTCTGGAAGCTCTATTGGACTTAAGTGGTTTAAAGTTATGTACTTAACAGAATTTAGGCTATGACTGCATGAGTCATAAAAATGTTGTGTTTCAAAGTTAGCAAAATTTCAGCATCTACATGAAAAGGCTTTGTGATAGTTCTTGGCTTTTAAACAGAGACACAGACTAACAGCAGCAATTCAGTTAATTTTCTGAGTAGAAAAATTAAGGGTCTCATAGCAGCCAGTCACACATCACCATGTAAACACATACAGACCTTTCTTCTGCAAGATGCCACTCTAGGGACAGTGGCTGTGTTCATTTATCACTGTTTACAGTACCTGATGGACAAAGTGGTTCTCAACCTCCTGTATCACACACAAGTGTTGGGGGCAAGGAGATGGCAAAGTTTCTGTTGTCATGTTTGCCCATACTGTCTACTTCACCTGTACTTTTCAGTTCATTTGCTGACCTGAATGGTAGTTAGGGAGAGAAATTTTGTGTCAGATGGGTGTAAAAAGTTGGTAAGTTCATCACTGATCCATACCTAGAATTGTTGGGAATTTTCTGACCGTGTTTTGCAAGGAAAGGTTTAACACATCTTAAGTTTAACACACAGAGTTGTTTTTTATAGAGTATTTTCTTGGATGCAAAAAAGTATTTCCTCTTGAAGGAAGGCAAAAATACTAGAAAGACAGATAGCCTTCCAGTTTAGGGTATGCTGATTTAGACTGGGGATTTAAACCCATCACGGGTGATTTTTTTTACAATTGGGCTATAATGTTTGTCTCTTTCTCCTGCTCTCTTATTTTTTTCTTTTGTTTCTTTTTCGTGGAAAATGTATTTTTATAAAATCCATCTTTTCCCATATGAAATGAGAACATCTCTTTAAATCTCAAATTTCTGCAGTCAAGGCAAACCTATGTCCTGCCAAGTACTAGCCCTAAACTAAAAGGAAACTTGGCATTTAAGATGTCTCACACAAATTCTTTTACCTCCCCCTTCCCATCTGTGCCTTTTATATATTTATTTGGAACAAATGTTCTTTCCAAATAGTGTGTCTATAGCTCTTGTGTAAATTATCCATTGAAAGGTATCTTGTCCGTGAATTAATTCCTTCGTAGTTGCAGGAATTTCATCCAAGAGCTTAGGTGCTCCATCCCAGTACCACCAAAGTTATAACTGGGCAGGAAGACTATCAAGCCATGAGACTTTTGCAGGAGAAGAATATTTTAGCCACATACTGTGTGGCTGAATGTTCAAACTATTCAATTTTATTACAAGTATGTGCTGTTGCAAGGTCATGGGTATATACAATTAGACTGAAACATGTCATATGTGTCTAGTTTATACAATCCAACATTTTAGTCATTTCAATATTTATTTGTTTTTAAATAAGAACTGAATCAGCACACTTCTTATGTGGGTGTATTTTTGAACTTTATGAACTCAGAAATAGGTTGACTGGGTTTTATTACAATTCAAATTAATGTATTGCTTCCACATTTTTTCTTGTTCTTCACTTTTTTGTTTAATTTTAAGTGATAGACCTGTAGCTGATTTTTCTACTCAAGATAGCATGACATGTTTTAGTTCAGATCACATTTTTACAGATGAGCTATAAACCATGGGGATTTAGAATGGAAATGGGGACAAATGCTTAACCACATTGGCACAGGCTGTGCAGCAACTATAATGACACCTTCAGGTTTGGTGGAAGGTGACAGTTATCATCTTTTTATCTTGTCTCCTTGGGCAAACACACGTCAACATAACTCTTGACATTTTCTTTCAGGAAGCAGTGGAGCCAGGGAAATATGTCATTGCTAATCACCTTCAGATTCTCATATGACATCATAGGAGGGTCTAAAAAAAATCTTACATGAGTAAAATTATTTTCGTGTAATTGCTAAAAAAATTGGCATGGAATTTTTCAATTGTTCACAACAGATACACACAAAAACATTTTATATGATGCCTGATAGAAGAAAGAACACTACTCTGTTGTTTAAAAATAAATGTCGATGTATAATTTTCGTGATTTGATTTAAAGAGCATTAAATGGAGAAATTCTTTCCTTGACAGAGGATTAAGGGTACCAGGTGGAGGAATTTTAAAAATAAACAAAATTCAGAAACGCCCAAAGTAATCCTTGTATTTCTGAGAATATTATAAATTACCTGTACCTGTAACAGAGTCTATAAAGAATATCATAACCCTGCATTTAGAAGGGAAGAGGAAGAGTTGATTTGCAGGTGCTGTAAATCTGGATCCTTTCCAAGGCTCTGGAATAATTAAAAGCAAAAAGTTTGAAACGTTAAGTTCTGCCTGTGCAGTTTGAAAGACACACATCTTATTTCTTTGTGTGTCTCTGACGTTCATAAAATATTTTTTTTTCCAAATAATCCCTGTTAGAATTTTATCAAATAATAGGTGTATATGTGAGGTGACACCTGTATTTCCATACATGCATAAAAATGTACTGCAAATGAAATGGCAAATATCGTAACAACTTAATTGCCTATGTGTGCTTTGGGTTTGGGGAAGGGAGCTTGTCATTTGTGGAAGCCGAATTTCCTGTGCAAGTTGGTAAACTCAGTTGTTTTTAACTAATGGTAATTGAATGAATGAATTAAATGTAACTGTAGAATAAAACTTTTATATGGCACTTAAAGAGCCAAATGCTCAATGAGGCTGCCATCATACTTCTCACCAAATTAAGAAATGCATCTGCACATATGTGCAAAAACGTCTGCTCCCATCGGGTAAAAATGTATTGAAAAGTTTCACAGATGCATTTGACTAACCTCTGGAAGATGTACTGCTGCGTAAGGGTTGCAGGCCGCGCCACCGCTCCCTTCTGTTTCTGAGCTGCTGTCATGGGCAGGAGGAACCACAGTTGTACCTTAGTGGGCACTTCTGCACTGCTGAAATTAGAGCATATTGTCCCTGCTCTGACATATTGTGGAACCTCTGATGCCGTGGCAGCAAGCAAGTACGGGATGGTGATTCAGGGAAAGTCAGCTAAAATAGCACGTACCAAGCATGAACTCCCACAGCTGCCTTCCCTGTTACCTCCCAGAGACAGGATTGTATCTCAGATACCTGTATCCCACCACAGCAGCCTTTGGCTGTTATGGGGTGGGAAGCTGCTAGGTGGGAGAAGAGCCTATGCACCGTGGGTCGGCCAGCTGGAGTGGCACCTGTGGGGCGGGCGCTCTGAGAGCCTCAGGCAGCTCCACATCTCAAAGAGCAGCCTGTACTGGGGATGTGGCCAGGCTCTGGGTTTGTAAACTTGTTTTCATGGCAGTTGTATGACATCCTGCAGCTCATAACAGTGTCTTTAGTGTTAGCTGGATAATTGTCTATGTTGGGTGTAGTAGTTAATTTTTATATTGGGCTTTGAAATTGCAGTTGGAAGGGATTTCTGGAGGCTGTCTAGTCCAAAGCCCTCCTTACAGCAGGCCTCGGTATTCCAGATGTGGCCTGACAAATGCCAAGCCAGGAGGCATTGCCATCCCTGGTGATGGCTCTCTTAAGAACCTCTGTCCTGTGTGTAGCTGGAAAGTACGGGAACCAATTGCAGATGTTCGCTGCAAATATTGCAGTACCTTTATGTGTACATCAGGCAGGAGTGTGATAAAATCTTGGAATCATTCTTCAACCTGGACTTGCTATGAAATCAGAGAGTTGTGTTTTAACTTGTACGTCAAAATGACATGACAGAAGCCAGAAGTTCTGTATCATGATTTTAAGAGAGCAAGTAATTGTAACAGATGGGCTGTGACAAACCAAACCTTTGATTTAACAAATGCCATATCATTGATCATTAGGAAGGAGAACAAGGAAAATTATTTAAAACATGTGAAAAGAAAACCCAGATATGTTTTAAGCAAGATAAATATTTTGGGCCATTGAGTAAGTCTATTTAAAGTTACTTTTGTTGTAATACACATAACGCCAGTGTGTCAGTCTAATTTTTTTTTAAGTGTTTTTGTTTCAGTTTTTTTAAGGTTTTTTTCAAGAAAAGGCTATGTTGATTTTGAAATATGACCTTGAGAGAATAAATGCTTCCATTCTTTATTGTTGTGGTGCTCCAAGATCAATCTTGCTCCCTGGACTGGCAGCCCATCCCAGAATCTGAAAGCTGATTTGGCTTTGTTTCCTTCTTGTCCACTATTATTGCTGATATTAAAGGCATAAGGGTCCAGGTGATAAGTGTGTCAGGAATTACATTTTTCAGAGTAGAACTTTGTCTTCTCAGGGTTCAATTTCATAGGGACCAAGTGGATGCATTTTTAAGTATCGTGCTGTATTTTCTAGGGCCATCTGGTAGTAAACCCCGTAAATTAAATACTCTGAGTATTGCACTTGAAGTTAAACAACCATTTCTTTTTAAAATGTGGAGCCTTACCATGCTAGCGAGTAACTCAGCTTAACAGAATTTTTAATATTCTTTATTTCCAAAGATTTCCAGCTGCAATAGTACTATATTCTCTTTTTTTTTCAGCTTATTTAAACACTACAAGCAATATGAATACCTCTTCCACAGTCCTGGAGAAGAATTTGTGATAAGTAACGAGGTAATTTATATAGATGGAACTCATTATGCAAAGTTATTTAATGAATGCACCATGGCATATGTTTTATATTGCTCAAAGCAACTTCATGTCAACATTACTGCATTACTAACGTAAAATGGCTGATTAAAGAATACAAGCTAGATGTTTTGATCCTCGTATTCAGAATTAATTTTGGATTTCAAAAAAGTGCAAGCTTGGTTAAGATGTTAGTTGTGTTAAATCAGGAATACTTGCGTGCTTGTCTTCATGAGTTGGTGTACTTAATTTGAATTAGCAATGCATGTGTCTGACTCTTCTTAAAAATCGACAATCAAAAGCAGAAAAGGTTATGTACCAAGCCTAGTCTGACCACAGTCCTAAATTTATGTATGCCTGCGTATGATGGGTTTTGTTTCTACTGCAGCCAACAGTTAATTATACTGACTGTAAAGAAGCAAGCTAGAAATTCAGCATTTTGAAAGCATTCAGTTAGTAACAATGAGTTGGCTTGACTGTCAACTTTGTCCTACGCTCTAACTTGTATGTGAAAATACACACAGGAAAACGTATTGATACAGGACGTGGCCTTTAATCAAATGGACAGATCCAATTCATCATATAGACCTTCCTTTAGCCCTGACTCTGCATTTTTTGAGGAGATGTGTTGCAATGCAGAGGAAAGGATTTACATTTATAATTTATATTAGGAGACAACTGGTTGCTCAGAAAGGCACAGCAGTGGAATGTTTCTGATGGTACATGTTTTAGCTAATCAGTACATAGTGAAGTTAATGCACTGGAAAATTTTCTTTGCACTTTAAGTTCCTGGTTTGACTCCGTGAATGATGTGGGATAATTTCTTCCCATGCTGATTCTAAATATCCATATTATTAAAAAGAAGGACTTGACGTGGGTGCTAATATTTGAAAATTATTTTCATCATTTGTAAGGTGGGTTAAAATTCCAACTATGATGACATCAGTGACAAAACCATCATCTACCAAGTAGAGCAGGACTTCAGCATGGCTGTGTTATGGTTGCTTGTTTTTATATTAGCTAATCAGATCAATCGCTGGTTAGCACTTTCTGATCAATAAAATTATTTGTAATGAGGCTTTGATTAAGTAATTTCTGGTGTAAAATTCAGTAGTATTTCTCATAAGTTGTAGACCTGCTTAAAAGAAAAGTCTTTGTGTTTTCTGGAAGGCTGAGGTGAGTATTTGAGTCATGGAGATGTGGTTACTTTGCACAGTCTGTGGGCTGGGCAGTACCAACCTCTGCTGAAGGCACCACCTCCAGCAGGGAATGGCAATTGGTTTTCTGTGAATTGCTTGGGTGATGATCCATCAAAGGAACAGGCTCAATCTCTGATTATAACCATCACAAAAACCTTTGTGACAGTTTTGAGCCGTAACTCTTTTACGGCCGTTTCTTACCTATGCACCAGTTTAGTGTAACCCATCTGTTTTGTATTCCAAGTTCCATGGCAAAGAGCCTTTAATTTGTCCAACCGCACTTCACTGCCCAAGAAAATCAATACTTGTATTCTTGCAGAGTTTATTTTGATAGGGTGATACATTGTTCTTCAATAAGTAACAATTTAAGGCATTGGAGCTACACATACAAATTTACAGCGTTATTTGCACTTGCTTTATGTATTAGAATGTGATGAGAGGTGAACCCTCATAGGCTTGAAGCTCGTTTGCTATCACTTTGTTAAATTCAGAAGTGCTTATCCGTGAAGGAGAGTGTTACCTGCATTGTTTGCAGTCCCTTAGATGAACAGCTCAAACCCTGACAAGTTAAGTGGGGCAGGTGCAGTTTGGCATGGTTGGCTATGGCAGGCGCACATCTATGGCAGGGGCACATCTGGAGTCGCGGGCTCAGTGCATCTGCTCAGGAAACTGAAGGGGGCAGGAGATGGCTTGGGAATGTGCCTGCTGAAAGCAGGTGATAAATCTGAGCTGAAAAAGTAGCCCATGTAGACATGTTATATATAGCCCATAGCTAGATGCCGAGTGCTGCTAAAGTCTGAGAAGTTTTCTTCTAGCTCCGGTGATAAAGGTCTGTTCGTTTGGAATGGGGGACTGTAAATTGTAATTTGCCCAAATAACAAGAGCCGTGGTGTGCTGAGAGCTTAATTACACTATTATCTCCTTTTGCAAATGAAGACTTTGAGACAAGTCAGTGAAATGACTTGCTTCAACTGAAATAATTTGCTTCAACTGAAATGGCTTGCTTTAGCTCAGTGAGTAAATTTGTGTGCCGAATATATTACCTACGGAATAAAAGTCCAGCAGCCTAATGAGAAGACCTGTTTCTTTAAAAAAGAGGCAGCTCGAACAACTAAAAGCGGGACGTGGTGTTGTAATGGATATCCTTTTAGAGAAACCGCAGTATGTGTTTTCCAGAGAATTCTTACAGCAATGGATTGTAAACATATTGGATTTTATTTTTTCTCTAGCACAGGCAATTATACAGCATTCTCAATCAGGTTTCCTTTTTGATCTTTCACTGCAGTTATTTCCAAATGACCCTGTCATTTCCTGTGTAGAATAAAATCAGACAAGAAAAGGGAAATGACTCAAAACTCAGATTATGCATACAATATCTGTGGCCATGCCGCTTGATAAAATTTAACTTCCTTAAATATGGCACGTAATTAGTGGAGCTTCACAGCCTGATTAATATTCTGTGTTTGATGCAGCTAGCATAACAGAACCACCTTTGTAAAATACAGACAGTGTTTAAGTCTTTAAATAAAAAAATAGTCTTAACAAATGCCTGGCTAATTTAAATATATTTTTGCTTTGGCTAAAACCTTTAAATCAAACTACCTGAGGTGATCATATTGCCTAGGAAAAAAAGAAAAGGTTAAAACTGAGAGACATGAATGCTTGGTTAGATGATAAAACACACATCGTATATCTAACCTACTTTGGCAGTATTTAAAATTTAAAACTTGCCTTTCCAGCTATCAAATCTCTTACTTCTCCTTTTTTTTCCCAGATCTACAAAGACCTATATATTATGTATGCATGAATACCTGTTAGAAAACATGATGGTACAAGAAATTACTGAGAAGTGCTCAGAATGCCAAGTAAATTAATTGCTTTTTTTTCCCCCCGTCACTATTATGAGCAGTTCCCCACATTTAGAAAGATTGCAGAAGAAGCAGCGCTTTAGCTGTTCTGTGCCTGTGATCCAAAATAAAATGCGTGTAGTGCTAGCATACCGGAGTTCTTCAGGAATATTGTTGTTAAAAATACTGTGGGTTTTTTCCTCCTCTTGCCTGCTCTGGAGGTTTCTATGCTCTAGCTGTGATTTAATACACCTATATTAGCCTGCAATTTCAAAGAAAGCAAAAGGAAATACAGTCTAAATCTCGATGTGCAGGGATTCAGTGGAGCAATTCCTATTAACACACGTCAGGTCATGTAACAAAGGTTTAAATTGTTAATACGTGTGTTACGTAGAAGTTTTTATTCTTTTCTATGTTCAGTTAATTTATATTGCTTTGATAGGATGATATATTGCAGCACATCTTGTATTTTTTTTCCCCTCACCTTTACAAATTGTACCTTATACTGCATTTCATGTTTTTGCTGCTCTCTGTTGTGTATTTTTGGATGGAATGAGGCTAAGGTCTTTTGGGATTATGTCTGCTTTGAAACATTTCCTAATAAAAATAATGTGGTTGGTAAATCTAGTTTTATTCCTAGTTGCTTGAGCCAGCCTGATGGAGTAATCTGCTATTTTATGGCCCAGATTACTAGTTAAGTTTGACTTCTTGAAATAGTAGCATACAATGTAATTTTCTTTAGAGATGTCATAGTGGGTCAGGTTGCAATAAAAATATTGAAGATTAAGTTTAATGGCAGTGCAGATTCAGTATTATAGCAGTCACTAGATATCATCTTCTGTACTTTGAGTTCCAAAACAGTTTCCATTAATGCCTTCTTTCCATGCTGAAACATTAAGCTTTCTCACTGCGGCTGGTCTTTATCCAATTGTGGGTTGGGGTTTGGGTTTTTTTTTTGAAAGTTTGAACAAAATCCCTTCTGTGTTTGAATTTAAGGGAGTGGATAGTAAGAATATACCATTTGAAAACTAATAAAGCATTTTTTTTTCTGATGGCAAAAGACCTGAAGTCTGTGACTGGACTTTGACATGTCATCTTCATTAGGTGTTGTGTATTTAGATTGGTTAATCAATCATTTTTTAAACAAATTTGCTCAATGATTTCTTGAGAACTGCATTTTAAAGATGTATGAAACCAGAACATTTCCATAAGCATATTAGCTCACACTAGAGAGACTCATTCCCCAGCTAATGGAGTGCATGCTTTTCAAAGCTTGAAGGTTTCAAATATTTGTAGTGCATAAAAATCTCTGAGTTGATTTTCTGTAGCTTTGTTTTGTAAATATCACCATGGCAAAGACATCAGGACAATGTTGAAGGAAATAAGAGCATAGGACTGGCAGGGACCTCCTGTTGTCAGCTCTACTGCGACTTTCTTATAAGCAAACATAACACAATCCTCTTCAGGAGCTTCTCAAATTCTGGCTTTAAAAGACAAGTTTTTTGTCTTTGCAGTTCCAGTTAGAAGCCTGCCCTGGTGCCTGATTTTTGTAATGGTTGTAAAAGCTCTTATTTTCAGCCTAAGTGTATTCATAGCAAGCTTACGTGCATTTGTCCTCGTGCCAATTTGTGCCAGTATTGACCTTTAGTTCTTGTTCTATCCCCAGTGCTTATTTTTCTAGTGTATTAAGAGACAGCAATCTTACTGTCAGCCTTCATTTGGCTAAACTAGAAAAGCCAGCCTTCTCTAATCTGCTTTTAAGGTAGGCTTTTGATACATGAATTCTTATATTCATACCTGCCTCTAGTCATCCTGTTGGCCTTCTTCTGTAGTAGTTCCACTTTAAATTGGTTGTGTTTGAACACGAGTGACCAAACTGCAGGTAATATAGTTGCTGAGATAAAAGTAAGGCCTTTTACAGTATCAATAGTGCTCTCTTGTTCTCCACTGGGAATAGCCTACGTGATAGGTCCTAAATCAGTCGACAGTTCATACCTGTATCGTGTGGCTCTCTTGTCATAGGCCTGCTATTCCTATTCTCCTTTGTTACTGCGTCTTCCAGCTGAGGGTAGTCCCACTGCACAGTGGGTTTTAAAAAAATTATATCCCTACAATGTCACCTTACGATTTGTCATTGAGTATGAGAGTGAATATTCTTCAAGGTCATTCAGTCCCTTCTGTATGATATCACGGCCCTCCCGTGAATTGATCGTGTCTCTCACATTCCTTTTGCTTAGAAAATCAGTTATCTTATGAAAATAAACTATGAAATTTGTCTGCCAACATGTATCTTTGATAAATCAATGTTACGTTATATCCCATTTTCTTTAATTTCCATTTCCTTATTTATTCTTTCTTCCAAACATGTTCCTCAGGCTTTTACTACTATGAAGATCAAAACTGCAGCATCAGGAGCAGGTTCATTATTTTACGATTATTAATGTTTTAAACTGCTAGTTTTAAACTGGTATTTGGTCTTTTGATGTCTGAGGGGAAGTTTTTGATGTCCGTTACAGAAGTGTGTCGTACCCAAGACCAGATTACTGAAGCAAACAGCTGGAGAGCCAGTGGGGTTTTGTGACAAAAATCCCTGATATTCAGTCCTTTGATCCTGAAGTTTGCTATGGCTGCAACCAGAGAGATGTTGAAGGACTTGTGATTAGACTGAGTGAAAAGTGGAGTCTGTTAGAATTGTGTGCATTATTACTTGGAATATTTTAAGCGTATCTTGCACAGTAGAAACCACTCTTGTTTTTCAAAGACTGTCTTTGGTATACTCAGGTGCCAGTAGTGGGGATATTTTGACCTTTAATAGTTATGCTTCCATGTAGGTCACATGCTGCTGGTCTTCTGCAACTAATTTAATGTTCCTCAGTTTGGGAAGCTGAACTGCGCTGCTCTGAAACTCCAGAGGGTTCGTGGAATTCATAAGCCAGTGCTGAGTACTTTGCAAATCTTCCTTTAGAGAATGATTGACAAAATGTTTCCAAATTTTTTTTTTTTTTTAGGAAACATCCAATGCAGAACAAACCTGCTTTTTAATTCAGTAACGTGCTTGAAGTCGTGAAAGTAAAAAATTAAGAGAGGAAAAATGCCGGAGAGCTGACTTAGGCTCCACCTTCAATGTGCTGAGCACTATGGTTCTGACCCAGCCAGCATTTAAACAAGTGCCTCTTTTTAAGTGCTTGGGAACTTTTATTTCAATGAACCTATTCACATACACAGAGTTAAGCTGAGAAATGGCTGGGGTCACACTGCTCAGCACCCTGGAAGATGGAAAGCTAAAGACACCTAGAGCAAAATGAAAAAACCCTTGAAGCCCATCACAACTTTCACAGTTGTACAAGGCATCACGTTTTTTTGACTGTGTGATGTTAAGAGAGAGTGGAAAAAAACCCTTGGATTGTTGGCAGGAAAAGAATTCTGGAACGGTGCAGGAATTAATATATACACAGATGTGCTCTCAGAGTTTTTAAATTATTTATTTAGATAATTGTTGGTTTCTGTGTGCATGTGTGCACGCACATGTAAACGTACGTCATTCAGATAACAGCAGTCAGGGCTTGTGGGAATGCAAGTTAGCAAGGAGTTCTCGGCGTTGACTGGAAGGACAAACTGTGTGTTAATGACAGCATGGTTCTGCTAGTCATCCAAGTGGTGTAGGATCCTGATGACTCAGTGCTGCATCGGAAGACTGTAGCCCAAGTTGGAAAATGTTTATCAATCAGTGCGTCCGTTTGAATGGAAGGCAATGAGATTGGCATAAATGTGTTGAGCAGTTGAGCAAAGTACCTGAAGGTAAACTACTAGGATATGAAATTTGCTTTACTTTTCTAGTATTCCCGAATAGCTTATTCTGATGCCCTTTGGGAGTTCTCCTTGTTTTGCTTGACCAGCGTAAAAAAAAAGTAATTGGAGCTGAGCAAAGATCAATATTTTTTTTTTCTCACAGAAGATTCTGAGATTTTTGCAGTTTGATTTAATTCCAGTTTGAAAGAAAAAATAAACACTTTTGACAGAATTGCTATTCTCTCATGTCTGTGTTTAAACTCCCTCACTCCAAAGCAGAGCTCTTGAAGGCCGAGTCAGAGCTCCGTCCTGGCACCATACAATGCATATTTGTCTCTGCAAGAGCATGGTCCATGTGATTTTGGGGTCTGCAATCTGCCCTCAGCTGTTCTTAAGGCATGTTTTTGGGGAGCCAGGAATCTAGGAAGCAGATTGCTAGGCCAGCCAGCATGGCAAACCATGTCAAAAGAGCTTTGTAAGTAAGCTGGTGAGACCCAGGTAGGCTGCTACTGGCTTGTTGGTAAAAAGCAATTTGTAAGCTTCATCCAAATTTTTTAAGTAGTTCAAAGAATAAAGTTTGTAAGACATCTTAAAATATATATACATATAGTTCATTTTAATTATCTCACTGCATGATGTCCACTGCAGAATGATACTATTTCTGTTAATCACTTCCATGTTAGATGTTGTGGATCAAGGAGTCATTCGAGTAGTCAAGAAACTATTGTGTTGGGTTTGTTTTGGGGTTTTTTTTGGGGGGGAGGCGGGGGAGGGGGTGGGCGGGGGGTGTTGCTGGGGGTTGGGTGTTTTTTGAGGGTTTTTTTAATAGGTTGCCAGCAGGTACTATTTGGGTCCTTGCTGGTCCTGTGGGACCTACTGAAGACTCCTTTGCAGTTGCCCCATATCCAACATTTTCAGCATAGATTTTGTTAACGTGCAGACAGAGATCCATGCGCTGCTTTTGTGCCCCACTTACCTTCATCTGCAACTTATCATCTTCTGGAAGATTAAATTGTGTTCATAAAAGTATGTGCAGAATGGGCAAGTGATGTGATGTTTCATGGGAATGTTATCCCCATGGGTGAAGATTTATGTATCGAATTCATTCATCTTCTGACCTTATGTTATGAGTAAGATGTTGACCGTATACATATAAATAAAGAGCATGACATTTTTTTTACTGTAAAGATTTATAATCAATGTAAATTTTTCCATTTTTTTCTATTTTTAGTTGTCATGAGGACACATGCATTCAAAGTTTAAATTAAAGACAAGTTTTTCAGGCCTTTAAAGTCCCATTTTTAAAATGCATCAGAAAGTTTTTATGTTTTCTAATTTCACCTTGAATTTTACAACTCATAATAAGATACAGTATAAAGTATTTCGACTAAACATTGAATCTGATGTATTCAAATATTTAATTCATAAAAGATTATTTTGATTTCCTATAAATATGTGATGCTCAGCAGAATGCAGTGTTACTAATTAGAAAGCTTTAATGGGATGTCTGGTTGGTATGTGAGGTAACTTATACTGCTACTTAGGCTTACATGTAGTAAACCTTAGCTAGGAAAATTGTTTAAATTTCAAAGAAAAGATAATAAATAAAATGAAGGCATAGAATATTAATGTGAACTGTGCCTTTATTTTGTTAAAGCATTCAAAGTGGTGGTCTGTTAACAATCTAGGGCTATTTGGCAAGTCTTTAAGCTTGCTCAATAATCAAAACATAAAAGGACAATGGAAACTTTTCACAATAAAAGAAAAGGGAGTTGAGTACAGAAACCAAACAAATTACTCTCTGCTTTTTCTTGGTAAGGAGGTGAACTTTATAGGAAGGGCAGCAAGCTCTGAGTTAGGGTTGCCTTTTCCTGTCTTTGTTATAAATTACATCTGTCTGTGAAGAATCCGCTCCAGTTACTTTGTGCTTCATGGTTACGGGGGTGTCTCTCTGGAATGGAGCAAAGACAGGCAGACAGACTGGGGGAGCCTTCTCTTAATTTTATTGGTGGGGGTTTTTGTTGTTTTGTTGGTTGTTTTTTTTCACTCAGGGAATGGCAATTCTTCACACTAATGTGCCTTGCTTACTAAATACACAGATGGATTAAATTCCTAAGATCCCAGCTGTGTAAACAGAGTATTAACAAAACAACTGTTTTCTTCAACATTTTATTACTTGTTTTGTGTAGCTTGCTAGACTTTTGGAAGACTTCAACAACATTTAGGTTCAGTGTGATCATTTAAAATGTTTTATTAGGGCTTAAATGGGGAAAACATTTGGCAAAGGAATGGACTTTGCCCAAAGCATAATTCTTCATTCTTTCATTAGAGTCCACATACGCTAAAACAGTATTATGAGGCACCAGAAACATGGGAAGAAGTGGCCAAATGGTACTGGAAGGAGAGCCATGTCCTTGGGCTTAGTGTGTTCTTCATGCCCTCCTTTCTCCAAACCTGGGGAGCAGCTGAGGGACCACATGTGCAGCTGTGCACATAGGAGAGACTGGGACCCATGGCCAAGTTCCTATGCTATTTCTTTCACCAACTGACCCCAAAGTAGGAGCTGTTTACAGGTTGCTAGCAGCAGAGCAGAGAGGGAAGTGTTGCTTGTTGAAGCTAAGACCTCATTATGTGTTTCCAGCTATTGCACTCAGAAAACCAACATGAAATAGACTACACTCTGTCAGGATGGGCTTGAAAAAAGGACAACTAGTGTCTTTTGGAGTGTTTTGTGATTAAGACTGTTATCTGAAGTATTTTATGGTTTGGCTCTGCATTGCACTGATGAAAATTTGGTAGTGAAGTCATCCTGAGCCTCCTCTTGACCAGCTTAAAACAGCTGAGGAGGAATATTTAGTTGTTTATATCTAATGTTTGCTTTTCCTTACTTGTAAGAGTGGGCAGAATCTTTGGCTGACCTTAAGATGCTAAAGTGATGAGTATTTGTATAAACTTTATTTGCCTTTTTTTTTTCTTCTTCAGACTGATTTCACCCTTAAAATTTGTCTTTGTCTCAGATTACAAAGCAGGTGCCAGAGCCTGTTATAGGCTCTGCAGAGTTACTCTATATATGATGCTGCATGCAGGATAAAACCCAAATAAGCATGGATGTTTCCAGCTGAAATACATTAACACTGTGTTCTCCACTTTTCATGATGAGTGGTCCTTCTGCACTGTTTGGTTTGTTCTAGAAGAATCCAACAATATTGTAAAAATATGTTGCAGAAGATCCTGCTGCTGCTATTGCAGCACAGGACATTTTGCATGTATTACATGCTAACACATGTACTGCTCTATTTTCTTAGTGTTAGAATTCATAAAACCTTTGCTATCTCTCTGTTCTATTCAAAAAACTTTACGCAGGGAACAGCATCTTCTGTGCAGTTGCTCTGTAGTTTATTTTGACTGTGCATGTCAAACTTGGCTTGCGAATACCATCTAAGGAAACGGAGTAGATTCTAAGTGATAAAGATGAATGCTGCGTGCTTCATTTACAACAAGGTCATCCGAGTACAGTCAGAGTTGTGAAAACATCCCATGCTTATTCTCAAGTCTTGAATTTTGGATTGATCAAGGCTGTGGGCAAGTTTCAGGCCCTAACAGGCTGGAATTCAGGTTTGTGTCTTTGGATTCACTGACTGCTGGTTGCTGTGAGTAGGTATGTGTAGTACTCTTGTTCAGTAGAACGGTGGAGTGATAGGGCTGTTCCTCTGAGCTTATTCTACACTGAGTATCTGCCTAATACTCTTTCAGAGTTTTTCTTAGCATTCATTTTGTATTCATGACACCCATTTATCATTTTCATCTCTGCTGTTACACATTTAGGACTTGTAATGATTTTCTTTTGTTCTAAGGAAGATACTTTGCAAGCTTTTTGTATTCTTCAGGAGTTAGGATGTTGTTGAAGATTTACATTTGGAGAAATGTTAAATTACCTGTAATGATCATTTTTCAAATGAAGTATTGAAAAATCTTACCCTCACTTAGGCTTGTTGCATGAGACTGTTTTCAATTTTTGGCATTACTGTTGTCCCTGCAGGCCTAGGTTAAAAAAAAAAATGAGATCTAGTGGCTAATTTCTTATTTATTAGTTTGATTTTTATTGTTTTTTAAGTCCTGCCAGTGGTGCATTGTAGTGCCCTCTGGTAGGATTTCTAAAAACATCATTAGGTTTCCTTCCATTTTGAGAATGACCCCTAGACTGTATTTATAGGTGCATGTGTGACGGTATTTAACTCAGTACTGGACCATTCATTTCTGCTTAGTAATCACGTTTTGTTTGAGAAATCAAGAAATCGTCAAGGTGGAAGTAAGGAGCCAAACATTGCTCATTTTGCCATGACAGAGATTTTATCTTTTGTCCCTCCCTCCTTGCTGTGCTTGCAAATATAGCTCTCTGAATTTCTGAATGTAAAAATAATATCCTTTGCAGCCCTGGCACAGCAAAACACAATAGAAGAAGTTAAAGACAGGATTTCAGTCTTATCTCCGTGTTTCCTAACTATTGCTGGGTTGACTTCAGTTCCCGCTCTTGTTATTCGTACTGGTTTTATTGCACTGTATTTAACTGTCTTTCTTTGTTCTGATCAATCATCAGCTGAAAGGTTAAATAATAAAAGAAAGAGGGTACATAATCAAATTACCAGAAGTAATTGTTAGTCCAAGTCTTACTGGAACTTTATAATAAGCAGAAAGAATGGGACTTTCGTATCAGTCGTAAAGGCCAAGCCTTTAAAACTGACAACACAAACACATTGCTACATTGGCACATTTTTTGTGAATTTAAATTACAAATTATTGTGTATAATCAGAATCAGAGCAACTGAAAAATCATACAGCATGGATAGACTTTATTAATTTTCGATACAAATGACAGACATTAGACAAGCTTAGAAGTCTGACAGACCAGGAGAATCTTAATATTTGACAAGTGCAACATAAAATGAGAACTTGTCTTCTGGATTTTTTTTTTTCTTCATAGTAGCAGGAACATTATGCAAACTAATAAGCAGCAAACTATGTGCGTTAGAATAAAATGTAGAAGGCTGTGGTAAGGACCTTATTTAAGAAACAGGAAGGTTTGAAGACTGTACATTACATGGCCAACAGAACATAGTATATTAAACAGGGGGCTGTGGGTTGGTCTGAGAATTGGGAATCAGAGGTGAAAGTTTTTCAGTGCTTGAGTGCCATTTTAATACATTTAACACTTCGCAGACTATAAAGTGAATTGTTCTTGTTCCACTTCATAGCGAACAAATACAATTAGAAAACCAACCTGCTCTCTTCCTTAGCACTTACCTGTTAACATGCTCACAATTTTAGAAGCAAAATAAATTGCTTAATCAGATAGGTGTCAAAAAGCTCCAACCTATGCAGAAATAGAAAGTTTTATTTTTTTTATTTTTATTTTCCCTTTTCTTTTTCTGCCAAATCAGTTGGGGAAGAATGGAGGAAGCCTAAAGAAAAGGTAGCAGTTGACCAACTAAACCCTGCTCAGTGGAATTCAGTCATATAAAAGGCCATTTTTATAGATTTGTGCCACTTAGCAGATTTTGTGTGTCAAGTCCAGGAAGGACACAGTATGGCAGGGGAAATACATAAAGTTCTCATTAAGAGTACATACACTAAACTTGCCCAATGATGCAATAAACAGTAGTGGTGCTGCAGGGTATCACGGCTTCATTTTTACCCGGGGGACAGGTTAACTCTGTCAACTCTATTCCCTATTAAACCCAATTTACTTGGGCTGCATAAAATTCTTCAGTGTGACACTAATATTCTATTGAACTCTGTCTTCAGAAAACAGTAATTTTTAGTTATCAATAACATCTTGAATTTGAAAATTAAAGAAATTGTTAAGATGGAGACTTCTGGACAAATTCCTCACCAGATAACCCACAGGCTTTTAATGCCTGTGCTTAATCCTTTACTGGTGTCAGGAATGAATTTTGAGTGTCCAGTTAGGATTTACAATACAATCTAGGTATCTTGAATCCACTGTACCCTGAGTAATTAATATCAGGGGATCTACTAGTATTGTATCAAAATGGTACATAATGGTAACAAAACTGGACTACAAACTGAAAGTTATTAAATTAAAAAATATTATTGCAAAAGAAAGCAACCATCCCTTATATACAGTTGTGTAAAACACTGCTAGAGCTTTGTGCTGTGTGTAAGTCGCTTAGAAAGTGCAGTATTAGCTCATCTTATGGATCATTCCCAAATAAGACTTTATATTCAAAACATTGTAACTAATTTTGCTTTGTATGTTCCACAGTAAATTAAGGAGTCTAGTTAATTTTCAACATTAAGAGAAGGTTGCTGCAGTGATTCTGCAATATGACAGGAATTATATTTGTTAACATGCTTTGGGAGCATTTAAATTCTAATCACTCCGGCAAAAAGAAATTTCAAGTAATGGCAAGTAAGTTTAAATTACACAACAGTAAAGACTTTCATACCTTTGAAAATATTTCAGTGCTGGCTTTTTTTTTTTTTCCCACTCGCTTTGATTATCCATGATCACAGCAGCAGAATTCTATTGCTGTTGCCATAATTTCTAAAGCATAACTGTGCTAACATGAAATATGTATATATAGGTACATTTACCAACTTGTTTTCATTTTTTCGCTTGCTTTCCACTTTGTGTTCTGGGAGGGGCAGCTGCTTAGTACATTGGCTGAAGGTAAATGCAGAATTGGTGCAGGAGAAAATGGAAATATGTGGGCAATATTTGCAGGAAAAAAAGTAAGCTTTTTTAGCATGGTTTCTGAGTGAAGAAAAATTAGGCTTCCATCCTATAAAACCTTGCCTCTCAGACCTCTGGGGTCCCTCAGAATACCAGTCAGCATTTACTGTCTAAGAGAGTGTTTTTATGCCACATAAACTTGCCAGCTTTGCACCCACAGAACATTGCTCAGGATCAGGCCTCAGAAGCTGAGTACCAGCTAGTATTACCATTTGCACAGCTTCAGGCCTTGGCTAAGGTAAAAAGCTGACATACAAGACACTTGGTGGCCGCGGCAGGGAGGAAGATGCTGTCCAAGGAAGCATTTTTCGTCCCTTCTCTAGCTTGATGCTCTGCTGCCATGAAACTTTGCACCTCTTCAGCAGCACCTGCTTAATCTAAAATCAGAAGGGGGAACTATGCACCAAAATAAATTCCCCAGTTTTGTTTTTGTTGCCATGTTTAACCTTTGCTTTTTTAATCATATGCACAGCAGGAGAAAGGAAATGTGCTGGAATGTCTTGTCAGGTATTAAGGAGTGCAACTTTTTTTTTCCAGAAATCATGCTATCTGTTGGAAGTAAACAATAAGTCCACAGGCATTTAATTTTTAATAAATTTTGAGCTATGCTATTCTTTTAATTACATTAATCAGGCAGGCTCTGACACTGCAAGCCTTAGGGCTTGAAGTGCAATTTCAGTGCTTTGTAATAAATTTGCCGAACTTTGGAAAAAGATGAAATGGCTTAATATTAAACATTTGCTTGATTTAAATTTTACTAACCCATGCACTTTATAATTCATATTCTTTCAGTGCAATGTACTGCCACAGCAGAATGATCATAATAGCAATTTTGAGTAAGCGTTCCTCTTGCACACTGGTTTTGCTTATAAACTAGACGAATAAAGGGGCCTGGAGTATCGAGGGAATGCTAAAGATCTACAGAGCCTTTCACTTCAGGGTCATTGGTTCAACCACACATCATTAAAGACAGAAAGTTAATGCCTGACTGCTACTTCATAATATACATGAAATGAGTTTGTGGTGTCAGTGGAGACAAGGAAAGGATACAACCAGTTTAATGGCAAGAAAACATGTAGGACTAATGCATAGGTCTAAAAAACAGGAGGAATCAGGAGATACCCAATTTATCAGGCTCCTGTCTTCCTCCATGTGCAGTCCTAAGGGGCTGCATTCATTCTTCAGTCTGGAAAAGGTTAGAAAGGTTGTAACCACCCTATTTGGTCTCATTTGATGTCGTAAACTTAATTGAGCTGAGCTGGGTAAGTACTAGGCCGTGAAGGATCCGAGGAAAATTCAGTAGAAGGTGGTTGATGATGAAGTAATAGCGAACCTGTTTAGATGCTGCTCGGTCAGTGCACCACAGGCTCTTCGAAAGAAGACTCAAAACTGATACCCTGACTGCTTGTCATTATCTCAAGCATATAAATCACAGGCAGAAAACTGTTGGCCATCATGTCCTCCTGACTGCCTTCCCAGTGAGTAATTACAACCTGCCGATGTTAATTCTCCAGCTAAGTTAATCAAATGAGGTACTCTCTATTTTGATGGGTTGTGTGGCGTGATTGTTGAAGACTTTTAAAGAAGTAGCTGCTTTCCAGCGCTGTGATCCCTTTATGTGAGACCTCTAAGAAGATTAGGTGTGTTTAGAGGAAGGAGTGCGTGTAGCATGGCGGTGACTTTTATTAGCCATTTCATATGTAGTTGTCAAAATGAAGTAAATTGCATCTGTCTACTGTTGTGAAAAGTGCATTATTTTTCCCTTTTATTCTATGACCCATTGAGAATTTAAAGGGTACTGGTCCACAGCTGTCTTTTCTTTCAGTCTTGTTGTTATTGTTTGAAATCTGGGCTGAGACTGCACCCAGGATGCCTTTGCTCGGTGTACATGGCTTTTAGTGAAATAAATTATTTCAGCCATTGTAAAAGAGCCCTATGACTTTTTCTCCTTTCCATAGTGGCTTTAGTCATACACAAAAGAGAAAGAAAAAAAAAAAGCTTCACATATGTACTTTTATTATTAAAAGTTTCTAAGAACATTTTACGAATAAGAAGGGAAATAAGGTGGGAAAGATCAGAGAAGGACAAATCCAGCCTTCTAAATAAGGGGAGATACAAAGGAGTTTGTGGGTACAACAGAGATATGCAACCCCAGCTTGGTTTGGCTTGTTTCTTTTGCCCTTTAGCCCGTACTACTTACATCCCTAAAGTGTTTATACCTTTGGAAGTGATTTTAGTCACAGGTATTGTATGGTTTTAATATGTGTGCACATTGAAATATTTCATCATTTTATATTCAATATGGGATTTTTATTTTTTTTATTCTTAACACTTTTCTGAAGCAGAAATCATTTTTTGAAGAACTCTTAACTGTCTGAGCCATTGAATATAATGTAGTGGTTGTTAATTTATAGATGGCTTCACTTAATTGTGCTGGGAAAATGCCACTGGAAGATTTTGTAATAAGATTTTACGAATGAAATTTTGGTTATGTTGTAATAATTTGGTGATGTTCAATGAAAGCACCTTTCAATTAATAGCTGTAGCCCATGTTTGTTTTTATGAGGACAGTGAAGTTCCAAGTATTTCACTGAAGAGGCTAGATATCTTTTCGAATTAATATGAGAAAAAAAACTTGGTAAAAATTACATTTCAGCCTCTAGGTATTAGCAGATTGCAAGAGTTTTTCTTTTCATATAAGTTTCTGTCTAAATTCACATCGTAACTTTATTTTTGGCAGTGACAGTTTAAAAACCTAATCAGGGTCAAAAAAGGAAGGAGTCAGATATCAAAAATTAGGTATTTTTGCAGTAGTCCAGGGGGAAACATGCACAGTATGTGTCAGTGCTCTTCCTGAAAGAAACCATGGTAATTATTCCCTCACTTTGCACTTTGGTTTTTTCATCTCTAAATTTGAATACAGAAATTTTGACATGAAAATCAATTAGGATCTTAAATTGTTTTCACCTCTGTAAGAAAAAAAAATTACACAGAGTTGAGGTGTAATTCTTCAATCACAAGTTCTGGCAACCTGCAATATTTGGTCGGAGGGTTTTTAGGGTTTGAAAGAAAAGAAATGGATCCAACAGAACTTTTACATTTCAGAATATTAGTGCATCAACTTTATTGGAAAATGCTGAAATTGTTCAAATGAGCTCAGTAAAACAATTTGGACTACGGTTCCCGGAATGCTTGTGAAGCTGACATGTCTACATGTTCTTAAAAAGTCATAATCCATCATTCTGATGCTAGATCAATGGATTATGACTTTCTGATGTCAGATCTGTGAATTAAGGCTTTTTTGAGTACAGCCTTCTATCCAATTATTGTCCCTATTCATATATTATAAATCATTATTCCTTCGCCAGGTAGTCAGCAGTTTCTATTTCCTAATGTTTCAGAGCCTTCTTTTTTTAGCCATTCTGGTGTTCCTATTGAGCAATCAAAAACGGAGAGTGCTGACCTGAAAAATAAAGCTTCCATCACAGAAAACTGTTGAGGAAACAACATTCATTTCTAATTCTTGTAGTTTCTGTTGAAATAAAGGAAATTAGATAAGACTGAGACAAATCTCATCCCTTTGCTGCACGAGCAAGCAACATGAATTAGCACAAAAGTTGTTGGTGTGTATAGGCTTTATTTTAAGTGCTCATACCAGAGTTTCTTTAAAATGATGCTTTCTTCTGATAAGTTTGTTTGGGCGTTTTTTTGTATGAAGACAGAGCAGCTTCTGATTTAAAGCTGGAATTTGCCGAGCATGATACCTTAAGTGATTGTGTCTATTAGGTGCTATTAAACTGAAGTTCCTTTGAATGAATTATTTATAGAGTAATAAACTTACTCCTAACACAGTGGAGTATATGATAAAAGTAGAAAATGCCTTACTGTAACCAGGTTAGGTTTGTCAAATCAAAATGCATCTTAAAAAACTTTATTAAAAGATATTCAGAAAAAGAAGAGCTGGGGCCTATCGTGCATCCAGAGAAGTCATTAAATGAAAAATAATCGTGTTATGTTGGAGAGTTATCTCAACAGATTTCTCAGGATAAGGGAGTTTAGGTCTAGTGCATACGTAGATGGAAAAAAATCAATAATATGATCTTCTTGTTGTTCTTTATTTTGTTTTGCTGTGCTGATACCTCTTCATTAGGATGTGGTTTTCACACTAGATGGCTGTGCATAAAATATGTCCAGTCAGTACGGTAGAGTTGTTGTCAAAAAGGATGGAAATTGATGAAAGGGAGGGTGGTGTAATGAGTGTGGTGGATTTTTTCTCTTTTAATAATGATTTATTCTAGTCCCATGTCTGTCCCAGGAGAGCTGTGAGAGCGCTGGCTTGTGCCTCAGTTTCTCCTTTGCTCAAAGGAGAAACTGAGGCACATGCAGGTTCCAAAATCTGTGTCCCAAGGATTGTTTCCATGACACTTTTCTGAATTTGTGTGTCTCACATTACCCCTCTTGCTCTTCAGCACAAGGATGTTATCTGCAGCGGTGTGTTCTCTGTTACCTTTTGCATTTTCAGGTTTTGACCATTAAGACTTTCCAGGGTACTGCAGAGTTCAGAGAGAACTGGTTTGTTGGGAGAGTGTGGCAATAGATGTTCTGTGAACACTCCTGGAGAGAACAGGATTTCAGGGACAAGTACCAGCACAGCGATGGACTCACTAGCGGGGCTGTCTTGCTCTCGGTAGATTCCCAACATGATACAGCTTCACAGCCCTGTTCTGCTGCTGGAGCGTCTGGCGAACCTCTTTCTGCCATCCGCAGGAGTACGCTCCAACCCACCTTTAAATTCCCTGTTAAATGCAGTTGCCCACTAGATGGAGACACACAATATTTTATACATTTGCAGATATACAGATGGTAATCAAACCCACCAGCTGCTGCCTGCTCTTCCCGGGCACCTTGCCAATTTACTGGCAGTATGTTGACTGGGAAGCAGACAGTGACACACTTTGATGGGAAAGCTTGTATGATGATTTTTTTGTTGTTGTTGTTATAATATTATTGTTTAGGTTTTTGGGGGTTTTTTGTAATGATAAAAGAGATCAAGATGTGCATCTTGATCAATGGGTACTGCTGTCTGCTTCCCCATCAGCAGCTTCTAATTTATAGAAATCAGTTTGCACGGAAAGCAAAGGTTTGAGGTCTTTCTTGTTCTCACTGCCAAGAGATGCTGACAAGTGAAAAAATTAAAATCAGAGAAGGTAGGGAGAGAACTAGTAAAACACTGGTTGAAATATAATTATTTAAAGTTCATGATTTTAATAGTTTTAAGGCCACAAGAAACAATCCAGTTAAAGGGCTCGAATTGGTTATCACTTGTGTTACAAGAGCACCTTAAGAACATTCTGTGATGGAGGGTGTTGCTTTGAGACGGAGTTACTGCTAAGAGACAAATAGATCTGTTCAGTTACTTTCTGTCACAGGGAAGTAGCCTGTCCCTGGCTTTGGGGCCATGTTTTTTCAAAGGTATCTCCCATCAGCTTTCTTCCTCACAGAGTATCACAGCCAGTATGCTTTATTAGAGTGTGTACATGATCTAATGAATACTTTAACCAAGAAGTCATATCAACGTGAAGATATTGTATGCAGAGGGACTATACTGATAACTTTGTTGTATTTGGTAAGGTCTTTTCCCTTTAGGGTCTCTAGTAGAGACTTTACAGCTCTTGGTATCGATTCCGTCTTTAAAAACCATTTTTTTGTTTTGGTTATTTTAGATCTTCTAGGCTTAAATAACAGTTGGCAATTGCTGATACATATATATATGTGTGTGTGCATATATAGATGCATGGATTGTGTCAGCTGGAGAAAGACTGTGTTGTGGTGCACAAGTGGATATTTCTGGCCAACATAAAAACACAAACCCAGTGGCAGTGGTGAGAGCTGCTACACATTCTGCCAAACATTAAAATCAAAATAGAGTATCATCTGACAGGAGGACCTAGGATATGTGACATTTTATCTAGATGGGGCGGGGGGTTATTGGAGGGAAATAGCCTGACATAGATAAGGAACAGGGCCCACCTCCAGAAGTCATCTTCTGAGTGCCATCTTGGATATGATCTTTGGGTTGTGAATCTTTTGGAAAAGTAAGTTAAAATCTTGGTTTGGTAACAAGAGATGCTGTTGGAGCCACACTAGATGTTCTACTGCTTCTTGCAGTCTGGCATGCTTGGCAGTTGGGGCCAAAGGGGAGTGTGAGACGGGAATAGTGTTACAGTTCAGCTTTGCCCTCCACTACTGCAGTGAGGGAGTTGGAGTTGTTCAGCCTTGCTGCCTCTCCGCACGCAAAGCATTTGCCTCTGTTGTTTTCTGCTTCCCATCGCTCCTGCTCTCTTCCCCTGCACATTGACCCACACTTTTCCCTAAGCTGCTGAATAAGTATTTCCTTCTGTGCCCACCCCACCTTTCTATCTATTGCCGGTGAGCTTTTCAGGCCTTACTGATTTTTCTGCCCTCTCCTCAACTTCTCTACTTGGCAATCCAGACACGTTTGGTATTCCTGATAGGTGTTTTCTCCCCAAAGTTAGACCAAAAGACAGCAGCGTCAGAGTAGGCAATGTCATGTTTCTGGGGATAGCTCTGCATCCTTCAGAGAAGGTGCTGCTTTTTGGCATTTGCTTCTTCTAGGTAGTAATGATGTTGCTATTTAGGAAGACTGCCAGGGAAAAGGTGCTGTTAAAAGGAATAAATAGATAAATCCCTTTGACATCATTGCTTCATTTTTCGCTGTCAGAAGCTGACCGTCACATTGTCTTTGCCTATTGTAGATCAGTTTCTCAAAAAGACAAAACACAAGGGGAGGAAAGCCTCTTGCATTCAATTTAACTCCTCACTGCTCATATTCATGTGTTCTGTAGCAAACTCTGGATTTTCACATCAAAGTTTGAAGCCTGTGTTCTTGATCCTGACTTACGTTAAAATTCTGTGGAAACCTTCTTTGAACAAGTGAACAAGGGTTGGTTTATTTAGCTGTCTGTATGGTAATTTTCTAAAAGAACAAGTTAAATTAGGGTTTATAAGGCATAAGGAGTTAAATGAATGTTTGTTTTTACTTTGTTGTTGTTTTTTAATAGGGAGAAATTATTCACTAGAAATGTTTGTTTCTCCTCATCCATTGTTTAAACAGATTTTTTAAATACCCACATTTGATTATATGATTTGTCATGAGCTTGCTAACAAGTCAAAGCAGAATGAGATTTATGCGCTTTTTCACCAGAAACCATTTCATGCCCCAACAGAAATGGAAATGACTCTTCTTCTCAGAAACCTTCCAAGTCCAAGTGGGAGGAGATAATCTGTAAGGAGATGTTACCTTCTCAAAAACAATCTCACATCATCTAAGGTGTGGTTGGCTTTGGCAGTTTACCAAGAGGAAGCTTATTAGGTTCCCAATCACCCACCAAGCTGAGCAATGCTCAAACAAAGCTTTGTTTAACTCTTCACCAGACTAACCCTGCCCCATCCACAACTGGATTTTTATTCAACGTGAATCATGGTATTATAAGACAGAGTTAAAACTGAACCCAGCATTCAAGCTGAGATCCAGTATAAAGAGATTTATGAACCTGTACTGTAGCAAGGAGAGCCTGTTTACAATGGGGTTTGAAATTCAAGCATGGTATAAGGAAATGGTGGTTTCTTTTGACTAACTGCCTATGGTAAGAATGCTGCAGATTGAAGTCATATAGACACACGATTGTAAAGAAGTGCTGGCATCTTAGACTTCTGTGGGGTTTTGTGTGTTCTGATCAAATATTCAGTTGCTAAAATAGGCTAGTTTCACATAGAGAGGTGGCTGAAAATTGTGACTCTCAAATTTGAGATAAAAATTGGCTTAATTCTGCATTCCCAAATTGGAAAAATGTATGTTAATAACTTCATTTTGATGATAAAAACATGAAAAATAAGTCCCAAAAATAGTGACGAGTCAATTTTCTGATAAATTTGTTTTCCCATTTGTGATTAAAATGACCTACAGTAAGATTATATTTTTTTTAACTAGGTGTTAATTAAAAATATGGAAATGGATTTAAAAAACATTGAAGTTCACAACAGAAGAATTACCATAAGTGATTTGTTCTCAGAGCCATGCCTGTTTTGAGATGTTTTTAAGATGTCTAAGTTACTAGTTGTTTTTCTGCATGATTGTTTCCAAAGCAAAATGTGATTCCAATAAAAACTGTAATTGAATTTACAGTCCACGGGACAAATTGTTGTTTTAACAGAAACTTACACACTCAGGCAAAGACTTTATGTTTTAGATCTAATAACAAAGAACACAAGCTCTCCATTTTTATAGGACTGTATATCCCGGAAAGTTTTCTAATGTAGCATATTTAAAACAAAACAAAACAAAAAATCTCTATATTGTAGTTTTTAAATTGTGTGAGCAATTTTTTTCCCCTTAGCTCAGAATCAATATTCTTTAGGTTGTTTTTGTTGCATGTTTTGATGGGTTGGGATTTTTAAATGCAACCTTTTAAATGTTAGAGCGGCTTTTTCCTGTAGCGTCAGCTAGGGCTGAATCAATATAGAGGAGCCTATTCAGGTTTAATGCACCTGATGGCTGAGAGATGTTTAGAGGTTGTTCCTTTGTCTGTTGGTGGTAGAGGAATGTATGGAGTATGAGCAGTTGTGTGAGGGGCTTGTCCGTGGCCAGTCTTGCATGGAGAAAGTGCTGGTTTCAGAGGAAATGGATGGGAAAGGAAGGCAGTTCAAGAGTGGCAGTGGACAAAGGCGGGAGGTGGGACCTCTGTCCAACTTGAGGCAGTGATTACATGTTTCTGTACCGACAGCAACAGATTATTTTTGTGCTGTCGGGCTCTCTCAGCAGGAACATCCAATCACTTCTTGAACCCTTTTTGTGTTTCAAAAGTTTCTTTTAAAGTTTTCCAAGTTTTGGGAGATGGAATCTTCCTGGTGCCTTTTTTCAGATACATTGTTCTCATGTTTAGATAAAGCCTGCGAAGGGTGCTCACTGACCTAAGAGAAATCTGGTGGGGTAACACGCACCTCCCTAAATACCCGCCGGCTCTAACTGGTGTGTACAGAGCATGAAATATGACATAGATAGATGTACATGCTGGAGATAGGCATGTCTACATTAGCCATTTTTTGGCAGTCTTAGGGTGACCTAAAGCCCTGTGGAACAGTAATAGTTGGGTAGACATTGCCATATCTCAGATGCAACACCTAGAAGAAACAGCCCGGGATAGTGCCAACAGCCACCTGAACTCATACCGTATGCACTCAGGGCTGCAGGAGGAATGTATCATGCTGATAATCCCTGCTGAGCTTCTACAGCAGTTCTTTGAATAAAAAAGGGAATATTTCATATTTTCCAGCACCAGGCACACCAGAGAGCTGGAGTGAGGAACCCAGCTTCCCTAAATTCCTTGTGTGGAGGTACACGCTGTGCTTTCAGGTATATTAAAAATTGTTAGGTTCTTGATTTATCTTAGTTGCCCAGGAGATGCAGTTTGCTTTGCCCTCACCAAATGGGAAGGGATTTAGGGGGCTAGCAGATCCCCTAAAGCAGGTATGATGAATACCATCCCTCTGAGCAATTTAGCTCTTACAGGCCATTTTGTGTCCAAAGGCACACGGTCCTATGCAGATTGTTTTTTCTGAGAGTATGAGACTGCGCAACTCTTCATAAAATGTATGAAGCCTCCTCCCAGACAGAGGTTCCATGATGTGCCTGCCCAAGTCGGTCCTCACATCTCTGTCACAATGTTCTCAGCGTGCCTATCAGATCTCTCCTGATTCAATGATTAAATGATTTAGAAGAAGTGATGTATGATGAGGGAATGTAAAGCTCTGGGCTGACAAGGTGCATGCCACCAAAATATGAGACTGCCTATTGTGCAACCTCTATGTTTATGGTTTTCTAACGGGATCACATGATTAATAAAAAAGTGCCTTTTTAAAAAAAAATATTTGTCAATCCAATTAGGTGGTTACTGTGGGAAAGGTTCTTGTGGTTTTTGGGGCTTTTAAAATTACTTTAGTTTCCCATCAAGCGTGACTGTATAGCCAGAGTAAGAGCCACGCGCTTTTTTCTTGTTTGATGGGTGCTCTTGAAGTGGAAAGGGGGTGACCAGCACTTTGAAGAGTCCTGACATGTACGAGTTGGGTTTTCAGATTTAAAAAAAAATATACAAAAATCCTTCACACCTCCTTATAATCTGTACACATTGTTTCTAAGAGAGTTTCCACAGGCATATAAAATGGTGACATGGATCCCAAGAAATCATGAGACTTGCTGTTTAGTTCCTTTTGCTTTCAGTCTAGTCTTTGAGCTTTCAAGATTTATGTGTTCAATCTTTCCTCTGCAACTGTCAGAGCTAGACACTAGCTTTATTTTTAAATGGAAGCTGAGATTCTCTTGTAATCCCATAACTCTAGGAGATTTGGCAATGCTAAACAGAATGTGAATGTTGAGCGGCCATTCCAAGGTGAATCATTTAGTGATGTGTCCTCAGCGGGAAAGCCAACTGAGGATTTTTTCTGTTGTTTGATGTCTCTTATTTTGTCCTTCTAAATAATCTGTGAATTGGCAGTAATAATTGGAAGCTTGGTAAAAGCAGAAGTAGATGACTGCAGCCCAGTAAAATCAGTATTTATTTTCTTTTTCTGGTATTTTAGGATATTCTTGCAGAATTTAGGTATTAAGGGCATTCTGCATTAAGATGTCTCTAGAGAGGAAGGCTTCGGTTGCTTTTGTAGAAGCACCCTTTTCTACTCAGTCGAGCATAAAAATTGGCAGCAGTTCCTGGAGTAGCAAGAAAATCCTGGTTGTTTGCCTCATATAGTTACTGAAAACAGTAAGAGGATATGTAAAAGCTTTAACTCCAAGGAAAAATATTTATAACTGTGACAGTGTTTCCTTAAAGTAATTTATGGGCAAAATGTTAGAAAGGAGGAATATGAGCTATAAATAATATTCCATATGTAAACATAATGGCAGTAGGAAATTCTTTTATTTAAAAATTAATATTGATGTTCATTAATATAAATTACCACATTTCAGATGACTCTGATGTCCTTGAGGCCAGATGTCACCGACTGATTTACAGCTTCCTGGGGGGAGGAGTAGATCCTGTTTTGTCAATGTAGGCACCAAATTGCTTCAGATAGCTATTTTAGACTAGATTAATTACTGATGTATTGTCAACAAAGTTGATTCACATCGCAGCTCAGAAACATAGAAAGCTCTCTTTATAACGTATTAGCTTGAATCGTGAAATGCAGGAAAAAAAGCATAAAGTATACCTTTGACTTACTGAACTTTGGTCTCATTTAAGGAATAGTGTTTTGAAAACTCCTGCCCAGTAACATGCACACAGACTTTCCATGTGCATCACTAGCAACTGGGAAACAGGCTTCAGAGGCCAAGTTTAGTCCTTCATCGATCTTAATTCTACTTTAAATATTAGTATAAATGCCTATGGTTCAGAAGGAGTCTTCATCCTCTTAGCCACGCCGTGCAGGTCATATATCTGGGTTCAGTTTTTAAGTTCTTCATCATATCCTTGGGACCTTGCATGAAGCACTGCTGCAAAATAACACAGCAAGTGCATTTGTAGAGTGACCAGCAGCCTCCCAGAAGCCTCCTCACCCATGAGAACACTGGTGGGCGATGCCTCAGAAGGCAGGTAAAGTGGATTTGTTTGCATACGCCGGCAAGTTAAAGGAACGGGTTGGGGTATGAGGCAGACTAGTTTGAGTCAGTGCGAGGCAAGAGCATCTCTGTCCATTAGTTAGTCATTCATATTCAACCACATGAGATACAGGAGGCTAACAAACTTTATCTTGTAAATGCCTTTTATTCCAGCAGCTGAAATTTAGCACGTTTGTAGATGTGCAGCTGGGCATGCTTAACGTGGATGGCAAACTGCTGTAAATCCTGCATTAAATATTTGGTTTCATGGCCAGTTTGAGAGAGAAGTCTGTACAGGTCTCTGGTAGCATAAAGACCTACAGCATACAATTAGAAACTACACAGCTGATATGAATATGGAGAACAATACACAAAGAACACCCCTTTTTATGTGCATCTGCCACTCATATAAAATCAAATCCATATACATTGAAAAGCATTGAAAGATGTTACAAGGCTTTGGAAATAGTCCACGCTGAACGTGGGATATTTATTTTTTTTCCCCAATCCTTATAAATAGCTATTTTCCTGTGTTTGGTCAGATTAGCCACAGTGAATTTATGTTAAGACTCTGTGGAGAGGAGTACAGAATTTCAGATAGTATTAAGCTGAAATGGTGGTTTGAAAATGTTTCTGTGATACAGAAGCTTTGTATTGGAGAGGCAGACACGCCACCCCCTCAGTCTCTTTTTCTCATTTCTGAAGTAAGTAAACATAAACTATCAATTCTAATTTTCAGCAAGTATGTTAGTAAATCAAAACTGACCTTGACCCTGGCTTTGCTAATTTCCAAACTCTGATATTTATTCCCCAAGAAGATTGTTTTCCTTCATACCACATACATAAATACTGCAAATCTTTCCAATGTCTTGAATTAGAGTGTAAGTAAATAGTTGGTTTTAATCTACATAATATTTTGAGAGCAGACGTTCTGTGCTATGAGTATTAAGATATACCCAGCAGCCATTTGTATAATACTAAAACCTCTTACATATATTATTAAAAGTAATGCTATCAGCTGGGGCTTGTTTTATGCCTCAGAAACTTAAATAATAAAATACAGCATGGATAAAATCTGCAATAATAGTAACTTAAGCAAAATTAATTTAAGTAACAGATAACATCTTGTGGAAAATGTAATGGTATATTGGTAAGTTATGCAAAGCTAATTTTATAATAACTACCACATCTGTGGAACTCATTTATTAGAACGCTTTACCAATCTTCGTTCCTGCCATTATTCTGCTTTAGAAATTTTCCCGTGTACTATTTTATTGTCTTTGCTCTGCCTCCATTTGTAAAAAGGTAATTTGCTAGCTCTCAACAACCAGAAAATTCTGTAGGTTTACATACGGAATGGCAGGATGCTTTTTTATACTTCCCTCTGTCTCTGCATGCTTTTGCCAGATGGAATTCCTGAGAAAAGCTGTGGCGTGGGGCTGTACACTGAGAGCAATGCTTGAACACCATCTCTGCTCCACAGCTGTGACTACATGAGGCTTGATGCAACTTGGGCTGGAGGGGAAGCAAAGGTGTCCCCGAATGCTATTTCCTGCATTAACCTCAGCTGAATTGAGAAAGCAGCCTCTGGTCTGCCCTAACTCCCCTAGGTTTGAAGGGCCCTTTTGGCACCCCACCGCACCTAGGAATTAGTAAGAATATTGAGTTTAACTGCTCCTTCCAGTGTCTTTCGGAGCATCCTTTTTATCTGCAGCTGACACTGATATGCCTTCTAACATTGGTGCAGCTGACTGCCTTGCGATTTCTTTATGTTTGAATTTTCCCAGACCCATTGGATCGCAGTGTGCAGGAAAATATTGCCAATTAATTTTAAGGCATTATCATCTTGCCAAACTGTTTCTCACATTTCAATAGTTAGATTGATTCAAGAGGACACTTTGAGTAATACATCTTTGTCATAGTGAATAATACTCACATAATGACAAATCTTCAGGAATTAAAAAAAGGAGGATAAATTTTTTAATGTAGGTCAGTGGAAGTAATTCGTCATAAGTTTACTCAGACTTCAGAAACTAGCAATGTTTTTTAAAGCTAACAGTAACTGTATAAAACTTACTGTGTCTCCTTCTCTATTTTTAAATAGATTTTATTACAGAGCCATTGGTGCTATTAAACATGAGGTTTTGTTCAAAGGAAATACAAAGACTTAATTGTATTTTTTAAAGGAAAGTATTGCATCAGAAGGATTCATTTAAATATGTTTGTTGGCTTCGGGCTCTCGCCACAATTCATTCGTTCTAATTTTCCCCTGGACTTGTTAAGGACACAATGTATAGGATGGAGCAATGCAGAGTGGCATTTTTAGGTCACTAATATTCATATTCTGCATTGAAGTTTCACAGTCCTTTAAAAAAACTTTTGGCTGAATGTTGGGACTATTATGGCTCATTAAAGAGACTAGTTCTGCTGTAATTTAGTTGTTTCTTAATGATCCAAGGGTTATTCTTAGACACGGAACAGATGAGTAAAGAATGACTCCCTTTAAAAGGATGCAGTGAAGTAAAAATATTATTCTAAAACAGAACCTCTGAAAAATCTTATCCATGCTACAAAAATGCATTTGATTAGCCAGGAACTGATTTTAAGAAACCCGGTCTAGGTTTTTTTAGGTTATTTCATTTTTTTAAAAAATTAGGGCTGGAGGAATAAAGGGAATAATGATGTAATTTAAATAAAGAAAATATTTTGAGTTAATAGTTAACTAACTAACCAAAAAATGTTATTTTAAGGAAGCAGAAAGTAATTGTGACTTCTCATCCAATTCAGCTAGTGTTTTTTAATAAGAAAATGTAAGGTAAGAAGCCAGATCAAAATGGAAATATTTGCTGAATCAAAAGAGCTCCAGTTGTTCTTTTATTAAAAATAGAATTTGAAAACAAAGCTGCTTTTTATTTTAGAAAGAATAATAACATTTAGCTTGACATCAGGCTTTTTCATTTTGATGCAAAACCCTAAACTTTCTGACTATCTTGAAGGTAATGGCAGAGTCCAAACAAAACTTCTGAAAAGCTTTGAGGACTACCAAAGAGATTTTGAACGCAACCAAGTACGATGGCTAGGTCTCACTGTTTACTTCCAATTTTTGCTGTTGCTTTTGCAAATGTGCAGAACCTTTAGTATTTTCAGCATGTTTAACTGTAGCAAGTAACTAAATACGCCAAATA
This sequence comes from Gallinula chloropus, assembly GCF_964237585.1. NCBI lineage: Eukaryota > Metazoa > Chordata > Aves > Gruiformes > Rallidae > Gallinula > Gallinula chloropus. Next base: position 43,548,364 of record NC_140090.1, read on the forward strand.
TCAACCTTGTGATGATTTCAAAGGTAGAAGGAAATTAATTTATGGGAACTGCAATTACCCTGATGTGAATTAATGTAGTTGCCTTACACCATCCAAGAGAAATCATGTTTGTAATAGCTGACTCAGAACTGGAACATCTGCCTGGTATTCTCAGTGGGCATTTCATTTCCCTTTGTAGAAGCCCCAGACAAGCCATTTTAGTATTATACCCTGTTTCAGGCTCGCTCAAAAATACCTTTTGTCACCCCATTTGGTGTGTATGTTCTGTCATCCATTTGTTTAAAATCAACACAAAACCCTTGTCCCTTTAGAGGACACAGGGCCACCTGCTGCATTACTCCTGAGAGTCCGAGCAAGGACTAAAGTGCTGCATCCAGCTACTTTGGGGTGGTGGGGTGGGGGGAAAATATTTACTGGTCTGAGCATTCCTGGAGCCACAGTTCACATGCCAGCAGAATACCAGTGGGGCCCATGTGCACGGGAAAAATAACGTGCTGGTGGTCAGCTGGGCCCGTTAATTCCAAAATGCAGCAAGATCCCTGCTCAGAAGTGATAAATTTGCATTGGGAAGACCGCATGTTACCTAAGCTCTGTGTTTTCTAAACTTAATTATCCACATGAGTAAGAAGCTGTAGTGTTATGAAATTATGAAAATCATCTGTTCTTTCCAAGTATTATAAAGAGGGCCCCTTGAGATGCAGCTAGAAATTAAAGCTGATCTATAATCATTTTCAGCATGCTTTCCAGTTCGGAGCACCTGGATAGTAACAAAAAAGGTATTGTTTTTTGTTGTTTGCCAGCCATTTCATTTCCATTTAAAAAAAATCTGCAATAAACCTCTGAACAATAATTAAACCCGAATTACCTTTTCTTTTTTTTTTTTTTTTAAACAGTGCCAGCATGTGATTGAACTTGCCCAACCTGCAGTTCCCCTCATCCCTGCTATGCTGGAAGAAAGCGTATCTTCAGATACCTCTTCCTCATTCATAGTACCACCAGCAGCTGCAGAGGCAGAATCTGAGGTATAGAGGTTTTTTCCTTTTTTTTTTTTTAAAGAAAAAAGAAAAGCTGTTTTACTGTGAGTATCGTACCTCATTTATTTCTCTTGAAGCCCCGTCATTAATGATATTTATTCCCTAGAATATAGTGTACATTCTCTTAAAGGATTGAATGAAGTTGCTTTTAATGTATTAATTAGCCAACAAGAGGATACACAGAATTCCAGAATTGTAAGGGTTGGAAGGGCCCTGCCGAAGCAGGGTCCCTAGGGCAGGTTGCACAGAGAGGCATCCAGATGGGGCTGGAATATCTCCAGAGAAGGAGACTCCACACCACCCTGGGCAGCCTGTCCCAGGGCTCCCACACCGGGAAGAAGCTCTTCTCCAGATTGGTGTGGAACTCCCTGTGCTCCAACTTGAGGCCATCGCCCCTTGTCCTGTCCCCACAGACCACTGAGAAGAGGCTGGCCATTTCCCCCTGTATCCCACACTTCAGGTATTTATAAACATTGATCAGATTTGTGTCAACATCTCTGAGCTCTCTCCCCATGTTACCTCAGGATCTGCCTGGCCTGGGCAGTTAAAGAGAGACACTGTTCTCTGTCGGAGCAAGAGTTCCCAAATCATTGTCTGTCTTTGGGCTGATGCTGTCTGGTCTTAGAGAGAGCAGGAGGATGTTCTAACTCATACTTCTTGTGGCTGGTTGCTGCTACTGTTCTGATCAGGAGCATTACCTGGAGGAGCCCTGTCCAGAGGTGGAGTCCTTCAAGGGAGATGCTGTGGATGTTACTGCCAAAGATCAGAAGTCTGTAGTGGATGAAATCCCAAATGAAATTATTGGCAATCTTGAGGTACTATTACTAGAATGCTATTCACTAATTCTGTCTGTGGTGAATTAGCTAGGTCAGCCTTAATGAATATAAACTGTATTCCTGCTTAAGCTGGCAAAAAGCACATCCATATGCTGTAGAAATGTGAATTAACCTCTATAAATAACTCCTAGTTTAGTCAGCTTACATGTGATAAGATAAAAAATATTCCGTAATATAACTAGATCTTCAGCATTCCTATGTGTTAAGAAACATGGGCCAAATCCTGCTTTTCAGTGATAAAATTCCTTTTCAGGGGGTGCAGGATCAGCTGCTGTGATGGAGCATATGCAATGTGTGCTTAATATACATCATTAGATGCATCTATGTTACACACCCTTCAATCTCCATGAGAAATAACATTATTAAGCCAACTCTAGACTTCATTTGGTAGGTGCATAACTGTACAAGAGCTGCCTCAGTGGGACAGCTCAGGTGTCAATGTGTGCTCTGCAGGCTTGAGGACTCCATCAGTTCTTTCTACGGAGTTCAGGGAAGGCAATGATGCTATTGTCGGTGCACTTAAATTTGTTGGAGGGCAATCAGCCTCTCTACAGGCAGGTCTGTAAATTAAAACAAATGGAAAGCCAGCAGAGTAGATCATTGTTGTTTTGTAAACTGCTCCCCCAGGCATACAAAATTATTGGTGGTGAACCAGCTAGAACTCTGTTCCACCCAGGAACTGGTAGAATTTGGTCTTTTTTTGCAACAGTGAGGTGGACGCTTTGGCCAAGCAGAGGTTTATTTAATACCTAACATTGTCTAAAAATAACGTCATGTTTTTCTTTACGTGGTTATGTGTGAGTGGGAAATATAAGTTGAAATAATAATGCCATCATTAGATGTACCTATTTGATTTCATATTCCATTTCAACATGTCTTTAGAAATGGGAGAGATCCTGGCCTATGTTGTCATATGCTTGTCCCTGCATACAGAACAAATAAAATGCATTAGTTTCATTTAACCTTGATTTCATTAGAACCAGTGCTAAGAGCTTTTTTTATTTACAAAAATTGCACAGATGAGAAAAGCATGTAAATTTTTTCCTCTTTTGCATCTCTGGTTATATATGCAGAAAATAATTTCCGTTTAGTTTAGAAGCCCGATGTATCTTTTCCACCTTTTTTCTCAGTTTGTTGACCTGTGAGGTAATCTTACCATTAGGGGTTTTTTTTACTTGATTCATGATCAAACTCATGCCATTTTGTTGTTATGAAGGAACTGTGATTTCACAATCTGCATTACACCTCCAGGGAACATGAGGCATCAGTTGTCTAGCTAAGTCTAGGAAATAACTAGTCCAAAATCAGCACTGATCACAGAAGCAGTGATCACAACAGAGCGAGCTGATTTTCATGAAGGTAGGATTGCAGACGCAGAGATTAAAAAACTGGAAAAAAAAAGGCATCTGCAGTGGCTGGAGGAGTATTAGCCTGGAGGATCAGTGTTCTACAGCAAAGCAGCTAAGTACACATATAATGTAGAAAAAGATAGGGACATACTTGTTGATGACTTGAGGGTGGATTGAATATGGTGAAAAGCCATCTCCAAAGTTAGAGAGTTGAGGTAGAAAATCCAGCTTTCTGATGCTAATTTGAGATACTGAGAACTTTGAAAACATTATAGGTGTGGTTATCCATTGTTAGCTTGCAGTATAGCGCTAGTAGGGATTTCTAGGACTGTTAAGCCACAAAGTTTCTAAAATGACAAGTCGTTGCAAGCTTCGCTGCAAGCTCTTCTGGGCCAAATCCATTCACTTTATTAACATTAATGTGAAGTCCATTAGAATATAACTCTCAGGTTTGGACCAGTTTATGTCCAGTCTGTAAAGTACCTCTGAGCCTGTTTCAGTTGTTTGGACAGAACTTTGCCGGTCTTGGAAAGACTGCTACTGTACTCCTTCCATTTGTCATGTATTTTGGCAGTGATGAATGCTGATACCGAGAAATACACATAAATTCTCATAAACCCCCAGTATTTGCATCTTCCTTTCCATTGATCCCACATGTCCAAATGCTATAGAATTAAAGAAGGCTACACGTTTTCACCGCCTAAGATTTCAATAAAATGTGTCATAGCCCTTATACCTTTGCCACAAATGCCACTTTGCAAATGAAATACTTGGTGTCTTACAGCAGTCTGGATTTCCAGAATGAGATACGCATTCATAATTGTGTTTGCAATTAAGACAGATGAGCAACATCACAGAAATATGTTTCTTTATTGTTCATTTTCAGTAATGCTTTCTAATTCCAGCAGCGTTTCGATAAAATGCATTCCGCTAGAGAACAAACATCTGCAGCCAAGGAAAACAGTGGCAACAACCAAATCCCAAAGCAATTTGTGTGATTTGGCGTTTATTGGCAAAGCCTGTCTGAGAATACAGGCAAATTAGCCTATCTCCCAAGACAAGGTGATGTGAGGAATGGCTGTCCCAGATCACTTCCTGTTCAGGGCAGCCATAACCACACGTCGGGATTGTGCGCGGTAACGTGATAAAGTGTTATCACGTAAGCACAGGCTGAAACACCGTTATGTCTGCAAAACAGGAAGGTGTGTAGGATAATGTCTGTCTCACTGTGCTACGGTGCGTCAAAACCACAAAGACAATGTGCAGCCTAAGATAGCTCCCCCGTAACCACTATTTTTTTTCTCCTCCTTCTGATTTTCTTTACAGGCAGAGATAAATTAAAAGCTGCAAATGCAAGAAGCAGCTTTCTACTTTGAGAGTGGAAAAACTAAGAAGCCCTAAATAACCAGATGAGAAAGGTGATGTTGAATTTTACAGTAGGGGATGGTGCGCGTGCGGAAGACTGGCTCCCTGCCTGAACGTAATTATTTTTGTGTAAAGGAAAACAGTTCTGTTAACATTTACCTAGAAATAGTTCATACTGGTTCCTCAAATTTACTGTGTTCTGCCAGTGTTGTTATTTGTTTAAACTTAAGTAGCTGATTATAAACAGAAGGATATGTAATTAAAACATGTTGAAGTTCAGTTTCCTTCTGAACAGAAATCCTCATTTAACAACAACAAAAACAAAATCACTGCAGTCTGTCCTTTTTCCAGTTGTGAAATATTTAACAGTTTCTGGTTTATACCTGTGGGATTTTTTTCAGGATATTTTGCTAGAAAGAGAGAAATCATCCTTTTTGGGGCACTGCAGATATAATGAGGAGAGAATTTAATTAAGATGTAATTACACACTTCATTATTAATATGTATGTTACTTCATTATAAATTGCTTCCTGAGCTTTAAACCAAATTGAATATCTTAACAGTTCTTTATTTCCACCATATTAAAATTGCATAAATGAAGAGTTTGCACTTTTACAGTATTCCCAAGAAGAGTTCCTTTTGATTTCAGTGGAAACTTTTCTGGTATGCACATACCCTTTCATTTGAGAATGTTTCCAAGTTTTGTCAGAATCTAGCCAAATAAATGACCTCAGAAGAACCGGCTTGACGTCTGTGTTTCAAAATCAGAGCCTGTACTAATTGTTGTCTTACAGAACTCTGTGCCCTAGAAAGCATGTTGAATACAAGTCATGCTTGCAAGTGTAAAAGCTGGATTGGATTACATGTTCAGTGGAATATTTGAGAAATAGAATGCTTTATTCATTACAGTTTCATGCTTGTTTCCCATTAAGTAAAAAGTTAGGTTTTGTTTCATTCCACCCCCCTCCTTTTTTTTATGGTGATAATGAAAACAATTTGAAAGCCTGACTCAGCCCACTCAAAAAAAGAAAGGAGCTTGAAATATTTTTCCTGAAAGGTCTTTTTTTGGGGCTGCACACACAGACAGAAGGGGGCATTACCTGCACGCTTTTCAGCACCTTCAGGCAGCCGCGCAGGAGCTGCCTCTGGATGCTCTCTTCAGAGTGCACCTCAGATGTGCGTGCCGGGCTCCTGCAAAGAAGTGCTTCAGAGATTTGAAATGGGGCAGGGTATTTTACTTGGTGTCATGCACTGAGGAAAATCCATCCCCTGGTACGTGACCAGGAGAAGTAAGCTCTGGAACGGTTTGCTTCCAAGCTTTTTTGATTGCTCTCTCCAGCCCTGGCCAGCAAATTAGTGAGAGCTTCCTTTCAGCTATTAAAAGCTAACTGTTCCACTTTGAACACTGAAGGAATTCACGGGGAATTATTTTTTTTTTACCTTAAAAAGATCTTTTGAAAAAAAAAAAAACCAAATTCTTTTTAATCTTTAAAAATTGTTCTGAATACTGGTTACGTTCTTTGTTGTTTTATTGCTTTGAAAGATGATTTTATTTTTGTTATCAGAACTTTCTGTAATCAAAATGTCCTTTATTTTGATACACAAATTAATCTACAAACACATTATGCTGATGTCACAAGTCTCCCTGGCTTTGAACTTAACAGTGAGAACAGAACTCCTGAAGAGAGCTGTGCATATGAAGAAAAGAGTGTTTCAAATACTTTTTAGTGAAAACGTGTCACTGGCAATTTAGCATTGTTTAGCACTTCAGACTTAAATCTGAAGACTGCAGTGTTCCCGCTATAGCGCTGAGCAGAAGAGGACTATGATTTATGTTAAGACCAACACTAAACAAAGGCTTTTGCCCATATCTCTTCCCCTCTCTTTCCCAGATTTTGTAGAACCTCTGGGAAATTTTAAAGTGCTTTGAAGATGAGAAATTGTATATGAACATGGAGTATTACCGCAATGATTTGTTAGCGTTCAGTCTCGCTACATATGCATAGCAGCTGAGTTATTGCAGAAATCCAAAGTGAAGTTCAAATCCCACAAAACCATATTTGTAGCTATCTTCCTACTGAACTAAATAATGCTACCAGTAAAAACAGCCCCAGGAATTTCCTGGGAGCAGGAGGGAGGGTGGTTAGGAGGCTGAAGGAGGGAAGATGAGTAAAAGGTAGGCATAACATGTCTCAAAGCAGTCAGAGCGCGTGTTCTGACACAGCATATGAACATCAAATTGAAGAACCCTTTAATGCCTTCAGAATGTTAATATGAAATGCAAAACGTCATGCTTTGGATAGATGGGTAGGAACAAAATGTTCAGATGCAATATGGTGCATTAAGAACAGTCTCCGTTCTGCATTCCTGGCTTTTCCATTGGTTTAAATCAGGCTTGCTGTTTTTCAGGTCTCTCATGTCATGTTGAGTTACTGCTGTAGTCATCTCTAAAAATAATTATACCGTCATTCCTGGGACCTGCAGTTGAGGCTTTGGTATAACATTCTTTGATTTTTATTTTTCATTTGCAACACTGTTGGTGTGACATAGTTCTTTACAATGCACAAACTTAGCCTGGTCCTTAACCAGTTCCCACCCTAGAGAGCGTTCAATTTAAATCAGGCAGATTTTGTAGAAAGGAAGGGAAGAGGTGTTACAGTCCACCTTGTCTGTCAGAGAAGTGGTGGATTTCCAGGGGATGGAGAACAGGTGAGGCATGGTAGTTTTTCCTATATGAGGTGTAGCGTTGGTATTTTTTAGTATCCTCCTGGTAAAATGCTGGTCTCCTCTAGGATCTCACAATGAGACAGTGAACAACTGGTAATTATCCTCTACTAAAAGAAAAGCTTTATTTTCAGGCAGTGCTTTTCCTGCATTATGCTGGCAGAAGAGAGAAGTTTAGGAGAGGGAAAGCAGCTTTTCTAGTAAGAGGCTGGCTTGAAAAAAGAAAAAGAAAAAAAAAAGGAGAAAAAAAGAGAAAACAGGTTTTTACCTGTTTCATAGTGTCTTGCCATGACCTTTTCTTTTCAAGCCTTGCTTCTCCTCTTCTGGCCAAAACTTTATTTGAATTTGGAAATTGCCACATTGTTTCCTTCCTAAAATTGTAACTGGCATTCATAGAAAATTTGCTTTCCTGGAAAAGCCACTCTGCGTAGGCTTCAAATTCAGCTTTTCACAAGTGAGAAAAAGATATTTTCTTCAATAACCTGCACTGCCAACCTGACCACAAAAATGTGTGCGTTGGTCCAGCTAAATCAGACCCTGGCCACCTTACTATTCTGTGATGAGTCCCATGCTTTAATTTTGTGCCAATGACCCCACTTGGAACAGATACAGGAGGCTCAAGATTACTCAAATTGGAGGCTCTCAAGGTGGTCCTCAGTTTTACCAGTTGTGTGTGCCAAGGTCCTGTAAGCAGCGAGGCACGGAGATGCTGACTTTTCTTGTACACCAGGAACAAGCGAGATCCAGGTAAGAGAAAGCCGTGTCATTCTCTGTGAGACCAAACCTAAATTTCTGCCACCTGCCCCATTACTTCTTGTCATTTCTTTTTGTGCCACGTCCAGCTTCAATTGCAGTCTTCCTGAGCAGAGCTGCATCGCTCAGTCTTTGCATGTCGAGGGTCACGCACATGGTCCCACCTGAATAAAAAGATACTGATAAAGGGAGGACAAATGACCATCTTTGGTCTGTCAGGCAGACAGCAAATATTTTGCTATCCTAATCATCAGAGTAGCAAGTTTCTTTGGAGCATATAAGTCATGAATTACCATGCAGTTCCAAGAGGAAAAACTTTGCCCTTTGATTGTTTTCCAAAGAAATGTTCTCAATTTCTTTTCTGCCAAATGTATATTACAGATCATAGTAACAAATTTTCCCAAGCCTTCTTGACCTCCTCCCTTCTTCACAGTAGTAAAAGAAATTTCACTCATCGCTGAGAGGTGTTGAAGATTGCTACATTTTGCTGATTTCAGAACTGAGTGAATGAAAGAAGCTTACAAAAATGTAGGTCCCGCATTGCAGAATGTGCTTAGCAACATTAATAAGAAAAATGGAGCTTGTGATATTTCTGCTAGTTCACAGTACGTTAGCAAATTGCCCACTAATGCGTTATGAGCTTGGGGGCCTGCTGATTCGTCCTCGTGTCCAGGCCAGATGTGTGCATACGGTGCTGGGGAGCGCTAATTCGGGGAAGAGTTTCTTTCTTTCCTTCTTTTTGCCTCTTCCCCTAGAAGATCTGTGCTCGGTTTTACTGAAGTAAGACAGCAATGCTTCCCGACACTGCTTTGAACATGGTGGTTTATTTTGATTGGAGTTTGGAGTTCGCGACACTGAGTGGCACCAGTTCCTCTGCTACTAAATCATTTGTAGACAGCTGAGTGAGCCTGCCAAGCCTCCAGCCTGAGTAAGGATTTTTGGATTGTTTGTTTTCTGAATGAGCAAGGTGAGAGACAGCTGTTTCTACTGTACTTCCTTGCTATTCGCGACTGCGGTCATGTGCAATTCTCCCAGGACAGTTTGGCCACTAACACTAAGTTTTCACTGGAGTTTTCTTACCAGGTGGCTGTTGGGGTAAGAGCAAGATTCAAATTTTGTGTTGGTTTTGCGCTGAGAACATTGCAGCCTATTTCTGAAATGTCACGTATTGACTTAACAAATTGCCAGTTCACGCGACTCTCATGCCCCAGAAACCGCTTCCAGTGATGTGTGGTAAAGGCAGGACTGACAGACATCTCGTGGTGGCTTTTCAAAGACAGAACTTTGGATTAAAGGCTTGCAGGTGAGACTGCAATTCTGTGGAACTGAGGGCAGAGATGTTCTTTTCCTTTTGCTTTAATTTGTTAGGTTTTTTTTCTCTTCTACTCCAATTTTCCGTGAGTAATGTAGATGTGGGGGCTGATCTATTGAAGGAGTCAAATCAATTATTCAATTGACTTCAATTACTATCAAGGCCAATATTTCTGTGAAATTATTATTGTGGAGGGCTACACGAAGGTATCTCTTTGTTATATATGACAGCTTCCAGTACTGTCTCCCAAACAGAAATTATGGGGCTGATTTCTTGAGCCCTTAGTCTCACTACCTCCCTACCAAGGCAAAGCACTTCTTGATCTCTACAGGTGTGTTTACCTTGGCATGAGTGAAGGATAACAGAGGTGTGCTTGGACTGCCTGAATGAGCATGTTTGCCCTTCCCTGGACTGTGCTTCTAAGAGGTTAAACATGTGTTACGGCATTGAGAGACAGAGTGATATAGATGGATGTTCGTTGTTCCTCAGCTCTGTGTCAACAATCAAAACTGAGCTTTTGGATTTATTAGCTCCAAATCTTGCACCTATCTTAAATCATTACCATATAATAAGAACTCTCTATATGGTGCATTGTCAATAAAACCTAATATTGAGAAGATTACTGATTGTCTAGTGCAAATGGAGAGCACTGTAAATGATTTAGAGAATACGTGTCAAACGTTAAAGCTATCTAATGCCTTCTAAAGTAGGTTGATACTTACAAATCTAAGATAAACGACCTGTAAAACCACTTAAGAAGAAATAATACTCATTTAATCAGGCTTCCAGTGGAAAGACTAGGTAAGAGAGAAATTCATAAGGAATTAGGAAATCTCTTCCAATTCAATACTTTGTTGATAGAGAACACAACCCTATGTTTGATAAGCAATGTTAGTTACCTCATGCTATTGTAATAGCACTAAATTACAAGCCCCCTGGAAAAAAAGACAAGGCCAGAGGACATCTCTTTCATGGTTTACTGAGCTTTCATTTTTCCAGATTCAGCACTGCGTGTATCAGATGGAGATATAAAGGGTATTTATTGGAATGATGTTTTTGCTGAATTGCAGAGATGGGGTGTTGGATTGGCTCCTGCCAATGTGTAGCTGTTCCTGCTCACTGACAGCAGTAGGTTTGGTTAATGCAATCCCCTGCAAGGAGCAAGGCATCATTTATTGGGGCAAACCTGGTTAAAATCAGGACAAAACAAACCCCATGTTCTTGCGTGGTGGAACAATAACTTGTGCAAACTTAGTCTACTGAGTAGAGTGGTATTTTCTGCTCTTTGATCCTCAAGAAATTTCTATTGCCTTTTCTGTTGGGTTTGGGGTGTTTTCTCCCAGACCCATTTGAAAGGTGCCTAAATGTAGGTGGCGGAAAAATCAGGCCATGATTTTCATTCTCAAAGTTCCGATTCTTCAGCTCTCGTGCAGACAAAACTCCCATTCTCTTCAATGGGTTTTTAAGGCTGCTTGTTAATTCCTGCTCATCCATTTGGCTTTATGACTGCACAGAGCTCAGCATCGCTGCCAACATTTATTAGAACTTGACGCAGAGCTTTTCCTGAAGCGACTGTAATAGTATATTTAGCCACAGAGAAACCTTTCCAAAGAGCAGTATGCTGTGACTCATGTGACTCCACTGCTGCTCTGTTGACCCTAGCAGACTTACTCATCGTTTACATAGTGGCAAACAAGATCAGATTCTGGCTTGTTGCCTTATTTCACTTGATCCAATAAATATGCAGCTTGCAAATGTGTTTTACTTCACATTTTTAAGATAAATTGGGTATCCAACTTCTTTCCTTTTATTGTGAAAACGGACACCTAAATGCTGCTCTGAGTGGAATCAGCAAAATGCAGATGCATCTGATCCGTATATCACTTATTTCTACTGAAAAAAATGACCAGGGGATGGCATGGTTGTGGTCAAAAATATGTTATCACCTGCTTTATTCTTGCTTGCCCTTGCAGAGGGCAAAACATATATGCAAGCATGCGTATGCTTGCTATGCAACGGCTGTAGTCACGCTGAGCTGCAGCAGCAGTGTTTGAATTGGTTGGGTTGGTAATAGGGGTGAAACCTTGGTAGCAAATTTCCATATGGCTGTGAATTTTTGAGATACTGAAGCCTATCCAAAACAAAAAAAAAAAAAAAACCAAAAACTTGTTGATTTACTTCCTACTTTCTGTTCAGCTGGCATAAAGCTAGAGTCATTTTGCTAAAATACCAGTTAAACTGAGCATACATTAAAGAAAGATCATTTCAGAAATCTGTCAGCTTTGGGAACATTGCTTTTCCATTCCCCGAGAATACCTCAGAGTAATTTGGTTTGCTAGTCAGCGGCAGAGCAGCTCTTGCTCTGCATTGTATGTGTGCTTGTGGCGTGTTCTTTGTAGGCTTGAGGAAAAAAAAAAATAGACCAGAGGCAACAGTCAGACTGCCTTTTACCTGGTGGTTGCAGGCACGGTAGAGTCTGGCAGTTGGCAGAGAGCAGGGAGAACCTGCGTGGGGTTGAGAACTGGAAGCTGAAGTCTTCAGTTGCATCTCAAACAGCTTGTGAAGGGCAGAACCACTCAGCGATCATCAATATCTGTTTTGATGTCACTGCTCTTTGTGGTTTGGGGTGGGTTTTTAAACACTAAGGGGTGATACAGGAGGATGTCAGGTAACTAGTTGTTATTTTGTGGCTGTCAGGTAACCAGTTAACTAGTTATTCTACTGTGGTTAATTTGTTGACAAGCCTGGGAGATGCGGATGGCTCGGACCAGTTGGAAACGGGAAGTCGCTGGGTTTTGGTTAGGTGTCAGGAGGTTGCGTTGCTGAACCGCAAAGGGCAGCAGAACAAGCAAATGAGACTGTGGGGCGCATCTCCAGCTCAGGTCAGCTGCAGAACCGGCATCAAGGAGGCCCTGCAAGGCTTACATCAGCTAAGGTCCTGCCCCCTCCTCCTCCACCCTGCGCATGGGACGGGCCTGCGTTCCTCACTTACGAGCAGGCAAATCACATGCGCGCGGGCTCCTCAGTTATAATTAAATTAAAATCTGGCTGATTTGGAAGCATACCTATCACATTCTCTTCTAGGAAGAAACTATTATTTCTTCTTTTATTCTTTTCTGCTTGAATCCCAAGTTATCAATGGCTTTCAAAGAAAAAGGAGATTTTCTTTAGGAAAAAAATGTCTATTCAAATTATTCATGATTTATATCAAGAAGGGACCTTTCCTCTTTCAACTAGCAAAAAGAAAAGAAAAAAATAAAAAAGAGGGAGTTTGATCTTCCTCAAAATCATTTGCAAACCTTATACGTTTCTTTCCAGGACTAAAACTTTCTTACAAAGCTTCAGATATTCAGCAGAATAACGACTATTACATAAGTGAAGCTCAATACAATACCACAGGGCTAATAAATGGTCTCCTGGTTCTATAGAAAATGTAACAAATCATAATAGCACTTACTGGGACCAGGCCAGGCACAAATGACAAAGCTCCTTTTGAAAGTGAGTTGTGGCCAGAAATACTCTTGGACCGAAATCATTCTCTCAACTGTCAGGGGGACATTTACTCCCATTAATTCTCAGCCTAGATTTTATGTTGATCCTGCAACACTGAATAAAATCAAGCCCAACAGAGCTACCAGTGCAGCTGTTACAGATGTAAATGGGAAGGAGACCATTTAAGACGACTCTGTTGCGCCTGAATATATTATTTAGAAAGCACGTAGGCTATATTAAAAATGGCTTCACATGTCCTCGTGGTGTGTTTCTTAAAGGAAGGAAAAGATGCTATGCTGTTAAGTGGTCTGTTAACATTTCTGATCACAGCTCTCTTACTTAGAAAATAATTGTTTTATTGTGTGCTGTGGGGCTGCCTGTAAATAAGCGGCAAAGGAGTATACTGCTTTGTATTCTCAATGGAGAAAATATCAAACTCTATTGATTAATCAAAGGGGACATTCTCTGATGGAAGGGAACCTTTTCCAACTTTATTAAAAATATTGAATAAACCATGAGCAATCAAAGTTCATAATCTGAACTCCTGGTCTACTTTCTTGGATACAGTAAACCTTCAAAATAACTCATAAAGCAGAAGATGAGATGTCTGTCATAAAAAAAACCCAACGACAACTAACAACCCACAGAGCCGCATAATCCAAAACCTCTATCTTGATTTCGATCTCAGCTATGCCTTTGGGGCTCCACTGATTTTACTGGAGTCACCGTGTGTTTCTGCTGGAGAAACTGAGTACTGAGCCTTGGACCTTTTTTCAGTGACAAATTCCGAAGCATCCTTGCACCCTCTGTCTTTCTGTGGAGGGTTTTTCCCTTGTCCTGAAAGAAGAAATGGGATTGCTCCCAGCAAAGCTGCCTGGCGATTCAGGATGATCTAGGCATGACCTGCAGACTGAGTGACTGTCCCCTCTGTTCCAGGAGGAGAGCAATCATACGGCCAGACACAGGGCAGCTGGTAGGAATGAAGGCTCATGAAATGGCAGTTCCCAGAGCTGAGGAGGAAACAGAACTCAAACAGGTGGGACTGGCACATCTCTGTCTTGCAGTCAACGCCGAAATCTCAGGGCCTGCATGAAATGTTATCGTTCCATTCAAGATCACGGTAAAGTGGAGTTTGGCAAATAAAATGCTCACATTTAGCAGCAGGAAAAAATTACTGGAATGTTTCCGGGTATTTTGATGGGACGAAGAAAAACAATTGAGGGAAAGAATAATTGAAGGGATACAGGCAAAGAGTGAGCACACTGATTGAGCGCAGCACCTTAATCGGATGCTGGTTTTGCTTAGGTCACAAGGTAGAGCAAGCTCAGAATAAGAAGCGTTGAGACAGCACAGGGAGAGACAGAGGTGTCCTCTGTGGCCACAGGCACTCGAATGTACAGATGTGAGAGAGATCCCGGGTGAGCAGGCAGCCCAGCATAGCAACAAGCAGAAACGTGAGGGTTTGGCAGGCATCCTCCATAATTATTTTGGGTTTGGGGGTGGTTTTTGCAGTGCTTTGCTATGTTGTCCCCTCGGTCCACCTTCCAAGCAGAGGTGGAAAGACAGCTGATGGCTCTGCCTCGGTCAGCACATATGCTGAACCTCACAGGGGAGTTTCACAACCCCACCAGACAAGGAGGTGAGGGTGGGTAAGGTGTGGCTGGGGTAACCTCTGGCTGGAAGGTGGGGTGGCAAGCAGGGGAGGGGAAGGCATCAAATGGTACCCAGCAGAGCCTGTCAAAGCTCTTTGCTCTGAAGGGAACAATTCATAATTTCCTTAGAGTAGCAACCCTGACCCAATGGGGAAAGTACCCCCCCAAGAGAACCCCAAACCAAAGCAGGAAAACCCCATCCTGAGAGCTTTCATGCCAGCACTCTTACCTGAAAGAAGTGTTATGGACGTGTCAGCAAAGCCTCCATCTCTGATTGAGTCCTCCTTTGCTCTGGAAATGAAGGCCGTCCTTGGGAGCAGAGAGATTTGTAGTGAAGCCCCTTGCCAGTCCCCAGCCAGGATGAATACAACACCACTAGAATTCTCATTAGCTCCTTGGGTCAGTAGAGATGGTAAGATATGAAAAGCAGGGGTCCTACATATCACCCCACCCAATGCTGTACTGCTGTTGATCGGGCTTATTCTAAACACTCTGTTCTGGTAAGGCAATGCATTAAAAAGACAAAAAAACCCACCCACCCACTTTATTAAAAAGCCCTTTCACAGAATGACAGATGTATGTAGCGACAGATTAATATAAATTTTAAAACCTGAACGTTATCCTCCAAGGGGAAGAAGCTCCTAACCACACATGCAAAACCAAACATGGCAGAGAAACCATCTCTGACAATGCATTGCACAGAATCATTTATTAGGTCTCTGTAAGCGGTCATTTACATGAAGCTTGCATTTAATCTCTTATTCAGC
Organism: Gallinula chloropus; assembly: GCF_964237585.1. Taxonomy (NCBI): domain Eukaryota; kingdom Metazoa; phylum Chordata; class Aves; order Gruiformes; family Rallidae; genus Gallinula; species Gallinula chloropus. The sequence goes on from NC_140090.1 coordinate 43,563,648, forward strand.
CATTTCCTTTTATCTGCTGGCTGCCTGTGTTTGGGAGAGACAGTGGTCCCTCAGCCTGTCTCATCTCCCACTGCCAAGCTGGTTTTTTTTTTTTACCTGGAGCGAAGTGCAGGGGGACACAGGGCAGAGGAGGGAGTTTGAATATCCTGGTTTCAAACTCATCTTTCTCTCTGATCCTGACTGAGACCAAAAGAGGAAGATGACCACCTCTGCTTTAGAGGTGAGCAAGTTCTTTCAAAACCAAAACCAAACACACCCTTGGCTGTCATCTTGGCCAGACAGCCCTTTCAGCTCAAAGCGTGGCAGGATGGTCTGTAAGGTCAGGGTGCACAGAAATATCGGCTTTCTTACACTGGGCATCTTCCGGGGACGTTGGCAACGGCGCGTGGCCAACTGCAGGCGTTGTTACAGAATCACAGAATCACAAGGTTGGAAGAGAGCTTTGAAGATCATTGAGTCCAACCATTCCCATCCTATGCTAAACCATATCCCTAAGTACCTCATCTACCCTTTTTTTGAACACATCCAGGGATGGTGACTCAACCACCTCCCTGGGCAGCCTGTTCCAGGCCCTGACAACTTTCAGTAAAAATTTTTTTTCTAATATCCAATCTAAACCTGCCCTGGCACAGCTTCATGCCATTTCCCCTTGTCCTATCTCCTGTCTCCTGGCTGAAGAGACCATCACCCACCTCTCTACAACCTCCCTTCAGGTAGTTGTAGGTGGTGATAAGGTGTCCCCTCACCCTCCTCTTCTCCAGGCTGAACACCCCCAGCTCCCTCAGCCATTCCTCATAGGATTTGCCCTCCAGCCACTTCACCAGCCTGGTTGCCCTTCTCTGCACTTGCTCAAGGACCTCAATGTCCCTCTTATGGTGGGGAGCCCAGAACTGCACACAGTACTCGAGGTGCGGCCTCACCAATGCTGAGTACAGGGGCACAATTACCTCCCCAGACCTACTGGCCACACTGTTTTTGATACAAGCCAAGATGCCACTGGCCTTCTTGGCTGCATGGGCTCACTGCTGGCTCATATTCAGCCTGCAGTCAAACAACACCCCCAGGTCCTTCTCCTCCTGACAGCTCTCCAGCCAGCCTCACCCAAGCCTGTAGTGCTGCATGGGGTTGTTATGTGCCATGTGCAGCACTCTACACTTGGCCATGTTAAACTTCATCCCGTTGGTCTCAGCCCATTGGTCCAGTCTGTTCAGATCCCTCTGAAGAGCCTCCCTACCCTCAGGCAGATCAACACTTCCTCCCAGCTTAGTGTCATCTGCAAACTTACTGAGGGAGCATTCAATCCCTTCATCCAGGTCATTGATAAAGATGTTGAATAAGACTGGACCCAGGACTGAGCCCTGGGGGACGCTACTCGTGATGGGCCTCCAGCTGGATTTTGTTCCATTCACCACCACCCTTTGGGCCCGGCCATCCAGACAGTTTTTAACCCAGCTGAGGGTCCACCTGTCCAGGCCAGTGGCAGTCAGTTTGTCAATCAGAATGCTGTGAGAAACCGTGTCAAAGGCTTTACTGAAGCCCAGGTAGACCACATCCACAGCCTTCCCCTTGTCCATTAGGCGGGTCTTCTTGTCATAGAAGGTGATCAGGTTAGTTTGACAGGATCTATCTTTTGTAAACCCATGTTGACTAGGCCTGATCCCCTGGCCATCACACATGTGCTGCATGAAAGCTCCCAAGATGACCCTCTCCATGATCTTCTCTGGGACTGAGGTCAGACTGAAAGGCCTGTAGTTCCCCTGATCCTCCTTCTGGCCCTTCTTATATATGGGTGTCACATCTGCCAGCCTCCAGTCGAGTGGAACTTCCCCAGTCTGCCAGGATTTCTGGTAGATGATGGAAAGGGGTTTGGCAAGCACATCTGCCAGCTCTCTCAGCACCCTTGGGTGAATCCCATCAGGTCCCATTGACTTGTGGGTATCTAACTGACCAAGTAGGTCTCTAATCATTTCCTCCTTAATCACGGGAATTTTGTTATTCTTCCCCTCTCTGTCAGCCAGATCCTGAGGATGAGTACTCAGGGAATAACCATCTTTTTACTATTATAGACTGAGGTAAAGAAGAAATTAAGGACCTCAGCCTTGTCCTTATCCCTTGTCACTAATATTCCCTCAGTATCCAATAAGGGCTGGAGATTCTCCTTGGTCCTCCTCTTACTGTTAATGTACCTATAGAAGGACTTTTTATTATCTTTTACAGAACTGGCCAGTCTGAGTCCCAGTTCAGCTTTAGCCCTTCTGACTTTCTCCCTACATGATCTCACTACATTCCTATAGTCGTCCCAAGACACCTGCCCCTTCTTCCAAAGCTCATATTTTTCCCTCTTATTCCAAATAGCTACCTGGATCAAGCCAAGCTGACTTACTTCCTCTCTCACTCCTCTTCCAACAGACTGGGACTGCCTGTTCTTGTGCCGCCAAGATTTCCTTCTTGAGGAGCAACCAACCCTCTTGGGCTCCTTTGCCCTCAAGGGCTTCCTCCCATGGAATCTTATTGAGCAGCTTTCTGAACAGTTCAAAGTCAGCCCTATTGTAGTTTAAGGTTCTTGTTCTAATGTCTCCCTTTCTTCTCCCAGTCCTAAGAATTCTATCACCTCATGATCACTATGCCCCAGGCATCCTCCAACCTTCACATACCCCACTAGGCCTTCTCTGTTTACAAACAACAAGTCCAGCAGGGCACCTTCCCTGGTGGGTTCATTCACCAGCTGGGTCAGGAAGTTGTCTTCCAAACACTCCAGGAATCTGCTAGACTGCTTCCTCCCTGCTGTATTGTGTTTCCAGGAGACATCCGGTAAATTGAAGTCCCCAATAAGGACGAGGGCTGGTGATCGTGAGACTTCTCCCAGTTGTTTTAAAAACAACTCATCAGCTTCCTCCTCCTGATCAGGTGGTCTATAGTAGACTCCCATCACTATATCTCCCTGATTTCGTTTTCCTCTGATCCTTACCCAGAGGCACTCAACCCTTTCATCATCATATACTCCAGCTCCAGGCAGTCAAACATTCTCTGACATACAGGGCTACCCCACCTCCTCTCCTACCCAGCCTGTCACGCCTGTATAGTTTGTAACCTTGCACTGCTGTTGCTAAAGCACCCAAGTGAGGTATTTCACATGTATCTGCATCGGGGGGCAAGCGCTGAAATCCTTATGCTGTGCACTCAGCATAATACCCCAGGTTTCTGCTTAAAACTGTTGTGTGCCCAGGTTGAGGTCTAAAACCATCCCCTTGACCTGCTCCTAGGAGCATCTTGCTCGAGAAGTCAGCCTAATTGTCTCCCCTGTCATGAGATTGTGGCTTTTCCAGGCCACCCAGGCATCTCTTGACAAACATGGGTTGATGTCCCAGGTATAACATTTGCTGATGGAGATCTACGAAAATCTGAGAGGTGCTTTCCTCCCCTCTCTGCTTGCGGAGCGTGCCCAGCTGCCCTGTCAGTCTCCACCAACAGTTTTGGTGAGTGACAACCAAAGGTATTTCAGACCAAAAGGAGGTATTTAAATACTGTCGGGAACAACAGATAACAATGACCTCAAACAATCCCACATAAAGTCCTTTGTTATTTTCAAAGGGCTTTCCCAGCTTGACACCTTTGCTTTTTTATACCCAATATAAAATTCAAAATGTTTTATTCCAGCACAGTGCATGAATATAAAATGAAAATATATCAAACCTCATGCTACCTTTTTTGTGCTGCTGCTTTGAAAAAGTGCCTGAAGTAAATTCAGCATAAAGATGGAGAAAATTGTCAAGAAGATTCCACTTCTCAAACTTTTGTTCCTCTCTGTATGGATTCAGAAGGACTTTTCTCAAGCAAGCCATGCTCACAGCAAGGAGCAGTCTGAGTCCAGGTGGCTCTGTGGGTGACAGCTCGGGACCCCTTGGGGATGGGCACATAGACAGACGGACTGTCCAGCCCCTCCTCTCAAACAGCATCCCCCAGGCCTCTACACTGCTCCTTCCTGTACCTGCAGCTGCTTTCCTTTATACATCTTGTCATTGCTGACCTCTTACCAAAGCCAGAGGTTGCTCTTACACGAAGTGGCAGAGCTGTGATTAATTGGCTTTGGAATGACCTCGGAGTGACTGTGTACAGGTCTGGGACCTGTGTGTACACAGAGATTGAAGTAAATTGGTTCAGAGATGTTTGGAGTAGGGGTAGCTGGCAGCACGCAGCCAAGCAAATAGTTGGGTGAATTTGCATCTTATTTAATATGTCAAAAAATGTTTTAAGCTGTGACTTGGAGAAGGCAAGCCAGGAACAATAAGCTTGTCTGGAGAATTCTGGTATTAGAAACTAAAGGATACAGAACTGTGTCCAAGGTAAATATTGATGTGACTCAAGATGAACCAGTAAAACATTTAATGAAGCTGAAAATAAGACATCTGGGATAGATGTTTATTGTTAAAAATGAAACATTTGAGCAAAAGTAGTATAGTGATGATGGAGGTTATTCATAGGGAAGCCAAGCTGGGGAAACAACATCATCTGAGAGAAACTGACTCCAGCTATTTGTGAAACATGGAAAAAATTAGAATTATAACAGAGCTAAATAGGTAAGTGAATAGCAAACAGTCGTTACAGACATTCAGAGTGGATTTTGGAGACTGAATCATGCCAAGGGACAAATTACTCAGGTGTCCAGAATAACTCTATTGACTTTGAAGGATTTCTCTGTATTTGCCTTTGTGTAATTGAGAGTTTACTCCCTTACGCCGTATGAGGGCTGAATATTAAGAGACTCAGAGAAAAAACTACTGACTTTCATTCATTCCACTATCATTCTCTTGATGACAGACAGTAAGTCGCATGAACTTCACGAAGCGTTTCAGGAACACATTAGGAGCTTTTTATCCCTTTTGTGCAGCAGAGGAAAATAAAAAAAGAAAGGAAATAAAAAGCCCTTGTGCAACACTGTGAAAATAATCAGAAAGGCTCTGTTAAATTGGAAATGGGAATAAACTGCGCTACTATGTTAGAAGTCTTACTCACATGTAAGTCTACATGTGAATGCTCTGCTGTAAAAGTCCACTGAGCCAGACTGTGGTGAGCCAATGTTAATGTTCACACATTCACCAGTGGTGGAAATATCGGGGAAGGGAGGCCAAAAAGTTAAATTCCCTGCTCAAGGTGTGCTCTATAAGCCAGCTTTTTTACATCGGAAATCCAGGTGTCATGCATGAGGAATGACTGCACACAAAAGGTCCCCTTGATCTGTTGTAGTTATCGTGTTTGGTGCTGCTCCATGTCTCAAATTTTTAGTCCTAGGAAGAGGTGAATGCCATGACCTCTCTTTGTCCTCCTAGCAATCTTTTGAAAAGCTGGGCTCCAAAATCATTGAAGACTTTACGCATAACCCTCAGCGTCTTGGACTAGATTTAGAAAACCCACAGACGACCCATGCACTTCCTTTACCTCCTGTTTATTGAGCAGGTTTCCTCTGGCTAGCCTTCTTGCTGAGGCTGTGGTCAAATAGTAGCTGCCAGTCAATTTTATTACTAACGTAAACAAATAGCAGCTCATTCTGTTATTGTCCTGAGCTTCAAAGCTGAAGCTGGGCTCAGCATCACTAGGTTCTACCAGTGCTGACATGCAAGGAGATGTTGATAATAGAAAAAGTATGTTGTTTATGTAGATGACTGGGTGTCACTTAGATGCTCTCTGCAAAGCACCTCAGCATGTTGATCAGCCTTGGCCAAAATAATGTTAGAGCTGCAACTACTTTGAGAAGCTCCACGGGGACATCGCAAAGGGCACTCATCCTGCTGCTGCTCACTGTTGGATCACTGCTGACATCCCTCTGGGAAAGTCAGTAGCAGCCAAGGTCTTCTCCAGGCAAAGCAAGAAGGATTTACTGAATACAGGTAAGGGGTCATTGTTGTCATTCCCCCAGACTTTCTTCGTTAGCTTTGTGCTCATGCAAATGTTAGCTGATTAACTCACTGTTAACATAAACACGACGCTCCTGATTAAAAGGTGTGTGCAAAGCCAGGTACAAGCAATGCCTTGATAGTTGTAAGGTGAGATTTTTCTTTTTCCTGCTTCCTTACTTTTTAAATCCCACTGATGTAACTCTTCTTCTGCTTTGGGAATGTTTGGCACTGCTCCCATGCATACAGACTGCAACATCTGCAAGTTTTAAAAATTAATATGAAGTTCTGTAATTGTATCCACCTTGTTCCTTGTAACGGTTCTGCACAAGCGACTTATCTTTGATGCTGACCAAGATGCAGACAGGAGATAAAGCACCCTGCTTGTACAAAGCTGGTGATGCTGATGGGCCTCGTACGTTTGTGTCCATGTAGCTGCTGCTCATGTGGATGATGGCCGGAGCCGAGGTTTTGCGGACTCAACTCGGATCAATGTGATCAAGTGCTGAGCTCCTTTACTGAAACACACACACAGCTTATATAGGTTTCTGTATCAGTACACGAGTTACATTACATTGCTGTTGGTTAGGTGCTCTGTTCACCCGCCTTACATGCATCTCACTATTGCTAATAAATGGTTAAAACTACACAGTCACGTCATTCCTTTTTAAGGCAGTTGTTAGCATTCTTGCAGTTTCTTATCTGGTTCTCAGACTTCTGCTCTTCTCCTACTGCATTCCAATTGTGCCTTAATATATCTTTGCTTGACCCCCAGGCCTGATTTTATGGGAGTCGAGCCATGCAGCAATAAATCTGGGTGGGCCACAGAACCCACTCCTCATACATTGCTACAGATGACAATCACAGCATAAGATTGAGGTGCTGAGGAGCAGAATGTGGGCTTGAGCAGCTGGCATGACGAAACTTCACAGGTTACTAGTAAGTGGAATCATGGGTGATGAATTGCAAAGCAACTGCATTTGTTAGAGCTTGTTTCTGTCTCCCACTGTCCATGATGATCCAGGGGGAAATGTTCACAAGCAGAGGCTGACCTGTCCTCTTCTGCACTGCCGGAGGTTTGTCCCCATCCTACAATGATCACGAGGTGACGCACAAGGAGTTAGAAGGCTTTTTGGGGGAGTGACAGTTATGCCAGAAGTGGGGAAGAACAGGCCTCAAGTGACCCATCTCTGCTCATCAGCTCAAGGCAACGTGCTGGGCAAAGCACTACTCAGTACAGGGGCCTGGCCCAGCACAAAGGCAGAGAAACCTCATAATCTTCCTCTTTATATATTGCTGCTTATTATCGGTGCTTCTTTTTGGCTTACGACTGTAGTCCTAAGAACTGGAAGTTAAACATTTAACACCTCTTTTTGTTGTGTCTAAAAATCTGGTGGCCACGTTGTGAGTGAGAATTTGCCACAGCAAAGGGGTTCCTGGAGCTTCCTGTTTCTCCTTGGCTGTGGCCAGCGAGCATCCTATGCCAGGCAGCTTGTTTTTACGGTGACACATGGTCTGGGAGCGGACAGGCTGCAGTGTGCGACTCCACTTCCTAAACATGGCTGCCCCCGAGCTTGCAACTCTGGCACAGGTTCTTGGTACTGCAGTCCGTGGACTTCTCCTCTGGGGTCTTCTCCTGAAGAGAGGGGGAGCATAGCTCAATGTGGCTGATGTTACACTCCAGATACTTAAACAAGAGCATCAACTGTGGGCCGTGGGAGAGGCAGCACAAGTTATTGCTGCTGCTGCCCTCCAGGGAGCAAGTTTCCCATCTCTTAGATGCTTCTTTTTTTCCTTTAATTCCTGTATTCCCAGCCTTGGGGTGTGAGGTTTCATTTTGTTCATTTCAAAGGCACACGGCATGTAGCTGCATATTGACTGTTCGTGTGTCTTACTGAAAGCCATGAAATGTCCTGGTCATTGCGGATTCAGAGACGTCGGAAGTACGGTGCAGCATTCCTGGTTTTATTGAAATAATGGTCCCTTGTTTGTTTGTTTTTCCAGAGGCAGGCAAAGTAGAAACATGTCAGCAAACAATAACATAGGCCTCGCTGTTACCAAGCACTTGGCAAGCAGTTCTAGGAATGCTTCTGGTTGTCCTGCGTGTGTATAAAGCCTTAGAGAACTCTCTCACTGCGACGTATTTCAGCGTTAAGGGAAGCAGGAATAAAACCAGGCCCTGTATTTCATGTGCTCGGTAATGGAGGGCTGAAGCAGGATGAGACAGGTGCTCTTCGGAAAAGAATGAAAGATCTGAGCAGCTGATTCACGGTGAAGCAATATGCTTTTTTAGCTGAGAAGGTTTATTGTAGCTGAACCTCATGTCATCCTTCTAGCCGATATCTTAAATGAATTAGCAACTCACTGTTTTTATCTCAGCTGTACCAATAGAGTTTATAATATTGTTCTGTTGGTGCTATTTATACATCATCACATGCCTGAGTACTCCAGGCTATGCTTTTTTTCCCACATTCTTGGATGATGTCATCGTGAAGTAGGCAGTTGTGTTGAACAAAGGCTTTCTTCAGCACAACAACTATTAAAGCTTATGGCAGAGCACGCCACCAGATGTCAGTGAAATATGGAGGTAAACTCCCCAGATGTACCGCAGCTCCAGATGGGGCTTTCGATGCTTCGGTAGCTGGTCCCCCTTGGGAGTGGCTTGAAGAGAAGTCCTATGGCTGCCAGTGCGGAGCCTGGCCTTGGAGGGGCATAGGAAGCAGCATGCACTGAAGCCTGGGATGGCTCTGCACAGGGGCCTGGACAGCCTTGAAGACTGGAGCCTTGCCATGCACATCTTCCCAAAACCAGAGGACTGAAGCCTGGTGTAGACCTACAGATGATTTGCATAGGAAGAATTTAGCATCCTTAGTTGATTGCCTGATTTGCTCATTCCAGCAAGCCTGAAATTCTTCTCCTCTATTCCCCGGTGCATCACACGCATTTCCAGCTGTTCAGCATCATTCCATAAGGCCAGCAACATGTCAGCGTCAACAGCTGTGTTCTTCTCATCTGCTACTTGTCTTTGAGCCCACTGAGTTTTAACCACCAACGCTGTCGATCAGCGTGGCGCAGACACGACACATGGAGGTTTTCCCCAGAAGTGGTTTCTCAGGATCTCACATGTCCTCCAGCCAAGCCCTGACAAGCATGTCACTGGATCACGGACAGAGACAAAGGAAAGCAAGCATTACCCCCACCCTCTGCCTGTGCTTTGCAGTGTGATCACAATAATAAGCAATTTATCTCAGAAGCACTCGTCAGTTCGACACGATTACTAACTACCCTAGAGACAGAGCTGGGACATGCTTACGCTAGGGTTTCCAGCCTCTCTTCATCTGCAGACCTCTTTTTCAATGGATGTTCAAAACCAAAGTGTGGAAAGCTGCTGTCACCAACATGAGGGGGATTTCCCCATAGAAACCTGTCCCCCCAGGAGCCCCAGGAGCCCCAGGTCCTTCTCCACAGAGCTCTTCTCCAGCATGTCACCCCCCAGTCTGTACTGATACAAGCGGTTATTCCTTCCCAAATGCAAGACTCTACACTTGCTTTTGTTTAATCTCATCTGGTTTCTCCCTGCCCAGCTTTCCAGCCTGTCCAGGTCTCACTGAATGGCAGCGCAGTGTTCCTGCGTGTCAGCCACTCCTCCCAGCTCTGTATCATCGGCATACTTGCTGAGGGTGGATGCTATTCCCTCATCTAGGTCTTCAATGAAGATATTAAACAGCACTGGACCCAACAGTGAGCCCTGGGGAACACCGCTAGTCACAGGTATCCAGCCAGACTCTGCTCCACTGATCACCACCCTTTGAGCCCTGTCCGACAGCCAGTTCTCAACCCACCTCACTGTCCACTCATCTATCCCATACTCTCTCAGCTTTGCTATCAGGATGTCATGGGAGACAGTATTGAAAGCCTTGCTGAAGTCAAGGTAGATGACATCCACTGCTCTCTCTCCATCTATCCAGCCAGTGATGAGATCATAGAAGGCTATGAGATTGGTCGAGCACGATGTCCCCTTGCTGACTACTCTTCATGACCTTCTTCTCTTCCAATTGCTTGGAGATGGCATCCAGAACAAGCTGTTCCATCACCTTTCCAGGGACAGAAATGAGGCTGACTGGCCTATAGTTGCTGGGATCCTCCTTCTTGCCCTTTTTAAAGACCGGAATCACATTGGCTATTCTCCAATCTTGAGGCACTTCTGTCCTCCAAGACCTGTCGAAGATGATAGAGAGCTGCTCAGCAACCACTTCCACCAGCTCCCTCAGCACATGTGGATGCATCCTATCTGGGTCCATGGATTTATGTGTGTTAATCCCTTTGAGCCGCTCCTGGACCACTCCCACCTCAACCAGAGGGAAGCTCTTCATTTCCCAAACTCTATTACTTTCTTCCAGTGTCTGTGGGTCCTGAGGGGACTTTGAAGTGAAGACGGAAGCAAAGGTGGCATTCAGTATCTCCACCTTCTCATCATCCCCTGTTACCAGGACACCCACCTCGTTCAGCAAGGGACCCACTTTATCCCTGGTCATCCTCTTACTATTCACATATCTAAAAAAAACCTTTTTATTATCCTTTATGTCCCTTGCCAGTTTCAATTCCAAGTGGGCTTTAGCCTTCCTAGTCACATCCCTACAGGCCCTGACAACATTCCTATATTCTTCCCAGGTGCTCAGACCATTTTTCCACAATTCACAGACCTTCTGCTTCTCTTTGAGTTTACTCATTAGCTCCTTGTCCATCCACGCAGGTCTTCTGCCTCTCTTTCCCGATTTCTTGCTCAAAAGGATGCACCGGTCCTGGGCTTGGAAGAAGCACTGTTTAAATACTACCCAGCTCTCACAGGCTGCCTTACCTTCTAACAGTGCAGCCCATGGGACAGCCCCTATTAGGTTGCAAAAGAGATCAAAGTTAGCTCTTCCAAAATTTAGGGTAGCTATCCTACTTTTTGGCTTGCTTCTTCCACTCAGGATCTTGAATTCTACCATTTCATGGTCACTTTGTCCCAAGCTGCCCCTGAACCTTCACTTCCCCAATGAGTCCCTCCTTGTTGGTAAAAACAAGGTCCGGTACCCACCCTCCCCTTGTAGGTTCCTGCACCATCTGTAGCAGGAAATTCTCGTCTACACACTGCAGAAATTGTCTAGACTACATACGACTGGCCCTGTTGCTTGCCCAGCAAATATCTGGGTAATTGAAGTCCCCCATAAGGACCAGCGCATGGGTTACTTCTGGCTGCTTGTAGAATGCACTATCAACTCGCTCCTCCTGATCAGAGGGCCTGTAGTACACACCCACAACAGTGTCACTCACACTTGCCTGCCCCTTGATTCTTACCCACAAGCACTCAACTGATGGATCATCCTTTCCCAGGTAGAGTTCAATACATTCTAGCTGCTCTCTTACATAAAGAGCAACTCCTGCACCTCGCATCTCTAGCCTATCTTTCCTAAAAAGCACGTAGCCATCCATGACAGCGTGCCAGTCATCCAAGCTGTCCCACCCCGTCTCTGTGATTGCAGTGAGATCGTGGCCCTGCGACCGCACAAAGATCTCTAATTCTTCTTGTTTATTGCCCATGCTACGTGCATTCGTATATGGGCACTTTAGGGGGGCAGCAGATGCAGGTATCCTCAACAGGTCACAGGGAGATTTCCGACAGGGGATGGGCAATGGTGGCTCCACTGAGGAGTCCTCAGGGCCATCCACAGTATTTTCCCTTCTATGACATGGAACAACATTGCCAAGTCCATCCCTGTGCCATTGGCATTTACCTTCTTCTGCCATCAGTGCTCGTCGTGTCTCCCGAAGCACTTGCCTGACCCCAGCAGGCTTCGTGTTATCCCTTTCCCCCTTCCTAACTATTTTAAAGCTTGCTCAATGAGCCCTGCTGTCTCCTGGGCAAGGATCCACTTTCCCTTTGGGGACAGGTGAGCCCCATCAGCCGTACTCATGCCAGGAGCTGAGTACACCATCCCTTGGTCAAAAAACCCAAGGCACCAGCCTTTCAGCCACTTGTCCAACTCCTGGGTTCTCCTAACCTGCTTCAAACCCATCATCCCACTAATAGGGATAGAGGAAAATATTATTTGAGCTCCCCCTTCCTCAACAAAGCGCCCTAGGTCCCAGAATTCCCTTTTGTTAGCTCACAGGCTATAGTTTGTGATTGCATCACTGCCTGCTTGAACCATCAATAATGGGTAGTAGTCAGAGGATCTCACCAGCCCTGGGAGCCTTCTGGTGATGTCTCTGACCCGGGCTCCAGGGAGGCAGCACACCTCCCTGCGTGTAGGGTCAGGTCTACATATGGGACGCTCCGTCCCCCTGAGGAAGGAATCACCTACCACAACTAGCCTTCTCTTTTGCCTAAATAAGCAGTCTCGAGGTGTGCAGTCGTTCGCCTCACTCTAGGCACCCGCTTCCTCTGAGGCAGAGGGGCTGCATTTGTCTCACCTCCTCCTCAACTTTCAGGACCCCAAACCTATTGCTTAGGGAAACCTGGGGGAGAGGGGTAGGCTCAAAACAGAAACAGGATGGTGCAAACAGAAATTTCGTATGTTAGGAAGAGGTGCCAAAGCAGCAAAACACCAGCGATGGCTCTAGCAGCCTGTGCAGCATGGCTTCCAGCGCTCACCAGAGTGCCAGGCTGCCCCACAGTATCCTTACAGACATCTGCATCTCCTGCTCAGCCTTGGATGGGCTTGTGCATCTTCTCGCGACTGTTTGGAAAGCTTGGGTTGGTGCAGAAACACGGTGCAAGGGCCCAACCAAGCACCAACCTCTGCGGCTGGGTGCTTTTTCCAGGCTTTGTCCACAGTCTTTGTGCTGTCTGGTGAATGGAAATAGCCTTATGCTCCCTCCAGCCGGATCTTGTGGGAATTGTGGCCTTGCTGTGTTGTCAACTCAGAAATGACACTGTATGGTTTATTTCCTCCCTGAACCAAATGGAAACTGGGCCAGCTTCCCAGCTGGCAAAAATCAACATGGCTAAGGTGAAGTGATTTGTACCCCTGATGCTCTTCGTTATAGCCAGGGCTGGCAAGATAGAGTACATCATTTGATACTTATTCATTATTGATGCCGTTTTTCTGTAGGGCCATTGATCACCAGCGAACGGGAGACAAATGGGTGAGAGCCATTCCCTGTAAGCAGCCTACCAACGGTGAGCTCCAGGTTGAGGGTCCTTCCAGAAGGGGCAAGTGGCTTTAAAACCGTGTGCGTGGTGCTGGGCCTGCTCATATAGCCCTGAGCCCCTCAGCTGGGTCCCTACCCCTTTTTTGCTTCTCCATGGAGGACAGTTTGCAGTGTGGTGCCCCCAGAGCTATGCTGGCAGTCACCCACCCCAGCACCCTGTGGGTCTCATTCTTCACACTCGTTTCTCTCTGCCCTTCAAATTAGGGCATGCTTAGTTTGAAGGTGCAGTCAAGGTTTTAGCAAAACCTGTGGAGAGGAGAAGAGGACATGGAGTCAGGGAGAGAGGGGTGAAACACCTCATCACTTCTGGGCTGCTCAGAATATGTTTTGACCCTCTGGGCACCTGTGCCTTTGAGGGAAGAAGCCTAGAAAGAAGGTTTATCTGGTCTTAACATGATGCTGCCTTGCTTGAGTTTATGCAGATACAGATTGTGCTGAACCTTTATTAAACCTTTTGCTGCATCCCGACGCCCACCCTTGCCCGCTCAGCTTGCAGGTGTGTAGAAGGGAGTACTCAGGGGCTGGGGAGAGATAACAGTTCTCTTCTGTGGGGAGCTGTTGGTCTCCTGAAGCTCAGGACAACTGCCAAGAGGGAGCACAGTCAAAGAAAGTGGATGTCATCTTTGATGGTAAAAAACAAATGGGTTCACCGCCTTGAAGCAGCAGTTTAGGGAAAGGAGAAGTCTCCTATTAGACCAACCGATACACTCAGGAACACATGGATGCAGTTTTGGGTACATGGCTCTGTGTAATCAAGAGAAGTGTGCTGAATGAATGGGCCTGGAGTAAGGGAGGCAAAAATAGAAACAGCCATCTGTCAGTGTGCTGCCGGGCAGCTAATTGGGAAGCCTCAGGTCTCCACTGCTAGATGTCCCACCTCACTTCCTTACCAAGCAGAGACAGCAAGAGCAGCCTCTCCTTGGGGACTGGGCGTAGTCTGGGTGCACTTGCCTCACACATGGGGTGTTGCTGCCTGCACCGGGAGGTGTCTCTGGCCCCAGGACCTCCATCTTCCCCTGCTCAGGGGAAGGGAGTTGCTCAGAGAGCCTCGTGGGTGAGAGGGACCAGGGGGATTCTGGGGAACAGCAGGATGACCATGATCAGCAATGTGCCCTCGTGGCTAAGAAGGCCGATGGCATCCTGGGGTGCATTAGAAGGGGGGTGGTTAATAGGTCAAGAGAGGTCCTTCTCCCCCTCTGCTCTGCACTGGTGAGACCACACCTGAAATATTGTATCCAGCTCTGGGCCCCTCAGCTGAAGAAGGATATAGAACTCCTTGAGAGAGTCCAGTGCAGGGCCACCAAGGTGATGAAGGGCGGGGAACCCCTTCCTTCTGAGGAGAGGCTGAGGGAGCTGGGCCTCTTTAGCTTGGAGAAGAGGAGACTGAGGGATGACCTTATTAATGTTTATAAATACATAAAGGGTGAGAGTCAGGAGGATGGAGCCAGGTTCTTCTCAGTGATGACAGCGATAGGACAAGGGGCAGCGGGTGGAAGCTGGAGCAGGGGAAGTTCCATGGGAATGTCAGGAGGAACTGTTTCCCTGTGAGGGTGATGGAGCCCTGGGCCAGGCTGGCCAAAGAGGCTGTGAAGTCTCCTTCTCTGGAGACATCCAAACCTGCCTGGATTCATTCCTGTGTGATTTAGTCTGGGTGATCCTGCTCTGGCAGGGGGGTTGGACTAGATGAGCTTTGGGGGTCCCTTCCAACTCGTAACATTCTGTGATTCTGTGAAGACCCGTGGCAGAGAAGGAAAAGAGAGCTTCCTTTGCAGTGAGAGCCCAGCTGCCAAGCCTGAAGCAGAGAGGGGCAGCCCAGCGGGACTCCCAGTGATATCGAGGCAAGATCCTTTCTGTGAGACCTTACTACTACAAACAGTGTGCAAACATTGAAGGCACTTGCATAATGTGTACTCAGTGATAGATCTTGTGCTCACCCCACATGTTGTAATCTTTGTTAATGTGATGCTATGGGCAGGAGTTAGTCCGAATTAAAGGCAGGAAATTCCAAGGTCTTGTTCTTATGGAAACTGCAACAGTTGAGTTATGTGGGCTGGTGAAGGAACTAGAGATAACCCCATTCAGAGTAGATAAAAATGTTATGTATGAGCAAGGAAACTGAATTACAGTTGCGGTGGGAGCCATACGTCTGAATATCTTGACCGTTGTGTGCATTAAATGGGAACTCCAACGTGCTGTTACATTAATTTGGTGTTTCTTTTAGGGACAAGTCTTGAAATTCTTCACCTTAAAACTCCAGTAAAGGTAACGGAGAGTTTTAAATCCAGAAGGATTCGGACATGGGGATTCATGTAGGTGGGATAAACTACAGTCTTGATCGTTCCTTCTGTTGTGCTTTAGTGGTGGGTGTAACCGTGAAAAGCACCCTGAGATGTCTTCAGCCTCACCAGGAGGAGGCTACATGTCTTGTATGCGGATACTGGAATTGATTTCTTGCTGACCACCACCTCCTTTCTGGGACCAAACCCGTGGCAGGATCCTGGAGAGTAAAAGCCATGTGTCAGCATCCATGGTAAGACCTCAAGGGGCCCCTTCCCACCATGGTACACACTTGCCCACGGACCGGTGCACTGGCAGGCTACGTACTGTTCCCGGGAAGGGAAGGGAAGTATTAAATACTCCTGCACAAGGAGGTGAGCGCTGAGGACAGAGAATGATTATGCTCGATGTCGGAGCTTGGTTCACGCCTTGAAGATCAAGCTTAAAAGTCACCGTTGGGTTCCAAACGATGATTTTTATTTTCGTTTGCATCAAAAGGTTTAAGAGCCTCCAAAACCCAGCATTTTTAAAAATAACTTAAAAGATACTGTCTGGCAACATGAGTCCCAGTTAGCGCAGAAGCAGCTGGGCTCTGCTCATATAAAGCAAATAACTGAAAAAAAATCAGAAGTGAAAGAAATACCTTGTCCTCAACTTAACTCTGACAGCTTGTATTGTATTTTTGCTCCAGAGGATAAAAGGCTCTATGAAACGTGGGCCCTCATGGCCAGGACATGGCCCTGGGTGATCAGCAAAACCCACGCACCACCAAAGCTTGCGCAGAGGTTTGGAGCCTTGGTTTGAATTCCACGGCTTCTTTTGTATCTCAAAAGCAAAGCCGCTGAATTAATGTCTCAAAGAACCCTCTTCCAGCACAGGTTTCCTCAAAGCGCTGGAAGAGGGTTTGATCAAAAGGTTCCTCGAGTCTGTAAACCTTTTGAACAACCCCTGTGAATGTTTATGCTTTCAAAATAAACCCCAAACCAAGCAGGCTCGCATGGGCTGGCATCTTGCTGTGGAGATATCTTATTTATTTCCTTCTTGCCCAGATCCCATCCGTTCCCCCAGACTGGGCTTTCCAGGATGGCATCCTAACGTTTTTATTGATAGATGTGTCAGTGGGCCCAGGGGAAAATAAATAAATAAAAAAAAGGCAATATTTACACCTAAACCAAGCATTTAGCTCTAGTTGTAAAACCCTGAATGAAAAGTAATGTTATATTTTGGTTTAATTCAGTGTCCAATTCATGTAGATCAGGCTGCTCAGTGTTCGCTTGTCCAAACCACCAAGATAATCCTCCCCGCCAACAGAAATATGCTTTAATTACAGAGCAATAAATACTCTGTCTTTTTTTTTTTTTTGCTGTATGCATTTTTTTTATCAGCAGACAAAAGCTGACATTTATTTTACCGATAGCCCTGTATTTCCCCTCCCGCTACCACCGCAGCAGAATTTCCCTTACCCAAGGAAATTGAGAGGATCAGAGCACATCTGATGTTCCATTAATTTAAACCAACTGCCAGGGCTTTCATATTGTAGGAGCTTTAAAGTGATTGAATTTGGATTATTTCAAACTCTGCAAAAGTCCTGCCTTGCCTGACAGAGGCGTATCAAGTGACAAAATAAAACACAACACACACACCCCCATATGAGAGCATCGGTGAGTACGTAACATTCTCTTCCTCACAATGGGCAGGTCAGAAGCTGTGGAAGGAACAACCTTCATTTATTTTTAATTTTTATTTCTTTTCTGGCTGGGTTTTGAAGCTGTTTGAAGCTGAAGCCCAGCGAAGTGGAGACACCTGGTGTTTGTTAAGGCAAATTCACTGAAAATGTGGGGGTGGGGGAGAGAGAGAGGGGTGTCAGGGTGCCCTGTCCGGGGTACAGCGCTCAGCCATGCAGCTGCCAAATTCCCATCCCCTACAGGGGTCTGTCCCAGGGCCGCTGCATCTCTCCCCAGCACAGGCCTGTGGGGGCTTTGCATGCCAGCTCTGCGTGATTTCTGGGGTGGGACATGACACGACAGACACACGTCACCGCGTCAGCTGTTAAATGGAAGCACTAACTTTTGGGTAATAACCATTTCGTAACGCTTAGTGTGTGCTTGTGTAATGCCGTTCCGAACGCAGGAGGAGTTTACAGGCAGCCAAAGGAATATTAAAGTTTCACTGCAGAAGAAATACCGGGGCTGCCAAGGCCTGATTACTCATAAAACCCACAATGTTATCGCCATCCATCACTGCCGCTCTTGTAATGACCGAACTAAAGAGAGAAGCATCAAAGCTGGGGGGAGGGGGGGGAGGGAGGGGTGGCCTCATTGGATTTTGGGAGCAAGGTTCCCCAAATACAGGGTGAATGCTAGATCTCTATGTGCGCCATTATTTAATTTTTTTTTCTTCTTTATTTTAGTTTTTGACCAAAAAAACCCCCCAAAGAATCATTTGAATGAATCAAAAAACATATATTCTGTTTTGCTGTAAGAGCCATGAAGTTTATGCAGCACTCTATTATGGTGACTGCTCGGCTTTTCATGCATTCCTAAATTACCATGTAATCTAAAACCTTGTTTTCAGCTGCTCTATATTGGAAAGTCCCCTGCAATAATCAGGATAATTGCAGGCTAGTGCGGAGAACAAAACTTGTTTGTATTATTGAAAATAAAAAGGCAGTTTATCAGAAATTTTACCTTTTGGAGGGGAAAAAATAAAAATACTACTACTAGTAGTACACTACTGCTGCTAAACTTTCTCATTTCCCTCTCTTGGAAATATTTTAAGCATGGAATTAATTTTGGCCGCCCCGCAACTGAGAAACACACAGATACTCGGTGTAAAAATATGTTTCTTTTCCTGTAGGGACATGACTCTAATTGGTGTGCCAAAACTATCTCACAGAGATTTCATTGTCATATCTCCTTACATCATCTTAATGCGATTTTATTTTACTTTGTCAAAGTCATATTAATGTAAATGTGCGCTTGATAGCAAACAGAGTTCTTTCCTTTTTTTTATGCTAAGCAGGATTCAGCTGACTCTAATAAAACAGCTTGCAATCCATTAGGCTATAACAGTAATGTAGTTATTTTGTTTCCCAAATAAAGGCCGCGTGAGAAGGCTGTATAAGGATTTTTTTGTCTTGTTTTTCCACAATAATTGCTTGGGTGGGGCCACATTCTGATCTTTAAATGAATAGTATCGCTTGGAACAAACACTTGGTATATCTTTTATCTTCCCCTCGCAATGCAGCCCGGAGTTTTCTTTGAAAACGCAAAGCTACTTTTCCAGATAAGTCATCAAAATGTTTCCAAAGTATTTTAGCTGCCAGATTAACTATATCTTGAATGCAAAGATAGATGGCTTACATTCTTCATGCAGAAATCCGGCCAATGCAGAGCAACTACTGACAAATTAATTTCTTTTGCAACAGTGGGGGGAAAAAAAAAGGGGGGGGAAAGAAAAGGAAAGGAAAAAACCCGCTGCTTTGCTGTGCAAAGCTCAGAAAGGTAAATAGGAATTTGAAAAGAAAATAAGGTGACTTTTTCTGCAAGGGCAATCTGTAAGCAGAGGGTTGAATGTACATTTATTTGCTCTCTTCCCATAGTCTCTGTTCTAGCCTTCCCTTAATGTATTCAGCTAATTAAGGACCGCAGTGACCTTGTGGCAGATTTTGAAATATAGGAATTTCTTTCTTATTTTATTTTTATTTCTTTTAACACTTCCTCACCCTGCCCTCCCCTTCCCACAGAGCTTAATACAATCTGTTTTGGGTCAAAGTCTGTTTATGTCAGCAATGTTCATACTACACAACTAAAATGTTTTAATGCATTTATCAACTGGCAAAATATTGCAAACATTTCATTTCCTTTGATACAGACACAAAAAAACCCCTCTGCCTTCATTGCAAATTCTTGGTCGTATGAATCACTCTGAGTAATATTTGCTTTAAACTTTCGTGTGGTTCTACAAACAGCCCTTTATATGGCCAGACTTCAAAGCTGCTAGAAATAAAGGTTAGAAATGCGATAGGAATAATCTATTATTAGGCATGAAACATTAAACCACTTTTAGTTATGAGCCTTAAAACCTGAATAAATCTGGGTTGTTTTTTTTTTTAACTTGCTGCGTATTTATTGTGCTTCCGGTTCCTTAAGTCGTTTAGTGCAGAGGGACTGTTTAGAGCTGAAATATTTTCCGTAGGGATGCTAACCGCAGTCGGGTTTAATTGTTCCTAATATTTGATTCAGAAAAACTGTGATATTATAGCAGGCGTCTTGTACAGCGGTGCTTGAGACGCTCCGCTCTGTGTTTCTCGCGGTGTAAAATGAATCTCTTACCGGTGTGCTGACCCAAAGGCGGGGGGTGGGAAGGGAAGATAAAAATCTCCTTCTTCAAATAGCAGGGAGGAAAGGGGAAATAACACTGTGGAACGTCACAGCCAGCCTGCCATTTATGTCGACTGACCAAAAAAAACAATAACTCCAACGTGTGTGAGAGAAGCTTCCTTGACCGAAACACCCCACGGTGCCACCGGCGGTTTGTCCCGAGGTAGGGATGCCTGGGGAAGGGGTGGGGAGCACGCTGTTCCCCTGCACCTTCAGCCCCTTGGTGCAGTTGCGGGGTGAAGAATGCACCAAGCATCAGAGAGGATCTGGATGTCGCGGGTACATTGCGACAGGTTTGGGGGACTCCAAACTGCTCAGCTGATGGAGCAGGCAGGAGTGATGCTCCATCTTGGTAACGTTGTGTTCTTGATTACAGATTAAAAATAAGCCTGACAGTCAAAAACATGTAACCCTTCAAGCCAAACAGGTCAGCCAGGAACAAACTATCGTTTGAAATCCAGAGTCTGAAATCCTCATCAGGCTGGGCCTGATCCTGATCCTGACGGTGCCAGTGGGAGTTTTACCATTGACACCATAAGCCCTGTTTCCTCCTTCCATTGACTTCAAACCTAAAAAATTTGCTTTATTTCCTTAGGTACCACAGCTGCTGGCTTTCCTGCCGCTCCATGCTGGGTAAGGTGACAGGGGAATTCGTTCACCTCTTCCCACAGCGATGTGGTAGGCTCGGCACCACTGAATCCCCCCAGCCCTTCGCAGGGACATTGGCCACCTAAAGTCACATCACCAGTGAGACCTCAGCAACGTGCAGAAAGAGATGTCAGACATCACACAGGTGGGTAATGTTCAGATGTTGTGCATGGGGAAGGCACCGTCTCTGTGCTGGAACAGAGTGTAGGCCAACTATTGAAAGAAAATAATGCCAAAACTATTTCCCTTTTGGAACATACCTTTTATTAATTAAGTGAGATATTATCTGGAAAATTACTTGGAAATCCTTTTTAATTAAAAAAATCATTTTAAATTTCAGCTCTCTCAAATTGCACTATAGGAATATCACGAGGTCTGTTAAGACCTGTGTAAAGTAGGAGTCCTTGATCTAGGTAGCAGCAGTGGCCTGTATAAACAGGAATCGAGGCACAGCCAAGGCTCCTGCTTCCTGAAGCGACTGTTGCTTGCAGGACGCTCCATACACAGGCAGGTGTTGTACAACCTTAGTTCTTCCACAGTGAAAAAAAGTTTGTCAAAGTTAAGGGTGGCATCCCTCCCAGCTGCCTGTGGGACAGCACCCGACCACCTCATATGAGAGAATGGCACCAGGAGGGGGGCGTCTCCCCTGTTCCCTTCTCCAGAGCTTCTCGAGCTCACCTGGTCCTGAGCCAGCCTGGTTTAACAGGTTACCCTGCACACACTGGGACAGCAGTACCACATGAGGTCACGCATTCGCAGGAAGCATATGTGCACACGGCCGTAACAGTTGCAGCGTAAGGAGCGATAGCCCTGGCCAGCAGCAGCGGGAGATACTCGCATCGCCGGGGCAGGTGAAAACAGAATGGGAATAATTTATTTTGGGGGCACGTGGGACTGAAGGAGGTGACCGGTGTCTTGTCCTGGTCTCGTGAGCTTTTAATTTGCCCCACAAAATTTGGTTAGCTGGAGAACACATCAACACCAAGAACTGTACAGGGTCATCCATTAAACATTAACTTATTGTAGACCTTTAAAAAAAAAAGAAAGAAACCTGCACTTATGATATTAAAACCATAAGGGAGAAGAGATGCCAGGCGAGCGAAAGGAGCCAGCTGACTGCTGAGAAGTGGCGATGGTTTTGCCCCGTAGCTTTGCCGTTTTCAGTAATCTGACTCACTCGGGTATTTTTAGCCACAGTTACAACTTCCATTGTCAAACGATTTTTCATTTGAATTTTCCTCAAATTATGCTGTCCTCTTGGCCCCCAAATTCCTTTCTCCAGCGAAGCGGTGCTACCCTCCATGCCCCAAGGAGGAAGGGGAGCCGTGGAGGACTCTGATGATTTGGACCACATGGTGGAACAAGATAGATCTCAGCATCAGGTTGGCAGGATATTTCCCTTTCTTCAAAGGTCTCCAAGCCCAGCAAGCTTTTCTTTGATATCTTTCCAAAGGGATTTATCAGCATCAGGGCATACATTTGTTTAGATTGTTCTTGTAGGGTGGGACTTTTAAGAGAGCAGAAGAGTGCCAAGTGCCAAATTCTCACCAACCACTCCATAAAGGCTTCCTTAGCTTCCTTTGAAAAATCCTAGCTGTGCTCCCCATTGCTCTGTGCATCCTGGCTGGAAAGGTGCCCATGGTGCCCTCACAATGTGGGCATGAGGGATATCGGAAGGATTGTGACATTTCAGAAAACAGGCAGAGGAAGAACTGGCTCTAGACAGAGGAAATGCATGGAAATGTGGAGGTTGGGGACGAAACAAAAAGGGAAACGAAGACCAAATTCCCTAGACCCATCATCTTTGTTTGTTTTTTTTTTAATCCTGCCTCTCTGTTTATTATCCCTCTTGGGTTTTCCCTGATGTGTCTTAATTAAAAAAGAGGTAAGTGCGTGCTGTGTATCGAGAGCACAGGTGGAACTTGGGCCCCACCATCAGCTTCTGCTCGTGTTCCAGGCTGGAGATGCACTGGAAGAGACGCGGGTGACCTGACGATGCCAGGCGTTAGTCTGGTCCTCCTCTTGGCTCCAAAAGAAAGAGCAGAGACTGCTGCCCTAGGACACAGCCCGTGGTGAAGTTGGAGGTTTGGCAACTGGCCACCTCCATCTACTTTTCATAAAGTAGCAGGTAAAACCTCACTCATTTTAATGCGCTGCCTCCAAAGCAGAGCAAGAGATCTACTGGGAGCTGCAGAGAAACGTTCCGGTGAGGAGGAACCCAGTAACAACCGCACTGGTGGGCCAAGCAAGGGCTGCCGGAGCTGCTGGTCCTCCTGGTCTTAGGGAAAGGGCCTAGTGAGGGCTGTTTGGAAAGGATGTCAGGGAAGGGATTCCCATTTTTGAGCAAGGAGATACAGAGGCCATTTCTGATCTGCTATAGGTGTGTTTATGGTGATTTGTGAGCTACAGCAGGCTTTGGGGGTCCTCAGGTTTGTCTGTAGACCGAGAAGGTCTTTCCGAGTTTTCTAATACCCACCTTGTTGTCATGTACCTGGCTGATGCTTTCCTAAACGGCGAGTACCCAGAGATTGCCAAGAGCCACAGCGTGCCTTAGATTTAGCTTGTCCTTGCTGCCTCTTGGCTTCCAGAGAGAATTTAAGATGCTGATTCCCCCCTAAACCTCCATGGCTTCGTCTTGGCAAGGACAAGTGGTTCTGTTAAGGCTGGTCTTATGTCACGGGCTAAGTGAGCCGCAGCTCATCCCTTCTCGTCCCATGTGGATCCAGGGATTAGAGGTCAGCTCCCTAATTCAGTGAGGTCAGGCACAGATCTGCTGCAGCGGGGAGAGCCTGGAGGGGCTCCTGGAGAGACTCCGCAGTATGTCTGTCAGGGTGCTGGACTTGGGCCAGCATCGGCCCTCGGGTCAGTGGCACGGGAACTGGTTTTCAGGCACTCCTGACTGGATAAGCTTCAGGAAATCGGAGTTTCCCTTCGATTTAGTTCAAACATCCAGCTACTGAAAAGAAGGCAGGGCCCTTTCTCATGTGTTTCGGAGGTGTAGTGGAACATACACATACGTTGGTGACCTTATTAATGTTTATCAATATGTAACGGGTGAGAGTCAGGAGGATGGAGCCAGGCTCTTCTCAGCGATGGCAGCAACAGGACAAGGGGCAGAAGGTGCAAGCTGGAGCAGGGGAAGTTCCATGGAAACGTTAGGAGGAACTGTTTCACTGTGAGGATGATGGAGCCCTGGGCCAGGCGGCTCAGAGAGGCTGTGGAGTCTCCTTCTCTGGAGACATCCAAACCCACCTGGACACTTTCCTGTGTGATTTAGTCTGGTGATTATATTCTGGCAGGGGGGTTGGACTAAATGAGCTTTTGAGGTCCCTTCCAAATCCTAACATTCTGTGATTCCTTGAACTTTCTTTGCTGTGCACCATCACATCAGCATTGCAAACCTCTCTGGAAGCAGCGCTCTGACATCAGCCTCCCGGTGACATTTAAATGTGTTTGTGATTTGATGGTCTTCACACAAAATGTTGGCTAAAACACTTTAATATTTACGTTTTATTTTTAGAGTTTATGGCTGAAATATTTCAGCTCTGGGCAGTCCTTCCCACGGCTTTTAGCAGTGACACTTGCAGTTGCGTTTCACGCAATTAAACAGCCAACAGTACTTAATGAAGAAATAAATAACATCAATAAAGTAGTAAATAATTATATGCAGGCGGACACCAAAGAAGTTATCCATCAGGCAACAGCTGGGAGCATTAGTTTTGATTAATCAATATCGTTGTGCAATAGGAATGGGAATGCTAGCCAGGCCTCCAGGGGAAGCACCTCTGCCTCCCTAAGCAGCGAGGTTCGGTGTTTTAAACAGAACTTCCAGCAGAATCCTTAATTAAATGTAACAGCCGGGAACTCCTCCATCAGCAAAGGCCACACTTTTCCACGCAGACTGAGCAGCAGGAGTTTAACCAGGCCTGGTTTAACTAGGCCCCTGAGAGCCACAGGCATGGCTCTGCCGGGACAGGGGGATGCTGATGGGTACCGCATCGATCAGTGAAGGCACTGCCGCAGGGTTTGAGGGAACCTCTCACCATATGGGGGTGGTGGTGCCTGGCTGGGAAAAATGAGTCAGCGCTTTTTGGCTCTGCCGTGGGAAAGGCGGCAGCAGGGCATGGCCATGGGCCCTTACCCTGGTCCGGGCTGCACTCAGAGTGAGCCCCTACTCCCTGGGTTCTTTCAAGATGCAAAAACAGTTGAAACTTCACATGCATGCGGTGGCTCCTCAACACCCAGGGTGGGAGGGGTTGTGCTGAAGACGGTTCATCTTTAACCGCACCTCCTAGATGGAGGAACCTTAACAAAGCTTTCGGGAGAAAGGGATCACATACTCACAGGATTGTAGAGGTTGGAAGGCACCTCCAGAAATCATCGAGTCCAACCCCCCTGCCAAAGCAGGGTCCCTAGGACAGGTCACACAGGTAGGCATCCGGACGGGGCTGGAATATCTCCAGAGAAGGAGAATGGTGCTTGGGGTTTCTCCCTGACCGCTCCGCTGGAATGCAGGCTTCTTCCTCTCCCTTTTGATTTTTCCCTCCTGCAATGTGTAAGGAGCTTAGAAGGCTTTGAATTGGCAGATCGCGGCACTACACCCCAGCCCAGGTAACAAGCAGAAGGTTTTGTAAGCCCTTGATGCAGCAAACGAGGAAAGGGAAGAAGGAACAAGGACAGGTTCCTGGCACGTCGGGGATGGGTTTCCAGAACCCATGCTCATGTCCTGATGGTTTGTTCCTCATAAAGCCAGTCACAGGTGGCTTCTTGGCATCTGAAGAAACAGCAGCACCACATGGCTTCCAGCGTAAATCCCATCCTCAACCCCAGCGGAGACGGGAGCAGGGAGCAAGGCTCTGGCTTGAAAGACATGAACCAAGCAGATACATGAACCCCAGTCTGAAGGGTTACTTTAATTCTGTGCAGTGACACATGCACCTACAAATTTCACAAGCACGAGGCACGTGGGTTTGTGGAGCTGGGAACAGCACCGTGCTGGAGAAGGAAGGACAGGGAAAGCCCTTGGCTCTTGTTTGAGAAATTGAGGTCTGCAGAAGGAGAACGGAGGGAAGATCTGTTCTCTTTAAGAACCCAAACACTGCCCAAA
The DNA here is from genome assembly GCF_964237585.1 of Gallinula chloropus. Taxonomy (NCBI): domain Eukaryota; kingdom Metazoa; phylum Chordata; class Aves; order Gruiformes; family Rallidae; genus Gallinula; species Gallinula chloropus. The sequence goes on from NC_140090.1 coordinate 43,589,150, forward strand.
GATTAGTCTTGAAGCCTTATTCTCCAAACCATAACAGAGGGAAGACCAGGAATGGAAATGTTATTGCATGATAATTGCTGGTAGCACCACAAAACCCACAGAGTTTCCATACCCATCTCGTGACACACAGGCACTAATAAACCTCTGTGATAGTGTTAATATTCCTGATAGTCTCTGTGGGCTCCTTCTCCTAGACATGAATCCCATTATCCTCTGTGAACCTGAAGTAAATCTGTGGGTGTTTAAAGGTGCTGCCAGTAAACCGTGGCACTGCTTCCTGGTCACAGCCCCCATACAGCCCATCATCAAGGCACCTGCCAGCTGGGTATTGCAGCCCAGACAAACAATACAAAGCAAAAGCAAGTGAACAGTGCTCACGGTTCCTCTTTGAGACCAGAAGGTATGACTATGGGTCTCCTTCACCTGACGAGTTTACTGGGCTCGCTTCTGCCAGCACTGCGTGGAGCCTGCCTTTGGGAAACTATCCCCACAATATCCCTCAGTCTGCGCACACGTTTCTCTGGGTGGATGCTAAGGCTGATAAAGAGAAAGTGAGTATGTTTCCTGCAAAACGAAATCCCAGTTGCAAGGCAACTGTGTACGTTAATACAGTGTAGGTAACCTACAAACTGAATGGGTTTCCTTTCCCTAGAAGACAGGAAAGCGTTATCAGTAAGGCAAAGGTAAGGGCAGGGTTTGGGGTGGTTTGTTGGTTTTTTTGAGTTCATGGTCTAATTCTTTCACAGAGTACCCCCACTGGCTTCAGGGACAATATTTGTGGCAGGTATTAATTTGTCCAATAAGGTAAATTAGAAAAATGCAGAGGGAAATATAAGCTTTTGGTAAGATATAGATCTCTCCCTCTAGAAAAGTAGTGTGTTAAGTAAGAGATGATGTATTGAGGTGACTTCAAAATAAACCCTTATTCAAGATCCAATTACAAAGTACTTTAAATAATCTATTTTCTTAACTAGAAGGAGGTTCACAGAATCACAAGGTTGGAAAAAACCTTTAAGATCATCAAGTCCAACTGCTCCTGTCCTATGGTAAACCATATCCCTAAGTACCTCACCTACCTGTCTGTTAAACACATCCAGGGATAGTGACTCAACCCCCTCCCTGGGCAGCATGACAACTGACAACTCTTTCAGGGAAGAACTTTTCCCTCACATCTGATCTGACCCTGCCCTGGCACAGCTTGAGGCCATTTCTCCTTGTCCTATCTCCTGTCACCTGGCTGAAGAGACCATCATCCACCTCTCTGCACCCTCCTGTCAAGTAATTGTAGGTGGTCATAAGGTCAATAAGGGCTCCTTCTCCCAAACTCAGTAAGGTTCCCACAGACCTCCTTTCCCAGGCGGACAATATTTGGTGTCCTGTGCGTGGTATCAGGTAAGACGAGCAGATGCTATTCAGGTATTTCTCCACAGCCCTGTTATTCCTGCTTTGTCGTTGTGAGATTAAATCCTGTATTTCTAAGCTGGGAAAGGGCAGGTCTTGGCAGACCACCTCCTTTCTCCCTGTCCCGAGCCTGCGGTTCCCATTGATTCAGCTCAAAATGGTTTGGTTATTTTTTTTTCCTTTAGGTCATAGTTTTCCAGTGATTTTTGTACGGGGTAGAAGTGATGCCCCCAGGCATGCAGTGCTGGGAAGCCAGCTCTCACCTCACCCTTGGCAGCTGACCTCGGGGGGGTGCTGCTGTGGACCTGACCATCCCCAAATTTCACCAAAATTGAAGGGTCTGGGGGTGAGATCTTTTTGGAGAACTGCAATTTTCAGAGCCCCTTCTGTTGCAGAGCTAGGTAGAGCACCTCTCGAAGTCATTATTCAAATGCGGCATATGTTTTGCTGTGAATTTTCAGTCGAACTCTTTCCACTGATTTCCAAAATAAATGAGACTTTGCATAGTCCTTTTTCTGTATTTAACACTGCCTTCCCGGCGTCGCAGCCAAGGCTTCCTTTTAAAGGCGTGTGCATGAGATTATGCAATCATAGTATTCCGGATACCCAGAGTAATTAAAATAAATCAAGCTAGGTATAATGATGAGCCAAAGCATCTGTTTCTCAAGAGGATTTAAGAAAGAAAAAAAAAAAAAACCAAACCAAAAACCCAACCAAACTACCTGAACCAAAATCCAAACCACAGGCTCTGTCATCCCCAGAGGCTTGGGTCCATGGTGGTTAGACCTTGGGGGGTTCTTGTGCTTCAGGAACATGTCCAATGCTCACTTGAGTATGAAAGGAGGAGAAGGCGGACTCTCCACCATGGCAGATATCCATGCTCCCTGGAAACAGCAACAGCGTGGCCCCACATCCACACAGCAGAGCTGGACTTGCAGATCCATTCTTTTTCCCTCCTAGTATTTTAGTTTGACCAGATTACCTGCACTGGGAGGAGGAGGAATGATTCCTGCGTCTTCTTCAGTGCTTGCCAGGTTGGCCCAGTGTTTATAGTCTCTTGGTATTTCAGCCCAACTGCGAGGCTGGTTCAGCAGGTGCTGCAGAAATGGCCATGTAGATGCATGTGTGTCCCCACCGATGCCAGTGCCAGGGGCCACCACAACCCAGGGGGCAGGGGAGCGCTTTCCTGTTGAGCCAGTCATCCATGGAGGCAAGAAGCATTCTCTCCAGACCGTCGAGTCGAAACACCGGGAGCAATTTTGTTTTGTTCCTTCTCCACTGCTGCTTGATGCCAGATGCCAAAAGGCTTTTCCAGGCAAAATTCGGGAGGAGGTGAATTGTAGAGCCATCCTTGGCAGATTGTTTGCCTCGCTGCCTCAGCTTAGCCAAAGGTTAAACGCTGTTAAACCATGCCAGCTGATTGATTCGTCAGGCTTGCTGCAGCCGTAGCTCAGGTAGAGGCCGATGTTGCAGCAATAAACGTGTAGAAGTGGCCGCTGGAGCTTATGGGGGAAAATCTGCAGGCAGAAAGGGAAGCGTGAAGTGGGGCGGTGGGCACGCTGGCGATGCATCCTCCGGCAGTCGACATAGGACCGTCCAGCAACCCCGCTGGTCCTTGGGAGCTCGTGGAGCCTGTCCTGTGTCACTGCGTCTCCTACGAATGCTGTTAAAGATCTCAATAACTGTGAGGTCAGGCGGCCTTGCGCAAACCCAACTGGGATAAAAGGAAAAACTCAACCCAGAACAAGAGTTGCCCAAAGCGCTTAGGCACGGGCACGGCCTGTCGGAGCCCAGGAGAAGGTGAAGCCTGCTGCTTTCCAATGCAGACGGGGCAGAAAAAGGCAAAGCTTGTGTTTGGCTGGTGCACCCCTTTCCTGGGAAAAATGCATTGCCCTCCCTGGCAGTACTGGCTGCTCCCCTCCAAGACAGATGCTGACACTCCTCAGGGACACGCCAGATTTACAACTGCCAAAAAACCCCAAAAATCAACAACACCCCCCCCCCCCCAAAAAAAAATCAATAAAAACAACGACAAAAAATGACTTTGTCACCAAAGCCATGGTGACAAAGACCCACTGAGTGGGAAGAGATCAGCTTCTTTACTTAACCTTATTTAAAACAGCAGCATGCTCTGACTGTTGCCTTGGGTAAATGTGAGCCTGGCAATATTTCCAGCTGCAGTGACCCCCACCACGCAGGGAGATATATAGATAGATATGTACATATATACACATGCACACACATGTATGTATATTTTCACTGCAAACAGTTACGGTAAATTATTTAACAGGAGCTGGGCGTGTGGTGTTGGGATGGGCTTCAGCTTCCTGCACACCGCTTGGAAGCTGAAGCCCATCCAAAGCCCGACCAGGCGACGTCCCCTTCCCAGTTTCAGGATTGAAAAAGAAGAAGTGGTATTTCAGTCGCCTTTAGGACCATTGTCTGGCGGAGAGATTTTATTAGGGATTTTGGTGAGAAGGCAGACTGGGTTTTAGAAGGTAAATTAGCACATTTTCCAAAAGTGATGCAGAAAGGATAGGCCAGGGATCGCTCGCTGGACGGTGACGGCGTTTCAGCTTGGAAATGACAATTCAGACTTTCCGACTGGAGATGAAACGATCTCCGCAGCCTTCAGCTCCCTCGTTCTCTCCGCTGCTGCGCATAATGAGGCATAATTTTACATAAGTAGAAAGCCTGTGCTCCGAGCCAACGTACAAGTCATACCTGATTGAATATTGCCATTTCGGAGCCGCCACCTAATCACATTTTTTTTCAGGCTGTGTGAACAAAATAATGTGGATATAATTGCACATGCTGTTTGCGTGTAAGCACACACCTGTGTGTTATGTATGTGTAATGACATTAGGGTGATAATATAGCTGTTTCTATTAGCTCCGTGGTATTAATAAGGTATGACAGAAAGTTATTTGATACCGTTTGAAATCCCACTTGAATTATTGAATAATATTGCTCTCAGATGTAATTCAGGGACTTGATTTTTATGAGTTACGGCTCTGATGTCACTTGTGTTTTTGCCCATAATAGGCCCCATTGGAGCAAAATTCATCAGCCTCAATTAACAGCATCTGAAAAGCAGTGTCTTGGTTAGCAGCCGATCGGCAATGGTGACCCCCCCCATTTCTCAAAATCCTGGAAGAGAAGAGCTACGAAGACAAAATCCATGGAGAAAGTGACCTGCATTCCCCCAAGCACCACCCAGCTCGCCAGCCCAGTGCAGGCATGGCCCCATGCACGCCATTGCGGGTTGGCCTGGCTTTCCTTCCAAGCATGAAGCCGGGCTTGGAGCCTCCGATTGCTTCCTGTCAACATGCCTGACCACGACTATTTTTAATTGTAAGGCACGAAAATAAAGCCATTCAATAAATCTTAGCATTTTTGAATGCTTTTTTTGGTTCAACTTTGGCTGTTTATTTGGAGCAGCCTTACTTCGGCTGTTTCCAGCTACTGCTCTGTCTGATCCCCATCTTTCTTTCCGCTGTAACCTACAGATCCGCTGGCATTACTGTTGCAGCGGTTTATGGGTTTGCGGAACTTTATTGACTCGGCATTACTGTAGGCTGCTTCCCCCCCGCCTCGCTTCACCCCCTTTTCGCCCCCTCCACCGAAAATAGCCTTTTATGAGAAGCTTAAGCAAAAGCCTGGAATGTCCAAAGGAAAGCACAGAAACATTACAACATTTTGCACGTTTCTTTTGGCCAGGGAAAGAGAGATACAAAATACTCATGCGAAGGAACTTCGCCAGTGCCTGCAGGACAAAACCAAACTTTTGATTATATTTGGAATTTCATTTTCTGCTATAAAAAAGCTGTGTATTTATTTATTTTTATATAGTAGTATTATTTCAAAGTATAAAGAGGGTTTGGGGTTTTTTTTGGGGGGTGGGGAGAAGGCTCCTATATACTCGATGTCAGAGCAATGTTGAACACGGACGCACTTGCCGCTGCGAACACATATGCCTGTGCACTGCCACAGCCCCCTGTCGCTATCCCGTTATAAACAGGGAACCCCGATGGCATGCTGAGGGTCCCACCAGCCAGAAGCATTGCCTGGAGAGACCCCCACAAGCTGGGGGCTGGAGCAGTGGGGATGGAGGGTGAACATCTCTCTGCAAGAAGGCCCCCCAGGAAGGACGTTGAGATGCTAGAGCGTGTCCAGAGGAGAGTGATGAATCTGGTGAAGAGTCTGGAGGACAAGTCCTGTGAGGAGCAACTGAGGGACCTGTGGCTTTTTAGCCTGGAGAAAAGGAGGTTGAGGGGAGACCTTATTGCTCTTTACAGCTACCTGCAAGGTGGTTGCAGAAATGTCGGGGTTGGTCTCTTCTTTTGGGTCACAAGCGATAGGACAAGAGCAAATGGCTTGGAATTGCCGCAGGGGAGATTTAGGTCAGATATCAGGAAGAATTTCTGTACTGAAAGGGTTGTCAGGGGTTGGAACAGGCTGCCCAGGGAGGTGGTGGAGTCACCATTTCTGGAGGTATTTAAAAAGCGTGTGTGGATGAAGTGCTGAAGGACATGATCTGGAGGTGGGCTAGGCAGGGTTAGGCTGTGGTTGGACTCGATCTAAATAAAGGGTCTCTTCCAACCCAGGCGACTCTATGATTCTGTGATTCTGCTTGTCCATGCAGCATGCTGGGAGATGGGGGTGATGCACGATGACCTAAGCCACTGTTCCATGCACTGAGCTCCCAGGACTCCATCTCACCTCCAGGTTCTGGGGACAGTCAACGCCAAAGGCCATCCCTGAGCTTATGTCCATACGAGTTATGGCTAACGCCAGAACACAGATGGTGGGATGACCTTAAGTTCGCTTCAGGACCCAGATGTCTACTACTCTGTATGTCTGTGTGTGTATATGTATATAGAAGGGATAGCACATGTGTGTTGCTGCTTGATTCTGTATTGTGGGGAAAAGAGCAGCCCCACCTGCCTGACAGGAAAGGGAACAGGCAACCAAAAACCTGTCCAATATATCCTAACAATCAGTCGTTGGAAGACGGTTCTAGTTGGGTAAGAATTTAAACCCCAGTTAAAGGCGTTGGCGGGTTGGGGGGCGTGGAGCAAAACCAAAGTAGAGTATTGGGGAACTGCAGGTTTTTGGGGCTGGGAGTTCACTAGGAGAGTACTGCTCCTGGTACTGCAGGGGCTTTTGAGGGTCTTGAGGTGTTAGTCCCCCTCGCACTGCCTCCCACACCCACCTGGCCCCAGCGAAACACCTTCCCCAGATGCTCGAGGTGTGCCCGGGGACGTTGGGTGGTAAAGACAAAACCTTTTACAAAGGAAGATGAAGAATTTGGCTTTCCTCCAGAAGACCAAGAAGAAAAGCTGCTCTGCCTGGAGAAGAACCCAGTGGAGCATCCCAGGGGAGCATCCCAGGGGAGCGGATGCCCGGCTGGATGCAAGCACTGACGGAGTCGGGGTGAGGGGTAGCGTGGTGGGATTTCTCCTTATTCCCGCTCACCAAAATCCACCCACCCACCCCAGCCTGCTGCCGGGAGCCCCCTGTGCTCAACGAGGTGTCCGACCGCACCTAGAGCGCCGACGCAGGCCCGCGTGTGACACCCCGCGTCGCCGCAGCCGTTCGGGTCACAAGGCGTGAACCTGGAGGGAGGGGGGATTCGGGGGGGTGTGGGGTGCCTGGCCCCGCAAGCCCCTTTCTTGCCCCAGTGCCCCCAGTAGCTCGGGCCCGGCGGCCCCGCGGGGCACGGTGCGGAGGGCGGGCGCCAGGGGTCGCCCCGGACACGCCGCCGCCGCCCGCACTTGTTGCTGTGCTCAGCGCCGCGCCGTGGCGCGGGGGGCACGCGGGGCTGACGTCACCGCCGGCGTCATTAGTGAGGACTTTTTATTCCTTTATTTATTTATTTGTCTTTCTGCCCGCTCGCTTATAGTCCTGCGTTTATTTATTTATTTCTTTGTTTGTCGCCGGTCGCCGCGGCGGCGGGGGGGCCAGAGCTGTGCGTCCGTCTGCCTCCCGGAGCGGGGCCCGCCGAGGGCTTGGGGTGGGGAGAGGGAAGGGGGAAGCCCCTCTCTCCGCCCCCCAAAAAAATAAAAACAAGAGGAAGAAAGTTCCAGTTTTGGGAAAGGGAGACAGCAGGTCCCCACGGACCCGCTGTGCACCGCTTTCCCCCTCCCCCCCCCCGTCCCCCATCCCCACCTTCCCTCCCCGCTCCGCTAGCGCAGAAAAAGGGGAGAGCACCCTCCTCTACACGCCCCCCGCCCAAACTAAAAAACCCTGACCCGCCTGACAGTGTCCGGGCCGGGTGGGGGCTCTGCGGGCGCGGAAAGCCGCGTACCCGCAGCACTATCTACCTGCGGCGCTGCACCTCTCAGGGACTCGATGGAAACTTTAGGTGCGCGGCCCCGCCAGCGGCTTTTGCGCGGGTGCTGTGCCGGGAGCCGGACCTCGACACGGCTGCTTAACCCCGCAGAGCCGGCGGTGCCCCCCTCCTTCGCAGGGCGGGGGGTTGGGGGGAGATCCGCGGCTTGGGCTCTGCAGCGGCGCCCTGGGGTGCCCGCGCTTAGTTTAGCGCGGGGGCGGCGGAGACTCCACGGGCGCGCAGACCCCCGCGGCTGTCCCCTACCCGCGGCGCCACCGGGCGGGGCGCAGGTGAGAGCCTGCCCCCACCCTTTCCTGCGGGGCGCGTAGCCGCTCCGCCCGCCATCCCGCGCCCCTCCACACCCGCGGAGCTCTCCCACACCCCCCGCGGCGGCGGCATGGCACGTCCCGCTGTGCGCTCCGCGGGCGCGTCTATCCCCACCCCCCCTTCCCCGGTATTATCGCTATTGATATTATTTATTTATATCCCCCCCCCCCCCCCCCCCGCTTCCCTCTTCCTCCCCCGGCCGAGCCGCGTGCCTCCGCGCAGCGCGGCGGCGCATGAATATTGATGTGTTTATATAATCGATAACCCACTTTCCTCCCTTCCCGGGGAAGAACGATAAATACATTGCGGGCGGCCGCCGGGAGGGATCGGGGGAAGGAGGGAGGGTGCGGCCGGACAGCCAGCCGGGTACCCCCTCATCCGCCCCGCTCCGCAGGGCCCGGCGGTGGGAACGCAGCAGCTCCCCCGGGCGCGCGCGGGGCCGAGCAGCGCCCCTCGCGCCGCAGGAAACGGTCTTTATATTAGACATATACGGGCAGGTCCTGTCAGATCCGCAGCGCACCCGCCCGCCCTTTCGGCCCCTTAAAAATCGCCGAGCGGCGCGGGGGGACCCGCCGCCGCCCCGCCGCCCCTTCGCCTCCCCCCGGCCCCCGCCGCCGCCCCGCGGTATTTTTGCCGGGCCGCGGCGGGCGTCGTGTGGCAGGCCGGCGTTGGGAGTCGGCGTCGGCGGGGCGCGGCAAGGAGCCGACGGGACGTCGGGGCAGGGGGCGGGCGTCGGCGGGGGGCGTCGCCGCGCGCGGCGGGGCGAGGGCCGCTGGCGGCGGTGGGGCGGCGCGGGGGCGGCGGCGGCAGGGGGCGGTGGGCGGCGGGGCGCCTTTGCCCTGCCAGGACCTGCCGGGCTCCATTCACGCCAACAAGTTTGGGAGAATGTTGAGTTCAATCGCGCCGGAGCCGCGATGGAGCGCAGCGCACTGCAGGTACCGCGCCGCCCCGCGCCCCGCCCCGCCGCCGCCGCGGAGCCTCCGCGCCGCTGCGCGCCCCTTCCCTTCCTCCCTTCCCCTCCCGTCCCCTCCCCTCCCGTCCCGTCCCGTCCCCTCCCCTCCGCCCGCCCTCCCTCCTCCTGCGCGGCGCTGCGCGGCGCGGCGCGGAGCCGGCGCTGATGCCGCTGCCGTGTTGTTGTTCCCCGCAGTGGGTCGGCGCCCCGTGCGGCTCGCACGGCCCCTACGTCTTCTACAGGGCGTTCCGCTTCCAACGCCGCGGCGGCGGCCGGGCGCGGGTCCTCTCCCTCGGCGACTTCTTCTTCGTGCGGTGCCGCGCGGAGGAGCCCGCCTGCATCGCGGAGCTGCAGCTGCTCTGGGAGGAGCGCACCAGCCGGCAACTTCTCTCCAGCGCCAAACTTTATTTTCTCCCCGAGGACACCCCCCAGGGCAGGACCAGTGACCATGGCGAGGTGGTAAACCCGGTGCCGGCCCCCCCTCCCTTCACCCCACCGGCCCCCCCCCCTCCTCCTCCGCGCCTGTCCCCATCTGCACACCCAGGCTCGGGTACCCCGCTGCCCCCAAATCCTCCCCCCTCCTTCCCCGACCCGCGTCCCCCTTTCTGACCCGCTGTGCGTGGCGGGGCAGCGCGGACGGGCCGCGCCGTCGGGGCGCACCGGTGTGCATTGCCCGGGAACTTGTGCGGGGGAGGGGGGGGGGGGGGTGAAGAAAGAGGAGGCGGTGTCGGGGTGTGGGGCGCCCCCGGCTCGGCGGACAGCCCTGCCCTTCTCCGGCTTCATTACTAGCAACAACCCCCCCCAAACCCGAAGCACACGGAAAAGAGGAGTGGATGTGGGGGGGGATAGAAATCCCTCGGGGGGATTTCGATATTGTTCGGGCAGGTTTTTTTTTTGGGGGGGGGTGTCCATTTTTTTTAGTATTCGCTATGTTTAAGAGGGCGGAAATTACGAAATGGAGGCTGAGGGAGATCAAAAGCGATTGAGCTGGCAGGGACGTGTTGAATAAAGTGATAAATGACAGGTACGGGAATAATACATTCAAATAACTTGCAGATACGCCTGGGCGTATTTCGGAGCCGCTGTGTGCCCGGCGCAAAGACGCTGCTGCGAGCCGGCACCTACCGCCGGCCCCCGCGGAGCCCCGTCGCCGCTCCGCGCCCGCCCCGCACCGCCCGGGATGGGGCCGCGGAGACGCGCAGGTTGCGCCCCCCACTCCCGTCCCCGCCCCGGGCAGCACTCTCCCTCCCCCCTCCCCCCCCCCTCCGCCTCCCCTCCCATCTCCCCGCTCCCTCCCCTTATTTGCTTTTCAAATTTATTGCTTCAGCGCGGTCCGGGGAGGGCGGGGAAGGATGAGGGACCTAGGGAGGGGGTAAAGGATGAGGGACCCAGAGAGGAGCTGCAGGGATGGGGAGGGTCCCCAGAGAGGGGCTGGAAACCAGGCTGCGCGGGGGGGGGGGGTGTGTGCAGCCCACACTAGGTGTTTTCAGGGAACTTCTTTTGGGAGATGGTAGGGGGGCATAGGTACAACGCAGGGTGGCTGTCCGCAGGGTCTGATTTGGGAGGTACGCATGGCTATAGGTGCCAACGCAGCCGTGTACCCCTCTACACATGACGTGTACGCAGTTGAAACGCATTTCAGAGCTGGCTTTGCTCGCTGCCACCTCTTTACTTTAATTTTCTGTGCGTGCCGCTGAGATAAGGGAGCCTTTTCCTAAGAACTGAGAAGGTGACAGTGAGCAATGGATGCTCTGAGATTGCCTGTGGTGACTATTTAAAAACTGTGCCTATGCGTGTCTCGTGTGCGTGTGTGTAAAATGAAAGATATTTGGGAGGGAGGAGGAAAGGGGGGGGCGTGGGGAGGGGGTGTGGGGAAAGGGACACAAATCATTTTAATACGCCTTAATGATCAGCTCATGTTACTGTGGTAGGAACATGAGAGAAAATTAATCCTACCATTACGAGTGAACCGCGGCTCTGGTAGGAGAGTTCTCAGCTGTGTATACCTTCCTTTTATTTATTTTTACATGCAAAACACCGCTGGCAATTAGCCGCGCGGTGATTATACTCGCGCGTTTCGCTGGGGCTTGAGCTGATGTCACTCTGTGTTTTTCAGCCATGCGAAAACAATTTGCGTGTAAGGTGATGGCACGCCTCAAAATCCTGCCAGCGCCCGGCGCATCGTGTAGGCTAATTATGACAAATGTAAAGCAGGTATTAAAAAAAGGAAAAAAAAAAAAAAGAAAAGTTTTCCCAATGCAGTTGTGTTTTACACCCCGGTGATGTCATTTCCCCTCTGGCCTAAGTTAGTCATTCATTAGCAGAGCAGCAGCAGCAGCAGCAGCTCTGAGTGATACTTCTCTGGCAGGGAGCCTACAGAAACCGGCACTGAGAGCCAGGGCCTAGAGAGGGCAACATAACACTCCCGTTAAGGGACGCACTTTGTTTTCGCTTACTCCATTAACTTGTTTATGGGCATCGGGATGGGGTTGTTTGGGTTGTTTTGTTATGTTTTTTTTATTATCCGGTTTTTAATAGTTTGGAACGATCCCAGTTGTGGGCAGCCCAGTGACAGCCATCCAGGGAGTCATCTCCCCCTTTGCCGGCACGTGGGGTTCTCACTGAAGCACCCCACAGCCACACTTCCCGGCATAAATGACACTCGTGTCTGTCCCCCAAAGCGGCAGCAGGGCCGTCTCCGGGGGTCGCAAGGCTTCCTGACTCCCCTGCGGGCTGGGCTCCTTCTGCTCCCAAGTGGGGCACAGCTTTTGGTAGTTGGTGCAGACCTCATTTGGGGTGAAACACCTCATCTTGCATCTGGGGAGGGGGATGAAGGATGTGGTGTTTCAGGATGTGCTGGCAAATCCGTGGTCCCGAGGTGAAAGTGGTCGCTGTCTGGTCAAGTGGTCGAAGTGTGGGCATGGGATTGAGCCCACCAGAGGTTTGGGTGCGGGCGTGAGCAGCTACCTGCGCTGGCAGCGTGGTTAATAGAGGCAGCTCGCTGCCTGTTTTCCATAATAGCAGTGCTGACACTATGACAACATTCAGCTAGTGGCTGCAAGGAGGTATGTAATGCTTCTGCTGCTCAGAGATGTCTGATGGCGTATTTTATCTGATTGCCAAATGTTTGAGCTAATCAGCAGTAAGTGTAAATATAAGGCTTTTTATAGCTAGCCAGATTCATCATCCAGGCTTAAATATAACCCCGGCTGCTGCTAAAACTGGATGTTTCCATGCGCTGTGGCCCAGACCCAGCAAAGGGCTCGAGCCCAGGTGTGCTCCCACCAAGGTACCCCTGCCCTCCTTCTCGAGGCTGAGCATCCCCATAAGCACAGCAGACAAACTCTCCTTCATCCAGCTGGAGATTGCTTCCCAGGAAGTCTTGGGGGACAACAAATGTGGGATGGGGCAGGTCGTGGGCTGCAGGTACCCGTGCTCCTTGCCCCCCGTCCCATGCTCATTGCGTTGCAGAGCGACATGCGTGGAGAGGCTGGGACCAACTCAGCATTGGGTTCAGACCTGTGGCCTTTTTGCCAGAGCAGTGGTGCCGCTGAGGATGCTGTTAGGTGAGCTACAAGAGTTTTGCTCTACTTCACTGAAAACTTTATTGCTGCTGGTAAAACACAGGGGCCCAGGAGTGCTGCCTTCCCCCTGCCTCACTGTCGAGCTCAGAAGCTGTGGCAGGTGCAGCACTGGTTGGAGAGTGGGAGCAGCCTTCTCCCCTTTCCCTCCAGTGAGGGGAAAAGTGGCTGTCCTTCCTTTCTGGGGATAAGGGGTGGGGAGGGAAAGCGGGGCACCATCTCATTGGGAAAGCATCTGTTTTGCCAGAGGAAATTGCCACCTTGCCCTGGTTTTCTTGGCTGCTTTGGGGCCAGTGTGGCCCCCCCAATCACAGTAAGGGGAGACCTCAGTGAGGGCAGGTGCCTTGTGTGGGGCTCAGTGCCTGGGGGGCTGCGAAGGTCTGGAGGGAGTGGCTGGAAGAGCACAGTGTTGCACCTCAAACATGAGGCATGTGGAAAGCAGCCCAACCCCCCAGCTTTTCCAGTGCAATGAGCAGTGAATGCCCATCCCAGTCCCCAAGCCCCTGGACCCATGGTGCTCAGGGGAGTGGGGCAGGGAGCTGAGCCCCAAAGTCCTGAGGCCCACAGGGTCCTGGCTGAATCCTCCTCTGGCTCATTTCCTCCAAGGGCTGGAGTGGGGCTGCGGAATGAGTGACCTTTGCAGAAGCAGTTCTGGAGCAAAAACCGCTTGTTAGTGCCTTGTATTTCCCTGTTTTTAAAGGTGTTGGCATTAATTAGGCCAGGCTTAAAAACATGTATCAAAGCCGGTGCTCGTTAAGTCTAGGGGATGGTATTTGACGTGAAGTGTACAATTTCTTAAAAAAGCCCATCCCCAAACAAGCAATTAACTTACTTTGCACGATGTGACATTCCCCGCGCTGCCCAATGTTGTGGTGCCGAAGCTGGACCGCGTCTGTCAGGGGGGTATCTATCTGCCTCTGGCTCATTCATCAGGAGCAAAGTTTACTACTAACTCCTGTTGATTTAGTCTCTTCTCCCAGACTGAGGGATCTGATGCAATGCTTTTCGCCATGCAAATAATCCTTACTCATGCAAGTAATTTACAAGAGCAAGCATTGCTCACACAGAGGAGAGAGCTAGTTTCCTGTAATTATTTACCTAGCAGTATTTTGCATTTTCAGACTAATTGGGGGAGAGGGGAAAAAAATAATAGAGAAGGTGCTCCCTAAATGTATGTCATTTGCAGAAAAAGATTCTTCCAGAACGTTAAAATAGGTGACGAGTTCACTCTGTCTTCATTTCGGGACAGGCACTTGCAGCATCCCTCGAAAGCCTGTCACCTTTCCGAGGGGCTGTCTGCGTGCAGAAGTCTGTGTGTACAGGGAGCATAGGCAGGCCCAAGGGCTGGTTATTGTGCCACTGGTGATTTATGGCCACCCCCTTGAAAAACATGCTTTTCCCCTTGTGCAGAAATAGATAATCCATTATTATTTTGGAGAGCCGTAGGAAGCTGTACGCTCTCACTTGAAATGGGCATGGACACCCCCCCCTCCACCTCGGTTCAGTCTCCATGGTGTGTGCCTCCCACTCATATCTATCAACACCGGTAATGACAACGCATTTCAAACACACTGATTGTGATGATTAAAGGGTATTTAAAAAAAAAAACAACAACCCAACAAATAAAAAAATCACCCTTAATAGCGCCAGTCTCCAATGTACACTTATTGGAATTAACTCGGCTTTGTAAACTGGGCGCGCTGTGATAGCAGCGTTAGGGAAACGGCATTCGGCGTAAAATATTGTGGGGCTTTGGTGGGTGGTCTTTTTCTTTGGTAATTGCATATCCAGCCTGTGTATTTTTATCTCTCCCGCCGCCAGTAGCATATGCTGGCAAAGGAAAGAGAGGGCAACGGTATTACTCAGCGAGGAGCCACATGTTGCTAGCCATTAGCCAGCAATCTGGCGTATCTGGTCACTTTAGGCAGATTCCTCCTTCTTTCTTTTTTTTCCCCCTTTTTCTATTTCCCCCTCCACCCCCTTTGCCTCTGCTTCCCGGTGCATTCAGACTGTAAAATACACCCACCACTCTCCAGAGTTGCTGTTCCCAGTCTGATCAGTGGCACTAAACATTAAACTCTTGTCTTAGGAGAATAATAGGCCTCACATGGTACACCCTCAAGCATGTTGAGATACTGTGCAGGCTGGAAAATAAAAATGTTCTAATTGTGTCTTTTAAATAAGCATAGAAGTGAATTAATTAGACTATATTTTGTCTTTAGTTGCTTAGTTACACAATAGTATTCCTAAGCACAAGTAAGATAAATTGGCTCTTTTTGTGCCGTTTGTCCCTTAATCATAATTACTGTATTGCTCAGGAGAGTAACGCACACATAGATTTTTGCATTTTTAATAATATTCAAACAATATGCGAATGATGCAGAAAGTATGTTCTGATTCGAGCTCTTATATGCATTTATTCGGGAAGAAGTTCTGCTGCCGTGGGAGCAGTATTTGCATTAGTTGCTCAGAGATGTAGTTCTGGGAAATACATAATTGAAATATTCTTGCAGTGCTCGTTCTGGCCCTTTCATTCGCATTCAAAATAACAATGCCTTCAGTCCCCCAACAGTCATCCACTCCTGATTTAAGAGCTTCTCTCTTTGCGTGTGTGTCTGTGTCTCTGTGTGTGTGTGTGTGTGCACGCGGCATGGGTTCGCACCCAGCATTAACCCTGCAGAGGCTCACCGCTCATGTGATTCATTGTGTCATATCAACTTGAGTTTTTCTTTCTTTTTTCTTTTTGGAGCTCAAAAATGCAGTCGGGAGGTCGGATGAACATCAGCGTTTTATGGCATTAATCCAATGACCTTAATGCTTGGCAGGCATCCCATGTTTCTGCGCGAAGGTGCCGGGGTTATAGATAATCAAAGAGTTTGATTTTAATTTTCTGGATATTTTAATCTTTCTTTGCAAAGTGTGGCTTCGGGTTTGAGGAGGGGGGGGGGTTTGGGGTTGCTCCCGGGGGCCAGAACTTTTAATTTCTTCCCCCGGTTGTTGAATGTTTGCTGCTGATGATGGGCAGATTGATACAGATACGGAACAACGGAAGGTTCTGACAAGAAACCCCCTAGACATGCTCAGTGGATGTATGTGAAAATAGGCTCCATTGTTCTGCTGTATGAAAAGCAAGTAAATTATTTACAGATATTTGCTAATTAAAGCACGTATTTTTTTACTAGCATAATAGTACACAGTATGACAAAAGACAAAAGAATAAGCTTGCATAATTTAAACCTGCTAATGCAATGTACTCCTTGTTAAGAAAAAATATAATTATGTAATCTATGAGGAAAGCTTTTCGTACTGTAACTGTAGTAGGCAAAATTAGGAATGAATTGCTTGTCAACTTGCTTAAGCTAAAACAACTCTTCGAGATCCATGAGCTATCTGACGGGAAAACATTTTGACTGAAGCCTATTTTCTCTTTGGTCAGAACTTCTATCTGCGATGACAGATATAAATCCAATTTGAACCTCAGCTCGGGAGTAGGAGGGAGGGAAAAAAAACCCGAACCAAACCCACCCCAGAAACGAAGGAGGAGGCTAGCAGTAGAAATATCAAGTCTGGCTGCTCACAGCCATCCCTCTGTACACTCATCTCCACCCCACTTCTGGCCCAGACATACCAGTATCCCACAAAGCATCCTACAAAAATGGCGGCACTGCCCTGCCCTGGGACATTTCACCTGTCACACTACGGAAGGACCGACCCACGTGCAAAAAGGTGCTCACTGAGAGAAAGTGAATGCCACAGGACTTGATGTGCTTCACCTCTGTCCTTGGGCTCTTCTTTTGGATTTTTCACAGACCTTTTCACAGAATCGTAGGAGTTGGAAGGGCCCTCCAGAGATCATCGAGTCCAACCCCCCTGCCAAAGCAGGGTCAGTAGGACAGGTCACACAGGTTAGCATCCAGACGGGGCCTGAGTACCTCCAGAGAAGGAGACTCCACACCCCTCTGGGCAGCCTGTCCCAGGGCTCTGTCATCCTTACTGGGAAGAAGTTCTTCCACAAATTGGTGTGGAACTTCCTGTGCTCCAACTTGAGGCCACTGCCCCTTGTCCTGTCCCCACAGGCCACTGAGAAGAGGCTGGACATTTTCACCTGTACCCCACACTTGAGGTATTTACAACTGTTGATCATATCACTCAGTCTTTTCTCAAGGCTGAGCAGCCCCAGGTCACTCAGCCTTTCTCAGAGGACATGCTCCAGGCCCGTGATCATCTTTGTAGCCCTCAACTGGTCTCTCTCCAGGAGAAACCTGTCTTTTTTGTACCTGGGAGCACAGAACTGGGCACAATACACCAGGTGGGGCCTGACCAGGGCAGAGAAGAGGGGAAGGATCCCTTCGTTTGACCCACTGGCCACGGTCTTTTTAATGCCCCCCAGGATCCCCTTGGCCTTCTTGGCCTCTGGGGCACACTGCTGGCTCATGGCCAGCCTGTTGCCCATCAGGACTCCCAGGTCCTTCTCGGCAGAGCTCCTCTCCAACAGGTCACCCCCAGCCTGTACTGATACACGCAGTTATTCCTTCCCAGGTGCAAGACTGGGAAGTTTTGGACCCCGGCAAACAGGATGAACCTGCTGGGACCTAGCATTCTCTTGTCAGTGCTTCAGACAACTAGGTGCAGCTGGGCTGAGGCAGAAGAGATAGCTGGCAGACTGGGGGAATACCTGTCACTTGAATTTAATGAGATCATTACAGTCCTTTAAAGTAATTAGCAAAGGATTAACAGATGAAAGGTTCTACCTTGGCCTCTTTAAAAGACTCCCAGTAGCAGCCAAGGTCCTGGGATCTGTGTGTGTGTGTGTGTTTCCACTCTCCAGGCTGTCCCAGGGGGATCAGGGCTGGAGAGTGGCAGTCTCTGCAGGGCCCTGCATGCAGGTATCTCTGGGGAGTGTTGTGGGGCTGGACCCCAGTGGTCAGTTCCACTCAGGTAAATGTATTACTACAGGAGAGCTGCTTATTGGAAATAAGGCCCCTCCCTCCTTCCTTCCTTTCTCCATCTCTGTAACGTGGACTTCTGCTCCTCAAAGGTTTCTAGAGTAGGGAACTTGTTTCCTGGGGAGTGAATTGCATTACTGTGCAAGGTGCAGGAAGGTGCTTTTAACCTAAATTGAAAAAAAAAAAAAACAACCCACCCCAAAACCAGGGGAGGTAAAAAAAAGTCTGGAATAGGAGAGGCCTTTACCCAAATGAAATATTAGCAGTTCTGTTGTCTTCCGTGAATGCAGGCCCACAAGAGTCGTGCTGTATTTTTTGCTTCTGTGGATAAATGTGTTTTCATCGGCAATGTACTGGGTTGTAAAATATGCATCCCCAGCTATCTACAGTTCCGAAGGTCGTGGAAAAAAAGCTTGAAGATGTTTTCTAATGCAAATTGTACCGATCAGATAAATGACACACGGTGTCTCTGGTAATTATCGGCAAGAGTTTTTACAGTACGTCTCCTGTTTCTCTCTAGGCCACATATTTGATGTTAGGAGACAGCCAAGCAGGTGTTCGACTCGCTTGTGCCCTCCAGAATTCCTTAAATGACCTCTAGAAGCACTGGAGTGAAAACAGTCTCAGCATGTCAAAATGTTGAGATATCTCAGTCACCGTAATTCTTTTAAGGCTGCCTCAGTGTCTCTGAAAAATAAATCTTTTCTAGTTATTGGCAATGAGTGCGGAGTCGTGACGTACCACGTGTGGGTGCGCAATCAATATCTATGACCTCCCTGTTCTGCCCAGTGACTCCCTGCCTTGTAGGAGTTAATATTTCTTTTAAAAAAATAATTGTCTGCTTTTAAACTATTCTAACTACCTGACCTCTTTCCCCGAATGTAAGTATTTCAACCATCTGCTGAGTCAGGCAATATAGCATTCGGTGCTTTCAGGAGGCTGTGATGGTTGCTTAGACAACAGTGACATAATATTTAAGCATAACGGCTCTCAAGAAGATACTGTCCCCTTCTCCCTAGATGACTTCTCTGAAAATGCAAATTTGATAACGCTCATAAAAAAAATACAACTAGAGAGGGATGAGAAGGGCTTGTATCACCATCTTTCTTAACCACCTCCCCATTTCCCACTAGATAGGTGAAAGTATCATGAGTTGCTCAGGAGTCTCTTAAGATGTGTGAAAATTATAGGCTGACTAGATACCCGCTTTTGTAGAAACAGAAGGAAAAGGGCCTCTTCATATAGTCAGTACTTACTTCAAGATTAAGGCAACTTTGCAGCTGGGAGAATTGTTGCCCATGGTCAATCAGCATCCCAAAAGGGGTGTATCCAAGAGAAATCTTACTCCCAAGCAGAACTAAGCTGGCTGATTCCTCCTGTGAACCTCATCTTGCCATAGCGGGAGTGGGGGGAATTGCAGTTTAAGACTTAACCATGCAATGGAGATTTCATAAATGTATCACTTTAGAGCACAGCTAATACACAATGAGTTCATTTTCATATAGATGTATGTATATGCAATGTGGGTGGCTTTTCATGTTTACACAGAGATATAATTATGAATGACATGAAGGTTATACAGCAGATGTCTTTAATCTTCTAACGATTTGCTAGTCATGTGTCACCGTGTACCTGGTTTTTATTTATTCCATGTCTCTATTCCTTTGTCATGTCGTTGAAAGAATTTCTCTAGGAGAGCTGTGGCAGTAGGTGTGCAGCAGTTGATGTCTAATGGTGACGGGGGTTCCTTCAGCTGGCAGGTCCCAAAGCAAATTCTGTCATGATACAGAGCTGTGAGACACTCTTGCCTAAAAAGAGAAGGAAGAAGGATCCTTTTGTGACTCTGCTGCTCAAAAAAAAAACCAACCCCGACCTAAAAACCCAACCCAAACCCCCCACAAATCCTAGTTCGGTTCTGAGCACTTGGAAAGGTTGCTTAGGGGTGTGTGAAAGTTTGGTAAAACTCATCAAAATCCCAGAGCTGCCAAAATAGTTGGGTGACCTGCTTCTTTTGGGGTGCATTAGCAGCAGTGGAACTGCAGCAGGTGTGAGATGAGCTGCTTGCTGACACTGGTGAGGTGGGTGCTGCCATGGCTTAGCGGTGGCACGAGGCCTAGCCTCGCCGCGATGAGCATGAGGTCTGTGGGCAGCAGCCCTCTAGGGCAGTACCACCTGATTTGAGTGCCATCCTGTCACCCTTAGGGACCTGGCTGACACGGGAGTGATAGGCACAGCGTGTCCCTGGGGATTCAGCTGCTGTTGGGGTGATGGGCTGGCCCTGACAAGGGCCCTGGCACTGCCTGCATGGCGGGCATCAGCACACAACCCCAGTCATGGTGCAGGGACAGGCTGAGTTTCTGTTATTCATGCAGTCTGCTGTGTGCTCAGCCACCCCAGGGTGCTGTGCTGGGTGGCCCTTTACGCCATGCCAGCTGTATTTCAAGCCCCAATGCCATTTCATGATGAGGTGTGGTTAGTGCGCCATGGCCTTTCCTTTCTGGGCGCGGGGGTGCCAAACCCTACATGTCTTCATGGCCATGCTGCTGCCACAGAAAGTGTGTGAGTGGGGTGTGTTCTCCCCTGCCCATGAAAGCCACCTCTCCCCCTGCCTCTCCAGTTCCCCCTCTGTGGCAGCCTGGCCACAGACAGCAAGTGCAGAGGCATGGCTTAGATCCTGGTTACAGTAGAACTTCCTTTTTTTTTCCACCCTCTCCTCTTTTTTTTTCTTCCCCCCCTTTTTTTTCTCATGTGTACACATGTTCGTGTGTGTGAAGGTTGTATTCTCAAAAACAAGTTTATTCATTGATGATGTAATAGTGATTGTACTTTTCTTTTGGTTAATAAATTGTCTGCTCAGCTTACTTTGTATGCTAGCCAAAATTAGTCATACCAGTTCTTGGAAAGGATATGAAGAAACTAGTAATTGAAATCATAATCATTTGATCATGAGAGCTATTTAGAAAATAATATTTTATCCAAAAACATGTCTGATCTCCGAGTCAGGTTTTTTATTTTAACTGCTGTGAAATAGACTTCTCTAGTGTTAAGTATTAGAAATTGTGTAGTAGCTGGTGATAGTATTCAACCTTCTAGAAAAGGACTTCACCCAGAAACTGCTGAGACTGTCTGCAGGCAGGCTGATATTTTTTATTATTATTTTTTTCCATCCTGACATTTAATAATCACTATGTAATAGCTATAAAAGGCATAGCAACTACAGCTTTTTTTATTTTGAGTGCATGGTGTAATGAAATTGGGTGAAACCATCCATTGAAATTGTACTTTGTAGCACCCGACGCTTGTTTAGAAAGTATTGACATTTGTCATAAACAGAGATTTAAGACATGACCGTTATTGTTTGTTGTTCACCGGAGGCTCTTACGCTGTGCGACGATAAAGGAAAGGGTTTTTATTGCAAGCTTGCTTAGCGTGTAAGCATGCCATTCATTTCTGGCCAAATATTTGTTATTGCACTAAATGTAATGAAGGTACCCACTTATAAACCAGGTTTTTTCTTCCCCCGCCCCCCATATCAAGCAGTATTTTATTTCCTGAGGAATGTATTCTGTAGGGGGAAAAAACAAATGCAGAAAGACTCAATCATGCTTTTCTCTTTGTTTCATAACTCAAAGAATTTTCCCCCCTTTTGCAAATACTTGCGTTTATTTGAGAGGAAAAAAATGATTCTGGCTTATTTATTTCAAAATCTTGTAACCTTATTTAGCGCTAGAAATGTGCTGTGTACAAGGTGTGGTGTGCAGCCAACTCTCATTAAAATATAAATTATTTCTGCTGTTCTAACTTAAAAAAAAAAAACCAACCGTGGAGTGTATCTCACTGGATACATGTATATGTTTGTTTATTTTTTTGAGGCTTTTTTGAGCTCTTGCTGACTGGAGTCAGCTCTAATACATTCTGCTTATTCATCGTGACTGAGAAGAGTTGATTGTTTCCTGGAAGGATAAAATTAAGCAATTAGAACTGTTTAATTTGAGTATATGTTCTGGAGGCTAAACTAAGTTTAAGTGCTTTTCTTAGAATGTATGTTTAAGGAGGAGGGGGGGGAAAAACCCCTACAGTTCTGATCTTGAAAAAGGTTTTAAGAAACATGAGAACGTGCAAGCTTCTTTTGGTGGTGGGAAGCACATAACATTTATATAGTATTTCTTTTGGGATTACATCACAGGTTTTATTTAATTTTTTTAGGACAAAAGTTAAATTCAATATTTGTGCATAAGCCAAGGGAAAATGTACCATAAACACAGGAATTTTCTGGTGAGTCAGAGTTCCAAGAATCAGAGATTTACTTAGTCCATTTATTTCAGGACTAGCTATAACCATTAGTCATCCAGCCATGAATTTTTACATTTGCAGCTAATTGCACCTAAAAAACAAACTTTCCCTCGAGGCTTTGGGTTATAGAATGTGATTTGGCAACCTGCACTTTGAATGTCTTTTAGGATCATTGCCCTGGTCCTAGAAATTGTCTTTAGATCTCATGTGTTTTGTTTCGAGCAAACAACTAATATTTCCACTTAGTCAATGGGAGGAATAAATGAAGTACTGGCTCCTCTGTATTACAGACAAATCAATCTGACAGCGAGATGGGGTTGGGGTGTTGTTTTTCCTCCCCAATAGCTGGGGCTGGAGGAAGAGGGGCAGTGTTGAGGGTTTATCAGTCAATCATGGAGCCCTGCATTGACATGTTGCATTGTCCTTTGACTGCTCCTTGCAGGATGAAGTTATTGCTGTTTCAGAGAAGGTTACTGTGAAGCTTGAGGACTTGGCAAAATGGGCACAGTCCGACTTCTCCAAGTGGAAGTGTGGTTTCCGGGCTGAGCCCGTCAAGCCGATGGATGTGGGGAAGAATGGACAGAAGGAGGCCTTGATGAGATACAGACAATCCACGCTCAACAGCGGCTTGAACTTCAAAGACATCCTGAAGGAAAAGGCTGACCTTGGTGAGTATCCCTTACTTTCTCCCGTGGGAAAGGGTCTATGAGTGAGCATAGGTGGATGAGCCCAATCCTGCTGAGCCATTGCTGATTCCAGAAAGTATGTCTGTGCTTCAGGTGCAGGTGAGATATCTGAGTGTGATGGGTGGTGGTGATCTCATCACAGGCTCCTTTAAGATTGGTGCGGGATAGCTCTGTGGGGTAACTTTTCCACAGACATGTACCTGAGCACTAGTCTCAAACCCTGAAAATGCACACACCAGTAATTGCTAAGGGCTCTCGAGCCCTGGGCATCAGCTCAGAGCTGTGTGTTGTGGGCACAGGAGCCTAAGACATGTTCCCAAGGTCACATCTGATGGGCAGGATTGAGCCAAAGGCCTTTCCCTTCTGACATCCTGTATTCACAAAGTGCGGGATTGTCACCTGCTTTTGGTGTTTGTCCTGTCTTCCTAAGGTGAACTTTGTGTCCTGTTTGGAAGGGGGATAGATTCCCCTGATAGAGCTTTCTATAATGTTTCCAAGTGCATCTTGATACTACAGGAGATGGTAGCTCTGCTTCCTTGCATGGCTGTGGACAGGATGGCAACTCTGAGGCTGCTTTGGTACCTCACAGACACTAACTTACTCCTTACAGATCTGTGGTGGGGGCCCAGGGGTTCAAGGGAGATGAGCATCCTTTAGCGAACATGCCTGTTTGTGGTATTAGGGCCTTGTATTCATAACAGCTGTCAGAGGCAGCATTTTGAAGTGCATCCCAGGGATGTTTCTTTGTTGTATCAAGCTTTTAATAAATGTTCCAAGCTTGAAGGGCATCAAATTTAGGTCATAATGGGTGGAAAGGTAAGAAATTAAAAGCTAAGGCTGATGCGTGCAAGGAAATGCTTTTGTATCTACATGAACAGAAGACATGGGGCCAAGTTGGGTTTTATAATGGCATGACTCTCTTGGCATTGAAGCCAGGTTGCACTAAGCAGAAGATGGTGTCTTGAAGGATTTATCTTCTGCATCTCGTATTTTCTGATCTTATCAAAGGGTAAAGTGATTTTTGTCAATCTCACGTTTCAACATTTGATACGTAGGTTGGAAGATTAAAGGATGATTGGAAGTTGATATGATGTTTTCATTACATCTTTGGGGGGAGGAAAAAAAAAGCAATTTTTTTCTCTTTGCGTTTGTGTGTGGTTTCTTCTGGTTCATAATTACATGCAGCAATTTTCTCTGCTATTGCCCTGGCATCATCTTTACTCTCTACATTTATTTGCATTTGTTTGTTGTGTCAAAAGAATCTTAATGTTTTTCAGACAGAAGTCTTGTGTGTGAATGTTTTCGTATTTTTGTTTTTAACAAACAAAAAAACCCCTTGTGGTAAGTTATGAAATTGCTATTATCCACTCTAGGAGCCAAAGGAAAATTATCTTTAAGCCTGAAGCTTTTGAAAGTAGAGGTTATACTGAAAACACTTACGGAATGCAGGCTATATGGTATAATTTTGATAACCCGCATTCTGATGTTGCTTGTTTTCAGTCGGTGGCTCTGACTCTATTGTTGGGTCCCTTTTTTTCCTCTCCAGTAGAAAAGGGTATTTTGGTTAGTGTTTGGTTATGATCACCTCTTTTGTTTGTTGTGACTGGTTGCTGGGAGTGAAACCAAAGGTTCAAGAAGACCTATAGCTGGTTAGGCTTGCTGATACAGACAGTGGATCTTACCTATGAAAGGCAGTCAAAGAAATTCCTGAAATCCAGTACTAAGATTACTTTTTACTCTTTGAAAAAACCCACAACTTTCTCACAGATGCGGGAAGCAAACGATGCTTGAACTCAGAACAGTGGTTGCTTGTGACACAGCCCAATTTGGTTGGGGTCTGTAGGCAACCCATGAGCTCCAGTGTTTGGCTTAGCTATGGGGTGAAGGCTTAATACCTGCCAGGTGAATAAGATTTCCTTCTCATTCTGAGCAGTTGGTCAAGGTTGACATCATGCTCTGGGAATCGTCATATCCCGAGCGGCAGGCAAAGGTGGTAGCATAGTGTGTGGTGTCCAAGGTGCAGAGAGATGAGCTACTGGTGGTGTATCTTCTCCATCTTCTCAAAGTGTTGGCTTTAGTGCCTGTTAGGGTATTTGCCCACAGACCTCTGCCAATACTCAGCATCTTGCCAACAGAACGACTCTTAGCCACGGCGATCAAAGATGTACTAGCAGTAACCTCTGCAGTAGGCCTCCAGCACTGTGGAATGGGGTGGTTTTTCCTCTTAACTGAGGGCTGTAAGCAGTGAGGCAGCATGGTGTGCTCTCATGTAAAGGTCCCTCGGGTGAGAGCATCAGCGCAGCTATGTGAGCGAGGTTGATTAGCCCTAACAGAGAGGTGATTGTCAGTGCATCCTCCGCTTCCCACCACTTGAGTTTGAAGGGAAGAAATCTCTTCTTATGCTAGTCTGGCTGGCCATGCACAAGTCTGCTGGTGATGCCCACGTTTAACCATGGCTGTAGATGAGGTTGCTGAACCAGGTGTTGTAAAAGCCTAGATAAACAGGATGATCTCCTGGACCCCCTTTTCTTTTTACCCCCATGAAAGGGCATGTTTCCATTACAGAAAAATCCCATAAAAGTGAGTAGATTGTGAAATCTCTCCCACTCCTTTTTGAAGGTAGAAGGTAATAGGAAATCATATACCTACCAAAGACCTCAAAAAAAACCCCAATGTTACAGAAGAAACAAGATTAGTTTTCACTGGCTCCCCAGGAGTGGCAAAGGGTGGAAAAACCTGGATGAAATGAAAACATGGCTGATGGAGAACCACAGAGGTGGCACTGTGCAAACACACTTAAACACATTGCTGTTGGGAGCAGGGCAGCCTTAAACAATAACGGGGCGAAGCGAGCAGCCTAAACCCTGTGCTCTGTGGCATTCGCTTTGCCAAAACTAAGGCAGCACCTGGTTAATCCACAACCTGGGAGAAACCGTGCACCTATAATTAAAAGTTGACCTTAATACAAATTCAGAAGTACTCTCTCCTTTTTTTGTTGGGGTTTTTTCCATCTTCTTTCTCCTTTTTTTTTTTTGCTTCCCCCCTCTTGTCTCTCTTTTCTTCTTCTATCTTTTTTCTCTTTTTCTTTTCTCTTTGCTTCTATTTTCTGCAGAAACTGCATTAGGGGCTCCCTCCCCCTCCTGTAAAATGCCATTGTTTTTATCACTAGTGAATTATGCAGAACTTTTCCTTAGGACTGTATTAAATAAAAGATCTAGCAATGGTATATTTTTTGTGTGAGCTTCAAGATTTCGGCCTGAAAAATTATTTTGAAGAATTATTTCTTTTGCCTCCTGAGGTATTTATGTTGTACATTCTGTGCCTTTCTACAAATATGTCAATATTGAATGCTAGCAGTTTATGTCTTAAGACTATTTATGGGTTTCTGAATATTTCTTTCTAATGTTGCAGGGGGAAAGAAAGGAATAACAACAATGCAGCATATAAAAATAGAGTTGCTCAGGAATGTATTATTCATAATGAACACGAGAACCTGTTTTTCCAGAAGAATTGGTCTGATTAAATCATTCACTAGTAAGGCCGCTAGTTATTTATATTTTGTCTTTAGAATTATTTAGGGGATTTTTCTCAGTAACAAATGGACTTGTGCACCCATATCTGGTAAACCAGGGGGAAGTCGCCAAATGAGGAATTACTTCATTTTGCAAAATTTTTAGGGGCCGAGCAATGTAAAACGTCAGTTAAATACAGCAAAGTTGCATATTTGTATTCCTTGTGCTATAGTTCGGGGGGGCAGGAGGGCAAAAGAAATTCAAATTATTTTATATAACACTGCTTCTTACAGACTTCCTTTAAGTGAAGTATGAAAGCTGCAGTGTAAGCTTTATTGGCCTATAAATATGTCATTATAGTTGGACTACATTTATATGCTTTGGATTGTTGTTTAAGCCAAGAAAATATGTCTTTACAGGTTGACTTTTTATTGAAACCCTTTGAGGCATACAACAGAATGTATTTTAGGCCAAGGTTATTAAAACAGCATTTTCATTTTTGCAGCAGACTCATTGTCAATTATGCTGCCACAAACTGTCTGTGGATAGGCAGTTATGAATGGTTTCATCTCTAAATGTGTCTTTAGAAAAAGAAATAAAAGATAGAGGAGTCAGAGCTGAAATTGAGAGGAGAGGCTGGGGGGGGGAATGACTGAATTTAGTGCTCACTAGCTACATTTGGTTTGGGTTTGGCTGGGCTGCAGTTCTGCCTCAGTTTAGCCGAGGCACGAATGAGCCCTGTGCCAGGTCAGAGAGGTTGGGAACTGCTGCTGCGTTGGCCGGGCAATCGCCACCCCTCTGGCTCATGAGTGTCACAGCAGAGCTCTAAGTTTGGTCCCCAAACTGTCACTGCTGCTTGTCTTACCTTTGTCATGCCAAAATTGGTGGGTGAGGCTGCTGTGCTGTGGGCACTCCTGTTCCTGCATGGATGGCATTAGTGACAGGGATGAGCAAGTTCTGGTGTGTGGCTGAAGGTGGGGAGGATGCTGCAGTTTATTGCTTGTTTCTTTGGATCTGGTGAGAGGGAACCCAAAGAGAATTTATCAGTTGGTCCTGTCTTTCCTTCCATGCAGCCCTGTGTTTTGCAGTGTAGAGTCTGGATTGGTGATCTTGGTGAAATCCAAGAAAATCGAGTATTGCTACTAGCTGAGGCTTATATTTTAGCAGTTGTCCCTTCCTGCTCCATAGGTGGCTTTCCAGTAGTTGTTTCCTACTTCGCTCTTTCCAGCACCCCAGCAGAGCTTGCTGGCAGGGGCAGCCGCAGGACTGGCTCACTCTCCTGCCCTTCTCTCTTTCACCAGTCTCGTGATTTGCATCCAGGAGAATCACAGAATGACTGGGTTGGAAAAGACCTTTGAGATCAAGTCCAACCATACTTGTCCTATGCTAAACCATAATCCTAAGTACCTCACCTACCTGTCTGTTAAACACATCCAGGGATGGTGACTCAGCCCACTCCCTGAGCAGCCTGTTCCAGGCCCTGACAACTCTTTCAGTGAAGAACTTTTTCCTAACATCTGATCTGACCCTGCCCTTGCACAGCTTGAGACCATTTCCCCTTGTCCTAGCACCCATCTCTTGGGTGAAGGGACCATCTCCCACCTTTCTACACCCTTCTTTCAGATAATCGTAGGCAGTGATAAGGAGATCCCAGCTGCCTGTCGGATCTTATGTTGCCATATAAAGTGGCAGCAGAGTGGAGTGAGTTTGGAAGGAGCAGCAGAGTGAAGATGACCCCCTTGGTGCCCAGGAAGCTGCTGTACCTGGCTCAGACAGGTGCTGGGCTGTTGCATGGACCCCCTGATGTCACTTACCGGTGGCCTTGCAGCAGGCATGACTTCTCCAGATGAAGGTTATGAAGTCGTAACATAGCCAAGCTGTAATATTATCAGAACTGATAATCTGCCACTGTAGCGTGCTCAGACGCTTGTGGTGACTCCTGAACCGATGCCCGCTCCCCTTTTCTCATTGCTCGTCACGTGCTGCTGAGTTCAGGCTCGCCTGGCTCAACTCAGTGCAACAATTTTCTGACCAACTAATTGTTAGGTCTTAAGCGTACAGCTACTTTGGATGCTTTGTGCTTAAGTCATGCCTTTAACTGTCTTCCCATCCCCTTCTCTTTCTGTACTCTTTGCCTCTTCTTGTGCCTTCCTGTCCCCACTGCCCTAGCTGAATGCCATTTTGATCTTGATAAAGCTTCTGTAAGTGTCCCATTACCCCATTTTCCCCTCTCTGCTTATGTGCACTGTGTATTGGTTGGGTTTTTTTTGTCTTGTGGGTCAGAGTGACCTCTCTAGCTCATTTTAACCAGCCTGACTGGTAACAGCTCTTTTGCCATAGATGAGGCTATTTACATGACTTGTCTGTTGTGCTCCGTGGAGCCTGAATAGAGATGGCTCCCTTGGGAGGGGGGAAAGGACCATGTCCCCATGGTTTCT
Source organism: Gallinula chloropus (assembly GCF_964237585.1). NCBI lineage: Eukaryota > Metazoa > Chordata > Aves > Gruiformes > Rallidae > Gallinula > Gallinula chloropus. Next base: position 43,617,620 of record NC_140090.1, read on the forward strand.
TCTGTATTGTGCAGCTCCTAGCACGTGCCAGCGCTGCTGCAACACTTTGGGGCCCCCCCTTTCCTCTCTTGGTCCCCCCCTCTCTTGAGCTGCTGCTGCTGTCTTCTGCACCTTCTCCAGCCTCCCTGGGAAGAAGTTGGCGGGGTCCTTGGGAGGTTGTCTGTAGCCAGCCGGTCCTTGCCCGAGTGATGCTGGGATGATTTGAGCGCCGTTAATTTCTTCTCTCAGAGGACAGCCTACCTCATTACAGAGGAAGCGGGTGGGGGTGACAAAAGCATTTCAGTATGCAGCACTGCCTATGGGAGCCTTGTGTTCACCTCCACAATCTGTTAAGCCTCATCTATTTGTGGCTCTTGAAAGGCGCTTTAATAGCACACACCTCAAACTTGAAGCATGCCTTATCAAAGAGAGAAAATTTGGATTTCTTCTCAAACTTTGACCTGCCTTTGAGCTCTCATAAAAGGGGGTGGTAGCGTGGCCCCAGGAATTGAGGAGGTGGGTATTTTTTTATTTGAGATGAAGAAGGTCTGCCAAGAAAGGTAAACAAAACCCCACGTAACTTCTCTCTCGGTAGCCCCGGATTCACAATGCTGGTTCCTCACCCCCAGCCAGCCCCTGCAGCAGGAGCAAGCCAACCTGATTATCAGAACTGTGCTGATAGCAGTTGTCACTGTGTCAGCGTTTTCAATTATGTACCGGTATGACAGGGCACTTTGTCGTTGGCGTAGAGCAGAGCCAGTTGCAATTGCAGTTCTGGCCTATGCCAAAACGTAAGGGAAGGAATCACCACTGCAAAAAAAAACAGTGGAGGAGGAAGAGTTAAACTTTTATTGCCTTGTGAAGCTGGAGGGAATTTGCCCCACGTTCTCCTACAGCTGAAGTTGCATCAGTCTGCACCATCAGTGAGAGTTCTGTTGGAGCAGGAGTAGCCTACGTAATTGCAAAATAAGTAGATAAAAAGTTAAGGGCCATTCGGAGACAGTGTCCCTTTAAAAATGTTTGATGGCTTTTTTTTTTGATATTTTTGTCTGGTTTTAGCACCGAGACTGACCTTGCCAGGCTGTGTAATAACCCACATGTGTCTGCTCTCCAGGATTTTTTCCCTTCTAGTCACTGTTGGATCTTGCCTTTAATTCTTACTGACCATGAGGTTTTGTTCCAGCAACTGCAAACATGTGTCTCCTGGTGCAGTGCTGCTGTGCTTGGAATCTGACTGTGTCCCAATATCTCCTTTTTTCTTTTTTTTGATTTTCCCTTTTTAACTTCTGGGTTTAGAGGGTACTGTTTTTGCTCCCTTGCTTTCCCTCTAGTTTCTGTCCCTGCCCATATTGTTTCTGGATCCCAGGGGGACCCTGTTTGGGACATCTATTGTTTTGCATCCCTGCTCTTTCCCTGCCCAGTGCTGTGGTGGGAGGTGATCGTCAGTCTCCTCTGTGTGCCAGGGTTGCTGGTTAGCGCCATCGGTTCCTCATAGATCACTGGACGCCTTTTTCCCCACAGCGTGTCCTTTCCACACAGCCAACCAACAACTGGCCGAGTATTGAGATGGGTAAACTGAGCACCTATATAACGTTGTGGTACAACATTAGGTGTACATATATAACTGAGCACCCGTATAACGTTGTGGTACAGTTGGGTGGGCCCTGAAGATGTCCTCTTTCTCCTGCATGGCTGCTTTCCTGCGCTGTAATTCTGTACTGCCACAGCCCAGGACTTGGAGTCCTGTGGTCACCTCTTAGAGCTCATTTAATTAAGTCAAAGCTGTCTTCATACCAGCTCGTGAATCATTCTGGCCTGTGACCTGTGCTGCCGTGCTGAGATGCTCAGACTCTTCTGCGGGTTCTTTGGACAGTACAGCCAGATATGGGTATCAGTTTCCTTCAGGAGAGGGAGGAGAAAAGTCAGACCCAGCTTATTCAGCGTCTCCCAAGTTGCTCTTCTGAGGTGCCCCTTCAGTACTCGCATGCCCAGAAAGTCGCAGCGTGCCTTCTGTTTACAGGCACACTGCAATGTGCCTGCCCTGGCATCAGCCATCTTTCTAAATATCTTAGTCCAGGCTTGACTGCAGTCTTGCAGAAAGGCTGGTTCTTCTTCTCTGATAGACCATCACAAGAAGGATGAATATTCATCATCTGGTACCATGGGGTTTGATCAGAGGAAGCATCCTTTTTGCATCTGCAGTTGAAGGAGGAGACTTGCTTTTTTTTCCCCCCTTCTTTTCACAGAATTATTTGGTGGAACAGAGGTGGCAAAAGCTGGGCTGCCCCCCAAGCTGGGTGGAGCTGTCATGCCAGCAAATGGCTGTGCTAGCATTTGTGGGGACCTCAGCAACAGGAGGTGATGGGCCCTCGGCTTTGCTTGGGTTGGATAGGCATGGGAAAGTAGGAGGTGGGCTGGCTAGAAAGAGAAGGAAGGTGTTGATGGGGTGAGGGAAGGGGCTTGGCTCCAGTGGCTGAGTGACTGGCTGAATGTGGGCAGCCCAGGGATCTCACACAGCGTTAGGCATCGTTGTTGTGAGCACCAAGAGGGGCTATGCAGGAGAAGACGCTGGCTCTGGCATCCTTGCCTGTGTTAACTGAGTTTTAAGACTCTCGATAAGTCACTATGGTGACTGCTTAATCTTTTTTGGCTACTTTGATTCCTGCTTCTCTATGCTGGCTTGGTGATCCTTGCGTGCAGTGACTGCTGATAAGATGGGAAGGAAGGGGTTAAACCTGGTTTGGGGGAGTGGGTCAGAGAGAAAGTGTCTGTTGAAACAATATGACATGGTGAATTGTATGTTTTGTTGTGGCATAACCTTTATTTACTTCATTTAGTAATATGTGAAGTAAGTCCCTCCTTCATTTTACTGTTAATAGCAGTCTGTCAGTAAAAATGAACCCTCAACACTGTGCACCTTCAGCTTGGGTCTCTCCTGCTCTGTTACGTAGTGGAGGATGGATGCGTGATGCCATGAAGAAGCTATTGCCAGTGCTAGGTAATAATGTGTGTTGTTTCAGCAGGAGTGTGTTCCAGCAGCTCATGAAAAATCAAGGTGAATTTCTGCCTCTGCGCACCACTGAGTAATTGATGTATGCAGAAGCTGAAACTCAAAATAAGCTTCTAGAAGAGCACACATTTGATTTTCCTAAACATTTAAATATATGTATTACACCCTCATTTTAAGATGCCGGTTAATGACTTTATGAGCATGTTGGCAGCCAGGCCATTACATGGTGGTTTGAGAAATGCGCCTGGATGTGCTTGGTAAGCAGTATTGTTCTGACAGCGTACTAAAGGCCATCTTCAATTTGACTGTGCTCCACTCGGTTATGCTGTGAAAGAAAAAGATAATTCAACAGAGCATTGTGCTGTCGGCTGGAGATGCCACACTTCAGAATACAAATCTTACTAAGGATAAATGAATCATTAAAAGAACAGTAGCATAAAATATCTGATGAATGAACTCCAGGAGTCTCTGCTGGAATAAATTTCACATTCACGGACGGTACCATAATACGTGAAATAATAGTATCAGTTCTACATTCAGATGCCAAAAACATTTATGGACCCAGAATAATTGTGAATTACAAGGCTATAAATACGTAGGGGGGATTTGGTGATACCATAATAAACCACGAGAAAGGCACTAGGCTGGTTTCTAATGTTACCGGAACCTTGAGATATATTTACAGCCTTGTCCACACTCCTGCACTTTTAGGGGGCGATTCTCCTCTGACAACGTGTTCGTCATTCCCATTAGTGCCGAGGGGAGTTATGCGTGCGCGTCATGAGCGGAATAGATCCCTGCATGTCGTACAACTCAAGGATTCTATAGCAAATCGAAAAGCTAATTTAAGGAAAGAAGTGGGAAATGCTCTCTCTCATCATCCTACTCGAAGTTCCCTCATGTCCTGTTCCACTCCTGTGCACAAGGCTGGTGGATGATAAGTAAAGGATGCCGAGGTAGCTGCTGTGTTCCTCAACATTTTAGCCACAGCTGCATCACTTTTTTTACCCCCACTTTGTATTACTGAGGAACAAACCAACCCAAGTCCAGATGTCCTGGTCCCAGGTTTCTTTAGAGCCTCTAAAAGCCTGTAGTAAATACCTGGGGAAGGCTGGGGTTGTCACCCAGCCCACCAAAAAGAGGCTTTGCTGTTGCAATAGCAGATCTGGGCCTGATAAGAACAGTTAATTAGGAACTGGGTCTGAACCTGTTGCGATATTCAGGAGCGTGTTCAGCTTTCAGCGCATTGCACATCACCCGTTTGTAATTGAGCATGGTGTCCCCTGCCTTCCTGAAGTGGGGTAGCCCCAGAGGCTCCGCAGGTACTTCATGTCAGTTCGCACATCTCAATATTAAATGGGTTATAGCCCTGGAGCCGCAGGACCCCTTCCCCTCCTAGCACCTTCCCCCCCAGCCAGCTGTATGGCATTACTGGCCTTGTCCTTGTAAGTCATCGGCAAAATACGCATGTTCAGCGCAGAGCGAGTCTGCTCAGTAATTCCACATTCCTTAGTGTTGCAGGAGGTCTCTCCGCTGACTGAGCTGCAGTCTTTCTGCCCATCCTTCTTGTGGATTTACGTTCCTGGCTGTATATCCAGCCCTTCCAGGGTATTTGTGGTATTCGTGGATGGAAGGGTCTGCAGCATGGTTGATATCCCTCCGTGCAGTTCCTGTTGTGCTCCTCCTGTCTTGGTAGACTAACTCCCAATGTCGGCAGATGAATCACATTTTTGAGATACATCATAGAGCTGCCATCCTTGCCAGTTGATGAAGCAAAGAGAAGATAATTTCAGGACCAAAAGAACAACAGTGGTGAAGTAGTCATCAGCAAGGTGGGGCTCCTTGTCAGCCTCCTAGGTGACTTCAGGCTGTAGCATGTGTTGGCATTAGGTCCTTACCCAGCTAGTCACTGAGCCTGGATTTGCTTCACTCACCCCCAGTTTACTTCATTGTCTTTCTCTCTTGGATTCGCGCACATTTTGCGATGACAGGGTCATGGGACTATTGATTATTTGGTTTTAGTTAATTATTGGTGGCTTTAACGTGATACTCTTAGCAGTGTCTGTCTGAGCTCCCATGGCAGACCCGCCAGACAGCATGTAATGCAGCCTCAATGCATGTGTGCTCTCTCTAATTATTTTAAAACCACAGCCTCCACTTTTCTTTCACACTAAGTATTTCCAGATTAAAAGCTTTGTGGGATGCAAATTAAATGATAAGGTACTATAAAAATCTATTTCAAGAATCTCAGAGGTTTCAGCTCCATCTTTTATTTTTAGTTTTCTTATTCCCTGAATGACCCTTACTTGTGACAGTGTGTGTCACTACACGCTTCTAGTTTTGTTGCACAGAGGAAATAGCTGAAAAAGTCCTTTTATGTTTGTGTTTTTTCATCCTCTCCTCAGATACATAAAGCAGCCACCCCATAAGTTCTGTGGTACAGTAAAAAAAAAAAAGAAAAGAAAAAACCCAAATAATTTTGGCAGTTCAAATGCAGAAACTAAAAATAATTTAATCTGCAGTGTGAACACAGTTTCATATTTATACTAGCATCTGGCCTCAGGAATTGAATACTCCATTCTTTAAATAGCTTCACTCTGGCTCTTGAATGCTTTGTGACTAGAACATTACCCTACAGTCATACACCTTGTTTACATATTTCTGTTAAAAGGCAAAAGAACTTACAGTACTTCAAAACATCGGGTACAAGCTCCCTCCTCCCCTCTTGCCTTGGAAAAGAAAAGTTAGAAAGAAAGGAAGGAGAAAAAAATGATGAAAGAGAGGTCTGAAAGTGTGTTTTTAAATTTAGTTCTCTCAGCTTGCTGCTGGGTACATATTTTACTGTCATTTGTATGAAAAAAAAAAAAGAAGAAGAAACTGGAAGAAAAATTTTCCGAAGAAGTAGTGTGCCATTCCAGATACCCAACAGTAGTCCAGCCCAAATTTATGTAAGCTTTGTTTGCCTGTTCATTTTTAATTGGGTGAATGTCTTTTGTCTTTAAAAACACTGCTTAAAGGCAACAGATCTCTTTTTTTTTGTTACCCATATGGTAGAAATAAGGAGTGGGTCCCCACAAAGGAAAAATAATATCAGAATAATAAAAAGGTAAACACTATAAAGGGGTAGTTAATGATTAGCTTCTTGCAGTCTTTAGGGACAAAGTGTCTTTTTATAGCTTTATGATCCTTGCCCAGCCCCACTTGAGGAGGAATTGCATTTTCAGAATTACATATCTGAAACTTCATGTAAGCTTTACAAATTTAGTAGATCCCTAATTAGTGTCTGTTGGTGAATGTAAGTACAGACTAATATTCTTACTGCTTTATTTTCATTCACATTTCTTGAGGTGAACCCAGGAGCAGAACAGAAAATACCCCGTTTTTTAAACCTTAATCCAGAATCCATTCTGATGAGTCACTAGAACAAAATCATAGCGGTTTGGCTAAAAAAGGCTTCGTGTCCAAAGGGAGCGTTCCTTAAAATGCTGGCGCATTTCCCACAGTGTTTCTTGAATGCATTTTATATGTTGTCTTTGTGCTATTGTAAAACATCAAAGATCAGATCCTGTAGTGCTGTGTGTGGGAGGCTCCTGGAATTTCAGTGGACTGGTCAGGCTGAAGGAGGACACGGGGCTTGCTCCTTGGGAGGTGTTGAACCCTGTGAACTGCCTGCTCCACTCCCCACGTAGGGGAGCCTTCCAGGAGGGAGAGCTTGAAGGGGCATTTCCTTGTGATCAGTATTTGGTGTTGTACCACAGGCATAGACTGGCTGCTGTGATACTCAGTACCGAACCTTGCCACAATGCGAGTGGTGGGAGTCAGATCCTGTTGTGTCCTTGTGAAAAAACTTCGAGGGAGCTCTTTAGGTTTTCTTACTTGACTGTTACATCCCTCAACAGGAAAAGAACCTCTGGGATGAGCATGCCCCTTGGTTATGGGCAGTCAGTGCAAATTTATCACAGACTCACAGAATGGTTAGGATTGGAATGGACAGCAATTCATGTGGTCAATAGCATGAACCCAGCATATTTCACGAACGGACCATTGGTAGTTTCAGTGCCTCATTGAGATGTTTTTAACTGATCAGGCACAGGTAAGTCCATGTAAGTTACTAGGAAAAGTCATCCCCTTGTTTCTGGCCAGTCGTTCACACAAAGCAGCCACTTGTGTCAGCTTGGGGAAGTACAGGGACTTGACTCTTACTGAGCAGAGGCAAAGAAAGGCTGCTGCTCTGTATTAAGACCATTTTTCCCTCATCACCTTGTAGACAAAGTCACTGTAACAGTAAGGAAAGGTTTACATACTTTTTACCTGGAGAATACCTGTTGGGTGTTGCTTCCAAAACAAGAGACCTTCATGGACGGTGCAGCAGAACCATGGTTGCTCAAAGGACCTGTGATGACTTCTGATAGTGCTAATGACTGACCATCGTCTTAAGGCCAGGCTACTTAGTATATGGCTGGTTTTCGTAGAGAGGTGCTTAACTTTCTGCTTTTTAGGAAAACAAGGCCATGGAAGATACTTCAAGAGGAAGATTGTGGCAGGCTCTGGAAAACGGTTTGAGTGCCTTTGTCTGAAAGCATCGTTTGTACCTTGCTGTGCGTGCGGCGAATTTCTGAGTTGCTCAGGTGGCATTTCTTGTGCAGCAGGTACTTTTAGTTGGACATGGGACTGAGGTTTTGCAAGTGTTTGATTGGGCAAGTAGAGACTTAGAACGTGTGCTGTGGTTCAGATTTTTACCGGAGCGAATCCTCAGTCTTGTTTGGTGCAGGAACTGTTTTGATATCTCAACTTAATATACAGAGGGAGGCATGGTACCAGCAACAGGCCTGCAGTAAATCCATGCCACTGCTACCCCCGTCTGCAAGCTCATAGTGATAATGGCACCCTGCAGGTTCTGCCCTGACAGATGTTTTCCTCCATGGTCACAAAGAGCACAAGAACATAAACAAGAATTACTCACCTCAGCGGAAACAGTTTTTGACGTTGTCAGTGTGAGATGGCCAGGCCTCGTGAGGATAACATGCTCTTAATGTAGGCTGTCCTTCTGATCCTTTTTTTACAAGTTTCTTTGCAGCTTTTTCTCATATGCCACCTCCTCTGTCACTTTGGCCAGAAGACAAGAGCTTCAGGTGCCTATATCTGAACTCACCTATACAGCTTTTTGTGAAGACTTGTGGGGCTAAAGCTTCACCCAAAATACATCTTCAGAATGGCTTCAGGCTTTCCTTTTAAAACAATTAATTTACCTGCATGGCTGGTGCCAGAAGACATGTAATTGCACATAGTAGATTGGATTTTCCTTTCCAGGATCAAGATGTTGAGGTGACAGTCACTGGTAGGCACTCTGAAGCTCAGAACATCCTGCCACCAAAATGAATGCCCTGATATGTGTCATTACACGTTGCTGGCTAGGCCTTGTGTAATTGATGACAGGAGGGCTGGAGCACCTCTCCTGTGAAGCCGGGCTGAGAGAGTTTGGTTGGTCAAGCTGGAGAAGAGAAGGCTCTAAGGAGACCGTACAGCAGCCTGCGAGTACCTGGAGGGCCCACAGGAAAGCTGGAGAGTGACTGGTAACACTGATACACAGTGACAGGACAAGGGGGGTAAGGGTATTAAGCTGAAGGAGGGGAGATTTGGATTAGATATTGGGAAGATATTCCTCACCTTGAGGCCCTGGCACCGGCTGCCCAGTGAAGCTGTGGCTGCCCCTGGGTCCCTGGCAGGGTTCAAGGCCAGGTTGGATGGGACTTTGGGCACCTTGGGCTGGTGGAGGGTGTCCCTGCCAGTGGCAGGGGTTGGAACTGGATGGGCTTCCAGCCCAAATCAGTGTGTGATTCTATGATCATTCCTACTGAACTTGGAGTGGGACCCATTGTGCCTTTTTTTCACCCTCTGAATACTGTCCCTCCCTGTTCTACAGAGCCCTCTGGTATCATGGGCTTGAATTGCAGGCGGGCTGTAATGTCCCTGGGTTTGTCCTGGTGCCAGTGCAGGAGGGTCGGCCCGTGGGCCAGTAACAAAATACTTTGTGCCCCTCACAAATCCCCATCCCATTTGTGCCTGCCCTAAACGCACCCCACAATTGAGTTGCTCATCATGAGCAACTGTGCAATAAGTAACTAGGCCTTGGCATATTACGTTCTTCCTGGGCGTTGCAGGGATTTGTGGATCGATTGAGTACGGAGGAGAATGACTAGAGGAGAGGGAAATGTTTACGGGTCACTAAACAAACAAATGGTCTCACCTTCATTTTCTTGAAGGCGCTTATAAATCTCAGGGCTTTTCTTCCTTACAGGTAGTTGCCCTGAGGATCTGTGTGAAAGGTCCGGCCCTTGGCTTAGGCGAGTTAAATTGCTTTAAGCAGCTGTGAACGAGTTTTATAGTGCTACCAACCTATTTCATTTCCAGCAAGTGAAAGTTTAAAGTAGGTCCCAAATCTGGTTTCTCAATGCGAGATCATTTTGCTACCCGTGACCTAGAAACCAACAATGAATGTATAAATTGCAGGCAAGGAGAAAATTCTGAATTGACTGTAAGGTGAATGGGAGTTGAATAGTTCCCTGAACTTCAACCGGGTAAAGAAGAAAAGATCGCTGAATTCTAAAACGGACTTCAATATACACAAAGAAAATGTTATTTTAGTATAGATTAAATTTATGACTAAGATATAGAGGGATTATTGTGTCTGTTTCAGATGTAATTTCATGCCTGAGAATTTACATTGAAGGCAAACTGGTCTGGATCACATTAGCAAGGGCCCTGTTTTGCTGTCAGTTTAATTAAATGGAAACTGCTGGCAAAGAGACATGAGTAGGTTTATAGAAGCAATACTATTTTGTATGTTGGAACAGGAAACTGTTAGGTCTTCCAGTTTAAAAGGGACACAGAAATGAAACCTGGTGATTCATTCTTGTTTACAAACTCCCAGCTAGTATACAATGACCTTAGTGATAAATTAACTGCAATTACATGTTATATGTAGTGGGCTTTTACAATAGCTGCAGACTTCATGGTTATGAAAACCGTGACCTTTGACAGGGAGGTTAGAACACCGAGTTTTTCCAAACAGCGTCTAGATCTTCAAAAGTGTTCATGTTTCTTTCCCTGTTTCATGAGAGGAGATTGACGAGATGTGTGGTGGGTGTTCTGTTTGTGTGCTCCAAGACTGTTGTCTGGCGGTAACCCCCCCCCAAAAAAAAAAAAACCCAAACAGAAAAGCCCGCCCTTCGGGAGCATTGATTTATCTGTTAACTGTGCCTGGCATGCTGCCTTTTGGCTTTGATTTCAGAGAGAAACATATTTGGTTACTTTAATAGGCACTCAACCTGACTTGAGGGTGGGGGAATTGTTTTCTTTCCCTTTTTCAGTTCTGTTTATTGTATCCTGACGTTGTGTATTGTAATTGAACAGCAGTTGCAAACCAAAGGGAAGAAAAGTGGAGCTGGATCTCGGGCTCCATCAGCCTCGTTATTTGAGAGCCAGCTTTTCTGGGTGACTCAGTGAGACTGAAAATGAATGTTTATGGCAGTTAATAGCCACCCTGTGACACTGACCCAAATGATATCAAATGTTTTTTTTGTTCTCAAGAATTTTTCACATCACCTATTTATTTGTGCTTGGGTTTTATCTTTTAGAAAGTTTTGCTGAGCTTGAGTTGACCTGCCTCTTTCACCTGTTTGTTCCCACTTTTTTGCCTATTTAGGTATATTGAAAGAGAAGGGGGGGCGGTTCTTCCTCTTGTTCTTTGACCCAAGAAATTGAAGTCTTACCTATTTTCAACTACTTCTCCAATTTGTGATGTCACAGCGTGTGAGAGTTGAGAACTTGAGAAAGTAAGGGTTTTAAGCAAGTTACAGTAAGTTACTGTGCGTGTGTGAGTAGACGTGTTTATACACAACTGTGCGTGTTGCTGAGCTCTGATACTTATAAACCACAGGGACAAAAGAGTTTCTTCATTAAAGACTTAATGTTCTTCACATAGGTATCAGCAGTAATAAAATACATTGCTTGAGACCTACAAAGATCGAAAGGAAAAGTAGGCAGGAAAAGATTATTTTTTTAAAAAAACTCTGTAATAGCAGCAAGACAACCAGAACGAGAAGGTTCTCAGCAATCTCCATCCGTGTGAATCCACGTTTTAATATTAACTTGGGTCATGCTACAGCAAGGTGCCTCCAGTGAGTGTGAAGCTGTGCATGGCTGGAAGGTAGGTGGATATGAGATTTGGAGAACTCTTGTGTAAATGTAGGTGGGGGAAGGGGAGAAATGCCTGGGCCACCCCACTGTACTGCTTTTGCCTCTTAGAGGAAGATGGAATGGCCCGTCCCAGAGCACTCTGTGGGGTCTTTGTGTGCCAGGAGGGACATCTGCTTGCCTCTGCCCTGTCCTCCACCGCAGCCGGGTGATGGCCTCCCAAGGGCCGGCTCCTAATGTCAGTTGCTTAGCAGTAATTAAAAAATAAACCACCAGGCAGTGGGCTGTCCTCAGATGAAGGGGTTGTCCATCAAAGCTCTGCCTCCCAGCTCTCACTTACAGGTCCTGGTGGTACAAAAAGAGTGAGAAAGGGTCAGTTACTTTTGATTTTGACTGTGGTAAGAAGGGCAGAGCCATCAGGAAGGAGTTAGTACATTTTTTTGTGTGTATGAGTAGGAAAAATATTTCCCAAGCTGGGATAAAGGAAAATACTCCCTTGACTGCTTCCACAGCAAGGAGGGAGTTCAGCTATCTCCTTCCAGGGCTTTCAGCATGACCCACTGCACCAGCGGTGACGGCCAATACTCGTCCCCCAAACCCCACAGCTCACCAGGCATTCAGCTGACTGAGGGGGAGGTGTGGGGTCTTGGATCACTTTGTGTCTTCCAGCCCCAGCTCTCTGTTCCCCTGGTCTTGACGGCCGCAATGCAGGCATGTCCACTGAACTTTGGAACAGGGGGATTGTCAGTGTGGCTCTGATGGTTGTGTTGGAAAGCTGTGAAGCAGAACCTCTCTGGAGGAGCTGCCTTTCAAGGTAACCTAGAAAGTAGGGAGACTTTACCGGTTGCAGTGGTGGTGGGACTCAAAACTGGTAAAGACTTTCAGTCTCTGGAAAGCAAAATGAGATTCTTTACCAGCTAGTTACCTTTAACTTTTCTTTTTCTCTTCTGCTTTGTGACAGAACTTCAGATGATAGCAGTGGCTTACAATTACAGGTATTTTAAAGCTGCAGTACACTGAAACAAAAGCAACGCCAGTGTATTGTTTCTGGCCCTATCCAATTATACAATTGAGTTTAGGCATATAATAAAGTTATAACAGAAATATCCATCATGATGGATTGAATTTCATGAAGTACAACGCAAGAATATTTATAGCTCCATTCTTAAAGCCACTTTTAGGTCAGAATACTTCTCCTTGGTATGGCCTTCCCACACAGGGGTAAAAAAAATCTCAAACTTCTCTTGGTCCAGCCTGAAACCTACCTCAACCCAGTGCCTGCACAAGGAGGGAGCGAAGGGGGTGTGGGTTGACGGTAAGCAGAATATGATAGACTGGAGTAATTATTTCCGCTAGAAAACAAGGATGCTGCGTTGTTTGTATCACAAAGTCATTATTTGGCATGGCACAGTAATGAAACAATAAAGATCATACTTAAATTAAGCATCGTCTCCCAAGAGACTTCTTGCTCTGCTTCTACTGTTTTGGCTATTAAATTTAAATTGCTGGTCTAGTGTCATCCCTGTTGTGCCACCCTCCTTCCCTGGCTTTTTTAGAGAGTGGAGTGGGCAAAGCCTCCCCTCCTCCCAGCTCTGTTTAAACGTAGACCTTTGGTATTCCAGAAATCTGACGTTGTTTGTAGGGAATGGCTCATTTTTCTATAATGTAATATGAAGCGTTCTCATGTTTTGATTCCATGAACTGGAGAGTTTAATGTTCCAGCTTGCCACGATAAGGATACGATCTGGTTGAGATAGAAACACCGAAGGAAATTAGCTATTGTACTATTCTTTAAGCGTATTGTTTGCCTAGCGGTTTCATTTAGAATCACTTGGAATAATCTCAGAGTACCTTTTCAAAAGGGATTTTTTTTTTAATGTATTTTACAGAGTTTTTCAGGTTGGTTTTGTGGTGGGGTTTGGTTGGGTTTATTTTTTGGTGGTGGTGGTGATGTTGTTGTTGTTGGCCCAGATAAAAAGTGGGGCTTTAAGATATTTCTCCTAAAATAAAGGCGAGGCCGCCCTCATTTATAGTCAGCATGCCTTGATTACTTGCAGACATGCTGGAAATTTACATGCGCTTTTTCTCCATTATAAACACTGATCTGTTCAGATCATTAGCTCCCTCATGACTAGCGGTTGGCAGCGGGCCAGGGGCAGGCTAAATCTGGAGCTGTAAATCGTGAGTTGAAATAGCAGAAAGTGGATTTGGAACTTTAAAAAGTGTAAACAGTTTGGAAAATTAAGTAATTTTAGAGTATGATTGATTGCCTTAAGCTTGCACTTTAAATTAGCCTAGGGTCTCCGATGCAGATACGGGTGCCAACTGCTCATTATATATTTTCACTTTTCTCGTGAACAATAGCGTCGTTGGTAGGCCTCTAAACAATGTATGCTTCTCCTAGAGTGACCTTTGAGGAAATGAATAGTTTTATTGTGTGTCCATGACTTTGCCTGAAACAACATTTTTCAGTTATTAATTTGCCGCGGTCTATAAATAAAGGAATCAAAATGCAAAGCAGCTGCGTTATGCCACGTATAGTTCATCAAACTTGGACCTAAACATTGCCGTTCAGGATTGATAATGCACTGCATAGTTATTTTTCCCTCTGAAAAATAAGCGATGCTCTGTGTAGCCCGTGGCTGCTGGAGATTGGTCCTTGAATCCCATAGAAGCAAAAATTAAGAATATTTTTAGCACAGACAACTTTTGAACATTCTGGGGGACTTGGCACGCTGGGTTTGCTTTCTCAAGGACTCCAGTTCACTTAGTTGTGTAGTTTAGAGTCAGGAATGCGCCGGCAATGGTGTCCAGAGTAAGAAATGTAGGACGTGTGGTCAGTGTTGTTACTTGCTCGTCTCCATGCAGATCCATGTGTGTTGGTGCTCGCTCTCTGGGCTGCAGCCACCTGATGCGGACAATCCCTCGGAGCCATGGCCAGGGGGGAAGAGCCGGAGGCACAGGGATGGAATGCAGTCACGGGGAATGTGTAGTACAGGCATTCTGGGGGCTGAAAGGGAAGGTGTCACCGAGAGGCACGGGCAGGAGCACGAGAACTATGTGTGTTAGATTTGGAGCCATGAAGGCCCAGGGTGTAACTTCCCCAGCTCACTCTGTGCTGGTCAAGAGGAAGAGTAGTGGGAGCTACAGCATGGTGTTGAGTTGCAGAAGCGTGTGTCACTTCATACCTGATGTCTTGCGAGTTCTGGCTGTTCTGAAGCCATGTGCTGCTCTTTCCCAGAGAGAGAAAAAAAATCCATAATTGATGTGTTCCTGCTTACCAGGCATCTGAAGTCACAGAGCTCTCCAGTGTGGATCAACACCTCAGTGTAACTTTGTGGGTGTGGGCCTGTAACTTAGGTGCATGCGCTTACCGTCCATGCTCTGTGCATCTAGGACTCCTGCCTGCAGCCCTCTCGCGTTCTTCAGTGCTCATGGCCATGCAAGAATTTAGGGCTTTCTTTAACTGGCATGAGCAGTAGCTGCAAATTGCAATAAATAGCTGTGGCTGCTTGAAGGGAATACACAACGAAAACTCCTCTTTAACAATCATTTTGTCTCTCTCCTTGCCCTACAGTTGGTATCTCATGTTCAGTAGATAGAAGGCTCTGTTTTGTCATTCTTATGGAAGCTCCTTTCCCAGAGAGTGGTGTTTTCCCCCCCCCAGTGTTATCATCCCTCCTCGATCTCCCTCCCTCCCATCTGGTTTGAATGGAAGAGTTCCTCTTTGTGCTTGTGGAAGGAAGGAGAGATATGGCTGAGAGGGTTGAGCACAGGTCTGAGAGCCAGGACCTGCTGAGAGCTGAGCTCAGTGACTCATTTGGTGGCCTTCAGCAAGTCAGAACATCTCCAAGAAGGTTATTTTGTATGTAAAACAGGGGAAATAATACTTATCTATCTACCTGCCTCATAGGAATGCCCTGAGGACTAATTAGCGTCCATTAAGTGCTTTGAAATAGTCAGTGCTATCTATTACTAGAGCACGCTCCAGACTAGTAAATAGTATGTTAGGAGCGTTTTCCTACTTGGGAGCCTTCCTCTCTGCTGGGTGTCGGATAGACACCCGCGTCGGAAGCGGAGCCTGTTTTCTGGAAGATTGGCAGCGCTCTGCAGCGCCCTTCTTGGGAGGATTCACTGGGGACTGAGGCTCTGGCTGAAAACTTGGAAAGAGAGCCTGCCTAGAGAAAAGTGTGGGAGGATACTTGCTTGCTCTCCTCAGCTCGCAGGCATAACTTGTCCCAAAATCCTTTCTCACCCTGTCCTCCACCTGAGGCCTTTTCATATAATTCAGGTAGCACGGCTTCTGTTCTCTGGGAGCTGTTTCCTGGTCCTGCAGAAGAGGAAGAGAGAAATCCTGTGTCAGTTCTCAGGAGGAGTGTGGGGCTAGGCTGGCAGGTTCCTATCTCGTGAGCCCTTTCTTATTCAAAAGGCTCTTTCTTGAAGAGCTAATGCTTGTGTTCCTTCACCAGGTAACAGACACCTCTGCAAAGTCTTCAGAAGGCACAAGCTAATTTTGGGGATAGAGTAGTAAACTCTGCAGGTGTGTGTCTATGGATGTCTGGGAGTCTTTTCATCACCGTATTGAGGATGGTTGTCGTCTGACCACCAGCTCCTTTTGTTCTCTGGCACATCATCTTGCACCGTATACTTCCATAACTCTCTTACAGGTGACAGAATGATCAAGTTCAAAGGACCCAGCCCCGTTCCCACTGAAGCCCACTGGTCTTTCTAGCTGTGACACTAGGACTTGGTCCAGACTGACTGAAGGGAAGCTTCATTTCTCTCCATTTGCTCCTCACATGTCTCTCAGTCCATAAGTAATACACAACGAGACGGGAAAGCCTGTGTGAAATTTTCCAAGAGAATTTTCTACATTTTAATAACATTGATAAAATTGCTTAACACTTCATCAGGTTTTTCAGTGTGTGTTGCTGGAACTTTGTTGCCTCTCTGTTTCGGCACTGGGCTTTGCTTCAGTACCAGAAGGCACGCTTCCTTTAGAAGTGGAACGGAGCGCCTTTGGTCTATTGATTGAGCCTCAGCGCTGCAGAAACAGTTTTTATGCAACTATCGGTAGATCGTGTTTTGAGGAGGCTTGTCCCTGCAGGAAGGGGAAGGGATCGGGAGCTGCTGGCCCATGAGCCATCACAGGCCTGCGACTGATTCCTTTTCCACAGGAATGAGGCTGTGCCACAGAAACCTGGTGGTACAAACATGGTCATGCAGGAAGACTTCAGCACTGCCAAACTTCAGTACACATCTTTACCTGCATATGGCTCAGTTTTTTGGACCTCGTGTTCTAGAGGGCAGGGTTGTGTGTGTGTGTAGAAGTTGGGTCAGTGGCCTCGGTTTGGCAACTCCCAGTTGGCCTCTCCTTCATGTTGAGGTCCTCCTGTTGAGTTTCATTTTGTCACCAGGAGGGAGGGAAACCAGGGTGAGGTTGTAAGGGGAACAGGTTCATACTACATTGGGATGAAAGGACATCAAATTCACGAGGGGATTAAAGAAAAATGGGACTAGTTTTTTTGTAATTGCAATTTTATGGGGTTTTTTTAAAGACATGGCATCACACTAATTCTGTGCCGCTCCTGGACTTAAGCATTACTATTAGACTGCAGACGATAATACAAGCTTATCAGTAAAATTCTTTAACTGTGGGGGGTTTTGTGTTCCAAGTTGATGTCTTTTTTCTCTTCTTGCCTTTGATTGACTTCCAAAAAAAAAAGATATTAACATGTTGCAAAACAAATACGAGGGGCCGCCAAAGCTTATTAAAAATGGTTTCTTTTGTTCATATCTGGCAGTTGACAAATTGTCTCGTGCTCTATCTTACCTGCTCCCTTGTGAAAGGTTACATGAGAAAATGGCTGCAAATAAATTGCCGCTGAATGTTGTTGAAGACTAAGCATACAGCTTCTCTATTAAGGACCTCTTTTAAAGCTCTCTATTCAGGCTCCCCCCTGCACGTCTCTCTAACACTTGTCTGTTATATTATGTTTGGCACAGAAGGAAACATTAAATAGAAAAGAAAACGTCTGACTATGGTGTTTCTAGACCCTATTATCCCTCTGTCAAATGTCCGCGTGAGAAGGGTACAATTTTTGTCCATATTGATGATGATTTCTGAAGGTTTTACTAACTGTCCTCAGAGTGATTTGCTGGAAACAAATGAAATGGAAAAGCATATTTTTGCAGCTTTGGAAATCTTAACTTAAATCAGTGTAATGAGACGCACTCAGTAAAACGTAATTATTCTCACTTCTCCATGTGTCAGAGAAATCAGCAGTATGGTTAGGGAGCGGAGGGTTACAGCGTGCTTGTTATTTTTGTACGGAGCCAGATCCCACCCGTGTGTAGTAGTAAATTGTAAATAAAGCAGCTAATGCGGTTTTTATGCGGACTAAATACCCCGCAAGAGTTAACGGGGCTGTTACTTCGTTAAGGGTTTCAAGGAGGGTATAAATGTCTAAAGCAGAGCTCGGGCTGTTTAAATCACTGGACCATTTCCACCCTCCACACCTCGTGTCACAGCTCTGGGACCAGCGACCAGCAGCTTCTGCTGCTGCTATTTCAAGGAGGGCACAGTTCCTCCAAATTTTCAGAATGATAGTGAAGGGGCCCTGTGTGAAACGCCGAGATAAGGCTTTTGACTCATGCTTTTTGGGGGCAGTGGAAAATGAAGGCAGTTGGTTCTGCTGTATGGAAGAGGTGGTGTAATAGTCCTTTCATACGTAAGGTCGCTCACACCGCGCTCTCCTCTGCGTTTGAGATGTGTGCTGAGGGGAAAGAGGGAGAAGATGACAGGAGACCCTGTTACTCCAGTATCGAGCTCAGTAACTCGGTTCAACTCTCAGTGGCTTTCCTTTTATTTATTATTTAATTTTTTTTGTTTCCCTTTTTCATCTGCTTTGCATGCCTCAAAATTTTCCCAAGCGAGTACAGATCTGTCCTGGACCTCTTCAGCACAGAGGGCACATAACAGACCACAAGTTTAAAACTCGTTAAGTGTGTAGAATATTTTCGGGGGGGGGGGGGGTGAAGGAAAGAAAAAAAAAGATTCAGTTTTGAGCACTGGATCAGGAAACCTGTTAGTTCCTTGAGCTCATCGTTCCAGCGGTTGTCATCACTCTGCGAACGCATGCCGTTCACTTGCTGCGACTTGTGTGCTTCCCTCCTAGAGTTCTTTCATTCTCTGGTGTTTTCTCGGCGCGGTGCCTTACGCTTCGGAAAAAAGGGAGACCAAGGCACATCATCATAGTGATAATACTAAAGGTGATGAGAAGGTGTTGTAGGAAAAGTTACTGGATGTGAGATCCCCCACCTTTTCTCCCATGAAAGCTCCTTAGGGAATACGTAACTTCAGCTGCAGTGGAAGTGCTTGTGTCTTGTAGCAGAGCTCCCATGCTCGAGTATTTGCAGGATCAGGCTTTATGTGTAAGTACTGAAGCGTAGTTCAGCGGCGTGTTGGATGGTGTTCAGAGATTGCTGAAAATGGTGCATTAAATAGCACTTTGAATTGCAAAGTGCCGGTTCAGTTTTGTCTATGAGAATGATAACACTTATTATCTGATTGTTCGCTGTGCAAATCTCACCTCAGGAAAAATTAAATTATGTTTGAATTCAGCTAAAGCAAAGTATATCATTATTTCCTTTCTTTATTAAAAGGGATTTTTACTGTTTGTTTGTTAAAACTGAAGCAGCTGCCATGTTAGAGCCTTAGATGATTTAAAAGCAAATACAGAGACAGAGCCATTTACAGTACAATTGGCTTGTTTAATGTGATTTAATTCCTCTTCTTAGCTTTGTCATATTACCAAATTATGGTTTTGGGCCCCCCCCTTTCCCGTTATTAATTCTTTCTTCGTTTTTGTTATCAGTAGAATTCAAGCCGCTTATCAGTAACCACGACAACCAGGATAAATACTTGTTTTAAAGCTGGTGCACATTCAACCTGAAAGGTCCATATGACCCAGAACATTCAAGAGGACAAGCAGCATGTGCTCCCTTCTACAATCAATCTCGCCCTTCCCCCCCATCTCCATCTGCTTTAGAAAGCTAATAGGGTGGTTTAAAAACCTTGTCTCCCAGAGTGGTTTTCGGTAGCCAGCCATAGCTGTTTGAACATCTTCTGGCCCGTGACCTGAAGAGTAAGGAGAGAAGGAAAGTTTGGGAGGGAAGCAGCTCTGTACTTGGCTGCGTCTCCAGCATCAGCTTGCTGATGGTCACCTGCGGTTCAGCAGGAGAGTGAACCTCTGTTTTCCTAATGCTCCACAGAGAGGGAAGGTAATCCCAGCCAGGCAACAGCTAAATGAAATGAAGGAAATGACCTGTGTTGCATGGGACAGGGAATACCTGTTGTGGTAGGAGCAAAGCCTTGAGATGGAGCCTCTGCCTGGTCTATCCCGTCTCTGGTGGCGGCAGGCAGGCTGACTCGGGTGGCCAGAGACGGCCGCTTCCCTTTTGGGGAAACTTAGGAAACTCTGACTTACCCAGAAATCCCCGCCCCTAACAAGGATTTCTGCCTGGTCTGTTGGCTTCTCTCTTGCCCTCTGAGTCGCTTGATGCTGCACGATAAATCCTTTAAGCTCTCTCTGTCTCAGTTTCTCTCTCAGTGTAATGGGGATAATAACTTTTACTCATCTCCATAAAGCAGTTTGAGACCTGTGGATGAAAGGGTTATATAAAAGCTGGAAATGACGATTGTCAGTCACTCTTCTTTCGAGTCTAGAAACACCTCATAAACCCACGTTCTGAAGGCACAGGAGGATCCTGGGAGCACAGGGTGTAGGAGCTGCAGTTATGAGGAGCTGAATACTGTATTAAGGTCTGAAAAAGGAGGTTGAATGCCTCCTTGGAAACTTTTTCAATATTAAATTCCTCTTGTCTTCTTCAAAAGTCGGATTTATGATTCAAATTCAAAGTGGTTTAACGAGATAAATATTACAGGAGATTTGATTATGTATAATTATTATAATACCATCAGTCATTGATCAACATACTCTGTTTCGTCCCTGTGAAGTAGGACTAGAACAAATCGTATCCAAACCACCTACTGTAAAATGTTCTTCAACCACGTTCTTTAAGTATTTGTTAGATGGTGCTGTCCTTTTTTCTTTTCTTTTGTTACTTTTTTTCCCTTTTTTTTTTAATGACTATATATTGCTGTTGGGCTGAACAGTAGTTTCAATCTCCAGCAGATCTGTAAGTATTCTCTTTCTTTCAAATGTTAAACTAATCTTAGGAATTACCTGAATGGCTGTTGCTCCACTGGCGCTGTGACAGAAAACGGAGGGCTGGGGAAGTGGCACGAAATTCTGAGAATTAGCTCTGTCTCCTCCTTACAAGGGAAGACATCTCTGATTCGCACAGAAAGGCTGCTGCGTGGTTTATTCTGCGTATTAGCAGAAATGGCTCTTGCCTTTTGATCAATTTAAAAACAAAATCAGGCAGGCAAAAAAAAAAAACCCATTACAGGCGACTTGTTAACATCATCGTTATCTGGTAAACATAAATGTAATCACTGTGTTCTGTATACTGCAAAACATTGCCTTTGTTCTTGATTGCATTAGCATTCAAATAGAGGGGGGTTCTCAAAGCAAGGATGAGTAGCATGGGTCCTGCCAACAAAGCGGCATCCCTGTTGTG
Source organism: Gallinula chloropus (assembly GCF_964237585.1). NCBI lineage: Eukaryota > Metazoa > Chordata > Aves > Gruiformes > Rallidae > Gallinula > Gallinula chloropus. The sequence continues at coordinate 43,638,450 of NC_140090.1, forward strand.
TCAATAATTTACCCAAATTCATTTAAACCCAAAAAACACAGGTTTCCTGTCCTGTCTCATGGGGTTAAATCATTACTTTATTTGCATTTATCTGTGAGGGAAATACAATTCTCCCATTAATATTTTTTTAGGTCTTGCAATTAATTAGCTGGCCAGGGCACACCAAGTGGCATTGCTGGAGTGAACAATGACCATGGGAATGAAAAGACAGGGTGGGCTGGAGCAACCGTGTTTGATAAGTCTTCCCTGATGGCTGGAGACGGAGCAGATTGGTGTGCTAGAGCAGGCAGGAGTAGGGTTGGGTTTTTTTCAGCAGTTACCTGAACTTCTCAGCTGTTGCTCCAAGCTCACTGCAGCCTGGTACAAAGGGACATGGATTCTGACTGGAGCTTCTAGCCTTGTGCCTGCATCTGGGGGGTTTGGTGTGTGACGTGGTCAAGCAAGGGGCCAGCCATAATTCTCCTGTGGAGGTTATGTCACTGGCAGAGCTGTTCTTTCTCCGATAGTGAAGTACCCAGAGCTGTAGGTAATGACTGGCATTGCTGCTTGGCTAGCCACAGTTGGTGGGTGATGATATGGGGGTATTTGGCAAGTTCTGACTGGATGGCGATGTCGGTAGGCGCTTTCACCGAAAGATTCCTCTTGAAGGTTTTTAGCACATAATGACCCAGTTTCATCTTCCTCCTCCTTCTGGTTACTCTTTCGTTGTTCTGCTGTCTCTCACTCTTGAAGTTGTTGAGGGATTCGGAGGTTTTTAGCCAATTGCGTAGTAAGTTTTGCACTGTGGAAGGTCCTTGCCAAAGGAGTGGAACAGTGGAAGGGGAACTGGACCCTACCTTAATTGCTGGAGGAGTCAAAGTCCGTTGTCACAGATTAGATCAACGTCTTTTGATCTTGATGGCAAGCATATCTGCCGGGAGGGGACTACTTTTTCAGCAAGCACTTGGACCATCACATTGGCTCAGAGCAGACTGCGTTGTCACTTTAGTGAAATTCATCTCACTCGTTTGAGTTGCAGGTTAAGCCTGTAGATGAAGCCAGTCATCATTGAAGGGATAGGTTGTAACTCCAGAGAGGGAGTTGATCCGTGTCTTACAGAAGAGCAGGGTGGAAAGAGATCTCTACGGCTACAGAGGGATCCGCGCAACTGTCGTAGACTAAAACAGCATTAGTAGATGGCAGAAAGAGTCCCATCATGTGTGCTCCCATGGTTGCTGAGGACCAGGCTTGGGAGGGCAGTAGCACCTGACCACTGCCCTGCAGTAGTCAAGAGACATCCCACCTCAGGAGACACAGCTCATCACGGCTAACCCTCACGCTTCCTTCCCAGTTGCTCCAGACATCAGATGCATTCTCTGTTACCTCCGTATCTGCTCTGTATTGATGATACCGTCCTAACCACGCATCCTAGCGATGATAAGTTAATTACCATACGTGCATCCCCTGGAAGTAGTCCTCCTTAGCAACAGAGGGCAATGAAGGAAGGCACAGCAGCAAGAGCACCGTGTGGGAGAGGAGCCTGATGGACACAGCCCTGCAGCTTCCTTTGTTTTTCACTCCATATCCCAAATAACTCCCTTGCTCAATTCGCTACCCGCGCGCCAAAGCATCATCCCATATTATCTGGCTTCCCGTGATACTTCCATTGCTTATCTTACCAAGATATGCATTAACATTTATCAAAACAAATGGCAAGCCTGGGACCTTTTAAGTAGTTTTTTTAGTTAATAAAACCAATCTTCTACTTCTGTTATGTTAAAAGTACATTATCTTTTTATTACAAACCCTCTGCAGCTCTGTCTGTTTTCCTTCTTGGCAATTTCATGAGTGCTCCAGTTGATTGCCGTATGGAGAATTACAAAATCATTAAGGGTGGGGTTTTACCAGCTGACTTACAGTACAAGCCATTTCTCAAAATAACCACAACAGTACAATGCTGATGTGTAATTTACGTCACAGTATGTTTTTATGAAATAGTTTGTGGCTTATTCATTTAGATTCAGAACTGAATATCTCTTCTCTCGCTTTTTAATCAAGCTTTCTTCTTCGTTCTTTTTTTTTTTCCTTTCGCTTTTTAATATTTTCCACTCCCGGGCTTGGCTCGCTTCCAATTTACCAGCTACAGTGAGGAGAAAAAAAAAATTCTTTTTTATTTTTTTCTCTTTTTTTCTTTTGCCTGCAGTTTAACTGCAAGTGTGTTTTTCCCCTTTGATGTATAGATTTGTGTTAACTGCCTCCGAAGAAGACAGTAGATTCGCGGTAGAATATATCACACCGAGGTAGAGTGAAGGATTGATGGAGAGAGCCATGCCAAAGTTTGGAATTTCAAACCATAGCAAGCGAGTTGATGCTATTTAGCCTCCTTCTCTAGTACATTTCCTTTTTAAAAACATTTCTGTATAATGTCTTGTAATTAGAACAGGAAATCATTGAGTAACTGTAAGAAGAATAAGAGCACTTAAACTGAAAAGAAAATTACCTTCCGAGAAATTATATTCACAATTTTTTTTCCCTTTAATTCCACACACCTCCCCCCTCCTTTTCTTCCCTTCCCATTACCATGTTGGTAATGATAGTAACAGATGTATGTGCTCTTATCTGTATCATTGCTCTGCTTATGTTTGTGGGGTGGGGTGGGGTGGTGGTGGTGGGGAATCGTTTTCAGTAATAGGAAAAATGAATGGACAGAAAATGGGAAATGCCTAATTACAAAAAATATTCTGTGTCACAACAGAGTAGCAATTAAATTGAAACTTCAATATAATTATCAATAACAGTCGAGCCTGGAAGGGTGCCAGACGCGTAAAGTTGGTGCTCAGCCTTTATGTGGTTGCTAGGAGCACGGTGAAAAGTATAAAGCTTAGAGAAAGGAATGTCTAATGTAATAAAGTAACAGAAGGTAGCATAAATCATTGTGAGAGCAGTTCATATTGACATTATTTTACTTAAATTGGGTCGAAAGTAGACATTTAGTCTTACAAGAGGCACAAATTCATATTTCTTCCGCAGAAATAACTCTTGTGCTTTCTGGGAAGAAGCAGAGTGTGCTTTCTTAGCACCGGCCTCGTACATATTTGGAATCTTTTAAGAAAAAAAAAAATCTTTAAATGTTTGTTTCTGTTGGCATCTGAATGCATTTGCACTAATACGATTAAAAGAACTAAAGGGCAAAATACTTGGCAGCTTTTGCAGTTGAGGTAATTAGGTACAGGAAGGAACATGCATAGTTTTTCCATCAAGCTCTATAAAATCCCAGTGTGAAGGTCTTTTTAAAGAAAGAAAGAAAAAAAATAAAATGCGTGCTGATGTTGAGAATAGATTATGGCGGTTAGCAATAACATTATAGGCTGATGTTTCCGAAACAAGCAAACAAAAAGCCAGTTACAGTCTTGTATTTCTCTGCGCTCTCTCCTCTCTGTAAATAGTTCTGGCTCTAGACGGATTTGTTAGGAATTCATGCTTTTAGCAGGCTCTTTTCTCTTTCTTTTTTTTTTTTTTTTCCCCTCCTTTTGGGGCTTTTAATTGTCTTGCGTTACATATTAAAAATGGCTGTGCTGATTTGAGAAGTCAGTTCTTGCGCGGATTCATTGTGTTTGGCATTTCATGCATCTCTTGCTTACAAAGACAACTTGAAGAACATGTAATCCAACATAAATGCCAGGCTGTGCCAAATCCCAGCTCTCTTTACCCCCTCACAAAGGGAACTGCTGGATTACATCTATGCATATATAGGCAGCGCACGGAAGGCAGGGGTGGAACCTTGCCTCCTAATTACAGTTTCTCTGTTTTCAGCCCTGAAATATATAAGTACATGAAAAACCAACATTGGAGGGGGTTATTAAAACACACAATTAGGATATAAGCACGAGATTAGAGTCACTTCTGTTGAGCCTTAGAAGCGGCATACCGGAGATACTATCTTTTACCGTGCTCCCTCTGTTAAAGCTGAAATGAGATTCAGAAATACAGCATCTCGCTTTCCTGAGATCTCAGCTAAACGTTTTTAGGAATTATGTTGCGTTTTCTATTGGCTTTCAGTGGAATGAGATCCACAGGTTTTGGTCTCCGTAAGAGTAAACTCTTCTTCTAATCCTATTTATCAAAAACATTCCACAACGTAATATACCCTGAGCCCACCATTAAATGGCACGTGTTAGACTTTGCTGGAAGAAAAAAAATGCTACTTCTCCGGGCTGCCGTTTTACTAGGGATTGGTATACTTTGATTTCTCTTTTCTCATGTGGGCGTGGTTGGGAAGAAAGAAAAGTCTTTGTTCCAGGAACACTCTGTTTGTCTTTCACTAAACAAATCTTCAGTTTATCCAGCCTTTGTTCCTTCTTAGATTTATCTATTGAACCTGGAGTGGGTAAAGAAAGGGAACAAATGCATCATGAAGTACTCAGTGGAGTTGCGTAAGCGTGCGTAAAAGTAACCATGTATAAAAAATAAAGAAGATGATTTAATGTTTTAACTTAATGTTTTAATTTATGCCAGGGGGTTGACTTGTCAGGGGGAGAAAGTTTGCATAATTCCACACAGAGCATGTTTTTCTAGAAACTAATGGCTTACTACAAAGGCACATGGGCCGTACATTTATATACACCCTATTTAAAAAGCTGACCACATCCTGGCATAAGAAAAGTGCTGTCAGATCAACAGATTCGGCTCACCGCTGTCTACACAAAGGTATAAAGTAGTAATAACTGTCAGGCAGTCGCACACGAAACTCTCGAAGGAGCTAAAGAATGGATCATGTGCTTGTTAATTCCTAGAGTGGTTTTCCTGATCTGATTTTTAGAGCTCCCTAATAAAGAAGAGAGAGCGCCTTACTCCCAGGAGCAGTTGGCTCAGTCGTGCTGCTGTGTAGGCTTATGGGATACTTAACTTGTTGCAATCAAAGAATGTGGGGGGGGGGCACCAAACACAACCACATCCTGATTGACCAAAAGAGGCTGTAAATTTTATTTTCTTAGAAAAGTAATGTATACCAAAATGTATTGCCCTTAGGTTTGGGGGTTTTTTTGAAAGCAATGTCTTTTGGGGAGCTGTGCTTGTGAAAACAAGTGCTTCCCAAGGCCGTCTATCGTGATGGGGTTTGGGGTTTTTTTTGCAGGCAGCGTCGCGTTCATCTGCAGTGATGACATTCTAGGTGATGTATCTGCTTCCAGAGACTTCTTAAAATTTAGCTTTTTGTGTGTCAATGTTTCCATTGCCTCACACGAATCAAGATGAGTTGTGTCATTGTAGTTAGTTGGGGAGAACCCATCTGACATTTCTTTCAGTATCTGAAGTGATTTTTACTTTTTAAGGGTAAGAAAGATTATTTCAGTATTGGTAATGGGATTAAATAGCAGACCTTTTGTCTCTGACAGAAGGAATAGCTTAGTTATTCAGTAATCGGAGTACAGCAGAAAGTGTAAGCAGCATGCATTTGCTTTGTCTTCATTGGCATGCATGGAAAGCCATGTCCAGTTACCCCACCTGAGGAGATAAATGAACCTAAAAAGCAGCACTGTTAAGTGCTGGCTGTGTACCTGCAAATGAATAATTTCTCATGTTTGCATCTCTGGTTAGGGTTTTTTTTGGGAGTTGGGGTTTTTTTTGGCTGTTAGGTTTCCTGCTGGTTATCATATGGTGAAACTCGATTGTGGTATTTCAAAATATGCCGCCTCTGTGCCTAATACCATCTAAAATCCAAGGGGATGAAAAGGTCTGAGCTGTAGATGGCTTTGTATCTCTGAGCCCACTTTTCAACAGGACGGGCTGTTTGGAAATTCAGTTGCTCCTTGTGCTCTGTAGGTGTTTTATTGAGTCCTGCTGCTCTCACAGTTAATGTGAGGAAAGTTATTTCCAGCTGTTGGGGTAGGGTAGCATCGATGACCAGGTCAGATCAGCCCACCTCCCTGGCCCAGGGGCACTGTGGAAGTTGGCCCCGATCAGATGCTTCAAAGAATTAAGAGCTGCATGCTCTGGGCCTCGTGTATTATTATTTTTTAAAGGCACTACAGCTGGTGTAAACACGAATTTGGTGAGGCTGCGTAGGGGGCGGAGTAGAAATGACATATAACATTTCTATCAAAGTAGCCGAGTTGGCAAAGTGTGGAGAGCACTTTTGATACAGGCTATTGGCCAACTTCTGCAGAGCGGTGTTTTCTTACTCATCCGGGTAGGGTTCTTGCCGATGAGCATGGGAGAACTGAGTGGGAAGCCAGAAAAGAACCTCCTTCCGTATTTATTATTTTGTTTAATTTCTATTTTTAACCTTTCTTTCAGAATCCACTGTGCTATAAAAGATAGGGCTTGTGAAAAGACAGAACTGGTGGGCCCACGGGTTCTCTGAGGTGCTCAACTTGTAGCCCTTGTGTTGTGTTTTTCTGACATACTGAAAGTGGCTTTTTTTTTATCTCCTCCTTCCAGGTGAGGATGATGAAGATTCAAATCTGCTAATTCTCAGCTACCCCCAGTACTGTCGGTACCGTTCCATGCTAAAGCGCATTCAGGACAAGCCTTCTTCCATACTAACAGACCAGTTTGTTTTAGCCTTGGGAGGCATTGCAGTAACAAGCAAGAATCCCCAAATCTTCTACTGTCGGGATACATTTGATCATCCAACTCTCATAGAAAATGAAAGTATATGTGATGAGTTCGGTAAGTCACGTTACGGCTATTTTCTTTCTGGGGTTAGGGCGGGGGTGTTCACAAGTGAAGACGTTTTTCTTCAAGTGTCCACTGATTTTCAAGGGGGAAGATGTGATTTCTTTGAAGGGAACCATTGCTATTTTTGTTTGAAACATTGAAGTGCCAAGCACGCTCTTTGCCTGTGTGAGACTGAAGGCTGCCGGCCACTAGCTATCTCCACACTGCAACCTGAGTTTATCACAATCAGAGATAATGTTTCGCGGGCAGAGTGTGTGTGAATGAAAGGCTCCCTTGTGTGGATCTGAAATTTATCTGCCTTAACTATTCACCTACAGCCTCTGTCTTCCCAGAAGGTTTACAAAGCGTGGGTTTCGTTGGTTTTGGTTTTGGTTTGGTGGGTTGTTTTCTTTTTTTTAAAGTCATTATTGGTGCAGTATGCTAACAGATGCAAAACAGGACACTCCCTGTCAGGCTGGAGAGCTGGACAGTGAGAAACCAGATGAGGTTTAAGAAAAGCAAGTGCACCTGAGAAGGAATAACCACATGTATCAGTACAGGCTGGGGGTGACCTGTTGGGAGAGGAGCTCTGTTCCTCAGACCCTGGGGGTCCTGGTGAGCAACAGGCTGGCCATGAGCCAGCAGTGTGCCCGGAGGGCAGGAAGGCCAAGGGCATCCTGAGGAGCATTAAAAGGAATGTGGCCATCGGGTCAAAGGAGGTGATCCCCTCTGCTCTGCCCTGGTCAGGCCCCACCTGGAGTATTATGTCCAGTTCTGGGCTCCCTGGTACAAAAAAGACAGGGATCTCCTCAAGAGAGACCAGTAGAGGGCTACAAAGATGATTGGACCTGGAGCATGTCCCCTAGAAGGAAAGGCTGAGTGACCTGGGGCTGTTAAGCCTTGAGAAAAGAAGACTGAGAGGGGATATGATCAATGTTTATAAATATCTGAAGTGTGAGAGACAGAGGGAAATGGCCAGCCTGTTCTCAGTGGTCTGTGGGGACAGGACAAGGGGCAGTGTCCTCAAGTTGGAGCACCAGGATTTCCGCACCAATATGAAGAAGAACTTCCCAGTGAGGGTGATGAAGCCCTGGGACAGGCTGCCCCGGGGCGGTGTGGAGTCTCCTTCCCTGGAGATACTCCAGCCCGGTCTGGATGCTGACCTGTGCGACCTGTCCTAGGGACTCTTCTTTGGCAGAGGCGTTGGACTCGAGGGCCCTTCCAACCCCTACAATCTTGTGATTCCCTGTGTATCCCGTTGCTTTGCAGAGCACTCATCAACCACGTGTATTCTCCGAGGGCCCCAACCAAACGTCAGCTATAGCTGGTGTATTTCTGGCCTTCCTGGAACACGGGCTTTTTCAGCAAGGGCTAGGAGCTTAAGTTTTACAGGTGCAGTGGTGCTTCTGGGAGGTGACCTCTTAATTCAGAGGCCATAGGGAATACTCTGCAGGTTCCAAGGAGTATGCAGCCCCTTAGGGCTGGGAGAGGGGGCTACAAGATTTGACTCCTGATAGCTGCCAGGTGATTTCATGCCTTTTGGGGGGTTTTTTTGCATGTGTTAGATCAACCTGAGGGCAGCGGATGTGCTGCTGAACCTGCAGCAGAATGTATCTCGTGTACACACCCAGGGTAATTCCAGTAACAGCTCCGGTATCATTTCTGCAGCGTACCGGTGCTGTGAGAATGAAGTTTTATTGCCCGCATCACCAGATGGATGAGCGCTGCAGGTAGCACTCGCAAAGTCTGTCTGCATCGCAGTGGGTATGCCTTTGCTGTGTGAGGGCACTGCATCTCTGTGAGGAAGGTCTCAGAGGATTCCTGATTTTGCGTCTAATGGGAGACAGAGGGAAGGGATTCAACGATGCTGCGACAGGACAATCATGTCGCCCTTATTCCAAACTCTAGCGCGCTGCCTTTGAGCTCGGTGACCAGTCCAGACCTTGTGCAGTCGGAGAACCACCAGCCCAACCATGGCACTGGGGCATTTCGCGAAGTAGCACAGGACTGCTGCACCCATCAGCAACCAGCAGGCAGGAGCGATCCTTCCTCACGCCATGTCATCGCCAGAGTGCATCACTGCTGTGAGCAGTTTTGATTTTGTGATGTCAGGCTTTTTCAGGATCGGGCACAAACTGTCAAGTCAGCTCACGCTCACACAAAACACGACAGGCTTTGAAAGAACAGTGAATAAAAGTGTTGGTTGTTCTCACAAGGGTGGGAAAAAGAATGAATGAAGTGTCTTGGAAGTTTGGTACAGTAAGACAATTGTATCATGTTGATTTTTATTTACTCTGAGCTCCAGCTTGGAATTTAAAGTTCAGTTTTAATTGACTATCATTCTTCTATGGGAAAGGTTATTTTAGGCTCGAAGGCGTTTGATGAGCATGCCATCTGCTTTCTGGGGAGTATTTCATTCAGGGTCATTCCTTGATTACAGGTTTGTTGTAATAGTTGGATCCATACTGTAAGTGTATCATGAAATATTAGTAATAGATGAATCAAAGGGATATGGAGTGATGCAGAAACTACGCTTAGTGAATCATAGCGAGTGCTTTGTTCAGGCACTGAAAGCTAACTATGCCATTCTCTTGACCTTTGCAAGGCAATTATCTTATTATCAAACCAGAGCTGCAGAAATCTTAGCCATAGAAATTAATAATGTGTGTTTAAAACTTAGTTTGGTTTAAGAAGCAGAATATTACTTTTTTAAACGCCTATAGAAACCAACAACAATCCAAAAAATAGTACTCTTTTTAGAAGTATTTCTTAGGAAAATAATGAAGTGGTAAAATTTGCAAGCTCTGCTGCTGTGTTAGAAAGAAAACACTGGCCAGTGTATGGTTCCGTTTCTGTGTCGCAAAATGTATGGTGTCAATTATCCTACCTTTGTGGAAGGCAACAGGCAAAGCACTATTTTATCCTTTTCTTTGCTGGCAGGACAATAAAATGTACAACACTTCTTTATACAAACAGTTTACATTGATATCATGTAGATTGATGTCACATGTGGAAAGTGATGACTGCTAAAGCTAAACAGAGGCAGGGTGGTACAGTAGATAAATGGATTACTCCAAGGCACTGGTATTTATCAGTCAAATCTAAGGGGGGACAAGATTACAGAAATGTGACTAAAATTCTTAAAAGGTGTCTATAAGGAGATCCAGACATGTTTAATTTGAAGGGCTTGACTCTTTCTTACCCTGCAAATGGGGGGGAAAAAAGCACGCAGAAGGAACAAGACAGGAACGTCCGTATTTCCCCATCACCTGAAATTCCCAAGCTTGAAAAAAGTACAAAATTTGGGAAATGGGGTCTACTGATGTCGTTATGTGAGAAGTGCTGGCTTCTGATACTGATGCCAGGTCATCTTCGGGAAGCGTTGCTGTTGGGGAAGGTGTTAACACGTTCTCTGAGCGTTGGAGTATCTACGCAACAGATCGAGTGTGTCACAAGTGAGACACAAGAAACACCTTTACCAGGAGCCCCATTCACCGCAGCATGTAAATTCTAGCCCTCGTTAGCCCGTTTTAATAGAGAAAGGTGTTTTTTGTTCAGCTCTGACTCCTCTTCATCTCACCCCAATTTCTTCCCCATTCTGTGGGGCTGTGGGGATTAACAAAAACCAAAGCTGGTGGTGGAGTTGGTTGAGCCTTGCCTGGAGAGGTGCCACCAGCCTGTGGGATGGCTTGTGGGTGTCACCCAGTGAGGGTCGCAGGGAGCCCAATGGGCAGCAGTCATGGTGGAGTCCCTGCTGCAGCCTGAAGGAGCAGCAGGGTGAGCAGGCGGGATTGATTCTCTTTGTGGCCTTGTTTTATTTCTCTGAGTGGACTAGAGTTCACCTACGCATTCCTTTATCTAACTGCCTCTATTAATTGACATGTGGAAGAAAACCCTATTTTCGCATTTCCCCTGCTCCCTTAAAACACAAATAATATGTACCAGCTGAACAATTAGTTTCTCTTCAACTCAAGATCATCGGTAAAGACATTTTTCAGAATCCTTTTCATTTATCAGCCTCTGGGGTTACTGTTATTGAATAACTTCTAGTAAATACATGTAATTTACTGGCCTTTGTCATGGAGCCATATGTGCTACGAGAGAGAAGGCATGAAAAAATACGGGTCCCGATGTTTGGGTTTTTTTATTGCAGATGGAAGGGATCTAGTTGGAGGCGAAACGGCCTGTGCGGGGTCCGGTAGATGGATTTTGAGGGTCACTGGGCAGAAATCAGTGTGCAGTTGTTGCTGGAGCAGCACCGCATCCACTGCATTTTCTTGTCTGAAGGCCCTCTACCAGACTCGAGCCCACACCACTGCACGGAGTGATGTCCAGGGTGCGTGCATGAGCGTGGGTCGGCTGTGGGTTTGCATTGCCAAGCGTGTGTGGAGCCCTTAATGTGCAGGTAGCATGCTGATGAGTCTATCAGCGTGACCTCCACCTTCTCCATGCTTGGCGACTCCAGGGTGGTGGGAACCAGGAGCAGAGACAGCTTAGAAGCAGGAGGCTTGGATGCTCACGTGGTGGATTTCTACAGCTCCATTGGCTTCACCTGGTGAAAAATCTCATGCAGAAGATCTTGTTGTAGCGCTTTACTGTGTAAACATTAGAAATCATGCCTGCTGAAGATGAAGCGGAGCACTTGCTTTCATTTTGTGAGCATGGGGTTGCTCTTTCTGTAAATGGGAGTGTGAGAGCGAACCAAGCGCCTGATTTCATTTTGGTTTTTTTCAAATCTATTTGGTAAATTTTAAATCATTCTGGACTGTTTTTATAGCACACTGGGTCCAGTATGCCATTAAACAAGCTGTTTGGTCCCTGGGGTAGCATAAACACTTGCTCACCCTGCAAAAGAAGGTTAAAAGTTTTATTTTTGCATGTAGAGGCCAATTTTTTTAGAAAACATTTCATACCAAAAACTGAGAGAACTGCATTCTGCTGCAGTACTAATATATTTTTTTTTCTCTGAAAAATGAAACTTCTTTATTTTACCAAAACGAGCAGTACAGACGAGAAACTGCTCATTGAAAAAACATGATGTGTAAAGGGCATTGCAGTCCCCACTTCCCTTCTCTTCCCTTCCCACTCAAAAACCCCCCACCTTCTCCATCTATTGCTTGCATTGGGGGGAAAAAAAAATCCATTAAAACAAGAACATGAAAACCAAAACAGACCTCAGAACCTTTGACACCTTCTATCTCCCTGTAAAACAATGCAGATTCTCTCCCTTCCAGGGCTGGCAGGGGGTGGTTAGGAGCGAGGGATGACTTGCACATCCCTCCCAGCCTTTGGGGTGTCTGAGCTAAGGATTGCCGAAGGGCTTAACTCCCTTCTTGTCATGGCACACAGAAGCTGTGGCAAGGCAGCACTGAGGAGGAGGAAGAGGAGAAGGGACTTTTTGGGTATGGGTCATGTGTATGATGAAAGCTGATGACTTCAGGGTAGAATATGGTACCACAACTGTGGGTACAGCTGAAATTCAGCCTTTGCTTTCGTTAAACATCTCAGTTTACAGAAGTTTGCGACTCAGAGAGAAAAACCAGTTGTTTAGGGGGAAAACATAACAAAGCAAAACCTTGGCAGGGCGTGAGATTTTTCTTTTTAAAAAAAAAAACCCATCATCTTTCCAGTCTAAATACAGTTTTTCTGTTTGGTGACTACTCGTGTGACTCAAAGTCGGCTTTTCTTAAACCAGCCCAAGCACAAAGATTGTACTTAGGCCTGGGAGGATGGGTTTTTTGTAATGTTTTTTCAGCTGACGTAACATGTCGGCGTTATTGCGATCGACTCTCCTAGCTACCTGTGAGATAACTTCTATCCATGACATTCAGAAAACCCTGAAGAAGTTTCCAGATGGGTGCTTCGGGCTGCTTTGTTTTAACACAGATGGGACGTTGAGTTGGTGTTTGTTCTCCTATGCTAAGGCTGAAGCGTTTAGGTGTTGTAGAAATGCAGCGGGAAGAGTATGGCGGCTTTTTTTTATTGGCCTGGATTAGTGGACCTCCTTAGATGGAGCTTTATGATGGCATCTCCAAGGGTCTGAAAAATATGCAAATCTTTTCCAAGGTCCAGGAAAAGACCAGGGCATGGTAGCTTAGCTAAATATTTCAAATTCTAACCCTCTCAAAACAAAAACAGGACAAAGCTGGAGGGGAAGTCACGATTAATGCATAATAGCGCTATATACAATACAGATAAATGTACATTTCCTCTTTCCTCCCACCCCACCTCTGCAAGCAGAAGCTTTTAGCTTGAAAAGCAAATCTGGAAATGTTCTGGATTCTGATCAGGATTTCTTTCTTATTTTGTTAATTCAACTGTAGAGTAAGATATTAATGATCCCCAGATGTTGTTTATAATGATTGATTTTTTTTTCCCCTTCAGTTGTGAAAAAATACTTGCAGGGTTTTATTTTTTTAAACAATTGATATTTTCTAGCATGCTCTGCAGCATTTGAATAAAATGTCTGAAGGCAGAGCTGTTTATGCGCCCAACATAATTGCTTCTGTTAAGTGATTTCTTCATTCTTAACATTTTTAGCTCTAATTGCTTTTTCCCCATACATCTAAAAATAAATATTTGCAAGTTTTGCATTCTGTCACTCATTGAAATGCATAAAATATTTGTATACTCAAAGCAAAAAAGGCACAGATAAGGGGTCACATTCTGTCTCGCTTCGTGGTGTAAATCCCAAATAGCTCCATCCACTTTGTTGGCTGTTCCTCAAGATTTTCACCAGTTAACCAAGGTCAGAATCTCATCCAGCATTAACAGCAAGCTGTTAAGTGAACATAAGTAATGTGTGGTTAAGATAAAATACCTTCCTGTCTGCAAGAACTTCAATAGCAACAAACACTGTTAGCTTCTAGTTTTTGGGTGGGGTTTTTTTCTCACTAGCAACCATGGCTGCATCCAGGATAAATACTAAGATAGATTATTTTCACTTCATAATCAAAACTCCCTTATGGAGAACATCTCCAGCATTGCTGGTTTCATTTGGGGCAGCCCTCAGGAAAGCAGCAGATGCTGAGCGCTGCCTGGAAAGCTGCTTCTGTCCCGTTTCCTCCAGCCCCTCGGCATCACTTCTCAGGCAGGCTGGTGGTGGCTTGGCTCTCTTGTTGCGGGGTAGCGGGGCAGCTGCCCAGAAGTATGGTATAGTATGATATGGCTCCTTGCTGCTTCGGCTGCCCTGGGCTCGCGGTCCGGGAGAAGGGCTGTGAGCACATCAATCCACGTGTCCACTATGCTCTGTATGGCTGTGACACGGCTGGTTGAGGAAACATCAGGGCCGTGAACCATGGGGTGGCCAGCATGGCTCCCTGCTGTGACAACCCAGGTTTGGGGCTCTCAGGGGATGGGAAGTGAGATAGTGAGCCCCCGTGGCATAGCTGAGAGCCTGGATGTGCCCACTTCCAGTCCGGCACTCTTAACTTGGTCTGTTTTTTTCCATCTTTAATTGAAAAGTTGAATCACGCAGCGGTGTTGCAGGGCTTGCTATGTGTGTTACAAGCCAGAGTTTGGCCGAGAATTGACGTGCAGTTCCAGCAAGCAAAGGGTTTCGCCTGTGAGATGTTTTTCTGCGCCTGATAAATGTCACTTATTGCATGGGCTTTGTCATCTATTAAACACGCGACTGTTTCATTGGTGACCATCCACTAAATGGAGATATAAGTGACTAATTCCTCGTCAAGAAGATTTCCGCTCCATGGCCAGCTTTATGATTCGGCTATCAAAACCACTTTTTGTCATTATAGCAAAAAGTAAGCCAGGCTGCATTCGTCATGAGTGTGAGCTGTGTCCATCATACGTGTTCTCAGGTCTAGAGACGTCTTTTCTCTTCTTCTTTTTTTTTTTCAACATTACTTTCTAATGAAGAGCACCCTCATTTGAATGTTCCTCTGGTTTTGGTGCCTCCCTTGGACCCTGCCTGCCCTGACTCTTGAGCTTTGCCTCAGGACAGCTTTCAGTCCAGCAGCATCCCAAGCCCGGTCAGCAGTGTCCCCAAGGTGCCAGGGCTCAGCACAGCCGGGAGGAAGCTGGGGAAGGGCCCCTACCCCCCACCCCATTCCTGTGCCCATACAATGGAAAAGAGAAGTGGTTTATGTCAGAATACGGTCACATTCTTCTGATTAAGCCCACTCAAAAAAGACAACATTGTAATATTTTCCAATGACTGTTTATCATGAATTACGTCAGCCTTAGTTTAAATTGCTATTATTTCTCCTTAATGCTTCTTGGTGCCTGCATAATTTACAGCATTGGCAGCTGCGGGACTATGAAATAACCTTTCACAACCACCATACAATAGTAAAGAACATGAAGTTTTTGTTGTTAATTATTATGGGACTCCTTTAACTTTTTTACAAAGTGACATAAAATATTGTTGAGGTATTTATGGTTAAAGCTACTTTTACATGGCTCTATTTTGCTTCTGGCTAGTTCTTAACTAA
Organism: Gallinula chloropus; assembly: GCF_964237585.1. NCBI lineage: Eukaryota > Metazoa > Chordata > Aves > Gruiformes > Rallidae > Gallinula > Gallinula chloropus. Next base: position 43,653,536 of record NC_140090.1, read on the forward strand.
AGCAGTCATTTGTGGTTATTATGCCTTGGGAGATATTATGTCAGAACTGGTTTAAGAGTATTATTATGTATCACGTCATATATTACATGTCAGCACTTGAGGCTGTCTTTCAATAAAAACAAATGTAATTTTGGTTATATGGTCTTTTTGGTATAGGCCATTTGTAAACTTACCTGAGTTCATTTGAAGCTACACTAAAAAAGCTTTGTTCTCCCGGAGCGCACTTGAGTAATTCCATCCTGGCTTCGGATGGAATTTCCAAAGTATTTGTCATTATTTCAATCAGAGGGTGCTGCCTCTAAAAAGCAAATAGTTTCCCAATCCCGAGGTTAATGTACACATTTTAAGGAGCCGTAACTGTTACTCATTACTCTGTTTACTTTGCCCCCCCGCCCCCCCCCCCTTCCTGCTGCCCTCCTTCTGAGCTCAAGCTTCCCAGGTTCCCCACTGGTCCGGCTGATAGTAGTATCCCAGGCAACTAAGCCACCTAATGATGATACTTCCCGGTGCTGCTTAAATGAATAGCATATACCTTCTAGATAATATGTGGGTGAAGGGGGGTATAAATTAAAGGTTGTGGGTGATCCTTGGGTCTCCTTGAAGTTTCATTTCAGATCTGGAAAACACAAGCTTACACAAAGCAAACTTCAAATTAATATGTTGTTCCCCTTGGTTCCAAATACTGCGCATATTTTCCAGTACTTATTTAAAGCAAGAAATGAAGTATATAGGGTGTGCCAGCAAGTTTACAAAGAATGAAAACACATAAATGACTCATGTGAACAACTTCCGATTTTTTTTTCTTTCTTAATGTGTAATTAGTTAATTACTGCTGGGCAGAAAGTTTTTTTTTTAAAAAAGGCACAATTTCTCTCCTTCCTTCTTCCTCCCCCCAACCTATGTTTGAGCGCTATAAAAATTATCAAAGCTTCCATTTGTCTCTGGTTACATTTTCCTCCATGAGACTACTGATTTTGGTGACTCTGTTGCTGGGATCAGGAAGCCCGCTGGGCAAAAAAAAACCCAAGGCTTTGTGCCCCCCCCCTCCCCCGCATTCCCTCCCAAAATTGCTCAGGCCAAAGATGGGAAAACGCAAATATGGTGTTAAAAGAAGCAAGCAGAGAGCAGGGTGAACATTTTGTGCATTGCAAAGTTCCATTTTAATAAGAGGAATGTAAAATGGAGCTAAACTTGCCTGGATACTGCAAGATTATTATTTCTTTATTTATTAATATTAGGCAGCACACTTGATTTCCCTGGAAAGGAGCAAGCAATCTGAATTCAGAGTTGTTTGGCAAGGGCTGGGAGGGGGGGGAGGGGATGCGTTTTGTTCTCTCTTTTTGGTTTTTTTTTAATCAAAAGCATTTCACAAGCTGATTGCGAGTGAAAGGGGGAATCTGTCCTTACGTAAGAAGGTAACGAACTTTTCCGCTTAATGAATGAACGTGTGGGTATTGCAGTAGCGGAGAAAAGGGGGTGGAAGAGGAGCTGACGTCTTGAGAGGATTTTTTTTCTTCTTTTAATAAAGGTTGAAGTTAGTAGTGAAAAGGTCAAAGTGCCATTTGTTGAGCCCCTGCTTTCTGGCATGTTTTAAAGCTCCCAGTGCTTACTGGGAGGCTATGGTGTGCGTTAATGAACAGTTGTGGCGCTTAACTGAGATAATGGGCTGGTCACATGGATGTGTGTGTGTGTATATATACACATTAATATATATGTTTTGAAATACATTTTTTAAAAATTATATTTCTAAAAAAGATATGCATGAAGATTTCCCCCCACCCCTTTCCCCACTTCCCCTTTCTTGCTGCAGTTTGGCTGTTAGAAGGACTAAACAATTAAAAGAAATGTTTGAAATGTTTGAACACCACATTAAGTCCCTTTGGTCCGTAAGGAAAAACGAGCTATGAATAATAGAATACTGCTCTAGTTAAATATAGTTATTCAAAATTGTTTTTAGCTACAGATGTTATGCCATTTTAGAAACTTAGACTAAATAATGTCAGATCCTGTTTGCTTTTTTAGTATGTTATTCATTTATTGGGAAATTCGAAATTTGAAACAGCTGGGAAAGGGTTTGGTATTCACTAGGTAATCTTTAAAATGTGTACGTTTCAGGCTCGGTCTTACAGAGCTGTTTAGAAATGACTGAATTGTATATTATAGTTACAAAGTTCTGTAAACAAGCTCTACCATGTAGACAAGGGAACATGAAATGGAAAAATGAGATAATTCTAGAGCTGAATTTTCTATACTACAGACTCGAGAAAACCAGTGAAATGCTTTCTCAATTTAAATAACTAGTGACTGTCCAGGAACAATGTGCATGGGTGTTGTGAACAGTATGGCTAAAACAGCAGCAGGAAAATAACGTCCATTCTCCTTTAATTCTTCCCTTTGATGTTTATGTCAAAACGAAGGAGTTAATTTATCTAAGAGTTTCGCTGCGTGAGTTGGACTGTACGAAACCAATCATGTAGAAATAATAGACTACCGTTGGAAGTGCTGTACTATTGCAGTTTTAATAGCTCTATAGTTCTGCTCAACAATTAGTCCATACATTTTTATAGCTGTGTCTTTAAGAAACTAGCACACTCAGCAAAATCATGGTAATTGGGAGATGATGCAATGTGGGGAGAAATCAGAGGAAGAAAATTAATTGAAAGATAATGTTTTGTTCAGGTTTGCATTTGTTGTCTTGTAAAATTTTAAACACTGCAGTAGTTATTAGCGGCGGGTGAGACTTCAGCAGAATTTAGATTCCACGTGGCCGGGTGGCAAAATAGGGCATTAAAATTCTTGCTATAGTTTCTCTCTTAGAAATCAAGTGAGGGTATTAAGGGTGATCCAGAGGAGGGTTTTTTCTCCTCTTGTTGACACGGGTGCGGTTTGAGTAAGTTCTCTTTACCTGTCAGCCTCCTCATAAACCTGACTGGACGAATCGTGGGCAATATGGGAATTAGTTTATCATTTACACCCCTCAGCAATGCCTGTTTGCTTGCATCCCTGGGAGAAAATACCAACATGTTACAGTGTGAGCATCCGTCTTTCTAGTCATAACCAGCAGATGCTGGTAGTTTATTCATAGGATCTTTTCTTTTATGCATAATTATGGAATAAGGAGGCAATTTTAAATTTTTTTTTAAAGTATTACCTTTTTTTTTTGGTACGTTTATCATTGGCATTGAGGACTTTGTAATGTTTTTTTAATTGATTTATTGCCCATCATGGGTCAAAGGCCTGGTGAGAGTTTACATTACAACTGAAGTTTGGGCCTTGGTATTATGTATGGCTGTATCTTGGTCTTTTAGTGATCAGACAAGCATTTCCTTATGCCTCGGGGCTGCTGTGCTGGTCTTCATGCCATAAATTACTTGAGGGTAATGATAGATAACCAATTGACTGGAGGAGGAGAGCAAACCTGGTTCTTAAAAGAATAAGCAGGGGAATAGTGAGAAGAAAAAGAGAGGTGTTACTACTGCTGCCTATAACACTAGAGGAACTCATTATCAAACCCCCTAAGAGCTAACATTTTTGGTAAGTCAGTCAAATGATGATGGCTTTCTGCTAAGAGGGTGATACAATTTTATGGGATAACTGCACTGCTAATAGTCAGGTGTTGTTATTCTGAGCTACGGGCTGCAGAAGAACGTGGAAGAGCAGAGACTTCGGCAGAGAGATTTTCCCCCACTTTCAGCTTTGTGCCTGACTGTGATGCCCATGCTTTGCACATTGCATTGAAATGCGGGGCAGAGTTAAGGGAGGACCCAAGGATCAATTCATAGCATGGCAAACTTGCCTTAGAGTGAAAGACAAAGGAGCGTCAGTCTGTTCAGTGCACGGAGGAGAAGACCAATGGCCGAATCACAGACTCTTGGTACCTCCAAGAGGAGACAACCTGTGACCAGTAGTCTCCAATTTGGCAGAGACACACATAGCAAGACCCTGTGCTTCGAAGTGGAAAAAGATAAATTAATGCTGGAACTAAGGCACAGTTACCTAGCAGCGAGGGGTAATTAACCACAGGAACAACTTAGCTAGGAGTAACATAGATTCTTTGTTACCTGAACCTTTTAAATCAAGGCTGCTTTCTAAAAGACACGATCCTTATGCAAGAGATTCTGTCTTCAGCCAGTGGTCACTCTGGCACTGTATAGACAGTATCTACAGAAAGTAAACAAGGTGCTAATATCCTACTAATTCTTCTGGACCTTGAAAACTGTTACTGTACTAATATACATCATCTGGGCCATTGAGGGCTAGACTGTGCTGGATCTTGTGTCTGTTATACAATAAAACACACTCTCCTAAAATTTGCTTACATAGTCAATGAGACAAGGCAAAGCTTTGCATCTGCTCTGTGGACCAGAGGCTGAGTGGGACAGGGTTAAGCAGGAAGCTGGTGCATTAGGACGGTACACAGATGATATACAGAATTGTAAGGGTTGGAAGGCACCTCCAGAGCTCATCGAGTCCCACCCCTCCTGCCAAAGCAGGGTCCCTAGGACAGGGTGCACAGGTCGGTGTCCAGATGGGGCTTGAATATCTCCAGCGAAAGAGACTCCACACCCCCCTGGGCAGCCTGTCCCAGGGCTCCCTCACCCTCACTGGGAAGTTCTTCCACATACTGGTGCGGAACTTTCTGTGCTCCAACTTGAGGCCATCACCCCTTGTCCTGTCCCCACAGACAATGAGACAAATGCCAGTGTCTTCACTGGTCCACCTTGGTGTCTGTTGACGCACCACATCTTTTGTTCTCCTTATCAGTCTCCATCCACCATGAGCAGCGACCTGCCCCAGAGCCCCGGTCAAACAGGGCACTCCTCAACTCCAGTCTCTGGGGGCTCATCAGGCCCTTGGCTGTTCCCTGTGGGCAATGCCTGCTCAGGTAACTGATACATTCTAGGCCACTTTAGTCATTCTACCAAGGGCTGTCTCCTCAGTCAAACTACAGAGAATGTAACTTGATGGCACCTTGTTTAATTGTGCAGAAACATGCCACAAGATCATCTGTGGACTTACTGTACTAACTTCATGAGTCTTCCCTGGTAGCTCCTTCACAGACATCTCTGGTCACCTTACCTTTTTTTACATAATAGCTTTGTAGAGCATATTAATTAAAAACGAGGTGTTAGCAACAAGTGAGTAATAGACGAGGAGGAATTTATTTGAAATCAGCAGTTTCAGCCCACAGAAAGGGTAAGAGAATATGTGAAAAGGCTAATGGTGATCATCCTGGTAACATGGGTGACGTTCATAGATGCTGCTGCTGCTTCAACAGAGAGGTACTGTGCAGCCTTCCATCTCTGTCATCGCTCACCCCTGTTCCACCCTGGATTTGCAACTGCAGTAGAAATTAAACTCCCAGTGAAAGCAGCACTTTGCTGTGAGGTGGCATGTGTACTTTAAGTAGATGATTCTACTTCTCTCTTCATTGACTTCATCTTAAAATCTTAGAAACCTGAGCTGAACTTTGCTGAGATGAGCCTGTGTGACCTTACAGACCTTCACCAGGTAGAACACACATTTGAAAAGCTATTCCCAGGGTCTTCAGCAGCTCTTCTCTCAGAATACTGTAGCAGTATAGTTGCCCTCCTCTTATAGCATCCCGACTTTGCAACGAACCATAATCATTTGACCGATTTGCTCAAAATATTAAAATATGGTGGTTCTTCAAGGGCTTTTTTTCGTGTTGGCTGTTTTGAAAGGCAGCCTGTCGTTAAGACAAATACGGGTACATCGTGAATGTTTAGTTACGGTAGAGATGCGTTTGGTACTAAAAAAAAAAAAAAAAACAAAAAACCAAAACATTACCTAGCTGTAAATCCTTGCAATTGTTTACTTTAGAAGTTTTAAGTCAATTTATGGAAGGTCTGTGTTTACTGTCTTTAGAGCTTGATCATGGAATTGGAATGTATTTTGGAAAAAAAGAGACCCTATAAAATGAAATCCACATTTACGGGTAAGGACCACAGAGCACTTAGGATCAGCAACGAGGTTATAGTATCTCTTTGAAGTGCAGTGAAGAGGAGATGCCATTTGGGGTTTAGAAGGTAGTCAACTGATAAGTTTACCTGGCTCTAACACCGTTAACAGTGGCTGGACCTGATTCTGTTAATTTTACGAAAATATGGAACCCCGATTTCCCAGTGACAGCAGTCAGGAGGTAAAACTAGATCCGAAGCACTTAATTTAAAATAAAACTTTATAATAAAGTCAGGTCTCCTAAGACACCTCTTTTGTACTGCGCTGCATGTGAGTAATCTCCATGACTCATCTAGCCCCTGACATACTGCAGCCATCAACATTCCCAGCCACGAGTGCGGCCCTCTGTAAAGGAAATAGCCTATTTTTGGTATGGCAGTGTCCTCAGTTTTAAAGAATTTTCCTCTTTTAAAGTGCTCAGACAATTAATGCCTCATGCATGTATTCAACAATAGTTGCCTAGCAACCATCATAAATATTCGGGATAGCAAAGGAAGCCGAGGTGAATGAGCAGAAACATCAGCTCCCATTTCAGGTGAGCTGGAGAAGGCATTAGGGCTGTGCTGACTGTTTGGGTCTAAGCATGAATGTCCGTGAGAATCGGACAGTCCCGAGGTGACAAATACAAGCTCCAACTTGCACATCAGTCAGATGCGGAGATGAGATGAGTTGCACAGCCACGTGCGGTTGCAGCTGGTTGGGCTTGCTTAGTTTTGGGAGTCAACAAACCCTCCCCCATGCCGAGGAAAGTTCTGCCACCTTGTGTTGTATTCCACCTGAAGCTAGAGAATAGGTGAAGTTCCCACTTGCTTTAGTGGAGATTTCCAGGTGCGGGTCTAAGCGGCAGACATACCCCTTGCATGGCGCTTGGCTCCAGCCTTTCTCTTGCATTGCCACTTGGGTCCCACCTCTTCTCTTGTTGCATTCGAATTCTGGCATAACTTTTACCTCGCAGGAGCCCTTCTCACTCTTCTGAGTCAAGTCCGTGATGCTCTTCTTCTCACCAGAAGATGCCATTTAAAATGTAAATCTTTTCCACAGTATCAGCCCACAGCCACTATGTGTCTGCTTTGATTTTGGCTGTTTTTCCCCTTTTTTAATCAAAAAGGTTAAAATGAAATGTTTGGTGTAGTGTTGGAAGGACTGAACTTTATCGTGCCATGTTGACATACTCTTGGGAACAACCCTGCCACAAGCAGTGTGTTGCCACATCCTGTGCCCATCCCTTTCTCTGGATGAGGTCTGGTTCTGCTCTGTGGCCTCATCAGTGGTTGTATGTCACAGTGGCTCGGGGTGCTCAGCATGGTGGAGCACAGGGCTTGGGGACCTGCAGTTTGGTGGGATCCACTTTAACGTCAGAACCCTTTGAGGTAAAAGAGTTTTTTGCACTGTAGAAGCATTTTCAATTGGCTTCTTTTCATTAGACACCTCAAAATTAAAGAGCCCAGTAGCTGCCTGTTTAGTGTCACTCAGAACTTCCGTGGCTGCCTGCCCCGATTTGAAAATGATGAAATTCTGACATTTTCCTGGTGGATAGAGAAATCGGATTTGTGACCATCTCTACTTCAAAGGTAAAGGTTAAGAACAAGATTATGATCTCCTCTCCACTCATGTAAATCCATGGGAGTCAATTACTTTGGATTGACAGTGATGCGATTTAGATCAGGATCTGGCATTAGAGCTTCTGGGGGTTTGCTCCTACACCCGTCGACTCACAGTGCCGCTTGACTGGGGACTCTTCGCTTTTCATATGTGGTGGTGGTGTTAGCACGTAAAAGTGCTTCGTGGGCCCTGCATAAAATATTGTTTCACTAGCTTTAGTGGGTTTGTTGGGTTTTTTTTTTTATAGATGAGATGTTAAAACGTTGAAATCAAAATACAGGAAGTGGTCGGGAAGTAGCAGGCGCACAATGATAATCGGAACGATGTGATCGTTGAGATTGATATCTCAGGACTCAGAGCCGAAAAAAATCCCATACATATCTTGGAAGTCTGAGCGTTTTTATTCTTTCTGATTATAAAAGGCATTTATTTCTGGCCTTGATGGCCCCTGAGATATCAAAACTTAAAATATGCCATGATCCTATAGTCTGTAGTGCTTCCTGGCACCAGGCAGTGACTAAATATAGCCCATTTCAAACCTCTGTGATAAACCTGGAAACAGCATTCCACAGAAAATACTCAGTTCCATAGACAATTGTGGAATATGAAATTACTTTTCTGGATTGCATCTGGTCTGTGCTGTATATGCCTCTGTGCCCCGTCTCTCTCATCCCTGTGTTGCCCAGCCGCTCTCCAACGAATGTTTGGCGGCACAGATAAATCTTAGCTGTGGAGCAGCTCGGTGGGTCATGTTGGTTCATGCTAAATAACATAAAGGGTTTTTAAATCTCAGCTATTTCATGCGTTCCTTTTGGCTTTGTAAACCTTTTTTGCATTGTTTTTACAAAAAGAAGGTGTATTGAAAGGAAAGAAAAAAAATTTAAAAAATAAAGCACGCGTTTCCAAAAATCACCGATTGTCTTCAAACGAACCTAGTCCGGGAACATGCAGATTCTTGCATTGTATTATGGGATTAGTGGTATTCATCTGTCATGCATAATGTGAAGGTGATATTCAGGGAAGGACAAGAGCCTTTTTTGAAAGGATTTTTTCCCCTCCTTGTTTTTACAACATACTTGCGTTTGGGGGTTGTTTTTATTTTATTTAAAATATTCTTTTAAATCATATATTTTCCTGCCAGGCTATGTTTAATTTCAAGATGGTGTCTTTGCTAGAAAGATAATCAAACCTAATGTTTTCTGCAACCTCTTCGTATGCATGACTGCATAAAGCTTGTGTAACAGTTTATTGTTGTAAAATTAGTATAGAATAGCATAGAGCGAACCAGGCCCCTGGCCAGATGAACAAGACAATGAATAGTTATATAAGGTTTTGAAGCACATCTATTAGAACACAAGCGCCCTGTATTTTCTTCTCAATTGTCTGCTGTTTGTTAATGTTTCCCTTTCAATGTGATTGCATCTCAATTTAATAGCACTTGCCATTTCGGGGTTTACGGTGCCAAGTGCTCACGTAGTTCCATCCCCTCTGTGCGGCAAAGCCTTGCACGTTTATTAAAACCGAACTAGGCACGGTTAGCTAATGGGTACTTGGAGAGATATGCACTTATAGAATTAAGTGATGTATGTAATTGTTAATTTTCTGTTAACAAGTTTGAAAAATGTGTTTCACCAATAATTGTAATGCTCCGCTCTGTGCAAAGGGTGACATTTTAATTCTCGTCGAACGGTTTCCTACCTCTGCTCTGTGTTTTCGTGGCAGGGTATTATTTTGCAATCAAGATAAAAGCATTATTTTTTTTTTAAGTTCTAAAATATTACATTACTGGAAGTTTGAAGCTGCAGATCAATCTCCTGTTTCATAAAAGCATTTCATTGATTTTAGGGCGGGTTTTTTGTTTGTTGTGGGTTGCATTTTTTTTTTTTTAATTGATCTTTGAATTTAAACTTAAGTTCCACATTATGGATCACATACGTTTCCAGAAGCAGAGTGATGCTGTACTGGAGACGTGATGCTGTTTTAAAGGCAGCGATGTACCTGTCACAGAGCTGTGTGGGAACAGCTTGTGTCTTGGCACGTGCATCTTTGGGACTGTCAGATCACAGCCTGCTGCAGTTTTTGGCACAGGGAGCCCACTGACTTGGGCTGTGGGAAACCCAAATCAGCGCTGTCTGTCCTTGCGCCATCTTCTGTGCCTCCAAAGGAACTTCTTTTAGAGACTCCACTTCTTTGGGAGTCAACAACTGCTCCACCATGCTTTCGGTGGTGCGGGGTGGCCTTTCCGCGGCCAGAGGGTGCTCAGATAGCCTCTGGCCACAGTAGCCTGGATATCAATGGGTGTGATACCAGTAGGTCACACCAAATATGAATGTGTGTGATCAATGAGTGATGCTGGCGTATGGCTTTGTGGTGCTGGATTAAGTTGCTTTCTGTGTGTAACCCAGAAAGCCCAGAAGCCTGGATTCCCTCTCTCCACATTGCTTCAGTCCCAGACAGGCGGGATTGATGGGCAGAGGCCAAATTTATGGCGTTCAACAAGGCCAAATGGTGGGTCCTGCACTTTGGTCACAATAACCCCAGGCAGCGCTACAGGCTTGGGGCAGAGTGGCTGGAGAGCTCCCTGGAGGAGAAGGACCTGGGGGTGTTAGTGGTCAGCCAGCTGGACATGAGTCAGCAGTGTGCCCAGGTGGCCAAGAAGGCCAATGGCATCCTGGCTTGTGTCAGGAATAGTGTGGCCAGAAGGTCCAGGGAAAGGATTGTGCCGCTGTACTTGGCATTGGTGAGGCCGCACCTCAAGTGCTGTGCCCAGATTTGGGCCCCTCACTACGGGAAGGACGTTGAGATGCTGGAGCATGTCCAGAGAAGAGTGATGAAGCTGGTGAAGGGTCTGGAGCACAAGGCCTCTGAGGAGTGGCTGAGGGAGCTGGGGCTTTTTAGTCTTGAGAAGAGGAGACTGAGGGGAGACCTTATTGCTCTCTACAGCTACCTGCAAGGCGGTCGCAGAGATGTTGGGGTCTGTCTCTTCTCTTGGGTGACAGGTGATAGGATGAGAGCAAATGGCTTGAAATTGCCCCAGGGGAGATTTAGGTCAGATATCAGGAAGAATTTCTGTACTGAAAGAATAGTCAGGCACTGGAACAGGCTGCCCAGGGAGGTGGTGGAGTCACCATTCCTGGAGGTATTTAAAAGGCGTGTAGATGTTGTGCTTGAGGACTTGGTGTAGAGGTGCGCTAGGGAGAGTTAGACTGTGCTTGGACTGGATCTTAAAGGTCTCTTCCAACCTAAGTGGTTCTATGATTCTATGATTCCTCCTGTTCTTCAGTATCTCATGCTTCCCTTCACTTCCTGGTCCCATCGCCACCCTGGTCTCTCTTTGATACACCAGGATAATGCCATTTCTCTCACAGCTGCTGTTGGTGGGCCATTCATGCCAGTGCAGATGAGACCCCGAAGTCTACCTGTTATTCCCCCAGGCAGAGAATAAATTAATTCTTCCATCCCTAGTAGACCTGGCCATGAAATTGTGTAGAGCAAGGCTCATGTTTTTCATCCAGCTAACAGGAACTTCATTTGTACGTTCTGTGTCATCTCATCTGTGGAGCCTGACCTTACACAGGCCTTTTGGATGCCGACTGGTGAGGGAAGGCAGTGGAGAAAGAGGGACTGCTGCCGTCCCCCGCTGAGCCCAGGAGCGGCCATGGCTTGGGTTTGACCTCCCAATAAAGTAAGAGCTTTTTACTTGCCTGTAAAGATTTTTAAAAAGGGCAGGATGGGAGGAGCATAACAGTCTCGAAACACGGTAAATACAGCCAAGGAAACAAACAGTTTGTCCTTAATTGGAAACCAACTGATCTCCATGGTGATTGCGACAGATCTGTGCCAGGTTTGACTATTCAGTGGAGACAAAGGTTAGAAATAGGAGGTCACCTGCCATTCTACACCTTTTGAATGAACAGAGGAGCAGGAGGGTTGGTACGTTCCTGATCACTGAGCAGCCATGCTCGATAATAACCTCACCAAAGCTTCAGAACATTCAAGTGGCTGCCTTCCATGTACATCTTCAGAAAAATCGGCTTTTATAAATTTCCTGGAATTTTGGTTTTCAACAGCACTGTTCCATAGATGGAAGAGTCCATAGCGCTGTGACTTCAGGCAAAAATAGCATGGCAGGCAGCCTTCGGAAGCCCAGCAGTAAGCTTGAAACCTTAGATAAATAACAGGACTAATAGACTTGCCACAGTAAAGAACAGGACTGTAACTCCCCCAAAACTCTTGATTGGCATTGTCTCCAAGCCATTCCTTAGGTGAAATGGGAGCCAGGGGTAAAATTTCAGCTTTAATTTACAGATATTTGAGACGAAAGTGCATTAATCCTTAGCAAAGAAGAAATTCCTGTTCATGGTAGTCTGAAACACTTGTCATGTTATGAGTCAGAAAGCTCTTATTTTTTTTTTTTTTTTAATTGTTCAGATCTTCAGAGGTCAGGGGTACTGAGTTTTGGCGTGCAGACTGGGCAGATAGCGTTTGCAAGTCAACACATCTCCTTTTGCTGAGGCCACAGGCCCAGGAACCTTCCTATTTGCAGTAGGTTTGCGTGAGTTGGCTTGGGCTCTTTAAATACAAATTTAGATGGGAGAAGATTATACTTTCTAAGCCCTTAGACATAATGAAAAAGGTCTCCAGAGGTAGCTGATGAAGACATTCAGGGCGTATGTTACACTGCGTCAAGATTTAGAGTTTCTTGAGTAAATATTGACCAATTTGACCTTTGCTTTTCCTTAGTCAATATTTATCTTTTGGGACAATGAATCTTCATATTCACCTTAGTTGAAGTCCAAGTCTACTTAATGGTGTACTTGGAAAGCCAGGAGAGGTGCTGATTTGTCTCGGCGCTACTCTTCTCTCTTTAAAATTAGGTATACAGAAGGTTTGGCCACTCGTGTCACTTAGTTGGCTTTCCTAAACAAGGCAGCCTCAGGTCATGGCTCGAGGGGAGACTTCTAGGAAAAACCTAGATCCAGCCACAGGCAGAATGGGTGGACGTGGGAGTGGAGCAATCCCTTTATGGGAAATGAGGATGAAGATTCCTGTACCATGTGAAAGCCCTTCCAGATGCTATCAGGAAGAGGGGACTGACCCGGATTAGTCAATAAAAACTCTCGCTGTGTATTTCCTGAGGCAGAGAAAAGAAGTTTTTGAGCTTTCAGTAGCTTTAATCCCACAGGGCATGACGTCGGGTATTGTGCAGAACCAAAGGTACAGCCCAAGAGAGCAGTCTGCAGGCAAGGGGGATGGTGGCTTTGTGAGGGGTCCCACCCTTCCCCTGCAAAAGGGTCTGCGAGCAGGCAGGGTCCAACACAGCTGGACGAAGCTGGACTCAGCATTGCTGTGTCCCTATTGGAATGGCCTTTTGCAGGTCAGCAGTAAAGTTGCTCCCCCGTGCTGGGCTTGTTACGTCCCTGGGCTCGGTACCCAGCTTGGAAACCCAAAAAGCTTCCTGCAACTCGAAGACCAGGGTTCAGTTGCTGGGAGAGAAGAGTGAGTAGCATAGCGACACCGAGCCCTGTCAAATAGCACTGTAACACCCCGTTTGTGATTTCAGTAGCAATTCCAGCAGTTTTGGGGCTCTGGCTTGGGTCGAAGCTGGGAGACAGCCTTCCTCTGCGAAGTGGGGATGCTGGGGCTGCTGGGCCAGGATCCCTGGACGGGTGGGTCCTGGCACCTCCCTGCTGCTTCCTTGCCCGCTGCACCCTGTCTCCCCCCTCAGTGTCCTGCAGCATTGCGGGGTGTTGCCAGCAAAAGCCTCCCATTGCCAACAGGCCCAACATTTTGAGGTAGAAAGAGCCATTACTGTGCTTGTGGAACCAGGCTGAGAGAGCAGGAGGAACTGGAAAGTGCTGCTCAGACAGGGGAGAAAGGTGGTGCTTCCCAAATACCTGCTTATGCAAATCAAATCATTTGTCTTTTCACATGTTCACTTCACCTTTGTATTGATGATATTTTTCTGAGTTGCCATATGCACTTCTTGTGATATTTTGGTCTTGTCAAAGCAAAAGGAAAAGCCTTGTACTTAAGTGAGGAGGTATGTATAGCACATAACACTTGCCATTTTTGCTGTGTAATCAGTTAATAATATTACAAGTGGCATGTAAGCTTCAAAAAAAACCAACCCCAAAACCCAACCAAAAACCTTCTGCTTTTGTAATCTTCCAGCTTCCAAAGGTATTTGTTTGTGAAAAAGGCATTGAGAAAGAAGATGATTTTAAAATTGTGCAATTACAGTTAAAAAAAAAAAACCACCAAAATACCCAACCACCAAAAACCAGTGCAGGCACCATCATGCGTTGTTGAAGAGCAGACCGTTTAATTTTATAGTAGCAGTATTTTAAGAACGCTGACGGTACACAGGAAAGAAGTGAATACTTCTTATTGCAAAACCCTGATGGTTTGGTGTATTCAAATTGTTAAGATTTAATCGGTCATGGATTTCTTTTAGGAAAAACAGGACATTTGGAAAAGAATAAAATAAAAAAAGCCAGCTGAAGCTGTAGTGATTTATCAGAGCAGTGCTCAAATAAAATAAAGGTTTGGCATCCTTACTTAGGATAGGCTGGAAAACGCATTTATGTTTTCATGTACCTTTTTTTTTTTCTTTTCTTCCCCCCCCCCCCCCCCCCCAATGTGCCTGATTGACTTGTTTTAATACCAGTGTTATTTACATTTCAGGGCTGGGCCTCCATTATGCAGGAAATTGTCCAAACCCCTACAGCTGTATTTTAAATTGAAATGTTTTTTTTTTTTTTTCCTTTTTATGAAGTGATTGTGCAGACTTAATTTTAGTAATCTATTATTAAATTTATAGTTTCAGGCTGTATAAAGTCTTTATATAGAATGAAAACGGGCGCATGCAAGGATCTATGCTATATATATATATACACCTGGTTCCGTATATTAAATCTTTTACATATGTTGTCCATTTTCAGAAACAAATAAACCCGCCGCTTTTGAAAACTCAGCTCCTCTTCCATATTAGGGAATTCTGCAGGCTCCCCATGTTCCTGAGCTTCAGTATAATGCTAAATCAGTTTGTACATTTAGTCTATTTTTAGTTATGAATGAACTTTACGGAGTGCAGCGCGCGGAGCGATTATTGCGGAGATGCTCGCTCATAAAACCTGTTGTGTCATGCGCCACAATTGCAGCAGCAAACATTATGTGAGCTCTGGGCTTCCAAGGGTCCGAGCCCTGAAATTTCCAGGAAGCGAAAAGCATTCCCCCCCCCCACCCCTCACCCCGTTTTCCGAAATTACACGTACAGTAAATCGTCGCATGAAATCGGGTTAAATTTGGTGACCTTGCCTGGCATGGCAGCTGAGTGACACTAGAGGGCAACTGAGAGTTTTCTTTAAAACCAACCGAGCTGGAGATGGTTTTAATATCAACTGTGTGTTTAAACTCGGCAAGGATTTATTTTCCCGTCTGCGGATTTCGCATACATAACCTCTGAGTTTCCATTGACAGCAACTAACAACCCAACCGAAGTTTTTCTGGGGGAGAATACAGCGGGAGCGGGTCCGAAGCCTGCTTTTTGCCCAAATAAGGCTTTTTTTTGCAGACCCCATGTGTTAGATAATGATCAACTGACAGTCGGTCATGAGTTAATAATGCTGGATGCTGAAATATGCATACCATGTGGTATACAACAGTTCTGCGGGGAGAGGCAAACATGGCTATAATTAGACATCTGAAACACAAGGAAGTGTGTAAATTGTTTAATAGTCCCTCCACTTAATTCACTCGAATAATTTCCCAAGAACCGGTATTGACTACGAAAGAATATTGCTCAACCAGCTTCATATTTAGTTTAAACCCTGCCCTGCTCAGATAAATTAACCAATACAGCTCGATTTTATTTGGATTTTTCGGAGTGCTAGAGATTTGCAGAGCTGTACCACAGAGGTGGACTTGTTTCTGTTTGTGTGTGTGAAGGGGTGGGAAGCGATTGCACCACATTTGCAGGGTTTGCACCCATTTAAACCATTGGTGCCATTTTGGGGGAGGGGGTGGCAGTTTGCCACCAGAGTTGGTGAAGACCCAGAGTGGTGAACGGGAGCTGGGCTTAAGCTACAGCTGCTATTCATGGGTAGTCCTCATGGTGGTGGCAGCTGGGGTAGGCATGTAGGCATCGGGAGTTGGGAGAGCTGGGAGGGGGGGGCTTGCTCTCTAGTTTCTGCATGTCACTTTATTGATATCTGCATGCAGGCTGATTATGCTTAACAAACTTCAATTACCTTGCGGCGTGATGATTGAGTGCAAAGAGAAAGCATAAAAGAAAAATTATAATATTCTCACAATTAAAAAATGCTTTTTCTTGGATAATAGACTGCAAATCAGAAACACGAGTGATCGAAAGGTATCTTTATCATTTTCATGTTGTGCACAATTGGATGAGCTCGGTCTTCATCCCTTACCAGTCAGTCAGCCCATCTCCTCTGCCGTCTCTCTGCATAGATGCGACTGGCTATGTATCCATTGTATTTCTGAGGTATGTAGGTCACGTCTCCATTGGGTACTGCTGACTCTGCTAGACAGCAGCATCACTGGAGAGAGGAGAACATACTACTATAAAGCCACCTTAAGATTTGTTTTCATTTGCCTTCCCTTTTCTGAAGCTCTTCAGTGGGAAGTCTGCCTTGGGTGTTCTGCTGAGTTTTGATGAGACAGGCTGACTTGCATGGGTTTGCTGTGCATTTTCTCACTGCCGTGTTCGTGCTTTTGTCTTGGCTATTACATAATCCATTTGTGCCCACTTGGTCTTCCCTGCTTTTCCTTCTTTTGTTTGAACCCAGCCTACTCTGAGAAGGCAGCTACGCACTTCTTGAGTGTTGCTGTGAGCCTCCTACAGAAATCAAAGCCCCTGCCCACCCAACGCAGCTTCCCAGGAGGTGACCTTTTGGGGGCAGAGGGCTTGGAGGCTGGAGACTGACTGCAGATTTCTGAGGGAAAGGGAAATTTGATGAACCCATCCCTGATCCTGTGATGCTGCCCAAGCACGTGGTGTTTCATGATGAAATACAGTAATTTCTTTGTTCAGGGCCTGAATGCTTCTTTGCCATCTATTAGTGA
The DNA here is from genome assembly GCF_964237585.1 of Gallinula chloropus. Classification (NCBI taxonomy): domain Eukaryota; kingdom Metazoa; phylum Chordata; class Aves; order Gruiformes; family Rallidae; genus Gallinula; species Gallinula chloropus. Next base: position 43,670,207 of record NC_140090.1, read on the forward strand.
CAGAGAGAGAGTCATGCTGGCTTGGCCCTGTTCGATGCTTAACCCAGGCTCAGCCTCAAAGGTGTGAATAGCCCCAGTGAGGTCATCAGAGGTCTTTGCGTGCTCCAGGTCTTTATGAGTTGTGTATTTTGCAGCATCAAGGCTACAGCTCTCCATATGCCTCATTCTGCATACCGCGGTACTTTACTTGATCCTATGCTCGTGCAGTTTCTCACCAGAAGAACCACTGAGTCATCTAATCTGGTATGAACCCCAAGTAGTGGGTTGCCGTCCAAAATTACCGTCAAATGCTTTCATCCAGTTCACCACCTTTTTTCTGAAGGAGAAGGGAAACAGCTGTTTTGAGCAAGGACCACAGCCAAAGAGCTGGACACCTCCTCCGTGCAGCCAGACAGGCTGCTCCAGCTGCCTGCAGCGGCAAGGCTCTCCTGGCAACAGCCAGGACCCAACCCTGCCCATGGCTGAGACAGGACACCCAGCTCCAGCCTGGTATCTTGACAAAGACCCTTGAATTGCATGCATTTCTTCCTGCCAGCTTGTGCCTGGCTTAGGCTTTTCCTGAAAGGTCTTCTGAAAGCCGATCATACACTTGCCTCTGTATGCTGTCATTGGCACTGCAGTGCCTAGGGATGCCTGGCCAGGCCTCCTCACTTCTGACTGCCAGCATCCTCTCGCCTTTGAGGCACACGTACTACCTGGTCAAGTCACTCCTTGGTTGTTTTTGCTCAAATCCAGCACAGCTTGAGATACTCAGACCTCCTCCTTGAAGGCAGACCTCCCTTTGGTCACAGCATCTTCCTATCAGGGTACATTGAATTTCCAGGGGCAGGGGTGGCTGGTGAAACCTCACCCTTGGTTTGGTCACTGTGACCTGTAGTCCTCACCCATGAGTTTTGTGAGCTAAAAAGCATCGTGTCTGCATGGTCCATCAGTCCTTCTGATCGCTTGTTTCCATTTGTATGACTCAGCGTTGCGCCAGTCCTCGCGTCGACTTGAATGTTACTGTCAGGGACCTTATTTCGTTGACAAAAACGTTGAATGCTACAAAGGCTAAGAGCAACCCCTGTGGAATGCCACCAGAAATATTTTCATTCAATAGAAATTCCCCACTGGTGCCTTCTTTTAGCTCTATCATTTAGCTGGTTCTTAATCCGTGTAATACTTTGCTTGAATAAAATTATATAGTGCTGTTTTTTTAATCAAAGCATTATCTAGCGTTAAATCAGCTGTCTTATTGAAACACAGGTAAGTTCCCTGTGTTTTGCTAGCTTCTTTAACAAAGCTTCGGGTTTCAAAGTATAAATTAAGGTGCTTTGTTTTGTTTTCATTTTCTGTTGTTTTTCAAGATCTGGTTTCCGTAATACCAAGTCAATTGACTGGCTTTAATTATGTTCTTTTGCAAGCGTATCATCTGGCTTCTGTGCAAATACAGAACAAATATTTACCAAACACCTCTGCCTCTTTTTGCATCGTTAATAACAATCCTGTCATCTGTAGCCAGTAATAGGCCTACAGGATTTTTTTTTTATTATTATTATTTTAATTTGCTCTAAGGGCTATTCAAATGTCACGTATTTGTCAGGTGTAGATTTTTCTCTGAAGTTTTCATCTTCCCTCCTTCTGAATTTGCCATTTTCCATAATTTCTAACACATGCATAGATTTTGTCAAAAAAAATAAATAATTGTGCTGAATCTTGTCCCCATCTTCTGGGGAAACAAAAACCGTTCCACTTTTGGCCTAATTGGCCAATCTGGTATTTGCGATGCCTCTAACCTTTCTATTAAAAGCAATGCTAGTTTGGACTGTAACCCATGAAAAATAACCACCTTTTTTGCTTTTTTAGAGATTGTCTGGTCAGGAAGGGGAGGTCAAAACAACAGTCTGCCACAAGTCATATGTCTCCACGTTAATCCACACAAGGAAGTGTCTGTTTCGCTTGTTTCCAAATGAGGAATGTTCTCTTTAGAGAGGTAGCGAATTGATTTTCCCCACATGGAGCATGGGATATCTCATTTCCAAAACAAAACGTTTCAGAAATGTCCATGTTCTTTCTTTGTGGGGGTTAAAAAAGCAGCGTGTGTCTTTGGTGGTCCCTGCAAAAGTTGTTTGCTGTAGTTCTCTGGAGTTTCCAGGTCAGGCCTGGTGTTTCGGTTCTAAAGAAAGGAAAAAAAAAACCAAAAACAAGTGTGTGGATTTAGAAAAAGTTTAATTTTAATACTCAAATTGTTTTGTGTGTGTTGCTTGAGTAAGCAAGAGGGGTGTGCGTGTGGAGAGGATGTGTGACCTCTAGAGCTCAGTCAGAGCTTGCGTTGTCAGTAGGTGCTCATCACTGACTTCTAGAGGTGAAATTAAGATCCTGCAGAGAGTTCCCTCAAATTCTGTTGATACTGTCATTTCCTAAACAAAGGTCTGGGGGTGGGCGATTAGCGTACTCTTACCTTTTCCCAGCAACTTTAATTTCTGACCCTTTGAAGCAATGCTAGGTTGGTTGTAACTTGCTTCCCTTCAGCGTCCCTGCTCGGTGGGCCTAGGCGATCAGTGGCCCAGGCCCTCCTTCTCAGACCCTCTTTCCAGGAGGCAGGACCTTTTAATCAAACTTTAAGGGGTGAAAGGAAAATAAATGAAAGGTAAGATCCTGAACTTGATATAAAAAAGGAATGAATGAGGTGAAGGAGACAAAACAAAGAGATGAAGATAGATAAGGAAATCAAGGAGGCAGCTGGGACGCCAGAGCAGCACGTGAGATTAAGTAACCTTTGAACAGGATTTTTGGGACCATGCTTAAATATAGCAACATGCTTTCCTTAACTTTCCACTCTTGCAGAGTGCCTGAGCCTCCCTAGAGGGGTAAGTGTTAAAGCCATTAAAACTGTTAACTTTCTATTCATTACATTTTAAAAGGTGTGGCGTGTAAGCATGTATTTCAGCCAAGAGCTAGCTTTTGCCAGGCTGCTTTAGGAGGGTCCTTAGCAACCAGCTACTTGCCCCCTGCCAGAAGGCATGATCAGTTCATGGACCTGTCTTCTCACCTTGACTTAGATGGCCAGGCACCTCCGTGTGCCACCTCTGGCTTCTGTTTGGCTCCCAAATCATGAATAGCTCTATGATCTGACATATCCACCTGCCTGAGAGGGGGGAGTCTCCTAATCAGTTCCGTATCTGTCAGAGCACTGGAACAGACTGCTTAGAGAGGTAATAGAGTTTCCTTCTCTGGAGACATTGAAAACCCCCCTGTTCTGTGTGATCTAGTCTAGAGCTACAAAGATGATGAAGGGCCTGGAGCATCTCCCCTAGGAGGAAAGGCTGAGTGACCTGGGGCTGTTCAGCTTGAGAGAAGAAGACTGAGAGGGGATCTGATCAATGTTTATAAATAAACTCAAGTGTGGGAGACAGAGGGAAGTGGCCAGCCTCTTCTTAGTGGTCTGTGGGGACAGGGCAAGGGGCGATGGCCTCACATTGGAGCACCAGGAGTTCCACACCAATATGCAGAAGAACTTCTTCCTGATGAGGGTGACGGGGCCCTGGGACAGGCTGCCCAGGGTGGTGTGGAGTCTCCTTCTCTGGAGATACTCCAGCCCGGTCTGGATGCCTCCCTGTGCAACATGTCCAAGGGACCCTGCTTTGGCAGGGGGGTTGGACCTGATGATCTCTGGAGGTCCCTTCCAACCCCTACGATTCTGTGATTCTGTGATCCTGCTCTGACAGGCAGTTGGACTAGATGATCTTTGGAGGTCCCTTCCAACTCCTAAGGTTCTGGGATTCTGTGATCTGCTGACAGTTTTGCAGCTTTGGGCCAAGCATTCTGGTATCACAGGTTTTCCACAACTGTGTGTGTGTTTGTGAAAACTGGGACATGTATGAAGGACTGGCACAGTGCAGGAGGGCTCTGTGAGGAGACATTCTGTAGGATGTCTACAGGGTGAAGACTTGGTACATTTAGCAGGTGCACTGCAGCTTTAAACTCAGCACCACTGTACCTCCTTGTTTATTAACTTCTTACACCTTCCATCTTAACTCCAGCCTTGTGATTCCCTGCCCCTGGTGCCCTCCCACCTCTCCGGTTTAGAGCTCTTCTGACTGTGCAGGCCCACCCTAAATGCAGACCCAGATCTTGCCCTGGCCCTTCTTTGCTGCTGGCCATGGACAGTTTTACAAGCTCAGTCGGGTTTTTTTGTGCTGCCATACTCTTGCAATTGGGAAAAATGCTGTCGCTCCTTCCTTTCCCATCATCCTTCCGCAGGACAGAAACATGGTCACAAAAACAACAGGCAGTCACAACCTGGTTGGCAGTGTAAGCTGTAAGAACATTAGCGATGCTGAGCAACTGGTACATTCCTCAGTGACCTAGGGCAATGGCCATCCTTCCCTTTTCCCTTTTTCTTTTTTCTCCAACTTTTGAAGTGTTTCTGAGAAACTGGAGTACCGGCAAGCCAGAACAAAAAGTCATATCAGGAAATAGTTATGCAGATCAGAGAGGCCTGGAAAAGCAAGAACTTTGATTACGGGCATTACAATTGCTCAGATGTTCTCTAGAGTAAGTAATGTGGGATGAGCAAGAAAAAGGTACATGATTTAGGTGTGAGTACAGTACTGTTTACTTACATGGTTTGTTGAGCAGCCAACAAGGTCCAAGGTTATTTTGGACTGAGCATGAGTAAGTGATCCAGGTATGACGAATGAGGTAATGCATTCCAGGCTCATTAAAAACTCCTGACTACACCACTGCTTTTGACAAAGTGCCAACATAGCTTGACCTCAGCTGTGTGAAGGCCACTATTTTTTTAACACCCTCCCTATAACAACACATTTTTTACATCAGCCAAAGTTTGCACATCTAGAGAACAATGTTATGGGGAGGGTTGGACTCACAAGTCTTCCGGTGATAATCAGACTCCTAAACCCAAGGTAATTCTACTGGAACTAACCTGCTAAAATTAGGTACCTCAAAACCACAGCTATTGTCTCTTGACATGTTTGTGTGTCTAGGGGTGGCCATGTGTACCTAGTGCATTGTGTTCTTGGCATGGATGTGGCTCAAGTGAGGCTGACTCAATTACTGACTTGATGGCAGGGAGATGGTACCTCCACCGGTAACTTCCCCTTCCTAGGAATGCAGGTAAAGAAGGTGACTGGTGGAGGTGCTGTCTTGTAGCAGCATGTTTTTCCATCACATGCAGTGTTTACCCATGGCTGACTTCCATGGATCTTGTTCTTGGGTACATCTCTTTCCCGCACGTAGGACTTGCCGCCCTTGGTGGGAGTTTTACTAGGGAGAGAGGCCCACTCCTGTTTCCTGTGCCCTGCTGAGCATGCAGTGTCCCAGAAAGTTGGGCAGGTGAGGGGTGGTAGTGGCAGGAGAGCAGTGGCCACAACCTTGTGAATTTTCTCAGTGCGTGGGCAGTGTAGCCATCTCCTTCCTCACCTTCTGGCCCTCTCAATCACCTAAGATACCCTGATATTTGCACAGGCGCTGTGATGAGAGTGCCGAAGGGGTAGATGTAATTTTTTGGTCAATGACACCACTTTGTGAACAGAGAGGACCTCTGGCTTCGAGGAAACATCTAGCTGATTGAGCAGCACTAACCCTGAGCTTCTCTCTTTCCTGCATTGCTTATTGGCTTTGTGGGTCAGAGCCTGCTACTGAGCTTGTCAACAGCACCCAGTCTTTAATTCTTTGCTGCGGGTGCCTCTGGATTGGCTATGGTGGTCCATAGGGTGCTCACATAGGCTTTGGGCTTCAGGATCGCCAGGTCAGCTTCTTCCTGGGGTACGTTTTAGTCAACAAAGATTTGCCAGTCTGCATCTACAGATAATCTAACTTCCTGTGCCATGCGTAACACAGGGTTTGCCTTTACCCTTGTAATAAAGGTTTGTAATAAAACCATGCAGGGCATTGCTGGTGTTGTGGCACTGCAGGCCTTAGCCACAGCTTGGGAAGGAAAAGGTGAGGTGCTGGTCTCCATCTAGGAAGAAGAAAATCAAGAGATTAAATCTTAATTTCAGATTACTGAGGGCAGTTACACTCCATTGGATGCTAAGTGCTTCTGGTTTTTCCAACAGCAGGTACAAGGGAAGATCTGCACAGAGGAGGTGTCACTGGCAGCTTCTGCACCTCACCTTCCCTTTCACTCCCCCCTTTTGAAAACCATGGCTGTGTGCTCCTGCTTTTGCTCTCCTGCAGGTAGGGAGGCGGTTTCTCTGGACAGCCCCAGGGGTGCTGGGAAGGAGCTCCACATGTCTGTGGCCAGCATGAGTTGTGTCCCCTAAGCAGATGGAAAAGGCCAAGGGCATTACCTTTCCCTTCCCTCTCACCACAGAGAGCCACACACTTGAAGAACAGTTCGGTGGGAGGATGGTGGCTGTCTCCTCCTGCACCCTGCTGCCATAGCACACCAGGGACGGGTACCACATGGGGCAGCCAGCTGTGGCCCAGGCAGGTGTGCAAAGTGTGTGCCAAGGGCTGGGGGCATGCCTCCCACCTCTCTGGCTCCCTGTCTTGCCCTCTCACTCCACAGGCACAAGCTCCTTCTCTTTTCCCCTGCCCAGCCTCCTTGGGTCCTGCTCAATCACAAGTTAACATTTCACGGTCTTCTGAGAAGCGTTCCCTCATGTCGAACAACAAGCAACAGTCTCTACGTGATTTGTGGTGACTGCTTGCTTCCAGACAACACCCAGGGACCCTTTCCAACATGGAGGGGAAGAAAGCATTCCCCTCTCTGGGAGGACTCCTGTACATAATTTTATTTTCCCTGAGAAGTCACACCTGGGATAGCAATAAGACATATTCCAGAATGGGGGGGAGAAATATTAAAATACAGTTGTGATCATGGCTTGTGTAACTGTTGGTATTCATCACACAGCCATCTCACAAGCTTTCACTTCATTGAGAGGACAAGACTTTTACCACCAAGTCGTAGTCAGCTGAAAAACAAAGTCCATGCCATATGCGTATTAGTTAATAATTACACCTTTTCTTCTTTACAGTTTAATTAAATCTTCCTTCCTTGAATTAGATCTTCCTTCATCTTGGAAATTGGCTTGGTTCCTTGTGAAACCCTGCGTGACAGCCTCAGAATCTGCTGCGACAGTGGGCAGCCTTGCAGGCGGTGGTGGTTGCGTTGTGGGGCCAGCTGGGTTCGTGGGCTCAGAGGGATAGGTTTGTTTAAATGACACCAGCTGGACCGGCTGCTCAGGGACACAAGGGAGCAACACGCTTCCTGTGGCATCCAAGGAGCGCTGAAGTGGTCCCTCCGAACTCCTGTAACAGGTAGATGTAGCATGCACAATGGCAACGTGTATGGAAAGAGCAACCAGCCCAAGGGGAGAGGCCTTTGTGCTCCTTCAGCTCTCCTGACATAAGGAGCATCAGCCCGTACTCTCTGTGTTTTGCAGCTGGCTGTGTTTTAGCTGGCCATACCCAAAACGTTTGCCAGGATTCAGCTGGTGAAGTGGCTTTCGCTTCTGGGCTCTGGATTGCCGTAGCACTTTGCAGGGAAGATAATTTCTCCTGTATTGCCATTTCCTAAATGGCAGTGCCCTTTGTGACGACTAGCAAATTTGGGATGAGCGGTAATCCCAAGAAGAGGCTCCTTGAGTCAGCCAGGCACGAACGTGTGTGGGCTTCAAGTGGGTGGGTGAACACCCTTTCGCTCCCAGAGGTTTGAACTCAGAGCTTTGGGCCACTTGGATCATACCAGGCATATGTCTCTGCTGGACAGCCTTCCCATGCCTGCTGGCCTTGAGCAGCAGCAGCTCTGTGCTCCCGAGGCATCACCACCTGCTTATTGCAGGTGTGAGGGCATTCTGGTTTGCATCCCAAACCTCCAGCACCTATGCTATGCTCACAGCGATCCTTCAAATCCCACCAAAGTAGTGGCAAAGGATCCCGGTGGACTTTTCAGTAGCTGAGGTTTCTCCTCTTTCAGATAGAGCAGGAAGCAAAGAGAAGGGAAGGAAGGAAAAAAAACCCAAACTGGCAAAAGCAAACGTGTTGTCAAGCACAGAGGGAAGAAAGTACTTGAGCTGGTAGCATGTCATATCTCTCATACTCCTGTTTTGGGCACTTAGACTGAAGAGGTGGCAAGTAAAGGCGAACTTTTCTTCTGTACTTACTTGTACTTTAATTTGCTTTACTTATGTTCTTGCCTTCTGGGAAAGTACAAGTTACGAGGTCTCACTGCCACAAATGCTTCCAGAAAATTAATTTGAAAGCTATGTGCGCCAATGTGAAGGAATTGAATTGTTTCAGATATTCTCAGGTAGTCATGCCAGAAGTCCTTCTCCACCAGAGAGCAGAAAGAAGAAAAAACATGGGATATTCACTTAGCTGCCCAGCGCACACTAAAAACCCAGTGTCATCGGGAAACACGTTTGTAAATTTGTTTTAAAATAATTATGAATGTCAAATCCAAGAAATTCTTGTTTTCAAATCCAAGCGTGCTCATGAATGTGTCATAAACGAGACCAAAAAAAAATTAAAAAAAAAAAAATTAAAACAAATATGTGGCTTGTAAACTATTCCTTCAGTCCCAGTCATGTTTCCTGTCTCAAGAGAACAAAATGGATGAAGCTGAAATATAAATAATCCTCAAATAATGCATTTATTTATAATGATTTAGGGAGCAAATGGTAATGGCTTTGTTTCAAGCACAACTGGAACTATTTCAAATCTTTTCTTTTACAGAGTAGATACTAGAGGCAAGGGCCTTCTCTTCTGGTATTAATTCCTCTCGTTGCTTTCTTGTTAATTGTGCGTCTGCTCTGGAATGGCTTTAAAGTGGTTGGAAGTCCTACGGTGCGGCGTGCAGGACAGTCCCACAGTGTGCGTGCGGCAGCCAGACCTTCCCAACTGCAGCTCCTGAGCCATGGGGAGAATACAAACACCCCATTTCGTACCAGGCTCGAGCCAGTTCTGAGCTGTTGAAGACTCCAATTCAAACAGTGTTTATATGCAAGCTCAATATACCTGGAATTCAGGAACAAATGCCTCCTTGCTTTTAAAGCTTTTAGCAAAACATTAGTAGTGCTTTATAGTGCGATGCAAAGTACAGTGCCAAAACTCGGAATAACAAGTATGTTTGGAAAACATTGAGCCTTGAACTACTCTATTTATTTATTCTATTTAAAAAAAAGAGAAAGAGAAAGCAATTCATATGTATTTGATCCCAGCCAAACCATGTCTCTCTCTGCCCATTGCTTGGACCAGGTCGGGGAATCCATAGATTGGAAGGTCATTGTTTTAACCCATGTGCCAGGGTACTCAGGGAATGTTTCTGTTTTCTTCGGTACCTCTTCTAAAGTAGGCGCGGGTGTGGCGGCTCCCCATAGCCAAGGGTCCGGCGATCCCATCCAGGTGGCATGCAGAAGAAAAGCAGGCATCGGAAAGGCATGAAAGGAGGAGGACTGAGCGAGGTTTATAAATAAAGCAAGGGTGGCATGGCCGGGGCTGGCAGTCTGGCAGCCGGCGCTGGAGTCCTCGGAGCTCATCCCACGCTCCCGTCGAGCCGCTCATCACTGTTTATATGAGTAATGGAGCGGCTGGGGGGGGCTGGGAGGGGATTTGTAAGCGCAAAGCAAATACTCGTAGTGTTCATTTTGTCTAAGACTGACATCCACACCAAGCCGAGACTTCCAGCGACGTAGCGTGCAGTCACATGCTGTAGCATTCATGAGTACAGATATAAATCAGGCAGATGTTTGTCGGCTGGAATGGGTAATAATTTCTTTCTCTCTTTGTTTGATTTTGCATGTTAGCCTCAGATGACAATTTCAGAATTGCTTTCTGCAGTACTTTTCAATAAGCAGAATATGCTTCACCAGAGATAGATGGAGATATTTCTGTAGGGAGATAAACATATTTTTATATAGACGCAAATATGGACTTGCACACATACGCACATGGATATATACATATATATTTACCATGTGTCAGTGCTGGGGGAAGAAAAAGGATGCGTCTTTTGGAGTTTAGGTTTTAAACCCATGGTTTTTCTTTTTCTCTGAACAGACCAAATAAGACACTGTTACTCAAACTATAAAATCAAATTAGCACCCTTTATTGTGTTTGCAAACTAATTAAAATGTAAAATGTCCTGAAACCACTGGCTTACTGTGTGACAAATGTGAGATTAGAAACAATTAGAAGGCACTCAAGAGGTTTGTGGTGTTTAGAATTCTGACATTGTTCTAATCATCCCTTTAAGTAATGAAAACAATGGTTACCTAGAAATTAAAGGTTTAAAGGAAATTATCTTCCTCAGTACAGTCATTACTTAATGATTGTTTATCATTTTAAATGTTGCCATAGTAGTCGGAGGCTGATTTTTAAATCCGAAAGCAGGCAGGACACGTAATAACGAGCAAACATCTGCTCCATCTATTATTTCTATATGTGATCATAATTTATATCGTAATACTACTATTGAAAGATGAGCCTGATATTTTTTTCTATATATATGATCCATATCCCATTCTACATACGGCTCAGCACAGTTAGGGTTTAGTCACTGTGTTATTTCAGAGCTATTTTATCTTCAGAATTGGGCAAAACTGAAAGTGATTCATGTTAATTTGTATGGATGGTATGTAACCCTTATGAAACAATCAATCACTTATTTCAGTACTTGTCAACTTCCAGAACTAGTTGTTAAGGGTTTTTTTGATCCATTTCAGGACTCAGGGGTAATTTTTTTTTTTTTAACTTATTTTAGAAGAACTTTGACAAGAGTGACAGGGTATATAAACATTTCTTGGAGCTGTTATGGAATTTCAGTGTTTCAGAACATTTCTGAAACCAGATATTTCCCAAAGTTGGAAATAGTACTCTTACATGATGATTAGAAATAATAAAAGCAGTGGGCTTATTAATGCCAAAGTTACCTATTAATATTCTATTTTGTTCTTTTTTTTTGTACCATGGAGAAATATTTGTGCTTCTCCCCCCCCGTCCCCCGCCAGGTCCTTCAGAGACCAGTGTTTGACTTTATATTAATTAGTTATTTGCAAGTAGAGTAGATTAGCCTTGGGGGATATTCTATAGAAACGTATAGTGTGTCAAGATGTAACCCATGGAGGATGGGAATCTCGTAATAAGCATTTACTGTAGACAGATGTGTACACTTCTGTGATTGATTGTACTGGAATTATTTATTATGCTTTCAGCTGTTAAGAATCCAGTATAAGACAATGTGCTCAAATTGTTCTCCATTAATTTTCAGCACCAAATCTTAAAGGCAGACCGCGCAAAAAGAAGCCTTGCCCACAGAGAAGAGATTCATTAAATGGCATTAAGGATTCCAACAGTAATTCCGAAAGCAAAGCTGTTACCAAGGTAAATCACTTAATAATACTCTTTTCAGTACATTCTCCTTTTTTTAGGTACAGCCCTGTCTTTGTTTCCCAGCATGTTGTTTCAAATTAAGAATGTAACTTGTTTTCTTGGGGAGATAAATGTAATTTTTTTTTGTCAGTAGGTTTTATTCTTCTCATTAATTCACATCTGTGTTCAAAGTTACCAGCAACTCTAATCACCTAACAACCTCATGCTACCACCAGCTTGCTGGTAACTGGCAGTGCGTAAGCTTTCCTGGCATCTAGTGTAAGTTTTCACATTCTGTGACACACAAACATAGTTTGCGACAGTATCTCCGAATTAAAAATAAACCAGGGAGCAGCTCACCCCGTTACAATGCACTGCTAAATATAAGTTTGAAGATAAACAGACTATGAAACAAGAGCCGCTTTGGTAATGGTTTCTAAGAAGCACCCACAGATGACATTGCCCTGATGTTAAGATCTCGACTTTTTTTTTTTTTACATTAGGAAAAAAAACCCCAATGAGATAAAGACAGAAATCCAGTATGAAAGCATAAAAAAAAAAAAAAATCTGGGCTGTTGCTTTAATACTTAGTGCTGAGCTGCATGTTCCAGGGTTTGTTGAATAGCCTGTGCTTTCAGTGTCTTCTGTATGTGCTGCAGTGCTTAGCCTATGCTGCAAGTGAAAATTGGATCGCTGATTTGTGTTTTTATAGACTTAATCTTTTAGATATTTATGGGTTTGCGTCTTTTCCTTAAAATATTTTCAAATGTAGTTTCTGCAGTGTAATTTACATCCTATTTTCTATGTTGTCTATGTGGTTTTAAATAGGAATTTGGTTTTCTCTTAAAAAAAAAAAGCAGGCCAAATGACTCCTTTCAAGATGATTTAATTTGAAACTGTAAGATGCAAAGGCGGAAATTACTTAAAGCAATACTTGTAGATTCTTATCTGAGGTAGAACTTTGTCACTGCAATACTTTTGAGCTAAGGAGGCTTTCACAGATGGAATTTTTAGGCCAACCCCTCTTGAATCCATTGTTTCAATAAATTAGATGGATGCGTATCTGAAAAAAACTTGCTTCCATTGTTGTGACCATCTCTTGAGGAAATACAGTGAATCTATGGATCCATTTATGTTGGTCTTGTTGTATGCAGTGAGTGTCCTGGGAGATTAGGAGGTTAAAGAGGTCAAGTGGAAGTGTTCTGCTCTCAGTTTATCATAGGAAGGCAAATTAAATTCTACCTCCTCCTCCTTCCTAGGAGTTTGGTTAAAATCGTGCCTTCTGTTGATGACAATAAAAGAGGTTGAAGTTCATGATGAAGCTCTACCCTTAAGTTACAGTTTCTCTTCTTTTTGCACCCTATTGTGCTGGGTTGGAGTCTGCACTATCGTGTTAGATGGGTATGGTAAGAGGCGATGGAGCCTGGCGTGTTGAATTTCAGGGTCCTGCCAGATGCTATAGAGTTTGCCTGACTGTTTCTGCTCTGTGGAAGAACGTGCAAAATCCATGGTGTGAAAATGTCTCGATTTGCCCCAATTCCCCCTTGCCCCAACCAGATTTTCATGTTACAATATTACCACCAAATTGCGGCTTAGACCATGTTGTCAAAGAGCTCCAGACTGTAGCACAAGTAGTTCTGCCTCTTCAGCACCTGATATTTCAGATACTAAAAATATGTTATATAATTAAGTCCAATGGTAACACTTCATACCAAATTGTTTATTCTCTCTGTTTATATCTGGGTTCCCATACTAGTCAAGCAGGAGGATATTTCTGATAAGAACTAATTCTGCCTATTTATCTAGGCATACTGTGCTCATCATTGTGCAGATATTAATAGCATTAATTATCTTGGCCAGCTTAATTTCATTATAAATAGTAGACATGCTCATGATATAATGTCCTTGCATGTAGTCATACTGACTTCACTGTGGCTCTTCACATCAATCTGCGTCTGAGGGCTCTGGATATACTTTAATCAGAGGGACGGTGACTCAGAAACCCTCTACTACAGACATGTTGCACTTCTCTGGGGATGGAAGGGAAGTGCATTTGGGAAGGCAGGCAATGGAGACCCACCTACTGTTTTCTCACTGTTGGGAGCAGTCATGAGGTGAAGTCATCATCTTAGGCTCCATGTTGGGCTTCATCATCGGGTTTTCTTCTCTGTCTGTGTTCCATCGCTGACTAACAATGGCAGTGGGCCCATGGAGAGCGACGTTGAATACTGCTAGTGTAAACGGGACAAATCAACTTGTGTCAGATGCTGAAACATTTTGGCAGCAGTCCTAGCCATATTTTTATTCCAGCTAAACTCCCTTTTGACCAGAAGTTGTGCTGCTTTCATCCTCTGATCACGGCATCTGAAGTCTAGCCTCATTTCTCAGATGGTGGGGCGACGGCTCTGAAGGAGATACAGTGGCTGTATGGTTTGGGTCAGGAAGTGGCATAAGGGGCGTTCTGAAGGCTCTGGTTTTGAGTCTGTCAAGGCCAGTGCAAGTAACATGGTTGTAATGAATTTCATGTTCTCAGCCGCTGGTGACTAGAAGGCTTTGTACCTCTTTACAACTGAGTTCTCTGTGGGCATGTTTACCTTGAACCATCATCGGGTCGTTCTGCAGGCTTTTACTGTTACCTGGCATGGAAGAGCATTTGGTTGGGTAGGAGAAGCTGGGAGTAAATTCCAGTGTAGGTGGTTTGTTAAAAACAGAGGCATAGAAGGACAGACAGTGGGCTCCTGGACCTGAGGGTGCAGCCAGGGGAGGTGGGTCTTTCGCCTCTTGCTTTTGATCTTCTTGCTCATTACTGCATCCATTTTTTTAGTATGTTCCTGGGAAGATCCCAGGGGAGTTCCCTCCCAGGCTGGGCATGTAGAAATCACAAGAATACTCCTACTGAGGCAGGATCCAGGCGAGATGTGTATCAAGCTCCTCTCTCCAGGCACTCCCAGGACTCGGGAGGCTTTCATACTTCATGTGTCATCAGTGCTGAACAGGCTTTTGGGACCCACAGGCTCCAGCATGACCCTCATCATACCTGCTTCATGCTCCTAAAGAGCATTCCCATCCAGAGTGTGCGGAAATGCACTGTAGGACTTTCCAACACTGACCATTTTGAAGTGCTGAAAGGATTAACTTGTTAAACAGGGAAAATGTCCCCAAATGAATCTCCTCATTACATCTCCTACTGCAAATGCTCAAGTAAATCTCTCACCTCTTTTGTGCAGCAAGACCTGGGAAATGAGTCTGAAAGTTGCCAGGATATGCTTTTCCTGGGGCCACAGGTGGCCCAGCATGCTCTCAGACCTGGAGTTTTATCCCGAGCACCTCAGCTGTTGTGTGACTGAAACTTTAAAATGCAGGTCTGTCGTGGTCTGGGTTGCGCGTCACCTCGGGCAGGAGAAGACCAATGCTCAGGGGTACCCGTGAGTGCCCATGGGCCATTTGGTGATGGCTGGAATGCGGAGTTGGGGAGGTGGTCAGATGTTTCCAGGGCCCATCTCAGCACACTACCAGTTCATCCCATGCGGTGCTGGGCTGTCAGGGCCTCAACTCTCAACATCCTTTCAGAGGTGTTACTTGCACTGAGGCTACCACGAAAGAGCTTTAACTCCTCCTGTTCAAACTGGAGCTCTCCTCCTGTAATGGGTTCACTCAAGCTTTTGAGCTGACCAGAAAAGAGAGCAGAGCCAAGCAAAAGTCCCCAGAATACTGCCCTCCAGGAAGATCCAGCATCATGTTTTGAGAGAGAAGGGTGTTTTGGTGTGCCTGGTGCAAATCTGCCATCGTTGCCTTCAGTAAGTTTATGCTGGATTTACACCACTGTTACCCAGAATGGATGGCATTTGGCCCTTTTGGTTCTAGCCAGTCACTGGTCATGCCGTTCATCTGTATCTCTTGTCAGGGAGTGGGGAGGTTCCGGACACGAGGCTTGTGCCTCGAACACTGAGGCAGCATGGTCTTTGTCAAGGCTTTGCTGAACCTGCCGCTGCTTGGAGGCCATCCCTTGTATTTTGGAGCCTTTGAGTTCGCACAGGCACTTCAACCTCACTTCGCTGTACACTGGAGGGAAGGAGGATCTGTGTGACACAGGGTTTTCTCTCTCCCAGTGGCTTTTAAATGTCATTTTTTTTCCTTCCTTTTGGTCTCCTTGGGAGTAACATCCCTTGCCGTTGGTTTGCTTGCATAGCAGTGAGCTTTGGTGTCATTTGGTGTTTGTGCCCAGGCTGCTTGAGCAAACAGTTCTGAACTATCCAGTGTGAAAAAGAACACACTTGCAGAAGGCTGAGTGTCTTTACCTAGTAAAGTTCTTAAGAGAAATTGTCCCTGGGTCCAGTGAAACTTGTGCTGAGTTTTAGCTCACAGCAAAGTTGCAGCTCAAATTAAAGATCCCAAATGTGTTGGAATGGTGGGTTCATTACTGGGGTGTTATCCCAGTCTCTGGTACAGCATCCAAAGCTATGACAGTATAGTCTGGACTTTCTAAGGAGCAGCTGTCAAAGAATTCTGAGAGTATCCAATGTAAAAAAAGTCAAGGGATTACAGCTCTGAACAGAAAAGTGGATGGGGAAATCTGAAGCGCATTTAATAAGGAAAAAGTCTCACTGGCTCTGTTGAGTTTTGGGTAAAACCCAGGACCTTTGCATAAGTTTAAATGATGAGCTTTTATCTGTTACTGAAAGGCAAAGTGTGGTGTCTTGGGCCATAGGAAGACAGTCTCTTTGAACCGCGCAACCAGAGAATATGGAGCAGTACAGCAGACAGACTTCAGCAGTACCTGGTCCAGAAAATTCCTGTAGTAGTCCATTACCCAGTCCCTGCTGCGTTACCTGGGAGGAGCAAGCTTGTACCCTGCACTGTCCAACCAGGAGATTTTTCAGCAGCATCAATTACCTTGGAAAATGGTGGCCGCTTCCCCCCTCTGGTTAGGAACTAGTGTCGCTTTGTCCAACATCTGTGGAAACTATGGAGGCATCTAACCTTGAGTCGGTGCTTTCTGCAATATTAATGCCCCAGCAAAGTACAAAAGAGGAGATTTTGCTTACCCAGTGCCTGAGCACAGGGTAACTTTATTAGAGAGACAATAAACATATCATGGTGTCTCCTGTGATACGTGTGGTGGTTGTTTAGAAGCTCTTAACGTTATGCTTTTTGTAGTGCGTGTGGACTTCCAAAATGTCAGCAAGCACCCAGGAAGCATCAGATTTAGAAGCGAGGCATGTGAAGGAGAGTCAGTGGCTTACTTGACCAAGAGCTCCTCCCTTCCTGTTGAGTGAGATACCCTGCTCTCCTCTGCTGTCCTCCTGAAATGCTAAATGCTGGCTCTCAGAGTCTCCCTGCTTCCTCTGGGAGCACAAATGACATGGCTTGGATGGGGTATGGAGCTGCCAGAAGACCTCCTCACAGCAGTCAGAAGTATTGAAGGCACGGCGCAAACCCAAAATAGATGTAACCACCGTCGCCACAGCTTTGTATTAGAGGACTTAACAGTATTTCACTGCAAATGTAATGGTCCTGTCTTGGTCATGGAGAGCTTTTAAACATTGGATTGCAAGGTTCTGCTTTTTTGTTTTTTGTGTACAAAAATTATGGGCATGTTCAAGATGTAATTTGCTTAATTCAATGAGAGGATTATCTTCAGGAGGACTGGGGGATTCAGCTGGTCTCACTGGGTATTTTTTCCCATTTTTGAATGCTGATGAGAGGTAAAGTGGTTTCAGTTTGCTGATTCCCTGACTGGCACACATCTGGCAGGGAGGCCAGTGTGACAACCTGGAGCTCCGGGACTCACGTGCATCAGGGCTGCCAGTGTCTGCCAGGGAGGGCTCCAGCTACCAGCCTCTTCCTTCTGATAAATACTTAGGGCTGTGCTTAAGTTTAAGCAGATGCTCAAACCCGCTTGACTTAAGTCCGTGCTACAGCAGAACCTCCACTTACGTGTGCTGAGAGCTCTGCCCGGGTAGGGCCTGCCAAGGTTCGCGTCTGTTTTGGTGGGCCAAGGGAGAGAAAAATGTGTCGTTTCAGAGCCGGCTGCTGAGCGTTCCTGGAATGGGCTGAGCACCCTCAGCTCTCAGGGTTGTCTACGGGAGTTGACAATGCTCCATGTTAATCCTGGAACTAAGGTTATTATTAGACTTGCTAATGGCAAGTGTATGTGAGAGATGGGAGCTGTCTGTGACATAGCAATGTATAGTCATAAAAATGCAGATCTGGAGAGCATTACCAATGGGTTATAATGATTTAAAGATGTGGCTATTTAAAAATGTTGTGACTAAAGATTCAGAACAAGACATTTAGCTCTATAAATAGCTTCCTTTGTTTCCCCTCAAACACAGTTGCATGGTTTGGCCTTAATTTTTTTTTCCTACAATCCATTCTGTTAGCAGAGGGTATTTATTCCTTAAGCGAAAATTAAAGGTTACCCAGATCTGATATGACATCTTTTCTTTTCCCAGGTAAAATGTGAGCCTAAGTCAGCTTTGCCCAAACCCAAGAGTAACAACAGCAACTGTAAAAAAGGCTCAAGTGAGGATAAATCAAAGATTGCCGTAGGTGAAGAATGCAGAGCTGATGAGCAGGCGTTCCTTGTGGCTCTTTATAAATATATGAAAGAAAGGAAAACACCAATTGAACGAATACCCTATTTAGGTTTTAAGCAGAGTAAGTATCCTTTTTCTCACTTTCTTGTTGACATTTTAGAATGGTTTGGGCTTCTCTGTAGAAGGCGTTTGCACACGAAGTCTATTTTAAAGCTTTATGGATTTGGGGGGGACCATGTTTATATCTGCACATTTTCCAGTCCAGGCATTTCACTGTCTTATGCCTAGATTTGCATCTCTTCCTTCTGGGGTGGTTGCTGCTGGATATTTATAGGTTTAAATCCGCTGATTATGACTAGAAATAGGCATGCTGAAAACTCTCTTAGTTTTCTGTTTTGTAAATCTGCAGCATCTGTAATGCCTTTCTTCTGAGTTAATAACATGACGTATCTTTATTGTGCCCAGATGTTCTTTACGAAAGGACAGATATTAAAAGGAGACATTTAAAGGTGGTCAAGAAAGGGATCGCATTTTTTTAAGTCCTGAAATGTGTTTATAGTTAATAAATTACTGGCTTCGGAGAATATAAAACCAGGCTGTGTCTGTTTAATGCAGAATGCAATGTTTAGAATTGCTTTGGCATGTACAGTTTGTAGTGCCACAGTCTGTAAAGCAGTTGTAGATGGAGGAGATGCAGCGCTGACTGAATTCTACATAAACACTGCAGCACAGAGTAGGTCTTTCAGTTTTTCCAACAAAAGGTGTAAAAGGCATTTTTTTCCTCCTTATCTATAGAATGAATGATACTTCATTTCCTTAAAGGGAGACAACTACGTGTATCGAAATATTATTTACTTTAATTTATCTCCCAAATTAAAGCCATGTGTTATTTTGATGAGGAATGTCAAACCTGTATGTTTTACATAACAATTTACATACCTAATAGCAATTGGCACTGATTGCAACAGGCCTCCAGCAGCCATTATAAACTTATATAACTCCGAATGATTGCAGTGTTTGTCTGAAAACTGGCTGCTTGAAATGGAAGTAAAATTAATGTACTATGAACAGCTTCGTTGCATTATGCATTGATTCAGATTAAATCAAGGCCTAAGCAAAGCTCTTGATAGCTTTGAAACAGTGCAAGGTTCAATGAGGCTTTCAGAACGTTTTGTGTTGAAGAGAGGGGGATTTTTCCCTCCCCCCTCCCCATTTTATTCTGCAGTCCCTCACGCACAGGGACAGGGGTGGGCTTGACAGACAAGCTACAGTATTATTTCTCCAATTCCCCACTGGCGTAGGGCCCTCTGCTAACATTTAGCTGCAATACACTGCAAGTTGCCTGACATTCATTATAAATTAGGGGCCTGATCCAGCAAATACTTAAATGCCAGAGTAAGTATGCTAAGAAGAGCAGAATTGTTTGCAGGATGGGGCACTCTGTTTGTCCAGCAAAACTTGGGCAAACATTCCCAATATAAGTAGGTTAGTGGGGAGAAGCTGTGGGTACACTACAGCCAGAGAGCATCATCCCCCACAGAGGAAGAGATAGCCGGTCTTCCATAACCTGCCATGTTACTGCTGAATGCGGCCTGAGGTATTTGTAGAGTGTCTGTGGGCAGATCCCTGATTGGTGGTGGAACAGTGCATAGTGTTTTCATAGAGCTGTGACATCAGCTTTTCTTCTAGCAATTAAAGTAAAATAAAGAAAAAAAATAAAGTAAAATAGATAAAGTAAAATATAGTTAAAAATTTAAAGTAAAATAAAGAAAAAAGTAAAATTAAATTGAGATAAAATATGAAATACAGTGAAATAAAATAAAGAATAAAGTATAAAATAAGGAATAAAATAAAACACACCAGCAGCAAGCAGCAGCCCCATGGGGCAGTGGGCCTGGGTGAAAAGCCTGTGTGAGGGGAGGAGTTCTGCAGAAAGTAACAAGCATCTCCCAAGACATCTTCTGAATTAACTTGCCCCTTTTTCACCTGCCCCAAGCTGTGGGCAAGGCTTGTACTGTAATTCTTATCATAATTTTAATTTGTGCTCCCTCCCCCCAGGTTCGTTTGTACAGGACATGTTAGAAGGCAGCTTATTGTTTATTGATTCTGGAGGCCATTATCTGAGCTGCAGTAAACATTGATTATTGTCGTTTAATCAATAGGCTTTCTCTGTGAGCCAGTGCATGATTCATGCTTGCCTGCTTAATGAAATTGGCATTAAAGAAATAATTAAAAGCAACATTCTTCCCAATGAGTAATTTTTGTTATCGAAGTTATGGAAACAGGCTGCAGTCATTATACCGTGCCTCTTATCAGCAAAGTCAAATGAGCCTATTACCTTTGTCTCAGTGTATTTTTCCAGTCCTGTTAAGGAATCTAATTGTGTTCTCTTATATGTAATTAAAATATATATAGTATGGGCTAATATTTACTCTTCAGATTATGTAAATACCTCTTTGGAAAATGTTCCACGTGAGCTTTTTCAGGGTCTGTGAGCTTTTTTTTCTCCTCTATTTTTCTTTTTCTTTTTTTTTTTTTAACTGTTTAATTTACATTTCTTTGAAATATGTTGGTTAATGCAATGCTTATCTAAATACTTATTGTCCCTCTAACAGTTAACCTTTGGACTATGTTTCAAGCTGCTCAAAAACTGGGAGGATATGAAACAGTAAGTGTTTAAGTAACTTAAATGAAATAATTGTGCAATCTAACTTTTCCCTGTTAGGGAGAAGGAGAAAAAAAAAAGAAAGAGATTAAAAAAAGAAAGAGATTAAAAAAAGCAAAGCAAACAATCATTTGCTGCATTTTAGGCTAGCTGTACACATTGTGGGTTTATTGGACCAGTTTTGGAAACGGTCCCAATTAGTTCCAGGTTTGGCAAAATTGTAAACTTGTCGTAAAAACTACAAGTGGAAAACATATGTAACTCTTCCCTGTCAAGGAAATTAGTTGGGTCTGTAATTTTTTCCCATGTTGAGTAAGGGCTATTATTGTACAACAAGCCAAGATAGCATAAAAGAAATTTCACTTGGCAACATCTCTGACATCTGTTCATGTCTAATATGGGAAATGTATTAAAGGCTTTCAAAAGTAATCAGCATTGTCCGTTAAGGAATAGTATGCCGCAGTATCTTCTCCTATTCCAAGTGTAAAAGATCTTTATTAGACAAGGGTCAGTACCACGTAAACAGGAAGTTATCAGAGTAATTCAGAAAAGTCTCTGACACTTTTTATCAGCTAACTGTATCTGACAAGAGCAGTTTATTTTTAGCTCACAGGAAAATTTGATGGCCACGGATTTTACAGCGTGTATTTTGAACCAATAAAATATTAGAGCAACAAACTTAGATTAAAATCTTGAAATGAGAAGAAAGAGCTGCATTAATACGGCACATCGAGATGACATCTGTAATAAAAACCAATTGACATAGGAAGATGTCATCACTGGAAATATTTTCTTTGCACACAATGATCAGATTAAATTGTTCAGTTCCTGCTGCAGTTGGATGAAAGAAGTGTATTTTTGCTTTGTTTACGAAGTAATCTGGGACATAGAGAAATGACAAGAAGAGCTGTGCTATCGAGAAACTGAAAGTCACTTAAACCGAAATACAAGCCTGGGTGTTTTCCTTCCATACAATAAAGAGTATTGTTCTGTAAATCAGCAGCCTGGGTGGATTAGCATGGGCGTGGCTGGGATTTTGTAAGACACGGAGTCGAACCTTCTCGGCAAAAATGCAGGCTCGATTTGGCTTTTATTGTTCCTCTATCTTCCATTAATCAGCACATACCATGCTTGTGTACAGGGGTGTGTGTAGGTGTGCTCACGGGTTATACATGAATGAATAGCTGCTACAGATAGATTGCTACAGCAATTACAAGCCAACAGTAATTGAGTTGTAAAGTGCAATGAAAATGGGGACTAAAATCTTGAACTTGATCCAGAGCACAAGGGAAGGCTGGGAGGGAGATGGGAGAGCGGCATGTTCCGAGTACTCAAGGAGGCGGGTGGTTTTTCAGCAACCTTTCAGGCCTGCTTGAAGGGAACCGAATATCAAAGCAGGGATCCCAATGTGGTGGCTTGCTGGAAAGAGCTGAGTTTCAGTGCCAGAATGAGAAGGAGAGGGATGGGTTTAGAGATGCTCGAGGAAGGTGAACCTCTGTGCATGAGGCAGAGTGGGAATAGTGCGGTGAGCTTGTGAACCATGAGGACAGAGAGTCCCCACTGGTAGTAGTGAGAATGTCGTCCAGAGTAGCATCAGTCCACCCTTGTCTCAAAGCTCCTATCCCTTTCTTGGTGATAGTTGTTCTGTGCTGTTCAGGAGTATTTGTCACCTTTGACGAAAAGGTACCGGTGGTGCTTACAGAGAAGAAAGGAAGCAATGCTTGCTGGTCAGTAGGTGGCAAGGCAAGTGTAGCTCACACCCTCTGACAGACTTTGGTTTGATAGTGACTCTGGCTGAAGTGATGGTCCTGGTGATCCTGCGTTTATGACATGAGCGGCTTCTGTTTCTCTGCAGAAGGCCTGAAGCTGGGAGGACCTTGGTGTTGCAGTTTTAGTTGAACATGGAGCCGTGAGGTTTCCTGACCTAGTTCTCTGCTGTTAACAGTCTTGTCCTCAATATGGATCTGCCTTTGCTTCGCATTCCCTAGGTGTTAAACCGGTAGCTGTTTCAATACTTTGACCTGTGCACACCCTGGGTTTTATTACTTTAGGGCCAGCCCATGCTCATGGAGTTTGCCAAGCTGCATTTGTTTGTATCTGTTTTATCATGGCGAGCGTTGCTGAGAGGCTTTTTGTGTTTGCTTTGTGTTTCATTTCTCAGCACAGCACTGGATGCCTGGGGTGGCATGGACCTCACTGTCGGTTCCAGAATCTTAGGCAGGCCTCCTTAGGTGTAGAATTGTGGAATGAGCGCTGTAATTCAGTAACAACCAGCAGCCACCACTCACCCACAGTGACCAGTATCTGTTGATGATAAGTCATGTGCAGAGCAAAGGCCCTCTTGAACCTACCCTGATTAGTAACCATTTGTACATACGGACCCTTCCACCTGACCTGAACAAGTCACTTGTGCATTACAAGGGCTTTATCATCTTTAACGTGTTTGAAAATTTCCCAAGTTTCTGGTCCATGCATTGAGATAGAAACGGGTCTTTTCTCTGAGAAGTATTGTAAAAAAAAACAAACCCAAAAACTTAGAAGCAGGTATTTGGCTTCAGCATGTGACAGGCATTTTATGAACAGGAAACAAATAAAAGATTGGTCCAAATCACACAGGGTATCTTAGAGTGGACAGGTGAGTGGTTTTTTTTTTGACTAGTAAGTGTAGAAACTCTCCCAGTTAAAGCTGTTGCAAATTTTACATCCTTGTGCTTGGCAGAATGACAATAGTCAGCCCACTTTCACTTTCATCCCCTGCCCTGTCCACCTTGTCCATGTATATATAGATGCCTCGATTGGGCTTTAAAAACATCTTTGAGAAGCAAGCAGAGATTGTGTAGAGTGTTTTCCAGCTTCTGCCCAGATTCATGGAACAATGCAAGGCCTCTGAGTCCAGTCCTGTCAGTGAAGGACCAAAAGCTAGTGAAAACAGCCAGGTATTGGGTTTGAGGCACAGCGAACAACTTTCTCAGCCATCTGGCTTTCCTTTATTGTCATGTATGAGGGGCTGGAATGAATCCAGTGGGGCTTGGCAGAGAGTATTACCTGGACATACAGCATATACATGCAGGATATTGAGTAGTGTCAAGTCATGACTGTGTGTCATATATCGTATTTTAGGGGCTCACCAGTTAAGAGTACTTGCGAGGGTCATTTCTCATCTGTCCATTACCAGCTTGACTACTAATTCTTAGTTAGTTGTAATCTGTAGCTGTGTAATACCACACTCTGGGTACCTCTTGCTGGACATAATACAGGGTTAATAAAAATAGCAACCCGTACAAATTGGTTTAAGTCCTTAACAGATGAAACTGTCTCTTTGGCATTGGTGGGATCATGTTTCTGTTAAACAAAGATACATGAAATGGGCATCTTTGTTACTAATAATAGGCAAGTGTGTGGAAAGCCCTCTGTGTAGCGGATCTTCGCAGTATGAATAATTTAAAACGTCCCCGAATCCCTGGATGAAATACAAAGCAGTGTCACGTTCCAGGGGCCTCGGCTGCAGTGGCATTTAACAGTCATTGCCTGGAATTTTCTCAGTCACCCCACATCTAGCGAGTGCAAAGTGCAGATGCTCATAGGTAGGAAACTTCTGGGACTTGTCTGAAGAGTTGTTCTTGGCAAGATATGAAGTGGCATTTTTTCTTTTGAGCCAACACAAGAGGAGTGCCTTGGCATGTTTGCAGAAGGCTGTGGTGCTGAATGGACTCTACCTGGAGATGTCTTGGAAAGATAAAGGGTAAAAAAGAAAATTAGAAGCTTAAACTTCAATGTGTAGCAGCTTAAATTTTGCCAAAGGTCAGTGGGATTCCATTTAGCTGCTGCCTCCTGGATGCGACAATGAAGTGCCTTGGTTTTTAAAAATTAATGATTGACAAGTACAGCGGTCCTGTGTCCAGGCAGGCCCAAAGAAACTGATATGTCAGTGGAATGCAAAGCTACCTGGGTTTGTTTCATACAGAGCTAATATCCAGGGCTCTGTTTTGAGGAGCGTTATGAACATCACATACCATGACCAGAAATTCCCCTGTTAGAGTAGCAGCAAAAAATAAACAAGCCTTTCCATGAGGAAGGGAGGTGGGATTGCGGTGCAGAAGACCTTAAATTTTCTCAAAGCAGAAAACACCATTAAAAGCATGTGTATAAACAGCCCTCTACTTTATTAGATAAAATCATTGATGTTATTTGGTTGTCCTTGAATACCAGTCATTGCCTAATACTGTGCTTTTAGGAGCCTGCTCTGATCTGCTCTCGGGTCCCTGGGCAGCCCAGCTATAGGGTTGTGAAGCTGTAGGTTGGAGCAAATTTTGGAAGGGGTCTGCAAACCAGAAGACTGCTTTAAAACAGATACCAGCATTGGAATGGGAAGCTGGTAGAGATGAGACTGGCCTCTGCAATTGCCTTGATCAGTGGGTGAGCCTGTAGCATCCTGCACTTTTAGAAATGGGGCAGGCACTGGGAAGGGTGTGTATACTGGTAGGAGTAGGGAAAATCAAACTGGAGAAGTAAAGCAGCAAAAGTTGTCTTCTGTATGTTTTCTGCTGGACCGAGTCAACTTTCATCGGGAAACTGAAGCTGAATTAATTTAAAATGTGAAATGGAGGTGTTCAGGACATGCGTTATAATTTTTGCATGGTCTTGGTTGTCTTACACCACTATAGCTCCACGCCCTTAAAAAACTCACTTTGCTCCTGAATGTTTATGGTAAATTCCCTGCCCAGGCAGCTAAAATATTTTACCGTCTTCATACCTGTTGTTACCTGCCTTTCTGTTCCACGTGTGCCCCATCATGGACATGTCCCTAACCGGGAGCACACGTGAACCCTTTTGGAGATAGAACCACTGTGTAAAAGCATCCAAGGCAGGCATTTTTGGTAGGACCAGCAACCATAAGCAAAGCAGTGCCAAGCACTGTCCTTTCCTGGCTCCTCAGCAAGCTCCTGGTCACTGGGGTGGTTGGAGGAGGGACTTGTACTTGAGAAAAAAGCAGTCCTCGATTGGGATTTGGCCAGCTTGAGCGGTGCTGCCCTGCATGACAACTGTGAAATTTCCACAGAGCAGCACTTTTTTTTCCCGGATTGTTTGAGGATGTAATTTATCAGTTACTTTGAAACTTTTCAGAGCAGGGGAAAACTCAACCCCACGCTTTGTTAGAATAACAGTCGTTTCAGGGAATATCAAATTAAAACTTAGCTCTGGATGTGGGAGGGCACAGCTCTGCTAATTGCCAAGGAGTTCTGGCCCATTGCAGAGAGGCAGAATTGGATAAAGCTGGGCAAATGTTTGTGTAAATACCATCATTCTAAGTAGAAGAGAGACACTGAAATGACACTGGGATTTCAGAGGGATTCTCTTTTCCCCTTAAAGTTAGTCGTGTTTGCTGTTGTTCCAGCTTGAGTATCAGTCCTGGATCAGCTCACAGTTAATGAGACTTCGGCTCCGAGGTTAACATTTTTCTTTCTGAAAAAGGGGACCATGCTTCTCAGTCACACTGGGATGTTTAAAAAGGGGACTTGCAGTAGTCCTCTTGCTGACTAATCCTTTGGTTTTGTTTATAGCTCCTGCACAGCATTGCCGTACTTAGCCAAAGCATCAGGGCCTGGCCCACAGCCTTGCAAGCCCAGCCAGCCATGCTTGCCAGAAGGCCGCAGCACAGGCCTCACACTGGCTTTCGGCATCCTTGTTCCCCTAGTCTCTGAGGCTGCCAGACACTTGATGAAATATGAAGGCACTTGCAGCAGTCCCCAGGGTATCAGTGATTTTGGGGAGCTATCGGAAGGCAAGGGCTGTCTGGCCATGCCTCTGTCCTTTTGACTCTCCAGGGGGCGATGGGAAGGTGCAAGAGGCAGAGAGAGCAGGCAGCGTCCCATCCCAGCACTTGTGCCCCGCACGGCACCGGCTCCAACTCTTTTTTTGACCTTTCAGGTTTCGGAGGGAGCATCCGTTCATACTCTCAGGAGGTGGTGTTCTTTTATGGCTCATTAGGACTCTGGTTCTTCAAGCCCTTTAGTCGTGATAATAGGTGGAAGTGTGGGTAGCCTGGGGAAGAGACAGCCTAAGAACTTAACAGAATAGACTCTAAAATTAACCTTATCCTCAGACGAGTGTTTGATTTGTGTTTAAATAATATGTTTGGGCAGAATTGATGCTTGAATTTCAGTTTCTCTCTTGTGCCTGTGGTCTCTGGGTTGGTTACAGTGAGTGCAGTCAGTCCATCTTGCTTAAATAAGGTTTAAGATAAAATGTTCCCTGTATCTGTGGGTGCAAACTATGTACAGGTGCTAATAGTGAGTTGGAGATGCTGATGTTTTCTAAGGAGAATAGACTCAAAGAAATTTTAACATTATCAGATGCTAAGTCTCCAGCCACACTTTTAGCTTTGGAGAATGATTTCTGTAGAGGAAGGATATCCCTTTTATATTGAGCGAGAAAGAAACACCTCTTAACCTGTAATATTTAATGACGGTAGCGATCTTCTCTTGTTTAGATGAAAATCACAGCCCTCTGCTTGCAAGTTGTAAAATTTGTTTTCTTCTGATTGCTGCCTTTACCTCCTCAGTAAACGCCATTGACTGCTCTGTGGGTAACTCCGAAGAAGCCTCCGGGGCTGAATACATTAAAATCCACAGCATTCCACAGAAAATGACAAAACTCTCCCCAAATTGCCCACATGGTTTTTCCACTGGCCTTCTTTGTGAGCTGCAGGCAAAAGAGGGTGATCTGTTGTGCTTGTCCTATTCCTGTTTTCCTTCCTGTTTTAAGTACAGCAGAATATATAAAATAATGAAGTGGTATTCAGAAACAATTCTTTTGCCAGGTCTTCCATCTGTTATTCCATATAATCCTAATTTCTGTACAAAAAAACAGAGCCGTGGTATGCAACTCAATATGTTACAAGATGTTTATTTTCATCAGCGTGGTCCAATAAAGCACATAGCTCAAATATTAACATTGGAGTATGTTAAGATTTCATTGCCATTTGATCTATATATTTTACTGACATAAATGGATAAAAATAAACAGCTTGTAACATACAGAGTTACAGACTATGCTTTTGTGGATTTACAGAATTCTGTAGTGGATTTGGGTTTTGCAGCAGATTTATTTTCTCTAATTCATTTCAAATCATTATTTGTGCTGAGTATGGTTTGAGCTTCATTTTCATAATTCACTGTGGGATTTGTCTGCATAACTTCTGATGGTTAATGACCCTATATTGATTGAGATTCTCTTTTGTGAGGCTGTATTGCTTGTGACTTGATAATGAATCAGTCAGATCACTCCATTTTAGAGAGAAAGAAAATAGACATAGTGTTAACTTTCAACACGCACACACACAAAAATCAAAAAGGAAGATACCCAAAGCTCTTTGCACTCTGTATATTCTGTGAGGGCTTTTATAGTGCTTGTAGTACATGCTGTTCTGAAAGTGTCACACATGCATTTGTTGTTGTGAACGCAAACGCTGTAGAATCTGTAAAGATGCAAGATTAAATTTTCCATTGCCATTTTTACAGATAACAGCCCGTCGACAATGGAAACATATTTATGATGAATTAGGTGGTAACCCTGGAAGCACAAGTGCTGCTACATGTACTCGCAGACATTATGAAAGGTAAGATAACAAATCTGAAATGCTTGTTTAATAATGAAAAAATTAATTTAGAGAGCCTTGAAAGCGTTTTACAAAGAATTAGAGAGAGGGAGAGAGAGGCTTCTTAAAGATGTAGTAAATATTCCCCCAACAGTTTAGTCAGATAATCCATTGTAATTTAAACCAGAGTGTGTGTCTACAGTGACTAAATAAATAAAACAAGCATCTGATTTTTCTTTGCTACATGTCTTATTTTTTATAACAGCTTTCCAGTTAAAGAACCTGAAAAAAATGAGCAAAATGTACACAAGGAAAAATAAGAAACAACAGCTAATTGATGCAAACACTTGTCTTCTGTCGTTTTTCAGGAATACCAATTAAGCAAATTGTGGTTGTGATCAAAATAATGCGGTGGTCCACAATATAGGGTGCTGTTAATGTTGTAGGTCATGCAGAGCATTGCATTCCTCTTCTTCACTGCATTCCTTCCCTCCTCCCTGCCTGCGAGCTGCTGCCAAACACTCTTTCTCTGCAGCCATTGTTGCTGGTCAGAACTGTTGATTTCTTATTCTTCCCATGTAGATAATAACATCCAGGGCTTGTGAAGCCAGCACACATTGAATAAAATACTGGAGCTGGAATGTTGTTTGGTTTGGTATGGGTCTTAGGAACAACTGGTTTTGTTCGGGTTTTTTTTTTTCCCTTTTCCTTTTTTCTTCCCTGTCCCCCCCCTTCCCCACTCCCCTGACAAGCAAATGTTAAGAAAAGCTCTGCAATTTCAGGCTCAGATAAGGAAAGTCCAATCTTTTGTTCCTGGGCATAAACAAGTTACTTTGCTGGGGTCAGGATGAAATTGTACTTGCCTGTGTGCTCAGTGGGCAGGTTTTTCACCTCCTTGTCATGCCTTACGTGTTGATCACTCAAAGAGGAGACGCTGGGAGAGGTTGGGGAACCCTCATTTGCAGGAGGTGTCTCCATCATAAGGACATGGCTGCACAAAGAGGTTGCACGTGATGCTACTATGAAAGTTAAGAGTTAGAAGCTTTCTGGAGATGAAGCAAAGAACCGATTTTGTTGCTCTGCATGTCAGGTGGGGGTTTTCCCTGCCTTTGCATTGCAGACAAATGTTAGAGATCGTTGACTCACTATATTGTGGGTAATCAGCTCCTCCCCATCGCTACCGCCTCAAGAGGTTCAGGGCTTCCTCTTGCACCCAAGCCAGCTGATAGGTTTCAAGCTGCAGTCTGGGTCTACCCTCACCAGATGTGCTTTATAGGATGTTTTTATTTGAGTGAAGGACACACAGGCACATGTGAGAGTGAGGTCTCTGTGGGCTTAGGTCGCACAGGGAGCAAGCGTCACTGAGGTCTATGTTGGAATACTAGAGTCACAGAGAGAGTGTGTCTCTTGTAGTTGTGGAAAAAGAAATGAGCCATTCACAAATACTCTGTGAATGCCTGTCTCTCTCTCCTGCTTTCCTGCTAGTGGTTGGGTTTGGTTGTTTGGGTTTTTTACATGCAAACCCCTCAGATTGCACTCCTTTTTGATGCAGAGACTTGTCCTTGTGACTTACTCAGCAGTTACTCAGGGTATGCTACAAAGTGCCACAAAGCCCATTGTGCTCACTAGAAATCCTGGAGCAGATCCACAATGCCTTCAAGATTGAAAAGCTTTTCAAGGCTACCCAGAAGCCAAGTTCAGCTTGCTTTGAGCCGTTCTGAGGAAGGAGTCTTTCATTTATGGCTAGATCGGCCTTAGCACACCAAAGAGCTCAAATCTGAGTTCTTGGATGCCAGTCTGCTGTGTGTAGTTCAGGATTAGGTCTGATACAAGGCAGCACCCATTTTCCATCACTCTGGCAGGCTGTCAGAAGATGGCAGGTGGAGCAAAAGTCTTGTGGGATTTTTTAGGTCAGCCCTGAGCTCCCCTAAAATACACATTACCAAGTCGAGCCCGAAAAAACAAAACGTACACAGCAAACCTCAGTGACTGGTCCAATCTCTAGATTTCTAGTGTTAGGCACATCTTTTTTCTTTTCTTTTTCTTTTTTCCACCATAGGAAATCTGTATTAAGCCTCAGACTTGGAAAAATGTAAATGAAATTGTCATGTCTTGTTTCAGCTGGTAACTCTCACTGCAGCACCTGTAAATACAATGCTCATTTATAGCCAAAGTGCTCAGATGACATTAAATCCAAAACTAGATCTGCAGTACACGAACACACATTCATGATTCAGGACACACATACGCTTTGTAACTTGAAGGTGAGCTGTAAAGCTGAACTGGAAATTGAATTAAGTTGGGAAGTAAATGCTGAATAAGCCTCGCAGTTTTTCCATTCTCAATCCCACTGGCCTTTCCTTGCTTACTGGAGGCAGAACAGGCAGTTCCCTGACTTCACTGATCGTGCTGCTGTTTAACTTAGCCTCGCCATTCATCTCTACAAATAGATCTCACGGGCATCTGTGTTGCGTTAACTAGCTTTCTTACAAGATGACAGTGAAGCTACTAGCTGTTTGCACCAGCTTGTATGTAGCAGGCTGCTTAGGTGGCAGCAACCTTTCAGTGACATGCTTAGGATACTGAGAATGGTGTGGCACCTGTGTCCCATTTTAAGTGCTGCATCCCATCTTCCTGCCCTCTGCGAGGTGGAGTTTCGCATACGACTTCAGAGAACAAAAAAAAAAGAAAATCCAAAAGTAAAAATAAAAGATAAAACGCACCAAGAAATAAAGAGGGCAGAATTCCCCCCGTCTAGCAAACCCTGTGAAGAAATGTTGCCTTTCTCACAAGGTGTGCCTGTAGCCCATGAAAAGCCGTTGTGTCGCTGCAGACCCTGGTACCAAGGATGCCACAAGCTGAAATGAAGCCAGGTTGAAAGGCTGTGGGGAACGCGTAGCTCTGCTCTCCGTGCCCCAGCCTTTGGAGCAGGGGTAGCAGTGGTTTCATCTGCAGGGCTGTAGGAAGGCAGCACGTTGCTCAGTTGCACTGTTTGCTTAGTTTCCCTGGTAAAAGGGAAAGATTTTGTGTGCGTTATCAACCGATTCATTTTTCACATAGCATGGGGTTGTGTTTCCAGTAACCGGTTTCATTTTAAACCCAGGTGAGGCTGCCAGCCTTTCAGTAAGCATTATTTGTATATTAGTTAGGCAATTTTTGTTTTATTAATGAGTACAATAATGGAAGTGCAGGTTGCTGGGCAGAAGCGAGGGGTGTTTTTATTTAAAGCATAGCATGCATCGTGCAATGCCAATGAACGCATTA
This sequence comes from Gallinula chloropus, assembly GCF_964237585.1. Classification (NCBI taxonomy): domain Eukaryota; kingdom Metazoa; phylum Chordata; class Aves; order Gruiformes; family Rallidae; genus Gallinula; species Gallinula chloropus. Next base: position 43,701,591 of record NC_140090.1, read on the forward strand.
TTGTCACTGTAGGCATGGCTGGTCTGAACCTGCCTCTGATTGGGTTATTCCAAATAGGCCTCAGCACTTCATAAAAATGTCTTTGTCAGCCTAGTTTCCCTCCCAAACCTATTCATCTCTGTCAGTTTTTAATATTAGTACCAGGCTCTTGGCTATAGTCCATTAGTACTGTATTTAATTGCTCGTGTTACAGATGATTACCAATATAAAAAGCATTAATGTTTTCCCATCATGGGGCCATGGCTCTGTGCAGGACTCGGACCGTACAGAGCTGATGGGTTGTTTTGGTCATTCCTTTCTTCATTTGGACTCCTTTCGTGCCCTTGCTTTGCGTGATTGCAGAGGGCCAGGGGCCAGAGGTGTGTGTGGTTGGGATTAGCTAATTCAGCCCGAACCGTTTCTGTGAAACCCTCCCAGCCCTTGTCAGTACCCTACATCTCACTCTTAGCGAGAAACCCTCAGAAACGGCTACTCTTCGGCAAAGCGCTCTTCTCCGTGCTGCCTTCCCCTCATAATGCAGATGTGGTTTTCACAGCCAGGGTTTGAGGTTTCTTTCGGTTTTACATAAAGCACGTGATAAGAAGCTTTAATTTTCCAGTGTAGGCTGTGTCTCCAGTGACGATGTTGATAGGGATTTTTCATAAATATTACACCGGCACTACTTCCCCCTGCCCCTCCACCCCCCAAAAAAACCCAAACAACCAAACAAACCAAAACCCAGCCTGCTATTTTGCAAGGTGTATAAAGTTCCCAGTAAAATGCATTGAGCAAAACAAAAACACGGGGAGTGTGCCTGTTGGGGCCTTTTTCTGCCTCCAAGTCTGGCTGTGATTCACCTTGGTTTCCTCCAAAGCAAGCCTTGTGTTGCAGGAGCTACGCACAGACACATATGGGCTGGGGAATTGTGGTGTGCAACAGCATGCTGTAATGTTCCTTGGCTGCTTTGGTGGACAGAAGGTGTCATGGCAGGCAGCTGGATGGTCTCATAGAGCAGGAGCCCTCACAGCCTTTTCAGGTGCTGCAGGGAGCTTGGTTCACTTAAAGTCTCCAGCAGGGATGGCCCCAGAGCATCCTATGGGCCATGTCCTGCTCTTAAGCAGTGTGTCTCTCATTCTGTCCCTCAAGAGTCGCTACCACCTTGAAAAACAGACTGTCCTGGAGAAGCCCAGCTGGAGAGGGTTTTTAGGCTTCATGCTCTCATCAGACTGGGGCAGCTGAGTGGCAGAGCATTCTATGGAGCCACAGTTGCCCAGGACTTGATGAGGAGCAGGTAGGTGAGGTGGGTCCCCCGAGTGGGTCATGGTTCTTCACAAGTCAGCAGTGCCTGTGTACTTTGGGCACAGACTCACCGAGGGTTTTGTTCTGGCTGTGAGGGTAGTGCCAGGCACTTGCAGAGCACCCTTTCAGATCTGTCCTGAACAAGGGTCTAAACCAGGAGACACAGTGTCTCGTGCAGTTCAGAGACTGTTCTGCCATCTTTCTGTCTAAATCGCTCACATTAATATTATATATTACCAGAAACACAAGGTGGGTCAAAATAAGCCCCTTACGTAGCTTCCCTTTAAGAGCCGTAAAGTCTCTCTAGCCTCAGGATGTTGTGCAGTAATTCAATACGCGAGAGCGCCCTGCATTCCATGCAAATACTGTTTGGTTTTGTTAAAGCATTCGGATAACTTTGGTAATGTGAAAGCATTTCAGTGGAGCCTTGTAGGAAATCACAGCCAATCTTTTAGAAGGAGCAAAATCCGGAAGGCTGGAATAGCATCTACATGAAAACGCTTATGGTTATCTTTTAATACACATTGTAATTAGAAGGTTTTGATTTACTCTGTTAAGTGTGAAAACATCCTCAGGCAAAAATTAATCAAATGTTATGTCATGCTGTAAACTACAGCTAGGTCTTTGTTTGACCCAAAAAACTCCCCTCCACCCCTTGCCAAGCAGCAGTTTTTTCTTGTCGTACTAACTTGCTTATTTTAGTTTTGCCTTCACCCCACTTTCCTGCCACCCCCCTCCCAGTTCAGCTAGTCCCGGACTCACAGAAAACTTCACAAGTTGCAAATTCTCTCAGTAGTTGTCAGTCAAGCACAGATTTAAGCCTGAAGATAGATGAAGTGTCTCAGCTCTCTCTTTTCATGGGTTTTTGGTTTGGGGTGGGTTTTTTTTCTCTTTTTTTTTTCTTTTTGATAAATAACAAGAGGTTTCTACTTACGATTTTCTGCCCTCAGGGCTTTATCATTAAGATTAAATAACTGTACTCTCAAGCATACCACTGAACAAACATCTTTTCAATTATGTGAGTAACAGATGCTTTAACAAAAGAGCTATTGAAAATTCAGAAAGCTTCCCCTCTCCCCAAAATTTAAAAAGTATCAGATGACAGAGGAATGTAATTGTTTACCATTAAAACAGATCCTTAGCTATGCATTCAAAACATCTGAGAACACACAGGTTTGGGGGTTTTTTTTTCCAAAATTTCTGGGTTTTCAGCCTCAGAGACTTATTGGCCAGCACTGCAGCCAGCGGGAGTCCTTGGGTGTGAGCATGCTGGATGGTTGGGCACTAGCTTCCAGTGGAAGGCAATGATCTCTGCCTTCCTGGAAAGCAATGCTCTCTCTCCTTGCAGGGAATCGTTTTCCCAGCCACATCCTTCTTTCCACCCAGGAGTTTGTCCCAGCAGAACTGGGAGGATGCCATGTGCTACCTAGTGCTCCCAGGCGGGTTGTATCCCAAGGAGATGGAACTTCCCAGGCCTGCCCACTGTACACCTGTGCATTGTGATGTGTTGCCTGGCTCTGAGGCTGTGTGGTGTGCCCCAATACTCTTGGAGTCCCGGCACTCCTAGCAGCTGAGCTGGGTGGTCAGCATCAGGTAAAGTGTGCCTCAGATGGCAACCTCATTCCTTGGCATCCAGGAGTAGGGACAGGCCCTACACAGGGGTTTTCCTTGCTGGGAGCCGAGTTGCCTCAGGAGGGAGATGTGCTATTCTCCTTTGCAGGAGCAGCACCAGGAATGAAGAGGAAGGTAGAAAGGTGGAGTTTTTTTCCCCTCGGATACTCTGGGTCTGCTGGGAATCTCCACCTCACACTTTGCAGTAGGACTCTGCTAATGTGATATGGCTTGCACCGTGTGTGTTCAACATTGTGCAATGGAAATGTGGCACAAAGCTCTTGAGGAGGGTTGGTAGGATTTTGGAGTCCTTGCAGGAGGCCTGCACCCCATGGGCAATGGAAAATGGCACCTGAAAGCTTGTCCTGAGAATAGGGACCAAGCATTGCAGGGGCTATGTGGACCCGCTGAATAAAAAGCCTGTCTGCCTTTAGATGCGGAACTGGTGACTGTGGCCAAAATAGAGACTTGTAGCAATGTCAGTAGTAACCTGGGGAAGCTGCTATGCCCCAGCCGCCCTTCCTTCAATGATCTTTTGAGGTCCAACTTCCAACCCCTACAGTTCTGTAATTCCTTTGAATCATTCCTGTGCAGAGGTAGGAGACTCCCCTTGCTGAGCTGCAGGACCAAGAAGCTCCTGAGCTTCCCTCACCTGGCTGTGCAGCTAAATCAACAGCTGTGTTTGCAATGTCACTAATTTCCAGTTTACTTAAAACAAAGCGCCTTTGAATTCTGTTACAGCAGCGCAGTTCCCACCTTTCAGCAGTGAGCCATTCTCATTACCCACCAGCACTCCCAGTGGGCTGTGAGGAAGGTTGTTGATGAAAGGATGAAAGAGCCATTTCTTTAAGGAAGGAAATTTCTTTTGGGAAGAAAATTGAACTCAAACATATTTTGTCTTTACTGATAAATACACATTGGTTCTGTACTTCAGACAAATGCAAATAATCCTATTGCTATTGTGTTCTGCACAAAAGCACACGAGGCTTGCTTTCATAACTCCTTGATCGTACAATGCAGGCCAGGGAAATCAGGCCAGAGGAGCATGCTGCTTGATTTCCTCAACGTATTTTTGTATTCCCGTTTTGGAAAACAGGCTGAAACTTGGAATTGTGGGTTACTCCTCTTCCCTGTTCTCTGCTGGGGATTTGCTACTGGTGACCGGGAGAGCTGCCTCCCGCTCCTGGCCACCCCACAGGCTGACCTCTGATGGAGGTGGCTTGTTTCCCATGCGTACACTGACAGTGTTGCTTGAAGTTTTTTAGCCCTTTTGAAGAGCATCAGGGTATGAGACAAGGCTTCTCTTGGGATCAGGGCTCAGACATTCCTGCTAGTCCCTTCAAACAGCCAAATGTTTTGCCACTGAGTTTCTAGGGAACAAGAATCATCTTTCTCCATGCTGAGGTTATCAATAGGGACCCCTTTGTGCTGTGGGGGCTGTCCATGGAGCCACCCTGAGCTGCCCCAGCTCGGTGACCACTCAGACTGTCTTGCTGCATGGGAGTGCAGGAAGCTCTGCCTGGCTGCCAGGAGGAGCTGCTGAACCAGATGGTTCCCATGCTGAGCAGGGCAGGTCAGTTGTCTCATCCCCCAGCTCCAGCTTCCTTCAGAGGAAGGAGCAAGAGCCACTGTGGCATAATATGCCCAGGAGGGAAATGTTTTCCAAACTCCTACCAGTAAAGGGATTTATTGCCTGTCCCTTTTCAGTGTTTTTGAAACCCTTAGAGCTTAATGTTCTCATGATTTACATTAGCATCTAATCCTTGCGTAATCTGACTAATCCCTTGGCCCCAAGATATCCATTGGCAGTGAGTTCCACGGGTTAACCGGTTGCCGTATTCATTTGGTGGAGCAGATTTAAATCTTCTTCCATACCTGTTGCAATCAACCTCCTTAAGCTTCTGGCCAAGCACAGGAGCAGGGCAGCATCTCCCAAGGAATGGGCTCCAGTATTTTAAGTCCTTCCAAAATTATTTTTGTGGCTGAGAGTCTCCATTGCATGCTGTTTCGTGTTGGGCTTGGAGCCCTTGAGAAAGCAAGATGATGTCAATGGGAGACATGCTGGAATATTTTCTTCTGCCAGGAAGAAAACAAAAGTAAACACTGAAACAAACAATTAAAACAAAAAAAAAAAAAAAAAAAAGCAAAGAAAAAAAAAACATAGGGGTTGTGCTGAACTGTCTCCTTCCCTCCTTCACCCTGGGTGTCCTGGGCATATAGTTCCTCCCTGGCCCGAGAGCTCCAGCATATCCATATGTAGTGGGGAGAATTAAAGAGGAAACTGGCAGCCTTAACATTTAATTTCCTTCCTCTTTCTAGGCTGGTCAGATCCTTAGCATTATTGTAGCTACTTTTTTTATCATGTCTATAAATAGGTGTGCTCTCATGCGTCCTGTGAAGCAGAGTCGGGCCAAAAAAAAAAAAGGTCCATCCATTCTGCATAATCAATACATGAAAATGTCGTAGTTACTGGCTCAGATGAGATCTTGTATTGTTAGTTCTGTAGCTGGAGAAAAAAAATGTTGACTAATAAAGATTAAGGGCTTTTTTTTCTTTTTTTTCCTCTTTTTTTTTTTGTTTATGAAATGCTAATGACAAAGACATGTTTGATACACTGTGAAATACATTTCTCTAATGTGAAGTTTCTGCTTTTTTGTTGGGAAAGAGATTCAGTCCCTGGAGGATTTTAGAATTTGTAAATATAAAATTATCTGCTTCAGTGTTTTTTAAAAAAAGGTTGGCAGAAAGCCAGATTACTTACATTACTGTAATAGATTTGCTGACCTCTGACATCTGCTGCAGAGAAGTACATTGAATTTTTCATAATATCAGATGATGCAGATCTAAAAACTCAGTATGCTCTGCACCATTATTTAATTCAGGACTTAGTAAAGCAAAATCTTTTTTTGAGTAGCAGTTTATACGTGATTAAACTTAATATTGCCGATTGTAATAAATCAGGATTAGTATAGTACTGATTTGTTAATCTAACTTGTATTGATTTTAAGTTGTCTTTATTTAAAAAAAAAAAAAAGAGAGACTGGCTTTTCACTGTGACTGAATTTAATAAGAAGCCCTGTGATAGCAGACTCCCCTACTGTTTCAGCTCTTGGCTGGAAAATGTTATTCTTGTATTATTCCAGGGGAAAAAAAGATGGGGAAAAAAAAAAGCAAAAACCTCATGCTGCTAAAATCTGCTGCCTGTGGAAAGATTTTTTTTAATACACTAGTGCTTACATATTCTATTTATGTTAATTGACTTATAAATAATACACTTTATTAATCGTAATACTGGAATCTTGATCGTGATAATGACCCTTTTATTTGGTCTCCTCGCAAGCTTTACAAGTAAATATTCTTTAGACTGCAAAATATTCCCCATCTTTTCCTTCTTTTTTTTTCTTTCTTTTTATTTTTACTTCCCCCGGCCCCAAAATACAGCCACAGTTCAAAGGGACTGAAAACTGGGGAGGATGTTTCCAAAGTACGACACATTCGAGGTATCCGGCCCCGTTCTTTTGGACATCGTCTTTACATCTCCTTGCGCAAAGAGTGATTAAATCTTAACCTGCCTTGCAAATACTTGACACACACAAAAAAAAACCAAAAAAACCCCAAAAAAAAAATCTCGTGTTGGTTTCAGACATGTCACATTCTGCTAAACTATTTGGCTAACAGCAGATTGCATTCTTCCTGTGTTGGGCAATATTGACCTTAAATTGGCTAAGCCGGCTGCTTTTATGGCATGTTGAGCTGGCTGCTTACATGTTCCGAGAGCTGTATTAAGCTTTATTACTCCTGCACTATAAAATCTTCTAATAATCAAATGATAAGATCATATCCTGTGGGTAATTGTGTTGTACCGTGACAGGGTAACTGAAAAAAACATTCAGTGAAAATTGCAACCGACGGAAATCGCTACTTTGAAGGGGTGATTGTTGGCGTGGCTTGACTTGGTGCTGCTCCCCCCTGCCCCAGTCTCCCCGGGATCTCGCAAGACTGCCTTCCTGCCCGGCTCCTCTCCAGCTGCCCCCAAAAGCCACCTCAGCAGCAGGGAATGGCGAGCTGCCGGCCCTCAGTTTCAAACGAGGAGGGGAAAAATCCTAGAACAAGCCGTCCTTGTGTTTTGATTCGGTTTTACCTTAGTCATGCCGCCTCCCCGATACATGAAACGTTTAATTCCAGATTTCCTGCCGCTGGCTCCGGGCCTTTGACTGGCTATGCAAAATGTATTTTTACTGCTGTCGGCCTGCCAACTGCTGAGCTTAGTGAAAAATAACTAAAATGAAAACCTTGTACTCCCACATGAACTCTTAAGATCAGAGAAGGAAATTTAAGCCACAGTTACTAATTAGCGCCAAAGCTAATGAGTTCTGGTGTGGAGGAGTTTGCATCCCGCATTACCCTACGAGGCTCAGTGTCGAGCACGCAAGCCATGATTAATTGTGTCGTCCCAGGCCTTGCTCCCATTCCAGCCACTGCCACAGGGTTAATCGCCCGGCATCTTCCACGGAGAGGGCTGCTCATGGGCTGGGACCGTTTCCGTCTCCCGTCAGGGTGCAGGACAGTGTCTGAAACCTTTACGGTTGAAATATATAGATTTTTAATGGGCGACGCATTCCCATGGAAACAAAACAAAGTCAAACACTCTCCCCTCCTGGTGCTAACAATTATTGTAATAAAACATGCTTTTATTAAAAGTGATTTTAAATATTTAACACATGGCGGAGTGGCCTTTGCGTTGCCCTGTGCCAAAATCTGGCCTTGCCGCTAGTGAAGTCAGAGCGTCTTGTGGAGGGCAGGGAGGAATTTGGTGTTTTCATCGATATTCATGCTTTTCCAAGCGAATCCTAGCAGCCTCAAGTACGAACAAGATTATATTTTCTTTTTCTTATTCTGCTTAGTTATGCTTTTTATTATATAAACATTAACTGTAATATTACAGTGGGAAGCAGGTATTTGGCAACTGCATATTATTTTGCTAAGTTTGCATAGAGGGAGCAGTTTCCAGTTTTAGCAGCTGTAACATGTTTAAACTCGGTTTGTAATGGGATCTGAAGATGAATATTCCCTGTGGGCTCTGCTTAGCTTCATTACTGGAGCCCTGCCAAATTCAGGGTTAGAAAGTATTATTCACGCCTCTTTGCACATACCATGTCAGAGCATGCTCAGTTAATGAATTTTGTTTCTAATATAGCATAAATTAGGTTTATATTTTAACATAATTTATGTTGTATTTTATTAAAATGTAAAATATTATGATCGCAAGCAATCTAATTTCTCCTCTCTTAAGCCCAAACTGCATTTGAACATCTAAGTATGTAAATCAAAATTGCATGCTTAGGAACTGATTCCAGGATAACAAACAAATCTCTGAACCAAAGAGGTTTTCTGCCTTGGAGTCTTAAAGATAATTAAGGATTCCTGTTATTCGACCAGATTTATGTTGTTTATAAGCAAAGTACGTTTTCTTTGTAGAGTTAGCTTGTCTCTTTTTTTAAAAAAAAAATTATGTTTGCTGTATTAAAGTTCATATTTTTAAAGTCAGAGTCTTCTATTAATCCCACAGTGAGTCATTAATCATGGCAAATGCATTATAAAAACTTTAATCACTGAAGTTGAAACTCAGATTGTAATGCAATCCATCCCTTTTAATTACATCAGTTATTTTTCCTTTCGGATTGAGAATCGCAGAGGGAAAACAGATAGATTAAAACTCGGTGTTTGATGCTTTCAAGGGAGGATATTTTCCATCTGTGTTTCTTCCTCGCTTATTTTAATGGCAATTTCATGCGCCTTGCAGAGGACAGTTCGGTGGCGAAAGATTCCCTCGCCTTTAAACTCACTCCCTCTCCCTTTCCTCCTTCAAAAGAGACTCGGGGAACGTAGTGACAGTCACTGCAATGGGTGTGTGGCAAGGGTGGTGGTGAGCTGGTGCCGGGTGCTGCGCCCACCGCCACTGTAGGCTTCCCGCAGCCCTGCGCTCTCCTCCTCTGCCGGGATCCTGGCACTCGCCCTTGTGCCGAGGATAAACACCAGCCTAGAAATCGTGTAGCTGTTATCAAGTTGGCTGTGGCTTCTTATAGGTGTTTTCCTGGTGTTTCCTGGACGCTTTTTAGGGGAGAGAGGTAAAGTAAAAAATGGATGGTGGATTGAAGTTGTTTTTTTTTTTCTTTTAAATCGGTCTAAAACATACCGGCTCATATCCTCATCTGGTACAAATTGGTGTAGCCACACAAACTGCTGCAGTGTTACTGACAACTAATCCACACCAACTCCCAATGAATTTGTGCCACGTGATAGCCTTGCTGAATAAATTGATTTATCCTACTCGGGTTCATAGATTTAGAGTTTACACTGTTGCTTTTATGTCGTAGAAGAAAATAAGTAAACTGCTCATAGTGGATACGTTTTGTTCTTTGCTAGAATAGCAAAACCTGATCAATTATTTGTTCCTTAATCCCCTAGATTAATCCTGCCATATGAAAGATTTATTAAAGGAGAGGAAGATAAGCCACTGCCTCCAGTGAAACCTCGAAAACAGGATAACAGTTCCCAGGAGGGTGAAGCGAAAACAAAAGTGTCTGGAACAAAACGCATCAAAAATGAAAACCAAAAGAACAAGAAAGAAAGAGATAATGCACAGAAACCCCAAGATGCATCTGAGGTTGGTTGCTTTCCCGCTTCCCAACTTTTCAATTAAAAACCTACAGCTTTAATCACATGAAATCCAGTGATAAAGTACGTCATTTCAGCTGGAGAATTCCAACCAGCTGGCCTTCGAGTTTGCTCGGCAGGGAAAATTTGGTTGGGGTACTAGTCTGTGTTGGGATTTTGCTGGGCTGCAGATAGCAACTGGTTAGCTCCGTATTGCGTAATGGTTATGGCAGGAGACCAAGTGCTGGATGGAACAAGTACCATTTCTGCTCATTGTATTATACAGTGGTCACCACTGAAAGATCAGCAGCTGCCAAAAGGAAACCACACAACTACCACAGTTATTTCCTAATCTAAGTATAGGGTGGGGGAACCTCTAATATTGTTGATAATAGTGTGGTAACTGTTGGACGCAGCTGATTTTTATAATGGTAACCTCTGGATCGGCCCTTCTGTGCTCACAGATATATGCTTAGCTTTCAGAGAGCTTACCCCTCCCCAGGATTTTTACCACGTTAGACTGAGTTTCTCTTCAGACTAGAAGGTCAGATTTTGAGGCGGCCGCCTTCCAAACCCTAACTGAGCCCAACTTCTTCCCTCTCACATGCCATGGAGGGTTCTCACTTGAAATAGGTTCCTGTTCAGTCACTTGCCGACACAGGACAGTCCTCATGGAATAGGTTTTCTGTTCACAGCTCGGGGTAAGACAGATCAGCGGGACTCATATTTGTCTGCAAATGAGGGTAGATTTCATGTGTTGCTAAGTGATACAAAACCAGTGAGGGTTTTGCTCTGGTGTTAACTTTTACACATCCTGCCCACTCTCCCCTGTGCCCTGCTCAGGCCCGGTGTGAAGGAGGTGGCAAAGCTCCTCACACACAAGCCCTACACAAGATGCGGGGTGGGGTTTTTTTCCTGCCTCAGTCTGCCAGATCACAGAAGCCTTCGAGGCATTGCAGTGAAAGTAAGTATTTAAGGAATGCAGAAACACATGATGTACCCCAAAGACTGTGGCTGCTTCTTTGACTTCATTGCCATCTGGCAGGTACACAACTCCTGTTCCCACACCAGTTTGGAAATGGGTATTGAGTCAGCTACCACCAGTCCCCCACCTCCTCCTCGTTGATTAAAAACCCAGCGCAGGACCAGTGAGCATGGGTGCCTCTGAGGCTTTGAGCACCCAGTTTTGAGAACAGAAAATTTTGATTTTCATGCCCCATTATCTCTCTAAGGTGTGCTTACAAGGATAATTCCATCTCCCATCCAAACCAGAATCTGTATTTTAAGTTGCTTTGATTGACAGTACCTTTGATACCTAACCTAAGAGCACTTCACAGGGAGGGGGGATGTTTTTGTTTTCTCTCACACCATAGTTTGGAGGCAGGGAACCCTGTTGGGGTCCAAAAAAAAAAACCCACATAGAGAGGAGAGTGTGCACAGCTCAGTTTCAGTCCTTGGAAGGCTGCAACACCCATCACCCAAAGTGAAGAAGATGCAAAGCGAAGGCTTGTGCTCCCTCCTCCTGTCATTCCTTGGGGCCTAGCTATGCACTGAGTGGTCTTGGATCGGTAAGAGAGGTTATCAGTACCAGAGCCATTAAGCACAGCGTAGCAAGTCAGCAGCACAGCATTGGCCTTAACTTTGTTTCCTTGCTTTTGTTGTTCCCTATCTGGAACTTCCTGCTGCTTAAGCTGCAGTTATTTTTGTGTGGTTTGCAGGAAGAGTTCTTAAGCTGCGTTTATCGGAAACGTAGGGAGTCTAGACTAGACAATAAAAATGTACAATTATGGCAAATTCCCATTGTGAAATGGTACCTTTTATAGCAGAATTAACATCTCCTCCCTGGCTGGGAGGGAAGACGTGTCCTGCCCCTGTTTATTCAGGGTGGGCAACTGAGGACCTCAGCTTTCACGCAGGACCTTCACCCAGTGGGTAGGTGGTGATGCCAGGCCCTGCAGGAGGGGGCTTGCCGGGGCACAGGCTTCCCCCAAGGCTAGGCGCAGAGCTCATCCCTGCTTTGTCATGGGGAGGGACCCGTGCCCTGGATGTGGCATGTAGGGCGCCAGCAGAAAGGAGGTGCCCAGCACTTTTGAGTGGGTTGAAATCCAAGCCTGCTGGAGCCAGGCATGTCCCTCTCACCCCAGCCCTCCCTTCCCCCAGCAGCACAGTCTGCTGCCTGGCTCCGCGTTTGGGTGCAGCATCCATCCAGGCAGATCAACAGTGGCACATCATGTTGATCTTTAGGCACGACCCTATCCGAGCTTCTTCTTCAACCGTTTCTGCCCTGGCCGAGGAGCTGCCCGTAGCTGTGAGCTGTCAGAGCGTAATCAAGGCACAGAGGTGTGGTCCCCTCGACTGCATGTTCAACTGTTAGAAACATGCGGGGAGAGAACATAACTTTTAATTTATTAGGGTTGTGCTGGCTTTTGTGCTCCTTGCTGTTTTCCTGCCATCACAATGACATTGTCAGTTTAACGAGACGCCAGGCAAAATGCTATTAGCCTTAGACTGCAATTTCCTCACAATAGCTAGAACTTCAATCTGAACCTTTCTTAACAGAAACAGAGCTGCGTGTACAGTTATTAAATATGATTTCTCTCTTGCCTCCCCCCCTCCTTGCTTTGCTCATCCGTCTGGTATTTTCCTGTAATTTTAGAAGCTCAAGAGACTAGCGACAGTACTTTGTAAAGGACCTAATGATGGTATTTGGCTGCAAAAAGGCAGCTCTGAGTTTAAGAAGAAGTTAGGATGCCAAACAGGCGCTGTAACTAATAGGCCAGCCAGATAGGCAGGAATATTTAAAAGCGTCTGCAAAGAAATAAATCTCTGAGAGGATTTGAATCGTTAGGACCTTCTCCAATCCCCCCGCTCCTACGACAAGACCATAAAGCAGCACTTAGATAATAACTTTCCCGATGCACCTTATCTTTACAACGAAGAAAGAAAACAATAATAATAAAGGGCTCACACAATGCTGCCGTTTTATGACCACCTTCTACTGCAACGTGTCAGAGGAGAGTGACAGCAGTTTTGTAAAGGGCTGTCAGTCAGCTGGATCGCAGATGGGATGCTCTAGTGACCTCTGTGGGTCACAGTTCAGCCGGCTACATAATGGGATGAATGGTGTGAATTGTGCACACAAGCTTTATTAATGGGGGAGCAGAAAGAGCTGCGGGCCCCATTGACGATAAGGGATAAAAGCCATGTGTGCACATGTACCAAGTGTTGACAACTTCATTTTAATCCATTAATAAAAAATAAAAAAAATGTGTGTCCTAGTTAAGCCGTGGCGGTGATTTGCTGCCTACAATAGGGATTCCTGCTACGCCGTTTCTATCGTTTTCACACTTTAACGCAGATGTGGGTGTGAGTGATCTCCTCTGTGATCACCGAATGTTAAGATAGCTGCGGTGGAGAGATTTATATAAGCAAAAGACACAGGAACCGTGGTGGTTTCATAGGTGAAGTTGGCCGGTGGGAGAAATTTCTATAGTCTTACCATTGGTGGTGTGAAATCTGCTTTCCTTTGTTTGCCTGATTAATGATAAAAGAGTATAACCTCAGCCTTTAGCTCTCCGGCCAGGCCACTGCTGCCTCTTAGCAGGTTCCAAACATCTGCTGGTTTGAAATGCCTTACTGCGACCATCATAGGGTCGGAATATTTCTTTGTGTGGTTCTTTACTTTGGGTCCTGTACCTGGCGTTGGAGCCTTTCGGTTCCAGCAAGGTGATTGACAAGCACTTCCCTAAAAGTAGCCAAGGCTGCACTGTGTATGATCTTAGGAGTGGGCTGCCAAAATGCACCATGTTCTTACTGCTGTCTGTTGAATCATTTTATTAGGTTTTGTCAGAACAAGAGAAAGATCAAGAATCAGCAGACCAGAAGAATTTCCCTGAACATCCCACAGCGGGTGAGGCGAAACAACCTGTGCAAGGCCCTCCACCTCTTTTACCAGAGGCAGGTCGGCCACTGCCTCTGGAAAAGACGGACCCAACAGGAAACAGCATGAACACTGACAAAGCCAAGGAGGAGGTCCAGCACCCATCCTCCTTCTCAGGTATACCAGTGCCCCCAGAAGAAGACACCGTGCTGGATGCCACCGTCACGAAACACTTGCATCCCCCAGCAGATGCCCTGGAAGACACGAAGCCTGAACAAAGGCTACACAAAGCTTTCACCGACAGCTTAGAAAGCGAGCCTCCAGAAATGCCCTTCATGGCTTTCCCGGTCCAGCTGCCTGCTCAGAGCGACACGGAAGATGACAAATTGCCGGAGATGGCCGATTACATCGCAAACTGCACGGTGAAAGTTGACCAGCTGGGAAATGAAGATATCCACAATGCACTAAAGCAAACGCCCAAAGTACTAGTGGTCCAGAACTTCGACATGTTCAAGGAGAAGGAGCTGCCCGGGTCCATGAACGACGACTCCACGTTTGGTTACACGCCGCTGATCTACTCCAAGGGTAATCCGGGCATCATGTCACCCCTGGCAAAGAAGAAGCTGCTGTCGCAGGTCAGCAGGGCAGCCCTGTCGTGTAGCTACCCTTACGGCTCTCCTCCACCTTTGATCAGCAAAAAGAAACTGAACAGCAGAGACGAGCTGTCCTCAAGCATATCACAAGGTCCCCATGCCCCTAGTTCTGATCCCGTAGCGATTAATAGGCCTTCGGTCATACAACACGTCCAGAGTTTTAAAACCAAGGAAGAAAGGAAATCGATCAATGACATTTTAAAGCATGACATGCTAAGTAAACCTGATCATCAGCGCTGTGATTTTTCAAAACATCACCTCAGTTCACTTGCAGAGTCGTATGTACCGAAGACGGATATCCAGGACTGCAAAGATAAAATGAGTGAGAAAAGGGCACTGCAGCACTCCTATGTGCCCGCATTCTTGGCAGATTTTTATTCATCACCTCATCTGCACAGCCTTTATAGGCACACAGAACACCACCTTAATAATGAACAGACATCAAAGTACCTCCCCCGGGACATGTTCAGAGAGTCTGAAAATATTTCTACTTTTACTCAACACAAACACCAAGAAAAACTAAGTTTAAATTATCGCCCATCTTTGCATCAGCAAGAGAAGAAGGTGGCAGCGGAGGCCTCTTCAGATGATCAGCCAACAGATTTGAGTCTTCCAAAGAGCGTACACAAACAGACAGCAAAGGCTCCAGGCTCCAGCCTCCCTCATACATCCATGGCCCAGCAAGAAGGCAAAGGCATCTCCCTGTTCCAGCCTGCGAGCAGTCAGGCGGTGAGCCTAGACTGTAACCCCAAAGCCTGCCGCGTGTCCCCCATGGCCATGACGGCCCCGAAAAAACACGTCGAGTTGCTCCACAGGTCTGGGAAGCAGCAGGCCCAGAGGCTGGAGAATCTGAGGAAGATGGAAGGGATGATGAATCCTATCGTCAGCCGCAGAACTAGCCCTCAAAACGTGGGGGCCGCCAGGCCTTTGAAACGGAGCCTGGAGGACTTGGACAAAGTAATTTCTGAAAAAAAAATCCGAGCTGTCTCTCCTCTGCACTTACCAAAGGAGACCCTGGCGAAAGACAAGGTTCCCGACCCAGAGGGGGAAGGCAGCAAGCCGATGCACGGCCTCCACTCTGGCAGCATGCTGGAAAGCCACAAATTTCCCCTTTCTGGCGCCATCTTCCCGGGCTTGTACCCGGGGAGCCTGTGCACAGGGCTGAACAATCGCCTCCCACCCGGGTATTCTCATCCCCTGCAGTACTTGAAAAACCAGACCGTGCTCTCCCCGCTCATGCAGCCTTTGGCTCTTCACTCCTTCATGGTGCAGAGACAATTCCTCACGTCCCCCACGAGCTCTCAGCAACTGTACAGACACTTAGCTGCAGCAACACCTGTAGGAAGTTCCTACGGTGACCTTTTGCATAACAGCATTTATCCTTTAGCTGCTATAAACCCTCAAGCCACGTTCCCACCTTCCCAGCTGTCCTCTGTACACCCCAGCACAAAACTGTAAACTCCCCTCAGTTCACACAAAAAATAGGTCTGAGGAGAAGAGTTAAGTTAGCGACATTCCTTCCCCTCGCCCCCGTGACAATGTCTGGCAGATTTAGCCATCTGTATTTTTGGTCAGCCAGGACACAGTCATATCCCACCCAGCAGAGTGCTTCAGAGTTTGGAGACAGGACTTGGACTGCTTTCTTTAATTCTGGGTCCCACATCAGCCTGCCCCCACCCCCTCCCCGCGCCCCTTATCCCTGCCAAAAAGAAAACAAACGAACAACAACAACAAAAAATCAAATGAAGAAAAAAAGAGAAAAAAAAACAACAAAAAAAGAAAGAAAAAAATATATAATTTGATTTTTGTGTACACGTTTTCTGAAAGGATTGGTATACGGTTAAGAGCGCATGTGCAAAGGGAGCCATGGAAACACAGGCCCAGTCCTGAGCTCGCCACCGTGACGGCCCAGGCCACGGCTGCGTTTGCCTTTGAGCCGAGGACTGGAGGCTGAGCATCATCATTGTCATCATCACCATCAGCGCAAACAAGTCCAGGACGCGAGGTGAACCTGGAAAAGGAGAAGTGGGCCAAGAATTCTTGCAGTTGGTGGATGTGGGTTTGGGTTTTGTTTTTTTTATTTTGGGGTAACTTTCCCTGACTTTTTAAAGATTCAATCAATGCAATGTATAGTACGACGGCAATAGAGTTTTCATTTTAACACTAGTAGAACAGAAGGGTAAAACACTGTTTGATTTGACTGTACATATCCACTTCGTAAAGTACCAGTGTCACATTTGGTCCCAATAATTTATATAGTTCTGTTTGTCCAGTACATACTGTGCTCTTTATGTTTATTTTGGGTTGGGTTTGTTGGGGGTTTTTTTTTTGGGGGGGGGGGGGGAAGGCGGGGGTGTTTAATTAAACAGTATCATTCTATATGCAACATTTTTTAAAGGTTGTGGCTGTCCTAATTTTTTTTTAATTTTTTTCCCCCCCTAACGTGTTTGTCATTTTTTCCAGTTCCTTTACACTTCCGAGCAGCTTTTTTATTCCCTTTTTGGTTTGTTTTTTAGGGTCTTTTTTGGGGGGTTTGTTTGGTTTTTTGTGGTAACGTTTACTGTTTACAAACTGAAGCAACTGGTTCAGATTGATCTTAAAGGCTACAAACACGCTGTAGGTGATGTTACGGTGCAAGGATGCCAACAAGGTTCCTTTCCCCACCGCCCGCCCCTGCGAGGTGCTGAGCACCTCTCGCTCCTGTTATCACGATGGCTCCTATGCCACTTTCTCCCCTCACACCCCCCCACCACCACCCTCTGTATCATGGTCCGTGTATTCGTGGAGAGTTGTACTTAAGGCTATGAAACCCTCCCACCTACCAGAGGAACGGTCTAGAAAACAAAATGAAACCCACCACCCTGGCACAAATCCGCTGGCTGACAGCTGAGTCCAGAGAATGCGTTCGCGGTGCACGGGGATGTTGAGGATGTTGGATTTTAGGAGAGGTGCCAGTGTTGTTTCGGATTGGAGGCGTTAATGGGGCTGTGCCACGTGAGCGACCAGGCTAGGCAGGACAGGTAGGGACCTGCGCGGGGCGGTCAGGATGGTCCTTCCCTGGCAGGGATCCTGTCATCTCCATGGGCATCATTTCACAGGGGGGAAGCCCCAGGTGTGGAGGGGGGACAGGTTTTCCTGATGGAAGAGCTTCCCTGTGGATGTGCATTCGCTTTGCAGGACGTCACCACCACGCAGCTGAGCGTAGCACATCGACAAAGCGAGGTGTGACTTGGGAGGCTTTTTTTACAATGTGAAAATTGGTTGTGACTCAAACCATCTCAGTTACCGATCCAAGACAGCATAATCCATGCAGAAAGAGAAACGGAAACTGCTACGAAACACTTTGCATGCTAGGCATGTCGTTAAACCTTCCCGTGATATGAAGCCAAATACAATATATAATGTATCATACTTAGTATCCAAAGGTGGAAACCAGAACAATATACTCATCTACTGTTAAAGATCCAGCTTCTTCAATTAAATACTTTATATTTCTGTGGTAAAAACTGTATTTAATTGATCGATAAACAGGCTAGTAGAACTTACAACGTGGATGTGCCAGCACCGAACATCCTGATGCTCCACAAATTGTACAGGAAAACGGAACCGCAGGCTCAGCCGGGCAGAGGCCGCGGTGTGGAGGATATCTCTGGTATATAAAGTTGCACTAGATCTGAATCACATGAGAATCAGGGGTCTGGGGATGGGGGTGCGGGGGAGTGAGGTCAAGGGGGAGCGGGGAAGGGGAGAGAGGGAGTGTAAAAAAAACCACAGCAAACGCAAATGGAAGCTCGTCATGTGTTTGGTGAAGCAAATGCTTCTCTTGTTTCGGTTGAGTCACGTGTCCTGGAGTCCTGCATCTGTTAATGCCAAGTGTCCAGCTTCCCTTTTGGGTTATGTCCTGTTGGAAGTGTGAGGGGGGCTGTCATGCCAGGGCAGCGCCAGGCTGGGGAGGTGGCAAGAGGGGGAGGAAGCCTCCTCACCTGTCATGCAGCCAGAGGAGTTTTTACAACACTGGGCGTAAACGTTGGGGCAAAGGAAGAGAGGTGGTAGCGCAGCCCCCTAACAGGAGCGTTAAAAACTCCCAGCAGAAATCCTGGAAAACTTCCAAAAGTCTCTTGAATTCTCCATTGGCTGAGAAGTCTTTTTTCTTCTTTTTTAAATTTTTGTTATTAACAACGTCTTAGGGCTTTGTTTGCATCATTGTAGTTCAGGGGGCCTTATTGCTGAACAAAACTGTACAAGCCTTTCTTTGTGCAACCAGACCATTGTTGTCAGTAGGTTTGCGAAGGAATTGGCGATAGAGTCATAAATCTATTTTACCAGGAGCTGGTTCCAGGATTCATTAGGAATGCTAAAGGTGGTGGGATTCAAAGGAAAAATAAAAAGCCTGGCGGCAAACGGCTCGCATGTAGCTTCTGACCACAAGCAGAGAGGGACTTCGAGAAATGCCTGGGCAGGAGAGTCTGACTCCCAGGCAAATCCCCTGTCCCGGCGAGGCCGGGCGAGAAAGAGCCGGCAATTTGCAGTAGGTCGGTCTCGGCTGCGTGCTGCCAGGCACCAGTCGTCTGCCTGCACAGTGCTGTGAAGTGGGTCGTCCCAGCTGTGGAGAAGTTGGCCGGGTATCCCTGGAGCTGGGGCAGGAGGCAAGCGCTGTGCCTGCCTCTGCCAGCATGCCCTGCCCCATTTTAATTTAACTGCCACCCTGGGAGACCACCTCTGGGGTCCTTATTCCTTGCAGCGCTCAGCGAGGTCGCTTCTGGCCCGGCTTGGCAGTTGTCATGATATTTTAGCCAGTGATGGGACTCCTTGCGCCAGCAGCATTGGCAGCGCTACCATGAGCACTTCCTGTGGTGTTTGCTGTACGTGTGGCCGATACTTCACTCGTTCTCTTCCTTCTCCTCCTCCTCCTCTATCCCCTCTCCCCCCAGCCCGGTTTTAAATATGTTCCAATAATGGCAGCATAATCTACTAGCTGTTTATACTTTTTTAACTTTCTTTTGTTGTAAATATTGTATACTTTTTTTGGTGATTCAAGTTACGTAGCCTATATGCTCTGTAAGGTGATGATTTGTATATATATAAAAATGGCCCAGTAATATTATATAGTTTCCCAGTTAAAAGGTTATTGAGTAACCTTTGCGTTAGTTTAAACACTACCAGAAATAAAGCTGAGCCAACTATAAACACTCAATTTTTTTTGTATGTTTTCCAAATTGTACTTATTAATGCTTTTGATACTGTATTATGTGCCAATAGTTTCCCAATCACAATAGCAGGCGAAAGATATTTTGTACTTTTTGATCCACTGTAATATTTAATAAAAAATGTTACTATCTGTTCCCTTTCTCATTGTTCTCTTACCACCATGGGTTACACGTTATCCCGCCCTACCTGAAATCCTGCCCACTTTGGCTTTTCCTCCCACAAGTGATGATCAAAGAAAAAGCAGCTTGCTGTTTCCCAAAAGAGGATGAGACAGGATCTTCGGCCAGCATGCCTCTGTTTTTAAGTCGTGCCTGCACTGAAGCCCGGCTGTGTCCAGGCTGGCTGCAGGAATAGCTTTTGATGGGATGATGCCTGCATGTCACCAGTGGTTCCAGGAGCTGGGATGCACATGCGGTACATCGGGGAAGCTGCTCCCTGGGTCTCACTGCAGAGCAGGTACGGGCTGGGATGATGTCACCACTAGACAAGGCTTAAAGAAAGGTGTTGCTGTGGTTGAGGGGGGAAAAAAGGCTCGGAAAAAATATTTTAAAATTATAATAATTTCTGGTGCGTGCTGGGAACTGATGGGGAAACATCAGCTGGGGGAGAGGCAGCCTGGGGCATGCCTGGGTGCACAGGCAGGGAAGCCGGGTCCAGCCCCCACGCACAGCTGGGCACAGTATTCCTGCCACTGGTCCCGCAGAGGGGATGGTCCAGGAGCAGGTGTGGGGGCAAGAGGGCTACCTGTGGCATGGGAGGGGTCTCCCTGAGACAGCGGGAGAGACAGCACTGCCCTTCATTTTCCTCAACATGGGGTCTCCTCATCCCATGTCCTGGCCCTGGGTCGAGCATTGATGCTTCAGAGCTGGTTGCGTGAGGTCTCCCATGGTTTCTGTATGTGAGCAGACAGGACAGGCCTTCCTCTGGTTTAACCTGCTGCCTGATAATTGGCTTTGATGCTCATTTAGCCGTACAGTGTGCCACCCCATAAGCCATCACGCCCTACGTGCTGTCCCCACACCAGCCGCAATATGGGAGGAAGATGGCACCATCTAGCAAACCTCTTCTGCCACTTGCTTCCTCCTCGGCAGTCCTAGTGTTCCCCCATGATGGGATGGCTCATCAATAGCATATGGGGTTACTACAGGTCAACTTTAACCAAACTTCTGCTCACACAGGTTTCTTCAAGGTCATCAGTCAGCAACTGGGGACACTAGAGGTCAAATTGACAAATTCTGCTCATGTGGTTACTAGAGGTCATCAACAAAAGGTTGGCGTAACTAGAGGCAAACTTGACCCAAAATTCTGCTCATGGGGTTACTAGAGGTCATCAATCAGCAGTTGGGGTTACTAGAGGTCATTGATCAGGCATATAGGGTTACTAGAGGTCAGATTCACACAAAATTCATCTCTTGGGTTACTTGAAGCCATCAATTAGCATATGGGGTTACTAGAGGTCAAATTGACCCAAAATTCTCCTCATGGGGTTACGAGAGGTCATCAATGAAAATATGGGGTTACTACAGTTCAATTTGACCCAAAACTTCGGCTCATTGCATTACTAGAGGTCATCAATAGCAGTTGAGGGTACCAGAGGTCAACGTGACCCAAAATTCAGCCTGAGGATGTTGCTAGAGGTCATAAATTATCATATGGGGTTACTAGAGGTAAACTTGACCCAAAATTCTCATAGGGTTACTAGAGGTCATCAGTTAACATATGGGATTACTAGAAGCCAAACTGACCCCAAAATTCTTCTCATGGAGTTACTAGAGGTCATTGATTAGGCATATAGGGTTACTAGAGGTCAAGTTGTCCCTATATTCTGCTCATGGCATTACTAGAGATCACCAATGAGCAGCTGATGTTACTAGAGGTCAACTTGACCCAAAAATTCTGCTCATGGGGTTACTAGAGGTCATCAGTTAGCAGTTGGCTTTACTAAACATCATCAATTTGCATACGAGATACTAGAGCTCAATTTGACCCAAAGGTCTGCTCACAGGGTTACTAGAGGTCATCAAGTAACATTTGGATTTACTAGAGGTCAACGTGACCCAAAATTCTCCGCAGCAGAAAATGAACCTGCATCTAACTGCAGTTAGTGTGGAATTCAGCATTCACACAGCAAAAAAACCCCCATGTTTCTTGGAGATGTTCCCTCTCCTTACGATGGGACGAGCCCCCATTTCTGCTTCTTCCGATGCATCTGACCATGAGCAGTCCAGCAAGTTATGAGCTTGGTGACTTACAGTGACACTTTTCAGGCTCTTGGGGCTTAATGTTGGTCAGTACGTTATCTTTTTGCCCTTAATTTTAAGAAAGTGGGGGTTTCTTTCTGCTGCGTATCAGTTTACACAGGAGGGCAGGCTCAGGCACAGGGACTCAGGCACTGGCCCAAGCTCCCAGCCACGGCCTGAAAATGACTCAAGCAGTGCATCTTTAATTCGCAATGCTTAATGACTTATCTCTTGTTTTCTTTAATTAATGCTCGTCACTTAATCATTAGGAAATGGTAAATAGTCTATCGCAGCACCGATAGCAAGATTTCCTATGGGAAAAATCTTCCCCTATAGCTTTAATTTAAAGATCCACTTTTCACATCGTGCGTACCCACTCCTTACCTTTATGCTACTGCCTGATTACAGGTCCATTAACTAATCACATTTGACAACTTGTTTATTGAGGGGAGCAACTATTTTACATCACTTGCCTGAGAAAGAAAATACTCTAACACACAGTTATTCAGCAGCTGCAATCACGGAGTGCTGAATTAATTGCTTTGAAGCGCTCAGACAAGATTTGTATTTAAAAAAACCCACAAAAAATAAGAAGAAAGAAGGAAAAAAATAAGTCAAAGGAAATGTTGTTTGACAGAACGCATGAATGAGAGCAGCAGGAGGGACTCAGGCTCAGTAAGCTGCAGCCCGGCTCCAGGGAACATGCAATGAGGGTTGCACTTTGAAATGCCGGACTGTGACAGAGGCGTAGAGGGGCCTGCGGAAAAGCTCGTTTGCTTGTTTGTTCATTTAAGCTTTAGTTCATCAAGCATAAACACCAAAATATATACAGATGATTTGGTTAAAGGATGGGGATGCCGCTGAAAGGGCAAGCGAGCACGGTCAAGGCCATACAGGTTGACTTGTGGCTATGCCATACATGTAACTGCCCTGGCTGGCTTCTCCTGGCATACAGATAACTAATACAGAGTACTGTGAGGCTTAATTTTTATATAATTTTATATATGTGTGTATATATATACACACTTACACACATATGTATGTGTGTAAGACTTACACACATATGTATGTGTGTAAGACTTCTGCTGCTGTGACTGCAAGCAACTGAGGTGGTGCGTGCCGCCACCAGGTAAGACTAATTCTGATGGCAACACCAGAAGGGAAGGAATGCTTTGAGGTCCAAAACGGTCTGTTGTAACAGACTTCTGGGGTGATGCACAAGGACTAACCAGTATCATCACAGAATCACAGAACATTAGGGGTTGGAAGGGACCTCGAAAGCTCACCTAGTCCAACCCCCCTGCCAGAGCAGGATCACCCAGACTAAATCACCAAGGAATGTGTCCAGGTGGGTTTGGATGTCTCCAGAGAAGGAGACTCCAGAGCCTCTCTGGGCAGCCTGTCCCAGGGCTCCGTCACCCTCACAGGGAAACAGTTCCTCCTGACATTCCCATGGAACTTCCTCTGCTCCAGCTTGCACCTGCTGCCCCTTGTCCTATCGCTGCCATCACTGAGAAGAGCCTGACTCTGTCCTTCTGACTCACCCTTTACATATTTATAGACATTAATAAGGTCAGCCCTCAGTCTCCTCCAAGCTAAAGAGACCCAGCTTCCTCAGCCTCTCCTCCTAAGGAAGGGGTTCCCCTCCCTTCGTCATCCTGATGACCCTGCACCAGACTCTTTCAAGGAGTTCTGTGTCCTTCTTGAGCTGAGGGACCCAGACCTTGACACAACATTCCAGGTAAGGTCTCACCAGGGGGAGAAGGACCTCTCTTGACCTACTAACCACCCCCCTTCTAATACACCCCAGGATGCCATTTGCTTTAGCCACAAGAGCACATTACAGGTCATGGTCATCCTGCTGCCCCCCAGGTCCCTCTCACTCCCACTGCTCTCCCATAATCTCAAATACTATACCACTATAAAAAGATGAAGAGGCTGCCCAACAGGCTGAAGGGTGAAGTAACCCCTCAGCTCTCTTTCATTAAAGAGAGGCACATAGAACCAAACCAAGTAATTGGCTCTGATTGCCCCCCCCCCCCCTTTTATTTTAGCAGGTATGGCTGACAGAATTGGGCCTGCTGAAGGAGAGAGGGGTAGCAGAAGGCAAGTAAACAAATGGCTGCTGAAGTTTGCATTAATCACCTAGCGGGCTGCAGAGCAGCGCAAGAGCAATGGGCCCTGGTTTATCCCTGTGAAAAATGTAAATAGGGGTAATGCTGGGAAATCACCACCTTCTCTTGCCAAGGAATTATATGATTATTTTAAATGTGAAAGCATGCATCGGGCTGGAGGCTGAACTGGCTACTGCCTGAGCCGGGATCAACCCAAGCTAGTCCCAAGACAGCAAACCATTCCTTACTGAAGAATAACCATCAGGCAAATATTTAAGAAACTAATGAGGTCGTGAGTAAAATACAATGTATTATTAGTCACACGAATGGTGCTTTATTAAAATAATAAAAAATTCTGATATATTAAAGGCATGGTATGGTAAATCCAATTTGACCTGGAGCTGTGTGCAGAATATCATTATTAGGATTTGTCCTTAATAGAAAATTTTCCATTTACTTAATAAAATGTAATTGAGACTCTCCTAACTAACGTTGAACAGAGTTTCTTCCACATCTGGAGCCCCAGTCCACCCAGTACCACTTCAAGCGGCCCATGCTGTGAAATAAAGCAACATACCTTGTGCCCTGCATTCCATCAGCAACTCTGGATTCAAGAGAAGGGAAGGCAGAGGTGCCAGAGATTCTCCCTTTTTCCACCAGCCAAATCCAGGGGCTAAGAACCTGGCAGCTCAGTACCTTGACAGTTGCAACTTGTCCACACCACAAGGTCAGATAAATTGCACCCAATTTGTTTTAGAAAGCTCTTAACCCTCATGTACAGACATGAGGGACTGAAGAGGAACCAACAATGAAATCCAGGGAAAGTGGAGCAGCTGCTGCCACCCAAAACCCCAGTGCTGTGGGGACAAAGCAGCTCTGCAGCCGTTAACATCCTGCTATTGAGCCAGGCCTTAAGCTCACCCAAGCAGGGCCAGGATCTGCTTTTCCTTCCTTTTGTTTGCTGGCCATGGAGCAATAGAGACACTTTTTTCTGGTTTTTACTAATGCAGAAGGAGCAGCTCACAGGAGACCGTACTAACAAACAGCCCACACTCTCTTGTAATTCAAAAGTAGCCTTGAGCTAGAAGTGTGTGCTCAGCGCTGGGCATCCAGATCAAGATATCATCAAAATACAGGTGGGATTTTGAAATACACCCTAATTGGAAAACAGAAAGCATAAGTCAAAGAAGGATGGGAAAGACTGGGAGCTTGAGGGTGGGAAAAGAGATATTTGGATTTCAGTACCACCTTTATTTGCAGTGACAAAAAGGGAAAAAAGAAAAAGGAAGGTGACAGACAATTGCAGACTCTTTCCCTCTGAGCAAAAGAAAATATACAGATTTTAAAGTTTGGAAAGAAAACTCTCGCGGCATATCATCAAACCACAAGTTCTGCGAGGCAACAGCGAGGCCAAAATTTAAGTAAATTAAAAATTACAGCCTTTTACTTTTAACTGCCACCATGAATTCATGTCCAGGCAGTGAAACTGACAGGATAAAAGGCTTCCCACGCCTGCATCTAAGAGAGCCTGTAATTACCAAGGGCTAGGAAGAAGCTGTCTGTGTACAGAACAGCTCCACAACTTCCTGCTGCAGGTATTCCTGTAGCACCTTCTTGCACAGGTGACATGGGACAACATGTGAAGAAAGCCCTTCACAAGACAATGTATATTAGAAGTTACATTCTTTTGTAAGCATTTCAGAAGAAATTTAGAGAGGTGTGAAGGAAAGCCTTAACAGAATAAAAGAAGATCACTAGTTACTGTAATTTCTCTCCCTTTGGGGAGGTACATAAAGACCATTTAGTAAGCTATCTTTATTAAAAATTGTGAAAGATCAGGTTTTCACCCCCATGAAAAGCAATTTATTTTGATGCCTTGTAAACAGATAATACACATAAGGAAAGATTACAGTATTGCCATTTGCTAATGGTTATGAGAGATCATCATATCTTACTTCACTAGGAGCAAACTGCAGCTCCTTCAGGTGCCTTGTGGGTCCCATTAACTCACTCTGCTGCACTGGCTTGCCTTGCACTTATTAATCATGTTTTGTTTTTTCATGGACTCTTAAAATCAATCAAACATTTAAAAAATGGAATCCCTCCATGTTTACTACCATTCCTACACAGCAGTTCACAGATTCACAGAGTTAGAAGGGCCCTCCAGAGCTCATCAAGTCCACCCCCCTGCCAAATCAGGGTCCCTAGGGCAGGTCACACAGGGAGGCATCCAGACGGGGCTTGAATACCTCCAGAGGAGGAGACTCCACACCCCCTGGGCGGCCTGTCCCAGGGCACCCTCACTGGGACAAAGTTCTTCCATAGATTGGTGCAGAACTCCCTGTGCTCCAACTTGAGGCCATCACCCCTTGTCCTGTCCCCACAGACAGGAGGGGCCAGAAGACTGCTTCCCAGTGGCACAGGTAGCTTTAAGTCAGCAGTGCTACAGCGAGCTCCAGGCAGTAAGGCAAGCAGGAGTTCGCCTCCACACAGGGCTGCCTGTGAAATAACCAATGTTGGGCGTTAGTAGTGTCAGCAGCCCTGTTCGCAAGTCACCTCACAGAGAGGGTGGAATGACCTACGTCTGCTTCATGACACCTTTTTCTTGCAAGACTGTGAGAGAAGACAGCCCCTAAACCACAATGTTTACGTGCATTTATGGAAGCAAAGGTAACATCTCAAACTTACTGTATCCACGCACAGATCTGCTAGGTACACTGGACAGCCAGTTGAGCGGTCACTGCTGGGTGCCAAATGGATTTTTTCCTTCCTTCTTCTTTCCACCAGTTTAGAAAACTGAGGGCAATACTGTTGGCTACTGTCAGGATGAGCCTAGAGGGATACATACATTCAAACATATATTGCACAAGCCCAGAAGAAAAGTAGCCACTTGTGAGACCTCTGATTTTACAGCATCCATCACTAGCAATTTATAAACTGGAGCTTGAGCGTGACAATTCTAGACTGAAGAAAATTGCATCAACACCCTTTTACTCTGAAACATTTTTAATTTTGCTTGTGTATTTTAACCAGATGTACAGTCTGTTAGCAGCCAAAAAAACCCCAACTCTGACATTTCACAATACATTAGTTTCCAAATCTGCATTTTTCTATTAAGGAAACCAGCATTAATTACAGGTCATCTCTGAATACTAGGACAGTATTTCCAACTATGTACAAACCACTGCAAAATAGCTATTAATACAATTACCGTAGGAGAAAAATAAAAATTGCAATACTAGGGAATGTAAACATTTTCAGCTAATGTCTTTGAAATCACAAGAGGTACCGTCTACCGCTCCGAAACCAAGTGAACAGCTGAAAACTTAGTCGTGCTTTATATTACACCTAATGTCAAGTGAGTATGTCAAAAGTTGTTCATTCTGTGAAATTTATATTCAAGTTTGGACTAGCAGTTGCTTTCAGGTTGTACCGACAAACAGAAGTGTTCAGGCTGACTGCTGTCTCCGTCTGACTTAAAGACAGCAATCCTACTACTTAATTCTGCTCTTAAGCAGCAATTAATTCATTCCAGCAGCCAACGAGCCAACCATTTTCAAAGCTGGCCAACCAAATTACTCAGAAAGGTACCTAATTGCACATGTCTATGGTTGGACTCAAACTCAAAGGGCTTTTCCAACCTAGTGATTCTGCGTGGTTCAGCCGTAGCAGATGACACCAAAGTCTCTGAACAAACACTGTTTTGCCAGGGGAACTCTGCTGCCAGGCAGCACAAATGTGAACGAGGGACAGCAGGACACAAGGGCTGGGAGAAGCTGCAGGACTCCTGAAATCTTCCAGGCCTCGTCCCAGCAGGAGGCTGGCCAATGCCACCTGCACCTCTGAAGTATTTCCTATTTCAGCATTGTTTCTAGATGCTAATCAAATGGCTTTGGCCTTTTGAATCACAGATGTTTGGAGTCACCAATTAAAGCACCCTCGGGATTGAAATGAGATGGCTGAACAGTGCCTTCTCTTTTAGTGCCCAAAGCAGCAGATCCACCGTTTCTACCACAATCCGTAAGGAACAGGCTCCCTCCTAACTCTGCCTTTTGACTCCCCATCACCTCACTTTGAAGGAAGAAAGCTAGCAGCACCCCAGGCCCACTAGAGAGGTTTCAGCCACCGCCTTGGTCCACATCAGTAAAAACTTGGGAATAGAATTGGTGCAAAACCACAAACACCACTGTGCTGCACCATGATAGGGCTGGCTCCCTCCTGAACAAGCAACTTACTGGTCTTAGTTCCTGCTCTGAATATTCATCCTCATTATAGTCAGCAAAACATAAGGGGAAAAGACAAAGAGTTCTAACTTCTGAGTAAGCCTAAGCAATTATAAGGGACTGGTATCAGTAATAAAATATTACAATTTGTCACTACACAGAAAAGCCAAAACCTGTCAATTTTCCTCACAGATATATCTTCTAATTATGCTCCTAAAATTGTGCTGGTTTTATTGCTAATATTTATGTTCTCTTGCATAGACAAAAGCTGAATACAAATGTACTTCGTACAGCTGACTTCACCGTACAGCCAAGACCAAGGTTTGCTGCTAGCCTACAGGTTTTATCACTTCAACCAACTTGATCAAGAGAAGATGTGAAGGCAATAATAAGTGACAATACAGAAGGGGGAGGAAAACACTAAGTAACAATAAATACTGAAACCTGAAGTCAGCTTCATAGTAGGGATTATTCTAGTGGTTGTTTAAAACAAACTACATTCAGTAGCAGACACCTTTTCACATGGAGGAGCCCAAATGGGCAATTAGCTGAACACATCCCAATGCTGCTGTGATGTTTCACATGCCCACAGGAACAAGGCTGTTGTTCTGAAGCAGGACGAGTAGGGTAATTAATGGCCTAGTTTGCTTAGTGGTGATCAGGACAATGTAGGAAACTGGCTCATTTAAGTCCAAGTTAAGGATAGACATAAAGCATCAAACAGCACAACTTCATGGAGAAGTGGTCTTCAACAGCATTTTCCTGCTAAGCTTGGCTTGCCAAGACACGCACACTGAGGTGTTATCCCAAGAACCCTACATCACCTACTGAAAACCAGCCCATACGTTGATATAAGGTTGGTAGATCACTGGAACAGGTTGCCCAGACACACAGTGGAGGTCCCATCCCTGGAGATTGACAGAATTTTAGGGATTGGGAGGGACCTCCAGAGATCGAGCCCAACCCCCATATATATTCAAGACCAGGCTTGATGGGGCTCTGAGCAGCCTGATCTAGTGAAGATGTTCCTACTTACTGCAGGGAAGGGGGGTTTAGACTAGATGACCTCCAAAGGTCCCTTCCAACCTTACACATTCTATGATTTTAATTTAAAAAAAAATACCAGTACTAGATCAAACCAATATAGAGTATTACGCTGAAGTCAGAGAACTAATTTCAAAATGCAGCGCTGGGAGTGACTCTGCAAGAAGTACAGTTGTTTTCCATCTTACTCCATTTTTAAGGGCTCTGGAAAAAAGAAAAAGATGACATACCCGACAGCCTGTCTGTTTGCTTTTCCCCACCCCCCCACCTATGCCACTGATGCAATAAAAACTTATCACCTTTCTCTACAAACCTTGCCTTGCATTCAATTTTAAAAATCAATGATCTGGAAGAAACTGTAAAAATCACCTGCAATAAATTTGCAAAGGATGCGCAGACTGCTGGAGTAGTAAAGAACGAGGACAGGTCACTTAGAGAGCAATCTGGATCACTTCATGAGCGGTATTTTAATGCTGGTAAAACACAGTGTATGTTTCTAAAAGAAAAAAAAATAAGGTAGGCCAGCTAATAAGAGGATGATGTACCACATTCTTAAGAGACTCTGAAGAGGACCCGAGCCATAGAAATCAGCATCCAAGGCAATGCTTCCACAAAAAAAAAAAAAAAAGATAATATGTTTTTTTGAGGACAGAGGAGAAGGAAATATTAAGCAGAGCAAGAGGATCATGTTATGTCTCAGCATAGTCCTGACGGATTGCTATTGACACGTGACATCTAATTTAGATGTCACACTTCAAATTGTTTCAATACACAAGAAGTACAGAGAAGAACATGCAGATTAATTGGTCCTAGGCAACATTCGTTGCCACAAGAAAGTTAAAGAATTCAGTACATCTCATCAGAGAAAAGGTTAAAAGGGACATAATCATGATTTACAACTACACACCGGCAATTAGAAAAGCTGATACCACCAAGATCAATATAAGCAATCAAATGCATAAAAAGACCAAAATAACTTAAGGTAGAGCCAGAAATGCAAATAGAAAATCAAGTGAAAAATGTACTTGGCGTAATTAACTATTGCAACAGGAGGTATGAGCAAATCCTCATCACTTGAAGACTTCAAAATTAATATTAAACGGCTTCCTAAAATATGTATGTTCAACACAAAACAAAGCCACCGAATTTAATAGAGAAACTGCTCATTGAAATTCAATGGCCGTTTGAGTTTAAAAAAATAAATCCTCATTATGGTGCCTTCTATATTGCCTTGTGTATTTGTGAGATTTATTTTGAAATATAACAACTAAATGGAAGGGGGTTACCAAGAAAAAGGTATTCTTTCATTCCAGAGAAGAAAAATCCTTAAACAACATTTAAGGATAGATTTGAAGCTAAATAAACTGCAGCTGCATTTTGGAAAATATGGGGTTTTCCTCCCTTCCATTTATTTACCCTATTTCTTGTTCAGAGTTGCACAGTCCACTTAGTCGACTGTGTCTGATTTACATAATCATGTAGTTATTCTTCAGTTTTCCTGTTCCTATTTATAAGCCATTCACAAACCATCCACTTAAATAACAGCATGATTTATTGTAAGAATGATTATGGTTGTTTCAGAAGGAAAATGGAATGTGATTAAACAAAGAAGGAACAAGGACATTCTAGAAAAGAAGGGCTCTAATCCTGTAAATGAAACCTGCCTCTCGAGCCCGATCCCAAGCAGCCAATGCACTACTGAGGGATTTCAGCAGCCACCTATACAGCTGTGCAGCTTGACTGAAGGCAAAAACCTAGACATAACCAACAAACTGGTCACACACACAGTATCTTCTGGAAAAGTGTTAGAGCTCCCAAACCCGTCCACACTTTAGTAAAACAACAGTAATTATTATTGAAGTGTACACACATAGTTGCTGGTATGACTCACTCAACACAGGTCTGAATGCCAAGGCTCTAGAAGGAGATCTGCAAGCAAACCTTTGCTTGCATCTGAGGTAAATGCATCAGCCAAGGAAAGGGTTGGATAGATAAGCTGTGGGTCCTGAGCAGAACCTTCCCATATGCAGCAGATGTTCCACAGGTGCCACAGGAACCCTAATAACCCATCCTTCTTACAGCAGCGGCGAACAGTCTAATGGAAAAATATCAAGGTCTGATTTTTTGCCTGAAGTACTTGTTCTCTGCTATTTCAAGAAAGAATGAGTGGTAAAAAAACCCCACCCTATTAGTTTACCCGCAACACTTCCATGATTACAAAGCAGCCATCTACCAGGAAGAGCCGAGAGGCCCCACAAAGGAGAAGGTATGCTACAGAGCCCCTTCTGTCACACAAAGCCACCTTAAAACCGAAACCCCGAATAGCTTTTCACAGGTGGTTCTGCTTGTAAACGGTCCTGTCAGTTCGAAATCAGCAGGAGCGATGGATCGCAGTCTCGCTCACACACAGATCGTCCTGGTCCGTTCAGACAACGCATGTACCAGCAAGAACTTAAGAGGTCCCACGCTACACTGGTAGAACCGCTTCAGAAATTCACGTGGAGTTACAGAGCTGTTCAGAAGAGCACAAATAACTTTCCATAGGACATTATCGTATAAGCTGTGGCTCCCAAACAGCAAGGGAGAGATAATAGCATTTTAGGTGATGCCAAGCACGGAGCCCAAGAAAAATCAGCTTTGCAAGATCTGGGTTGAACGCGTGTGAAATTCCCATCTGACCCAGTCTGAAGAGCGGCAGGCAGGATAAGCTGAGGGACTGGTGGAAGTGCAACAGTAACATTCTCACTGCAGGGACACTGAGTTACCCTGAACACTGCCAGTTTTCCAAGGGGAAAGTACTGAACCACTCTTTTGGGATGCAGCACCATTACTGGAGACAGAGATAACTGCCCCCACTCCTAGTGCAATTGTTTGGATCATAGCAACAATGAGTACAGCTAGGAGCGCAGCCAGTAGTAATGCTCTGGCTAAAAGAGAGAACTTCAGCCTCAATACTTATAAGCTATATGCTAAAATCTAGTTTTACTCAAGAGTTATAGTAGAAGGCCAAGAAACTTAAAATTCTAAGGACTCTTCTCAGTTTATTACGATGTCTAAGGCTGCAAGCATGGTCTAGGGTGGTCTAGCATTTCTGTGATGCTTTTCTATCTAGGGGTCAGCACCGGCTTGGTTCCAGACTTCATCTTGTTAACCAATGAAACAGGATTCCCACAGCCAGCTAAACTGCTTTTTTGACAAGGACCTGTTTTTCGAGGAGCAGCGATGGGTGTCTGCAACTGCTGCATTTTCACAGGCAGCTTTGAACCCAAGGCAGAACTACTGGCAGATGTGCAGTCAGACTTCTCCTGGTTCTCTTTGCCCAATTGCTCAGGGTTGGCCTGTGCTTTTGCACTGTAGAGTGCCTTATCAGAGGGTGGAGACAGAGCTCTTCTTTTCTTGCCTTTGCTGTCATTAGGACTCATAGCATCTCTCTTTGGGCCCAGGTACCTGTTTTTCTGAACAGCCATCTCATGAGATCCATCAAAGAACGAAGCCCATAAGGAAGATGCAGGCTCTTTTTGATGGCCAAGCAGGAACTCACCATCAGTCTCTTCGATTTTTCTTTGTATGATATCAGCTAAGCCCTCGTGTTTCACTGGAGAATCAATGCCTGTAGTTTTAAGGGAGAGCAATTAACTCAGATTGAAATGCTACTAAACAATTTGACCACTACCTATTTCATTATTATTATTCAGAATACAAAACTCTTAACACTGTCTCCTGGAGTTTGGACTACTGTTAAGAGGATGTAATCTTTTCCATTTCATCCATTAATACGCTTTCAAAGAGAGAACTGAGGTGACAGTCGACATTGAGGCAACAGGGTAAGCACTGATATTTCTTTCCAAGTAGAAAAAAATAATTTACTGCTAGGAAACCTATGGGTGTTAGATATTAAACATATTTTGTTGTACAGTGCTTTGAAAACTGTTTCACAGAAGGCTCCTGACTAAGTATTCTTGTGCCTCTAGCCTGCAGAAAACAGGACATCTTCACATCTATCATTTTTCTTTATGTGCTTTAAGACTCTCACAACCCCATTTCTTATCCCTTATATTGAGTTTTCTATGTATACTGCAGTAATAGTAGCCTCTGAAACAGTAGCAATCTTTTCTAGTGCAGGCCACACATAAATAACACATTAATAATCTTCAACACGTTTATTAAAAAAAAAACCCATTTTAATCCTCTAAGTAAGCAGGGGAAAAAAATGGTATATTAAGAGTGAAACAGAGTTTGTGTTCTGCTCACAGCTGTACTGGAGCATAGGTAGAATTATGCTACAGCATTACCTTGGTAAAACTTCTACATAGTTTATTTACTGCCTTTCTGCTCTGCATTCATAGCTTAGATAGGACTCTCTTGACTGTTCAGCGCTCTGATGCATGGTGACTCAGTGACCCACACGGTATTTTGAACATCTTCACAGTCCCAATCTCAAGCAGCAAGCAAGAAGGCAGGCATTTAGAATTGTACAGTATTTCGCAGCCAATACTGCACTGGACCCATTAAAACAAAGTGACCTACTTTTTCTAGTCTATAAATATTATTTCTGTAATGAAACTATTAAAATAATCTTGCTGCATACCATTTTGCTCTGTAAAAATAGAAGTCTCAAATATGTGCTAGACAGATTTTCCAAGCGTATTTTTCAACATCATTACCAGAGGCCAAACAACAGGTAAGCTATGCTAGCTAAGCCTTTAAATAGCTTTGAGAACAGCAAATTAATTTCGTGCAACTAGTTAAAGCTATTGTCAGTTTGCAAACCAAACTATTTTACCTTTATGTTTCCTGAGCTTTACACTGCTCTTAGGATGAATGTTTATTTCCAGTGACAGCTTTTTTGAATGTGTTCAGGGCTTTCTAGCTGCAGTCCAGATGGCAGATTTTTTGGCTCAAGGTATAAAAATCTATTCATTATTTGTGCTGTTACAAATTCAGATTTCATATGAACTCCTTGGTATGCAATTATGTTGCTCTTTCATTGTCTGAAGTGCCCTCGAAAAAACTCAGTGTTTCAACATCAACACCAGAAGCCATTTGAGCACAGACAATGTTGTTTCTGTTACCCTGCAACTTGAAAAGACAAATCCCACTTACTCATATCATGGTAGACGGAGGTCGCTTCTTTTGTCAAGAACAAAGGTGGTTTCCGTGGTGACATAATCTCAATTTTCATAAGTTCTTCACAACAATGTTTCCACTGGCCTGAGAGAGAAAAGAACAATGACTGGAACTTAAACACTTCAGCTTGAAAAAAACTGAAGGTATTAGGTGGTGTTAGGGAACTATTTCCAAAGCGATGCTAAACAGCAGCATTCACTTTTGTGTAGCTCAGGATGCATTTGTATTTTTAACTCTCCACTCATTCCCTTCGCACAAAGGTTACAAGCTACTACCGTCAAGCATCCCAGCAAGACTGTTACATTATGAAGGTTAAAGATCATAATTCTTCTTCAAATTCCCCAACACAGTATAAATTCATCAAAACCCTCTAAAAATATATAGTTATACACACACATAGTTTAAGGTTAGAGAAGCTTCATGAAGTTACTGGGACAACCTCCAATATACTGCAGGCTGGGTGTTACACAACCACGTTACAATGTTATAGTAAAGGAAGTTCTCTCTTAATAGATGATAACTTGCCTTTTATCCCTTAGCAGACAAGGAAACCTCTTTTTCTATTAATAGATTTTTTGACCTTAAGGAAAACAAGACACAGTAAAATGACTTTGTTCATAACAATCATTCCAAGTTTTCTGAGCACATTAATTAAGAGAATTTTAGAACCAGGGAAGAAAAAAGGCATCTAAATGCCAAGTGACCCATTTTTTTCTGAACCCAAGTAATGTGTCTCAAAAATCCATGGGTATTCTATCTATAATGAATAAGTCGTCATTCTTTTACCCCACTCTATGGCTAATTTAAAGAGGAAGCCCTAGTTTTTGCTTGGTGTGTTTCTTTAATTGATAGAGCCTTTCCTCACTGTAAAGCAGAGCTAGAAAGAACCAGAAATACCAACTACAATACTAAGTATCTGCAATCCCAATACACTGATTTTATTGGTGTGGCTTCTGACTAAAG
Organism: Gallinula chloropus; assembly: GCF_964237585.1. Taxonomy (NCBI): domain Eukaryota; kingdom Metazoa; phylum Chordata; class Aves; order Gruiformes; family Rallidae; genus Gallinula; species Gallinula chloropus. Next base: position 43,736,589 of record NC_140090.1, read on the forward strand.
ACTGATATTTCATTATTGACCCGTTTCTGTTTTCCAACCCGATAAAAATGACTATCAGGAGCCAACTATACCTTGTCAGTGACAGCATAACCGACAGTTGTTCCTCACCTTTAATAACCCCACAAGTCAAACTATTAGAGCAGAGGAAAAAGACAAATTAATGTATGTAGTTCTTACTAAAAAAAAAAATACTGGCTGTTAAACAAGCAACACAGTGCAACTGCTTCGATACTATTTCAATGGCTTACACCAATAAATGAGTTTCTTCTTTCATGTAAGAACAGCGTTGTTCCAGAGGTTAGCCAAAGGATCCAAACATCAATTTATCATCCCAATTACTTCTCTGTTAGAAAGCCTCAGGTAGGGCTTTTACCAGGTTCAAGTAAGCAGCGTGTATTTGCAGGACTGGATTGGAGCGTGCTTCTGTGAGCACGTTCCCATGTAACAAGGGGTACCAAAACCTGAGAACTGCCACCAGAATCAAGTAATCCCTAATGCAACAAGTTGCAATTTAATTCATCAGTAACACTGCTGAGCAAGGAAGTCCTGTACACACGTGCCCACTTGCAAGGGCTGGCTGAATCTACATGCTAGCCAGGGCCCCAAATGAATCCAGCCAGGATCCTCATTGCTTCTCACCAGGTCTTCCACACCCAGAGGTTTCATGCTTGCAGAACTTTAGAAAACTGGTATACCACTGGTAGGGTGACCAGGTAGAGGTGGACTCATCCTGCTACAGCAGAACCCAGCAGTCCTCAAAAATAAAAATAAATTACCTAGAACACCGCTAAGAGAGACCAAGTTCTGAGATGAATGGACATATTCTGCTTCTGGTTTCCTGCAAAAACCTGGACTGAACACGTGGTTTAGTAAAATAGTTTAGACCACCACCCAATATTATCCCAAAGAACATTCTCCTTCTCACGAGCCTTGCAAATAAAGGCCTATGAGGCAATTCTAATCTACAGTGTTCAAGGATCCCTTTTATGTTGCCTAACACCCCACTCAGAGGACATGCTGCCAGAGCTGCCTGCTTACTTACTCAGATCATAGAAATGCTGCCAGAAAGCCTCCATCCACTTATGAAGTTCATCCCTACTGTCAGTAGCAAAAAGTTGCATCACAGCCTCTCCAGATACAGGGTTGATAACAGAGAAGGTATTAGTTCTTCTCTTCGAGTCCTTATCCACAGCTCGAATTCTGGTTTCCTAGGAACGACAAATTGTAGCAATGAGTTACTGCTTCAGCTCCACACTGGAATTATGCCCACTGATAGTGTAAGGGAGGTATCAACTGCCATCATTTGGCTTTTTATCTAATACAGATTCTTTTCTAATTAAAAAAACCCCAAAACACTAATATCAAGAACTGCTTATAAAAATATTTTCTCATAAAGCTACTGAAACAGCATAAAATATGAAAACTAAGGGACTGGAGCACTACTGTTACAGTTCATCTCTGAATTGCAGAATGCGTGTTTCATGTCTCCCCCACCCCTCTGCCTTCACCAGCCCATCTTGCACTGCTCATCCTTTTCCACAGCAGTTCAGTGAATAATCTAACACACCACCAAGCGGCTCTTTCTCTGAACTCTTCAGCTGGACAGTGTTACAGCTACTATTTGGGTCTCCTACTGTACTTCTGTAGGCCATTGTTTATGCAGTGTATTCTAATTTCGTGTCTATTTTATGCTTCTCTCAGTGAATCAGGACATCCAGTGACAGGAAAATGAAAAAGAGACTTATCTAGTCCATACATAAAGGGGCATTTGTAGCAGCTACCCATACAGTTCTGCTAGAATTGATTTCCAGCATGAGAGGGCATTTTGCTCTAATATTGAAAAAATAATAAATCCTGTTTGTCATTTCAAAATCAACGTGTTAGTTTGGCCTTAGCAAAGGCCAGCTACACAGAAACAACTAAGAACTCAGATGAAAAGTATACGGTAAGTCTATCAAATTTCTTCAGCTGATGTTAGAAAGGCTCTCAATTACACAGCAGCCAAGATTTCCCCTTCTGTTTGGAGACATAGTTCAATTGATTTTTAAAATCTAGATTAGATTCAGCAGTAGTTTCACAGTATCTGGTTTCTTTGTTATGGCATTACTGCAATAAAACAAGCAAACAATTTAGCTGTGAGTGTAAAATACTGAAACATTTTTAGTAATAGTCTGATAAAACACAAGTGAAAAAGTTTCCAGAACACAATTGGTCAACACTGCTGTTCATCAGAACATGATGAACAAATTAAACTAACCTTGCTTTGTTCGCAAAGGTAAAAGTAGAAACCCTGGGAATATCTTTGCATATACAACTCAACCAGACTGAACAAGAATTGGGCTATTATGACACTGCTCTTAAAAGGATTTTTGGCATACCCAGGAGAACAGCATAGCCCCCGATCCTGACAGGATGAGGAGCTTTGGCGCCGGGGAGCCAGCCGGCACCCTACCACTGGTCAGCCCTGGAGCCTGGCAGGACACAGAGGAAGCCACCCGTCAGCACCCTCCTGCCGCTCATGGACTCCTGCTCTCATGGGGAGCACCCCAGGTTTTGAAGGAACCCAACAACCAGCTCCACGCTGTGTTCAAGTGTCTCCTGTCTGGTTGGACAGTGAACCGGACCACAAAGGTGGCCTCAGGGTATTCCTCAACACGCAGTGGGGACAGATCAACCATCTTGCTTTTTACACAATTCAAATGTCAAACATCTGCTAAAGATGTTAAACATACACCGACAGAAATTAAATTTACACATAGGATCCCAGGGGGATATGCCTAGTTCTGATACTCAGACAAACAAAAATCATTCTACAGAACGTTCCCCAGATTTTAAATGCATTACTGAAGTAACCGTCTGAAATACCAACAGCTGCTTGTAGCATATCTGATGGATATGCTCATTTAAATTCTTCTGTCTAAAAATAGGAGATGAAGTAATTCATCCATAAGTGCTCTATATCCCATTAACTCAGGTAACCATAGATACCAGCAAAAAAATTAAATCAAATAGATTAACATTTGACAGGTAAGAACTTCAAGCATACCATACACACAAGTTTATTTAATGATGTTTGCTGCAGGTTTTATCCCACAACTGTGGTATTATTCAAAGGAGATAAAACCTCCAGCAACAATCCATAGGTGATGCTTGAATATTTAAGAAGCAATACAAGATACCGTTACAGTAACGGGCTGATGAATGTTCCAAGCTTGGGTGAATTGCACTACATGCCCAGTTCTACTTACTAAAAAACTAATGTAATAAAAAAAAACACAAGCAGAAAACACCCCCAAACCAATGCCACCCCACAAAACAGCCACCAAAAAATGTGTTTTAAGGAACCATGTTATAAGAATGCTCAACCTTTCAGTCTTACAGGCAACTGAACCAACTCTGCTACAGATATTGTAAAAACCAAAACAACCATTAACAGGAAAAACTGAGTTGATTCTTGAACTCTAATGATTCTTAGAAGCTGAAGCCAGGCTTAAGTCCTATCTGCAGATTTGAGGTTTTTTGAAGGTGGGAAAAGACTAGAAAGGAATTTTTTTTTTTATTTATTTTTAATGTTAATGTCACTACAAACATTTCTTTGGACTTCCCCAAAACAATCTATTATTAATATTATCTGCCTGATAATATTCATCTTTTAAGTAAAAAAGGGGAACAAGAAGAAAAAAAAAAAAAAAAAAGCCTTTTTTATTGCTGGGGAATACTACTTTCCTGCTAAACCAGTCCCAACACACTGAGGAGAAATAGTTATAAAGCTCATTATAAGGTACACCAAAACAAATTACAGTTCTGGAGAAAAATACTGAATAGCCTAAGATGCAGTCCTGCATACCTATTTTAAGCTTAAATCAAGTCACATACAACAAGCTTCCTTCATGTTTTTAGTACCAAAAATAAACCAAGAAGTAACAGAAACACAACATAATCTGTTTGTGTGTTGGTTTCTGCTGTAACAGCAATAATTTCCATGGAGTTTGTTTTAGGCCAGTAGGGAGATGTGGTTAAATTTTAAAAATTATGGCATTCAAATGCATTAACACACAAGACCAGATTCACCAATTCAGCTACAAATATTTTCTCCTTATACCCCTACTGGTTTGTGCACTTGCACTAACGTAACATCACTGTGGCCACTGGACAGTAAGTATAATAGGGAAGAGGATTCCTATGCCATTTCAGCTATCGTGGGTGCAATGCAGCAGTCAAACACCAGAAGATGGTATTATATGACCACCCAGCATTCTGTGCAGCACCAGGGAGCCATAAAGCATAGTTTCCAAACTGCACTGTTGGAGCATATGTGTTATTAGGACTCCTGTATGGGATCTGGGTATTATATCTGCTTCTCCAGCCCACATCCACAATCTCTTTCAAGCAACTGCAGGACTAAACTGAGCAATGTATTGTGAGATACCAGATATTTGGAAGCATTTAGCTAGCCTGTGCTTTTCCAAAGTATTTTCACATGTACAAAGGCTTGTCTAAGCCAACCAGCAGGACAAAGTCCTTATTACAGAGAACACAGACATTTTCAGGGCTGCTCTAGTTTCCCCGCTGCTGGAGTTTCCTGACGCACACAGAGAACGCTGCTCGTGTTGCTGGCTCCCTGAATGTTTATGTGGTCAAGAACTCTTATTCATACCTTCTGTTCCAGCCCAAGGGTGAACTTCTGGGTTCCCTACAAATACTGCACGGTTCCCTCAAAGTTACATTTCCCAATGAACTGCTCTACCTGGCCTAGCTCAGAAGAGATGCTCCAACAAGAACTGTCATTCAAGCAGCCCGCAGAAACACGAGCTTGATTTTGTCCTTTCACTCCCACTACAGTGTTCAGCAGCCAGTCTATGACCCCTGAGCCTATGGCTGCAAACATTTGATGTCCCTCATCCCATTCACGACATGGTTTAGCACAAACACAGAGACAGCTCTGGGACTGCTGCAGTGGGTGGCACCAGAGCTAAGATTGCACCGGTAAAATATGCCAGGAAGGAAGTCACAGGCCTATATTTATTCCAAGCAACGTTGCAGAATTCCTCAAGCTTCAGGCATGCATGGCACCAAAAAAAGGTTTTATAATCTATGACCAGGACACAGAGTAAGTATTCCAAATACTGAGCAGCTAATGTGAACTGCTGGCACACACACCAATTTGCTAAGCTCTCAGGTGCAGGCAAGGTCTTTATTATTCATTTCAAACTAAAGCAAGCTTGGGAAAAAAAAATCTCAGAAATCAGCCCATGAGGAGTATTTCTTGTTCAAATTGGATTCCAGCAAATTTTCTTTGCTACAGAAAATATCATTTCTCTTGCCCTACTTAGTTGTGCAATATAATGTGTTATAATCACATTTAGCTGGAACAATAATAGTAGCGCTTGCATAATAGGAACTGCAGAACCATTCTTGCTCAACAGCTGTAGCAGTGAAGTCATCTGAAGTTGAAGTAATGACTTTGCTGGTCTTAATGGCTTCTTCAAGTCTCCATTCAAAGGGAATGGGAAATAAAGCTATCATTGTGAATATTTTCCAGAGAGTTTCTCATAAATCCAGATGATTTCATTACTTTTCAGAAAGTATCTTTCAATTACATGTAAAGGATCAGCTTCACATTACAAATGAAAATGCCACATATGCAACCAGAAGAGATTTTAGTTAGAACATCTACAGTCGATGTTCAATCTCAACTTTCATTTTGAAATTGCTGTTTCTATAACAACATGAAGCAGACAAGCCCATGTGATTAGTTTGCTTTCATTTAAACTCTAGGAGAAATTCCATAACAAAGGAATCTAATATCTGCAGGCATTAAGGTATTTTCAAGGGAAACTGTTTAAGTAGTAAAATAGCCAAATATGGTTTTAAATGCTTTTTTCTCCTGATTTTAACTTAAATTGAAGAAGAATTCACAGTCGTGCTCTCTAGCAGTCTGACATGTTTCTAAAATGGTGTAATATTTATGTACCTTTGACATAAACTTTAAGGATATTCTGCAAACATATGGATGGTCTCCCAGCAAAGGCTCTTTAAGCTGGATTTTAGGTTCTAAGTGCATTGGCAACTTGGAGGAGCAACACACTTTAGTAAAATATGGTTATGTTAAAAGGAAAAGCAGAACTAGGATACAGACCAACCCCGCCTCCCCCCCCCCAAAAAGGCCCCCAAGATATGAGGTAGCCTGATAGCAAATTATAGAATGTCTAAATCCACATTCTAAAGTGTGACAGTAATATATAAAATTATCTAAAAGTTAAGCATTTCTTACAGTTGGAAAACAAAATTATAGCAAAGGCTGACTAGTGCAATTAAAAGTGACTGAAGAGGGAAGCAACTTAAACCTGCTTAAATATATATCATGGTCTCAGTATTTACTTAATTAAAACCAGCTTTCTGCTAGTGCTGTATTTTTTAACAAAGCCAATTGTTCATGCATTTACGTTAAGGAATCAATTTAAATCTCAGCACACTAAAGCAATGCTAACACGAAGAGGCCACATTGTTGTGCCTAGTTTAAATGTTTGGTTTATATGCAAGTCTCACTCTAGGTGAGAAAGCAGCCCTGTTCTCCAGAAAGCCACCAAAAGCTGATACTGCTGTTGTAAACAATGTTGTAAGGCACTAAAATATTTTGAGGCTTTTTACTAGCCTGTGTTCCTACACATTTCCCAATCATAGCCCGGCCCCTCTCTGGCACCACACAACATTTGCGTAGCCACATAGTGAACTGGGTAAGAGAATGTGTCAAAAGAAACCACAGTTGAAGCCAACCCTCCTCCTGCCCCCAAAGTAAGCTAACTTTAACCCACATCAGCTCCCTTCTCCGATTCATCTGTCAGCTGCCCCAGTGTCTACCCTGGCATAAAGCCGCACAACAGTCTGAACAGGTGACTAGGCAGGAGGAATGTTTCTTTCAGAACTAGTGCTGCCATCAAACGTTCACAGCAGTATCCAGGTTGACCTGTGCTTAGTACAGTTTCCCAACACGTCTATTTGCTTACACGCGAAGAATCCAGCAGTGTCAATTGCTAGTAACCCTAAATTCCTCCGCTCGTCCTTACGTGACACTAAGCCCTTGATGACCGGACCAAAACCAGTTTTTGAAAACATCTGTTCACTCTAATACTCACCATTCTAGAAGGTCCTTCCAATAACATTCCTGAATTGAGCACTTCAATATTACTATAAATTACTTTGGTTTTTAGCCAAACAGTAAATAACATTTTAAGTTCAGGTTTTCAACTCAGCCTTCCTAATCAGGGTATGAAAAGCAACACTAATGTCATCCTAGAGAACAGAACTTCCAAAGTTATTGCACCCTGCACAAAACCAGTATTAAGAAAAGCTGCTTATTTTAAGGCACTAAAATATTTTGAGCAATTTTCCAGCTCTCCTTCTAATTAAGACCGTGGCCAAATAACACACACCAACAAAAAAGCTGTTGTTAAAATTCCACCTTGCTGAGGACAAAAGTCTAGCAGAGCATTAGCTAAGGGACCATATGCAATACATTTCCCAGAGCTGTCTTAGGGAACTGACATACAGCAAGTTACCGCTTTTCCTAAATCAAAACATCCTCCTTTTTACTTCTGTGTTAAGCCAGCCTAATGCAATAGCTGTGGACATAAGTTTGTTCTAAGAAATGTAATGTCCCTGCTAAAAAATTCAGTGCCTCCAATTTCCCTGAAGCATATCCCAATAAAGCATTCTGCAAACCAACACCTGAGAGCCCAGAATTCCTGTAGATAGGTACATCTTAAACCAAAGCCAAAGCCAATCTCCCCCAAAACAAACAAAACCCAAACAAAACAAACCAAGAAATCCAAACAAAACCAAAGCCATACAAGCAATTTTACCTTGTTGACAGAAACTGTCAATGCTGGCTCCAGTTTACCTTCAATTTCTTCTGGTGAGTAGTAACAAAAGAGTTTGCCACCTCTTAGTACACAATACTGCCTCCTCCAGGTAGTTAGGCTTCCTATCATTTGCTAAAGGGAAGAAATAGCCAGAAATTGCCAAACAAACAAGTTAAGAGCATATGACAAGGTACACACAGATCAGCTCTGTGTGATCAAAACTTAGCCATGCTGCATTCTTTCCTAAAACAAAGACTTTCTGTTGCATAAAATTTCAGTCTCACTGATTTTTTTAAGACGTTAGCAACACTTGAAACATCTTTTGGTGCTTTATAGTTTCCACAGCATTATTGCTGCATCACACAGACAATGCAGAACCTGTAGTTCACCTGGAATGAAATTTAGTCTACTGTAAGAAAGCAACCACTTTTATTAGCTACAGGAATTATACAATAAGACAAATAGAAGGAGTGTCTCACTTTGGAAATACACAGTATGTTCAACAAATGTCAGGAACATCTGTCTAGAATTTCCACTTCCTGAAATGACTTTTCTGAACAGCTTTCGTAAGCGCGCTATAGTTTCACAACCAGTTTAAAGTACTCCTGACAAATGACCCAGCCCCTCTGGCCCTCCACTATCACCTTCTAATTTGCCTAGTTGTGCAATGAACCACAAGAAAGCAGTAAACTGAGTTCACATGAATCATTTTTGAAGGGATGAGTTTCAGTAAGGCTCGGTTCACCAGTCCAGATTCACCATGCTGTGACAGGAACTCTTGCGCGAGCACCATGAGAAGCATGTACAAGGATGAGAGCCACAGGATTATTAGAACTGCTGCTGTCAAGCACCAGCCTAAACCACTAACTATACTTGATCTTTACATAACAGCCTAAATAATTTTATTGATAAGTGTGCCAAGGAAACATTTGTTTCTTTACACTTAGCCACTGAAGATGCCGTTTGTAAACACGGCTGAAACAGAATTCTCCCGTTGCTCCCAGTAGAACAGGTGAAAAAATAACAGTTCTCAAGAAACCACTTCAGGTAAATGTTTTAACAATCGACTCTTAGTGACAGCTATTAATGGAAGAGGATGTAAACACAAGCAATGTCATCTTACCTGCTGATTAAGAAATCCTGCCATCATATCCCGAGTCATACAAGAAGGCTGAGCAACTAAACGGCAACACATGTTTCCGTACAGGGGGAGCCAAAAAGAGGATTCCTCTGGGGGAGAAGGCCAGGCATAAGATAAACACTCAGTTCCAAAATATTTGCCCTAAACATATAGTTCAGCTGTCTGGATCCATTTTTACATTAAAGAACTTGAATGAAAAAAATCATTTTTTTAAGTTCAGAGAGAGATTTCATCCTACAGGACTAGACAAAAACCAGGTTTTAGTCTTCAGTAAGTTTAATTAAAAAAAGAATTTCAAGTTAAAATGGAGATTTTTTTCTGCAAGAACAAGGTGCTCTTACATAAAATATAGTTCTAAATCTCATCTCACATCCAGAAGCATTTTTAAGTAAAAAAGTACAATGGACAACTCATCCTAAGCGTGTCCTATCATGGCACACAGCTACATTTACACATGAGCACTTTGCTTCAGATTGTTTTATTATGGCTTAGAAATTGTACCTACCCTGTCTTTAGCACTAGCAGAGCATTTAGGATTCGAAGGAGCTTCTAATGAATTGCAATATCCCTCTTTGATCAGCCCTGCTACATAATAAGCTCTGTCTTCTATATCTAGAAGCAGGTAATAAAACGTTCCATTGAGTTGACTCTGACTTTGGTCATGTTTTAGAAATGTTTGTAATGAACCAAAATATCCAGGTATGTCATTTCTCACCAGGCTAAGTTATGTAAATTAATGACAGAGAAAAGAATTTGAAGAAGAATGAGTATAAAGTACTAATAAAGAAAGGTTTGCAAATACCAAAGATGCTCAGAATTATTCATCCAGCCCTTCAAGGAAAAAATCCACCCCATAAATCTTCAAATCTGTACTTATTCAGAATTAATGAAGTGTAAAGAATGAAATTCTCTTTAAGGTCAAGTTTACCAAAGATAAAAGTTCCCAGAAGCTACTGTGAAAGTCCCGTGTCTTAACAATTCGAGGGTGGCTTCTAGGAGGGACTATCCTTTCAGAAAATAACAAAGTACCACAAACTGTACCCCTGGTATTTAAAAGCATTAGCTTCAGTTGCAGTGTAACTACAGTCCCTGTGTTATCATCTAAGTTGACTGCTGCTGACTTCTGCTGTCCCAGAGCTGAACTACAGTGAGCAATGCAAATTACAAGCACACATCTTTACATCCTGTGTTAAGTCTGGGCCTGAAACAACCTCATTGAACTGAAGCTGTTTTTCTACTTTCCTTCTGACTACAGGAAAACGCTGTTCTTCATTCCAATCCTCCTCCTTGGTTGTGAGGAAGGGGAAATAATTTGAATATAGCTACAGACCAAGATGCAAATGACAGAAGAAACTCCCAGAAGAATTACGTTTTCATCTGGACTTGAAATTTTACTCAACTTATAGTTTATTCAGCCATCTACAGATGCCTGTTTTAGAAGCATTAAAGATTTTATTAAAAGTTGTTCTATATTAAGTATCAAGAAAAACAAGCTCTTTAAGCTCTTGAGTTTACAAAGGAGAGAAATGCAAAACGTTAGTGGTATTTTATTTCCTTAAATTAGTCCCATATGTACTTACCATTTCCTGTAATGGTAAGGTTGTGGGTCCTGAAATTGTCATCAGCACTCTCCAGCCCCAAAGTGGTATATGCCAGCAAACTGTACTTTACTCCACTAGATGCAAAATAAAAGGCACATTTAAGATTTGTTTCACATTGCTCAGGCAGTAATTAAGGGGAGTCTGGACATGCCCGAGGCAACAGAGTTGGGTACAAGGCAGTGCCTGTCAGTGAAAATAGATCGCCACCGTCCAACCTCTTCCTACAGACCCTCATACCCAGGTCTGCCCCACAGCCCACTCATCTGGTTCCTGTATCCTTATCTTTTGTCTCCACCCTCCGCAGATTTTCATCCGGTTCCCTACCACCATACAAATTCCAGGCCAATGTCAGGAGGATTCATCAGGTGGCTCTTTCCACAGCCACGTCTCTTGGACCTGCCAGGGAACCTCTCGCATGGCCACTGCCTGTGAGATGGGCTCAGACTTACTGCCGAGCCAGCAGCTGCCAAGCCCAGGCATAAGGGCTGTGCTCCCCAAGCATTACAGCATCTCACTCTTCTTTCTAGCTGGACACCAAGCAGCTTTTAATCGTTTTACAGCTTTTATTCCTAGGTGTAAATCAATCAGACTTGGTAACAGGTTCAAAAATTGCAATAGTTAATAGAACAACTGATGGCATAAACTTTACCTGAAATTACAGGTTAAAAATTAAAAGGCTGTATACTGCTCCTCTGTGCTGCTCTACTCTTTTGCTTTGCCTGGGTATGCTACACTTTTATAAAGTTGTTTATATTTTTAATACTGTCTAACAGCTTGATTCATCACATGCAGAAATCCTACAGTCAGTTTTGAGGCACAAAGAACCCTCTTATTGTGCTTACAGGCTTCAAAATGTTATATCTTTGTTTGGGATTTTGCCTGGGGTGGGGGAGAAGGAAAAAAAAATTAATAAAAAAACCAAAATCACATTTACAATTCAGCACAGTGCACATGGAATGCAGTTCTCTGAATAAACCAGTATAAATTTGGTACATGTTTAACCTTTTCCCCCAAATACTCTTCAGACCAAGTAACAGATTTACAATCCAGCAATGCAGTAAGAATTCCACCTGGCTAATGGCAGTTTAAACAAAGTTCACAAGAAAACAAATCCCTCAAAAATCACCGACTACCCTCCTTAACAGTATCTAGCATAAGAGCCTTAAAATATCTTCAGCACGGCATGAAATAGCTTGGTGGTATAAAAGGTGAGAGGACACTGCTTAACTAACATCACTAAAAATAGTTTTCTATCATAATATTTTTCAAATGTTGTTTTTCTTAATAGCAGAGTGGGACCATACTGTTTTAAAAATCTTTGTCTCTGCTGAGGAAACAAGGCAGATGCCCACCTAGATCTAAACCTAATGAAAGAGGAAGAGGGAGAAAAGCAGCAAAACATATCAAGAGGGCAATCTGAACAAAAACTCATCAGGATTTGTATATATGCTCTGCTAGACTGTTCTCTAACAAAAGAGTCTCCACTGATTGTGTTTTGCCATTCAGTTGAGCAATACATTTGCCATTCTATTTAAACTGTACCAAAAATTTCAGTTTCTTCTCACAAATAAAACTTCTGTGCTGATTTTAAAGTTACTTTTTTTTTTCCCCTAAAGCATGACTAATTACCACAACTACCTCGCCAAAAAAATTAGCTACTTCACTCTTAAAATATGCTTCACAGCAACATATTCATTCTAAAATATAACGGTCATTCCCTTCAGTCAGCTGAAATATAATTTAGAAAAGTTTTATCTGCAAGTATTTCTCAAATTCAACTGGCTAATCAGGATTGTTGACTTTGTTTTTACCTAACTGCCTTAAACGGCAGTTTCTTTGTATAGCAAAAAATAATCTGCCTGCTGCATCTCACTCAGTACTTTAGGTATCTATAATATCTTTCCACGTAATAACTTTACCTAAGAAAAAAAAAATCAGCTCATTTCCACAACATGCCTGTGGCAAAGGTTCGTTGTTAAATCTGTTTACTGATCAAGAGATAGAGGCACCAACATTGCCACACAGACACTGGCGTGGGAAGGTGTAACTCTATCACCCTTTCCATTGAAGCATATTAATACATCTCAGATTCCAGACTCTGTCTCCAAATATGAAATCCACTGTTAGAAATCCCTATCTTGGTTCACTCATCCAGACAGACAGAGTGGAGAACTTGAGAATCCAAAAAATGAAAAGAGCTGATATGCTCTTGTACTTAAATAATAGAAGGGAAACTTTTTATTACTAAAAATAACCCAACTGTAAGTGAAGCCATTAGATTACAGCATGTACTTCTGGCAAAACAGCACTTCGCGTTTGCCGACTGAAGCCCAGGACATCGAGCTGTGCCTCCAGCCCAGCACAGGACAATACATAGGAGGCAAGCAGAAGCAGCCCATGCACAGGCTAGTCCTGCAAATGAATAAACAGGTACTTCAGGGAGTCTCTCCTATGAGTTAGCTGAAGAGCAACCTGGTTACTCGAATTCAGTAGTACAACTGCACTAAACGTTTTCCTTCTATGATAAATGTAAAAAAGAGAAAAAAAAAGATTAAGCTAGAATGGAAAAGTGAGGTAGGAGAAAGACTGTATAGAAATGAGAAGAGAGCCAGTGTAACTGAAGTTAACCAACCTAAGGACTAAACTTCAGTAAGAGGTTACAAGGCTGACTGTTTCTTCTCTAACCAGGGAGATTTCACAGCCAAGAAGTTGGCCATAGAGGGATCACAGAATTTTCAGAAAATGGAGAACTTCACCCATGCGTGCTCTGAAAAGAGGCCTGTACAAACGAAATCTACAGGGAGAAGTTGTTCATATAATACGGCAAGTTCCCTTTGTTGTTGCAGTTTAATTTCACCTGCTGGACTGGTAAAACTCTCTGGGAATACTTGATAGATCCCTTGTAATCTTGCAATGTCTTCCCCTTTACAAGTGCTACATACCAAGGTCTTACTAACAGGAATCCTAAGGGGATCCTATAAAAAAAATTGACAATTTATTTTCAATTTGCCTATAACAACCCATTTCTTTCCAAGAATCTTTTTTAATTACCCATCAAAGCCATCATTAAACACATCATTGTTCATTCAACTCTGTTAAGAAAGTAACAGTCCCCGTGAGATGATTATTTACGGTAGAAACAAACTTCAAGACAGAAGAAAGCAAAATATAGTCACAACTGAGAAAGCAAAACCCAATGAAGGAGGCAGCTGTTTAGACTGCCTACCGAGGCCTCTTCCTTAAAAGACAGGCAATCTGCAGTCAAACAAGTATGGGCAGCAAATAAGCTTGTGGTTTTATCTGAAGCAAACTGTATCTAATGACAGCGTGTCACTACCTAACTGGAGCTCATGGAAAGCACAGCCACCCGAGGTGGTGTGGATGGAAAGATACATCATCAGTAGGTGGAATGCAGTGGAAAGTCAGTGATGAAATTTGCTCTGCTCTGTGGACAAGATCTCTTGAATGCATATTTCTCACTGAGAGAATAAGATCAGTTGGACAAAGATAGAATATGTTTAAATGTTTCCTTTTAAAATCCATGCAGAGATATATAAAGCTAGACTAAGACTACACTCAGCACCTGGCAGGAATTAGGCATTGATTCTTTACTGTTCAGCTGCCAAAAGAGAAGCAGTTCCTTGAAAAAAATTGCTTTCTAAAAAAATAATAAAATCAATATTTGTAGTATTTACAATTTAGGTACTTGGCCTGCTTAAATCCCAATGAAATTAAAGTAGCTGGGAAATATTAGTAGGCAGTTAACTTCATTAAAAATGCATGAAAGTCTTCAGCTCATTTTTAAAAGGAAACGGGTAAATTACTGGGAACAGCACTTTACTTCTATGAACACTGAAAACCAGTAAGTCATTTTAAAACATTCTGTGCTAAAGTCAATTAAGAAAACTCCTGTTGAGCAGCTTGTAACTGTAAAGTGCCTTTGACAGTGCAGAGTTTTACCGAAAAGCCAGCAAGGGGCATGGCCCCCACATTCAGAGCACACACCCTCACCTGGAACCCTGACACAGCAAACAGCTTCATTAGGGGAGAGGGTACAAGAGAAGTTTCTCCTCCCTGCAGACCACACATCTGTATTTCACACAACTTATAACTTTTAGACAGGTCTACCTGTCAAGGATGAGCAAAATTGGCTAGGTACAAAAATAATATGGAAGAAGAGAGCAAGTGGGAAAGGGGAGAAGGAAAGGTAGACAGACAGGGGATACAGACTTCTCATACAAGCTCAATTTCCTCCAGAGATCAGACTGCAAATATTCTAGAGCCTGTAATAACAGTGGATTTAACAGCTAGCTCACTGTATAGCAGAAAAACAAAGCTTTCTCATGTGTTTGAAGATCAGAACCAGGCCCCAAGCCTGAGTGACATGGTTGGAATTCACACCTACTCTCTCATTTCCTGTTTAAAATGTAAATTTGTTTCAACTTGGGTAAGTACAGAAATAATCCCTTTCTTGGCAATTTTCAAAAAAAAAAATTTACAACATACTAGGTTTATTTCTATTTTTAAAATGATAAAACCAGAATATCAATACAGATGGCTTACTGGATGACTGGATCAGCAGGCAAAAGGGACTCAGTGCTGTCTTCTTCCAGGATAGCTTTGAGTTTCTTTCCTGTAGCTTTGCTGAGGCATGTTTTAAGCTTCTTCGCTAGTTTCTTAGGAGTGTTTGTTACGCATAAAGACTCCTCTATACAGCAACTATACACTTCAACCTTCAGCTGGAAATCTGGTCCTGCTTCATCACTGAAGAGGAGGGGGGGCGAGGAGAAAATTTCAGAGCATTTGTTAATGAACTGCAGCAAGGAATGTTGCTGCTACTACATACATTAAATAACATATTTCTGACCAAGAGAAGGAATGCCATAAGATTCAGGCAAAGACATGCATTAATATGGAATTAAAGACAAGAGTACACAGCAGCAACTTAGTGTTGCAGCTATGAGATGGATGTTATAATTCAACCATAAACAACTGCAAACAGGAAATTCAATGTTTAGGTTAAGAACTGAAAAACCCCCCCCATGTTATGGAAATACACAGGCAAGACATTCAAACACACTTAAATCTGCCCTCTACTGTTATGCAAAAATCAGATGAGTGAAAGCCTATCCATGCTCATGGTCCTAAATTAGAGAGAACTGCTTTAAAGATATCTTAGTACACCCCATCTCCTTCATATCATTACACATAATCCTTTCTCACAACCCCCAAAGCCTGTCATTCATAACTTAACTCCCCATCACTGTATTCCGCTGCCCACAGCTTATGCTTTCTCCATTCTCAATACTATAGATTCTCTTGTTTTCAAGCTTAGTCATCAAACCAGAAGCCTATAATGTCATCTTTCAGGTTCAAATCATGTCATGACACAGATGCCCGTGTCAAAATCATCCCAAAGGCTTTAACAAAATGTCTGTCTTTATCTTGGAGGATACAAGGCAAGTTAGAGTGCCATTTCTGCTTTTGTTGCAGTATTTCACAGAAAGTTATAATGGCCAGCTCTCATGTCTTTGAAAAAGCAGTGTTAAATCTTTGCCCCCACCCCAACTTGTTTAAGAGAGTTTAAAATGTGGTTTAAAGATCCACTCCCTCTCAGCCACTCAGTTTTCAGGATCCTGATTTAAAGTTTTCAGTAGTTGTAGCTTTCCAGTCAGTCTTCCTCAGGAGACTGAATATAAATTGCTAATATGAAAAAATAAAGCGGGGTGGAGTGGAGTTAAATGACTCTCAGGACTCTCCTGAAAGTGATAAAGCAACAACAACAAAAAAAAAAAAAGTACATGAGGACACCTTTCTGCTCTTTTCCAGGTAACTTTTAAAGATAAGTGAATGATTTTCTGTCTAGTATTCTTCAATGGGAAGGACAGTAGCTGTAGCACACGCCTGTACAGGTGGAACAGCACATGTGGTATGAAAAGAGACCCACCCTAGCCTGTGGTATGGGATAATATGTGCAAGGTTCATGCCTGTACTTTCATAATGCTTTCAGGTGTCAGTATAAATTTACTGCTATCCTTCAGGTACAAGTTTATCTCTGTATAAAACGATAAACGCTTCAGCATGGCAAAAATTAAAAGCAATACAGCATTGTTCTATACAAAAACCCCAACATTCCAGAGGTGGGGATCCACCACCCACTGAAGTTAACAGGACCAATTCCTTTGCCCACAGAAAAACCCGGTGGACCTCAGCAAATCTTAATTCATCACTACACACCCTTTCAAAGGCAAACCAGCAGTATTTGTACTTCATTCAAGAGAAAAATCAATTATACTCACAATATGGTTACATTTTCAAAACAGATATCTGTTATTGCTTTATCCACAACAGCCACCTCTGTATCAAAAACTTCAGCTCCCATTCTGAACAAACAAAAAACCGCGTAGCGTTGTGATGCTGGGGAGAGCCAAAGAAAGGTTTTATTAGCAATATCACATATCACAATGCTAAATGCTTACAGTAAACAAAACTAGAAGAAATGGTATATCAGACCTCTAAGGAATTGTCCTCAAATTCTTCTCACCATAGATTTTCATCATAGAACTTTATGATAATTGAACTTTCAAAGCTGCCACATAGGTAGAACAATATTCAGAGAGCAAAAAATGCCTACCTCTGGGGTTTTTTTCCTCTCAATAATCAGGGGTAGCTTGTGCTGGCAGCTTCAGAAACGTTAGCAAAAATGTAATTTTGTTTAATAGAACTGATATTAAGCAAAAAAACCCCTAACATTTGATCCAAAGCCTGTACCATTTTATGAATGTACTCTACAGGATTAGACAATTTTGACACGCTTAGCCCCTCTGACCCTATAGAAAATCAAAGTGAAATCAATGCCAGGTGACAGCTGGAACAGATTTTGGGATAATCACCATGACACAGCAAAACGCATGCACTTGAAGACTATCCAATAATACACCCAACACCAACAGACAACTTCCATTTACATTTCTTACTGGAAACAGCCTCCAAAATACTCTCTCAAGTGAAGATGAGACATGAAACAACATGTTTAATCAGAAGTCTCTCTGCTATCCACTTAATAATACCACTTCTCTCTTGCTTCCTCTTGAATTTTTCCTCATGAGGACTTTTTAGAGACTAGAGTTTATGCACACGGGACCACAGGACTTTGAACTCACTCAACTTGCTACAGCCAACAACTTCAAGTTAAGAGCAACTAGGCAACAAACAGTAAAGTATGGAGCTACTGAAGGGCTAAAGAAGGGGTTGGAATGAGTATGGGCCTCCCCACTCAATTTAAATTTAGAAGCCTAATCAATTGCTTATCACAGTAGTTCATTACATCTTACATACTTTCTTTATTGCTGAAGTGATCAGAGCCTTTCCACATTAATGGTATTCGAATATCTAAAGGGGAGGAAAAAAAGAAGGAAGGGAAATTAAATTCTAGCCAACACTAGACCTGTGATCAAGTTACAAAAAAGTTTGTTTCTTTTCCAGGTTTTCTGGAGGTAACAGGACCTTCTGCACAAATAACAGCAGTGTAACTATTTCAATATTACTATCCACATCAAAGGAAGTGTCATTAGTTAGTTCAACTTGAAGTGTCATTTTCTTTTAGAAATTGTGCTAGGATAAAGAATATTTTAAATTTCATTTGAAAGTACCTCAAATAACATTTCAGAGTGGCTGCATAAGACAGGTCAGAGCGGTATTCTCAGAACTCAGAGGTTCTGGGCCCACTATTATGCACAGATGCAAATTGAAATTCTGCTTGCCTTGTGCTGGAACCACTCATCCAACTGCAAGAAGAAAAACTTCCTGTTTTAATGGAAAAAACAGGATACTGCAAACATTTAAGTCTTGTTTTCCTAACCACAGAGAAAATATCACTTGTAAACACACTCCCAGTTAGAATTGTCGCAGTTGGCATAAAAAGTTTAGAAATTGTTTTTCAACTCAGAAACGTCCTTCTACTTCAGAACCACAGAAGAGAGGCAATTACAGAACAATTATGTTAAGTCATGCCTGGTTTAATTTTTCCTCCGGTTTTGAGGACTCAGATTCAGACATAATGTGCCTTATTAGTTCCTTATTAAAAGACAAATGCAGTGGGGGCTTTATAAATCCAAAGTTGATTCCTCAAGCACAGCACGATGCAGTTTAGAAATATATGCAATATATTAAGTGACACATGATGGCAGCAGTGAACAGCACTGGCTCAATTAGCTTTGGATAGAAGTCTTCAGTGTAACAAGGTGCATTGTTAATTTTCATACGAGACTGATGGAAAAATTCCACATATAGTATACCAAGATGCAAAACACTAGTGGTATTTTGGCAACAAATTGTCATGTATTCCTACAGGGTTTTACCCACTTCTTGTCAATTGAAGCAAAACTACATATAGTCACTCTTTCAGAAGTAATATTAAATGAATAAGTTATTTTTTATTATATCACGGGACATACATGCTATTTCAATTTTGAAACTTGCAAACTCATCTATTTTAAACGTGCATGAAAACTCATGAATTTTCAATAGCGAACTGCGAGCATACAGCTACAGACTGTTACAACTTCCTTAAAAATCAATGTCACCACATTCTGAAACCGCCTTTCGCTTCTAGAGAGGCATATGCATAGTAAGCATTTTTTAAAATAGGGCTTTTTTTTAAATAAGGAAACAGAAATAGTTCAATTGAAACAGTTACAGAAGTCTCTCACAAACATTAAATATATGTATTTATCTCCATCGAGATACAAAGCACAGACTGTTTCTTTCCTAAAAGACAAAGGTCTTAAATTTACATAAGGATGTGAAAATAGAATTACAGTAAAAGCCTTTTTTCATCTTTAACCATGACAGACTCTGAATGGCAACTTTAATGCACTCACTAGGTCTTGTTAACAATTAGAGTACTAGATTAAAGATGAATTCCCTACGCCACTTTCAATATCACTCCAGGTGAAAAATTTAAACCTTAGTCAGAAAATCATCACAATATAGATAGTCAATTGCTCAAACAAGTTTAACATGATACTTGCAAATCAGTTTTCAAATCATTCTTGAATTGAAAGAGCTGCCATTTATCAAAAACAAAGATCAATTTTCACACCTTAATTTCAGTTACAATTAGCCACAAATCCATGTGGATTCAAATTGGATACATTCAAGCACTACAATTAAGCAGACTTAACAGCAGTGATTCCTTTAAAAAATTACTTTAAATTATGATTATGCTTTTTGATCAACATCTAAGGTATTGTCTCCTGACAAAATGATTGATAACATTATGTAATTTATTCACATACATCAAGGATAAATAAGTAAAAATAATAAGTGTAAAAATCTGTAGCTAAAAGGAACGCACTCCCTGCACAGTATCTGGCAAGACAGTTGCTTTCTGGAGGAGTACATTCCTCAGCACTCTTGCATGGCTGCTCCACAACTTTTGGTGTTGGCCACAAGATGGCACTTTTTTTGGCAATAGTCTATGCTTCCAGCATGTACTGACCAGAGTGATGGATTTGTTTCCCCTAAAAATATCCATTCTGTATCTTCAATTCTGAAATGACATGCCCTGTCATATTCCACGCACTACCACTGGATTCTCGCTTCCAACCTCCCCCAGACCGCTCGGTTATGACATCTCTTGATTCACGCCGCTTGTACTTGCGACTGCGTTCTCAAGGAGACAGGCGCATGCACGTGCACTTTCCAGACACGCGGGGCAGCTCCAGTTGAAGGCTGGCATAGCAAAGGGAGGAAACGCATCGTGCCCAATTTGATACACAAGGATTGAGAAAGATTGGGAAAGAAGAAGAATGGGACACTACAGATGCGAACATACTGCAGCTGCGCAAGCAACCAGGATCCAATTTGGCATGTTAAATGGACACAGGGTAATGGGTCAGAGGACAATGCAAGGAGGAACCAGGGAGGCATGTGTTAATGGCATCTCAGCACCTCCCAGTCATGTGTCTTGCCCAAAGGTTCCTGCCCTTGCCAAGCACGCACACACCTGTCCCCACAATCACTTCTTGTGTGCTTTTCAGGCACACACAGGAAAATAAGGAGTTAATAACAGGTGATCTATAGAAAGCCTACATTAGCACAGGTCAAACATTGAGGCTTTCCTGCTGTAAACTGGACCTGGCTATGCTTCCTGACATGAATATCTGAAGAGAGGTGAGGCACGGTAGCATCCCAACACTCAGAGACTTGAGTTCACAGCGAGGAATTTGATGTCTCCCTCTTTGCCTCGACCTGTGCCATACTTGTGAGGATTACAACCTCCAGTTTGAGAGCTACTGTGTTACTAACAGGGCAGAACCCTTAACAGATGGCATATACTATGAAGTGGTATATTTCACCCTTCTATTGTCTCATCAAAAGAAACTAGATAAATGTTCCGTATCCTAAACGGGTTTTTCATACTAAAAATAGAGTCCTTACCCAAACCTGATTTTCTAAAGACAAACATGTACTATGTTATCCTAAAATCTTCGCTGCTGATAGCTTTATAAATCCGAACAAAGGTGCAACCACAGCACAGACAGGCAAACAGATGCTTTCATCCAACTACCATAAGGAGGAAAGATTGATACTCATTCTGCAAACAGCTGTGCTGGCAGAAAACATTATTGAACCATGTGCTCATCATTCTTCTTCTACTAGAAGTTACCTTGCTTAAAGATATGTCAAAATATGCAGAATTAACTTAAACAGTTGAAGTAGTGAGCCCTTCTGCATTATTTTTAAAGCAGCAGGTCAGGAAGCACAAACAAAGCCAGCAGAACAGTCACAATGAACAACTAGAGGAATGCTGAACATCTGCTACGGGCGTGGGCACACAAAATGTAATTCATAGTGCTGACGTTTGAGAACAGACTAGGAAATAGTGCACCAGCCTACTGCAAATCACCACTAAATATTCTAGTTAACAGTTTGTATTGAAATCATACCATTGTACCTTTGCTGTAGTAATGTAATCTGCATTAACTAAATAACATTTGCATACCAGTTATAATTTTGCCCTTGATTTGTTAGGCATACCCTGTAGGATCACATCAAAGTTTGTCTTTGTGGGGAGAAAAACAAAAAAAAAAAAAAGAGTTATCAGCACATTTACACATATTTAGCTTTGAAATGTATCCCATGTTTAGTGACAACCAGAAAATATATTTCCCACAGTGAAAGTCCACGAAAGTAAAATGGAAATACTGGATAGGCTCTTCAAAAGCACAAGAAGATGTATGCCCCTGAACCACATACACACTCTAAAAATACCAGCCTGTTTGTATAATTCCTGTTCCAAGTTCCTCTCCAGCCAATTAGCTCCTGCAATTAAGTGACTGCCATGCTGCTTACCTGATATAGCAACCTTTGCTCTGCATGCTTCTGTCACATTTTCTGAAGACCTGCCAAAAAGAAGAAAAGAGGTTTGAGATCTGTGCATTTAGGCTTCTAAAACTCAACCCTTTAAACACTAAAAAGTGTCAGGGTTCTCATATTACAGCACATTTCAAGCACTTTTCTTTAGAGTTAAATTTGGTATCTCTGGTTTAAGAGATGAGTCATTAGATTCTTGAGGATAATCTGGAAGATACACCGTCAGTTTTCTTAATTCCCTAAAAGATTTTACTCCAAATCTTATTTAACCCAGGTATTAGGAGACAAGTAGATTCATTTTCCTTGTCTTTTCCAGCTCCTACAGAACCAAATATGCTATCAACTTTTCCCATTCTGTAACACATCAGTGAACAAGCAACTAAATTTATCGGTTCTATTATTGGTTAGAGAATTGCCACCTCCTCTATTAATAGAGACAAATTACAAAATATTGATTGTTAATATTGTGATTTTTACATGCAGGCAGACAGTTTGCTAATTGATGCGCTCTATTGTTACTTGTTATCTACAGGTCAACCTTAAACTGAAGCAAAACAACCTGTAGATAATGAGTAACAATAGAGCGCACTCTACATCCACCACTGCTCCTAACCAAATAAGGTGAAAAGAACATTTCTGGCTGCTACCAGTATCCTGACTTGCAGAGGCAGTTATGTCGTCTTCAGAACTCACAGATTATCAACCCACGTAGCAAGTAGGGGGACAGAATTAACTTGAAAACCCCAGAATTGTCTCTCAGCCATCACCATCTTATCTGGATTAAGCTTTAACCAAATGCACGACCAAAGATACTATCTAAAAGGTAGAGAAGCAACTCTATAGCACACATCTCCTCTAGCAGCCTCTATCAACAGTTCAAAGGACCCCTTAAGACAGAGTTCTAAGCAACACATGACAGACACAGATCAAGTAAACCACAACAGCTGACTATGACTGTAAGAAAACAACAGAACCACTCACATGTATCTCCCAGTACCTCTGCCCCATTCTGGACATGTGCCATCACCATTCTGTGGTCACTGCCATCAGAGACCAGGAGTTGAGTAAACTCAGCATATATACATACTGGTTAGTATTCCATCATTACAAACATAAATAAAAGATGAATCACTATAAAAGGTCTTCATCTCAGTAAGAAAAAGCAATGCAACCTCAATAATTACAAACACCACAAGTTATAGGTGCTTCTTTTCAAAATCACCTTTCATGATAATAGTTGATGTATCAGAAAATGCAGTTTTTTCCTTCAATGAATTTCTCCTGTAAGACCATATCTTTGAAATCAGAAAGTAGCAGAACTGTTCCTATGGATACAATTAATTGAAGCTAAGCACACACTCAAAGAGTTTCTATGCTGAACTGCAATATAATATTTCATTAAAGTAGTAACCTGAGAGCGATAGCGTTTCTGCACCATGATTCTCAACGCTACACCCAAAATATATTCCATTAGGTAAGAAATAACATTGTTCAAATAAACCACGCATAGTTCACCTCACTAGAGTATTAGAACATGAGAATATTTTCAACTGAACTGATTTTTCTTCATATTTATTGTTATTTTTTTATTACTTTGCTGTAGTTAACAGAAGTGGCCAGCAGAGGGTACCAATTAACCACGATGATTCCATCATTAAAGGATCCTCAATAACAATAGGAAGAAAGAAAAGTAGAAATAGACATGTTCTGACTTGGCCTGTTTTGGTTTTGTGCCTTCAGACTTGGTTAGGCACCTTTTGTACACTAAAGCAAATACATCTTTTGTGTTACCTGATATTCCGATGCTGAATTATAGTTTAATGTCAATAATAAAATCTACCCAGAAAAACAGGACTTGAATTTTCTGAAGTAAAAAGATGATACTGGAATGGTCTTAAGTCGTGCTTTAAGGTAGGGGTAATATATGTATGTATGGGGGGTGACAGAGGGGTTTAAATCCACTTTCCATAACAGGCTGCTAAGAAATCATGAAAGTAAAAAGCCTGCTTCATGATGCCCCATTTGAACTTGAGCAGTTACTCACTGTTCTTCCATTCTGCTTGAGACAGGCTCTTCTCTTTGGTTCTGTAGCTCTGTCCTGTATGCACGTATACGAGCATTGCAAACCATCAGGTTTTTAACTGCTTGCAAGAGCTGGTCTTTTTGTGTACTCACTGCAAGTAGCTTACAGATGCCTTCCCGCATTAGCACTTCAAAGTTAATCTTCTCTTCCATGTTGCATTCCTAGATACACAAAAACAAACCCCAAAATACAAAAGACTAAGCGAAACCCCACATAACAGTATCCTGTATTCTTCACAAGCTCCACTTATTTTACAGTTGATACAGAAAACCCTAGGTTTTAATTGTATGCAGCTGTTTTGGTGGTTAGTAAATGTGAAATGATGGCTCTCTCTTCAGGAATGAGAGAGTAAAACACAGGATGTGACATTAACTGTATCTATTATTCATGTAAATTCTGAACCAGGTAGTATCATTAACTCTCTGCAGCATGTGAAAGTAACTAAAAACTTATGTGCCTGTCTC
This sequence comes from Gallinula chloropus, assembly GCF_964237585.1. NCBI lineage: Eukaryota > Metazoa > Chordata > Aves > Gruiformes > Rallidae > Gallinula > Gallinula chloropus. The sequence goes on from NC_140090.1 coordinate 43,761,119, forward strand.
CCTGTTGTTTATAAGATAACTACATATGGTCCCCCCAGATGGTCATTGAGAGGTCTAACTGAACAGAGCTTAGAAACTCACATCCCACTTTTTACAGTGACCCCTACACTAAAATCCTACACTCAGGAAAATATATGCAATGTTTTAAACCAGATGTACAATCTCATTACTACTATGGCCAGTTTAAATAGGGATTTTAATAAGTGGGGTTTTTTACACTTCTGGCTGATACAAAATCTGGGTAACACCAGAAACAAACAAAAAATCCTCCAGAAAATCAAACCAAAAAGAAAATAATATCCCAATATTTGATTGTTTCAGGCCATGAACCAGAAGTCAGACAGCTGTGGTAGCTTCAACACTACGCAAGGATCACGCCCTGCCTGATGGAGCCACATACACATTTCCTCATTTCATGGCCATCCCTGGCTAAAGCAACCATTTCTGACACAGAAACCCCAGACTGTTGTTACTGTGCTGCAGGGTTGCATTGCAAATACACTGCATGCCACTGATGAACAAAGCTTTTTTGACAATGAGCAAGAGCATCCCAACTTCATCTGGAATTAAAAGCACTGTGTCAGTCTTCAGTTTCATAGTGCACTTGAACTCAAAAGAAGTCCTTTAGGGATAGATCTATAAGCCATTGACCAAAACCTGTGGTACAGTAATTTGAATTCACAAGTTCAAATTCCTTCAGCAGTATAAGTTTCTCGTTCTATTTCTCACCTCTTCTGTTAAAAACAGCAACTTCATTCTCGTTAAAACAGAACCTAGCACCATACAGAAGCTCCTACTGCCCTACACCACGAGCCAGCAAGTCACTAAGCTCACATACACAAACACAGTTTCTCATTCTCCTCAGGGAGCAAAGGACATGAGTTCCCCCTCCCAACATGACAATGACCCCAGGTTAGCATCATCAGGCAAAGCAGGAGAAATACATGTTCTACTGAATCTGTCAGTATTAAAGACAACTGAGTCACATGGTGAGAACACAGACGATGACTAGGTGCCACCACAAAGGAGGACACCAATAAAGTACAGAGGACTCCCCAAAAAGGAAGAACTCTCAAGCCGAGACTCCATTTGGAACAGGCGCAGGTTACATGACACCAGCCCTCTGGCACCAGCGGGTTCTCTGGTGGTGAACAGCTCCCAGTGCTTACAGCACACATGCTTTCCATAGAAGTTCTGCTGGTATCCTGTATAGCAGATATACAAAGGCCTGGGACCCAGTATGGCACCATTAGGCTACCCAAGTTTCCCCCATCACGTGTTTGCTGTCTAAATTTCCAGCCCAAACCAGCGCAGGATAAAGCAGTGCAGCATTACACCAACATCCCTGGATCCCCAGCACTTGCTTCTCCATCCATGCTTTTCCCCAGCTCTCAGACTAGAAGGAAAGGAGAAACAAATAGTTTTCAGCAATCCTCTGCCAGCCCAAGTCAAATTTTATGTAGCTGTGAAAAGCTAAGTAAGGCCCACACCTGCCCCCAAGAAATAATTACTCATTTTTTGAGCCTAAACTAATACATCAGTTGTCCTAAAGCTGAATTTCATCTCAGGAGAGTGAAAGCGCACTTCCTGCTAATGCTACCCGTAGTAACAGCACCTCTTTGGGTCTATCACCCCGAACCTAACTACAGTGAGCAAACAAACTCTCCCAAGTTTAGGGTACCTGCATGTAGCAGTTTCACAGCTTTCAGAGCTACATGAAGGATTTAGTCAGTGTTACATCTCAGCCAGGATCACATGAAATTTTCCAGACTAGCATTAAATGGCTGTTGGGCCATAGCTTCGCTAACCGCACCAGATAAACCTCATCCAAAGGAACGATTTAGCAGCCTGATTAGGAATCTGTGAAGTTTTTCGTGTCTACCAAAAGATTAAAAAGAATTGGTCAGCTTTTATTTATTTATTCTTCTTTCAGTTCCTTCTAAAAATATGAGCACACCATCTGGACTTGGAGGGATGACACAGCATTGTTTTGCCATATGCTGCCTACTAATGCACTGTTTCCCTTGCAGTCTTCATCCTTCCCCCACCGGTGGCAGCAGAACCCAGCCAAGATCGCTAACAGCTGTTGAGATCTGCAGCCCCATACTAGGGAACTGCCCAAGCAATACCTTCAGAGAGAACCAGTATTCCCACCTAAGCTTACCTAGAATATAAGGAGTTTTAAAGGAATTCTATCTTTAAATAGATGAGAGACACAAGACAAACAGAAAATCCATCAACAGCAGATAAGCTATTGGGATGCTGCTGAAGGCAGAACAGATTGAAATTTCACCTTGTTTAATCGTTATCTTAAATAGAGGCTTTCAGACTCTGATTCCAAGGTGCTCTTTCGGTTTATTATCACAGCAGCTTACATCTGAACCCCGTAAGCGCCCGGCACACATTTAAAACAAGCAGGCAGTCAGGCTGCGAGTCCCCTTCCAACGCAGAGGCTGTGCGGACAAGGCACCGCTCGGCGACTTCCCGGCCAGGCGCAGGAGCGGGCAGCTGCTGCAGCTGACAGCAGCAGACCCGGAGGCACGAACGAGTGCAACCATTTCGGGGTTTTCAGTGACCGGAGGCTGAGAGAAACCCCGATTCACAGGAGATTAAGAGCTGGAGAAGTTCAGCTTCGCGCTCCGAGAGCCTGAGAAGGGAGCAGGGAGCTCACCCACCTCCACAAGCAGCAGCCGGTCCCCAGCACGCCTCCGCCCGAGGACGGTCCTACGGCACCCAGCCTAGGCCGTTATCCCCACCCCCCGCCCGGCGGGATGCCGTGGGGGCCGCACTCCAGCTCGGCGAGCAGGCCACCACGGGCACACCGAGCAGATGCGGGCTGCGCCCCGCGGGTCACGTCCCAGAAACCGACCGGGCCGAGGTGTTACCGGACAGCACCTTGCGCCGCACCTCAGTCAGCAGCCTTCACCGGCCCGACCCCACGCACACCCACAACTCACCGACTGCCGACCACCGCAGCTCAGCGGCACCGCCATTCAAACCTCCCGCCCCCTGCAACGGCCGCCGAGGCACCGCCCACCGCCCGCCCCTTTCCCCGGCTGCCCCTTCCCCCTGCTGCCTGTGGACGTGCGCGGTTTGCGGTGCCCGTGGGCTTCGGCCCCCCACGCGCGACAGCAGCGCGACACTCGGCCGGTGGCGGGAAAAGCGGGACGAAGCCAGTACCCTCCTCCGCCGCCTCAGAGGCTGCGGGGGTTGTTAGCCGACAGCGCGGCTCCGTCCCCAGCATCACCCGCCCGATTCCGCTAACTTTGCACAAGTGCATTATTACCTACTCGCAGCGTTCCTCCACGTCATTCAGGCACCACCCTACTGGGCTCCCCCGTCTCTTCGTCCCCTGCTGATTTACTTTGAGTGTTGAGCTCGATGATCCAAAGGGTCTCTTCCAACCGAGGCAATGATTCTGTGATCCTGTGACTCTGAAATAATGCTGCTGCTTTCTGACCAACACCCTTCAAATGAGCAGGCGGGAGAGGCTTCGGGCTGCCTCCCTCACACGGGCAGCACTGCGGCTATGGCACAAGCCATCCATTTTGAACCGTTATAATCAGAAGAGAGGTGGCAGACAATGGCAGGACAAGGGGGATTGGAATGAAGCTAATGGAGGGAAGGGATAGATGAGATATTGGGGAAAGATCTTTACAGACAGAGTGGTGAGGGGCTGGAACAGGCTGCCCAGAGAGGTGGTGGATACCCCATCCGTGGGGATGTTCAAGGCCAGGTAGGATGGGGCCCTGGACAACCTTGCCTAGATCATGCCTTGAGGTTGGTGGCCCTGCCTGTGGCAGGGGCTTGCAGCTCTGTGATCCTTGGGGTCCCTTCCAACCCAGACCAGTCTATGATTCTATGATTCCTGGTTTGCTGCAGTTCGTTTAATTATGCATCTTTAATACAATGGTATTTCAATAGCTGTGCTAGTGGCACGTATCACGAAAAAGTGTATTACGCTATCATATATTAAAAGTGTATTTATTATTCATTGGATTGATTGGAGAGGAATGTGAGCTGTCTCTCTCTTCTGCTGCCAGTTTTGCAGCTCTGGTTGTCTTCAGCAGATGCAACAAATGAGCCAAAATAGTGTCTCCCATCCATCCCTGGTTTCTTAGCTTTCCTCTCTGAATGCCTCCTCAATGGGTGATGGTCACAAGCACAGATCCTCATCGCTTCGCACATGGTTGTCAACATTTGTGAGAAGTAAAGTGTGCTGGAACAAGTGAGATACACAGCGTTGCTAACAGCTTTCTATAGAAGACAGGAGTCTCCTGGATAACATATGCTTATTTAAAATACAAGAAAATGCAGTTAGAAGGGAAAACTTGAAAAGCCTAGTTGCTTCTCCAGGATTTCATATAGGTGCGTGGCAGCTCTGTTTGCCCCTTGACATTTACAACCAGGAATACATACAGCAGGTGGAAGGAAGCAGACAGCAGACTTCTCTTTGAAGTCTCAACTCGAGGCAGAGATAGCAGTGGCAGCTGTCCAGCAGCTCCTGTCTCCATCTTGGGCCACATTCCTAAGGGTATGGAGGCACTAAGATATTCATGAAATACCTTCATATCATCCTGAAATCATCTGCATACCAGTGGCAGCTGGGAAGCCCTACCCTAGGTCATAGATCTATAGGCACTACATTCTTCCCCGATTTTAGATACTCCTCCCTCTTTTTAAACTACTGGAACTTTCTGAAAAGAAGTATTTCTGCACTGTGTCCAGTGGATTTGGGTGAGGGGAGCTCCCTTCTCAACAAGTATCAACGGCCAAAATCTTTTGATAACTTTTATGTAAACTATGGGAACACCTGGAAATGACAGTCTTAACCACAGAGATAAGGAAAGGATTCCTGTAATTTTACCTTACCAAGATAGGTACATTAACAGTAAGAGGAAGATCAAAGAGAATCTCCAGTCCTTGTTGGATACTGAGGGAACATCAGTGACAAGGGACAAGGACAAGGCTGAGGTCCTTAATTTCTTCTTTACCTCAGTCTATAATAGTAAAAATGGTTATTCCCTGAGTACTCATCCTCAGGATCTGGCTGACAGAGAGGGGGAGAATAGCATAATTCCCATGGTTAAGGAGGAAATTATTAGTGACCTACTTGGCCAGTTAGACACTAACAAGTCAATGGGACCTGATGGGATTCACCCAAGTGTGCTGAGAGAGCTGGCAGATGTGCTAGCCAACCCCCTATCCATCATCTACCAGAAATCCTGGCAGACTAGGGAAGTTCACTCAACTAGAGGCTGGCAGATGTGACACCCATATATAAGAAGGGCCAGAAGGAGAATCCGGGGAACCACAGGCCTGTCAGTCTGACCTCAGTCCCGGGGAAGATCATGGAGAGGGTCATCTTGGGAGCTATCATGCAGCACATGCGTGATGGCCAGGGGATCAGGCCTAGTCAACATGGGTTTACAAAAGGTAGGTCCTGTCAAACTAACCTGATCGCCATCTATGACAAGGTGACATGCTTAATGGACATGGGGAAGGCTGTGGATGTGCTCTACCTGGACTTCAGTAAAGCCTTTGACACGGTTTCTCACAGCATTCTGACTGAGAAACTGGCTGCCACTGGCCTGGACAGGAGGACCCTCAGCTGGGTTAAAAACTGGCTGGATGGCCGGGCCCAAAGGGTGGTGGTGAATGGAACAAAACCCAGCTGGAGGCCCATCATGAGTAGCGTCCCTCAGGGCTCAGTCCTGGGTCCAGTCTTATTCAACATCTTTATCAATGAGCTCGATGAAGGGATTGAATGCACCCTCAGTAAGTTTGCAGATGACACTAAATTAGGAGGAAGTGTTGATCTGCCTGAGGGTAGGGAGGCTCTTCAGAGGGATCTGAACAGGCTGGACTGATGGGCTGAGACCAATGGGATGAAGTTTAACATGGCCAAGTGTAGAGTGCTGCACATGGGACATAACAACCCCATGCAGCACTACAGGCCTGGGGGAGGTTGGCTGGAGAGCTGTTAGGAAGAGAAGGACCTGGGGGTGTTGGTTGACACCAGGCTGAATATGAGCCAGCAGTGTGCCCACGCAGCCAAGAAGGCCAATGGCATCTTGGCTTGTATCAAAAACTGTGTGGCCAGTGAGTCTAGGGAGGTAATTGTGCCCCTGTACTCGGCATTGGTGAGGCTACACCTGGAGTACTGTGTGCAGTTCTGGGCTCCCCACCATAAGAAGGACACTGAGGTCCTTGAGCAAGTGCAGAGAAGGGCAACCAAGCTGGTGAAGGGGCTGGAGGGCAAGTCATATGAGGAACGGCTAAGGCAGCTGGGGATGTTTAGCCTGGAGAAAAGGAGGCTGAGGGGAGACCTTATCACTGCCTACAACTACCTGAAGGGAGGTTGTAGAGAGGTGGGCGATGGTCTCTTCATCCAGGTGACAGAAGATAGAACAAGGGGAAATGGCATGAAGCTGTGCCAGGGCAGGTTTAGATTGGATATTAGAAAAAAAATTTTTACTGAAAGAGTTGTCAGGGCCTGGAACAGGCTGCCCAGGGAGGTGGCTGAGTCACCATCCCTGGATGTGTTCAAAAAAAGGGTAGATGAGGTACTTAGGGATATGGTTTAGCATAGGATGGGAATGGTTGGACTCCATGATCTTCAAAGGTCTCTTCCAACCTTGTGATCTTGTGATCTTGTGAAAATTCACTCACCAGCTCACAAAATACTGCACTACCACAGAAAACTAACACAGCATGTGAAAGGACACACCAGAACACGTTCCGCCCAGCATCATCCCGAGCAGTTCATCGCTCCAGGTTAGACTCTAGAACAAACCCACTGCTTCAAGACTTCCAGAAACGCTCCCTGACAAGCTTCCAAGAACAGCAGTCTCCGGTGTGCACCAAAAGGACACTGTCAAAATGTAAATGTGCATATCACTGCAAAAGGACAATTTATGCCCTAACCTATTTCATGCGACCAGCATCTCTCAAGCCATTTTTGCTGCTAGTGTAGACAGCTCCCAGGAATCGGTGGCAGCTTTCCAAGACTTTTAGATGCTAATTAGCACGGTTTTGCTGTACAGTCTGTTCAGCAAATCCCAGTCTTAATAAGTCCCAAAATGTGACTACTAATAGCGTCAAGAGCCCGTGCCTGCAGCCCTGACATGTTTCTACTGACATTGACTTGAGTTGGAACCCTTAAGAAATCAGTGGGAGTTAAATGTGTAGGACTCAGCCCTAATTAACATGAATAGTATCTTCTCAAGCTCAGTGCATATCTGTTCTCGAGCTGGTTTAAATGCCCAGTTTTCCACTACATTAGAAACATCAGTTACTGCAAAGTCTGGCTTCTCACACTCTTGCACCTGTTCCAGCTTTGGTCCTCCTTTGCATTCAATTCCTAGACATTCGCTTTTTCTTAGAAAAGTCAAGCTTCATGATTTAGCTTTCCTGTCAGATGCTTAATTGAAAAAAAAAAAATTAATGTTTCACCCAACTTCTAGTCCTTTCTCTCAAGGGAACATGAGACTGGAGCTTCAAATGGCATTTCTGCAGGTGATGTGTGAGGGGAGATGTTCTCTCCACGCTCCCAAGTGCAACCCCAACTACACTCTCCTGCTGTTGCAGCACACATACTAACTTGAAACGAAGAAGGCTTTATGCGGTCTATAATATCCAGGGATTTGGGATTCAGCAAACAACTATTCTGCTCCCTAATTTAAGAGTATTCCCAGCAGACAGCAACAATTAAAAAAGGAAGCACCATAGCCACCACATTTTCTTCTCCAGACGAGCTTCCGCTGAAGGGTAAAGAAACCAACCCAAGGCACAACCTACAAAGCAAGGAAAATCCTGTGCAGTCACTGCTGCGCTAGTGCAGAGAAGACAGAAGGGGGTAGGGTAAATTAAATAGGGGATCTGTATCCTGCCTCCTGGGGTTTCTCAAGTGAAACTTCATTCTTTTTATTTTTTCCTTTCAGATGAATCACACCTTCACACCATCCTTTTATTTGCCACTCTATTTGCATTGCAAAGCATTTGGCTTCCTCCTAATATGAGGAGGAAACTGGAGAGCAGAGGAAAGATCATTGTCTATCTAAATCACTGTTCTGCTCAAGTGTTACATCAGCATATTATTTTAACTGTTGGGCCCATCATTTTGGTTTAGCAGGTACAAAATGTCTACACCTACTCTTGACAGCACTTCAATATTTTTCTTAATTTCTTAGTTCCCACAGCTTGCTACACCTACTCCTTGAATATCAACAGAGTGTGCCAGTAGAAATCTATTCAATTCCTGTTCGGGTTTATCCTAAATGGAAACAGATGGTGATTTGTACTGGACTCGTGGAAAAGAATTTGTAAGGCTTTTTATAACTGACCTCTACTTGTTTAATTTTAAACTGAAAGCAAACTGTTGCCATCAATTGCTGCTGACTTTGATGGCCACGACATATGACCATTATAGATTGGTTAAGTGGACAAGAGACTCTGCAATTTAGGGTGTTTACCTGGATGCTCGCTGAAGATGGGGCTAAGTTAAAGGCAAAATGATTAGCCTCAGTAATTCGTTTCTTCATTTCAGCCTGCTGAGGTCAGCTGAAGTCTTTCTGTTCATGTAGCTGAGCAGAAGGTCAGCACACAGTCCTGTAAAACAGATTAAATATGGGTAACTACCTGCCTGTCGTGTGCTTCTGCTCCAGTTTTGATTGGATAAGGTGAAAATTATCACCTGGCCAAAGATGGTGAGCTAAAGCCTGACCCTGTCAGGTGAAAGCAACAGCAAGTGACAAGTTTGTAGGCTCCATTTTACCCAACTAAGCTGTGTGAAGTAGGTATCTTCTCTAATGTAGTTATGGAGTCAGTCATCGAAGACATCATCCTAGAACATGCAGGGGGGTAAATTAGCCAGGACGCATCATCCTTACCTTTCTCTGATAACTAGACACACAGGCCAGAATAGTTTAGAGTAAACTCTTACTGTCCTCAGATTAATTTTACCTCAAGAGCGTGTTCATCTTTCAATCAAGTTTGTGGGGTTTTTTTAACATCCTGCAGTCCTCCTTCAAGTGCTGTCGGGCTCCAGATGGCACCGGGGCCATGTTTTCTGGGCAGTGCCACCAACACTGATACCAGATGCTTTTGTAGGTTGCCAGGTATTCCTGTAGGATTTCAAAACAAAACTCTAAGAGCCTGAAAAAGCACAAGGAATTTTATTTCCTTTTCCCAAATAAGAGTCCAGAAGCTGGCTCCTCCGAGTACTCCTGATGTCAATCCCATCTTGAAATGCCTCCAGGTGAAAGTACTGCAGCCTCTTTAAATCATCATGTATGAGATAAACACACTCAAAATACTTTTTGTAACAGAAGTGGTAAGGTAAAAAAAAAAAAAAAAAAAAAAAAAAAAATCCCCATGTGAATCTGGAAGACAATTTCAGAGATCAAAGTGATGGGGCTTGTCCATTTGTCTATGTCCTGATCTGCATCAGCGGGCATTTGTCATACAGCTCAGGCCAGGAACGAGACAATACCAAAACAAGAAGTATTGAGGCACATGTTATTGCATTAAAATAACATGGTGAACCCCAAAGAATGTCTCATTACCATTGTCACTATTAGCTTTTTAAATTATAAATAATGGTAACAAGTAATAGCACCTCATATTTTTACAGACAATTTCATCTGGAAGAATAAAAATAGCTCACCCTGGCGGGAGGCACGCATGACACACACATGCACATATTTACTTCCTTGTTTTCAAAACCAATTTGAGTTCTAGGAAGCTGTTCCTAGCACTTTATTCTAACAGTGTGTTTGCACAGCGTCATCGAAATGTAATCAGACCACTCAAAGAAAACCCAACAGACAGCAAGTAAATTTTTCATAGTGGGTTCTTTAAGCAGCCAACACAGACCCAAGACGGAATGTTGGCCGAGTCTGATCTGGGACATGGAGGGTCACCTTTTTAAGGTCATTCCCAAATATATTGCACACTACAGCCCGCAACAGGTAATTTTAGCCAATGAGTTAGAAATCTGCTTTCTCTTATTCTTTCCCTATTCAGGAATGATTTCCCTGAGCCCATCCATGAACCATCTCTCCAACACTGAGTCATCCCACTTACATATATAGGCATTGGATTTTGAGGGGGAAAACACAAGCCAAAGCAAACCACTACCTACTATGAAGGCCGTTTTTACATCATTTATTTCACACTACAGTCTTATTTAAAAAAAAACAAAAACCAAAAAAAACACCCTGCTTTATGATGCAGCCTCTTCCAGACCTGTATCGACTCCCATCTTGGAAACACCAGCCCAGGAGGAAGCTCTGAAGGGCAGCTGGCCACCCATTGCATCGCTCAGAGCCTCTCCCCAGGCATACATCCCTCCCCACACTTCTAGTGAGGGACAAGTTCTTTCACACACGTATGCATGTTGTTAACATCTGCTGGCTACACAGGCTCTTGCTGAACTGATTTAAAGAGGCAATTTGCACCAGCAGGCACCAAGGCACCCAGAACCTTGCTGGCAGCTTTCATGCAAGCAAGCAGCATGCACATGACTAATCTGAACAGGTTTTTCTCATCACCACTCCAGTCACACAAATTTTCAGGCATTCCTTCTAAATCATCTTACTATGTGGCATCGCAGAGTTGGTGGAGAACAACTACATATTTTGACCATTTTAAGGGGTAATAACGGTCATGCATAATTGGCACCGTATTTGTTTACATGCTGCCAACTGAGTCTTACTGGCAGCCATCACAACGGTTGGCTAGAAAATGATCCATAGCAAGCAGGCTTCTCTGGGCTATGTCTCTGAGGGCTCAGAGTTTTGTAAGGAAAGAATCATATATGGTGTAGTCAACATACTGGAGGGAAGGGATACCCTTCACAGGGACCTTGACAGGCTGGAGAGGTGGGCCCGTGTGAACCTCCTGGAGTTCAACAAGGCCAGGTGCAAGGTCCTGCACATGGGTCAGGGTAATCCCAAGCACAAATACAGGCTGGGCAATGAATGAAGTGAGAGCAGCCCTGAGGAGAAGGATTTAGGGGTGATGGTTGATGACCAACATGAGCCAGCAATGAGCACTTGTAGCCCAGAAAGCCAACCATGCCCTGGTCTGCATCAAAAGAAGCATGACAGCAAGTCAAGGGAGGGGATATTGTCCCTCTCCTCTGCTCTCCTGAGGCCCCACAGCTGGAATACGGCATGTCAAAGCGAGCCCAGAGGAGACCACAAAGATGATGAGAGAGCTGGAGCACCTCTCCCGTGAAAACTGGCTGAGAGAGTTTGGCTTGGTCAGCCTGGAGAAGAGAAGGTTGCAGGGGTGACTCAACCACCTCCCTGGGCAGCCTTTTCCAATATCTAACAGCCTTTTCAGTAAAGAAATTTTTCCTAATATCCAACCTAAAGTTCCCCTGGCACAACTTCAGACCGTTTTGCCCTTGTCCTGTCACTAGCTACCCCCACCTCACTGCAACCAGCCTTCAGGTAGTTGCAGAGAGTGACCAGGTCTTCCCTCAGCCTCGTTTTCTCTAGAGGACCGGGTGGAGGCTTTGCCTCTTTGGTTTGGGGTTGGTCGTTGGCTTCTTCTGCTTTGCTTTCACATTTTGTTGAGTTAGGGCATCTCCCCTCTAAAGTGAGATTCCTGACAACTCAGATGTGGGCTGCTTCACATGGCCTTCAGTGGATCTTCTGTCCATAAAAGAGGTGAAACATAGTCCACCATTCTTTCCCCCTTCTGCAGAAACACAATTGTCTCTTCCTCAGCATGTTCCTTGTAGCAAAGGGTGCATCTTTGATACAGATGCACCAGCACAATATTCCCACCCAATGGGAGAATTCCCAACTTGGTAGGGAACCACACAAGCACTTAAATACACCCTGACATTGTTTTCCATCACACAAGGGATGGAAAACAATCCACCCCTGAGCACGGCCACATGCTGTGCTTTCCCTATGACACTGATAGTCTGTCTGAAGTCAAGGCTCCCACCTCCCTGACAAAAGATATTTCTGCAAAAAGCAGAGTCCCCTCTGCCCTTCACATCACAGATATCAGAGATGCAGCAGAATGGGGAAAGGGAAGTGCAGCCCCACTGCTTCCCACAGGCCTCAAGGCTGCTCTCCCACACACCTGCATGTGGCAGCAGGCTAAATCTGCCACCACAGCTTAACACTCTTCTTTTTATGTCTCTGCTTATGTAAATTAAAAACTTTTTAAACCCCAGTGCATAGGATTAAGCACTAAAGCAGCTAATTAGTTATAGATGGCAGTTCTCAGTCCTTTTATGGCCTTTCTGAGCATTTTCTTCAGTTGGGAAATCAGTGTGATTTATTTCACACCCCTCAAATGTGGGAAGCATGTGGAACGAGCCTTTAAAAGTGGTGCTCCTTACCATCCAGTGTCCATTGCAGAAAGAATGCTCTCAGAATGAAAGCTTGAGATTCAGCTTTGATGGCATGCTCTGTACTTCTCTTTCCTTCGGAGAAAATGTCTGTATTTTAATAAAACCAAATGAGAAAAAGGCTCTGCTGTAGGGAAAAATCTTTCTTTAAAGGTATTCTGACATGAGTATTTTGCTGTCTTCCAGTCTCTTTCTTTTTTTTTTTTTTTTTTTTTGGGTGTGGCAGCTTCTTCCAACAAGGGATGACCGCTTTCTGCTGCAGACTGCATCTAGTTTTGGAAGATCTCTAGACCAGCAGTTGCTGTGCACCTCTTTCTCTGTCTTGGTTTCTTTGAGTGCGTAAATCTGGTAGCTAATCCCCACGATGAATTCCTGACTGGGAACTCACATGCTGCACAGAGCTGGCCAATTTGTTGCCATAATTTATATGCTGCAACATTAAAAAAAAAAAGGTGCCACCAGCGACATCCTGGCCCTGTTCAGCTGCTGTTTCTTGTCCCCAGGTAACAGATCTCAAGGAGCAGGAGGGAAATGGCTTTGTTAAAAGGCTCCAGCAAATTCTCGTGCACATCACACTCAGGCCTTAGACTTTCATCCCCTGAGGAAAAAGTGTCAGAAACTTGCCATGTTCCTGTTTCCCTTCACAACAGGCACAGTGAAGAATAACTCAGTTGGAAGGCAGGTCCTCCCAACTTTTTCTGTCTCCCGAGGCATTAGTTATATTTCGTTCATCCTCCTAACTAACTGAAGCAACTTTTTTTGGAGGAAATATCAAGATGGCTGAAGTGCAGGCCAGCCCCACTGCTGACACTCTTCCCCACCTCATTCTTCTCCTGTCTTTTGGAAAACACAACCATTTAACACCTGACAGTTCTCCCCAGTTATGGGCTAACTGGTGCAGACCAACCCAGAAGAGAACACCTTGTTCTCTCTTTCACCCATGCAGCAGTATGGGCAGAGAAGAGGAAAGCTAAACGACTTCCCTGGCGTCAGGTCCAGCCAGGGGTTACCTGTAAGAACACTAATGAATGTGGAGAGTCTGCAGAAAGGCTGGAAGGTCATTGTAAACTGGGTGGGATAAGCTGCTGCAGGACCAGGAGCACTCGCACAGCACGCTGCCTTTCTTCCTGTGGCGACAAAACTCCTTTGAAAACACAGACTTGACTTTTTCATTTCGGAAGACAGTAAATTGACTTTCAGTGATCAGACTGAAGCTCCCCCCAAAAGAGAAGAATGCAATGAGTAACCAGCACTAAGCTGTCACACAAATCCAATACGTACACTCGTGTTCTCCTCTTTCCCTTTCGCTCTCTTTGCAAGCAGAGTGCTAGTCAATCAGTAACCTAGAACTGCACCACGGGAAGTCCCTTTCCTAACAGGTGGATATGAGTGCTCCTGGCCATAAAATAAAACTTTGTTAGATGATTGTATGTATCCGGAATCTATCTGCACGCAAAGCTAACACGAATCCCAGTCAAAGGCATTGCTACTGTAAAAGTCCCTAACACAATTCTTCCAGTTTCAAAGGACTTTCCTGAGCTTTTACTACTCGCTTGTTATTCCCCCTCAATAAACAGAGAGAGGAGGTGGTAAATATTAAACACAGAGAAGCCTCAGCAACTCAAATTATCCTGTGGGTTTGCGGTTCACACTCAGGCACCAAGAAAAAAAAGTACCCAAGAGGCGGGCTGAACAGGGACACCTATCTCAGACGCAGCTTTGACAGGGGGACTGCAATGCTTGCCAGAGCCAAACTCACAAGCTCATCTGTGTGCAGCAGCAAGGGATGTACTGTTGCGTGTGTGTATCTTTATATACCTGTACATATGTTTAGAAACACTTCCCCAACAGAAAGCCAGCACGGATTCATGTCTCCCACCAACTGGCTGGACTGCATGGGGAAGGCTTGGGTAGGGAGCACCCGCATGAAGGAGTGGCAAAAATTTGTCACCCCTTTTCAAAGCAAACCAGTAGAGGGAAAAACAAGGGAAATGGGAGGCTATGAAATGCAGAAACATGTCAGCACGGCTAGCCTGAATGTGGCTGCAAGTGAAAACAAAACAGACTTGCCTATTTTCCTTGTCTAGGATGGCGGGGGTGGTGGGTGGGTTCAGAAGATAAACAACTAGGGTAGCTCTTGAAAAGCAAACTAATTTTACAGAACTCCCTTTTCTAATCACCTTCCAGAAACAGGAAGCCAAACAAAACTGGCTTAACTTCTGAAATACAATTTTTAAACTTGTAGGAACCCTCAGATTAAGGAGAGGTCAGAGAATTAGTTTCCACCCAAAGTCAGAAACTCCAGGACGCAGAACAGCAGATACAGGTTGCTACCTGAAGAAAAGCTGAATCTACTGACTACTCCCACCTTCCTTGCAGTGCTGGGCAGGTTGGTACATGCTGGTTCCATTTAAATAACTTTTATCCTTCTGGAAATCCTATTGCAGAGATCTGGAAAGAGAGAGATGCATACAAATAAACTGGATAATGCCTCCCCAGCACTTGGCAGCATTTCAGGGATGAGTCACACATTATGGCTGTGTGAATGTGGGCTTTGTGTGAGTGACAGTGCTCGATTCTACCCACTCCAGATTTAAACCTCAGACACGTAACTGTTGGTGTATGTCCTCCCTGTAAAATGCACACATACCAGTACACCAAAGGGAGATTCTTCTCTGAATGCTGAGAGAACTGAACTGCACATCCCAGCAGGAGCATCAGCAGGTAACCGAGGAGATGAGGAGTAGGATCCCCATATTTACAGTTCAGGTGAACCCTGAGAAATCTTCAGTGAATTGCAGGGGCTAGATGGTTGCTGGATTTCATATCTAACTGACAGACACCACATAGTTCAGGCTGCAGATCAGCAGGTTCCTGCAAAGTCATCTACGTTTTCTGTTCCCGGGACCACGAAAGCTCTTGTTCCTGTCAGTTGGGTGAGCGTCAACTCTTCTAAACACAGATGGAGCCTCAGGTAGCATCACACCAGACTAAGTTCACCTCAACTTGCATAGCATTCATCTGCATCTTTGAGCATCAGCACCAAGTACCTTCTCCTGAGGAGAAGGACAAGGCAGGAAGTGCAGCAGAGCCATACAACAGAGGACATCACCACACCACGGTCATGCCCATACACCTGGTCCTGACAGCAATGACCTGCTTTCAAAGGATGAGTCAGGAGACCGAATCTGGGGGCAAGCATGGTTCAAAACCATTCCCTCCTGACCTTCCTTCTGGATTTTGACACTGCTTAATGGCAAATGAAGGGAGAATCACCGCATTTAGACAAGGTAATGCAGGACAACTCACTCATGCAAAATGCTGCAGCCTGGATGGTAGCCCACACACTTTGAAGATTAGCTGAAGCTCTAAAATGCAATTTGAGTAACTTCCTTTGATGTGCCATCTGGTGAATCATTTACTGGGAATGTCTTAATCACATCAAAGCATCTAGCACTCAGATTTTCTCAGTGTTTAGGACTCTTGCCTATATATTGCTCTCAAGGAACAGATACATTAGTACAGAATTAAACTTTACCGCAGTGCTTTCTCCCACAATAATAATAATAAAAAAGGAAATCTGCAGCATATTACCAGTATGGCCTCAAGCACTAGATTTTAGAGGAGCAATATTTCACTATTACCTCAAAAAGGCTGCTGCACTACGACCAGCTTTGCCCATGTTTCCGAAAATTGGTAAAAATAGACATGCATCTGTGGTTTTACCCAAAAAAACCCCCAAAAGGCTCAGAAGTGTATTCCTTTATTGAGGGGATGCACTGTCAGCATGCTCTAGCATCAGTTACACTGATGGGGATCCAGGGTAGGTTCTGTTAACCTATGAAAAGAAGCAATTCCTCACCATGAGGGTGGTGAGGCCCTGGCACTGGCTGCCCAGAGAAGCTGTGGCTGCCCCTGGATCCCCAGCAGGGTTCAAGGCCAGGTTGGATGGGTCTTTGGGCAACCTGGGTTGGTGGAGGTGTCCCTGCCCCTGACAGGGGGTTGGGACTGAATGGGCTTTGAGGTTTCTTCTAGCCCAACCCAGTCTGTGACTCTATCACATCTGTTCCTGCTACTCAGAATGGAAATCCCACTACCTCTGCCTCCCCCTCTCTAAATCCTGAGGCTAAATTAAGTTGTATTTAATGAAAAAGAAAACCAAACAACCCCCGAACTTTCTGGCTGTCAAGCGCAGCATTAAAACACCACACTACCCATGCCCGGGTGCTATCCACTCTCACATCTATAGAAACATAGAATCACAGAATCATAGAATCATAGAATGGCATGGGTTGGAAGGGACCCCAAGGATCATAGAGCTCCAACCCCCCTGCCACAGGCAGGGCCACTAACCTCTAGGTCTGGATCTACACAAGGTTGCCCAGGGCCCCATCCGACCCAGCCTTGAACACCTTCAGGGACGGGGCATCCACCACCTCTCTGGCCAGCCTGTTCCAGCACCTTACCACTCTGTAAAAAACTTCCCCCTAGGATCTAATCTAAACCTTCCTTCCTTTAGTTTTAATCCATTCCCCCTTGTCCTGCTATTATCTACCCTTTTAAAAAGTTGATTCCCCTCCTGTTTGTATGTTCCCTTCAGGTACTGGAAGGCTGTAATGAGGTCCCCCCTCAGTCTTATCTTCTCCAGGCTGAACAAGCCCAGCTCCCCCAGCCTCTCTTCGTAGGGGAGGTGCTCCAGCCCTCTAATCATCCCCAGGTCCTTCTCAGCAGGGCTACTTTCAAGGAGCTCTTCTCCCAGTCTGTGTCTATGTCTGGCATTCTTCCAGCCCAAGTGCAACACCTGACACTTCGCAGTGTTGAACCTCATTAGGTTCACCCGGGCCCACCTTTCCAGCCTGTCAAGATTCCTCTTCCTTTCCTTCTGTTGTGTCAACCGCACCACTCAGCTTGGTGTCATCCACAGACTTGCTGAGGGTGTACTCAATTCCATCATCAAGATGTTAAAGAGCATCATAAAGATGTTAAAGAGCACCGGTCCCAAGACAGACCCCTGGGGTACACCGCTCGTCACCAGCCTCCACCTGAATATAGACTCATTCACCACCACCCTTTGTCTGTCAGCCAGTTTCTTATCCACTGGATGGTCCACCCATCAAATCCACATCTCTCCAATTTAGAGATAAGGATGTGATGGGGGACTGTGTCAAAGGCCTTGCACAAGTCCAGGTAGATGACATCGGTTGCCTTCCCTTTATCCCCCAATGCTGTCACTCCATCATAGAAGGTCACCAGATTGGTAAGGCACGACCTTCCCTTGGTGAAGCCGTGCTGGCTGTCCCGGATCACATGCTCGTCCCTCGTGCTCTAACATGTCTTCCAGGAGGATCTGTTCCATGATCTTCCCAGGCACAGAGGTGAGGCTCACTGGCCTGTAATTCCCTGGGTCTTCCTTGCTCCTCTTCTTATAAATGGGAGTGATGTGACCCTTTTTCCAGTCCCCAGGGACCTCGCCGGACAGCCACCACTTTTCAAATATGATGGAGAGTGGCTCAGGAACCACATCAGCAGCTCCTCCAGGACCCTGGGATGCATGTCATCCGTCCCCATAGACTTGTAGACACTCAGTCTCATGAGATGGTTTCAGACTTGCTCTCCCCTTACAGTGGGGGTGGGGGGAATTTACTCCCCCAGTTCCCACCTAGAGGTCCAGGGATGCAAGGTTCTGGGTCTTGAGAATTGTGAGAATCCTGGTTGCCAGAGAAGACTGAGGCAAAGGACTCATTCAGTACCTCAGCCTTCTCCACATCAGTTGCAGCCAATTCTCCTTTCTCATTTACCAAGGGGGGTATGCTCTCTTTGGCCTGTCTCTTCTGGCCAATGTACCTGTAAAATTCCTTCTTGTTGTTTTTAACATCCCTCGCCAAGTTCAGTTCCATCTGCGCCTTGGCTTTCCTGATCCCGTCTCTGCAAGTCCAAACAGCATCCCTGTATTCTTTCCAGGCAACACACCCTTGTTTCCAGAGCTTGTATTTGCCTTTCTTTTCCCTCAGTTTGGCCAGCAGGTCCTTGCCTAGCCATGCTGACCTCCTGCCTCTCCTGCCCACTTTCTTATTCAGAGGGACTCTTGAGCTCTCAGAAAGGCATCCTTAAAGAGTAGCCAACTTTCCTCAACATTTCTGTCTCTAAGGACCACCTCCCAGGAGATCTTGGCCAACAAGTCCTTAAACAGCCTAAAGTTTGCTCTCCTAAAGTTCAGGGTCCTGATCCCACTCTTTGCCAGGCCCACATTCCTTGAGATCACAAACTCAACTAGGGCATGGTCGCTGCAGCCCAGGCTGTCTCCAACCTTAACACCTTTAATGATCTCCCCCACATTGGTGAGCACCAGGTCCAGCAGTGCATCACCCATGAACTGCCTGACCTTCCCGCATCCCCCTGGCACACCCCCACACCCCTGACGGCTCACCGCTGACGGGACGCCCGCAAGACCACCCCCGAACCCCAACTTCCAGGTGCCCGAGGCAGGCGGGGGCGGGAACGGTGAATGGCCCTGGCTCGTCCCAGCTCCGTTCTGCCTGGACCCGCGGCCGCCCGGCTCCAACTCGCTGCTCACACCAGGGCCCAGCACCGCCCCGTACCAGCCTCCCCTCCCCTCCTCTTCCCAGCCCAGCCCAGCCCAACTCGGCTCCGCCCCGCCCCGCCCCGCGGCGGCGGCCGGGCGGCGAGAGCGTGTGGCGGCGGCGGCACCGCCGCGCTCGGCCTGATTTACGGCTCTGCTGAAAACGACTCCGCCGCCGTGCCGCCGTCACTGGTACCGCCGCTGCCAACAAGTCGGGTGAGTGCGGGGACGGCGACGACCGTCCGCGCCCGGCCCCGCTCCCGCGGAAGGCCCGGGCAAGCGGCGGCCGAGGCGAGCGGAGCCGCGCCGCCGGGCCCTGCGGCTGGCCGCGACGGGCAGGTGCCTTCCCCCGGGCGGCGGAGATGGCGAGGTAGCCCTGAAAAATCCTCCCGGAAAGTTTCCCAAGTTTGCCTGCGGGCCGCCCCGGCCCCGGGCGGGCGTGAACGCGGGGCTGTTTTCTCCCACCCAGGGCCCAGCGAGGAATGCAACAGACCGCCCGGGACGAAGGCAGGCACCCCTGGCAGGAGCCGCTCGGCAGCGTCAGCGTCTGCCTCCCCTTCCGCTGCCCGCGATGCGGCGACCGCACCAGGTTCCGGAGCCTCTCCTCCCTGCGAGCTCACCTGCAGTACAGCCACAGCTACGAGGAGAGAAGCCTCCTGAGCAAAAGCAGCCTCTTCTCGCCCCTGAAAGACACGGAGCTCGTCTCCTCGCCGGAGCCTGCCGCCCAGGGCGGGCTGGGGAGCCCCGCCGGTGCCGTGGGGCACAAAGGCTCCTACCTGAATTTTTGCGAGGCATCCTGTGAGGGCGGAAAGCGCGGGCAGCCTCTGGACGTGGAAGCCGAGCAGCCCGTCTCCTATGTTGCGCGCTACGCGTCGGCTGACTCTCCCTGCAAGCAGATGTCCAAAGCCGGCCTCCCGGCTGCCGACCCCAAGGCCTCCTTCGAGGCACACGTCAGGGAGAAGTTTAACAGGATGGTGGAGGCTGTGGACAAAACGATCGAGAAGCGCATTGACAAGCTTACCAGAGAGCTGGCCCAGAAGACGGCGGAGCTACTGGAGGTGCGGGCGGCCTTTGTGCAGCTGTCCCAGAAGAAGCAGGAGGTGCAGCGGCGGGAGCGGGCCCTGAACAGGCAGGTGGACGTGGCGGTGGAGATGATCGCGGCCCTGAAGCAACGCCTCACCGAGTCTGAGGAGGAGCTTCACCGCAAAGAGGAGTGAGTGGGGCGCGAGAGCTGGTGGCTTGGCACGGGCTGGCCAGCGCCCCACCTTTTGGGGGGAGAAGACGGGGAAGGGTGGGAGATGGTTCAGTGGATTGCTGGTTATAAGAGAGCCTGGTGCTCCCCAGGTTCTGATTATTCTGGAGTCGTGTCCCCTGTGACCATGTGCCCCCTTCCAAAAGGCTGGGGACAGCTGCCCAAGCAGGTGGCTTTCATGCCTGAGTCCCCTGGTCACTAACCTTTTACATAGCACCTACGTGTGTTCCTGCTTTCACAGGGGTAGGGACAAGTAGAAGCCATCATCAGCGTGTAATCTGATTCAGGCTGACCCTCTAATCCGTTATCTTTTTAAGAAGAGACAGGCGGGTGAGGGCTGGAGGAAGTACGTAAGAATTCCCAACAGCACTTCTTTTCCCGAAGCCATCCGCTGCATGGGCTGCCTGCGGAGCAGGATGGGCTCTCGTGCAGCTGCAAAGCTCTACTGGAGGCAGTGCTGGAAAGGCTGCGTCCAAGGAGGTGGTTTTGGTGGAGGTGGAACCAGAATTGCTTTTATGGCGGTGGGAAGCAGATGCCAGAGTCGAGAGCTGTTCTGACTAACCTAGGCTGCCTAAAAATACGTTCATGCTGCATCCATTAAAAGTGTAGTGATAGCTGATACATTATTTATACACGAACTACTTAGTTTGTTTAGTGGTTGCGGAGACCTTTCAGGCTTTTTAGAGTGATGCAACTTATTTTAGAAGAATGCAAGTAAAGAGCCTTGGTAATGGAGTGCCTCTAAGGCAATTCATCAGCTTACAAAGAGAGGACGAGAAGTGCTAGTTGCCATGACGCTGATCTTCAGAAGAAATAAGGAAGGTGGTTGTAGGAGTTCAGTGTAGGAAGTTTGGAGGGCTCTCATCATTGTAGCCTAAGGACTGGAAAGAAAAGATGCTGATGGCTCCTTTGTCAGTAGGAGTCCTTGGTTTCAAAAGCAGTGCTATAGATTTCCTGGGAGAGGGAACAGCAAAGGTGGTAGGATCTGAGCTGCTAGAGCCTGCATTTTCCTTGAAGGGATATGTGACAGAACCTCTAATCTTTTTGGAAGTATCACATAGTCCTCATGGAATAGAAGGACTCAAGGTGAACCTAAAGATACTAGTGGAACCAAGGCAGGTTTGAAAGTAAAGCTGCGAGGAGGTTGTGAAGATAAGTGTTTGGTGTTCGTGTCCATCTGACTCCCCTTAAGGGCTTTTTCACAGTGATCCATCCTATTTCTAGACAAGTATCTTGGAGGGGGACCTTAGGTGTGCAGCCCTCTTAACTTCAGATATCCGAAGTTCAGCATCCAGGCTAGGTGGTAGTGACTCTCACCCCAAGCTAAACACAGAACCTGTATTTAAAATCCAAGGCTTGAGATCCACAGGAAAAAAGGTGGCTGTCAGCAGAAAGCATGCAGGGGAGCAGAACCAGAGTTCTGTGGTGCTGCAGAAGAATGGAGCTTGTTGGAAAAGAGGAGTGTGAGGAAATGAAGGGGAAATTGGGGTAGCAAGAACAACTGTGATATAGGGAAGACAGCAAAGGGTCTGTGAAAAGGACAAGGCAGCAGAAGTTGTGGATTTACAGAAAAAGAAAGGTAAATGAGCCTAATGCTTGCTAGTGGGTAGGATGAAAACATCAGCCCAGAGTACCGAGGGACATGTCCTACTACATCCTTGCATGTGCCTGTGCCTAGCCCCATAGCACTGCCTCGTAGAAGTTACTCTGAGGAGTCTGGGACGGGAGGCAGGCTCTAAGAACTGGAAGAGTTCACCTAGGAAAAAGTTAAAAGAATGTGCGGGGGGGGGGGGTGTGTTCCCCTCATTCAGATGGTTCCTGCATTCCCCATCTTGGGGGATAGCAGGAGATAGTGCCATCAAAAAACGCACTGTGTGCTTTAACAGTTGAAAAGGCAAATTGAGACAGAAAGGTATAAACAATGCTCTGTAAAAACAGAACCAGTACTTTCCAGGGCAGCTCTTCACATGTGAAGCTCCAAAAATGCCTGGGATGCTTAGCTTTGCCCCAGCAATGGGAAGGCGCTGGGTGGTATGCTCTGGTAGAGGAGACCTGTTACTTGTCTAGCTCTCTTGTGAACTGTTGGTAACTTCTGAGACCTGTCTACTCAGTCCTTTGTGTGTTCAGAAACCTAACGGTGTGCTGAAAAGGCCCTCCTTCAAAAAAAAAAAGGAGGATCTCGGCTTTGGCTTTGATTTCTGGAAGAAGTCCAGATGATTAGAAAGCCAAACAAGACCGCTTAATGGAAACTGCAGAAGCAGGAGTTCTCACTGCAGGTTGTGTAAAGTCAAAGGAAGCCCTTAGGGACTGCTTTGATACTTGCTGACCTTCAGAAATAAATGCTTTCATCAGCTTCTTTGGATTTCTTTATTTAATGAGCAATCTTGTGAATAACAGGGATAACTTTTACCAAAACTAGCATTGATATCGAGTCAGTGTAGCTGAAAAGTTGTTCCTCTTTATAAGAAGATGAAGAAAAGGCCTTCTTCCCCAAAACACCTCCTTATCCTATTTCTAAGGAAGTAAAGGAAACCAGTCTTCTCTTGGTCTCTGAATGGTTGTTTCTCTTACCAGAGATCAGGGAATCTGGGAGGTGGTTGAGTCTCCTTCTCTGGAGATATTCAAGTCTCGTCTGGATGCCTATCTGTGTAATATGAGATAGGGAGCCTGCTTTGGCAGGGGGGTTGGACCCGATGATCTCTTGAGGTCCCTTCCAACCCCTAAGATTCTGTGATTCTGTGACCTAGGGGTGTTTAGTGGACAGCTGTCTGGGCATGAGCCAGCAGCGTGCCTGGGTGGCCAAGAAGGCCAATGGCATCCTAGCTTGTGTCAGGAATAGCACAGCCAGAAGGTCCAGGGAAGGAATTGTGCCCCTGTACTCAGCAATGGTGAGGCCGCACCTCGAGTGCTGTGTGCAGCTTTGGACCCCTCACTACGGGAAGGATGTTGCGATGCCGGAGCATGTGCAAATGAGGGTGATGGAGCTGGTGAAGGGTCTGGAGCATGTCCTGTGAGGAGCAGCTGAGGGAGCTGAGGCATTTTAGCCTTGAGAAAAGGAGGCTGAGGGGAGACCTCATAGCTCTCTACAGCTACCTGCAAGGTGGTTGCAGAGATGTCGGGGCTGGTCTCTGCTCTCAGGTGACAAGCAATAGGACAAGAGGAAATGGCTTTAAATTGCCCCAGGGGAGATTTAGGTCAGATATCAGGAAGAATTTCTCTACTAAAAGGGGTTTCAGGCACTGGAACAGGCTGCACAGGGAAGTGGTGGAGTCACCATCCCTGGAGGCATTCAAAAGGCGTGTGGATGAAGTGCTGAAGGACATGATCTAGCAGTGGGCTAGGCAGGATTAGGCTGTGGTTGGACTTGATATCTTAAGGGTCTCTTCCAATCCAGACAACTGATTCTACATATTTTAAATATTTTCATAGGTATACAACCTGTGAAACTTTCACTGGTAGATCACTTCACCCCTTACGGCAGTAGGAACTTTCCCATCTTCAGGTAAAATAAGTGCTTGGTTTAAGGCCAAGTTACTTCAAATGCAGGTCTCTGAAGGGATTTGATATTTGGGTGCAGAGTCTACATAGAGCCTTATGCTTGCCCTCCTACAGAGCTGTTGCAGGTCTTAAAGTTCCTGTAAATAGTCCCAGGACCGGTATTACATATCTGTAGAAGGGCTTAGTCGCAATGTGAGAAATCATTAGCCCTTCTTGTCAGTTGTTTGGGAGCTGGAGCTGTCCCAGCCTCTGCAGCCACTCTGGGTATTACATGCTTAACTGATGAAAGCCCTGCAAACACTCAGGGTGTCCGCAGGGTCCCCGTGCCAGCGCTGCTCCGGTACAGCAGGAGCTGGAGCTCACTAGTCTTGCACGGAGCACTGTATCATGTAGTGGTGAAGGCAGAATAATTAACGTCACCTAGTCAGCCTGTGATAGGTAGGTTTATTTACCACATCTCATGCCTTTTCACGACAGCCTCCACAAAGGCGGTTTCAGGCTGAGTTTCAAGGCAGGCTGTGTGCAGTTTTTCTATGAGGGCAGCCTAGGCTGCAGGTGGAATGCAAAGCACCAAACTAGCTAAGTCTGGTTAGTTAGCACAGGTTAATTGTCCTGGCAGAGTCAGAATAATAATAAAAAAAAGCCTCTGCAGCAAATATCTTTCTTGCCTACAGCGAGTCCTTCTCTGCATTTTTTTTTCTCAGCTGAGCACCTCTGAGTTGCCTGCTGCGCTGCCATAAATTTCCCCTGGCTCTGGGAAGAGCTCTTCCCTGGCAGCCTTTCTCTTGTGTTTGCCTCCCCTTGTTGCCACAAGCCACTGGCAGTTTGGTGTGCCCTCTGCTCTCCAGGCAGCAGCAGCAGCGATCCCTCCTCCTGAAAGGATCAGACAAATCCTTGCACCCAAGGCAAAGGAAGGAACCCACCTTTCTCCCTGCTGCCTCATCACAGCCCTCTGACAATATGTTTCACTATACAATGTACCTAAATATCAGTGTAGTAAACTATGAGCTGGCATGTAAGATCACTCTGCTATCCCCTACAGAAATTCACAGAGATCTGAGCTGCACTGAGCATCATCTACTCCATTCAGGAAATATTAGTGGCAGGACCCAGAGCTCCCAGAGCTACAGCAAGTGCCAGGGCACAGCTGAGTGAGCCGGGGCAGGAGGCTGCAGGCTGACAGGCAGAGAGCAAGCAGAGGGGCACAGCCCAGTAGGGAAGAGGTGATGCTGAGAGCAGGGGAGCTAGTAACTCTACATAAGCTTTTCTCAGTAGAGCAACAGTGCTCCAGACGTCAAATGGTCAGCACAGGGTAGCAGAGACCTCTCATTAGAAAGGGCAGCGTTTCAGGTCTGAGCCAGGCTTGACAAATAATTTCTGTTTCAGGTGAGTCTGTTCTGTCGAGGCACTGCACCCAGTGGGCCCGCGCCACTGTATGCCTCTACCAAGTGAGTCCCACAACATTTACAGGCTCTGCTTCCCCCCGACTTCATGAGGAGCAGCATCTCCTCTCTGAACATCCATCTTTCCACAAGCATAAGAACAGAGAGTAAAAGATAGAAGCTGTATCACATAATTCCCCCCCCCAAAAAAAGATTGGCAGTGGGCTGGAGAAATAAAATGAAAGTAACGTAAAGCTCATGAGCAAAAAAATAATCATGGTTATCTAGAAGTAGAATTTAAGGGAGAGGGCCATCAGTATGGCTAAGAAAAAGTCTGGGCAAACTACAAGAGACAAGTAAGGCAAATAAACAGATAAACAGCAGCTGCAGGAAGCTACACGAGTTCTTTAAACCATTTCCCTATTGTTCATGGTGGGAGGAGGGTAAAGTTCTTTTGGGAGCTCCCATCAGGCAAGCAAGGCATAGCCGGCTCTCTGGGGAAGAGCTGTTAGAGCAAGTAGAGAGACTTATTAGCAGTTGCTCCTTGATGTTGTTGTCCTGAGAATCCCAGAATCACTAGGCTGGAAATGCTAAAGCATATCCCTAAGTATCTCATCTACCTGTATGGGTATGAGAGATGGGAATGAAGTGGAAACAGTAGCTGAAGTGACAGAAGTGCTGCTTATTGGGACAACAGGGCCTGTGACTGAGACCTGGTAGGTGGGTATGTGGTGGCTCCTGTCCTTCTAAAGGTAGTTTCCGGGCTGCTGGTACCATTGGTACCATTTTAGCCTAGGGGGAAGATTTTTACCTGAAGTTATTAAAGGCGGGTCTGTAATCTGTACAGAGGCAGCTAAACGAACAGAGAAAAATGATGGAAATTGCTCCCTTGGAAGGGATGTCCTTGAGGTGTCCCAGGCTGACGGCTTCCAGTGGGAAGGCTGGGCAGAGCAGGGAGCTGCCATGTTGGCACCCGTTGGAAGCCGTAATCCTGGGGGCGTCATTCTCCCTCCTAACCCAAGGGGTAAGGGATTTGGAGCAGAGTTTTCTTATCCTTGTAAGCTTCCTTGGCCTGACGGAGTGCCATGTTACCGTGCTGTAAGTGTGGTGAGAGTGAAGGCCTAAAACTTTGCTTAATGAGGAACGCTTTGGCTCCTTCCTTGGTGGCTTTTTCTCACTGGGTGGCTCCGGTGATTGCAGAGACTGTGCAGAGCAGTGGACTGGAATGCACTGAGCTAAGCTTAACAAACAAGGCGGCTCTCTGTTTCTTAAGCCTGATTTTGTAGGTGGGTTAATGTAAATGAATATTCACCGATGTTCTTCACCCAAACAATAGCATGCTCATTTTTAACCTCATTCCTACAATTAGATGGGCCATGCAAACAGGCTCTGTCTGTGCTCTGCGGTGGTTTGGAGCAGGGAGATGCAGCCTGAATCCAGATTTCCATGCCTGACTTGGTACCAGCCCCTTCTTAGTATGAGACACCTCACTGTTACAGGAACTACACCAAGTGAGACCATTATCTGCCACTTTACTGAGTTAAAACAACGAAAGGTAGAGAAACTTCGGGTTGCTTATAAACAAGCTAAGCTTCAAAGGGCTGTTTCTGCTCCAAACTGCTTTCTGCTTAAAATGCTTTTTCCTCGGGTGATGTATTCCCACATGATCCCACCCCTTTCTTGTTTGGAAGCATGGGTTCCCCCAACTCCCGTGCCCTCCATTCTGTACAAAGCAAAAGCTAACACAGTTTCATCAGCAAAGCAAGAGCTATTTAAATCCAGGTACGCATCAATGGGGGAAGTCCCACATGCACAGGTTTGTTGTGCTACATGGCTCAATAACCAAACTTCTCACACATTAATTCCTCTGATACCCGAGGTCCACAGAGTGGCCTATCTGCTGATAGTAAACTGATAGCACCAGGACACTTCCAAACGAGCTGGGACCTTTCACAGCCAAGGGTGCTGACTGTTTCTGTGTTACCAGACAAGAAACATTTCTGAACAACTGGCCTAAAACTTGCCCTTCCCACGCACATACTCCTCAGCCTGTAATCTACAGATTATCTCTTAATCTCCCGTGCTTCCACTGGCTCCAGATCATAACACTGTGCTTTGATGTACTCACGGGATTGTAGCCAAAATGAAATTTAATGGCCACAGAAGCTCTTTTTAAGTTTAAGTACTGGTAGCTAATTAAACTACCATTGCAAGATTATGATCAACCAGGAAGATTAATTTGGAGGTTCATCCATTCCCCTTCATATTTAGAGCTGATATTCACACAGCTAACCAAAAATCCCTCAAAAAAAAAAATAAAACCAACCCAAGAGAAAGTGGCTGTAGCTGTTTGCAGATACCTCAGGGGGTGATACCTACTGACATTTCTACCCTGTAGCTAGGGGCTATTTCCAATGTGACCAAAAGACCCTGAACCCACTGCCCATAAAACTTAGTCATCATTCAGGATTCCAGGTCTTCACTGTGTCCACAGAAAGGTTGAAATCTTTTAGTAGAGGTGAAGGATGGAAATTAGCCACCATGGACTATAGCTATGAAAAATGGGGGAAGCATTGGTGATTTTTTCAACAGCAGTGAGACCAGGGCCCTTCCCGTTATTTAACTGTGGCCTCTTTGCAATGTTTCCATCTTGCAGAGAGGTTGTTACTTTCAACCACTTCCTGGAAGAAGCAGCAGAGAAAGAAGTCCGGGGAAAAGCCAGGCTCCAGCACTTCATTGAAAACCTGTTGCAGCGCGTGGACCTGGCAGAAAGGCAGCTAGAGTATTACCAAAATCAGCAGGTGCTGTGCACCCACACTGACATCAGCGAGCATGTGGTAAGCCAGTAAAGCCCTTCCCTTCAATGTCATCCCACCGCTGGAGGGAGGGTACTTAGGGTTTGAATACGGGTGGGCTCGGTGGGACAGGCTAATGGCTACTTCAAACAGGTTGGGATTTGTAACATGCTTCTTTAGACATGTTTTACTTAACGCTTTAAAGTGCCTCTTAACACGAAGTGAAGGGAGCAAAGAGTGTAGGAGCAGCAGTAAAAACCTAGAGATGGGAAAAGATCCCAGAGAGGGTCAATGGGATCCTGGGGCGCATCAAAAGGAGGGTGACCAGCAGGTCAAAGGAGGTGATCCTCCCCCTCTACTCTGTCCTGGTCAGGCCCCACCTTGAGTATTGTGTTTAGTTTTGGGCTCTCCAGTACAAATAGACAGGGATCTCCTGGAAAGAAACACTTTCTTTGGCATCACTTGGTGATTTGGCAGTTTCTTTGGAGATCTTTGGAGTTACCTGTCACCTGACTCAACGCGTGCTGGATTCCCACAGGCCTGACCCCCATGGATTAGGAACCAAAGTTGTGTGAACACTACACATGATTTCTTTAACAGCCCTTGTTATTAAAGCTTAAACTCAGTCTTTTCCCTACAATGCATTACGTTTACGTGGCAAGCTTTAGCCACATGCCTTCCAAAGTACATTTCAGTTTAAAATGAGTATCCCGTGCTGCCTGTGCTGAGTAACCGCTCATCCCAGGAAGTGGGAGGAAAGGCATTTGGTCCCGCATGGCCCAGAACAGGTATGAGACAGGGGAAAGCAGAGAAGTCCCGTGGCCACTTAGAAGACAAAGAGCTTTAGGCAGGACCTGAATAAATGTCAGTGTGCTGAGATCCAATGCAGGACATCTCAACCAGTGCCTGCAAGAACAGAGAGGGACTGTAAAGCTGCACCTTGGTATTAAGTCATCTCGCCTGCTTTTGATGTGTTTACTGGGATCCCTGGCTCAGCAGTGTCCCTTAGGGAAGACACTAAATTTTGAGGCAGCTGCCCTGCTTTCTGAGTAACATCAGCATTCCTCTACAGTCATCCATCCAAATGTCAACCAGCCTGACCTTCAAGAGGTAATTACAGAAAAGCACACTATGAGATGGCTCCAGACTCCATCCAAGACAGGTGACAAAGGAAAGTTAGGCTGGGCAAAAGCCCATCTGCAAAATGTGGGCAATACCAGAGACAGAGGGAATGTTTATGAGAACATAATACTTTTCAGAGGCCAGATCTGACTTGCTTGACTTCCTTAAATGGTGCTCAGAGACTTAGTCTGATGGGAGATGAACACAAAGAAGCAATTTTAGTACCCAGACCCGTTTAGGCTGAGCTGGCATTAAAACCCTCCTTTTCTGACCCCCAACTAAAAGAGGGACTAGACAAAGCATTTCTGTGCTGTGAACCAAACTGTTGTAAAAAAACCACCAAACAGTGAAGTCATGCAAATTTGTGCTGGCGCTGAGGCTCTGCTGCCCCTAGCTGGTCTCAGGATTTGGGGTGGGGAAAGGAACACTCATGTTCTCACCCTCCACCCTTCAGTGCTGCCGTAGGCAGGGCTGGGGGCTCATAGCTGGAGTTTCCCAGCCACTTGTGTAAGGGAAACATCACCACCATAAAATTAAAGGCTTGGAGAGAAGGTTAATTTAATACACCTCATTCAGGCACTATCCCTTATTAATTATCTTGAGCACAATAATTACTTCTCATCATATCCATACTGTTCAATCTAATGTGAAAGACCTCAATTCAGCCCACACTTCTTTAGCAATTTACTTTGATTATAGTCATGATAAAAATAATGGGGAAAACATCCAGCCGCTAACAACTCACATGTTACAAATTTTAAAAACAGATGTAATAAGCTGGAGGAGGAATAATCTGTAAAAGGGTTTTGTTCTGGTTCCTTCCTCAAATATTCTCCCAGTTTTAACAGCAGGTGAGACTGGAAATGCAATTTGGGATGACTGTGTGTATTTTATCCCTGTACTTTAATTACTTGACAGTGCAATATTAATATCCTGTTTCTGTTTTCTTTGCAGTTTACAGATATTTCATTAAACAAGAAACCCAGATGCCTGTATGTATACCTTGTTACATTTCTCTTACTTCCTTAAATAGACTTAACTGGACATGCTTTTGCACTTCACCTTATCCAAACACCTCAGTCGGGTTGGGTGTGGATCTGGTTCCATATCCAAGTATGATCTATGTTTGTGTCATGGAATAAAGAAAAAGCAGATTTATGCTGAATGAAAGTTAAAATCAGATTATAAAAAAAGACTTTTCTTTTAACTGAATGACTCCTTCCTGCTTTTGGTAGTGGCCTGTTGTAATGCTACAGCAGAGGAATCTCTTCAGCAAACACAGGCCAAGTTTCAGCTGAAAATATCCTTAACATTCTGTAAGTAGGAGAGAGACAGTTGTCATTTCCTAACTGATAGTAACAATGTCAATTTAAAAATCACATGTAAAAGCATGGGCACACTAGCAACGTCTTGGGTTGCTCAAGCAGCTGTCATGGGAGCAGCAGAACTGATTTGGGCTAGTTTCCTGTGCCTTTGCGACTCGGGCACGAATGCCCGTGTCTGACTTAGAGCATCATGCATGCTGCTTGGCCAAGTGCATCCTTCCTCAGGGCAACCATTCTTGGTGGGGACTCGGGTTTGGATCTTTTTCCCATCACCATGAAACCTGTTGAATCACCCCAGGTCTGGGACTTCTGCATCCCTGACCGATTTGTGTTTGAGCGACAGGTTCAAGAGTTACTGGAAGACTGAGAGACACTTGAACAGGTGGATGGGCTGGAAAATAAACTAAAAAGACAATGTATAGCCTACTGTGTTGTGGAGAGGGGCTGTACTTTCTGCTCTTTGGGTTGGTTTTGTTTTTATGTACCTCAGTTCTAGCAGGTAGCTGGCCAAGCACCCTTTTGCTGATAAGCAGTGTCTGCATTAATAATGAACTGCATAGGGCTTTAGCTTTGTTTTTTTCTACTTTTATTTTCATAGCTTTCATACCTCTTCTTTTTTCCTGTTGTTTTGATATTCTGGAAAAAGTTGGTTGTCCAAAGTAGACTTTGAGTTGACTGTGCATACGCTTTTCAGGCTTCTGGGTGTCATATATGATTGGAATCAAGGCAAATAAAATTAAAATATAATCAGAGAATTCAGTGACTCAGTGAGATGAGTCCTTCCACTGACAAGTCTTTGGTCTAAATATAACATAGTTTGGTAAAAACCCATTAATTGCGGGCAAGTAGTGGGAGTTCAAAGGCATATATGAAATTATTTAGAGCTTTCTGCTTAACTACCTCCATACTTCTCCTTTGAAAAGACTCTGTCATAACCAGACTTTAGCACTAGCGTTTATTTGGAGTTACCAGATTAAAACTATCCCAACTTGTCCAGCGAAACAGGGAGGACGGAGGTGAGGGTGCTCAGACATGTAGGGAAGTTTTCTTTTGCTCTGCCTGTTCTGTGGACCCGATGCTGATGCTCACTAACTGTCTCTCAAAGGCACTGGGTCTTGCCTGCACATCTGTGCCTAAATTGGCTTTAAACGCCAGCTCCCACCATGAAGCTGCTAAGAATGAGGTCTCTCAAATTCATCGAAACTTGCCTTGAAAAACGACTGCTGCTTGTGAAAACACAGCAAGAGCAGGATTTTTCTGAAGTGCCTGTGGCAGCGGGGCAGCTTGAACCAGCCTTTCTCCCCTCTGCGACAGACAGAGTACCTTGGAGTAGAAGCCAGACTCTCACAGCCACTTGTATCAAGGAGCTGCTGCTTTCGATGTGAAAACAGTTCTCTGCATCTGGACCCATCAGCGTTGCATTTCATGTGCAGTGACCCCCCCCCCCCATCTTCATCTGTCTGAGAGAGATACCCCCTGACCCTGACTGAGAGTGAGGGGTGGAAGTCCTTCTCTGCTGTGAAGTCACTTGATTAAAATACAGTTTAGCTCTTTCAGGCAACCCCCTCTGATCGTGCTAGCCCTGAACACCTAGGGGTATCGTGCAGTGTGGTGGCCGAGTGACTAGAGAAGTGACAGGAATGCCCGCATGTGCTTTGGGAATAAGTGATGTAGCTTTTCCACTGTAACAACAACTTGAGCAAAACAGAGCACTACATCTTCTAACAGCCACCAAGTAACAGACTGCAACAAACGGTGCCCAAGAAGCAATTGCAAACTGGAGTGTCCAACACTTGTGGGCTTATACAAGCTGTTTCTAAGCTCTAGAAAAGGGTCAGACCCAGGCACAGAACCTGCAGGCTCCAGCTGAGACCTGCATGGTATTTCCCCTCTCAGATCTCCTTGTAGCAAAGTCTGGTTGGCAAAGCTGCCAACCAGGCAGAACTGGTTTGTAGGTAGAACTCGGTTCCTGAGTCATTGACCAACCCTCGCTACCTCCCACCAGCAAACACAGGGCTTTTGTGAGACCCTTCTGGTCTTTTCAAGGCCAGGAGAGGGCTTGCACTTTACACGCTTGAACAACTGAAGCCTTTTTCCCAAAACTGGCTTTATCAAGTGTATGATACTGTTTAACTCCCAGGAGAAGCAGTACTACAGAGATGTGGTTTCCAGAAATAACGAGCTATGGGAAATAGCCCCATGGGAACCCTTAAGAGATTGACTCTTACATCATCAGCACATCTGTTCCTCACTTCAGCCATGGTACCTGGGCAGACATGAGCTGGTGCCTTTCATTGGTGGTGCTGCTGTTACACTACGTGTACCTACTGTAAAGCAGCCCAAGATATGTTAGAAAGGGCTGTAACAATCTTAGCTGAACCGCAGAACTGCTATTTCAATGTAAAATTTCAGAGCAGAGGGCACGGTTCAGCCTGTGCAGCACCAGGCACCATGTTGTTACTTCACCTCAACTCGTCATCTCGGCAAACCCTGCTGGGCCTGAGCCACCTTACAGAGCACAAAGAACTTGGCATATTTTGGCCTTGAAGCTTTCGTACCCTTTACCCCATCAATTTCTGTAGTCCCCTTTCCTCTTCCCTCTCAAATCAAAGCCTAAAAGCAAAGCCGAAGTTTCCTGACGTGAGTGGCCCCAGTGAGGTGGATGAATAAAAGCGTAGGTGAACATGCATGACGAGCCTGCCAGTCACACACGTGCAGGGGTTCTTACAGTGAGGGATGCTCTTGAGCATCGAGGAATGCAATACGTCTCACAACTCTCTTTTAACTTTCTCCCTGGTCCTGTAAAACAAAGTTATTTCTTTCTTCCAAAATGTTTGGGTTTGGGACATTTTGGGGACCTTCTGCTTTGCAAGACTGAGTAATAGCTACTGATAACCACTGTTCTTAATTTCAGGAGCCGAGGGAGTCAGCACACTTCGTACAACATCCCTGATGCAAAGCCTCATTCCTTTCAAAAAGGGAGGATCTTGCTGAAAAAGGCAAAGGATGAAAAAAACAGCTTGCAGCCAGCAAAATGCTTCTATGAACCTGTTGACTACCCCAGAGAGATATGGAGAGCACAAAAGAAAGGTGAACCAGCCTGCCCCACCAGGAAAACGAGCGTGAAATCCAAGCTGGATAAGAAGGCGAAGCCACTTTAAGGGGCGGTTGGCAGCGTATAGTAATGCAGGAGCTTGGCTTAAGTGGAGATGAGGTTAAGCGCCCTACTCTTTTCCTACCCACCTGGCCATGCCAAAACATATCAAATATATTATGATAGAAACATATATGGTATGGAAGATTTATATTATTTAGTGATGCCATTCCCTCTTTGGGCATGGTAAGAAACGCGACACTTTATTCAGTTTACACGAAGGGGTTTTCTATTTATTTATTTATTTAGTAGAGCTTATTTTAAATGACCGCAGTTACCTTGCTGGGCAGTGCCGTGGCTGTACGTTTATTTTAGTGGCAGCATGTCGCTCGGTAATTTATTTTCCATCAGGAGAATCCCTTTAATCGGCATCAAAGTGCTGGATTTTTTTTCAATGACTAACTGCTACCTGCCCGGAGGTATGAAAAGTCTACACAAGTTTCTCAAAGGCCAGCAGCAGCAGGAGGTTGTTATCCTGGGCTTGCTTTCTGCCGTAAGCCTAGCCAGGCACATTTTTGCATTTCATTACATACATTAAAACTCTCAATCCTTCCAGCAGCCACGTTGTCCCTCGATACGTGTCTGGCCCACTTGTGTCTCAAGCACAGCTTTCACATTCCAGAAGGTTGATGGCTTTGCTGTACATCCCAGCTTTAGACAAATGCACAAAAGGAGCTCCAGTCTCATGTTCCCTTCAGAGAAAGGACTAAAAGTTGGGTGAAGCATTTAATTTTTTTTTTTAATTAAGCATCCAACAGGTAAGCTAAATCATGAAGCTTGACTTTTCTAAGAAAAAGCAAATGTCTGGGAATTGAATGCAAAGGAGGACCAAAGCTGGAGCAGGTGCAAGAGTGTGAGAAGCCAGACTTTGCAGTAACTAATGTTTCTAATGTAGTGGCTGTGCTTGGCTTCAGGCGTGAGAGGCCTGAACTGGCTGTGCCCATAACCGGAACCCTTCCTGTTTTTATCTCCCTGAAGGGTTGGGAGATCTTGAATCTCAACTAAAAACCCAACAGTTAAGGAAGCGAGTGGCTGTCGCAGGGTGGGAACGCGCGTGTTTACATTGGTTTGTGCCAATTAAAAGGATCCTTACCTATTGGAGCATTTATCAGGATGACTTCTTTCGTGCGTACGGCTTTTGTGGTGAGATGAATCCTCACGCCATGTTTACAGATACAAGCGCCCTGGCAATGTTACTGATGAGAATTACTTTCTCAAGAAAAGGAAAGGATAGGTGAGACAAGGATAAGCCTGCATAATGTCTTTTTTAAATGCTCGTAACAGGTGTAAATTGTTTTTGTGGAGGGTGATTTTTACAGTACGTGTACAGAGATTTGTGACAAATGTTTTTCATCCTTTTATAACTATAACTGCAAGCAGAACCAAGTATTTAAAGCCAGTGTGGCACTACCATTACTGCTGCAATAAGCACCCGAGTTGCAATATGTTTTTAAAGCAGGTGATGGGATCAGGTAGCTACAGATGTCATATGTTCCGTCAGCGTGCAGAGCTCCCAGAAATTTGCAGTGTGAAGAGAGTTGTTACTCCTCACTTCTGTTTTAAATAGCATGTATGGAATAATCAGGTGTACGTTTAAAGTTTCTCAACACTGTTTCGGTAGAAAGTCACAGTGTAAAACCAATTCAGGTATTTAAGTCATTAATGATGTCTTAATATTTATTTAACTGTGTCACAGGGCCACAGTGCTAACTGTGGTTAGGTTGGGGTTGGGGTTGGGGTTGGGGTTAGGGTTAGGGTCAGGGTCATCAGGGTTAGGGTTGGGGTCAGGGTCAGGGTCATTAGGGTTAGGGTCAGGGTTAGGGTCATTAGGGTTCGGGTTAGGGTCAGGGTCAGGGTTAGGGTCTGGGTCAGGGTCATTAGGGTTAGGGTCAGAGTTAGGGTTAGGTCATTAGGGTTAGGGTTAGGGTCATTAGTTTTAGGGTTAGGGTCATTAGGTTTAGGGTTAGAGTTAGGGGTTAGCGTCATTAGGGTTAGGGGTTGGGTTAGGGTTAGGTTTAGGGGTTAGGGTAGGCTTTGGGTTAGGGTTATGTCAATATGTTATTACCTATTGTTAATATGTTACATTACAGCCGGATTTAATTAACAATTAGGATAAATCCCATCTAAAAGAGTCAGGGGAAAGATGCACCCATCTTATCAGTTCTCTTTGCTTACTGTGGCAAGAGCTTATTATAATTGAAAGTAAAGACAGCTTTAAGAGAAAGAAGGAGCTCTGGCCCAGATATTTAATTTAGGCAGTGATTGTTTTACAGGGTGGCAATAAAGATGTCTTTATTGAGATAAGAGATCTGACCTATACTGACTTATTTGCAATCATCTAAGACATATTGACATATTGCCTTACACTAAGCGCTGTGCATGGTGAAAGGAGTTGTTAATCGTGTTGCATGGGTTTGGAGCAGATCACGTTTTACGACAACTTTCTTTGGCAAGCCACAAAACAGAAACATCCTTCAGGGTTTTGTTTTGGGTTGGTTTTTTGGGGTTTTTTAATTGCTTCCCAAATCCTTTTACAAACCTGAGAAAATGACCCTTTTTGAAGATAATAAAGGTGGACTTTAAAAATATTATAAATTAAATATATAGACATCTAATACTTTAGCCACTCAACACTGAAAGAATATTATTTTTAAATGCCTGTCTACTCTGTTAGTCACCAAAGTTAAGTGCAACAACTAGTTCACAAATGAGATGTTTATTTTATTATTTATCACGCCAAAATCTTGACTGTAAGCTATCCCTTTGGGGGAGGAAGAGGAAAAAATAAAGAGTAAAAGAAGTTGGATGTTCTTGAACTTTTCAAAGCCTAGGTTACAGTTACTTGTTGAACAAACGCCGGGTCAGTTAATTAGAAAGAAATTGGATTGTACTGTAACCGCAGACAAAAGTTTTTAGAATATAAACATTCTAAGAATAAAGATATATTTATTTCTCAGTTACTGTGTCATTTAACTCTGTAAAACATAATGTTTCTCAACAAAGCCTCCCCAACAGCCAAAAGAGAGACACGAAAAGAGCAGCCCTGCTTGGACTCCCTGTTACTCCCCAGATCAGACACCTTGGCACGTGCAGTGGGGCTGAGATCTTTTGGTGCATTAACAAATGAACCTGAAAGGCAGCCAACCAGCATCTTGCCCACACAGCTTCCACTTCTCGTCGCCTGCCTCTGTCCTGCTGTGACAGTGCTTGGAAATGACTCCTGAGGTAACCCACATGGTTGGATAACCCACCTAGTCAGATAACCCATGCAAAGCAGAGTTTGGGGGGACTGGAGAGAAGGGTCAGGCAAAGGAAATCAAGGGCGGGGGGGGAACGTAGGCGATAAAGCCTCCCTCACATTGACAGTTGCTGGATCATCATTTCAACACGTATCTCCCCCCAGTTATACTTGGAAAGAGAAGGTTTCCCCCAGGGGGAACCGGGTTCTTCTCAAGACGGTAAGATGTGAGAGATGCTGTAGAGAACTGGACAGGGAGATGAGGTCCTTCTCATACCCAAGAGGC
The DNA here is from genome assembly GCF_964237585.1 of Gallinula chloropus. NCBI lineage: Eukaryota > Metazoa > Chordata > Aves > Gruiformes > Rallidae > Gallinula > Gallinula chloropus. The sequence continues at coordinate 43,798,127 of NC_140090.1, forward strand.
TTTTCATCAGGAAAAGAGGTTCCTTCCAAGTCACATCTGCGTAATTTACTAGCTCATTCTTAAAGTTAAGGTCTGGTCATCATTCAAACTGATGTGTGTATCACCCTTACACTTCATGCCCCATTAACAGGTGGAACACTTAGAAGGATCCGCACGCACACCAGGCTGAGCGTGACTGACGTTAGCTTGGGAGGATGTCACGAGGAGGGAACACTGAAGTGGAAAATACCAATTTTAAGGTTGGGGTTTTTTTTTTCTGAATCTGAAAGTGCTGTCGCAAGGTTGGCCACTCATCTCTGAAAGTGAATTTGAGGCACAGTTACCGCTTTCACCCTTTGAGGCGTGTTGAAGACAGGCAGGTGGGCTATACGCTCACCTCAGAGTGAAATTCAGTAGAACACGGATGCCTCCTTCCCGTATGCATTTTTGTTTTAAATTACACCTCATCTGTATCCAAAGACATCTCAGAGCAGTACGTGTGCCGGTTGGGCCTTTACAGGTAAGCCTTCTGCTTAAAATGAAGCATTCCAACCAACACACAATGCTACAGGCCAGGGAAAAACAAGAGACTAGTTGATACCTAGACCTTTAATTAGAGCTATACACAGAAGACGTAATCATGCCAAGATGCTCCTGCCAATTGAGGGGAGAGCAACGTTTTTAAAGCACTCGGTGGCGCCTGCCCTCCGCCTCTGCCTCAGCAGTAAGAAGAGTCTCCTAGAGGAGATCTGAGGGTGCTCACTTTGTTCCTAGGGGGATTATACTGGAAATATTCAACAGGATATTCATATTCAAAGGGATGGCCACCAATTACAGCAGCTACTAGGTCAAACAAATTATCACTTCTATCACCCTAATGATCCTTCCGCTGCCACCTGCTCATTCAGTCTACTCAGCACAATCCCAGCTCTTCTCTATTCTGCATCACCAGATAGTTGTTCTTACCTCAGATTAACACTGATTATTTCCATGCATCCTGTCTGAAGTGGCTGGAGTGGACTATTTTAGTGCTCTCCACCGTTGGCATGGGCATTGCGTTTTCTTTTTTCTCTTTTTTTTTTTAGAAAAAATAATCTCAGGAGTAATTTTATGACATGAAACGTACAACAAGCTCTTAAAAATAGATCCTGTTGTAACACAAACACAATGTCCTTTCCCATTTTGTTGCTAATGCCACTCTCTAGCCACGCTTCTCTTTTTTTTTTTAATTATTATTATTTATTATTATTATGGCCTCTTGAATTTTCATTCCTGCGTCTCTCCAAGGAGAGGGAGAAACAACCAACATAAGTTAAATGCGGTCGTTGGCTTGACAAGCTTCCCCCCTACCCCTCACTGTCTCTGCCTTCACATCACACGCTGCAGGCAGGTAAAAGTTGTCTCAAATGTTTCATAAACTGGCGGAAAAATAGGATGCGCAACAGCTTTTGGGTTCATTGAATGTTACGAAAGAGGAAGGGGCTCTTCTGAGCAGAGGGAGAGAAAGGAAGAGTAGGAGAGACCCTCAGGGCACTGGAGAAACTTTCAAAGATAAACGTGAGTGCGATGAGGGAAAACCAGTGTCAGGCATAAGGTAGCAATGAAATCAGGGGGCATATTACTGCTTGCTGTTTCTTTGAGGCTTTTACCCACAGCCTCCAAAGCCTGATGCATTCAGTCCTTAAATCACACTTCAGACGCTTGTTTTGAAGCCTAATTACTCATTTTGAAGTAAGCCCTTGAGGAGCAGGGCTTCCAAGAAACTCCCCAAATCCTGCCCACAGTATTTTTCAGACCACAGTTTGGTTGGCTTACAGTGCGGGATTGTGCTAAGAGGGGGAATCGTCAGCAGGGTGACAGTGGGGGACAGTTTCCATGTGCATTCAGTGGTTGCACTCTCTCTGCTTGGTGGCTGCGAGCCAACAACTCTGCCCAGACACTACCCCTCCCTGGCTGCCAATCACCCGGCTCCCGCAGCTGTCCTTCCCTTTGCATCACCTTGCTGGCTATCCTGCCTGCTTCCCAAGCTCCCTCCCCACCTTCCCTGCCAACTCAGCACCTTCAACAGCTTCTCTTAAAGCAGCGAGGACCTTTCCTGGACCTGTCCAGTCACTGCATCACACCAGACGAACTTGGAAAACACATTTGGCAGACCCATGGTGCTTGCTGCAGGTGATGGCAAGTTGTTACCCCACTGTGCCAGCAGGTTATCCCGCTGTGTGCAGCACAACTGCCCCTCTGCCCTGGCAAGGGGCAGAAGAGATGGAGTGTTACTCGTTACACGGCATGTGCACAACTTTGGCATTTTCCCACACCGCGGCAAAGCTCAACCCATCTACTCCAGTCACGACTTTCAAGCAAGTCTGGGGAGCAGAAGGCCAGGAAATGACATCAGCTTCGACTACCTGAACGATAACTCAAAGCCCCATATGTGGGCTGGCTGAGCTGTGACCAAAAATAAAGGCCCTGGCTTCTACAGGCATGCAGAGCTGGTGCCCTTGTGCTCCCTGCTGCAGCTGCCCCTCTGGAGCTGATGGCTGCTCCGGCTTCTGCTCCAGCTTTTGCTCCGGGCACAGCATGCCACTTGTTCTGCTGGCTTTACACAGCCCAGGCAGCAAGCCCACCTGTCACCATTTCATGCTTCTCAGGAGCGACAAGGAAAGGTTGAAAGTGTGTGTTTCTGAGAAGATATCTGCAGCCCCTTTGGCTGGAGAATGAGGGGCACCTTAGCCAAGCATCCTACGCTACAGATGTATTTTCACCAAATATTATACATGGGGTAACTGCCCTTTGCTGATGTGCAGCTTGGGCAGGTGTCATGGAGCTCTGCTCCTGATGGGATCCCAGGTGGGAGAGGGGACTGCTTGCTCATTCTAACAACATGCAAGCTAAATGTGCACATGCAAGCTGCAGCTCAGGCCTGTGCACTGGGACAGGTCAGGAAAACAACTGAAAGAAGGCTGGTTTTGTTCCAATTTTGCTCATTATTAAGATTATATTGCTATTAGATAGAAACCCCTCTAAAACAGCTTTTCAGCAGAGAGTGACCAACAAGCTTCCCAGTGAACTGTATATCCACCTCCCACTGGAAATGACTTCTGGCACCACAGGATGCGTTACTCCTAAGCAGACTTCCCAGAAGCCTTTCCCCCTTACAGAAAGCAGTGGGCTTAGAAGGTATTTTTTAAGCTTTTCCGACAAGGAAGGAAAAAAAACCAAACCAGCCAGAAAAAGGAAAATGTATTTTCATGGGCCAGCATCACCCCAAAGCCATGAGGCTTATGCTAAGAACCTCACCCACCAGTGAGCCTTGAATTGTTTCTGTGCCGGCCTGCTTGGGAAGGCAAGCAGAAACACTTGTCCCAAGGTCCAGAGCACAGCCGTGACCTCCCAAAAATGAGAGGGTTTAATTATGCCACCCTCGGAAGCTTTGCGCGAGCACCTGTTGAAGAGGAGCACGTGGAAGTCAGCAGGGTTGCGTGCCACCAGGGCATGCCATGGTGTTCGTGCCGGGGGTCCACCCCCGGGCAGAGGCCCTTTGTGGGGATCTGCCTGAGATACCAGGGGATGGAAAGCTGGGCAATGGCAGTCAAAGCAACTTGGATTTACAGGGACTGGACCCCATTCCCGTGCCGAGAGCCATGACTCCCTGGCTCCTCAGAGTGCCTGTGGAGCTGCCAGCATGGCTTCGCGCTCCCCAAGCCTGCTCAGGCTCTCCAGCAACCCCACAAAAAGGGTTTGGGGTAACAGGAGGCTTGCGGATATGTTGAAAAGCTCTTGCACACTGCAGCTTTGAAAACGGGGTTTAAAGGCATCGAGAAGCCACGTCAAAGGGCAGCTTGTGAGAACACAGAAGCTCATCCCACCCTTCTCACAAACCCTGGAAGCAAAGGATGTGTTTTCAGCCATGCCGGGAGCCAACTAGTTTGGAGCAAGGGCAGAAGGAGCTTGCTCTGCCAATAAACACCCTGCCGATGTAGTACCCTTACCATGCGTTTCACCCATCAGCAAGTCATGACATTAAAGCATAATCATAGATTCACAGAATTTTAGGGGTTGGAAGGGACCTGCAGGGATCATTGAGTCCAACCCCCCGATCACGGCTATAATGAAGGAGCCACAACTCTTTTTTTTCCAGTTAATTGTCATGCTGAGAGCACTGAAATATCAAGAACAAGTTTTACTGCCCAGCCTTTTTCTATCTGAAGAAAACGCTTTTACCAGATGTTACCCAGATCTCCCCTGCAGATTACCTTCCAAGGAGGGGGCTGGCTGAGGGCACCAGGCAAAAACCCAAGGACAAGTGAATTGGGAGGAACATTTGCTGAGGGACAGACAGATGTTTCCAGGTGCTTCAGTGGGGAGAATGGAAAAGATGCAACAGCTGCAATCGAAACAGATTGCCAGATTACCTGCTGAAGAAGGGACCAGGACAGCAATAGAGTTCCCATTCTCATCCATTCTTTTGGTGGGCTTCAGTAACTCCCCAGTTTTGCTAGCAAGTAAACAGACCTCCATCCCATGTACAGTATTTCCACCCTTGCTTTCTAGGGTATGCTGCTAAAGGACTTTCAAAAAACAGATTATTTTTCATTTTAGGGGTTTCGATTCCTTTTGATGCAAGCTGATCCTCGCTGCCCTGGGATTTCGGGGTGATACTACGTTTGAGTCTGGGTGGTGAAGCCTCAGAAAGCTGGACTCAGAGCTCAATAGCCTCAGTGACTATGAAGCAGGCATTCCTTATTGCCATACTGGGCACACGGGGGATCACTCCTCACACTGCATGTGCTGTTCAAAGCCAAATTTCTCATACTTATACAAATTAACTCTACATATTTGTTGTCATTTCTGAGAAGAGGCAGGGTTATGCAGATCATTTCCCGGATGACATTGACATTAGCCCGTCCCTGGGTAGAGCGTGCTGGGTGGCACTCAGGGGGGTCTTGTGGTGCTCTGCAGGGATGAAGGCTGGACGTCTTCCCCTTGGTGGGGTCGTTACCCCTTCCCTCAGCACACGCTCCTTACGAACCTCGCAACTACGTTCCTTCAAAAGCTGGCTGGGAACCCCTTTTTGGTTGTAAACAAGCCCTATTCCGTCTCTCCGTTGGTCCCGTTATTTATTACCACCCCTCCGGTCCGGCCCTGCGAGTCGGCTGCGGGGAGGATGGGGGTGGGGGGGTGGCGGGCGGAGCCCTCCAGCCGCCAGGTGGCGACGGCCGACAGCGAATGGGACCGCGCTGCCCGCCGGGCCTCGGGCCCGCTCCGCCCCGCGCCCCGGAGGGAGCTGCGTGGCCCGGGAGGGCTAAGCCGGGGTCGCCGCGGTGCCCTTTCCGGGCGCTCGCTCCGCGGGGCGCGAGGGGCTGGGAGCGACCCTAGAGCTCATCTAGTCCGACCCCCGGCCAGAGCGGGATCGCGGGATCACTGAATCACACAGGAACGTGTCCAGGCGGGTTTGGATGTCTCCAGAGAAAGAAACTCCACAGCCTCTCTGGGCAGCCTGTCCCAGGGCTCTGTCACCCTCACAGGGAAACAGTTCCTTCCTTACATTCACATGGAACTTCCTCTGCTCCAGCTTGCAGCCGTTGCCCCATCACAGGCCATCACCAATTCACAGAATCATAGGGATTGGAAAGGCCCTCCAGAGATCATCGAGTCCAACCCCGCTGCCAAAGCAGGGTCCCTAGGACAGGTCGCACAGGGAGGCATCCAGATGGGGCTGGAATATCTCCAGAGGAGACTCCACACCCCCCTGGGCAGCCTGTCCCAGGGCTCCGTCACCCTCACTGGGAAGAAGTTCTTCCACATACTGGTGTGGAACTCCCTGTGCTCCAACTTGAGGCCATTGCCCCTTGTCCTGTCCCCACAGACACTGAGAAGAGACTGGCCATTTCCCCTGTATCCCACACTTCAGATATTAATAAACACTGAGCAGATCCCCTCTCAGTCTTCTTTTCTCAAGGCTGAACATCCCCAGGTCACTCAGCCTTTCCTCCTAGGGGAGATGCTCCAGGTCCTTAATCATCTTCATACCCCTCCACATGACTCTTACCAGGAGATCCCTGTCTTTTCTGTACCGGGGAGCCCAGAGCTGGATGCAGTTCTCCAGAAAAGAGCCTGGCTCCATCCTCCTGCCTCTTGCCCTTCTGCTGACAGGAGACCCGCTAAGGGCATGCTACCTGTGGCCGCTCGCAACAGGGCGCTGGTGATAAAGCAGCCAGCTTAGATGCCAAGCTGATCCCAAGACCACCTGAACAGAACATAAATGATGAAAAATGTATTGTTCGCAAACAGCCAGATCCGCACAACATCCACCACTGTCCGGCAGCTAAGAGCAGAGTTTTCTGTGGCTGAAGGCTGAGGCACGGGGCAGGCTGGCGAGGCGAAGGGGTTTCGGCACATGATGATGAGAGCCCTGCTGCCAGAAGAGGTCGAGTGTGCCTCTGGGCAGCAACTGTCCAGCCACAAAGCCCTTGGGCTGAAGGGCGGCCGTGCAGCCACCCCGGTGCAGGGCCACGCTCTGCTCCATGCAGCCCCAGTGTCCCTTCCCCATCCCCTTCTGCAAGCTTAGCAACTTCAGCCCTTCCTATTAAGTACACAGTATTCCACTTCTTCCTAACACTAATTAAGGGGTTTTATTCTTATTATAGAAATTAAGTCTACTTGGAACAAAATAGCAATTTTCTGCTATAAAACGATGACTTTCTGAAAGGCATAAGAGGACTAATGCACTCGGCAGTGGCTAATGACTATATACCAAATGGCCCTTTGCTTTTAGTGTGCACCCGTCTGCTTCTTGATGCTCTGCCACAGCTCGTGTTACCAGGTTCTACAGAGGACCACCCCCACCAGGTAAAGGTACCTGTAAACCAGGGGGTTCTGGGGACCCTTCCCCTCCACAGCGAGATGCCTTTGCCCTGCAGCCTGTCCTGGAGCAAAGGGCTTTGCTTCCAGGGAAGAAAGGCATGGGTGGAGAAAGGGAGAGAGGATGGTCCACACATGGATGGGAACCACGGCAGGGGATATGTCCCCGCAGTCCTGTGCTGGGTGGGCTCCTGCTCAGGTCTCAGCCTGATGCCAGGGAGAGTGCAAGATGACCAAAGCTATGGGGACTCTCACACTGAGGTGAAGTATTAATGATGAGTTTGGTGTACCTGTTATGCCCATCATAATTATGCTTATCTGTTCAATGTGCATGCAAGCCTGACTGTTCCCAGCCCCAAGAAAGCTTCAGGGAGCTTTATGCTTGCAAATTAATATTAAAATGTTGTTGGTTGTTTTTTTTTTTTTCCCCCAAACAACAGCAGGTGTCCTAAGAAGGTTTTAATCTAATGATATAGCTCCTCCTTCTAGTCCAGAAATGACTCCCAGTCTTTCCTAGAGTGTTTCGAGGGCTGCCCTACCTTTCCCCTCCTGGACCACCAGTGCCTGCCTGGGTGAAGCGGCTGATCACCCTCTGGCAGCCCAAGGGCACAACGCATGGGTACAAATGCAGTTATTTGCCGCTCTCCGGGCAATCCGCAAGCAGAACCGTGTCTTTATGAAACATTAGTCACTTTAGATAACATCAAATCAGTACAAATCCCATATTCACATCGATTGCCAGCCCTGAATAGCTGACCCACTTTATATATAATCTCAGCATGAAATCTCGACTATGAAATGCGAGGCAGATCGGTTTCACTTTGGTCAACACAGAAAGAAATGAAAAACATGTTAATGCAGGGCTCAGAATGAGGGCTTCTCTCCGCTTCGGCTTGGGCTGTTGTCTTCCCCTTACAGCCGTGCAGGGATCAAAATCTTCCGTGAGGGTCCTGTTGGGGTTACCTGCAGTGCTGTTTCCCATGGAGGCCTGTCCTTTGAGTAATGTACTGCGACTCCAAAACCAGCATTATGGGGCTCCACCAAGAGCCCCTTCCACCCACGCACTCTGTGCTGCACAGGTAGCATACGTGCAGTCTCCTACGACTGTGTTCAGGAGAAACGTAACCTTCTCCCTGCCAGGATATAGGCATCTTACAGTGAAAACCCGAGGCATTTCTAGTCTGAGTGACTGGACCAAACCCCTGGGACCCCAGGCCCAGCAAGCATGGTTGTGCGGGCTGTCCTACATTTTCAAGGAGCCACAGAAAACCTGGGTACGGCTGGCTTATCCTTCTAGAGCTTGAAACAGGGAACAAGTTCTGGCTGTACCAGGCTAGTGGGAACATTAAGTTGCATTCTAGGGGCATTGGAGATGAATCAGGACAGTAGATCTACATTGTAAGTTGGCCAAAAATTCAATTGAGCACCTGAACATGGTCTACAAGGCAACAACTGGCTTGTGCTAGCAGTAAGATTAAGTCTTCAGGGAACCAAATGGGAAACAAAATCTAGCCCATGACCCAGTCCTTTTCTACATGGATACCAAGACCCATCACTGTGTCCTCTTCACCTCCAGCTTCAAAGCAGCATACCACTGAGCATCGAGCTGTCAGCAAACTTTAATTTCACCCTCGTACTGAGGATTCAGTTCCAAATCCAACACAAACTCTTAACTGGCAACAGTACTCATGCTGTACATAGCAAAACTTTTATATTTCTGATAAACACACCAAAAGAAGACCGAGAGCCAAGCCATTGATCCACTGCAGCGGAACAGCACGCCTGTTTCACAAGTGTGTAATTTCTGGTTGGTAAAGATTTGAGGTGCGGGAACATAAGCAGACAACTCCCAGGTAACCGGAGGGCAGAACTGAATACAAGAGACAGGTCTAATGTTCAGGATACCCGTGGGCACAAACAATATAATCCTGTTACTAATCGTAGCTTGCAATGAACAGTGGCAGTGGAGTTCTTGGGAATTGGACGGACTCACATAGCTTGTTATTTTAAATAAATACCGTAATCGGTATGAAATCCCAGCAACTAAAATACAAAAAGCAGTATGAACTGAACAGTCTTTTATGGTATAGAAAGAATTATCCACAGCTATCCAAAGGCTAGTTTGGCTTTCACGTACTCATATGTAAACTATGAGTCACTTTGCATCACCTTCCCTCCGGCTCTTCACAAAACGCAGAGGTTTTGTTAGCAGTGTTTAAGCTAACTGCAGGTATTCTAGGCTTAGCTTGTGTGGGATGGAAAGAAATAGTAGCCTTTTGCTTGGAAGGAGAGGAAAATGTAGATCCATGGCAATAGGAGGAGAACAAGGGAAGGAAGAGTACACAAGCAACTGCATTATGGAATCCTTAATACCAAATGCTAGAGAGAAGGACAACAGGCTGTGTATCTTCTTACCACAACAGCCAGAACCAGCCCCAACCCCGCAAGGAGAATAAAGTTGATCTCACCTGCAGCTCCCTGAGAAGGCTCTGCAGGAGCTAACCCCAAAATCCTGAAGTCGCACACTACGTACAGACCCACGGTATTTCAGGTTGTAGCTAAAGACTCATGTCCCTGCTGCTTGCCCCATGTTTGTACCTGGTGTCCCAAGGGAGAGGTAGGGAGCTTCAGGAAACCCAACAGACAGCTCATTACAGTTCTCTCTCTCATCCCCCCCACCCCCAAATTAGAATAATGAATACTCTGAACACTTTCAGCCCTTCTGATACGGGCTATTACATTTTACAACATTACTACTGGGGAATACTAAGTACACCTCACTGCTCTGCGGCAGAGTTGTCCATTTCACAGACAAACTGAGATCCTGAGATGCTAATACAGTAAACTGGCACGAGAATGGGGCAGGGGGGGGGGGTGGGGAAATAATAAATGATTAATTTTTCAGTTCCCTCCTTCAGCAGCTACCAGATACTCATGGGAGTACAGAGTCCTAACATCCATCCTGACAGCTACCTTAAATTTTAAGTGTGCCTCGCTCATTTTAAAGCAGACGTACAGCACGTCTCAGTTCAACACCTAAAAAAAAGTAGTGTAAACTCTACAACCAACATCAAACCCCAGTGCTTGGTGGTGACCTGTCAGCAGCTGGCAGCGAGCTGGCTGCTGCTGCCTCTGCCAAAGAGGATTAATGCCAGGTAATGCTAACTGGAGGTAGAAGACCTAATTCCCTTTCTCGCTGCGCTGGTATAAAACTGGAGCGAGCCAAATGCTGTCTGCAACAGGCAGGTGCAAGGAAGGATTGCGGCCGGAGAGCACAGGGCTCAGAGGAATCGGTGGGGTATTTCTTTTGTGTCAGGTAGTTTGGGTACTAATGGAAATGTTACATCAGCTGTCAAGGTTTCCAATGGAAAAGCCACGTTACCTCCAAACATCTTGGCTGCTGTGAAGAAATGGAGTTGGAGCATATTTAAACTTGTGTAATAGTTACCCAAAAAGGTTACTTGCAGTCTGTGAAGTAACATGCCCCTAAGTGTTACGGGCAGCGTGTGGTTTCATTAGCAGCAGGCCAGGCAAAATATAACTACAAGTTCCTCCCCTCCACGAACAAAATCTCTCTTAACCCCTTGTACTAGAATAGTTGCAGTAGAAAGAGGTCTCATAGGGGTTTATTTGGATTTTGTAGGTTCTTTTTATTTGTTTTTAGAGAGCAGGAGACATTTCCCAGCCAGTATACCCCAGTATATCCCACTATATCACTTCATTGTAGACAAATGCACAAAAGGACGTTAGCAATTCGAGGAGTAATTACAAACGTTACCAAAACCCGTTCCTAAAAGCTTGCCATGCCTGTAAGCGCTGCCCAGACCACCCTGCCACCTCCGAGCTCTCCATCAGCAGAGCCCTTCTTCCCAGGCTCTCTGAAGAAGTCAAAGGGCAGCCAACCGTCCCACAGCTTCTCCCCACCAAAACCCAGCCACACAAACCCTCCAGGGGGGTGAGGAGAGCAGGCAGGATGCAGGCAGGCACAGGGGTCTGAGCAGGTCACCCTGGCTCCTCCAGCATGTTCAGGACACAGAGCATCATCTTGCCCCTCGTAAGCCTCTCCATCCGACCAAGGAGCTGCGCCGGGAACAGGGATGGTGCTGGGACAACCAGCTCAGTGGTGGCAACTGATGGGGTGGACATTTCCAGTCATGTGGACCACACGGTCCCTCGGCATCTTTCTGGGGCTTTTTAAGGAAAACACTGCTTTCTGAATCCACCCAGGTTTAATCTCTGACCTTCATCCTTCCCAAGGGCAGGACAAGGCACCTTCAGGGATGCTGGCTATACAGGTGAGACTGGGACTGTGTGTATGGCCACCAGACCACACGTTCAGAGTGCTTACCAGACACACAGCTGGAGGGGAGCTGCCGTGGGGGCTGAGACTGTAGAGAGAGGGACTGCAGTGTGTCCCCCCCACTGTGCTTTCTGCTGAGGCGGGGGCTATCCTCTGGTAGCCCGATTTTGGGGACAAGCCAGAATCAGCCAAGCATCAGGCTGGACCTGAAAAGGCAGACTGACTTGCTTGCAGGCGAGCAAACGATTTGGCAGTGCTGCTTTCCTATTGGCAAACTAGTCCCGCAAACTAAATCCTTCCTCCAGCTTCTTCTCACCCATCATCGGCAGGCTGAAGGACGTGATGGATTGTGTGGCAGGACCGGGCAGAGTACCTGGCATGGGGATCTCATCCAAAGTTGGCAGCGCTGATCTCGGCACCCTGAGCCACTATGAGGACAGTGTGGGATGCACAGCCATATCTTCCCAACCCCAAAACTCGCAGTACCAGGAAATTAATAAAAATGAATGCAATAAGGGAACACACAAAGGACTACAAACACCCCCTTTGTTGTATCCGTTTTGGACCTGGAGTGTTTCCCAGCTTCAGTCTAGCCACTCGATAATCTGAAGTGAGGAATGCTACATAAATTACTCATTATTCCCACCAGATGAGCTGTCAAAGGCTGCGGAAACTAGTTCATGTTCACTTCACCTCCCTCTGCTCGCTCTTTGCTGTTACTTCCCACTCTATTGAGGTCTGTTGTTAAACACTTTTGTCTCAGGACAGGGAAGGGAAGGGAAGGGGAAGGGAAGGGGAAGCGGGAGGGGAGGGGAGGGGAGGGGAGGGGAGGGGAAGAGGAGAGAAAGGAGAAGGGAAGAGGAATAAACCCTCCCTCAGCATCCCGGAATTTTACTTTTAAACAAAACTCCAGAAAGACACAACAAAAGCCAAAGCAATCGCGCTTTCTCCACGAGCTCATCCTCACACCCTGCAGCCGTCAGACAGCCTGTGCAGCCTCTCTGCCTGCATGAGGCACAGATACAGCCATCCAGGCAAGGGCTGAGGGTTAAACTCTCCTCTGGCCGGAGGTGACCCCTGTGAAGAGCAAAGGCAGCTCTGGCATAGAGCTCGTGCATCTCTTGAGTTGCAGCTACTCATACTGGCTTCCAGAGCAAGTCCTGAGTGTTGAGTACTGAATAAATCCTGAGCACTACTCCTTCACTGCACTCCCAGGAGCTCCTGCCTCTGGAACTGAGCCCCGTGACCAAAGCAACACCTTTCTTGTGTTCTTCTGTATTCGCCATTGGCCTTTGATGTTTCCCATCAGCCTCCAGAGCCTGTGTTTCTGCCTGACCCTCACCCCTAAAGTTTCCTGTTGGTCGCCACTCCTGCATCGCAGACAGCACAAGTAGTGGGGTGCTGTTGCTCTCGGAAAGGATGTTTTTACATATGGCTCTGCCCCAAACACCTGGAAGTACTTGTATCCCTGGAAAGGCAAGCCCAAATACCGGGTGGCCCTGGAAAGCCAAATGTCATTTCAAGTTTGCAAATGTTTCCTGTCATCACTTTTGGGCCAGACCAAAACCCTGGAGCGAGCTGGTCCCCGGGATTAGGGGAGACAAAGTTCAAACCCAGGATGCAATCTGGCACCTCAAGTCCCCCTCGCGTTACCTGGGTGTTGCCAGCACGCTGCTGCCTGGTATGCTCAGCATACCTTCCATTCCTCTGCCATGGCAGCACATGGTGCCTTACCACCAAACGCTGTACATCTGAAGCAGCCAGCTTCCCTGGGGCTGGGCACAAAGCTGGAAGGCTGAAGAATGAACCTAGTAGGGCTTCCCTTGGGGCAGCAGCAAGGACATCTGACCCAGGAGGGAACCCTGCACATCTTCCTACCACAGTTAGAAAACCACACAGCGGTGGCTGGAGCTGCACTGCGCGCTTTTTGCTCAGCACAGAAGCTGCAGCCAAGCGTGGATGCCGGTTCACCCGTGTCCCCACCACGAGAGCTGTCTAGATGCAGGGCAGCTCCAGACTGTGCAGGATTGATGGAAAATAAGGTTGGAAAGACCCCACGAGAGGTTGCGTACTCTGGCCGTGAGGCAGGACCAGTTTTCCTCTCATCATTCCTGGCAGGCTAAGAAATAGAGAAGAATAAAGAAACCAAACCTCAGGGACTTAAAGCAAGCTAAGTATAGCTACAAAAGCGTAGTCTGACTGGGAATGCTCTTATTCTAGAAAACCATGTCTCAAAAACAGCATCAGGAACTTAACAGGAATTCTTTTTTTATTATTTATTATTTATTTTCTAATAAACAAACAAATCTGGAAGCTTTAAAATCCAGTAGATGGGTTGAGAACTATTTTGTAATCCTTAGTCACCTACATAGTCACCCAGTGCGGAAACGCATCACATCACATCCTAATAAGTGGTATGCAAATATTCTTGTAATCTAGTGCTAGTGACACCAAATATCATTAACATGTCGTTTGGCACACTATTGTAAAAGTAATATTTAACAGCGTACTAACTGAAGTTGCAGCAAATGATGTATTTGGCTAATTTTAGGCAATTAGATTAGAATTAAAAAGGGGGATGTTTCATAATCTCCTTTTGCTTTTCACTAAAAATCTGAGGAAATTCAGTAAGGCAAAGCAGGCGGAATATCACGCGCAGCATCAAGCACCGGATTAATAGAGCACGGGGCATCATACACTGCTCATCTAACTTTATTAAAAGCCACCTCAAGTTTAAATCTTTGGACATTCCATACCAAGCTGAACTTCACTCCTTTTTTTTAGAGAGATTCCTCACCCTATCTATTATATCACCCAGGCTCAGATATGTTGCATCATATGCAGAAATGCAGCGGGGGCTGGGGGGGGGCGGGGGGGAAGTAAATTAAATAAATATCACACATATGGGATGAAAAGCTTATGTCTGATTTGGGTGGTGGGTCCAGCACCATTCTTCACCTCAAATAACTTCTCCCCCAGTATGCACATGTGCTCCTTGCGCTCCTGCCCATAACCCAGCCACACACACACGCAGACACACGCATGGGCAAAGCGCATTACAGACCACAGCACGGTTGCTGTCAGGAGTTTGCTCCTCACCGCCCTGCCACCGGCTAGCAGCTTGATTATGTGTTGCATAAACTGAGGACCAGGAGTATATAAGATGTGGGTTGTTCTTATTTAGCAATGGGTGTCACTTGCATATTAGTAAAGTGGCTTGCTGACCCTGAGTCCTTGGAATTTCTGTGGCATCCCTCCAGAAATTCTGTGGGGAGGGAGAAGAGCCCTTGGATCTCCCATGGCAGGCCCAGCCTCAGCCCCAGGATGCTGAGAGACTGCTGGGGCTGGCAAAGGAAGGGACACCCCTGGCCCTTTTCTCTACCAGGACAAACCTCTTTGGCTTGCTCTCTCTTTATACCTTAACCCTCTGCCAGTTTCAGGAACAAATAATTTATTTCTGCCTGTTGGTAGGTTATTTTTACCCCTGCAGAAGTCAGTGAATGAGCACTAAGGCCAGAGTCTGACTCAGAAAGCAGAGTGTGTTTTTCACAGTGGGCACTGTTAACCATCAGAGCATCTGAGCAGGGGTTCAGCGAATTCTCTGTCCCTTGAAGGCTCTAAACTGAGCCTGTGAATAATGTAATAGATTCTAAGCAGAACTTTCTGATTGGACTCGGGGTTGCCTGGGTGAGATTTTGTCGGTCAGTTTTGTGCAGCTGGACAGAGCAGATGGTCAGCAAGGCTAGGAAAACAACCCCCAGAGAGAGCAAACAGACAACCCCCTTGGACCGATACCCACACGTATTGACAGATGGACACTGCAAAGTCCTGCTAAGTACTGGGAAAGGAAATGTTTATGTCTGCTTGAACCCACGGGTTTTGCTACTCCAGACTCAGGGTCCGGATGGGGAAAGGGTTAAGATGTGGAGCTTGTTGGGGGGCGGGGGAATGACCTCCACACCCTGCAGCCCCCTGTGCTGTTTCTCTACTTTTGGTATCCCAGCCATACCTGAGCAAGGTGCTTTGGCTCTCTGAGCACCCTGTGGCTGGAGGGGTGCGGAGCAAGGTGGTCCCAAATAGGCAGTACATAGGAAGGCTAAGACCACCCTTAAACCCGGCTCAGCCTGTACGGCTTTCTGAGCACTCAGGGCAGCTAACATCAGAAAGGCACCAGCCCTCCTGGAGAACGTCAACGAACAGTTGGAGCTCTTCATTAGAGAGAACCTAATTAGACGTTTATTATTTATGTGGTTTTTACATTAATGGCCTGGCAACAAGATTTATTTCTCAACTTATTTGTTTCACAATGTGGTTTCTTCAGCAATCAATTGATATTTGGTTAGCTTAATAACTATCTTGTTAAAATTAAATTAAATGCTACTCTGATTTAACTGTATTAAAATAAATGTTGTCATTGCTAATGAAATGCAAATAACTACTTAAATTGCGGCAGTGCTTCATTGAGTTGCCACCATCGGGTAGAAGGTTGTTGAAGAACGTGCTGGTGAGCTGGGGGATGGTGGGAGGTGCTGAGAGCTGGGACCCCCAGCCAGCACCAGCGAGGTGAATGGGAGCTTCCCTCTCTCCCCAGCAGGTCCTGGGCAGTGACTGGAGAGGAGTTAGGAAAGCAAAGTTTGTCTGCTTAAATAGGAAATCTGTTCTTTAACTTTCAATCTCTGACACGCCTACTAGGCTAGAGATGAAAATGGAGGCCGGCTGCAAGCATCTTGGAGCAGATGCAGATCCGCTGTGGCCAGGCAGAGGTTTTACAGGCAAGGAGTTGAAATAAGGGGTCCTCAAGCTTTTCCCTGGAGCGTGGGACAAAGCCCTGCAGAAAAACAGTCCCTGTGCTTATTCCTTTCCTGGCACCACAGGGTCCTGCATGCCTGAGCCCCCCACCTCAGGAGGTGTGGATGGAGGCAGGGATAGCAACGTGACTCCTCTGCGGGTGCACGTGCCTTTCCCTCCTGCTCCTCACAATGCCCCAGTCCCCTGGCAGGTAGGAAGCGCAGGAATGGAATAAGTCTTCACTGACTTTGAGCTGGAATCATAGAATCATAGACTGGTCTGGGTTGGAGGGGACCCCAAGGATCACAAAGCTCCAATCCCCCTGCCACAGTCAGGAACACCAACCTTCAGGCCTGGATCTAGACAAGGTTCTGCAGGGCCCCATCCACAGCCCCAGGGATGGGGCACCCACCACCTCTCTGGGCAGCCCGTTCTAGCCCCTCACTACTCATCACTGTAAAGATCTTACCCCAAATATCTCATCTAATCCTTCCCTCCTTCAGTTTCAATCGACCCCCTTGTCCTGCCATTGCCTGTCCTTTTAAAAAGCTGTTTCACCTCCAGTTTCTCAGCTCCCCTATGGTACTAGAAAGCTGGATGGCGGATGTGCTGTGCCCAGCCAGAAGCTGCTGCCTCATATAGACCTGGGGAAGCCCTTAGAGAGATCCTCTGAATGTCTGATGTCTGAATCGCATCAGAGAGGTGGCAGCAAAGGACCATCACATCCCTCAGACGGCTGCTGGCAGCGGGGCAAGGGTGGGGGAGCAGGGGGGACAAGAGGTGGGAAGGGACATGGAGGAGCTGAGACCCAAGCACATGCATCCCGTTGTTCCCTCCAGTTCCTGGGGGAGCTTTGCCATGTGAAACACAATCCAAAGTAAACCATGATGGATTAGTCATGTTCATTAGATAACGTGGGCCGGCCCAATTAAATCCTTGCAGTAAACGTGTCTGTGGTTCACATCAAGGAACTCAAGGAGAGCTCAGACAGCTGAAAGCACACTCCTACCAAGGCGAGACAACCTGCCCAGGGGATCAAACGCCAACACAGCCCAATTTTGTACCGTGCTGAGGCAAGGAAACCACAACAGCCCTACACAGGAGTGTCCTGTCTCTGAGTGACCCTGCCGTGTGGTGTCTGGCTCCAAAGTCACAGAATCACAATCACACAAGGTTGGAAAAGACCTTTAAGATCATCAAGTCCAACCATTCCCATCCTATGCTAACCATATCCCTAAGTACCTCATTTACCCTTCTTTTCAGCACATCCAGAGCCGGGGACTCAGCCGCCTTCCTGGGCAGCCTGTTCCAGGCCCTGACAACACTTTCAGGGAAGAACTTTTCCTAATATCTGATCTGACTCTGCCCTGGGGCAGCTTGAGGCCATTTCCCTTTGTCCTATCTCCTGTCCCCTGGCTGAAGAGACCATGGCCCACCTCTCTACACCCTCCTGTCAGGTAGTTGTAGGTGGTGATAAGGTCTCCCCTCAGCCTCCTCTTCTCCAGGCTGAACACCCCCAGCTTCCTCAGCTGCTCCTCATAGGATTTGCCCCCCAGCCCCTTCACCAGCCTGGTTTCCCTTCTCTGGACATGCTCCAGAACCTCGGTGTCAGCTGTCTTCAAGAGCTCCCTCCAGCTCACTTGCTCCCATGCAGCAAGCAGGCCTTCAGCAGAGGCCAAAGCAACGCAACTCGAACACCCCTAATCACGATACAAGCAGCGACCTGGATTTGTTGGTGTTGTGTTACACAGATCAGAAGCTGTGATTTCCAAGGGAGAGGCAGGTGTTCTGGAGTATGATCTATTTTTGCCAAGAGGATGCGATAAAAACTTTTCAGCTAATTATTTTGCACCAAACTGTAATGAAACAATCTCTGGAGAGGAGCTGTCAGCTCAGAAGATGCTCAGGGGTTTACAGCAAATTTGAGGCTTGACAGTGATCAGAAGGCAGGATGGGTGGTGGCAGCAAGGGACCCAACCTGCACCTGAACCCCTGCACCAGGACCACAGTGTCACTTGGGGCCAACATGCAATAAACCACACATAGATTATTTTCTTTCCTTGCATCTTTCTATCACTTTTTTTTTTTCCCCCAAACAAAGAAACTTAAACACATCGGGGAAGAAAACTAAACAACTAAATGGAAAACATAAGGAACCTTGTGCAGTATAACTGAAGTATCCATTGAAGACAGATTGAAATAGCCAAGGGATGCATTAAATCAGCTGCATTAAATGCTACTGATAAGCACACTGCCATTTAATAACAAAGCCCTATTCCTGGGAGTGTTTAAGGCCAGGTTGGATGGGGCTCTGGGTACCCTTGTGTAGATTCAGGCCTGCAGGTTGGTGTCCCTGCCTGTGGCAGGGGGTTGGAGCTCTGTGATCCTTGGGGTTCCTTCCAACCCAGGCCATTCTGTGATTCTATGACATGTAACACAAGAAACTCTGTTAGCCAGGGGTGTCGCATCCCGACTTCGGAATGACCTTCTTTCCTGGGTAAAAATTCCCTTAGGAATTTTATTCTTTACCTACTAAAACCCACTTGTCACAGGTTTCCAGGAACAAACAGTTTGGGGGGAGGGGGGTGGGACGGACAGAGAGAGAAGCACAACAAGCGTGCAACAGTGTTACTGTGAGCTCAGAAGATGGTAAATGAATTAATCTGATTCATTCTTCAATTTAACTGGCAAGATTTAATGGTTCACGTCGAAGGCATGAATAACTATTTTGTTCCGTTAATGACCACGGTTTCAGTGTATTTTGCCCAGCGTAAAACTTGCTGTATGAATTATTCACTGCTGGGTGGATGGAATGAATGGGGCCGTGCTCGTAGACAGGATGCCAACTGTGGTTGTTTGACATGATGGGGCACACTTGATGCTGACAGAGGACAATGGTTAATTTACAGCATGGTACTGGGGCTCGGTCATTCTCCTTAAGATCTTTATAGAAAGCGTGGCACATTTCTCATGTCCCCCACATTAAGATGGATTCTGTGTGCCAGGAAACACTGAAGCATAGCTCACTTTTAAAAATGTTCACTGGTTTAAAGCGGGGGGGAAGCCTACCTTCCTGTCTTGTTTGGCTGAAACACTGCTCCAAAGAAAATGTGTTTAAGAGCAACTTAAAAATAAATGGAGGAATGCATCTATACATCACTTGAGCATCTTGTCATAGATGCTGTAGTTGATAGCCACTAGGATCTCTCCTCACTAGCAAGAGGATCTGGAAAGGGTCTTAGACTGGAAATAAGAGTGCTTTTACCTAAGCTTTTATTTCCAAAGCTGAGAGAGAAGAGACCGGGCAAAGTTTCTGCAGTGAAGTATTTTCAGTGAGCAATCGGAGCGGGATGTTTTCCCAGCCTTCATAAAAAGCCCTTCCTTGGATACAGGCCATTTGTAATCTGGAAAGATGGGACACAATTCAGCCTGATCTGACAAATGGGCCGACGAAGTTCACTTACGCATAATAACGATACATCTTCGCTTTACCCTTCCCAACTGCACGCTCACTGCAAACATCTGTGCTGCCGAAACGACTGGCATTACGATTCATTTACATGGTTTAAAAATAGAGAGAGATGAAAGCTGGGAGGGGGGTGGGGACACGAGGCGCTTTTCCCCTCCCAAATTTCACTGAAGTTCCTCCTTTGCCCATTTTCCTGTGAATGGGCCAAGTCGGAGCCTTGGTATGCGCAGAAGTTAACTTCATGGGTAGCATCCAAACCCATCGACACAGCGCAGACGTCGTGTGCGTCCATCAGTATTGCGCTGGCAACACACCCAACACTTAGAAGACTAAAGGAAAAACATCTAAGAAGCAGGCCTTGACTGGGAACATCACATCACAGGCCACATCACGTACCAAGGTTGGCAGGACAGGTCACCGCTCTTAGACAGACAGCAACCTGGCCGCGCTTGGATCGCTGGTAAAGCTGCTCAATTCTTAATGCCATCCCCCAAACTCAAGTATTTTGTCATCTCATGCAAAAATGGCATGGTTTCCAACTGCAGGGCATGCCAGAGACCGTACCCGCCTCTAAAATGGGCCTGCCTGAATTGGCCTGGATTTCAACCCTCCCGACGCTGAGAGATTCAGCACAAATCCTGCCTGAAATGCTGTCCATACCGTTAACAGTGAAAGAGCATATTTCCCCTCGGCTCCCAGCTCCAGGTATTGCGTGTGTTTGCTGTCTGACCAGACGGCACTCCAGCTTTGTAGCCACACATAAAGCATTGAATTTCTATGCCCACTTTTGGCAAGCAAGTTAACATCCCTGGGCATCTATGATACATGGTAGCATACCCACAAGACTCCCAAGTTGTCTTAAGAGCCCTTCTTTCCTCAGACTTCCAGGAATTATTATTTGACTGCCTGCCTTTTTGCCACGATATTGTGTATTCTTCACAGTCACGTGGAACATCTCAGTGATCCCCTAGCCAAGCTGACAGGGATCACTGAGATGCAAGTATTTGAAGCCTTTGCTGTAAAACACTCAATATCTAAGCTCTTTAAACTGTTTCACGACTGACTTGGTTGTTTGGTTGGTTTTGGTGTATATCAGTACTTAGAGTAAAATGAGCAGGCCTGAGTATCTTTGCCAAGCCAGTAGAAGACAAGAGGTCAATTTTTAACATGATTTATGGTGCATCTCCCTTTCTGATAGTGCTGGCATGGCACTTGGCATGGCACTTGGTAACATGCAGCGAGGATGCTGAGACCACAAGCTAAGCAGCGTAAAAAGACCTCAAGTGCCTTCAAAGTGCTGCCCAGTTGCACGGGAGCTGGGGTTGTTCAGCCTGGAGAAGAGGAGGCTGAGAGGAGACCTTATCACCACCTACACTGACCTGACAGGAGGTTGTAAAGAGGTGGGTGATAGTCTCTTCAGCCAGGTGAGAGGAGATGGGACAAGGGGAAATGGCCTCAAGCTATTCCAGGGCAGGGTCAGATCAGATGTTAGGAAAAACATCTTCCCTGAAAGAGTTGTTGGGGCCTGGAACAGGCTGCCCAGGGAGGGGGTGGATCAGCAACCTTGGATGTGTTTAACAGATGGTTAGATGAGGTACTTAGAGATGTGGTTTAGCATAAGACAGGAACGGTTGGACTTGATCTTAAAGGTCTTTTCCAAACCAGTCGTTCTGTGATTCCCTCTCTCAAAAACACGGCCCAGCCTTTTCACACAAACCCTTCCATGAGGCATTTCATTTTATCACCCCTTGCTTAATTGTTGTGAAGGATTTTAGTGCTGACCTAAGGGCCATCCATTTCTGCCTCCACAGCTATGAAGCCTGCAGTCGAGAAGCTATTACCCTGAGGTATGAGTTTCCAAACCCCTGCTAAGTTATTTTCAGGGCTGGCCGCTGCCAACTGAAGAATACTTCCTAAAGTTTTTCTTCTTGTGTGTTTGAAATGTTTATCTTGCATAGACGTTTGTCCAATTTCAGATAATTTCATGTCTGGAATGTCTATGGGAACTGGTGTGTGGGACTATAACAAGGCAAAAAATAAACCCTGTCGCAGGAATTGCTCCTTAAGGCTAAGGACCTTTTCCCAGGAGCAGATCCACACCTTGGTGTATGCATGCTGCTGACAAAGATACGCTGCAAGCAACAGATCTGGATTTAGTTTGTTTGTTTGTCACAATT
Organism: Gallinula chloropus; assembly: GCF_964237585.1. NCBI lineage: Eukaryota > Metazoa > Chordata > Aves > Gruiformes > Rallidae > Gallinula > Gallinula chloropus. The sequence goes on from NC_140090.1 coordinate 43,819,701, forward strand.
TCTATTAGGCGTACAGTCTGCCGTGCACAGAAAACTCCTTTCATTAGGAAAAATGCGAGCTACCGAGCCCTTTGCTGCTTGCTTTGTTGTCCCCCTGATTTCAGGTGCATTACTGATGAATAATATCCCATAATAAAACACAAAGATTGCAGTAATTGGACATGTTAAATACTGGTGATGCTGTGGGGCCACTGGATTGCTAAGCAGCAATTCAACAGCACCCTCTTGAAGCAGAAGCACGCTGAGCTATGCCATTCCCTGCTGCTTCCAACTCCTACAGATGCTGATAACTATCTTCCTACAAAGCACAGTTGGATGAAATGTTAAAAAAAAAAAAGGAGGGGGGTAAAAGAGTGCACCTTGCCATCCACGTGCACTCAAGTGCCTATCAGCTAAAGGCCATTTGGGAACAGAAGGACGCAGCTATTTTCTTACTTCACGGTCCATGCTGCCATGGCTTGGGTAGGAATTTTTCAACACACACACACGTGCAAAGTGCATCCTGTTGTTTAACCCCCTCCCCACCCCTAAATCACATAGAAACGCTGCCCTTCTGGCACACGGCTTCGTTGGGTTTGCACGGGTAGAGAATCAAAACCCAAATTGGCTTTTTTTTTTTTTTAAGAAGTTGGCTGAATTGATGGACAGAGCAAGCCTCTGAGCAGATTGCCGCTCGCCTCACTCATAGCACAGCATGCCGGGAGGTAGCAGCACCAGCCGCTCGCCCTTCCATCGTTTCCAGCAGCCAGAGTTGGTGCCCCCCCTTCCCCATGGCTCATAGCTTATCCATTTCTTGGAAATCTGAGTCCTGCAAAAGTACCAGGCTCCAATCCGGGGATCAGACTAGTCCTTCTGAAGTTTCCAACATGCTAGGAAGTTCCTCCTAAGTATTAAAGGACTGAATATCTGACACATGCTCTGTCAGACGATCAAAGTAAAAGCATAATACTCAGAATTCTCCGTGATCCCCATGTGACATTCCCCTGTTAACCATACCCTTGCCTGGATCCCCAAGGAAAACCCTTCCTAAGATCCCAGGTGGAGCAGGACCCATATACCTGGGTTTGGGCAGCGCTCTCCCCAGGCAACCCGCAGCATCGCCTCCTTGCCGCCATGCCCCATGGGGATGCTTGGCTTTGGCTGTTAGCAAAGCCTTCAGAGATGTGCCTCTTTATGTTGTTGTCCTGGCACTAGGATGACTGCTTGGTTTGGACAGATGGCCCCCACAGACCAGAGCTGCAATTCTGTGTGTCCCAGGCCTGCTTCTGGTCACTGAGAAAGTAATTATTCTGCTCAACTGCTTAGAAAGAGGATAGAGAAGCTTGTGGAAGTGCCAGAGCAAAGGTCCTGAGGCCGAAGCTTCATGTATGCACATACATGCACACACCAACGCAAACGCTCCTGTCATCCAGCTTGGTTGACCCACTTATCTCTCTAAGAGAGGAAAGGACTGGGAGAGCAGTCTTCCTTCTCACAGATGTCTTGGTTCCCCTTATGAGTCCCCAGCTGCCACCTGCCCCCAGGACAGCCGTCGCCCCACTCCTGCCACAGGCCCTTCTCCCATGCATCCGCCTGGAGCACAGACGCCAAACCATGGATGCTTGATACAGAGGCATTTCTCAGACTATTGCAGAGCCTGTTTTAAGAGATGACTTGTGTCTGCGTTGTGTGTGGGAAACAGATACAGTTCACACTTTCAGGAAGCTTAGAAAATTGTGATACTTCTAGGAACACGAATGACACGGGTTTAAGTACATTGAGGAATCTCTATTGCTGCCCAGTTTCATTCCCTCACACGCAGATTTCAACTTGGTTTCTGTACTAAGTACCTTGTAAATGGCTAACTGGGAAAAAAACCCCAATAAATCTTCCATTATATTCATGAATATGGATATTCCCAGCTTCTGTGGTACAGGATTTTGTTTACACTGGCGATAGGAAGCTTGTTGTGGTTCACATACCATTCCAGCAGTGAACACCAGTTGGCAAAGCTGTGTGTCACTCATTCCATACATTCTTTGGGTGCAAGGGCTGTGTTTAAGCACCTGCAGCCTCCCTCAGGCAAATCTACCAGTTAAACTTCCATTATTTGCCATTTAACAGGGAGGTGAGCGATCAGCTGTAGAGGGGACATCTGCAAGCATGAAAGCAAATGAAACTGTGGGGGAGAAAGAAGGAAGGAGGATGACGAGCGCTTTGCTGCAAATCTCAGCAAAATATTGTTGCTGGATAGGATTTCTTGCCACAAAACAGGAACGTAGGGAGACATGAGGGATGCCACGGACAGAGCTGGGATCTACAGGAGCGGAGCTCAGAGATGTGTTGTGGATTTGGGCTGTTCAGAAACACAGCATGACAGGGTCTTCTAAATATCGAGGTCTATTTTTCAACAGATACCCAGGTGTCAAAATACTGCCTACACTCAGTGAAATCTAGTAAAGTACTTCTCGTCACTTGTAACTAACCATTGGGGTTGAGGCACTGAAAGAACATTTGATTAAATAAGAAATTAAATAATTTCTTTTGATAAAAGTCCTTCTCTGCTCTTGCCACCTGGAGAGCAAAAACTTGAGGTGTGCAAGTACAGATGGATAACATTAAACTCTGCTGCCCCTTATATCCAAGATCAACTGTGCTGAAAAGCTACTGAAACAGAAAGAGCAAGTCTGTGGAGAAGCCTGAAGAAGAGGCAGCCATCATCATTCTCTCCAGTAAAGGAAGGATGCTACATCACAGAAAAGTCACATGGGCTGAGACTTGCAGAAGGTGGGAAAAAGTGTTCTCCAAGGGACATATTTTTGGAGCTGCTGCAGGAAATCTCTCTGCAGGCAGATCTTGCTGTGGGGGAAGCTCACACCCTGCCATGAGGGAGGACTGGCCCATTTGGAACTCAGGATAAACACTTGGCAGGAAAACAAGCTCCATCAAGGATCCATATCAGGACTGGGCACGTCAGTCCTGCAAAGATTAACACATATGCTAAGCTTTCTGCACATGAATGTTCCCACTCTAATTCATGGGTATAAACATACGCGTGTGTGTAGAATCGGGACCATGGCACCTTTTTCTCTGGAGCACATGGAAGTTTTTCTGATGATAAATATGCAGGAAGAGTTTTGAGGAGAGTTAACGGGATGGCCTCTGAACAGGCATGATGTTTTGGGACCTTGGGAACGAGATCAGCACATACTCAGAGATATGCCTGGCCCATAGGCCTTGTTGCTGTGAGATTCGCCTCAACATCGGTGCCCCCAATACTCAGGAACCTTTGGCTGGGGCTTCTTTAATCCCATTTTTCATTTGTTGCATACGGGAGCCGTGTAACCCTAATCTGAATAATGGTTCAATTTATTACAGCTTTGTCCAAATTACTTGAGATTGTTCCCATTTTGAAGGGAGCTTTCGCCTCCATATTTCTTATTAAACCCAATTCAGTCAAGGTTTGATCAGATTCATAGAACCATAGGGGTTGGACCCCCAGAGCTCATTGAGTCCAACCCCCCTGCCAAAGTAGGTTCCCTAGGACAGGTTGCACTGGGAGGCATCCATCAGATTCATGTCATTATCAGTGT